>NC_141674.1:150803520-152263520 GCF_028749965.1 Puma concolor | reverse complement strand
GTTTTTTTTCAATTTTTACCATTGTTTTAAATAAATACAAGTGTTACTTTAGTCTTTACCAGTTCTGAGCTGGAGTAGCACTTCCAAATGAATCTGATGCAGGTTATTATAGTAGTTTAGAAAAATGTAATTATTTATGCCATTGAAATGTTTTCTCCAGGGGCACCTGGGTAGCTCAGTCAGTTAAGCATTGGACTTTGGTTCAGGTCATGATTTAGCAAAGATTCGTGAGTTCAAGCCCCCTGTTGGGCTCTGTGCTGACAGCTCAGAGTCTGGAGTCTGCTTCAGATTCTGTGTCTTCCTCTTTCTCTGTCCCTCCCCTGCTCTCACTCACTTACTTGCTCTCTCTCAAAAATAAGTAAACATTAAAATAATTGAAATGTGTTCTCCAATTACATAGTTTTAAATGAGGAAACTTTTTTTAAAGTAATTTCTATGTAAAAGTTAAGATATGTGTTAACCAGGCTAATACAGATATTTATTTATAAATAAATATAGTAGCTTTGGAAACTATGACTCAGAATATGCTTTTAAAATAATGTAATTTAGGGGCGCCTGGGTGGCGCAGTCGGTTAAGCGTCCGACTTCAGCCAGGTCACGATCTCGCAGTCTGTGAGTTCGAGCCCCGCGTCAGGCTCTGGGCTGATGGCTCAGAGCCTGGAGCCTGTTTCTGATTCTGTGTCTCCCTCTCTCTCTGCCCCTCCCCCGTTCATGCTCTGTCTCTCTCTGTCCCAAAAATAATAAACGTTGGAAAAAAAAATTTTTTTAAATAATGTAATTTAATTCCCTTCCTCATCTTTTCTCCATTTAATTTTTGGGTTGGTTAAGGTTATTTGATAAAGCTTATCTGTAACTATACACTGAAGTGTTCAATGGATGGTTTATGTTCACAGTATTGAAAGATTTAGGCTTCAAACATTCTCTTACACTGATTTCTAAATATGACAACTAAAATGAAGTTTTATTTGCATAATAAAGTAATAAGAAAGAAAAAAAGATATTGGGATTAAAGATGAAGAATGGAGCTAACATCTAGATGTTCTTACATTATGCCAGATATTTGCAAACATGTGAACTGTTCAATTTTTCTCTTTTTACTGGACTAGCTCAGCATAATTCTAGCTCTATAGTTACTTATATAACATAGAAATGAATTCTTACAAATGTACTTGCAAAAAATGATAAATATAAGTAAACTTGTATAAATGACTGAAGGATTCCATCAAAATTTTCAAAGTACAGGCAAATAAAATGAGCTATAATTTAAAATATAATTGACATACCTTGGTAATATCTGCCAAAATTCTATGACAAAATAATTACTCTTTAACGCTTTTCAAAATGGATTCAATTATTTTAAATGTGAAAAAATAAGTATATACAATAGTGATGTCCATGTAGCAGTTTCATGTAACATTTAATACACAAAACTGCATATGTGGCCATGACCATTACATTGCTCATCTCTGTACCTCTATTTTGCACTAGGTAATGTTAATTGCAAATACATCGGACAAGAAAATAGAGACTTTATTTCATGCAGGCCTACAGTGAACTCAAGTCAAAAATTAGCTAAAAATGAGTGACCTGTCCCCATAACTTGGTAACTGTTTCAAAATTATGATAATAATTTACACATCAAACTTTACTTTGCCAGACTAAATTTCTCATGTATTTAAGGATTCTGAAATATAGCCCATAACTTCCCGTTAAGAAGTTGTATAAACATGGTAAAGAAATTTATCATTTGTATCACATGCTCTCTCTCAACTTCATAAAGGTAGATTTAATTACCTTCAGAATACTGGTCATGAAGACTGATGAACCCATAAGAATAAAAATCATAAGCCCAGTAACCCTTTGCTCCCGAATGCCAAGAAACTTGGGCTGTTCTCCTGGAGCTGAACATTCTGATTCCAGTTTTAAGCTGTTGACATGAGTGATGGACAGGACAGTGGCAGCCACAAACCACGGCAGGCCCATGATGGAGCACACCCCTAGCATGACAGCCACCATCAATAGATCCAGATGGTACCCGCAACCTTTCTGTGGAAAGAAAAGACGATTCTCACAGAAACTGAACTTAGCATGGAGACAAATGATACCACCACCATGAAACCATGAGAATAGAAAAGAGAGATTACCTTGAGTCTTAGACAACTGATTCTAAAATGCAAAACAAGTTAAAGATAAAAAGGTAACAGTGTGAAAACATATAATCCACTTAAAGAAAAGCTGCAAATGTTCCTTTTACAATTATGATTACAGTGACTTCTATCTACTTTAATAGGTTTAATGTATTACTGGGTTAATATTATGTTAGTTTCCATTCTATTTCTGTTGGATAATTGAAGTCATTATTAAATACAGTCACTTCTCTTAGTTTCCTTAAGTAGGCAAGTTGAATCACAATTCGTATATCTACTCATTTGTGATTAATTCATACCAAAAACTTACTGAACACCATATACCAGGCATCAGGTAGAAAACAGAAAACAAAGTAAGGATTGTATCAACAACAACACTCAGAATGGCCTGTGAATAGAAATTACTTCCTGACAATGCTTAAGAAGCCCTTCACATCAGATCTCCTAAAGAGAAACTCTTCTCAAACATTCTGTGTCCAATTGCCTTCTTTTGTCTCAATGGGACGGTGTCCCAATGTCTTACTGGGAAAAATAATATCATGGAATCTAAGCTTCCTTATATTTACCTATTTTTATTCTAATACAGCTTTTATTCTCTATCTTATTCTCATCTGTTTCAGTTTCAGCACCAGAAATATTTGGCCCCTCCCTAAAATGAAAGTTTTTGTGTTTTCTACCTCTCTGTGATCCTGCTCCACTCTCACTGACCTCCAGGTGTTGCAAACTTCCATGCTTTCTAGGACCAGGCAGGAAACATAACTGAGGAAACAGGTGCAGGAGGCATGTGGAGTGGAGATGCAGGGAAGTGAGACAGCTCTCTAGGAGAGGGTGAGTGGCTGAGGGCAGGTGGGGAAGAGCAAGCAGCATTTCCCTCGCCTTCCCCCCACCATAGGAAATCATCAGCAAAAAGCCTCAGAGGTAGCAAATGGCGTGGCCTACTTTACACTCCAACTATTAATGACTACTTCATGAAAGGTAGTATGATAAAGTGGTTAACGGCTTAGGTTCTGGAGATAGGTGGCCTGGGATCAAATCCTGGCTCAACGAATGTCCCTGGACAAATCATTTAACCTCTTGTGCCTCTGTTTCCCTATCTGAAAAAGGATGATGGTGATAACAGGAGGCACCCCTTTGGGTTGTTGTGAGAATTAAATTATTTAACTTTGAAAATCATTTAGAACAATGTCTAATATGCACTAAGCATTCAGTAAATGTTAGGGACTATTATATTCTGGCAATTGAACAATAATTTTTTATTTGTACTCATTTGTTTCAAGGCTCCTCAATAAAATTACATGTTTCTTAAGGGCAGGTAACTTATATAATTTCTCAATATTTCCTGTAGTTTTTTTTAAGATTTATTTATTTTTGAGAGAGAGAGCACAAGTGGGTTAGGGGCAGAGAGGGAGAGGGACAGAAGATCCAAAGTGAGCTCTGCACTGACAGCAGCAAGCTCGAAGTGATACAGGGCTGGAACTCATGAGCTAGATCCTTGAGATCATGACCTGAGCCAAAGTCAGACGCTCAACAGACTCAGCCACCCAGGTGCCCCTTTCCTGTAGTTTTTAACACAATCATTGGCACACAAGAAGCAATCAATAAGGAACAGATTGGCTTTTTTAGAGGGAAATATGCATACTTCAACCATTATAGAATTGGGTTTAATAAGTATAATTTAAAATAAATATAGCCATTAAATTTGTTATTATGAATATGAGCAGAAATTACCAATTCTTCTAGAGGAATAATTTTGGCCTTTTTTTTTTTTTTTTTAACCAGGCAGTTTTACCAAACTACAAGCAGTTTCTAGTTAATATGAAAGCTCCTATAGCCAGGAGTGTGAAATATGCTGAGTATTTGTTGCATACTCGTCCTGGTGGTGTTTTCTTTCTGCTATTTTGTTTTGTTAATCATTCTATTAAGAGAAACACTCTTAAAGTCAATTGTACTTCCTTTTCTTTCTGTCTACCCCTACAAAATTATAAAAGTGCAGGAGACGACAGGAGAAAATGGCAGATATCCACATAAGGACATTTTCCTCCTGTGTTGTCACCACGACAGTGGCAACCTTCCTTGGGTTGGCTTAGCTGTAGCAATGTTCCAGCTCACGAGAATGCCTAAATTCAAATTCTCTCGTGAATAGGACTCTAGAAACTTTTTTTTTTTTTGCAAGTAACTCAGGAAAGATTTTTATTCCTAAGAGCTGGGACACCAGAAGAGAAACACTCTGGTGTCAGCTTAACCAAAACAGCATTGGAAGAAGCTTCACCAGAGCCACACTATGGTCTTCTAGTCCAATGAACAATTTGGAAGATGTAGCCACATAGAATAGAACTCAAATTTTGGTCCCTTTAAAGGACCATGTCTTAACCAGTTAGAGGAGTGTTTTGTCCTGGGGACTCTGGAATGAGAAGGATGTAGAAAGCAAAGGACCTAGCTCTGCCTCTGAGGGAGTATAGTGTGAATGGTGCCCCCTGGGCTGTTTTGCAAAGTTAAGGTACTGCTAAGAGAGAATGGAAGAAGTGCTAACAGCCATGAGATAAACATCAGAGGAGGGCAGGGGACAGGGGCTTTGAGATTCTCACTTGCGCATGCGTTTTTTGGCACATCCTAGGCTTTCCCAGGGTTCATGTTCACTATGGCTTAATAATACAAGGAAGGCCTTCTTCATGATAGTGATTTCCTATAGCTCTTACTTAGGGTTTTACAAATACGATACAAATATAAACAGTGCAATTCTGGATTGCAGGAAGCAGACAAAATAATGGTTTCAGAGTGAATAATTTCATTTTTAAATTTAGAAAGCTAGTTTTGTAAAACACAAGTATCTAATAAACACAAAATATAATCCCCTCCCGATTTTGTTGTACAGTAATGGGAGCATCTTAATTTCATGTGAATCAAAGGAAATAAAGCAGGGCTGGCACTTCTACTAATTAATCATCATCCTTCTTGCGTTTCATTAAATATCTTAAAACTTGGTCTTTGTACCCAAATTATTAGCTGATAGGCATGACAGCCAAAGAGAAGCATCCCTTTGTCAGAGAGAGAACTCTGTACCTTCTAACATATTTCTGTAGATTTTTCTGAAATAAAGACAGAATCGGAGCTTTTATTCTCACTTTCATCCATGAATCACAGGAAATGGACATATGGGAGGAAAAGGGAGCATAGCAACAGGTGATGCTACACCAGACCCCACTAAAACCAACATGCAGCAAGACAAGAGGCCAGCCAAGAGGACCATCTGATACCCAGATGCCACTGCTGAAAAAATTCATTTCAAAGCTTGGCAGCAATTTCCTGCATCTGTCAAGTTAACCACATAAAAGACTATAGATTGACATGAAGAACCAGGCTGACAAAGAGGGCAAAAAAGAACATATCAAATGCCATAATCATCAAGAGAATGTGGTGCCAAATGAATGTTGCAAATGCATTCATTTACTCAAGTGATCTGAGATTGTATTGCTGTTTATTAAAAATGATGTCAAAAGAAGACTGAACTGTCTACAGAAACATGTAGAAAAGCCCACAGTTGTATCTTAACAGAAACTTTCTTTTCTGTAACATAGTGTCTTTCTTTCCACTTTTAGAGAATGTACTTTTAAAAAAGGCAGTTATTTCTAATGCTTTTCAAAGGGATTCAGCTAACCTATGCCTAGCCCACTTCTCTAGGTAAAAGACAAGAAGTGCTAGAGAGAGTATGGATTTGTATCTATATAGAATATAGATAATAATTTGCCTTCTCAAATTTTTACACTTGCATTTTGCAGCTTCTATCACTCCTGAATGACCCCAAAGACCATGAGGTGCAGTGAGTTGAAATTTTGCTAATTTGAGCCTCTTCATTCTGAGGGAGGAGGAAGTCACTTAGTGAGTTGGGCCAACTTCTTCAGCTCAACACAGCTTTACTCTGTATGTAGTAACACTCTCAAAATGATATAAACATTTTTAATGGCATGAAAAAATGCCCTATAAGAAAACTACTTTGGTAATGGAAGTGAAGAAAAGGTGAAAAGATCTAAAATGTAAGTTTGGGAGACATACAAATGATGAATTCCAAGGTGACTTGGATATATGATGTGGACTGAAATACACACTGTGGGGTCAACCAGGTGTTTGTTACAGAAACTAGAAAACATGATTCATTAAGCTTTTGGGGGGCATAATTCAACCAAGGCAAAAATGGGTTTTCAAGTGATAAAAAAAAAATTAGCAAAAGCTGAAAATGTGGTTAACTTGTGGTCTGGGGATATACTCAAGAAACACGTATCTTTTCCTGACAGTGTGGTTCAAGTCAAAGCCAAGAGACTGTGCAAACATTTCGGTGAAGCAACAGGTGGGGAGAGTAGCTATGGAACAAACCGTTACTCTGACTCAAGAATGTTCTGAGAATGTGATTTTTTTATTGTTATTAACAGGAAAATCAGCAGCAGCAGACCGCACTATACTGAAGCTTATAATGGTTAGAGGTTAAAAAAAAAAAGTGTTCAGCATACGTAAAATATATCTTCACTGGAAGGAACTTGCTTTGCAAACATCCACATCTAAGGAGGAGGATGGGGTGTTCAGACTTACAGGGACCAAGAAAAGATTAATTCTTCTACTCATGGCAACATAGCAGAGCTTATGATGAAGTCAGACTTGCTCTATTATTTACTAAATCCAGGCTATGAAGGGATAAAATATAAACATTTGATTGCATAGTCACTTATTTGTATAATAAAAAATTAATTATAAATAATGTAATATATTTTAGTAATTCAGCCTCAAGTTTATTTCAGGCTTTGGGGAGCCTGGGTGGCTCAGTCGATTAAGCATCTGACTCTTGATTTTGGCTCAAGTCATGATCTCGCAGTTGTGAGTTCAAGCCCCATGTCCGACTCTGTGCTGACAGTGAGAAGACTGCTTAGGATTCTCTGTCTCCCTCTCTTTCTGCCTCTCCCTGGACCCCACAAAATAAATAAATAAAATTTTAAAAAATGAAATGTTTTAATGCTACATTTAATTCTACAAATGCAAGTACTTGAAAAGCCCACTTAAAAATGTTACATGATATTTTAGCTATTCCGCATAATATTTAAAGGGAAAATATAGTGTATGTGCTGAGTTGGAGCTTTGGAAAGACTGTGTATATCAAGGGCCTACCACAGGCTCATGAAGAAGGAGGAGCAGGTGTTATGTAATTTATAAGGTTTGGAGACCTAGAAAGAACAAGGAAATGGAATGGCCAAAAAAGGTTATATTACCCTCAGCAATCTTCACTTACTTCTATATTTTGTTTCAATACGGTTCCATTAATATATAGGAAAAAATACTGCCTGTACTAGTTTAGCTGGTAGTCTTTACAAAGAATAATTTTTTAGTGAGATCAGTGGGATTTCTGCCTAATTATAAAGGCTAAAAACAAAAACAAAAAAACCTAACTTACTTGAAAGGCTTACTTTCTTCCTAAAATAGGAGTCTTTTAGCTCATTTTAAAATGTGTAATATAATGAAATATATATACAGCCATCAAAAATGATAATGCAGATATATATTGGCATGGGATGACTACCATGTTAATGCTCTTACATGAAAAATAATACAAGTAACATAGGTCATATGAAAATATATATTTGGGTATATATCAAAATTTTAACAATATAATCTCTAAGAAATGAAATTATGTTTTTCACTTTTGTCTTTTAACTTTTTATATTGTCTAATTTTTTTTCATTTATTCTTTTTAAAGTTTACTTATTTTTGAGAGAGACACAGAGAGCACACACACACAAGTGGGGGAGGGGTAGAAAGACAGGGAGAGAGAAAATCCCAAGCAGACTCTGTGCTGTCAGCTCAGAGTCCGATGTGGGGCTCAATTCCACAAACCAGGAGATCATGACCTGAGCCGAAATCAAGAGTTGGACACTTAACCGACTGAGCCACCTAGGTGCCTCTATTGTCTAATTTTTTTTTTTTAATTTTTTAATGTTTATTTATTTTTGAGAGAGACAGACAGACAGACAGACAGACAGACAGACAGAGTGTGGACAGGGAAGGAGCAGAGAGAGAGGTAGACACAGAATCTGAAGCAGGCTCCAGGCTCTGATCTGTCAGCACAGAACCCAACGCGGATCTCAAACTCACAAACTGCGAAATCAGGACCTGAGCCGAAGTCGGACGCTTAACCGACTGAGTCATCCAGGCGCCCCCCTATTGTCTAATTTTTACACCAAAAGCATATGTGACTTTACAATGAAAAATATAAAGATGCTTTCAGTTTTAAAAAATAAATCAGTGTCTGGGAAAAATGTTTTCCTACTTCTTAACAGAGTTAACAGACTAACAATATTCAACCTAAAGTACTTACACATGTTTTATAGATCTATTTGATCAACTATGTAACTTTCCTAATTAAGTTGTGGCAGTATTTGCTTTTGCAGATGACAGATATCTTAAAAGCAAATAATATTTTTGAATAATTGTTATTAAATAAGTAGTCTATTAGACTTGGAAATCTGAATTCCTTGTTTTGAGGCCTGCACATCACTCAAAGTTTCCAATATTGAATGGTGTAGTTCAGTGGTATTTTGGATCCAGCTCGTATAGGCTTATGGGAACCAATAGTTTAATTTCCTAAATTTCTTCCTGCCAATTGATGTCACATTGGTAACTTGAAATGGGTCACGGTGGGAGTATTCACACCATGAAAATCAGCAAACATTATAAACCAGGGTCTCTCTTTTGTAAATGCCGAGAACTGGCTGTTAACCATGTACCAGCATACCACTTGTCTAGTTTCCAAGACTTTTCTGACATATTTTTGTAAAATTATCTTTCTAAAAAAAGTTTTTATTTAAATTCCAGTTAATTAACATGCAGTGTAATATTAGTTTCAGGTGTACAATACAGTGATTCAACACTTCCATGCATCACCCAGAGATCATCACAAGGGCCCTCATTAATCCCCATCACCTATTTCACCCATCCCCCACCCACCTCCCCTCTGGTAACCATCAGTGTGTTCTCTATAGTTAAGAGTCTGTTTCTTGTTTGTCTCTCTCTTTTTCCCTCCGCTCATTTGTTTTGTTTCTTAAATTCCACATAATTAAGAATTTTGTCTGACAAAAACAAAAAGTGAAATTGAACACACTCCTTTTAAAAAAGGTTTGGAGCACTAGAGTTAGTTTCTACAAAGAGAATGAAGAACGCTCTTTGTTTTCAAATAGACACACATTTTCTCCAAAATATACACCAAATTCCTTCTTAGTAAGATTTATTATAAATAATTGTGCTTTCTTACATTAATGCCATTACTATTTTCCATCAAATAGTTCAATCACAGATTGTTTAATCCTTCTAACAAACATACTTATGAAATCCTGTAAAGTAAAATTTCTGTTGCTCTGACAAGGAAACTTTCCCTAGAGTTTAAAGAGTATTGGGGCGCCTGGGTGGCGCAGTCGGTTGAGTGTCCAACTTCAACCAGGTCACGATCTCGCGGTCCGTGAGTTCGAGCCCCGCATCGGGCTCTGGGCTGATGGCTCAGAGCCTGGAGCCTGTTTCTGATTCTGTGTCTCCCTCTCTCTCTGCCCCTCCCCTGTTCATGCTCTGTCTCTCTCTGTCCCAAAAATAAATAAACGTTGAAAAAAAAATTAAAAAAAAAAAATAAAGAGTATGTGAAGATAGCAGGGAATTATCCCCACTATATCTGATACCAGAACAAAACAATTTGATTAATTGTGCATGTTCTGCTTTTATAAGTTTTGATTTAGATTATTTTTGACCATTCATTGGTTTTGTTGATTTTATATAACATATTCCTAGAAGTGATAGTGCTTACATTAAATATCTCAGAAATACTGCACACCAGTGAACAACTTTGATTATTCACGGTTGCAAAATGACAGAGTCAGAATATAATAAATAAGATATATCCATATTTATTCTCTTTGTATATAAAAAAGTCATTGAAATGTGCAATAAAACTCAGCAAAGAGATCACTTACAAACTATAACATTTATGGCTGGGTTTTCCATAATGTCATAGACATTATGGAAAAATGAATAACTAAAGCAAATGAGAAATACCTGAATATGTAATTTGTTCCAATAATGAAGGCAACCTAATAGATAATACTTAGGGTCAAATAGAGAAGTAGAAGAATGGCATATACAAGACAAATTGGTAAAGCTGCACGTCACCAGAATAGATGGTTATTTCACTAAATTGTTTTAAACATGGTAAAGGTACAGCCTTGGCAATGTGTATTTTAAGTTCTGGAAGTAAGGTTTCAGAGTGTAGGCTCAGCCAAGTGCTATAAATACATTAAAAAATTAAAAATTAATTAATTTTAACCTCATTGTAAAACAAAGTGTCATGAATACAGACAATAAACATTGCAAACCTGAAAACATTATCTTAATATTTCACTATACAAATGAACAGGCAAAGTATAATAAATATCAGTCGACATCCATTAAGTCATGAGCATTTGCATTAAAATGGATGCTAAAATATACCTTTAGCTTATGCTCTTTTCTGTTGATGATGACAGCTGTAATCTGTTGGTCCATAAAAATTAGAATAGTACAGAGCAAAGCTGGAATGATGGCAGCTATTACTGTCCACCATGGATTTGGACCTAAAGGTGTAACAAACCAGCCACGATCATCTCTGGTAGGCTACAGGAAACAAAAGAATGTATATAGTTAGTTACTGGATTAATGAATACCTAATCAAATTAAGTCTTACAGATGCTACCAGGAAAGCACCAATTATACACTGATATGCTGTGTGAGCTACCTTTAATAATAATAGTAATATCCACAAAGCATTTATAAGGTACAAGGCACTAGTCTAAATGCTTTAAATATTTTAACTCTTTTTTTGTTCAGAACATTCTAAAGAAGATACAGATAATAAAATTGAGGCATCGAAGGGCCTAGTAAGTTGTCCAAGATCCCAAAGGTGTAAGTGGTGGAGACAGAATTTAAACTCTGACTGGCTCAAAAATCTATGTTCTTAATCAACACCTACAGTAAATAAAATAATATTAATATTTATAATTTGCAGTTGACAAATTTATTTACATTTATAAATAGCACACTGACAAATGTGTATAATTCTTATATGTGTGCACAGGCCATTATTTGAAAATAGCATACAGACACTTGGTCCTTTCCGGAGTTCAGGGAATGCTTCTGAACATTGCTGGTGCCTGAGACGAGTCCCAAAGGAATTCATTTTGACAATTCTTTGAGGACCTCCCCATCCCCATCTGACAGGTGAGAAAACTGAGGCTCACAGAGGTTAAGTAACTGGCCCAAGAATTGCTTACTTATTAACATGGTCAGAATTCCAGTCCAGACCTAATTTTATCTCTTTCCCAAGGCCTATCCACTGCGCAATTTTGCATCAAAATAACGCATTTTTCCCTTAGTTTCAAACCATGTCCTTATCTTTCAGGAGTGTTGCATATAGATATTCCTACTAGAATAATTGACAGAAAAATTTTTCAATTAGCCTCTAGATAACACTTCTGGTTTTTTTTTTTTCTTTTTAATATTAAACCAAAATTTTTACTCATGCAGTGGGCATTTTATTGAATGTTCTATTACCCTCTATTCCTTATATTTTCATGAAAATCTCAAGTACTAGGGTTACAGCTATCATCTAAATGAACATGCAGAGATGGAGACATAGATAGTAAATGCTATGATAACTTCACCTTGAAAACACTTGGTACTTGTAGTTTTGGAGATGGAATCCCAATGGCATAGTCAATTAAAACCATACACAGAATTGTAAGAAAGACAGCAAAGTCACTCACTATGGATCGAACCTAAAAATGATGAAAACACTTGTCACTTAAAGAACTATAAATAGTAAGGAATACTCAAGAACACAATTCAGAATCACAATTTATAAACACTTTATGACATAATATCACAAAATTATATTTGATGCATATTATAATATTACAATTAGCTCTGTCAGAGCCTGAGTATATATTTATGTATTCTGTCATTAAGATGGATATGCACTCGGGGCACCTGGGTGGCTCAGTCGGTTAAGCGGCCGACTTCAGCTCAGGTCACGATCTCGCGGTCCGGGAGTTCGAGCCCCGCGTCAGGCTCTGGGCTGATGGCTCAGAGCCTGGAGCCTGTTTCCGATTCTGTGTCTCCCTCTCTCTCTGCCCCTCCCCCGTTCATGCTCTGTCTCTCTCTGTCTCAAAAAAAATAAATAAACATTAAAAAAAAAAATTAAAAAAAAAAAAGATGGACATGCACTCAACCTTTCTAGAATCAGGCATTCTGTAATAGCTACATGGTGATTGTGCTGTTTTCAGAATTCATTTAAAATCTAAGTTTATTAAGTGCATCAATATTTAATACACAGAATAAGACTGCATGGCCAGCATTAGGCTGAATTTTAGGATTCTTTCTACCGAGGGTACCATTTTAATATGATAATCTAAAGCACAATAAAAGAATCTATTTATATTGAAGAAGCAGAATATTTTAGTTAGTTTATCTGGATTGTTAAGTATGGAAGCAGGGAATGTGTACTACAGAGCAGAAAAAATTTAAAGTTGTTCTGTATAAGCTAGTTCTTTTTCCTTTTTTAAAAAAAATTAATTCCAGTGTAGTTAACATACAGTGTTATAGTCATTTCAGGTGTGCAATACAGTGATTCAACAATTCCACACATCACCCAGTCCTCATCAAGATAAGTGTATACCAGTTTTTAAAGCCATTTTCCATTTATTTAAAAGAATTTTTTTGAAGTTTATTTATTTTTCAGAGACAGAGAGGGACAGGGCGTGAATGGTGAGGGGCAGAGAAAGGAGACACAGAATCTGAAGCAGGCTCCAGGCAAGGAGCTGTCAGCATACAGCCCGACACAGGGCTCGAACCATAGACACGGAGATCATGAACTCAGTTGAAGTTGGCTGCTTAACCGACTGAGCTACCCAGAGGCCTCAAGCCATTTCTCATTTATAAAGTCACCGTGGATTAATTAAATTGAGCTCTGGGGAGGGGAAAGGAATTAATCTTCCACCTTAGGGAAGGAAGAGGTGACAAAAACAGAAGTTTTACCTGGAAGAAACAGTTCTTAAAACATTTTCCTAGAGTGGAATTTTGATCATAATCTTTAGCTCATCCCTAAAAAGCTTGTTTTCTTGTTTCTTTTCTTTTTTTTTTCTTTTTTTTTTCTTTTTGGCTGAGTCAGACATTATAGGTGTTACTTTGCAGTGTTAAATATTGAACTAAGCTGTTTCTCTGTTTACTTTCCTCTCCAAATATGCAGATGCAAACGTGGTGGGTTAGGGGGAGGGACTGACACTTTAAAAATGAAAAAGAGAATAGTGTTCCAATGAGTCTTGCAGGGGCTTTCCCAATTAGAGAATGTAACAGTGGCTCCTATGAGGTATCTGTCAGGCTGGAATAGTTCCCACTGTTCACTGGGCAAGAAAGTGACAATCAGTAATGCAGTGTGTGCTTTTGATTTCCAAAAGCGTAAGTGGCAAAGTGGGAGCTTATCTTTGGGATCTGAAGTTAGAATAAAAGCCCAGAGGGAACATGCAGTCCCAGCACCTGAATCACAAAGGATCCTAGCACCTCTCTCATCGCACCTGACTCCTAACCTGGCAAGCTCCTTCACATTAAAAAAAAAAAAAAAGCTTTTTAGTGGCTCCTTTTAGGACAGCAATTGCTATTTCTTTTGTCTTAAAACCCATATGACTATAACATACTTCGTGTTGATCAGGAAAATTGTAGTCGAAGTACCTTGGTTGGAAAATAGCGGCTGGTCTTGAACTGCTTCAGGGTGGCTGACAGAGTAACTGTGGAAAAGAACAGGATCACTGACCAAAACAGAACATCTGGGACATATGGGTGATCATGGCCACAGGCTCGTCCAACATATTCTCCATGCAACGATTTGCATTCCTGCCAGAGGAAGTAAAACAAATGGAGCAAATAAGGGGAAAAAAGGACGCATTTCTTTCAGAAAACTAACATCTTAAGATCAATCTCAAGGATTGAACAGAGTAAGCTTCATGAATTCTATTTGAATAGGTAGTGAGCAATTTTAGAGATTTAGATTATGTTAAAATTGAACACGAACCACTTACAACATTTTTTGCTTTTTAAAAATTATATTTAAATCTACAAAATTAATTGATTACCAATCAATGTATATTTAACCTAATCTCCACGAAGTTCCTAACACTAGATTTATTGAAAGTATGACAGGCTTGATGAGTGGTAACTAGGGTGAACACTATGCCAAACCATTTAAATATATGATCTTAATTGATTTCTACATCCACCCTATAAAATAGGGAGATGTCATTATTTCTATTTATGTCTGAGGAATCTGAGACATAGAGAAATTAAGTAATTTGCCATGGCCTCACTGCTGCTGGGTAGCAGAGCTTTGAGACAAACATGGTGCCTGTGGTGGGAATATTATTGCACAGTGAAGAAGAACAGTGATTTTGTAGAATTATCTAGTCCAAAAGCTACCAAGAAAAATGAGAAAGGCAACAAGAAAACTATGATATATTGCTACTTAAAATAAAATTGGGAATCAAAGATGGAGCTCAAAATTAGGTTACAGAACAAAAGAGAAAGACTTACTATGTGAATAAGGCAAAGTTCATATTTATTATGACTTGTCCTTGATCCAATATTATTTTCCTGGTATGTATTTTTATAAGCCCCTGAAGGATCATTCTAATTACTACCTTAGCCAGGAGGTGGCAGCAAAGTCAAAAAAATTTCTTTTCTCCAAGAAAAACAGCATTTTGAAAATTAATAATTTGAATTGAAATAAAAAATTATTTTAAACTCATTTTGATTTCTCTTATTTTATATTAAAGATCCTATTACTGAAGTATTTTTTTTCCAACACAGAGAAAATAGTGCTTTACGTGATCCAGTGACCTTATTAGTACTTGAGATATTCTGGACCTACACAGAAATTGAATTGCACCAGGGCACAGAAAGATCTTAGAGAAAAATATGGACTGAGGACTGATCAGCAGCAGACTCTGCCCAGTACAGAGTCTGGACTCCTTGTATAGCAGAAAATGAATACCTTTAAAAGATTTTGGAATAGGTCACAGACAATCACATTTTCCAAAAACAAACCAACAGCCAATAAAATCTATTTGGGACAGCTACCCCTAAGGCTAGAATTCTTGAGAAATATTGTTAGCTTACCTTATAATTCTTTTTAAAAAATTGTGTCCCCTTTTCTAATTTAGCTGCAAATATCTTCCTTGCTAGCTAAAGTTGAAATTCTAATTATCCATATTAAGCTAATACAGAGCACAATAATTTGGATAATTAAAAGACCAAAGAAACCACACCCTCCCAGCCTTACTTATGGTTTTAATTTTCCTTCTGTCAAAACTCTTAAAAAATATACAAAGTGCCAAAAGTGAATCGTTGCATTTTTAGTCTCTTCTCTTGCTCCTCTCCAGAGATGCTGGTAGAGCAATTATTAAGCAAAGTCATGATTACACAGAATGGCTAAATACAAACAGGAGCTAGGAGATGAGTTGCAAACACATCATCTATAGATTTGTGGCCATCTTCAGTCTTTTGTGCCAATATAAAAGTCTTCTAAATATTCCTTGGATTTGGCTGGGTCTTCTTCTCGACTCTTAAGAACATAGATGCCATTTAAAGGAGCATTCAGTGCTCATATAATCTATAATAAATTGCCAATAGCTTGCCTTGTTACTTTAATTCAAAGCAAATTTGAAAAGGGTGGGTTTTTTTTCTTCCTTTGTAGAGGGCAGTATGCTATTTAAAAATAAAAATCGTGACCTACAAAATTCTACATTAATTTTCTGGTTTATACTAACTATACCCCAAACACAAACACACACACACGAACCACTTATTTTATTAATAAGAAATTAAAGTTGGCATTATCATCTTCCTCTTTATATACATACAAGCTAATGTAATTCTAGCACTGAGACAATTCTTAGCCAATTTTTAGTCAATTGCTCATGAATATTTTAAACCTTGCCTAGGAATGACTGATTTTGAGATACTGTTAATATATATGTATATTATCATATATATATATATATATATATATATATATATATATATATGAAACCTACATATCCTAACTTGCCATAAAAGACCTGAGTTAAACATTATACATGATAGCCAAGATATGAAAATAACCTATATGTCTGTTGATGGATAAATGGATGAAGAAAATGTGGTATAAATATACAGTGGAATATCATTCACCCTTAAAAAAGAAGGAAATCCTGTCATTTGCAAAAAACATGGATGAACCTGAAAGAGACTATGCTAAGTGAAATAAGCCAGACATGGAATGACAAATACTTTATGACTTCGCTTATATATGGAATCTAAAAAGTCAACCTCATAGAAGCAAAGAGTAGAGTGGTGATTACCAAGGACTATGGGGGATGAAGAAAGGAAAATAGGGAAATATTGGTCAGAGGGTCTAAAGCTTCAGTTGTGTGGGATGAATAAATTCTGAAGATCTAATATATAACATGGTGAATATGATTAATAATACTGTATCATATAGTTCAAAATTGCTAGGACAGTAGACCTTAATAATTCTCACCAAAGGGAAATAAAAAGGAAAAGAAAGGAAAAGAAAAAAAAAAGAAAAAGGAAAAGAAAAGAAAAGAAAAGAAAAGAAAAGAAAAGAAAAGAAAAGAAAAAAGGTAACTATGTCAGGAGACAAGTATGTTAACCAGCTTAATTGTGGTCATCCTTTCACAATGTATACGTATATGAACACATCATGTTGTACATTTCAAATAGATACAATTTTTATTTGTCAAACATACCTCAATAAAGCTGAAAACCAAAATGAACCAAAATAAAACACTTGCATTAAGTAGTAAATTTGTGACATGGAACTACTTTTCAAAACAATCATTGAGGGGCGCCTGGGTGGCTCAGCCAGTTAAGCGTCCGACTTCGGCTCAGGTCATGATCTCAGGGTTTGTGAGTGCGAGCCCTGCGTCGGGCTCTGTGCTGACAGCTCGGAGTCTGGAGCCTGCTTTGGATTCTGTGTCTCCTTCTCTCTCTGCCCCTCCCCCACTTGTGCTCTATCTCTATCAAAAATAAGTAACTGTAAAAAAAATTTAAAAAACAATCATTGAATGTTTATTGAATACTTACTATGCATATAGCAGTTTGGGAGAATCAAAGAAAGCTCAAATTCTTCACCCTTGCAGAGTTAGCAAGGCATAAATTACAATTCATGAGATATGTAACAATTCAACAAAAACTTTTCAAATGAATAACGTATAAAGTAAATGTTATATCACTATTTTTATAAAACCAGTTATGATAGCCATTAGCACAGTGTTTTATTAATAAAATGCTTTTGGTGATGCTGGGGATTACACTGAAAAAAACCCCAGCAATTATAATCAAGACAAAAAAATTTAATGGTTTTCATTGACTTAAAAATTACAAGATTTTTTCATTGTATAGCATTCCCTTTGGTGATAAAGGCTATTTCTGGTCAAGATTAGCAATTACCCATTGCAAAAACTGCTTTTAACTAATGAAAAATAATATGAAAATTTCTGCCATAATGTTAACACCTAGTACAGAACTAAAAAAAAAAAAAAAGTGCAAGATTTGCTTTGATTGCAAAATATTTCTTTACTGTACTCTGCTTGACCCTAAAACTTTTAATATCTAAAATTAACTCATTGCCAGCCAGATCAATTGTGCTATGAGTCTCTTAGAAGGTTATTAAGGATTTTCCATTACATAGAATGAATATTATTATTTAACATTAAATTATTAAGAGAATATATATTACACATAGAGTAAATTATCATGTTAAATAATCTAGAGATTAAATTACTGGGTGTCTGTACTGAAGAGGACACCAAGATGAGTACATAAGGGACGCTTTAGATGTAATATCTTTATAGTCTACCAAAGGGAATATAAATGGAAGATACATTGCTGACTAGATCAACCACAATCCCATGTCTAAATTCTAAGTAACTGTAGCATTCTTTCTTGTTCAACATTTCTTTTATTGGTCCATTTAAATGGCTCTCCGAAAGGAAACAGTTTGGTAATGTTATTTTTCTAGGGACAAGTAGATGGAACAGAATTAAATGTTAATTGTAACAGAAAGAAACAAGAATAAGTGAAAGTTTATTCTAGAGAAAATAACTAGTATAAGAAAAAATATAGGTCATAAAATAAATATAGGTCATAAAATATAGGTCAAGATAGAATTTTAAACTGAGTAAGCAATTTGATTTTGATTCTGAAAGAAAACATTTCATGGGGGAAATTTGCAGAACTAGGCAATAGGTCAAATGTTCCTATAGGTATCATACTTAGAGTTTTACAATATTTGAAAAACAAAAAAATGATTTCTAGGAGCACCTGGGTGGCTCAGTCAGTTAAGCATCTGACTCTTTCTTTCAGCTTAGGTCATGATCTCATGGTTTGTGAAATTGAGCACCCCCCCCCCAACCCCCACTCCCAGTCAGGCTCTACACAGAGCACTCACAGCACAGAACCTGCTTGGAATTCTCTCTCTTCCTCTCTCTCTGCCCTTCCCCTGCTCATGTATGCGTGCATGCACACACACTTTCTCTCTTTCTCAAAATAAATAAATGAACTTAAAAAAAAAAAAGATTTCTATGTTCCACTAACGGGCTCACTTGCTAAAATAGGTGTTTCATGCAATGAATTAGTATTCATATAGTATTATGTCGATGGTTATAATGGAATTTGAGCTTATACAGGTTAGTAAAGTGACAGGAGCTATGGATTATAGTGTTTGTAACTAGAATAATTCAGATTCTATTTAACATTTAGTAAAAGCAGAACACTCAATTTCTCCAGTTATGATTAGATTGAACAGAAGAATACAAATACAGATGGAAAAAGAGGTGTACAGACATTATAAGAGATTAGGAAGAAATGAGAAATGCAGTTATGGGGTGGGGGGGGGGGCAGAATCACAAAACAGAGGAAAGACAAATTTTTCCTTTCTTTTAAGTACAGGATTTAACCCTGATAGGGAAAAAAATCATTGCCATTCCTTTCCTTGAGTGAGAGATAAGAAGAAAATGTAAGTAAGAAAGCCCTTCCTGAGGAAGGTGCCAGAATTTTTTTAATAGTGATTTTGTTCTTCCTAAGACTTCAATATTTATACTAAAATATTAACAAACATCCCCTCCCCCTCAGCATATTCTGAACAGCTGGAGCAGGATTACAGAGTGAAATAAAAGCATTCTGGGTTCTTTACACAGAAGGCCGACTTACTTCTGCCATATGGTTTCATTTAGGTCAACACCACTCTTATTTAATGTGCCTTCAGTTAATCTGGCCATATTATGATTGCTCTTAGAGTAACTCAGGCCTACTAACTATTAGTAAAACTTAATAATGAAGGAAAACTCCAGTTTGCTAATGAAAACCTAAAAATGAAATTAAAATTAACACAAAACTATTACTTGTATAATAGTTATGCATTCAAAATAATTCACCTTAGTGGCAATAATTCATTCAAAATGTCAACAAAAGCCCTTACAATAGTAAGATCCAATATATGATTTATTTTTCAGTGTTTAACTTACCGACACAGTTAGGTTCTCCCAAATTATGTCAGAAGCAGAAATATTGGACTCCCTCCATTCCTTCAATGTATCATTGCTAGGATTATGCGGTTCTACACAGTTACACCTGAAAAGGCAAAATAAGTGTCTTTTGTGAACTAAGTACCTTTTGTCACTGTACTTGAAACAAATGTGTGATGGATCCTTCTTCTCCAGTTATAACTTTCCTCTATCTGAGAGAAAAGTAGTTAGGTCATCCTAAACTCCAAGACAGAAAGCATGATAGATATATTGTTATCTAGACATTAGACTACTGTATAGTACTTCCTCAAATGAGAGAGGTCATTTCCTCTCTGTCCCAGTGACAGGAAATCCCTAAATGTATTGGTTAGAACACAAGGCTTTTGGGGGCTTTTGAAACCAGGATGCCTCCTAGCCTTTACCATGACAATTTGCCCCTAAATTGTAAGTCATGTGGTAAAAATGATAAATATACAAATCTATTATTATAAATTAATTATTTTTATTAATATTATATAACCATATCAATTAAAGTTATAGTTAATTTATATTCTAAAAGTCATTTATAGTTTTTGCTAATTAGGCTGAAGCAAGTACTCTAGGTATCAAAAAAATCAATCAGTACACGAAAACTTTTTTAATACCTACTATATAGAAGGTAACATAATGAATGCCAGGTGGGGATAAGAGAAGAGGGGAAAATGCAAGATTTGGGCATAGTACTGTTATTATGTCATAGAAAACAGTTTTTGACTTCACGATTCTTTATAACTTTATAAATAAATCAGAAGAAGACACAAGCAAAAATTACCAACAGATTAATGGTCTCAGATGTTAGTTTCAATTTACAAATTGTTTGTTTCCAAAAATTCATTCATAAGCTATTTGTCCTTCAGAAAACAGTTTCTTACAGAAGCATTTTATAAAAATGGTGGTTGGACTCCCCAATTAACCCATATATATATATATTGCATAACTTAAAAGTTATTTGGACTGCTGTATTAGTGGTATTAATCAAACTGTAGAACCTGACTACCATTACTAACATTATTTCTGTAGAAAAATATCTTATAGTTTCTACTTGGCAAATCCCTCTGCCTAATTAAACAATAGTCTCTCTTATGTCTTCTACTTCAGACACTTATTCGTTCACTTATTCTTCAAAGAATATTGGGTGTCTATTTATTATTGCAAGACACTCTACTTGACACACAAAAAGCATGCTTCCTGCTCTCACTAAGGAAGATTAGAAGATTCCTCGGCTGGGCTCACTTGGGGTTGGACCTCTAAGAGGGTAAAGTGTTCCAGTGAGAAAATTGGTGACAAAGGTTTTAAGGGACCGGGATATAGAAGCATTGGCTACTATGGGCAGCTGCAGTGACCCCCATGGTAGCAGAGGGAGAGCTATAGCAAAAGGGAAACAAAGGAGCCTGAGATGCAGTAGTAGACATACATTAATGCAATTTATTTAAAACTATAGGTTACTAAGTCCCAGGCACAGGCTGGCTGTACATAAAGCTCTATTCTTTGCTGCCTGCATGGCCATGGGAAGACCACTCAAACACTCTAAATCTTGGTTTCCAACTGCAATAAAGTCTTGCTCAGGAGAATCCCAAAGAAAGTCTGGACTAAGAGAAGGGCTCATACTAAGCAAAGAAGTACAGTAAGAGGTAAAGCTGAAGATGTTGAAACTAATTGAGAGTGTGACTATACACTTGATTCCAGATATCCTCCCTCTACAACTATACACTAATACTTCCCTTCTCCAGAAAAGTTATATTCCCCCCCAACAAAAGAAAGGTTAGAGTTTCCCAGAATCTTTAGTCAAGCTGATTAGTAAGGTCTTCTGCTGTACAAATCCAGTCCATAAGGAGTAGGAGATATGGCTGTTATTTCAAATGTGCCAATCCCATCACAAAGTAATGAGACACATGAAGTAGGCCTAAAGAAAAGAAAAAATGAATCTGTAAAAACTCATCTTAAAGAAATAAAGGAATATGAATTACCTGTCATAGAATTAAAATAACCATGATAAGGACTCTCCATGAACTCAAGAAAACAATGAACAAACAAAATGAGAATATCTGCAAAGAGACAGAAAATACTAAAAAGAACCAAACAGAAATTTTGGAGCTAAAAAATATGATGACTAGACTGAAAAATTATCTAGAGCAATTCAACATTAAGCTCAATCCAGCAGAAGACTCAGTGAACTCAAAGATAAGCCATTTGAAATTTTCTAGTCAGAAAAAACAGAATGAAAAACAAAATGAAGAAAGCCTAAGAATTATATGAAATACTATTAAGCAGACCAATATATACATTATGGAAGTCCCAGAAGAAAAAGAAAGAGAATAAGGAACAAAAAGCTTACTTAAAGAAAGCTTTCCAAATCTGAAGGGAAACTGACATCCAGATTTAAGAAGCCCATAGAACTTCAATCACAGTGAATTCAAAGAAATCCACACTGAGACACATTATAATTAAACTGTCAAAAGTCAAAGAGATAGAATTCAGAAAGCAGCAAGAGAAAAGCAATTCACATGTAAGAGAACCTCCATAAGACTTTCAGTGGATTTTTCAGCAAGAACTTTGTAGAAGGGAGTAGGATGATATAGTCAAAGTTCTGAAAGGGAATCTATCAACCAAGAATGCTATGTCTGGCAAAACTGTTCTTCAAAAATGAAGGAGAGATCAAAATGTTCCAGAACTGGGGGCAGGGGAGTGGGGTGGGGGAAAGCTGAGGGAGTTCATCACCACTAGACCTACTTTGCAAAAATGGTAAAGGAAATTCTTCAGTGTGAAGCAAACAGACCCTGAAAAGCAACACAAAAGTATATGAAAGTATACAGACACAAAAGATTACTGTAATGGAGGGGTGTCAAAAATCGCTTTTTAAACTTTATTTATTTCGAGAGAGACAGTGAGAGAGAGAGGAGGAGGGGTGCAAGGAGAGGGAGAAGAAGAGAGAATCCCAAGCAGGCTCCACATTAAGTGAGGAGCCTGACACAAGTCTTGAACCCACGAGCCATGAGATCATGACCTGAGCCTAAGTCCAACACCCAACTGACTGAGCCACCCATGTAGCCCCCAAATCACTTTTAATCCTGATCTAAAAGTTAAAGAACAAAAGACTAAAAAATCACCTATTTTACCCATCCTCCCATCCACCTCCCCTCTGGTAACCATTAGTGTGTTCTCTATAGCTAAGAATCTGCTTCTTGGTTTCTCTCTCTCTCTCTCTCTCTCTCTCTCTCTCTCTCTCGTTTCCCCTTTGCTCATTTGTTTTTTTTCTTAAGTTCTCAACACCTCACTTTAAACAATGCATAGCATCCTGACAGAAGAGAAATAAGGAAACAGAAGACTTAAACAACACTATAGACCAAATGAACCTAACAGCGTATATAGAATATTTCAGCCAACAGCAGCAGAATACAGTTTTCTCAAGTACATACAAAATATGCTCCAGAACAGATCACATGTTACGTCACAAAGCTACGCCTAACAAATTTAAAAAGACTGAAATCATACTAAATATATTTTCCAACCACAAGGTAATAAAACCAGAAAACAGTAAGAGAAAGAAAACCAGAAAATTCACAAATACATGGAAATGAAACAACACACTCTTGAACAATGAATGAATCAAAGAAGATATCAAAAGAAAAGTTAGGAAATATCTTGATACAAATGAAAATGAAAATACAATATAATGAAACTTATGGTATACAGCAAAAGCAGTATTGAGAAGGAAGTTTATAGCAGTAAATGCCTACATTAAAAATGAGGACAAATCTCAAACAACCTAACTTTAAATCACAAGGAACTAGAAAAAGAAGAACAGACTAAGCCTAAAGTTAGCAGAGGAAAGGAAATAATAAAAATCAGAGCAGAAATAAATGAAAGGGATTAGCAAAAGAGAAAAGATCAATGAAACAGAGTTTGTGTTATGAAAAGATCAATGAAAGTGACAAATTTTTAGCTAGACTAAGGCAAAAAATAGAGAAGACTCAAGACTGGAAATGAAGGAGGAGGCATTAAAACTGATGGCTCTGAAATTAAAAGCTATTAAGAGATTACTATGAGCAATTATATGTCAACAAATTGGATAACCTAGAAGAAATGGACAAATTCCTAGAAACAAGCAATCTACCAAAACAGAATCATGAACAAATAGAAATTTTGAACATACCTATAACTCGTAAGGAGACTGATTCAGTAATAAAAAATCTCCCAACAAAGAAAAGCCCATGACCAGATGGCTTCACTGGTGAATTCTACCAAACATTTAGAGAAGAAGTGATGTTAATCCTTTTCAAACTCTTTCACAAAGCTGGCAAAGAAGGAGCACTTCTAAGTTCATTTTATGAGGTCAGCATTACCCTAATACCAATGCCAGGAAAACATTCTATAAGACAAGAAAACCGTAAGGCCATATCTCTGATGTATATTTAAGCAAAAATCCCCAATAAAATACCAGCAAACCAAATTCAACAGTACATTAAAAGGATCATACATCATGAGCAAGTGAAATTTATCCTTGGATTGCAAGGGTGGTTCAACATAGAGACATTCATCAGTATGATATACCACATTAATAGAATAAAATATAAAAATCATATGATCATCTTATTAAATGCATAAAAGGCACTTGACAAACTCAACATCCTTTCATGATAAAAACACTCATCAAAGAAGTAATAAATGAATTAAGGAATATTGCAGGATAAAAAATCAACATAAAAAATTCAGTTGAGTTTCTATAAACTAACAATCCATAAAGAAAATGAAGAAAACAATTGTATTTACAACAGCTTCAAAAAGAATAAAATACTTAGGAAAACATGTAACTAAAAGCATGAAAGATCTGCACTTAAAACTACAAAACACTGCTGAAAGAAATTAAAGACATGAATGAAATCATGTCTATCTAATCATAAAAATCTATCCATGTATTCATAGATCAGAAGACTTAATGTTGTTCAGATGTCCATATTACCTACCCAGTGATCTACAAATTCAATAAAATCCCTATCAAAATACTAATGGCATTTTTTTAAAGAAATATAAAAATATAATCCTAAAATTCATATGGAACCACAAAAGACCCTGAACAGGTAAAACAATCTTGAGAAAAAAAGAATAAAGTTGGAAGTCTTACACTTCTTCATTTCAAAACACATTACAAAGCTAGAATAATCAAACAGTATGATACTGGCATGAAGACAGATATATAGACCAACAGAACTGAATAGAGACCCTAGAAATAAATCCTCATTTATGCAAGCAAAAGATCTTCAGTAAGGATGGCAAAACTACAAATGGGGAAAGGATAGTCTCTTCAAAAAATGGTGCTGGGAATACTGGATATCCGCATACAAAAGAATGAAACTGGACCTTTATCATACACTGTATATAAAAACCAATTCAAAATAGAGAAAGACTTAAAAATAAGACCTGAGACTATAAAATTTCTAGAAGAAAACAGGGGGAAAGCTTTATGACTTTGGCATTAGCAATGATTTCTTGAATGTAACACCAAAATCACAGGCAACAAAACCAAAAATATTCAGTGGACTATATCAACCTAAAAAGCTTCTACATATCAAAGAAAACAACAGAAAGAACAAACTATGGAATGGGAGAAAATGTTTACAAACTGTATTTGATGAGGTGTTAATATCCAAAATATATAAAGAGTTCCTATAACTCAATTGCAATAAAATAACCTGATTAAAAATGGGCAAAAGACTTGAATAGACATTTCTTCAAAGAAAACCTACAAATGGCCAACAGCCACATAAAAAAAAATATTCAACATCACTAATCATCAGGGAAATGCAAATCAAAACTACAATGAAGTATCACCTCACACCTGTTAGGATGACCATGATAAACAAAATCAACAAAACAAGAGGGAAGAACAGGTGTTGGTGGGGAAATTGGAACCCTTGTGCACTGCTGTCAGGAATGTAAATTGTGCAGCCACTACAGAAAATAGTATGTAGGTTCCTCAAAAAATTAAAAATAGAACTACCATATAATCCAGCAACTCCATTTCTGAGTATTTATACAAAAGAGTTGAAGCCAGGATCAGGATAATGAAGATATATTTGCATTCCCATATTCATTGCAGCATTGTTCATAATAGAGGTAGAAATAATCTAAATGTCCATCTACAGATGAATAGATACATAAAATGTGGTATACACACATAATGGAATATTATTCAGCCATTGAAAAGAGAAGGAAATCCTGTCATATGCTACAACATGGATAAACACTGAAAAAAATATGCTAAGTGGCTTATTAGCCAATCAGAGTAGAACAAATACCTTATGATTCCAGTTATTTGAGGTACTTAAAGTAGTGAAACTTATAGAAACAAAGTAGAATAGTGGTTTTTAGGGGTGGAGGAGGGGAAAATGGGGAATTGTTCAATGGATATAGAGTTTTAGTCAAGCAATATGAAAATGTTTAGAGATCTGCTATGTAACATCTGCTGTACTGTACACTTAAAATTTTAATAAAGAGCCAATAGGATAGAATTACTGAATTCTTGGAAAAGATTGAAGACATTGAAGCACAGAAGGCAGGAGAAAAAGAAGGCAGTCAGCAATTCCAAGAAAGATACAAGGTTTTACAAGAAAAGCATATTCCAAAGAGGAAGAAACTAAAACATGGAATGATTTTGAGCAGCTCATGAAATGTTAAAAAGGAGAATTCATTTGACCACGATGTTAAGAACATTGCTGGTTTTGATTCTTCACTATACTGTATATTTATTGTTTTTGTGGTTGTTGTAGGGCTTGCCACATACATCCAGCTATTGGGCTCCACTAATTGCTGGCTAATTGCTCTATTGTTTTTGACAATAACCTTGGCATAAATTACTCTGGTGATCTGATCCTATTAAATTGTAGCTCCTCTGCCGTTGAGGTCATTGTTTGAAGTTTTTCTGATCCTGGAAGGGCTCTTCTTAACTGTCTCATCCCCTGGTTCTCTCTGGTACACTAGCTAGCCTATTGTTCAATCTGTATCTCTCATACAGCTACCTACCACGTCTTAACTGCTTTCCACCAAAACTTCTATTATTTTTGAGACCATGTTTAGGCTCCGCTTCAAAGAAAACCAATCTCTTTGGAGAGAATTTTGGGGCTCCCCTTGGGTAAAATCTCTTCTTTTTAGAATCATTTTTTAAAAAAAGTATTTAATCTGCTACAGAGGTTAATTATATTTGCCTAGGTAATATATAAGCTATGATTCAGGTTTCATCTGAACATGCAGAAGAATTGCCTCAAATCCTTACCAAGCTTTGTCATAAATTCAAATAATAACATAGATGACTATGGCATAGTAATACTGCTGAAATGAAAACTCTTAATATTCATTAGGAGCAATAGTCTCTTTCTTGTTAAAGTAAATTAGTATTATATTGTCTGAATTTGTTATAGCAAGCGGCAAACATTCTACTTTTTAGGTAGCTAACAATTAGAATTCTCCATGTTGGTCATTCTGCTAATTTACCTCAAGAGAACAAAAGGGTCCAACACCACATAGTTTAATAGGAAATGATCTGAATACTCTGAAAATTTGGTGAAAGTAAATTTATATATGATAAAAGGAAAACAAACTGTAAAATAAAGAATACACGGCAAGTTTCTTGCAGAAGTAACGTAACAAGGGAGAAAGGTAGCACTACAACAGATGAATGGATACATCTATGTATAAATTTGTGTGTATACATACATGGATATGCTTTCTCCAGCTACCTTATATTATGATGCATGTAGATATGGTATGCATATAGCTACACTTGCATGGCAGGAGACACTTTGTTTCCTACTTTAATAGTTTGATTTCTACATTTTGTAGATGGAGGAAATGGAGTGGTAACTTATTCAAGGCCATACTGATTAGATTTGAATGCAGGTCCGCTTGACTCTGACCTCTGCTCTTTTAGCTACAGTATGCTTCCTCCAGCTGTTAACTTTGTGCCATTTCCATCAGCACAGCCAAGAAAGTGAGATGGCTCCAGAATAAATTAAGTAATCTATACCACACTGTATGCCAGGTATCACACCTCCATTCAGTATGCTTGCCCTGTGTACCATTCCCTCAGGGTTATGGTCTCTGTTTTCCAAAGTGAGTAGACTGTGTTAGTGAGGACAGTGGCATAATGTATTACTCCATTCCATTGTTCTTTCCTGTGCCTGCACCTCTCATGTTTGAAATCTCAGCAGTCCGTTCTCAGAGGCTGCACGCTGGTATAGGAAGTCTAAAAAAGCTATCTGTATGAACCCTTAAGAGTTCAAAGAAGGCTCTGGAAACTAAGATTTTATGCTCTTAAATTTCAAAAGCAGATATTTCAGATAAATAAATCGAGATAAAATGAGAAAACATCTCACTTTCCTGTTATTCACTTGTACTAATGAACTTAGTCCAAATAATTCTAATTCAAAACTCCCAAAAGAAAAGAAAAAGAAAGAAAAGAAAACTAGAGACAGCAAATGTGAAGAGATGAAATATGAGTTTGGAATAAGCTCTGTTGTTAATTTCATCCCAAATAATTTTTAGTAATTCTGGCCATAGATGGAAGGATTAATGAAAAAGAAAATTCTTCAGGTGCATAAATGGCCGGGTGCCTAGGACACTGGACTTTGGATTCTCCAGCCAGAATTCCTGTTTCATTCAATTCCACACATTTAGTTGAGTGACCTCAGACAAGTTGCTTAACCTCTATGTTGTCTTCTTAAAGTGGGGATAAGGATAGCAACCACATGGGGGTATTATGAAGGTAAAATGAGTTAATTTAGGTAAAAGCAGCTAGAAGAGGGTCCAGCATAAGCAAATCTTAACTAGGTATGAGGTATCATCACTGTTATTGTTATACAATTGTCACTACGACCAGCTCATAGACTGGGATGTTCAACAATCCAAAGGCAAGAGAATGACGGTATCTGCATTTTTTTACATTTTTAAAAACACCGCTTATAAAATGCCAATAATTTTGACTGGTGGCATTAGATTGTTTGGCTTAAAATATACTCTTCACCAAACACATCCTCTACTTACTCTGCCCAAAACAAAGCATGTGCTCTATGCCATCTTATTTATATAAATGGCTACAGAGTGATTAGATAAACATTATAATTAAATGCCCTCATCCAGAAGTCTTTGCTTTTGTTTCAGGGCTAATGGAGGTGATCAGTCTTCCTTACATGAGAAGAGCCTGTGGCTGTCTTCTGGAAAACATAATTTGGTAGAACTCCCTTCAACATTATTACTAATTTTAGTTTCTAGGTTGCAGATGCTCTCCCTTTGCCTTTGTAGTTATTATTAGTACCTTCCTGTGTGTGCTGAACAATAATGGTTTGTGATTCATTTTTTTGAAGTCTCTTTATTGACTAAATTAGCCCCCAGTGTGCTATATAGTAAGTTAAGTATTGATTTAAGGCATAAAATCAGAGAAACTATGATCTATCTGCAGAAGTCAAACACATTTTTACGCCTGTTCTTTTTTCTTTTTCAAAAAGTATTTTGAGTTAAAAAAAATAATAAAATCACACTACAGAATATTTACAGAATAAAAAATGAAAAAGAAGTCTCTCATATTATTTCCACCAGTTATGGTAGTTTTTTTTAACATATTTCTTTTAGTTCTTCTTACGTATATTTTCAACATATTTATAAGCATACAATGTCTTTAATCTTTTTTATATAACACTATAATGAAAGCATTTTCCACATTGCTACATTACTCTTCATAATTATAATTTTTAGTGGATGTGACATAGTTTACTTATTCATTATTACTAACCATTAAATCTGTTTCTATTAAGATGACTATTTAAATAACACAGTGATAAGTCTTTTCTGAACATTTATTTCCACATTTTGGAATTTGTTCTTAGAAGAGATTGTCTAAGTGCTTATACTTATCTCTCTAGGAAGTCATTTAAACTTATAGCTATATCATGAAAAAAATAGCTTTTCAAAAATATGCAGAATAACTCCCTAAAACACCAGGACTACTAGCTAATACTAAAAATGTAAATACTCTCTCCATTAAATTCTTAAACTTTTTCTCATCTGAATTTCATTTCCATTCAAATAGCAACATCCTCTCCTTGGCCTCTAAGTACATAACTTTGGAAGTATTTCTCACTCTCATGACATTCTGCACCTTTATGTGTTAGCATTTACGTCAGCTGTAATTAAGCACTTATTTGTGTAATGTTTAATGTCTAACTTTTTCAATAGATAATATGCTACATAAGAGCAGAGACCCCATCTATGCTGTCATTTTTACATCCCAATGTCTAGCACATAGCAGGCAATGTTGCTTATTCATTCATTCATTTAAAATTATTTTGTGCTGAGTACTTTGCTAAGTGCTATGGGGAAATACATAGAAATATATGACAGTCCTTGCCTTTTAGGAGTTGTAATAATAATAATAATCCTTTACTATTAGTATTATTTTAATATATTGTAGGCGAAAGTTCGTGGGCTTTAAAACTGGATAGATTTGAATTTGACTCTCATTTACCATTTATTGGCTATATGATATTGGGCAAATATTATATTTTATTATTAGTCTGTTGAAGCCTCATATTGATCATCTGTAAAGCAGGGTTAATACTTATTCTACAGGTTATTGTGAGGTGAAGTTATGTATGCAAAGTTTTGTTATAGTTCATATAAATTAAAAAGTATTTCATAATTTTTTTTGTTGAGTGAATGAATAAAGTCCTGCTAATTTGGATTTGCTTCCTTCCCCTCCCCCTCTCCCCATCCACTTTCTTCCCATTACTATTGTCTGAGTCAATAGTCAGAAGTTAAACATTTCACACCTAGGTTATTGATCCTTTCTCTATATTATCACCTTCTAATCTATTATCACATAATTCTTCCCAGAGCTTTGTCATCATCCCCAAGTTTTTACCATATAAAACTTATTACAACACTTAAGGATCCATGCCAACTGGTCCCAGGAGTCCATTCTGTCTACCTCAGGGCCCTTGACTTTAATTATGACATGCTCATGTGGAACTTACAACAAAGAAAGAGAAAAACATAGACATGCCATATATAATAAACTCAAGGGTTTCTTCCATGAATATTTGTTCTATGAATATTTCCCAACTTCCCAGAGTAGTTTGTTACTTCTTCCTCCAGGATTTTATACACATATCTAGTATAAATACTGCGCTAAGCTGCAATTATTTGAGTATGCATTGCCTCTAGCTCCCTTCTCACTGATTCAACAAATACTTGATGTGCAGCACAATGTACAAAGGGCATCTGTAGGCTCTTCTTGATAATCACTGAGCTCCTTGAGAGTGGAGACCACATCTTGCTTATTTTCATACTACCAGCACTAACACAATACAGAGAAGACGAATCGGCACTGAAGGAATGAGAAGAGAATGTGTGATGAAAATGGAAAATCTACTTATTATACCTTAAAAGTTTTGCTCTATTCTATCTTTATAGGTTGCTCTTTTCCTGAAATGGGAAGTCAATTTGGTTATGGGGAACTGATTTGATGAGCACCACCTGGCCCTAATTAGCTAATCTTGTAACTTGCCATAGGATGAATTTCCCAGACTCCAGTTGAACACTTTGAAATATACAGAGAAAACAAGGCTTTCTTTCTCATAATCTTATCTCCTTTATCCCAAATATTATAGGTTTGATAGGCATCCTTCCAGATCTCTTATTTCCTATGTATTTAAAATATACTTCCTATGCATTTTTGAGAGTTAAAACATTGTCTCTAGAAGGCTGCTCTCAGGGGCTTACCTAAGGCCACAAAACAAGATATTGGTGCAGATTTCTATCCCCAAACTTTTAAGCCAAGTTGTTATCAAGCTTCTTAAAAATAACAAGCTGATGTAGGGCTTCAACACGATGTAGTAAAACTCATTTCTAGCCAAGATTTTTTTTCCCTCCTTGTCAAATGCCTATTTATGGGTAATAAAGTACTTTATGTTCTAATAAGCTCTAAAATAAGAATCCATTTTACCTCCATTATTCAAATATTTACGTTTCTTATCCCTCTATTTTTATATTTTTTTACTCCTGCTAGAAATTAAAAACTGCTTGAAGGTAATATAAAAAGACCTAAATACAATACAAATTTATCCAAATGCTTCTATATTCTAAATATTAATAATAACAATTACTTTGGCAAACCAGTGGCCTATAATGTAGTACAGCATCAACAGGGTTAAACTAGATGTTAGATGGCTAAGGTTTTAGCCCCAGTTCTTCCACTTGGGTCAGCCATAAACCCTTCTGAGCCTCTGCTTTTGGGTTTTTTTTTCTTGTTTCAAGTTTTTTTTAGCCCTCAAAAGAGGTAATATTCATTCAACACTTACTCATTTATGCAACAAATATTGAGTATCTACTTTGTGCCAGGAACTGATTCAGACATCGGAAAAGCAGGGATCAAAACAGACTAAATTCCCTCCCCTCATGGACCATTTACTCTAGGAATGGAACAGACAATAAATTAGATTGACAGGCAAAGGTACCACTCTAAATAAGCACAAAACTACATGTTGGTGAGGATGTAGATCAATGGGAACTCTCATACATTGCTGGTGAGAATGAAAAATGGTACAACCACCTTGGCAGTTTCTTACAGAGTTAAGATACACCCTTTCATAAATCCCAGCAATCCTGATTCTAGGTATTTACCCAAGATAAAATGAAAACATAGCCCAAATAAAGTCCTGCAGGTGAAGCAATATAGCCCCAAAGCAGAAACAACCCAAATGACAATCAATTTGTGATTGGATAGACAATTTGTGGTACGATCATACAGTGGAGTACTACCCAATTAAAAAAAAAAAAAGGAATAAATTGATGCATGCAACAAAATAAGTAAATCTCAACAGTATTTAAAATAAATGAAAAAACGCTAGACACAAAAGGCTCCATACTCTATAATTCTATTTATATGGAATTCTAGAAAAGGCAAAACTTTGGAGACAGAAGTCTTATCAGTGATTATCAGAAGATGTGGGTTGGGTGAGGGATTCACTGCCAAGGGGCGTAAGGAAACATTTTGGGAAATGCTCTACATTTCAACTGTGGTGCTATTCATTTGTCAAGACTCATTTAAGGATTACTTAACAGGGGGTATATTCTATTGTATGTAAATGATACCTCAATAAATCTTACATTTAAAAATATAACTCAATTATATAATATTTTAGATAAGAAAGGGAAAGAGAGGAGGACGTTGAAATTTTAGATAGAAAGTCCTCAAGTAGCAAATTTTGAAGAAAGTAAAGGAACAAGCCACATAGATATCTGGAGAAGGGCATTCAGGCAAAAGGAAGACCAAGTATGCAGATGGAAAGGCAGAAACATGACCAGTGTGTTTCAGGAAGGGCAAGCATATCAGGGTGACTGGAGCAGAGCGGTGAAGAAGTAGGAGATGAGAGAGAACAGATCACACAACAGCTGCAAGATAATGGCAAACCATCAGGAGGCTTTGAGGTGCAGAGTGACATGAGGTGACTTACGTCTTAAGAGAATAATCCCAGCAGCTTCATGGAGAACAGTCTATGAGAGACCAAGTGTAAAATCAGGAGCACTAGTTGGAGGACAACTGTAATAATTTACACAAGAGATTATGGAGGTAGAGAAAGTGGTAAAGGGTGTTCAGATTCTATACAAAGCCATTTGATTTGCTGAGAAATCTAGGTGTGTGAGAAGGAGAGTCAAGAATAAAGCACTTTTTTTTTTTAGTCTACACAGTTGAAAGGACGGGGATGCCATTGGCAGGAGGAGAGACTTGAGAGAGCTTCCTCTTACAACCTAACACAAATAGGACTAAACTATAAGCATCTACCCAGTATGTTAGTTTGCTAGAGCTGCCGTACGAAAATACCACAGACTGGGGGGCTTAAACATCAGAAAGTTATTCTCTCACAGTTCTGGAGGCTGGGAGTCCAAGATCCAATGCCAGCAGGGTTGGTTTCCTCTGAGGCCTCTCTCTTTGTGCAGATGGCTGCCCTCTTGTTGTGTCTTCACAGGATCTTTTTGCTGTGTAAATACATCCCAGTGTCTCCGTGTGTCCAAATTTTTCTCTTATAAGGACACCAGTCAAATTTCATTAGGACTCACCCATATGACCTCACTTAACCTAAATCACTTTAAAAAAATTTTTTTAATGTTTATTCATTTTTGAGAGACAGAGACAGAATGCAAGCCGGGATGGAGGGGGCGGGGAGGGGGCTGGTGACAGAGAAAGAGAGGGTGACAGAACGTGAAGCAGGCTTCAGGCTCTGGGCTGTCAGCTCCGAGCCCGAGGCGGGGCTCAAACCCATGAACCATGAGATCCTGACCTGAGCAGAAGTTGGATGCTTAAGTGACCGAGCCACCTAGGCACCCCATAAATCACTTCTTTTAAAAGCCCTGTCTCCAAATGTAGCCACATTCTGAGTTCCTGGCTTCCACATACAAATTTTGAGGAAACACAATTCAGCCCATAACATCCAGTAATATGATTTCAGAGTGAGTAGGACCATCTTCCTTATCCTCCAAAAACTTGATTTTAGAATTTAAAAAAATTATGTGTTGGGTGCTTTATTCTTTTAGATATCAAAATTTTAAAAACTTAGAATAAATAAAACTGGACTCCTACAAATCATCTTTAGAGCAAGTTCTAACAGACCAGGTACCTATGCAATGAAGACATGAGCAACACTGGAGTAAATGGAAGCAACAGAACTGGCCTGGACACAACCTCACAGAGACTAGCAATGAGTGTTCACTATACAACATAGTTTGCTACCCTTCACATACTATGCAAACAGGCTTGCCAAGAGATTGTTTATAAAGATAGGTTTTGGGGTGGTATACCGTTCTGCCTGCTACTGAGAACTGTAACCATAGAATGTTTTTATGAAGTGAATGCCTTCCTTTCCCGAGTTGTATATACATACTTCTTCACTTGACGTTTTCCTGTTTGTTAAAAAATAAATGTGAAGTGCATAAGCTGAACACCTTATATCATCAAGAAATTCATTTATAAAAAAATAGGCTAAGCTAACTGAATTTGGTTAGTTTTATAAATATCTAGTAAGGAATAGTGTTCAGGGCAATTAGCATATTAATTTCAATAGTTAAAGGGAAGTGTTTCTTCCTCCCAAACAAGTTATTAGCAACGTCTCTAAGCATTCATTCAGCGTGACTAATACTACAAAGAACATAGCAGTTACACTTAAAATATCCAGCAAAAGTGACATGAATGAATAAATAACGTAGCAACCTTTTACATGAACAAGAATAATTTTCCATCCCAATAGGAATGGCAGATACCCTGAGTAAAATTATCAAATCACATACAAAGTGCCAACACTGGCATTATACTCATCTCATAAAGAATTCATGGCAATGTGCCCAGCAGGTGAAATATTCCAAAAGCTGGATACTGGTACTGTTTTAGCCTATCATCAGGTACCAAAAATGGCTGGACAGTGAATCAGTTAGGAATTAAGCCTCATGTGCCATCTCCAGGAGTTGAGGCTATATGATTCACTTGACAGATTTAACTTTTAAAAAGACTTTATTTTTAGAGTATTAGGTTCACAGCAATATTGAGCAAAAGATACATATACCATATACCCCCTACCTGAATGCATTTATCACTTCCCCCGTTATCAACCAGAGTGGAACATTTGCTGTAATTGATTAACCAAATTAACATACCATTATGATTGAAAGTCCACAGTTCACGTTAGGATTCACTCTTGGTGTTGGACATTCCATGGGATTGGAGACATTTACAATAAGATGTATCCACCATTATGGTATCATACAGAGTAGTTTTACTGTCCTAAAAATCCTGTTTTATTAATGTTAAGTTTTACAAGTTCTTTGTAGGTTTTAGATAACAGTTCTTTACTAGACATGTCTTTTGCAAATATATTCTCCCAGTCTGTGACTTGTCTTTTCAATCTCTTGACATTATCTTTCACCAAGCAGAAAATTTTAATTTTAATAAGGCCCATCTTTAATTTTTTCTTTCATGAATCATACCTTTGGTGTTGTATGTGAAGAGTCATAGCTTTAGTCATAGCTAAACCCAAGGCCATCTAGATTTTCTCCTACATTATATTCTAGGATTTTTATAATTTTGCATTTTACAGTTAGGGATATGATCCATTTTGAGTTAATTTTTGTGAAGAGTATACAGTCTGTGTCTAGATTCATCTTTTTTTTTTTCTCATGTGGATTTTTAGCTGTTCCAGCACCATTAGTTGAAAGACTAGCTTTGCTCCATTGTATTTGTTTTTGCTTCTTTGTCAAAGATTAGTTGACTATATTTATGGGGGTATATTTCTGGGCTCTCTATTCTGTTCCATTGGTCTATTTGTCCATTCTTTTGTCAATACCTCACTGTCTGGATTACTTAGCTTTATAGTAAGTGTTGAAGTCAGGTAGTGCCATATCCTCCAACTTTGTTCCCCTTCATTACTGTGTTGGCTATTCTGAGTCTTTTGCCTTTCCATATAAACTCTAGAATCAGTTTGTAGATATCTATAGAATAACTTTCTGGGGTTCTACTTGGGATTGTGTTGCATCTATAGATCAAATTGGGAAGAAATGACACCTTGACAATATTGAGTTTTCCTGTCAATGATCATGTACTATCTCTCCATTTATTTAGTTTTTCTTTTATTTGTTTCTTCAGAGTTTTGTTGTTTTCCTCATATAAATGTTGTACAAATTGTGTTAGATTTATATCTAACTATTTTTTTGGAGTGCTAATGTAAATGGTATTGTGTTTTTAATTTGAAATTCCATTTGTTCCTTGCTAGTATATAGGAAAGTGATTGCTTTTGTACATCAACCTTGTGTTCTGAAGCCTTGCTATAATCACTTATTGCCTCTAGGAGTGTTTTGTCGATTCTTCCAGATTTTCTATATAAACAATCATGTCATTTATAAACAAAGACAGCTTTCTTTCTTTCTTTTCAATCTGTATACCTTTCATTTTCTTGTCTTGTCTTATTACTTTTGCCAGAACTTCCAGTATGATGTTGAAAAGGAGTGGTGAGAGGGACATTCTTAACATATTCCTGATCTCAGGGGGAAAACTTCCTAGTTTCTCACCATGAAGTATGTTACCTTAAGGTTTTTCTGTATTATTTACCATGTTGAGGAAGTTCCCCTCTATTCCTAATTTACTGAGAGTTTTATCATGAATGGGTGTTGGATTTTGTCAAATGCTTTTAGTGCTGTTATTGATACGATCATGTAATTTATCATCTTTAGCCTATTGATGGAATGCTTTGTATTAATTGATTTTGGAATGTTGAACCAGCCTTGCATACTTGAAATAAATCCCACTTGGTTGTGGTGTGTAATTTTTTAAACATTGTTGGAGTTGATTTGCTAGTATTTTATTGAGGATTTTTGCATATTTGGTCATAAGAGCTATTGGTCTGTAGTTTCCTTTTCTTATATCTCTGTCTGGTGTTGATATTAGGGTAAACTAGCCGTATAGAATGAGTTAGGGAATATTCTCATGATTTCTATTGTAGAAAATTGGTATAATAGTTTCTTTAAATGTTTGGTAGAATTCAACGAGCCTGGTGCTTTCTTTTTTGGAAGGTTATTAATTATTGATTCAATTTCCTTAATAGATACAGGCCTATTTAGATTATCTATTTCTTGTGTGAGTTTTGGCAGATTTTCTCTTTCAAGGAATTGGTCCATTTTATCTAGATTATCAAATTTGTGGGCATACAGATGTTCATGGTATTACTTTATATTCTTTTTAGTTCCCATGGCATCTTTAGTGATGTCCCTGCTTTCATTTCTGATATTAGCAATTTGTATACTCTTTTTTTTTTTTTTCTTAGTTACCCTGATGAGAGGCTTATCAATTTTATTGATCTTTTCAAAGAACAAGACTTTGGTCCTCTGATTTTTTTTCTCTGTTGATTTCCTTTTTAAAAAAATTTTTTTAATGTTTATTTTATTTTTTTAATATGAAATTTATTGTCAAATTGGTTTCCTTACAACACCCAGTGTGATTTCCCATTTTTAATTTCATTGCTTTCTGCTTTTTTATTATTTCTTTTCTTTTGCTAATTTTTAAATTAATTTGCTTTTCTTTTTCTAGTTTTCTAAGGTTGAAGCTTAATTTCTTTTTTAATCTATGCATTCAATGCTATAAATTTCCATCTAAGCACTGCTTTTATTGCATCCCACAAATTTTTATAAGCTGTGTTTTCATTTTAATTTAGTTCAAAATGATTACTTTTAATCTTACCAGTACAGTTCCTTACACTGATTAACAAGTCAGTACTTTTACCAATGAAAATCTATTTCCGATATTCAGCAAAGCCTTAGTGTTGATTGAAATGTGACTCACAGGCTTGTGATAACCTTTTCTGGTGTTTAGGCTCTCTGCTTTAATGTTAGCTGACTACTCCTGGAGTTTGGACTCCTGACTAAAATACCAGCTACCTATGGCTGTAAGTTAACCTACATACACATATTACCACAGTGTCTGTGCTGAGATATTTTAATATAAATTGAAACATCATTATATTCCACTTTAAATATTTCAGAATATACCCTTAAATCTAGGTCAGTTCAGGAAGTGAAGAGAAATGAGGTCAGTACTTCAAAGACTGTAAGCCTTCTGAGAATGGTCATCATATCTCAACAAAGTGAAATGATGAATTGTGGCCATGCAATGCATCTTAGAGAAGAAACCACCAATTTTTGCTTATCACTCTCCCTCTAATCTTGGATGCTTATGTAAATTTCTGCCCCTTCATAGCTATTTAGCAACAAAGCATGAAAGATAATTCTATATAATGTCTGTAAATCTATAGTTACAGAGAAGGAAAATAGTAGCTAAAGGTGCATCTGAGAAGTAACATTATTGCAAGACAGTTAAGAAAGGTTTACTCATATCTACCAACCCCCTTGGCCTCTAGAGATAGAAAGATGAAGAGATTCTAATCTTGTACACATAGGCTCATAATCCATTAGGAACAATGAGGATAACACAGGCAAATAATAAAGTTATATTGGATATTATTGCTAGTGGAGATAAGACTTTATCATTGAAATAAGAATTTAATTCAGAGCAAAAGGGAAAGCAAAGATATCAAGGGTTTGGATTAAAAATCAAGAATGAGATGGGTTGCCAGAAGTGTATTTATTGAATAATCATTTATTGAGTGCCTACTATTATATTTATTAGATTCTAAAATGTCAGATAATCTACTTGCTTAATGTCAGTTGTAAGGCGCATTTCCAGAAATGTAAAGATATGAACATGCTCATTTTATGCACGTGCCAAGCACTTTGCTAGGACAATGGGCTCAAAGGGGTGTCTAATAGTCATGGACGTAGCATTACAGAGATTAACCTGGTGGAGCTACACATACATTACACAAATAAATACATAGAATATAATTACAAATTTATTTTGCAAGAAATCTGGATAAATTTTTCAAGTGTATATGTAGTAAAAATCTGATTTAAAAAGTGGAAACACAGGGGTTTCTCTAAATCTGAGTTTTATTCTTTATTTTTTGATGAGTGAGTACTATAAGGTCATTGAGCTATGAGAACTACCCTTTCATCTTCTTTTCCCCTGAATCTCAGAGCAACTTTTGAATCTCTGCTATAGTTTGCAATCCTGCCTCTCATTTCTTCCAGATGACTTCTACACCATATTGGCACCTTGTCTAACTCTTCAGTCAGAACTAGTTTTATGGATCCAGATTTGTACATATGTAAGTACATTAAGACTCTCTTAACATCTCAAGTTTATTCAAAACTTCCTGTTGAAATTTTTAAGAGTCAGGTTAAAGATACTGTAAAAGAGTACACTTGCCTTTACTTGCCAAACAAGCTTGGCCAGGTGACGTCAATTATTTTACAACACATTCAGTTAATCAATATGTATTAAGTATCACTTACTATAGTTACAGTATTATGCTGAGACTGGAGGGATACAATTATTACATGTTTTCTATCTTAAAAGAGGCTCAACTCTAGTTGAGGACATGAGAAAAATAATACCCTTCTATGAGTATAAGGTCGGTCAATAAATAACATTTATCCAGAACAGCCCTGGGTTATGTGGAGGGCTGAGAGTTGGATAAAAACAACAAAGATAGGAAAAAAACAAAAAACAAAACCAAACAAACAAAAAAAAAAAACCTTTCAAGAACCTAATAGTAAAATCAGTCCTCCTAATGGCTTGGTAATTGTTGATATTATTTAACTCTAGTCTGCTAGTATATTGAAAACTAGAGTAACAGACCCTGGTCTCTGCTTTGACCCAACCAACTGCAAAGAATTCATATCACCCCAATCTTTCTTTAGCTAGCCATCTTTGAAAGCTTTAGATTATTACTATATATTGAAGGAATATTTCATGTTACATAGCAGAATGCTTTATTCTATTTTTGCTGTTTCTTAAAATCAAAGCAACCTAGAAAAAGTTATTCCCACAAACTCATTACTTATTGCTAACTTGACATATTCAGCTTGATCATCTGGTATAATGTATATATTCTTGAAACTAAATTGATTATCTTGACACTTGCTCTTGGCACAATGAAAAGAAACTTATAGCTTCAAATATAAGGTCTACATATTACCACATTATAAGGTTAGGATGCCAAAGGAACTAGGAAAGTCTTTAAAAAATCAAAGACATTTTGTTATTTCACTGGTAAAATTATGGGTTTAGGAAAATCTGAACACAGGAGGCCCAAGTATAAAGAATATCTGAAACGCACATCCTAAATATGATGCCTTTTTCAATATCTTACACCTAAACCAACTATGTGAAAGCATGGGCATATTAATTTTGCAAAGATTGCAATCTCAGATATGCTGCATCCTAGCTATGACATTTTTTGAAAAATTTTTCTTATAAAAACTGTGAAAGCATGAGGCCGGCAAACATCAGGAGAAAATTTTAGGTGACCATGAGCATGATGACACTTACAGACTGATTAGTGTGAAAAGGTCATGGTGGCAAGAACAAGAAAAACCACAAGTATCATATGGAGCTCACGAAACAGAAAATGCTTTGGGCACAAGCATGATATTACACTGTGCATTAGCCATTATTGTTAGCAATACTTTTCTTTACCTTTTTTAAATGCACATGACCGAAAGTACGCTAATAAATATATTCATCATACGCATAGCGAAATATTTGTTTTGCTTCTCCAAGACCAGGTAATAGCAATACCTGATCAGATTCATGCACACACTGTGAGTGGTACTGAGAGCCAGGGAATCATGGCGTGAACATCAAAGTGAAGATGGTTCAGTAAAGATGTCTGGTCAGCACATTTCCCAGGGAGACTACCAGTCTCCAACCATTTCACCTCACCACCCAGCAGGATGAACCCATCTTTCCATCTCTGCTGCCTTCCTTATTACGGCTGAGAAGGGCACATGGGCAATGGAAAACAGTGATTAGCACACATTTCTGCTCAGCCTTCACATAATTAGGTTTTAGATGTGTACACTGTGATAAAGCGTCACTTGAACCTAAACTCGTGGGGATCCTTTTTTAGAAAAGCGGAGATGGAAACATTAAGAAAGTCAGGACCCATGCAACTCTCCTCCTGATTGCCATGAAAAGCAGGAATCATGGGCAAACAAAGCTATTTTTGCTTTCAAATTATCCTCTGAGCATTTGTCTTACTGAACCCCACAATTTGTCTTGATCTCATCACTTTTGGGGAGGTTGAAATCCCATGTTTACCCACTCCCTTACCATCATCTCTAATCTCTCTCTTTCCTCTGCCTCTCTGTCTTCATTTTCAAACACACATAGCTCTTTTCTGTCACAAATTACCATTCTCAGGATCTCGCTGCCCTCTCCAGCAGTCACTGTTTTTCACTTTCTTTGACCAAATCGGCCTCTGCATACTTTCTCCCTTTCTTTACCGCCTACTCTCATCTTCATTTTTTGCAAACTAGCTTGTAGTCCTGCCCCCCTCCCCACCCAGTGCTGTTTCTTACGTTAACAATGATCTCTCTCCCTCGTCCTGTTTGATCTCTACACCACTGTCCTCTAAAGACTTCTTGACCCAGCTTTGTCCCATGCCTTTTACAACCTGACACCATCCATGTTTGTTTGTTTTTTGTTTCTTTTTCTGATTCTTCTTACTTTTTACCTATTGCTTGCATGCTCCCATTCTTCTATCTTCAAGCTATGACCATTATCCAGGGCACAGTCTTTGCTTCTCTGATCTTTTTCCTTTTTACACCTGGAGATTTTCAATGGTATTCCTCAGTGTGAGGTACTTTGATGCTGCCACTGAAGGTTCGGGAACAAATGGAAGGGTGGGTGGACAATCTGGCGCCTCCCCACCACTGCACATGGAATAGTTCTGCTTTTACCTGTTTTACTTGGGCCATATTTTGTCTTTAGGAGAGCTTATTTGTATTCATCAGTGTACTGATGTAATTTGAAAATTACATCAAAACCATAAAACCTGGATCCAGCTTCTTGTTTTACCACTATCTATTTGACTTTCAACAAATATTTCAAAGCATCCATGCATTTCTTACGTCCAGACCTGCACCATTCCTTCCATCTGGACTACTCTCCTGCCCCCTTCCTCAGCACTTTCCTAACTCCTACTGGTATTTTGGTCTTCTTCTTCGTCTTCTTTTTTTTTTTTTTTTTTCCTAAGTAGGCTCCACATCCAGCATGGATCCCAATGCGGGGCTTGAGCTCATGACTCTGAGATCCAGACTTGAGCTGAGATCAAGAGTTGGACCCTTAACTGACTGAGCCACCCAGGCACCCTGATGTTCTGGTCTTCTATGTTACTTCCTCCAAGAGTCTTCCATGAACCCCAAATCTGGGTTGGGTATTCTTCTAATGTGGTACCATTGCATTCTGCACCAATCTCTTAACACAGCACTTCTTTCATTGTGTTGCCTGTTTGTCTGTATCCCCTATTAAACTGGAAGTTCACTGAGGTCAGAATATATTATTCATGTCTATAGCATAGCGCTTGGCATGTAATAAGTGTGAAAATCCAGGCAGAGATAATTATACATCCCTAGTACCTAGCATAGTGCCTGGCATGTAATAGGTTTGAAGATTCAAACAGATAACATACATCCCAGCAAGGAGATCCAAATTGGGTGACACTGTTCTCTAAAGAGAAACAAAAGGGCACGTGTCCATGTTATCCTTCATTCTGATCAAACTATTCTTCCCATTTGCCTGCTTCCTGAGTGTCCCTGACACCTCCTTCATCTGCTTCTGGATCCTGTTCACAACACCCTTGCTATTTGCTTTTATTGGGAAAGTTACTTTATGTTTCCACTCTGATTTTTCTTATCTGAGACAGAGGTAGAAAGACCAGGAAAAATTTGAAGTACTAAAAATCATTCTATTTTCAACACTGTATCATTACATCATTCTTAACAAAATCAGAACATGATACTATTTTGGCCTAATTTCAACAATTCTGATGTATGTCAATGGTAAATAAAGATAATAAATCTTCAAAGGATTTGGGGCCATATCTAAGCAGTTTATAAGAAGACCATTGGTGATTGATGGAGAGGTTATAACGGCCTTGTAAAGAACATATTGGTTCAAATATTTGCTGTACAAAAATGTACATACAAATGCAACAAAAAAAATCCTAAAATTAAATCAAAGAAAGGAATAATGTAATGTTTGTGTACTCCACAAACACAGTCGTAGAGAAATTCCAAACTCCTGGCATACTAAAACTGGAAAGTACAATAGGTACAGTCCCATCTTTAATCCTGAACTGTTAACATCACCTTCAACTGGCAAAGCCTGAGCACCTCCACCATTAATATCGTGCATTCTAAAAAGCAAAATCACATTTCAATTCGGTGAGTTTTGCTTTTGTTTTTATAATGAGAACTCAAGAATCAGATGAGTAGCTGATGAGGTGGCTTTTAAAATCCTGTTCCCCTCTGAGAGTCTGATCAGGGATTTAGATCCTGAATCAATGTAAGACACTTGATCTGCAATGGAAGTTCATCCTATTTTTTTTAAACAATAGCAATTTGTAAAAAGACAAGCCCTATGGCCACTAGGGGAAACGTTACTTACGAGTATTGGGTCAGCAGTTCCAAATCATTATGCATGTTGATTGGATATGCTTCACTGAGTTCAAACAACTTCTCTAGGGCCTCATAGATGAAGATGATGCAAATAAGAGAGGCGAAAGCTTCTTCGGTGAACCGGGTGATGTAGCAGACGAGGGAGCTTGCGTCGGTCGCCACAAGTATGATACAAAGGGTTGCCGTCCAAAGTCCAATACTAGCTCTTAAAGACAGGTATGACAGCCCATATTCTCTAGGAGGAGGAAAGAACAGCGGAAATAAGGTCATTTAACAGCTCGCCACCATTTTAAATAGATGGGAATAAGTCTAATTCAGGAAGTGAAAGTAAATAACCTTCACATCCCATGATTTTCTAAACTCAAAACGTTTGTCAAAAGGGGACATCTAAGAGGACAAAACTAAAAGAGGTTTCTCATGCTTAGAATAGAATATCATTTTTTATAAATTTTACATAGCAAATCGCACACATATTCTACTTTTCCTTTATTTCCATGGAGAGACACAAATGGCAAACTGAATCAAATCCATTACGTCCACCTCTCCCAGCAGACCCCAAACATGATGTTGGGAGAAGTATAAACACGGTGGAAAAAGGGAGGAAGGGCCAAAAGTATTTAACACTTACTTGCAAAATTTAAACAAAATCTTTTCAAACACCAAAACTGGTCCTGTACTGCCCAATATGGTAAGAGGCTGTCCACCAAAGAGGGAATAGGCTATCCCAGTCATAGATGCTCCAAAGAGAGATTCGATTGCACTCTGTGTAGAGATATAAATAATTCCATTACCTAAGCTACACAGGCAACCATTATACCTAAGAAGTACATGTTAAATACTCTTTTTCATTTGCTATGAAAAACCTAGTGACCTTGGGCAGGATGTGGAGTAAGGGAATAAGAAAAGGGACAAGCAGTCAGGAGAATATGAATGGTACTGAATGGGGATGTGTTCTCTCCACATTCCTCATCTTGCTTTTCTTTGGACTATTAAAAGTTTACATGTATTCGCGGTCAGTGTCAGGACAGAAGCGTGGGCTGTGTAAGTGGGAAATGGATTCCTCATGTCCATCTCTCTCTCCTTGTGAGACTGGGAGCCAAAGCCAGACAAGGACTGGGGTTGGGGCGGGGTCAGGGATGAGAGCAGAACCTTGTGTAAGACTAAGAATTAACAGTTCTGAGACATTCCACTTCCAGATTACCAGTTATAAAGGAATCCAAAACTAAATGTTGACTTATCTAACTATCATTCCTAAAACTGATTAGGTTTTAAAATTCCAGGGAAAGCATAATACATACTATACGACCTTCCGTTGCTTCTCCCAGCAGTCCTCCAAACGTGATGACTGGAGACATACACGCGCAGTAGAGAAATAGAAAAGATGCTAAGCACTGCAGGCTGAAAGCATCTCTGAAGTCACTCCAGAAGTATGGAGCTTTTCTTTTGATATCTAAAATAAGTCCCCCAAAAATCCTAAGACGGGGGGAGGAGGGAAACACAAGAGTGAAATCCAAATATAAAAACACACACCCACAAAGCAAAATCCTCATTTCCTTTTTGCCAGGTCACAGTATACGTTTTCCATCAGCGGAGATGAGACCCATTTTAACCTGCTACATTGTATTAGCATGATCTACAGAGATGGCTTTGTACCACTGTGTCTCTTCAATTCCTAACTAAATATTATGCCAGCAACCAGAAAACCCCGTGTTCTCTCAAACAAGGTGCAGAGCTGTCCTTCAATCAAAATTCAAATAATGAGATTTAAGGATCACTCTAATCTCCGTGCCATTTCTATATCAATCTACCCCTCCTAAACTCAGGCCTACTACCCTCAGCCGTTGGCAGTATTTTCTAATTGTTTACATTTCATTTAGCATAGCAGAAAGTGAAGTTTGGGAGGATAAGGTGGCTTTTGCGTTCTGCAATGGTGAACATTACCCTAGAGAGAAGAAGTAGCGTTTAACCATGGCTCCAGTTACCTACTTTCTCTGCCAAAATATTCCTCACCACGTATTGTTTCAAGCAGGCATCTAAATGGCCTTATGGATGACAGTAATACCTAGTAAAGACAGATAGATTCCATAGTTGTTTTCATTTTTAGGAAATTAAGAAGGGGACCTTATAATAACCAACCCAGACAAATGTAATTTTGATCCATTATTGTCTAAACTTATCCCAACATCTATCATTCACAAGACAATAATGGCCTTACTTAGTATAAATTCACTTATTCTAAATATATCCCAAAACCACACCAAAACACTTGAAAGAGGATTTGGGGGGTGGAGGGGAGAAGAATAGCAGTAAATTGTGAAATGCTCCCTAAAATGTGAGGTCTAAAATATTTTTAATCTACTAGGAATGAGAATATTAATGAACAGGTATTCTCATTCTTTGAATATTTAATAATAACATATGGATTTAACACTTGGCTACTGAAAGCTCTTTGTGCTCCATGGAATAAAGATGTCATATTAAAATGAATAAGACTATGATTAAGTTCCTACACAAAGGTTAAAAAAAACCATTATGTTCCAATCTACTGCCAGTATGCTAGATATATTTGGATTATGCAAAGATATTAAATTTTTATTTATTTTCTGGATAGAAATGTTCACAGACAATCTAAGAACTGCCTCAAAAATTATTGTTCTCTTGAGACGCTAATTCTGGTTTGCCTTGAAAAAAGTGTATCTTCAGAATAACTGAAAATTTTGACTCTTACTTGTAATCACCCTGACCTGACTGACATAGACACAATAGTAACCGGTTAGTAACTATCTCACTATTACATAAGTGAGAGACTCCTTATGTTTTCCTGGTGATTGCTTCCATCAGAAGGATGTGGACTAGGAGAAAGTGAGAAGGATGAAATTCTAATTGAAAAACAGGACATTTAAACTCAAAGAAGCTTACAGAGAACCCATGAAACTCATACACACAAAGATCATCTTAGAGTCCCCTTTGTGCGTTTGATAAACATGTGCATATTTTTTTATTTGGGGAGGATCATTTCTGAGTGATCTGTTAACTTATCAAAGTCACAATTCAAAATAGATTTAATCCAGTATTTATTTATTCATTTATCATTTACATCCCACCTAATCCCCAAAATATTTTGAGGTGGTTATGAACTATTACTTAGTAGTTAATATTTGTAGGTTTGATAGCACTTTCTGGTAGACCACTGTTTTCTAATTAATTACTTATTAGGGCATAAAATAGTGTCAATAGCTATGATATTACTGTGTAATAAACGTGCTTTTAGCAGCAAAAATCTAAATCCGGAAGTGGGAGGTCATTGCAGAGAACAGTGCAAGAGCAGCCCAGATGTACACCAGCAACTCTCGGAGAGCAGATGAGTAATGGATACTTCAAGTCATGTCAGCAACAGAATCTGTGGAAGAACTCTGGAGAAGCGAAGATACCGGATATTGGTGACCTGGGAGGATTTAGGAAGCAGTAAGGAAAAGTGAACTTTGAAAAAAATCTAAGCTATGTGGCATGTTACACCTGAGAGAGAGAGAGAGAGAGAGAGAGAGAGAGAGAGAGAGAAACCACCCAAAATAAAAAGACAGCATTTGAAAATATGAAAGCAAACAGAAGGAGTAACCACGCTTCCAGTAAAGGGAGAAGGAAAAAATTGTTTGAATCATCTCAAATTATGTATGGAGGCTGAGGAAGACATTAAAGGACCTTTCCTCAGAGACAAAACATAGATAAAGGGAAAGAACAGAGGAGAATTAAAATGCATAGAGTTGTCAGAAACTCGAAAGTCAGCTTAAAGGACACAGCGCAAGCATTCCAGGAAATGGCCTTGAGAGGAAGGGGGTACCAATCCTGCAAAGCCTTTGCCCTTGCCTTCAATTATAATGGAGGCTGTGTGCACATATTCCCTGAAGACAGACCCTCCCAAGGTTTTCTGATTTTCTGCTCACACATTGCTTGGAGAGAGACAAGCTGTCAAAAAATGATAAAGAACCATTTTGAGAAATAAATTGAAGCTTTCATCTCTTCAAAGATGTGTGATTAGAAAAAATAAATCATATGGCTCTTTCAAATTACAACCATAAAAATAAAAAATACTATTATATACATCCTACTTGCATGTAATGAGATAGGTTCTATAAGACTGAGTTCTTGGTATTTATTTTTATTTCCATCTGAACTTGAAGCTTTCAACAGGCCCTTTTAGAAGGGGCCACTGACAGTTTTCTTATTCATTCTACGAATCTGTGAACACATTTTATGCACAGCAAAATGAAAGACTAGGTAAGAAAAAATGGAATGATGTATTCATTGTGCTGGTTTAATAGTAACAAAAATGATTAGTAAATACTGGGAAATCAAATTTATTGGCATTACATAGGTGTTCACGGAATAGATATTCAAATAAATAAATACATACATACTCAAATAGGTATTTATTAACAGGTATTCAAAGTATAAAAAAAATTACATCTCTAAACAGCAATTCCTGACACAAAGGACAGTATATCATTTGGTCTTTGAAGTCCCATACAAGTACTTTTCACTGACCTTCCAGTTCGCTGGAGTTCAGGTCCACTGTGTCCTCCGTGGGGCTCTGCTTCCCCATGAGCAGCTGTTCCATTTGGTACAGCAGGAATCTTCCTCTTCTCCTGCAGGAAGTTTTTTGTTTTTGTTTTTTAATTTCAGGTGCTAGTTGTAAATAACAAAAACAATTTTTTTCCCTTGAGGCAATATGCAGAGTGGCCAAGAACCCAGGCTCTGCTACTTATTTGCTACATGAACTCTAATTAAAGTTATCTAATCTCCTAATGCTTCAGTTCCCTCCTCCATTCACGAGTGGTAGTAACAATACCTATCAGCGTGGTTGAGAAAATTAAATGAAGTGATGGACATTTACTCAGTCTTTCGATTAATCTTTATTGGTGCCTTGTGTGCCATTCATTGTTACGGATGTTAGAAATGCACAGGTGAGTGAGAAAAGGCATTCTATTAGTGGAGACAAGCAAGTCTCTAATGTCAGGTAGACATTCAGCTAGGAAGACAATGAAGGAAAGAAAGGGGACGAAGAGAGACCAGGGTTGGCTAGGTTGGAATGAGGAGGCACTAGTTACGGTGGTGTTGTATGCCTGGCATAGTTCAACTGTTCAATCAACTTAAACTATTATCGCTAGCTATTTTTAAGGGTGGTTCCCTGTTATTCTGGCAGATATCTTCCTACCTAAGGAATGATTTACAACATGGTTCTTTCTGACTCACGGAGATCCCAGACTCTTACAAATGGAAACTTCCATTCAGTCATTGACAAATTAACTGAGGCTTATGGAAGTGCTGTCTTATCACAAGCCTGTTCCACCCACTTTTGTCGGTGACAGAGATTTTTAAAAATCATAAAATCCTCCCTATTGGTTATCCTAGAGGATGCCAATGTGTTCAAAAGGGCTGAAAAGTATCATAAAATTTTTTTAAGTGGTGCAGTTAAAATATTTACTTCACTGCCATTCCAAAATAGTCTAAGCATGTGAATTAGCAAATGATCTTATGTACAATGGGACATTTAGGTAAAGTGGCACAGGTTTAAAACATGAGAAAAATAGGTTTTGAAATGCACAAAATAGAGAAAAGTTCATTGCTTGATATTTTTACAACTTCCCAGGTATATGAATAGGTACAATGAACAAAAATTCAAAGATTAAAGAGAGGATGTCTGTCAGCTGATGGAGGAACTGCCTTTACACATAAATAGCTATTATATACAGTAAAGGGCTTTAAGGGTGGCCTTGGTACCCTAAATACCCAACAGTCACCCAGGGAAATACTTCTTAGCTTCCATAAATCTCAGAAAGCAAGTGATATTATTTGGTCTCGTGGGTAATTATCCCTTACTGGCTATGTCTCATTGTCTTACAATGGAAAAAGCTATACATTGATAAGGCAAATGATAAACCATGAAATATATTAGCCATTCTAAAGTACCTGTTTCATCAAGGAGTGTTCATCTTATAGTAAGGGGGAAAGGTGTGTGAAAAGAGATGTATGAACAGTACCGATGAATATTCTGAGGAAAATATAGGAAATATTTTTTGTTCAGAAACACAGGTATTTTGGTTTTTTAAAACAAATTAAAGAGTGTATATATATATTTGACTACTCAACTTATGCAATCTACTAATTCAACCAACCAATACTTATTGAAAGCCAATTTGTGTCAGGTACTCAACCCCACCACTAAGACACCAGTGGACAAATCAGGCCTGTGGAACTCACCTTCTAATGGGGAACCCAAACAATAAACAAATAAACACATAAGTAAATTAATTCTACAATGTGTTAGATTAAAACCTATGTAAAAATGAAAATTAAGAGCAGAGTTAAGAGGGGGATCTGAGGTATGGGGTGGGTGGGTAGGGAGGAAGGAGTGGCAATTATAAACAAAGCGGTCAGGTAGGATCAGTGAGAAAGTGTCATTTGAGAAAAGCCTAAGGGAGCTGAGAGAATAAGCCATGAGAATAACTGGGGGATATCCAGACAGAAAGAACAGCAAGTGAGACAGTGTCAAGGCAGGGATATGGCTGTAGGGTTTAAAGAACAAAGAACAAAGAAGCCGACATTCTTGGAAAAGAGTTCACAAGGAAGAAAGTCATAGGAGTTTACTTTGAAGAAATAAAGGGAAGCCAGATTGTATAGATTTAGTAGACCATTGTACGTATTTGGCTTTTATTCTCAGTGAATTGAGAAAATGTTGTAGGGTTTTGAGGAAAGGAGTAGCATGGTCTCACTTGGAGTCACTCTGGCTGCTGTGCTGATAACAGATGTTGGGGGCCAAGGACAGAAACAAGGAGAGTGATTAAAAACAAAACTATTTCAATAATCTAGGAGGGAAAAAAATGATGGTAGCTTGAACTAGGATGGCAGCAGTAGCAACAATGAGAAATGGTGTAATTCTGGATAAATATTAAAGGAAAATCCAAGAGTATTTCCTGGAAGAATGGAAATCTAAGAATAAATTTAAAAAATGAGTGTTTTTGGCTTGACCAACTATAAGTATGGAGTTAAGACGTACCAATAGAGGCAGGTGCAAATGCAACAGACTTTGAGAAAAGATCGGAGTTTCTTGTATACTTCAGGAAGTATTATATTGCCTTTTCTAATATAAATGCAAAGATGAATACAGATATAGAAATGAAACAATCTACAATTCAGTTCAAACTTTGCATATGTCAGGTTTTAGATATCTATAAGACATCCAAGGGGAGACATTGGCATGTGGATAAATAACTCTCAAGTTCAAGGTAAATAGTAAATTTGGGAAAGGATTTAAAGCTATAACATTGGATGATATTACCAAGAGAATGAGTGTAGGTAGAAAAGAAAAGATGAGCAAAGACTGAGCCCTGTATCAGCTCAACATAAAGAAATCAGGGGAAAAAAGAAGAAACCAGCATAGGAGATTGAGGAGTGACCAGTGAGCTAAGAGAAAAACCAAGAGTGTGGTGTCTTGGGAACCAAGCAAAGAGAGTACAGGGAAAGGGGAGTCATCAACTCTGTCAAATGCTGTTGACTGGCAGGCAAATAGAATGCAGACTAAGAACTATGGGATTGAACAGTGTAGAGATCCTCGGTGACCTTCATGTACGTAGTTTTAGTGAAGTGATGGGGCAAAAGTCTTATTGGAGAAGAGGAATTGGAGGCAGGTAGTTCAGAGAACCCTTGTGCCATTTGGTTGCAGAGGGGAAAATAAGGAATGGATGAGTAGCTGATGGTGATAGCAGTATTGAGAGGTTTTTTTTTTAAAGATTTGCAAATTAGTAAGGTTTTATGCTAACAATAATGACATAATAGAGAACAAAAGAATTGATGATATAGGAAAGAAAGAGAATTGGTGTAATGTCTTTGAGTAGGTTTGAACAGATGGGATCTAATGCAAAGGTAGAATGCTGACTTTGGATAATTCAATAATAATATATAGGAAAGCAGAGTATGTGGGAGTAGATGCCTGCAGGCAGGTAGATGTGGTGGTGGGAGTCTATGGAAGTTCCCTTTAAGTTATTTCACATTTCTCAGAGAAGTAGGAAGCAAATCTGAAAGTGAGGGTCAGAAGGATGTGCTGAAGATGTGAGGAGAGAAAACAGGTGTGAAATAGTCATCTAGAGAAACTTATTGGACCAGGGGAGATAGGATGATGAACCGGCAACATTAAGGGCCCACTTGAGGTATGTGGTCATGAACTAACGAGATTAGTCAGTGTAGCTGTTTTCCTTCAGCTACATCCAACTGCATCAATGCAGGTACAGATTTAAGAGTTGGATTCACACAGGGTTGTGGTTTTAACAAGCAAGTAATTGGCGTGAGAGAAAAGCAAAGAAGTTTATGGTATACACAAGGGAGTGATTATAAGGACCCACACAAAGTTCTAATTTTCAGGGTTATCCCTTGAAGTGGACAAGTTCTTCTTCTCTTAACTGAGAGAAAAAGGTATTAAAAATTCTGTGACTTATACATTTCAAAAGAACATAAAAACCACGGAAATTATCCCATGGAGGAAAACAGTATTTAAATAGTATGAAGTCAGAGTGCTTAATATCTTTTAATTTATCTTACTCTGTCAGAGTGCTTAATATCTTTTAATTTATCTTGCTCCATTTAGTGAAAGAAAACATAGCTCATAGCATCTATTATTCAATTACAACATGCATTTAAAAAATACTAATGTTATAAAGAAGCATAGCAGAACCCAAGTGCCTTGATTCTTAATTCGATGTTCTTTCTACTATTGCCTCTTAATATTCTGAGTCCAGTAATTAATCCTGATTTTAAAGAGTCTCATAAAAACAATTTTAAAAATACAGAGCTCCCAGTCCTCCACTTGCCTCAAAAATATCATTTCTCAAAGGCAAGATGTTTTCAAAAATGCTTGACTTCAGTCTTAATGTTCAAAAAACTAAATGGTATTAACAAGTGACTTTTGAAGTCTCACTCATTTTCAAATGTATTAATATTTTCACAGAATTTTTCCCAAATAAAATCGATTAAAGAGTTTCTTTCTTACCACTTCAGGAAGCATTGTATTGTCTTTTTCTAATATCATAAGTGCAAATATGTTTACAAGTACAAAAAATAAGTCAATCTATAACCCCAAAAATTACACTTTCAGCAACTTCTTTTATTTTAGTAGATCAACTGAAACAATGTGGCTGCAGGTACAGAATCACAAAATTGTAATTGTTGAGAAAAGGAAATCAAATAATCTTTAATAATTATGAAATGACTTCAGAAATAAGACATCAGTGTGTATTTCTTAAATCGATAGGGAGATTGAGATTTTTTTCCCACCTCTGTCTAACCAGGAGAACATTCTATGTCCGGGTCTTAGTCAACTAGAGCAGTAAGGTCAGGCAAGTTGGACTCCACAGGGACAAAAGCCCTAGGGAAGGCTGAGTAGATGACATCTGTGGGGGCTGCAGGGGGCATATTCAGTAGGAAGAGACGTGGCAATATGAGTGGCCTTAACAAACATTTGGCTACAAATCTCAACAAAGTCAGGCCTGTAATTTAAAAATGACCCCAAATAATAGCAAAATAATAGTCTTTATTTTTACCTCTCTGGATTATATAATAAGTGAAATGCACACTGGAGTTTTAATTTTTACAATTTTTATATCATACATCCACACAAAGGTAACATGAACATAAGAATTCTAATTTAAAAATTCTGGGGTGCCTGGGTGGCTCAGTCGGTTAAGCATCTGACTTCAGCTCAGGTCATGATCTCGCAGTTTGTGAGTTCAAGCCCCACATTGGGCTCTTTGCTGACAGCTCAGAGCCTGGAGCCTGCTTCAGATTGTGTGTGTGTGTGTGTGTGTGTGTGTGTGTGTCTGCCCCTCCCCCACTTGCACTCTGTCTCTAAGATAAATAAACATTTAAAAAAAAAGTTAAAAAATAATTCTTCCCAATCAGAAATAAGATTAGCAGTAAGGGGGAATTTTCTATTTGATATGATTAAGCCATGCCTTTAAATTTCCTTTTTTTTTTGTAATGCTTTCATTGCTTTATTTTTAAAAATACTGATCCACCTGGAACTTGTAAATGTTCCAATTTAATGCAAGACAACATTAAATAAATCTTGACATTAAGTAAAGAGTACATACTTATCAAAAAGAATATTATTTTTTTACTTTTTTTTAAGTTTTTATTTTAATCATCTGGTGCCCATCTTCACAAGGGCCCTCCTTAATCCCCATCAACTATTTCAGCCATTCTTCCACCCACCACCCCTCTGGTAACCATCAGGTTGTTCTCTATAGTTAAGAGTCTGTTTCTTTGTCTGTCTCACTTTCTTTTTTTTTTCTTTGCTCATTTGTTTTGTTTCTTAAATTTCACATGAGTGAAATCATATGGTATTTGTCTTTCTCTGACTGACATATTTTGCTTAGCATTATACTTTCTAGCTTGTTCCATGCTGTTGTAAATGGCAAGATTTCGTTCTTTTCTATGGCTGAGTAATAGACCATTTTATATTCACCTCTTCTTTATCCATTCATCTATCGATGGACACTCGGGCTGCCTCCATAATTTGACTATTGTAAATAATGCTACTATAAACATAGAAGTGCATGTATCACTTTGAATTAGTGTTTTTGTATTCTCTGGGTAAATAGCTAGTGGAGTGACTACTGGATCATAGAATAGCTCTATGTTTAACTTTTCAAGGAACCTCGATACTGTTTTCCACAGTGCCGCACCAGTTAGCATTCCCACCAACAATGCAAGAGGTTCATTTTTCTCTACATCCTTGCCAACATCTGTTGTCTCTTGTTTTTAATTTTAGCTATTCTGACAGGTATGAGGTGATACCTCATCATAGTTTGACTGGCATTTTCCCGATGGTGAGTGATATTAAAAATCTTTTCATATGCCTATTGGCCATCCGAATGTCTTCTCTGGAGAAATGTCTGTTCCTGCCTTCTGCCCATTTTTAATTGGATTATTTGTTTTGGGGTATTGAGTTTTATAAGTTATTTATATAATTTTGATACTGACCCTTCATCAGATATCAAAAAGAACTTGAAAGCATTAAAGAGCTTTGAAATGTCATTAAAGTTTAATTTCTAGAAATACAGCAGAATAAACATTCCTACTTAATAGACTTCAAAAAGTCTGAACTGTGAAATGTTCAGTGTGGCAAGGTGGATTGACTAGGCAGAAAACAAGATCATGTGACTTTATTTTTCAACAGGGTGATAAATGATGTCACCTAGGAAAAATATAAATTATTGAAAGCCTTACTGTATACATTTTTATCTAGTTTCCACTTGGTACATTATAAAATGGCAAGAACAGGCAGTAAGAAAATCCAGACACATAGCAAAATTCGATCTTTAATTCTTTGATCAGGTTTCCCTCACCAAGCTCCATACACAAAAGGAGGAGAGAGGAGGAAAATGCCAATGACCCCAGAGAAGCCATGGTGATGGGAGTGTTGTGTCTGGGCTGGAGGCTGAATTTTCTTTCCTTTTTAAAAAAAAAAAAAAAGTTTATTTATTTTGAGAGAGAGAGAGAGAGAGAGAGTGGGATGAAGGCAGAGAGAGAGGGAGAGAATCCCAAGCAGTCTCTGCACTGTCAGCACAGAGCCCAATGCAGGGCTTGATCTAAGGAACTGTGAGATCATGACCTGAGATGAAATCAAGAGTCAGATGGTTAACCGACTGAGCCACCCAGGCAGCCCAGGCTGAATTTTCTTAATATTCACCAATTTCGGGGCGCCTGGGTGGCGCAGTCGGTTAAGCGTCCGACTTCAGCCAGGTCACGATCTCGCGGTCCGTGAGTTCGAGCCCCGCGTCAGGCTCTGGGCTGGTGGCTCGGAGCCTGGAGCCTGTTTCTGATTCTGTGTCTCCCTCTCTCTCTGCCCCTCCCCCATTCATGCTCTGTCTCTCTCTGTCCCCAAAATAAATAAAAACGTTGAAAAAAAAAAATTTTAAAAAAAAAAATATTCACCAATTTCAAAGTAATATATCAAAATATGGAAAGATAGCAATGGGCTTTTCTCAGGCCATATTTTACATGTTTATTAAAATTTTAATTTTCCTCCAGTATAATATGTTTTAAGGTGGGTTTAAAATCTTTCCAGGCATATGGGACCATTTGATTTGGTAGTATATCATCAATATATCAGATTTCTCAGTGAAGTGTGTTGGATAGCATTAAGACTCTGTAACTTCATATCCCTACCTTCTTAGGTGCTATATAGGTTCTGGTACCAATTCCAATGTGTTCCCCATTGAACCAGGGGGTTCTCCACACCAACAAGCAATGCTACAGATACTAGCTCGGTATCCTACAATCCAGCTCAACTCTGACACTATTTAATGAGACACAGCATCAGATTCCATTATTAAGGGTTTACACCTGCAAGATTGCCCCCGTCTCACCCCAAGTTGCCACCTGAGTTTCTGACTGAGTGGCTATAAATCAAAGATTCCCATGACCCTCTCCTCGGGTTCAATTAATTTGCTAGAGCAGCTCACAGAACTCAGGGAAACATTTTGCATACAGATCACTGGCTTATGATGAAAGGATATAACTTTCAGGAACACAGCCAGGTAGAAAAGATGCACAGGGCAAGGTATGGAGAAAGGGTGAGGAGCTTCCTTGCCCTCTCCAGACATGCTTCTCTCCCCAGTCTCCACATGTTCACCAACCTGGAAGCTCTCTGCTCCCTGTCCTTTTGGGGTTTCATGGAGGCTTCATTACATAGGCATGATTGATGAAAACATTGGCAATTGGTGACTGAATGCAATCTCCAGCCCCTTCCACTTCCTGGAGGTGGGAGGGTGGGACTGAAAGTTCTAACCCTCTAATCACACAGTTGGTTCCAGTGGCCAGCAGCCCATCCTGTGGTGAGTTCCAAAAGTCACCTCATTAACATCTTGCTCCCCACTTAGGAAATTTGAAGGGGTTTAGGAGCTCCATGCCACAAAAGGGAATGAACACCAAATATATATATATATTATTAAAAATCACAATAACACACAATTTAAATCATTTTGAATCTTTTCAATGAGTTATACTTTTTTAGTACATGTATTTAAAAGACAAAAAAATGATGGGATTTTTAAGAGTATTTTCAAATATACATACCTGGGAAGGAACATTTTTGGGAGGCTCTATACGAATGCTTGGATCCCATTCGCCAGGAGGAAGAACAGTAACCTGATCTAGAAATTCATCGATTCCTGATACCAAGTCATTGCGATCTTTAGCTTTGTAAGCAACATCATGAAATACCTACAGGAGGAAAAGATAAAAATAATAAATAAAGATAAAAAGTAATCATAAAATCTTAATGTGTTCAGTGTTTTCATTTCCCAGTTATCTTACATGTGATTATAACAATTTGAAGAACTAGGCAGCTCTAACTAAAAAAAGTTTTTAAACTATTATAATTTATTCTACGAACGCACACAGATATAGATTTTTCTTAGAGTGCTAGAATGAATGTTGAAATTTCTGAAACAAAAGTAAGAAAAAGAGAAAGGAGTATGAAAGGAATCTCATTCAGTTAGAATTAAGGATTCAAGCTTGGCAAAGGTTATTTTTGTGTGGCAAAATCAAACTTTCAGAAAGAAGCCCTTGCTTAAAAACAGAGATAAGATTTACAGAATATATTGAAAATTTTAGCAATACTTATACCCTGAAACATAAATTAAACTAATTTAAAAGGTTATTTTGTTTTAATTTTTAAATAATAATAAAGTTATAAATGAGTGTTTTCTGAATATATATCACATCATCTATACAGTATAACAAGCATATTTCCATTCACAATGAGTTACATTTACACACACGCACACGCGCACGCTGTGGTAGTCATTTATGCTATTGACAGACATCACAGTTCTTCTCGACATAGGGTAAGATGTCATTCCTTGCCTTCTTTGATAGTGGGATTAGGTGTACCCCATTTAGGTGCACATATGTCAATTTCAAATGGAAGTTATGACAATCTGCATGTAATTTAACGCATTGTCTTTTGTCTGCCGTAGTGACTGAGAAAAAGCAGGGTGAGGGGGAGCTTCTATGGGCCTGGGTACCTGAGCGACGATAATCTGCAGAACCCCTCTGCTAACTTAGGACAGACACAGGCCATGATAGAAATAAATGCTCACTGTTTTAAACCACTGAGATTGTAGGTGGTTATTCCTGCAGCATAACACAGAGACAAATGGTATATTTAACATAACAAATGAAGAAAGTAAAAATAAAGATACATGGGATAATTTAGTCTATATTAAACATAATATGAATATTTCTGATACTTTTTGTATTTCATATAATATGAAATGGAGCAGACATTTGAGGCTTGGGGTTACTAAATTATTCTTATGCTGAGTTACATATTACACTGACCACCTTTTCTAAAATTTCCAGGGAAATTGTGTTTTCAAATATTCTACTTTTAGAACATTTGTTTTAGTTTCTGGTTTGATACTCAATCTAAACTGCTGAAGAAGAGATTATGATTATTTTCAAAGGCTTTTGCTTTACTTTCCAACCAAGAACTTTTCACAGATGATCATTGGTATGATAAACATATAGTCTTGTTTTAGGATAATTTGAAGACACCAAAAACATATTAATGGTTTAGTTGTATTTTGGGAAAGATATTTTTTCTAAATATTGACAACACTGATTTCCTACCATAAGCCACTGAGTTTATAGCTCAGAATATCTCTCCTCTTCTACAGAGTTTTATATGATCATGAGACCCAATCTAAACATTTAAGAGTTGCAAATGTTCTTAATCCCAACAAGAGTTTAACTACTTTACTGTTTCCCTGTTAGTAGCAACTCTCTTGAAATCTTTCTTGATTTGACCTCTTAATTAAAAAAATTGTTTCGGGGCGCCTGGGTGGCTCAATCGGTTGGGCCTCCGACTTCGGTTCAGGTCATGATCTCACGGTTTGTGGGTTCAAGCCCCGCATTGGGCTCTGTGCTGACAGCTTGGAGCCTCGACCCTGCTTTGGATTCTGTGTCTCCCTCTCTCTCTGCCCTTCCCCCACTCACAGTCTGTCTCTCTCTCCTTCAAAAATAAATAAACATTGGGGTGCCTGGGTGGCTCAGTGGGCTGAGCCTCCAACTTCGGCTCAGGTCATGATCTCGCGGTTGACAAGTTTGAGCCCCACCTGGGGCCTGCCATGGATTCTGTGTCTCCCCCTCTCTCTCTGCCCCTCCCCCACTCATGCTCTGTCTCCCTTTGTCCCAAAAATAAATATAAACATTAAAAAAAATAAATATTTAAAAAAATTTTTAATTGCTTCAAAGGATCACATGATCTTATACCTGCTTTAGATATATGAATGTCCAAATTCATTCAGGGCAGCTGATTTCCTATTGTCTTCAAACTCCTCAGATACCACAATTTGTTTGATTTTAAATTAAAAACATTCTTTACTATTGATTTCCTATCACCAATTTCCCCAATAGCTTTATTTTAAAGGGCTCTTCTCCCTTCTCTTTGTTTAGCTAACCTAACATTCTGATTTCAACATACATTTGACTTTTAAGAGAAGCCTTCCCTGATCCCCTCTCAAACAAGATTAGACATCCTGTTAATACGTTCCTAACACCTTGTCCTTTTTCTTGATAGCTTTCACTGTAATTATAATTATTGTATTGTTAATTATATAATTAGTTGTTTAATGCTTATTTTTCCTGCTAACACATGAGCTCTGAACATTCATTTAATATTTATCAAACTATTTATATGCTAAGGATACATCAGTGAATAAAACCAACAAAAATCCATCCCCTCATGGAGCTTACATTCTAGTGGGAGGGTAGGAGTGTATATATTTTGTTGGAGGGTGGAAAGTCCAATACAGAAAAATGAGGTAGGAAAAGAGAATAAGGGTATGGGGGGTGCTATAATTTTAAATAGGGTGATTAAGGAAGACCTCAGTGAGACATTTCAGCAAAAACCAAGGTATTGGAAGCAAGAGCTCTCCAGGCAGAGGGTATATCCAGTGCAAAGATTCTCGGGTGAAAGCATGCATGTCATATTTGAGAAGTAGCTAGGTGGCCAAATGCTGGGAAGGAATGAGCTAGAGGGAGAGCAGCAGGAAAGGTCAAAAGGGCAGAAAGTCATCCTGGGAGTTTTTAGATCTTCATGAGAATTTTCACTTTTACTCTGAATGAGATAAGAAGCTATTAGAGGGCCTTGAGCAGAAGCCTAGCTCCTGCTGTTGTCTCGAGAACAGAAGGAAGTAGGCAAGGGCAGAGAGAGCAGTAGGAGTTCTATTGCGATGGTAGAATAATAATGGTGGCATGGGCCAGGTGATGAGGGTAAGAACCAGGTGATAGCAGTTCAGAAAGTCAGAAGTAGTAAGATTCTGCACATAATGTGAAAGTAGAGGCAGGCAGATTTACAGATAGATCAGACTTGAGTGTGAAAGAGGAGTCAAGGATGACTTCAGGGTGTTCCATGAGGCCAGTGCCCAAAGCTTTCATTTCTACCACTTTATCTCCAATATGTAGTAGGCAATAAATATATATTCTTCACAATAATAACATGAAATATTTACAATTATTGTCATTCCCAGTTTGAAGATGAGGCAACTGAGGCAGAGAGAGTGGAAGTTAACTTGCTCAAGACCACACAATGAGGAAGTACCCTTTCCTTCTTTCTTCTTTCCTTTTTTCCTCCCCCCGCCCACCTCTCTTCCTCTCTTTGTTTCTTTCTCTTCTTTTAAAATATAGGAGAGTCTGGGGCGCCTGGGTGGCGCAGTCGGTTAAGCGTCCGACTTCAGCCAGGTCACGATCTCGCGGTCCGTGAGTTCGAGCCCCGCGTCAGGCTCTGGGCTGATGGCTCGGAGCCTGGAGCCTGTTTCCGATTCTGTGTCTCCCTCTCTCTCTGCCCCTCCCCCGTTCATGCTCTGTCTCTCTCTGTCCCAAAAATAAATAAACGTTGAAAAAAAAATTTTTTTTTAAAAAATAAATAAAATATAGGAGAGTCTAGACCATCTTTATAAGGAGATAGAAATGATAGAGTAGGGAAGGAGAAACTGATAATGTAGGAACCATAATTAAGGAGCAAGTTTCAATGCAGTGGAAGGGAAGAAGGAAGGATACAGAAAAGGAAGCTGAAAAAAAGCAGCAGTGAATTAGGAAGAAACCTCAATAAATGTGTTTGTTTCATTCAAGCCTGCTTTTAATATTTTTGGACCTTCATTCTTCTATGTTTTTCTTAGAATAAGTTTATCAAGCTCCTTGATAAATCCTGTTGGAATTTTGATTGGAATTGCATTGATTTCTCTCTCACCACCACTGCTTGCCCAAATTGTTGCAATGCCTCTCAAGTGGTTTCTCTGCTTTTTCCCTTGCTCCTCCACAAGATAAATCATGTCATTTCTTTTCTCAAAGTCTTTCATTTGCTTCCCAACTCCAAGTCCCTACAGAGACTGGCCTGTTGCCTCTTTGACCTCATTGCCTACTGCACTCTCCCTTTCTCTCTCCTGCCCAGCCATGTTGTCCTCTTTGCTGTTCCTCAGATATTCCTGGCAAGCTCCTGTCTCAAAGCATTTTCCCTCATTTATTCTTTTGTTTGGAAAGTATTCCCTCAGATATCTGAATAGCTTGCTCCTTCTCTTTTAGGTTCCTGATTTTAACTTGCAACTGTCTCCATTCCATTCCTATCTTCCTTCCCTGCTTTGACGGTTTCCTCCAAAGCACTTATCACCACATATCATACATTTTACTTTTATGTATTAGTCTATCTTTTCACTAGACTATTAGCTCAATGAAAGAAAAGGCTTTTGTCTCTTTTGTTCACTCATATATCCCCATCAACTGCAAAAGTGCCTGATAAATAGTTCACATTCAATAAATATTTATTGAACGAATTAATAAAGAACAAAGTGAAGAAGGAATTCGACCTAATAGAGACCAAGACTCATTATAGTAAGAATACTATAATTAAAATAGTGATGGCGCAGAGATGGATGGGGGTTTTTTTGAAAAGCACTTATTACCCACCATTGAGTACATGATGGACTAACCAATAAATGGTACTAAGCCAAGTGATTATATAAAAATGAAATTGGATCTTTACCCATCTCCCATGCAAAAAGCAATTCTAGGTATATTAAAAACTTGTATATGAGAGATAAACTAAAAAACTCATTGTACATAAAAGAATGTATTTAAGCAATAGTTCTTATTTCAAAATTTAGTTTCAAAACAAAGCACACAATTAATTTTAGTTGTTATTCATGAAAAAAAAAAGGAAAGAACAGGTATTCAACAATGTCAAATGCCAATAGGAGATCAAGTGACACTGAGTACAGAACATGGAATAGTATATCTGGTAAATAAGGACCTTACTGAAAGCAGTTTTAGCACAGTGGTGCCAACAAAATTCAGACTGTAACACATTGAGATGAATGAAGCTAAGATATCGAGAACTAGGTGAACACTACTCCTACAAAGCTGTTGAGATTCAGATTCAGTCAACAGTTCTTCAATGGTAGATGCTATATGAAGCAGTAGGTATTTCATTTTCAGGATGGAGGAAACCTGGACATGTATTTGATATGTATTTCTTAAATAGCTACTGTATTTGGGCATGTTCTCTGATTGAACAGAAAAGTCAGTACTGACTCAAAATCTGGGTAACAGAGAAAACTGTTGGCTCAAAAGCCAAGAACAAGAAAAAGAAAAATGATGTCACTCTCAGGAAATTTTTTGTTTTTGTCTTTCCTTTTGTTTTCATAAACGTTATTTCATTATTTATGTTAACATATATTGATTTTATTTCATAAACATTATTTCAGTATGTTAATATATATTGGTTTTATTATTATTTTTAAATGAATTTCATAAATACAGATTTTTAAAAATTCTCAGTTTTAAGTTCTATTATGATAAATATTGGCATGCTATTATATAAACAAAAAGTCTTTGGTGTGCTTAATAATGTTTAAGAATGGAAAGGGGTTAATACAATGGTCGTAGTGCCAATAAGCAAAATCATATGATTTATCTCTAGCAATGCTTAACGGAAAGGAACAAAATAGATTACTCAATTGATTCAAGATCAGGTATTGCTAAGAGGACTAGCACATTCAGTCATTAACTCATTAAAAAAAAATTATTAAACCCTGACTGAAGACCAGATGCCAGGCTAGCTAAGTCTAAAGACACAAAAGGAAAAGACAGACTATGTATGTACAAGAAGTTTCCAGTATGGAGAGGAGAAAAACAAACAGAGCTCAGGCAACAAAAAGTTTTTTTGAGCACCTGACAAAACCAGGGCACAAAAATGAATAATAAGTGGTAACAGCTGTCACAGAATTTACAGTTTGATACTGTAATCCGATTCATCAGTTTCTTAACTAAACTTTATGAATCAAACTAAATTTTGTTCTTAATGAGTGTAATTATTCATTGCCTTCAAAGCGATTAGATAAGCAGAACAACTTGTCTACCTGTGTTTTGAACAACAAAAAAAAGTGCTTTCTCTTTTAAAAGAGAAAACATTTAAATATTTCTTGATATTCAATTAATGCACTATTATAATTAACATGCCCTTTATCGTTAATCGCCCTCGTCTTCTATAGTAACTTTCTGGCTGAGTTTCTGCTTCTCTATCCCACTGGTGAGAGTTACAAATTACTCTAAAACTAAGCTCTAAACTTTCAAATCTAAGGGATTTATGTTTGAGCCCTCATTAGATGGCCAATGCTTGTTCTCAAATTGGGTAGTTCTCTTTAATCAGGGAAATAGATGGAAATCCTTTCTTTCTCTGCTATCACTCTCACCCTAAAATTTAAAAAACATGGATGTTTCTCTGTTGTTCCACACCCAGTGGATTAGTTTTAAAAAACTTTGGAATTGAAATCTTTCTGTTGAGAAAGTCTTGACACCTAATTGGGGAAAGGAAGAATTAGGAAGAGAGATACGTTGAGTATATATGTACCTCCCATGACCCAACGTGTCCCTCTTATCGTATAACCTATCCCATGCCCCAGAAACAACTTAATGTAATGTCCTAATGTCTTAAGATGTGGAAACATAACACAAAATACATGTGCATAAAAGTGACAGTACTTAAATTGTGGACTACAAATCACAGTGGCATATATTTTGCAATGCTGTAAAAATTGTAAAATATTAACCATTATGGAACCACTTAAAGCAAAGATACTGTGTCTTCTCATGAGAGTTCTACTAGAGCAAGTGGGTGGTCCTCCTGAAGCCCTTTTTTTAACTCCCCTGTCTTCTCTCAGATGTCCTCAATAAAATGACATTCACTGTAGTGGACCGAGTAGTGTCCTCTCAAAACATAAATCCACCTGAACCTCAGAATGTGACCTTATTTGGAATAAGGGTCTTTGCAGATATAATGGAGGTAAAGATCTCAGGATAAAATCATCCTAAATTAGAGTGAGCCCTAAATTCAATGACAGGTGTTCTTGTAAGAGACAGAAAAGAAGAAAACACAGAGGCACAGAGGAGAAGGCCACATGAAGATGGAGGTGAAGACTGAAATTTTGCCACCACAAGGCAAGAAATGCCAGGAGCCACCAGGAGCTGGAGAGACAAGGAAACATTCTCCCCTAGAGCCTTCGAGAGAATGTGGTCCTACTGACACCTTGAGTTCACACTTCTAGCTCCCCAAAATGTGAGAAAATAAATTATTCTTGTCTTAATCACCTAGTTTGTGATAATTTTTATGGCAGCCATAGAAAACTAATACACTCGTTGATTCTCAAACTGATGAAAAATATGTTTTTCTTCTGGTTTTTGGTTTCCTATATGTAAATATCAATAACAAATCCATACAAAACCATAAAACATAATTTGGACAGATATAATAGAATTTATATCAAACCCTAAAGTTCAAAATTTCAGATTTCATAAACCTAAGGAAAAGTTATATAACAATACTAATTTGTTTTTTTTTTTCAAATTTTCAATCCAAAGCCATGTATTTCAATAAATACCTTAAATTCTTTAGATGAGATTCTAGAAAACGTATAGCCTGTTTATTATTTACTACTAAATTTTGAATGTATGACCCTTCTGTGGTCTTTTGTACTTGCTCTTCTTTAACAATCAAAAACAATAAAAAATAGATTTCCACAAGGTGCTGGGGATACAAGAAACCAGTTATATGTTAGCACTTATGTTCTTATTTTCATGATCATACATTTTTGAGACATATACCTCTTTGAGAAGCTGCTAAAAACTTTTTTCCAGTCCCAAAAAAAGTACATACAAATTTTTTACACAGAAAAATTTGTGTGCTGTATCATAAAGATCACAGCCCCCTTGAAATCCATCTGTAGCTCCTCTAATGGTTCAAAGACTCTCAGGTTAAGAACATTCAGGCAAAACTGTAAAGAGAGTTGATAGATGTTGCATAGCTTTTGGTGTCATATATACTATTCAGATACACTGTCATTGTTTTCTCTTGAAGTCCTAAAATTATTTTGCCCAAAATAATTACAAGATTTGTAATGATATTAACAATGGCACTCACTTTAGCAGGACATACACTATAAGGGAATATTAATAAATATCTTCTAAATGTCACTAAATAAAGAATTTTCTCTAGAGTATGAGGTTTTAAAGCATTATAGTCATGTGTGTGAATTTATTACCCCTTTCAAACAAATTTTTTCAAAGGAAATTTTATACTGGAAACATAGAAGAAGGGGGATTTAATAGAGAGAAATCTGATTCACAACAAATAGTCATGAATACAGGAACTCCAAAAGTTAAGTGTACCTAATGGGGAAAATGTTCCCAATGAACTTGAATAAATACCTCATCTGTCATTAGGGTTGCAATTGATCTGCCAATCTCATGGTACTGTTGACCCTTTCCCAGGGGTCCCAGAAGAATGAACAAAAATCTGTAATTAAGAAGAAAAAAAAACAAAAAGTTTCAAGGTAGAAATATAAAAAATAACTTTAATAGTTACAGAATCACTCAGCTTAAAGGACTTATTTAAGATGGGGGATTTGATGTAAAATACTTACATATTTTTTCACAGTTTATTATTGTTTGGAAACATTTTAAGATGATTTCCACTTATGCTTAAGATCCCTAAGCAATGGGAATCCATGGTTATTTTGATCTCAGTATTTTCCCATATAGTTACCCTTAGAGTCTACATGATAGTGACAATCTTAAGGATTGTATAATCCTTAGAGGAGGAGGGTGAGAAAACTAAAATACGATTAAGCTTTTCTGAATTACAAGGAAGAGAACTCACTAATATTCAAATTGTAGCATCGGGTAAAGAGGAAAAAGGTAACATAATAGTATAAACAAAGAAAGAACATGGTCAAAAAAATAGCAGTTATATGTGCAATTTGCATTAAATAAAAAAAATTGTCAGGAATCAAAAGATAAATTAGGCAGAAGAAACAGGGAGTTAATGATCTACTAATTCCAATTATGGAGGAATATAAATACTAGCTACATTGTGATATTCCATCTAAATTAGACTGAAAGTCTAGCAAACTCATCGTCACAACTGGAGCTTTTGAAGAAATCTATACACGCTTTAGTTTTGGAGGACTCTGGCAATTGTCTCTGAAAAAGGTCAATGCTGCAGAGAAATTGAGAAAATTTTAAAATGCCCTATATTCTGCAATATAATTCAGTGGTATTAATTTGCTAAACGGTTTATGTTCTTACATGTGAAGACTAAATAGCTTTATAAGGTATACCAAATCAGATACTATACTCCTACCTTTCATTTAACTATAAACTTTAAAGATTGTACATGTTTTTACACGAAGCATATATTGCACAGTCTTAGAGAGTCTGACATCGATCTTTTTGTGTTAGTTTTACCTGAACCCAAGTCAATTTCTACTATACAGAAATGTCTACTACACATTTAAAAGAGGACCAGCTTACTGTGGTGGCAGGTGCTTTATCAACTATAATACTTTTAAGAAATTTTATAACCTATGTACATCTTGCTGTTTTTCAGGTTTCCACTTCATGGGCTATTTATAAAGTCCTAAAAAATTATTTTCTGACATTTTTACTATGTGTGCTATTATATTCATGGTGTGCCCTTTGTCCTCCGAAGAAAGAATAATTAGGAACCTTGAACAGCTTTCTTTATTCTACTTGTCTAACTAATCTTCTTCCATTTTTCACCTTTCCAAACTAAACAGTCTAGTCTTTTTAATCTCTCCCTTACACAGTGGCTCTACTGTGCCCCTAATTTTTCCTCCATTGTTCTCTACACATATTTTGCTCTGTCAGTATGAAATGAGGTCACCTAAACCTTGACAGTTTTCAAAGTGAGGGTATGTAACCCCATTAAGGCTTTTCTCTACTCCTGGGAATTTTTCTTTTCTCTCCTTTGAAATACAGGAACTATCATTGTCATAAATAGCCATCATTGACGCAGAATTTCATCAGACACCTTCCTAAATGGTGGAACAAGAATTCACTGCTTGGAGGACTGAAAAGGAATTTTAAACTACTAAAATAATACCTCTACAATTAGTAAGTCTGATATCTGACACCTGAAGTCCAAATTCCCAGAAACTCTGAATAGGTTGCAAGTTGTATATAGAAAAAATGCGGTCTAATCAGAGAGTCAGATGCCACGTTAATGTGCTCAAGTTTTCTTCCCTGTTTTTAATAAAAGTTGGCATGTATCAGAAGTCTTGGGAACCCTCCCAAGGATGAACGGACACTTCTTCCTACAACCTGAATGGTAACCAGGTTCCTGCCTCAAATCTGTTCCTGTCACAGATTCAGGGATAGGGTCACCAGATCCCACTTCCCTTTGCTGAGCTCTTATGGAATGAGGCCTCTCCTGGCTAAACTAGTCCACATTTTTGGAATATTTTATCCACCAGCAAAGCACAGAGTGATATAATATGCTATGTTTTTAGTTAAGGCCAAAGATCCATGGAGGAAACGTATTTTACAAACCAAGAACCTGAACTTTTCATCATTTTTAAATTGGCTGAGGCATTCAGTGTTTGGAAGTGGAAGGATACTAAAGCATCTGGAACAGTTGCATCAATCAGAGGGCACCAATCATGGGGGAAAGGGGCCCTCCTTAAGTATGTTTTGCTATATGAATGCAGATGGAGTAAATAGCTGTCTGTATACAGGAATCACATTTAATGGGAGGGAAAGGGAAGAAAACAAGGTCCACTGAATGAATCGCTAGGAACCTAACATGCTGAAGTTAATGTTCTTTTCTTTTCTCCACAGTTTTGCCCATGGACATATATTTTATTTATAAAATAGAGATAAACTATAAACAATGTAATTCAGTTCGTATTATCCTTAAGTTGTTAGTTTCTATGTATAGTTGAATGAAAAAATATGTTTAGGTAATCAAATTAAATTTGCACTTTTGATTTGACTTCAACAACAGTACCATGATGCTACTACCAATAATTCTTCAGACTCTGCATGGGAAACACATATATGCCTGGGATGGAAATACACACTACATTAGATAGAGCAAGGCCTCTCTTAATGATGGCACTTGCATGCATTTGGAAGGCATACTAATTAAAGCATAAGCTATGAAACTTTTACTTTTCTGAGTCTGACCACACTCATATACAGGATCCTCTCTTCAGCCCACAATCAATTTTTAGCCACATTGCAATCCTTGAGGACAGCCCAACACTTTACCCTTTTTATCAACATTATAAGAAAGGATTTGTATGGTGATATTGACCAGGGTATTCAGAGATGAGGAGCATGCCTAACAGAAAACATCGGAGTTTGAGAGAAAGGAGGAAAGAACAGAATAATTTTTAAAGTATTTTTCTCCTCTTCCACAAACAAGAAGGAACAATTTTGTGCATTTCACATTTGTTTCTAGGAGAACTTTCAGAGGAAATTATACTTATTTACTCTTTGTTTTCTTGTTTTGGTTTTGGACAATTTCTTTTACCAAAAAAAAAAAAAAAAAATGGTTTCAGAAAAATGCAAAAGATGCTCTTATACTTTTTACCTGGTTGGAATTGGGACTTCAGCCAGGCCTTGAAGCAATACAGCAGGAGACAACCTCACAAACGCAACCACAGTTCGATCCAAGAATTCCAATTCCCCAACTAAGATGTTTGAAGCTTCAGCACCTGGAGGAATCTTTTTCATAAAATGCAGATCAACCTGAGAGCATCACAAAGTAAAATAAGATAAACCAAAATTTGCTAAGTCATATCCCAGCACAGTGCTTCACAAGTGGTAACCCATCAATAAACATAGGTGAAATAAATATAACTTATATAAATAATATGTAAATCAAGTTTTAACATAGTTAAACATCTCATTTGCCCTTTAAAAATAATAACTTTCTTCTTGTGTGTTTTTCGAAGTTCTCATATAGAAGGTGAATACTCTACTTTCTCTATTCAATGTTTTTAAAAGAAGCTTCTTCAGCATCAGCAATCTTGAAATTTTCAGGGAGAAAAGCATGTGTGCTCAATTAGATGAATATATTTTAATCATCATTTAATTAGTATTTGCCAATAGGCTTAAATATTTTTATATTACATTATCTTAATTTTGTGACAAAATATTTCAACTAATACTCAAAATATGCCTATTTCAAAAGAAATATACTCATGTTTCTCTTTACAGTATAAATTATGATTTTAGTCTATCTTTCTTCTAGTTTTTCTATATCCTTCACATTCTATACTTGGCCTGACCACTCTTCAATTTTCATTTCTCATCAGACATTAGAATTTAAATATAGCAAAGTAAAGAAAACAATAAATGTATTAACATTTGACGTTGCTGAACGGGCAGAGTTGAATTTCTGGTATGAGATGTCTGTGGTTGAAATGAATGAACACAAAACAAAAGCGATCATTTACAAGAAAAAAATGCTTAAAAGGCGAAGTCTGAAAAATGATTGTAAAACACTGTCAAAAGTAAATATCAATTTTTAATGGTCAGGGCCTCAGTGAAAACTAAGCAATGACTTTAAAGTCAATTTCACAAGGCCTATTTCTTGTTTCTAATTCATTTGAGTTGCTTTTTATAGATACCTTTTTGTAGGGAGAGTAAGAGTATATCTGCTATAGTAACTGGTTTATGCTCTCATGTGAATGAAATGGGGGCCCAAGATCAAAGTCGGAATAGGTGCGAAGAGAGAAAAGAGCTTCAGTAAATATAGGTGAGGCTTGGATTTTTTTCTTTTGCAAATTTAATGATTTGAAAAGATTTTTTCTGAGAAGTTTACAATGAAAAAAATTAAAACTTTTGGATGAGGACCTTAGGAAGTCCACCACCAGACTGTAGTGACAACATTTAATATGTTGCTTTCAGAAATCAAGACCTCAGCATAGCTATTTGGAAGGATTATAACTACTTAATTTTTCTGTAAGATATGAGTGTCATAAAACATAAATACTATTATGTGACATATACATTTTATCACAAGGATTAAACATAAAAATAATCTTCAGTACTCCACTAAAAATAGTAAACAGAACCAATGTTCTATTTTAAAGAAAAAGAAAAATGATTTAACAAACCAAAACTGCCTATAAAAAATTATGACAAGTATTATAAATTGCAAAATTTTCAAACTACAAATATACTTCCAAATATAAATCTGTAAACTCATAAAACATATACATTGGGATATCATATGGTAAATATTTTCCTTTTATAGAATCCTTAATTTATAGATACAAAGTATTTATTTATCTTAATACTGGAAGGTTAAATTTCATGGAAATTTTTATCATATTTTTGTATTTATTTTTCAAGCTACAAGAAATGCACACTTTGAAAATGCTTTAAATTGGTAATGCTTTACAATTTTATGATAATGCATACATTTTCAAGAAGGGAATAAAAGATACACTATTAGCCCTGTGAGAAAAACATAGTATATTTTCATCTTCGAGCCTAACAAACAACAAAGTTTTTTTCTCCCAATGGAAATAACAATTACACAATGTTAATACACTGGAACAAAATTTAAACTAAGAAAAAAGCTCTTTAAGAAAATCTACAAATGAGGGGCGCCTGGGTGGTGCAGTCGGTTAAGCGTCCGACTTCAGCCAGGTCACGATCTCGCGGTCTGTGAGTTCGAGCCCCGCGTCAGGCTCTGGGCTGATGGCTCGGAGCCTGGAGCCTGCTTCCGATTCTGTGTCTCCCTCTCTCTGACCCTCCCCCGTTCATGCTCTGTGTCTCTCTGTCCCAAAAATAAATAAAAAAATGTTGAAAAAAAAATTTTTTTTAAAAAAATAAATAAATTAAAAAAAAAAGAAAATCTACAAATGATAAATAGGAATTATATTGGTAATAGCCATCATAACTTTACTGAGAAATTTAAATTCCACCCAAAACTTTCTATAAGTTTATTTATTGTTTGGCAAATGTCATAGGCTTCACTAGTGAAGTCTGTGCCTCAGACTGGTGGCAATCATACAAATAAATGCCTTAAGATGCAATTTAATTAATTAATGAGTACATAGTGTGCTAAAAATAGTCAAATTTATAAAAGGAAATATACAGTCCTAGCATTTGAATTATTTTTGTATTACATAATACCTAATATATCTTGATTTATGTCTGTTGTTTAGAAAAAACATTAAAATACACAGAATTTGAGGTTTAGCAAATTTATCTTTTGCTTTGAAATGTAATAACTTATAGCTTATCTGGAGTAGCCATTATATTATACTCATTACATTCTATTATTCTTGGAGTAGTCATATATTTGGGGGTAAGAGATTATATAACACATCATCTAATTATATTATTGCATTATACAATTACATATTATATTGTTCCTGGATTAGCCCTATATTTTTGTATTTGTGCTAATATACTGTTCATAAGAACCTTATCTGACAATCAAACCTTTTAATATAACAATTGTCTCCAAGACAATCCTCACGTGGACTCAAACACTTGGAATGAGCATAAAGAAACCCTGAGATTTTCTTGTTCTCTGAACAGGACCTTGAAGAAATCAAGCTATACTCTTATGAATATGGATGTACACTCAGGCTTCTGGGCTCTCCAGACCTTTATGCTGAGAAGGGAAAGATGCTTTATGCTGGGCATTTTGTACTTAAGCCGTGGGTGAGAAACAGGTATATCTCTAGGGAACAAGGTTAGACAGAAGATCATGGTGAAACAAGAAGTGTCTGGACAAGCCACATGCTGAGACGGGAAGGAAATGCTGATGGGACTTCAGGGAGAAAGCTTAAGTCTTAAGGCCATTATAGAAAGCACAAGAAAATTAATAGGGATTCTCTGGGGCAGAAATGGTGTTGTGACACTAACCAGCCAGTGATCTTGAGCAGCTCTCTTACTCTCTCTGGGATTCAGCTTTCTCACTTTCTAAATGAGAAGATTTCCAAGGTTTTCTACTGTTCAGGGATTTAATAATCCAACTCACTGTAGTACGTTTCACATACTAAAGACAGATGCAGAGGAAAGTTCTCTCTACATAGAAAATAATATGAAGTCCTCTTTGGATCTTTTGAAATAAAAGAAACATTACCAACATCTGAGAAACACTAAAATAGTCATCTCCATGTCAGTTTAAAAAACAAAGAGATATGGAGTGTTTTCACACATCTGCTTTTTAAAAGCATTGTGGGAAGCAAAAACCTGATAACTCAGATTATGTTCAAAAACATTCCTTAAGTTAATGAATTTAGTGAGCTTATCCATTGGAAGGGTTAAAAATATGTAGATTGAGGGCACTTGAATGGCTTAGTTGGTTAAGCGTCTGACTTCGGTTCAGGTCATGATCTTGCAGTTCATGAGTTCGAGCCCCGTGTCAGGCTCTGTGCTGACAGCTCAGAGCCTGGAGCCTGCTTCAGATTCTGTGTCTCCCTCTCTCTCTGGCCCTCCCCTGCTCACGCTCTGTCTCTTTCTCTCTCAAAAATAAACATTAAAAAAAATTTTTTTAATGTAGATGGAATATACCAAAGATATATGATCAAGTCACATGTCCTTAACATCTCAAAATTCTAATGGGTTTTGGAATCTAAACATTAAAGCTTAAATCTTTACATAGACACAGTAACCTGGAGACTAGCCGAGCTTTGAGCAAATTCACTATCAAAGTGAAGTCATTAGAGCTAAAAATAACAACAAACAAAACAAAACAAAAACAAAAAAAACTTTACCTCATGTACCTATAAAATCTGGCATGAAAATTTATTTCCATAATGATGGATCACATGTGATTTTCCCCAACCCTATTACTCCGCCCTCCCAGTTTATAAGGTAAAAAGTATTACTTGGAAAAAAGTTCCAGAACTAAAGGCTTAAATTCTATTAAATCTCATAGGATTTATTCAACAAATACATCTCAAGCACTGTTCAAGGCATGAGACATCCAGAGAAGACCAAAATATATTATATTCTGGTCTAGTATTTATTTTTGATACTACTATTTCCACTAATATTAACAACAACAACAACAACTACTACAGCAGCCACATTTTACTGAACATCTACTATATGCTGAGCACTCTGCCAGGCTCTGTGTATATATTCTCATTTAATCTTTACAACAAAATTATAAATAGGTATTGTTATTCTTATTTTACAAATAAGGAAGCTGAAGTTCAGAGAACTTCTCCAAGATCAGATCGCTTATAAACGCTGGAGTTAGAATTCATGAACTGATTCTCTTCCTCAAAAGCCACGTTCTTTCCAGTGCTCCATGATATGCATGAAACACTGAGGAATATAGATGGTTGGCACTGAGTAGAGGGCTATAAAAATTTCACTTGCCTGTTAAAAGATGAAATGGACCAGCAATTGGAAATGTAATAAGGAAGAAAAGGGTTAAAGGAAAGAATGTATATCTTTTCTCTCTTCTGTAGTTCTAATTGTTTTGGGGGACCTGAACATAAGACTACCGTCTCCAACGGGCAGTATTCATTTGCTTTCAAATGTGATAAAGCATTGGTGAAGGCTGCAAAGATAGGTCAGAGAACTAAAAGCAAAATGATATGGAGATATAAAATTCAGTGTCAAGGGGTTATATCCTTTAAACAAGTTAAAAGGTAGTTTATTTGAAGGGATGTGAATTATTATCCTTGTTTTTGAGAATGTTAAATATGCCCTTGTTATACTGTTAATGCCTGCATAAATAGGTAAGCAACTTTTTATGTCACTGCTTTTAAGATATTGTTTCAAATGAAGAATTTCAGAAATTAAATATATGGCAGTTTCTGACAATTTTGTTCCAACTTGCAGATGAATGAAGATGTGATGCTTTAAAAAGATGTGTTTTTTGGAGCGGCAAATGGAATACATTTGAACTGGCTTAATATTTGAATCACATGCCTCCATACGGTGAAATGAGCTTTGAACCACTGGAGAAACATAGCCCGAGTGTGCCCTCACCTCTCTCTCTTGCTGGTGTGGAGGTCCTTTTTCATGCCTTTGTTTCATCCCACAGGGACTAGTATGCCCCTTTTGTTGGCCTCCCAGTCCCTGCACGCATAATTAACAGACTTAAGCTGGTACACCATGCTCCCACGGAGACTTCGCCAGGCACCAGAGGGAGAACATGCACATGACTAGACCTAGGCCACTTGGGCATTGGCAGAGGCATTCTGAAACAGCAACAAGGAGCTGATGGCCATTAATCTTCAGAAGCTTGATGCAGGCAACTTCCTCTGCTCTGCCTCCCTTTCCCACCTCCTCCCACTGTTAAAGTGATTGCCAGTGCTAAGCATTTTAGGGGGAAAAGAAATCACTCTGGGTTAGGACTGTTTCAGCCACTCAGATAAAGAGGATTGTTGACTCTCTTTAGTTTTCGTTAACAGGGAAACTCCTCTTTCCTGTTCAAGCGTTAGTTTGCCATAACCTACAATAGCACATATACAATGTCAAGAATTTGCTGACCAAAATCACATGTATTCTATTTTCTTAGAATACGTTCAGGTAAATGATTTCATTTGAATTGTCTCTACTTAGATGTATCCCCCAACAGAGTCAGTTTTTATCATGTTTTATTCAAAATTCTGTTGCCTTATTATATTCTAGTGTTTCCCTACACTAATGCTTTGCTACATTACCATGATGAATCTTCATATGATTTGTTTTTCCACAGAGGAAAAATGATTTTGAAAAAAAATAACCAGCAAACCTTTTCATCAATAAACTTCTGTGATATTGTCTGTGAAGTCATCTCTCTTTCTACAGGAGATACATTATACCAAGTGGCTGAAACCTGAAGATGGTACATAAAACTTACACATTTGGTTTTGTGAATAAGCAAAATGTTACATGTGAACTTAAATGCTAACATCATCTATTACAGGATCAAGCTTTGGCTAAGAAACCAAAACAGCGCATGCAAAAAGTTGTGTCAACACCTCTTAAAATGGGTAGTAATGTCTAGTAATAATTCAGCAGCTTACTTAAATGAGAGAGAGAAAAGCTTACCTTGCTAAAGTCAACAGTGCTGTTTTCTCTGCTCACATCATTTTTATTTTCAACACAGGCTGGAGCAGACTGAGGAGAAACAACCTGACCTGCTAAAAGAAATTGTTATTACAGAATACAAACAATTACTTACAGAATTCTAGACAGATTGAGTGAAAAATGAATTAATCTAGGCTAACAGAGGTTTCTTAATGAGTTTATGAGGTAAGCATGAAAGGTCAATATAAATAGATCTATATCAATACAAAACTCTTATTTATTAGTTACAGATAGAAATGGGAGAATTCAGTCAAGAAAAAGAAAGCCAATCCTTAGATTAAAACTCAATAACTAAAAGTTATTCTCTATAAAGAAAATCAGCTACAAAATATTTAAATCTAATCCTGGTTTGGAAACATCACTGATTTCTAAATTTCATCCAAAACTAATGACAGGTATAGATGACATATATTCATGAAAGGATAGATATCTATTACGACTTAAGCTCAACCTGAAGAATTTTAAATGTAAAGTTTTTTTTTTTAAAGGAAATATCTGAAAAGTACACAACTTATTGATGACTTCTGGTGCATCTGAAAAAAACGAGAAAAAATTCTTTGACAATAACACTTAGAGATTTCTTTATGAGAGGTCTAATTAGAAATACCCTTCCCTTACTCAGTACTAACACTTTGAATATGATTTTATCCTTGTTACTACACAATTATATAAGCGTACTGATATTGGTCTGCATGGGAAAAGATCAATAACCTTGAATTGCATTAGTCTTCCATTAACACCAACCAGCAACCTCATTACTTTGTAGTCTTTTTCCCATTAGGAAGATTATGACAATAGTTAAATAAATGGACAGTAGAGGAGGGGATATGACAATGTGTATTTAAATTCCAGTTCACTAAATATGAAACATCTTTTTTCAATCACAACTTATCTGAAATCTGCCCAAACCCTGCAATTAAATGATAAAAATTAACTAACTCTGCTTAATTTCACTTGTGTCTTTCTTCTTCTTCCAAAATCTCTCCCTATCCTCACTTGTTACTTTTGCTGGGAAATCAGTAATGACGAACCAGCTTTGAAGCCTTGACCATATTTATGACCATAACTCATGACCCCAAATTACTGCTCTTATTCTCCTCAGTCTTAGGAGTACTCTCTCCTCTCTGCCCGCCTCTTCTCTGTATCTACCTAAATCCCAATTTTATTCAAAGTTCACCTTTACTCTCATCTTTTCTAGTTACTAGAGTCTGTGCTTATCTGGACTTCTCTAAACTCCTAGTATATATACAAATAGGACCTTTTCTTTAAACTCTCTCCTGAAATCCCACTTACTCCTCGTTACCTAGAAATTACCAAGTGTGACTTAAAATACTAATAATTTACTTTCAAATATTACTATAATTTTGTTTTGGGAACTGTTAAGGCTCTCAGGCAGTGGTCATTTATTAATAGGTACAATTTTTTTTTTATTTTAAAATTGTTTTATTGCCAGAAAGTAATGGACTTAAGGTTCTTCCAAAACTTAAATATTTCTCTGCTTTCGCTAAACAAAGTAAAATAATATGGTGAAGATTTTAAAAATGAATTTTCAAGTGAATTTACCTCAAACTATGTGTGCACATTCTGATTATATCATATTCCAAGAAAAATAGGAACTTCAGAGAAACAACAGACTTAAGCTGCATCAGTTATTTTCATTCTCCCATTTCTAACTGCACTGTGCAGCTACGACTGTGAACTTTTCATTAGCAGCCATTTCATTTATCATTCTCAAAATAATAACCGTAATCTTAAAAAAAAAAACCTTTTACATAATGCATTTGTGCTAACAGATGTCTTCAATCACCAGTTTCACATCATTTCTCCATATTTTCATGAATTAGAACATTAGATGTATTTAAACCTAAATTTACTGAATGTTGTATAAAATTGAGTGGTGACATTCAAGGCATGGAAAAATTAAATAAACATATATCAGCTTTCTTATAATAATTTATTTCATGTGGTTTAAAACTACATGGAGGGACAATTATTTAATTCGATCAGTAAATACATGCAAAAAGAGGGTCAACCCAATGCGAAGTCACCAACTTCAAAGAGATTTTATGGGATAGACAGTGCGCTGTAACTTAATATCTGAATAAACTGGATAGCCTATGTTTTCACATATATACTTTAAAAGCAGAATATTTTATAAATTAACTCCAGCTCATGTGATATCTTTTAAACACGGGCACTAGTATTTCCTCTTATAAATATTAACATTTTGAGATTCATTGTTCTCTATGCTATTCTTGTTCTAAGGTGATGAAAATTTTACAAAATATTATCTCATAAAGGTGGTAATCAGGAAGAGATTCGAGTTCTATTTCTATGACTATTTGAAGTGATATGGATAATGACCTAGTGGACAGTTTTAATTAGCAGGAGACAGAGTAGATGATGACAGGAAATTTCTTGCAAGTTCTAGATTCTACAGATGTATACAGAATGTATGCTGACACAGGAAAAAGGCATAGAAACTACTGGCCTATGATATAGAAATATAAACCACAAATTTGATATATTTTACATTTCAGAGGTAATAGTTAAATAATAGTAGTAAATATCAGTAATGAATATATTTAATCACATCATCAGTCCTGCAAAGTTTAAAGAGAACTCCAAATTTTTTTTCTTAATATGTATGTTAATTTGTTAAACTGAAACAATAGACATTAAATATGTTTATCTTCAAGGCAGCATCTGAAAACTTGGCAGGATGCAAAAAAAGTATATAGATATTATTATTTAAAAATTAAAATGACAAGTTTAGTTTGGGTTATTTTGAAAAGAGAGAAGCCTTTAAGGGGCTTAAAATATTGTTCTATATCTAGATCCATCTATATTCCCCAATATATATATATATATATATATATATATATAACAAATTATGAATCAGTCTATTGGATGACCAAAAATTCCATAAATCAAAATAAATTCTATAACTATAGTCTTTATCTTTGTAAACAATGATCTCTTTACTTTATTCCAACAATTATTGACTTTCAGAAGAAGGGGGAGGGCTTGGATTTCAAGACAACTTTTATTAACTTAAATACTGTTATATAAGAAAAATCAGAGGTTTTGAAAGGGCATTCCTTATTTTCTCTGTGATGTTTCAAACAATAGTAATTCACAGAATGACAATTTTCAGGTAGAGGACTGTACCTTCAACCAAAAGTGAAAATGTTTTCTAAAAAAATAACAAAGAATTTGCTAGGATATTTTCGCCGCCAGGAAAAAATCGTATAAAGTTAGGATTAGCACTCACATATGTGTGTGGAAGCTTTATGAATGCTGTTTTTTTATGATACTTTTTTTAATCACAATGTCACAATGCTTGCAAACATACACGTTTTTGTCTATTTCTTAATATTACCTTCATTTTGCCCATTGACCACTATCCACATTAATGTATCCTATAAATAAATGTCATTGCCATATTTAATCACATCTGTTATTATAATTACGTCAATAGTTTTGAGGCATGAAGATGACTATCCAAAAAAAGGAGACATTTATTGACTCATAACCTAATTATATTTAGAGTAAATTATCCAAAAACTAATGAAAAGTGGACACCATTAGTATTAACTAGGAAATGGTCATGACTATTTCAACGTAAACATTTCAGACACCTAACTTCATCCTACATATGTATATTTTTCTAGGCTTTTAAACTCAACTAGTTCACCACTTAAATCCAAAATTTTAATATTTGTCATACATCTTATTAATTAAAGTGCATAGTACGTAGTACTCATTTTAGCAACTGCTTGAATTAATTTTCCTTTGAGTCATGAATTCATTTTTTCCTCTGGGCTTCCATGAGGGAGCATATATCAGCCAGATAACAAGTGGTTATAGACCATGAATTTTTCCAAGGTAAAGTGTAAAAGATGTGGGACAAGCTTAGGAGAAAACTGAGAGTAACTCAAGTAACTAATTAGAAAATGAAAGCTCTGCCTTTCTACTTGTTACTTCATAAATTTTTCATTAAGTCCATTGTGAGACTGGCATAGTCATTTCCCTCTTCATAAAGTTGTGAGGAAGGAACATGAGATTATATCAAAAGTACCATTTTTTTTAAACTTCAAGTGATGTCACTGTCATTAAACTATCTCATTATGGAAACACGACTGTAAAATACATTCTCAAATTATCTGTTAAGCATTATATTAACTCAGTTAATCCCTTACCTATAGTTTTCTTCTTCTTTAAATAAATTATGTAGGTAAGTATTGTCAAACAGCAACTTTTACATTTCTATGTGGCCAAATTCAAATCAAGAGGAGAATAATACATTGCTCAAGTATACCATTATCTGCTACTGCTTAATCCACTGAAACTCATGTGTATTGAAGGAAACTGGGATGAAGACATAAAGGTACGTTACTATTAACCTAGAGACCAAGCTGATTTACACTACCTCAGAAACCTTCAACGCATTTAGAGTACCCAAGGGGTAGGAGATGAGGAAGGTACAGAGATGAGATGAGCCTGTTAGAGACAGACACAAGACAGAGCAAAATAAAGAAATATAAAGATGAATGACAAAGTTACATACATGTGTAACAATACATTTATTCATGGGAATAGAAAACATGAAGAAAGAAAGGCTAAATATTTAGAAAATGTTGATTAGGTGAGCTACATTTCAAAAACATAAAAAGTATGCACATAATTAAACTTCGAGAAATATTAGTATGCCTGAAAATAATTAACATAAGAAAGAACAAATTTAAACACATCATATTAGATATATTTTTGCTGTTAATATCAACTCTCGATATTTCAAAACTCAGTAGCAATATAGCCTCTTAACAGAACCATCACTGTGTCCAGTCACCTTGATTTTTTTTTTGGAATAATGGAAAATATCTTTATTATACAATGTTTACTTCTGTCACCTACATAAATCTTCAACATGTTTTCTCTCAAGTAATTCTAAGAATTATAAGTCTATCGCTTCTTGGTCTTTTGGCTAAGATCAACTGTAAGAATTATAGGTCTAGTTTTTTTTTCTTCAAAGATAGAACGTTATGAGATATAATTTTAAAATTTTTGGTATCTTACTTATGAGACCACAGTATTTAAAAAACATGAAAGCATATAAATATCTAAACACATAATAGCATTATACGTATGAAAATAAAAAGCACAGCATTTGGAAAAAGAAGAGATTATAATGCAATAAAACTGGTTTCCAAAAGCCATAAATAAAAATCATTCACAATACACATGTGTACATTATTTTAAGAGCTGGAATCTATGCAGGCCTAAAGAATCAACTCATATCCCATCCTTCCCAATCTAAATGTTCTCCAGTCATTTATGGTTTTGAAAGTAAGTCAGAGACCCTCTGCTCTGTAACTCCTTTTGAGATCCTAAATAAAAGATACAACTGGAAAGTATTCATAATGGGGGGGGGGGGGAGAAAAGATATATTAAGGAAAAGAAATAGATTATTAGTAAACACAGTGGAATGAGAAAAGCCTACACCTGAGCAAACTAAGAGTCTCAAATTATTTTTAAAAATGTAAATGTTATCAGTAGGGTAATAATACTTGATATTAAATTTGTAGTCCAAATGTCTCAAAATGTAACCAAATGCATGACCTAAATGATAAAATATATATCCTGATATTTTTACTTTGCAGATCATTTAATACAAAAGTCTTATTTTTATTTTTAGAAAGTCCTTCTGGTTTCAAGGAATTCTTTGAGTATTCTTGATATATTTACTCTGAGTACTTTCTACCCATATCTTTTTCAGGGTTTTAATGTTAAAGAAGATATTATTTTTCTATTATTTTTTGCTGTTGTTTTGCCAAATGTAACTGTCACTTTTTATTGAAACATCAGAATCAGACATTTAATTCTCACAGTTTTGATGCTTAATGAAAAGTGAAAGTTAAACACAGCATGGTGGCATTAAAATGCATGGTGGATCCATAGCATCCTGTATCTTGGCCCTTAAGAGAATGTGCAAAACACCAAGAAAAAAATTACACAAAAAAGTAAAGCTAACATATTTAGAGGTGAGACCGACAAATTATCACAAATCTCTAAAAAAAAGTTATGAACAAAATAGTGCAGACTTGGGGAAGAGAGGAGCTGGGAAATCACTATCTTGCAAATTAAATCTATGACATGGGGAAGATCCACACATGAAACTCAGACTGAAATACTGAATTTAATTAACCCTTGGGATTACTACCAAGGTAATATGCTCAAGGAAAAGTCAATTAAGGCAGCAGAAACCTTATCTAATATGACTCGTTTAGACTTCTTTACATAAATATCAGCTCATTTTTGAGGGAATTTCAACTGTTTTGCCTCAAAAGTGAAAGTATATTAAATAAGAGGGGGCTTATTTCTATCCCTATGATGGCGAAGGAAAACGTTAGTTTTCAAGTTTCTATAAAACCCGCTTTCCATTTACTTCCTATTCTATAATCTTAAAAAGAAAAAAGTCAATCTTTTTACAAGCAATTCCCTGCTGAAGAGATTTTTTTTCTTAATAATAAGAATATTATTTTCACCCTTTTGGATTTCTTGAAATCGTTTTGCATCTCTCTGTACTACTGCACAAAAAAATAAATCCCTTTTGCATATGTTGAAATAATGTCAAATCTATATTTATGGCTATGAATTTCGATTTGTTTATCTAGAATTTGTCAGTTTTTAGAGTTCCTAAGTAGATTGAGAACCTTAGTAATAAAGGTCTTTCACACTTTTTTTCACTTCTGGATAGGAGATTTATTTCTAAATTGGTGAAGTCTATACATATTTTCAGAATTCTCAACACACATAATTATGCAAAGTGTATGAAGAAGCAAAACAGAGTCACAAGGAGGTGTTATAAGCCCAGGCTTAGAAAACCATTTCTGACAGCATACTTTACAACAATACTTAATTGGGTATATGAATCTTATTAGAAATGTTTCAAAAAAAAAAAAAAGAAATGTTTCTAAGTTTTTATTACCCTAATGTGTGCCTCAGAGAGATCTCTATGTGTTTTAGATAAAGGCTGATTATACAGACAGTGACAGAATCACTTCAGAACTACTCATATTTTAGTTTTCAGAAAAACTAAGCATTTGCCTCAGTAAGGCAAAAAGTAGGCTTTCAGAAAACTTTGTATTCCTTTGTGTCTATACTTGGACTTGTGATTCAAGGCTATAATTCTTGATTATAATTCTATCATTGTAGAACTATTACAGAATTCTATATATCTATATATATCTATAGATCTATCTATCTATATCATATCCCATCCTTCCAAATCTATCTAGGTAGATAGATCTATAGATATATATAGATATGTCTATAGATAGATTATAGAATTATAGAGAATTATAGTTTAAAGCAGTAACAAGGAGTGTGTCTAGTCTACATGATATTACAATAAATTAATCATCCAGTAAATTCATTACCTTCTTCCCTCCAAGAACAAATGCAATAAAATTATTTTATAGTAAACATTATCCCCAGGAAAATTTCAAATATAAATTATGGCTAGTTCACAGCCCACAAGCCTTGAATTTTTAAATAAGTACATGTCCTTCTTATAGACATAGGTTTTATGGTATGATTTCTATTAAAAGTAATGAAATGAAGGCAGAATTTTTAAAATGTGCTTATATTGGTAGAGAATTAGTTCACAGAAATATTTTAATAAGATCTTTAGAATCATGTAGATATAAGCCCAATGTGAAAATTAGTAAATATCTGAGTCTGGTTTTTTTATATCATCACACCGAAATAAGTACTAGTATTATAAGCATAATAAAAGTACTACATTTAGATTGCCTCAGAATATAAAAGCTTCATTTCGTCATTTTTATGTATAACATATTTTAAAGCAAATTATGATTTAGAATATGAATATATTTTAAATATGCGCTATGATTCAAAGTAAGTTATAAATTCTCAAAATGCCCAGTGAAATCTACAAATACAAGCTGGTATATGTCATAAAGAGCTTTACTGAACTTTTTACAGGTTTCCATCACTATGCAAAAGTAAAGTGTTCCTATGAAACCTTTTATAAGCTAAAATGCATGAAGAGCATCCCCCACTTTGCGGTAGTTTGCCTTATGCCACTTCACTTTTAAGACCTACATTAGTACAGTAATAGCTTTTTTCATAAAAACAAAATCCTTTTTGGATTTCTCTTGGTTAGTGAAAACAGGCACTAATGTAAGTCTTTCATAAAAGTCAAGTGGCATAATGGGAACTTTTAGAAAGCAGGGGATACCTGTATATGCACAACTACAGACTGCTCTATAATGACAATGACCTACATTGTTATTGAAGCGTCTTTTAAAAAGCAAATAAGTATTTCAAAAATCATTTTGCCATTAAGAACTGGTTCTATGCTCTGAAACAACAGTACATCTAACCATCTTCAGTGATTTATTATAGCATTTTTTATAAGTATATGTTTGATTCAGTAGTAGGAAAATTGGTTTAAAAATCCTATTTAAAGCAAAATGTGGAGAGAACTCATTCTCATGCATTTGTATTTAAGGCATCACTAACGCTTTTGAAAGTAGAAGTGAAATGACATAAAATAGTCCATGCAGTAATATACATGCTTTAGTGCATTTGTAGCAATCAGTCTGTCTAGTAAAGCATTTGAAATTACTTTTCATTAATTTTTTATCTTTTAAAGCTGGAAACTTTTATAGCTGATGAAAATTTAACAAATTTGTATCATCCTCATGATAACTTTATTTTCCTTCACAAGACTAATGTCCAGGATGGATGCAACAAGAGATTCCTAAGCTACTTCCTTAGTGCAAATGATGAAGGTTTCAAATAGATGCAAGAAGAGAACAAACCACACAAGAAGGAGAAAACAGTTTCAAGCATAAACTACTAGGAGTAAGGCATGATTGCTAAAAAAAACAGTGGTTGGTGTCATCTCTGTGGTGTGAGTGGATAGTAAGTACATGTGGCTCCATGGACAGTGTGGACATAGCACAGCAAACAGCAATGAGCCTACGAGCTGGAAATCAGGCTTCATATATGCAGAGCCACCAGCTGGTCTTTTCAATCATAATCTCTCATGGAATTTGCCGACTATGAACAACATGAAATCAATATCTTTTTTCCACAAACAATAACTGGTGATCATTCTTCATTTTAACCAAAACAACCATAACTTAAAGCATTGCATTACGTTCTCAAGTTGTGGAACAAGGACTAAGACTTTGATTGGGATACAACTGATGCTTGGTTTAACGTTCACTGCATTTGAGTACGTAACTTCTCATTAGACAAAAGTTCTTTTGCGTTCTTTCATGAGCATTTCAGGAAACTTAAATTCTTTGTTAAAATTTCTATAGTTTGATGCTTGATAATCAGACTATATATATATATATATATATATATATATATATATATATGTGTATAGAGATATATGTATATATCTCTATACATACATAAAAGAAATAATTCTACAATAATTGAAAACTATGTTTTCAAATAAAATACGTTTTAAAGAATTTAGAGACACTTTGAAATTTCAGATACCTATAATAAACATAAAGAGTACAATAAAGAAACATTTACCATTTTTATCCATGGAATTGGGTTCTGATTGTTTCTTGCCAATATCAGCAAAGGAACGAACAATGGGAATTCTGTTGGTGAGTTTTTTCTGATTCTGGTGGTGATGCTGTTTCATCAGTGCCTCATGGACCCTGTGACGTATGTCTTCATTGAGCTGACCTGAGCTTACTTGTTGGTCAAGGACCATGTCTGAAGAGGAAAGGCAAGAAAAGATTAGCACTGCATAGTATGCAAGCAGCAAATCACTGAGTCCAAATATGCACACCCTAGATAATATTATTCATCTTAAAATAGAATGAACTCCTTTAAGAATCTCTAGATACGGTCTTACAAACAGAAACTTGCCTCTTTTTGTTGAAATGTTGCACAAAAAGACTTGGGAAAAAATTTTAATATGAACCGTTCAATTTAAATATGTAATAATTCAATGGAGTATTATTGTTTAAATGGACATAGTTGTATTGAGAACAAAGCACTTTATATTCTCCATTATTCACACTGATGGGAAAAAACAGTAGCAGTGGTAGTATCAATATAATTACTATGTTTAAAATTGTAGGGGCGCCTGGGTGGCTCAGTCGCTTAAGCATCTGATCTCGGCTCATGTCATGATCTCATGGCTCGTGAGTTCAAGCCCCATGCCGGGCTCTGTGCTGACAGCTCAGAGCCTGGAGCCTGCTTCGGATTCTGTGTCTCCCTCTCTGTCCCTCTCCTGTTCATGCTCTGTCTCTGTCTCAAAAATAAACAAACACAAAAAAATTATAAAATTGTAAGGTGGCTTTATACTTCTATTTTAATATGGTTTTTCTCCCTTTTTCTAGCAGAAAATGACTTCTGTATTTCCTCTTTAGGTAAACAAAAGTCCATCTGTAAAAATCTGAGGCAGGGAGGCTTAGGCAGCTATCTAGTCATTGCATTTGGAGAGTAAACAACTCTTTCACATGGATATTAAGTCAACCCTGGCACACCTTCCTTGAAAATGTGTTTATATTTAAAAGGTCTTCTATAAACATAAAACAAAGAATAAAGGTGAGATTTCGGAGGCTATAATTAAGCAGACTGATATTTATCATAGTAGCGTCAGAAACACCTATAAAATAAGTAGATGAGTAACAGAATTTTAAGTTTTTTGGTAATATACCAAGATCACTTCAGTGAGCCTCATTGTAGGAAGGAGAGTAGATGGTGGAGTAGGAGGATCAGAGCTACATTTACAGAACTGAAAATGGCCTGAAGGCAGGCAGAACAGGCCTTCCACAGCTAGTCAGAGAGAGAACGCCATATACAAAAAGGTAAGAAAGGCAGAGATGTGATTGGAAACCAAACCCCTAGCAGCACTAATCACAGATAGGACTGGACATCACAAACGTGGAAATGCAAGAGGATCAGACCCCCCACCCCCCAGGCAGTCCTGGCAATGAGGACCCACACTGGTAAGAAAAGTTCCCTTAAAATCTCTGCCTCTGAAAACCAGCAGGGCTTAATTCCAGGAGCTTCATAATTAACAGGCTTAACTCCAGGGGAGCCTTAAGGCAATAGAAAACTGTAGTCCCTACTCTTAAAAGGCCAGCTTACTAAATAATTCCGCTGAAAACACAGCACAGAAGCAGCAGTTTGAAAACTGTCTGGTGTGTACGTGAAGATTTATCGACGTACCAGAGGCACAGGGATCTACAGGAGATTTCACTGGGAGCGAAAGTTCTGGCAGGTGCCATTTCTCTTTCACTCCCCCCACCCCCATCTAGACAGCAGGACATTTGTGGGAGCCAGCTCTACACTCTCCATCTACCTTGTTAGCACTGTGTGCCCCACTCAACACACCTGCCTCTGCAGGCACCCCTCCAAAGCAGCTCCTGACTGGATCTGACTCCAGAAGCAATGGCAACAAATGCAAAAATAAACAAATGGGACTATATCAAATGAAAAAGCTTCTGCGCAGCAAAGGAAATCAATAAAAAGAGACACTCCTGAATGGTAGAAAATATATGCAAATCATATATCTGAGAAGGCGCTAATATCCAAAATATGTTACAATCTCACACAACTCAACACCAAAAAAATAAACAACCTGATTAAAAAATGGGCAGAGCACCTGAATAGACATTTTTTTAAAAGACTAAAGGTAGCCAACGGGCACGTGAAAAGATGCTCAACATCACCAATCATCGGGAGATGTAACTCAAAACCAAAATAAATTATCACCTTACACCGGTAAGAACTGCTAGTATCAAAAATGACAGGAAGTTACAAGTGTTGGAGAGAACGTGGAGAAAAGGGAACCCTTGTGCACCGCTGGAGGGAATGGAAGTTGGTGCAACCACTGTGGAAAACTATATGGAGTTCCTCAAAAAATTAAAAATGCAATTACCATATGATCCAGTAAGTCCACTACTGGATATTCACCCAAAGAAAATGTACACATTAATTTAAGAAGATAAATGCCCCCGGGGTCACCTGGGTGGCCCAGTCAGTTAAGCTACAGACTTTGGCTCAGGTCATGATCCTGTGGTTTGTGAGTTGAAGCCCTGCCTCAGGCTCTGTGCTGACAGCTCAGAGCCTGGAGTCTGCTTTGGATTCCCTCTCTCTGCCCCTCACCTGCTCACACTCTTTCTCTCTCTGAAAAAGTAAATAAACATTAAAAAAAAAAAAAAGATAAATGCTCCCCCATGTCTATTGCAGCACTAGTGTCCATTAATAGATGAGTGGATAAAGATGTGGCATATACATACATATATACAACAGAATGTTAGCAATAAAAACGAATGGGATCCTAACATTTGTGACAACATGGATGGACCTAGAGGATACTATGCTAAGTGAGATAAGTCAGACAAAGACAAATACCATATGATTTCACTTACACGTGAAATCTAAAAAACAAAAGAAATGAACAAACAAACAGAAAAACAGACTCTTAAATATAGAGAAAAAACTGGTGGTTGCCAGAAGGGAGAGAGGTAGGAGGAGGAATGAAATAGATAAAGGAAATTAAGAGGTACAAAATTCCACTTATAAAATAAATAACTCATGGAGGAGGTCCCTGTGTGGCTCAGCTGGTTAAACATCTGACTTCAGCTCAGGTTATGATTTCATGGTTTGTGAGTTTGAGCCTCACATCAGGCTCTGTGCTGACAGCTCAGAGCCTGGAGCCTGTTTTGGATTCTGTATCTCCCTCTCTCTCTGCCCCTCCCCTGCTCATGCTCTATCTCTCTGTCTCTCTCTCTCAAAAATAAACATTAAAAAAATTAAAACAAAAAATAAGTCATGGAGATGAAAAGTACAGCATAGGGAATATAGCCAGTACTAGTGTAATATTGTACAGGCACAGATGGTGAGTCATTTATTGGGGTGAGCATTGAGTAATGTATAGAACTGCAGAATCAAGTTGTATACCTGAAGCTAATATAACATTATATGCCAATTATACTTCAATAATAATTTTTTACACTTCAATAATAATTTTAAATGTTTTAATTAAAAAAAAAAACATAGTCAATTCTGTTTTTAAAGAAACAACCAAAGTCGCAAACGAACTGATATTGTATGATTCTATTTATGGTACATACACACATACAGAGAAAGGATATTGTAATGATACACACCAAATTGTGTGAGAGTGGGTAGGAGTAGGAATAAATAGAAACTTCAAGGTTTTACCTTAGCATCAGAGTGACTCATATAAAACTGCCATTTTGTAAGTCAAAAACAGATATCAGCAATTTCATAACTTTTTCATTTTTTGCAGGAGGAGTTTTAGGTAATAAAAAATACTAAAAGAACACTGATTAATCACATAATAACAACAAAAGAACAAGTATCTCCTTTTTCAAAACTAGGGGATTTGGAAGGGATAAATACATGAAACAGGAGGATTTTTAGGGCAGTGAAAATATTCTGTATGATATCATAATACTGGATACATGTCATTATACTTTTGTCCAAATCCATTCAGAATGTATAACATTCAGAGTGAATTCCAGTGTTAAGCATGGACTTTATGTGATAATGACGGGTCCATGTAGGTTGATCAGTTGTAACAAACGTAACATTCTGGTGAGGGATATTGTCCATGTAGGTTGATCAGTTGTAACAAACGTAACATTCTGGTGAGGGATATTGCTAGTGAGGGAGGCTATGCATGTGTGAGTTCAGGGGGTTATGGGAAATCTCTGTATCTTCCCAATTTTTCTGTGAACCTAAAACTGCTCTAAAAACTAAATTCATAATTTAACAACAACTTCAGTATAATTAATCTGCTCCCAGATTATCAAATATTAACTATTTAATTTTTTGAGGCACTCTTTATAAAAGGAGTAAAGCAAGCATATCACAATGAATTGCCTTCCACAATCCTACTGAGTACAACGAAAAATTCAATATTAGCATAATTCTCCCCTACAAACAATGTTTACTTCGGTGTAAAAGGGAAATGGACTAAGGAAACAGATTTGGGTCACTGTAGCACATTCTAGCTATGTGATCTTATAAAGTTGGATAACCTCAGGGTTCTTATTTGTAACATAGAGATAATATCTATCTCATATGCTGTAGGCCCAAATATATAAGGCACCTAATGGACTGAATAGAATATTGAGACACTCAGTAAATATTTTCCAGTGTAAGATTTCCTTTAAGTAGGTTATGGGTCCCAGGTTTGGATTTTGGGTGGTTTTAATACATTCATAATTATTTTATAATGGTATATCAAGTGAAGGCAGAGTTAGGTTTATCAATAACAGAAAACTCAAAGGAGGAGATTCAAGATGACAGGGTAGGAAGACCCGAACTCACTTCTTCGAATGGACAAAACAAATATACAGCTACATGTGGAAAATAGTCTGTGAAAAAACCTGAGAACTAGCCGAACACCTGTTCCACAACAAAGGATAAAAGCACCACATCAAGACTGATAGGAGATGCAGAGACATGCTCTCACCAAACACCCCACCCCCAGAGGGGCAACCCACAATCAGGAGTGATCTAAATACACACACACACACACACACGCGCGCGCGTGCGCGCGCACACACACACACACACACACACACCAAATAAGCTAATGTTACCATATATGTTAACTAACGAGAATTTAAATAAAAACTTGAAATAAAAGAAAACATCTAAAAGATCTATGGAATGCAACAAAGGCAGTTATGAGACAAGTTCACAGGGATACAAGTCTACTTCAAGACACAAGAAAAATCTCGAATAAGTAACTTTACATCTAAAGGCACTAGAAAAGAAGACCAAATGAAGCCCAAGTTAGTAGAAGGAAAGAAATAATAAAAATCAGAGCAAAGATAAATGAAATAGAGACTAAAAAGACAATAGAAAAGATAAATGAAATTAAAAGCTGGTTCTTTGAAAAGATAAACAAAAATGACAAATCCTTAACCAGACACATCAAATTTTTTTTTAAAAAAAGGAAAATGCAAATAAAACCAGAAATAAAAGAGAAGTTACAACTGATACCACAGAAATACAAAAGATCATAAGCAACTACTATGAATCTACACCAACAAATTCAACAATCTAGAAGAATTGGATAAATTCCTAGAAACCCACAACCTTTCAAGATTGAATCATGAGGAAATAGATAATCTAAATATACTGATTACTAGTAAGGACAGTGAATCAGTATTAAAAAGAAAACTTCTAGTGAACAAAAGCTCAGGATCAAATGACTTCACTGATGAATTCTACTAAACATTCAAAGAAGATTTAATACCTATACTTCTCAAACTATTCCAAAAAATTGAAAGAAGGGAACACTTCCAAACTCATTTTATGATGCCATCATTATGCTTATACCAACCAGACAAAAACACCACAAAAAAAAAAAAAAAAAAAAAAAAAAAGAGAGAAAGAAAGAAAGAAAAAGAAAATTACAAGCTGGTATCCCTGATGAACATAGATGCAAAAATCCTCCACAAGATATTAGCAAACCAATTTCAACAATATGTTAAAAGAATCATACACCAAGATCAACCGGAATTTATTCCAGGAATGCAAGAATTGTTGAAATCAATCAATGTGATATACATTAACAAAATGAAAGATAAAAATCATATGATCATCTCATTAGATGCAGAAAAAGTATTTGACAAAATACAACACCCATTTGTGATAAAAACTCTCAACAAAGTAGGTGTAAAGGAAATGTACCTCAACATAATAGAGACCATATATGACAAACTCAGCGAACATCATACTCAATGGCGAGAAGCTGAAAGCTTTTCCTCAAAGATCAGGAACAGGACAAGGAGGCTCATTCTCACCACTCTTTGTCAACATAGTATTGGAAGTTCTAGCCATAGCAATTAGGCAATAAAATGAAATAAAAGACATTTTCCAATTAGTAAGGAAAAAGTAAAACTGTCACTACTTGCTGAAAACCCTGAAGATGCCACCAAAAAACTATTATAACAAATGAATTCAATAATGTTCTAGCATACAAAATTAATATATAGAAATCTGTTGCATTTCTATAAATTAATAATGTACTATCAGAAAGAGAAATTAAGTGAAAAAATCCCATTCACAATTGCATCCAAAAGAATAAAATACCTAGGAATAAATTTAACCAAGAAAGTAAAAGACCTATACTCTGAAAACTATACAACATTGATGAAAAAAATTGAAGAAGACACAGATAAATGGGAGGATATACCACACTCATGGATGAAGGAATTAATATTGTTAAAATGTCTATTCTATCCAAAACAATCTATACATTCAATGTAATAATCCCTATCAAAATAAAATGACATTTTTCACAGACAAGTAGCTTAAAATTTGTATGGACCCACAAAAGACCCCAAATAGCCAACACAGTCTTGAGAATGAAGAATAAAGCTGAAGGTATCATCATCCCTGACTTCAAACAGCACTTCAAAGCTATAGTAGTCAAAACAGTATGGTACTGGCACAAAAACAGACACACAGATCAATGAAACCGAATAGAGCCCAGAAATAAACCCATGCATATATGGTCAATTAATCTACAACAAATGAGGCAAGAACATACAATGGGGAAAAACAATCTCCTCAAATAAATGGTGTTGGGAAAACTACATACAGAATGAAACTAGACTATCTTACAGCACACACAAAAATTAACTTATAATAGATTAAAGACTTGATGGCAAGATCAGAAACCTTAAAACTTCTAGAAGAAAACTTAGACAGTAATTTCTTTGACATCATACATAGTAGCATTTTCCTGATATGTCTTCTCAGATAAGGGCAACAAAAGCAAAAATTAACAAATGGGACCACATCAAACTAAAAAGTTTTTGCACAGCAAAGGAAACTCAACAAAACAAAAAGGCAATCTACTGAGTGAGAGAAAATATTTGCAAACCAAATATCTGATAAGGGGCTAATATCCAAAATATATAAAGAACTCCTACAACTGAATAGCCAAAAGCAAAAACTGGACAAAAGATCTGAATCTAAAGACACATAAATGGCCAACAGGCACATGAAAAGATGCTCATCACCAATCATCAGGAAATGCAAAACAGAACCACACCGAGACCTCACATCTGTCAGAATGACTAGTATCAAAAAGACAAGTAATAACAAGTGTTGGTGAGGATGTGGAGAAAAGGGAACCCTCATGCACTGTTGGTAGAAATGCAAATTGGTGCAGCCACTAGGAAAACAGTATGGATGCTCCTCAAAAATTTAAAAATAGAACTATTGGGGTACCTGGGTGGCTCATTCGGTTAGTGTCCAACTCCTGATTTTGGCTCAGGTCATGATCTCACAGTTGGGAGTTGGAGCCCCATGTCAGGCTCTGCACTGGCAGAGGGATTCTCTGTCTCCCTCTCTCTCTGCCCTTCCCTTCCTTCTGTATGCTCTCTCTCTCTCTCTCTCTCTCAAAATAAATAAAGAAACATTAAAAAAAAATACAACTACCATTTGATCCAGCAATTCCTCTTCTGGGTATTTATCTAAAGAAAATGAAAATACTGACTCAAAAATATATATGCAGCCTTATGTTTATTGCAGCATAATTTACAATAGCCAAGATATAGAAGCAACCTAAGTATTCATTGACAGATGAATGAATAAAGAAGATATTGTATTTATACACACACACACACACACACACACACACACACACACGAATAAACTCTTGCCATTTGTGACAGTACAGATGGACCTGGAGGGTATTATGTTAAGTGAAATAAGTCACAGAAAGACAAATACTATAAGTTTTCACTTATGTGTATAATGTAAAAGATAAAATAAGTGAACACACAAAACAAAACCAGACTCACAGATACAGAGAACAGACTTATGGTTCCCTAGGAAAGGCAGGTTGAGGGAGAGCAAAAATGGTGAAGGGGATCAAGAGATATAAACTTCCAGTTATAAAATAAGTCATGGAGATGTAATATACAGGACAGGGAACATAGATAAGACAGAGAGACACAGATGGTAACCAGAGTCATATGGTGAGCATTTCAAAATGCACATAAATGTCAAATTACTATGCTGTACACCTGAAAATAGTATAATATGTGTGCCAATTATACTTCAATTTAAAAAACCAAAAATTCCAATCAAACTATAAAACAATGAATTTCATTGGCTCACATAATGGAAAATCAACGTTAGGCTGGATTTAATTCTGTTTTTCTGACTCTGTCAGTTTCTCCCTCCTCTAGGTGTGAGTTCAACCTTAAGGCTGATTTTCTTTATGGTCATAAGGTAGCTGCCAACAGCAAAAAAGAAATATATATCTTTGTTGATATCCTTTGATATTCTTTGACTTTTGTGACTTTCTCTTAAAAGACAAATTCTCTTAAGTCCTACTGACATAGCCCTGTCCATGCTGAGACAATCCCTGGCTAAGGAAATATTGTCCCCATGACTGGCTTAGGCTGATTAAGAACTAACCTTCACTCTGGAGTCAGTTTTCTAAACTATAGGTAGACAAACTTTTTCTGCAATGGGCCAGATAAAAAATTTTAGGCTCTGTAAACCATGCAATCTCTGTAACCACTGTTCAACTCTGCCTGCCTTTAGAGCATGAAAGTAGCCATAAAGAACATGTACACAAATGAGCATAGTTGTGTGTCAATAAAACCTTTTTATGGACACTGAAATTTAAATCTCATATGATTTTCATGTTGTAAAATATTAATCTTCTTTTCACTATTTTTCAATCATGTGAAATATAATACCATTCTTAGCCCACAGGACTAACAAAATAAGGCAGTGGTGCATATTTGCACATAGAGTGTAATTTGCCAAACTTTGCTCTATTACTTTTCTGTTTACAATGTAAAGAGGTAGAATGTATGTGCAGGAATCGGCCATAATATTCACTCTAGTTACCTCTGAAGTCCCTTTCAATTCTGAAAATGTATGATAGTGTAGAATATTTAAATCTATATCTCACTTCTTTGGAGATAAGTAGTTATAATTAATTTGAAATAAAGTAAATGATAAATTACCAACATATGTGACTTTACACTGAAATCTTGCTAAGATGGAAAAATGTATATAAATATAAAATATGTAGCATAAACTTCATAATGAGAGTTGTAAAGTAGGTTATTAAAACACCAAAAGGATACCATTGTATCACAGCTTCATCTGTAAGCTGTGATGTGTATCCTCAGTTCAATATTCTAATCGAAATCAAATGAATCATATAAAACCCCATGTACATAATTACAATTTTTAGTTCTTACCAAAGTACAGTCTTTCCAGGCTTGAGCACTTCAAAAACCTTTAAGTCACTAGCTTCACAGTTTTTCAGAAATAAGGGCTTATTTGAAACAGTTACATAAGAGAAAGTAAATAGAAAAAAATGCTCATCTGCTCATTAGCCACACAGAAATACACAGTAAACTCCTCTGAGGTATAAACTGCATCAAATAGATCCTAATGAACTAGAAAAGTTAATCATCTTGCTTAAGAACATAACTTATACTGAGGTGAGATTTAAGTACCAATGGGAATCTGATTCACTAATCACTTTCATTGTTCTCTTCACCACTATAACATACATTAGTGTTAACCTTGAAAAGTAGGAAAGGATAATGAGCCATAATGGCTTTGGGCCCAGCATCAAGTCGTACAATCTCAGCAGGCTATGATGTCTAAATAATACAGTCTAGCCTGCCAAAGCACAATGCCAAGATCTGGGTGATATCGGAGGAAGCAAGAACGAAAAGGATAAATAAGTCACATGCTTCTAGCACCAAGCAGGCTCTAGGAACACTAGTACTCTTTGTGGAAAAAGCCTCAGAAAATGAAAATTAAGTTTCATTTTAACTGGGCAATTATTTTATTGTGATCAATCCATCTTGACCAGTGAATGAAAACCTCCAGAGATCATGAGATGTTACCAATTCTATATAAATCTCTGCCTCTTAAAAGATAGTCATATACATTAAAAGCCCATTGTTTTACAACTTCAAAAGATGTGAGGGGTAGGAGTGAGAAATAGAAAGAATCTAAATTCAACAGTTTGCTTGACCCCATTCACAGGAGTGTGTACACTAAAAATGTAAACTACCCTAAGAACACTTACTTTCCAGATCAAGGATGGTAATAGTATAGACATATTTTAAAATGTGGCTATTTCCATACTCCCAAATCTGCAGATTACATTCAGTGGAGCAAAATATTGATTTTTCCTCCAATAGTCTATTTTTAACAACAAAAGTTTTTTTTAATGAGTTGGGAGCTATGACTGATAGTCTGATCATGGTACTAACTTTAATTTGGTTTTCATTTCTTACTCCCATTGACAGAATTAGGTTAAAGCATACACACGCAGACAGAATACTTCCATTATTAATCTTTACGGGGCTGAATTTCAAAGAGATTAACACAGCCCATAAAATCACGTGTAATTTATATGAATATAATTAAGAAGCATTTTAAATACAATTAATCTCCATATCAGAATAAATCATGGTAAGAAATTACATATGGAGAATTTAGGATTTGAAAAGGTTAAATAAGATTTTGAAGGAAGACATTTAAGTTTATTCTGAGTTTCCTGAAACATTGGGAAATAGACATTTTTAAATTAACTTTGTCCAAAAGAAAATCCTACTTTAATTATACTAGACATTCTTGACAGACCTGCCAGATACAAATGGGATTTCCTCCTGTTAAGACTACAAAAATCTCTTTAAAGAATTATCTAAGACTCTATTAAATCAGAACATTGATATAAAAATCCTTGATTATTCTAAAACAATATCTGGGTCATATTTCTCTATTAGAAAATGTCTAGAAAATATTAATGCTGCAAAGCCTGCACATTCACAAAATGGAAGAGTTTAGAGCCCTTAAAGATACATATTATATCCAGCTTTTGGAAAATTGAAACTAGTGATTCATATGTTAGTAAGTGCTTAACATATAGGAAAACATGACAAATAAGAGGTGAAAATAAGTTCCAGTCTTATTATTAACCACTAAGTTCACAAATTATCATGAAATAGAATAAAACCAAACTTATGATTATAGGTTAATAAAAGAAATTATTCCCATGTCTGCAGGTATTACCTATGATACATCATTTTCTGTTTATCTGTTTATAAAATAGGGCATATATCCTCCTCCCTATCTCATAAAGGTTACCATGATAATAAAATATAATGTGAAAATATAAAGTTAGAAGTCTTAAAAATATGAAGCATACTTATTACGCTTAGCAATAGGGCTCAATTGCCACAAAGTAAAAATAGCAATAAGTAAACAGTAAGAAAATCATTATATGCTAAAGGGAGAAAATGTTCTAATAAGATTTATTGAAGGCAGAAATAAATACCTTTGGATTAAAGAAGTCAAATTACAATTACTCAAAAAGAGGGAATCTCTTCTCAATAATGAGTGAAAAGGAATCTAAGGTAATAGTGATCAACAAGTATTTTTAATTATATGTTTGTAATGTGGTATTAGCTCTAAACTAATGACATCTTCTGGATGGTATTTTACAGAGTGCTCTACACTGTAAATGGGACATTCAAGATGAGCTACTTTAGAGACAGAAAGATACAGACTAATTAAACAAGAAGAATAAAAGCTATTTGGGGTATCAAGTCTTCCATTGAACTACTTTCCTTTGTAAGGATAGACTTAGAAAATGTAATTTGCTTTCAAGAGCGAGAATTAACACAGCTAACAACCTTCCCACAGCTTGGGGAAAGGAGCAGTGGTAGGGAAAGGAAGCATAAATTTAGACAATAAAACGGAACTAAGGTGATGAAATGAACAGAGGTTTAGTCAAATTCATGGGAGATTTCCTGGTAGAAATAAATTTCTAAAGAAAGCATTAGAAATTATATGCTTTAAGAAATTTAAAACCTGGTAAAACTCTGAAGGGTATTTTCTGAGGTTAATTTTGCCAGGTTGAGGAATTTGACAGCCTCATTAGATATAGCCAATCCAAAAGTATTTTGGATTACTCCATTTTTCAAAGGTAATGTCATCACTGACATAAACAGCAGGAACAAACTCCTTATTTTGGACAAGATCTTTAACTTTCAGAATCTCAGTTTATTTATAAAGAAATGATAACAATAATAATACTGAGGCCCAATTTTGTTTTGAGTATCAAAAAGATAGTACAGAATTACTTAAAAGAGCTTCCTAAATTGCAAAGTACCATGAAGAACCCAGCCATTTGGTTCCTAATTAAAACATAAAAATGTTTAGGGGCTATCGGCAGGACCCCATAATGTAAAGCTAAGAAATTAAGTTGGATAACTACTGTTCCAGCATTCACAAGAAGTTTGCTAATTCCTAAGTTAACCCTTTTCTTTAAGTCTTGATTTAGAGTGATCCATTACTGCATCCTGTGTTCCTCTGAAAAGTATACTGTATTTATCTTCATATAGCCTATTTGGCTCTAGTTATTTATTTTATTTTTTTTTTATTTTATTTTATTTTATTTATTTTTTCTAGTTAGGTATTTTATTTATTTTTTAATGTTTGTTTATTTTTGAGAGAGAGCAGGCATGAGTGGAGGAGGGGCAGTTATAGAGACACAAAATCTGAAGCAGGCTCCAGCAGCGTTGACAGCTCAGAACCTGACTCGGGGTTTAAACTCACAAACTGTGAGATCATGACCTGACTTGAAGTCTGATGCTTAACCAACGGAGCCATCCAGGAGCCCCTTTGGTTCATTCTTTTAAAGGAAAAGCTCTTTGGGGCGCCTGGGTGGCTCCGTCGGTTAAGCATCTGACTTCAGCTCAGGTCATGATCTCACGGTTGTGAGTTTGAGCCGAGCAGGGCTCTGTGCTGATAGCTCAGAGCCTGGAGCCTCCTTCAAATTCTGCATCTCCTTCTCTCTATCTGCCCCTCCCCCATTCTCTCTCTCAAAAGTAAATGAACATTAAAAAAAGTTTTTAAAAATAAAGGGAAAGCTCTTCATAGGTGTAGTATGAAACTCAGAAGGAAGGCTTCTCTTTCCTGTTTGCTTTTTTTTTAATATGAAATTTATTGTCAAATTGGTTTCCATACAACACCCAGTGCTCATTCCAACAGGTGCCCTTCTCAATACCCATCACCCACCCCCCCAACCTTCCCATCAACCCTCAGTTTGTTCTCAGTTTTTAAGAGTCTCTTACGTTTTGGCTCCCTCCCTCTCTAACCTTTTTTATCCTAAGCCAGGATATCCTTCTTTTCACACATATCACAATGTATGCATGCCTATCTGCATCAATGTCCAAATAAATAATTTTTAAAGTAATTAAACAATCATTAAAATCTGGGCAACATCTACTTCAAGTCATTCTCTTTCTTCAGCCAGTGGTTGTAGTATAATATAAGGAACACACAACTTACAGGGGCCCTTAGATGGAACAAGCACCATGAAAATCTCAGAATTTCTATTTTCTTACTGAAAATTGGGAATGACACTTCATGAGGCTATTCTGAAGATTAAATTATGTACAGAATTTTTTAATATAATATTCTCTCACTTATGGAATCAAAAAACATTTACAGAGTTTTGGGGTGTTTTTTCCTCCTCTGTAATATAATGCAGACATTAAAGTTTCCCTTAAGTCTTTCTACTTTGCAAAAAAAATTCTACATGGAACTGCTTTTATTTATTTTTTCCAAACTAGAAATTTTTTAAAACTGCCCAAGTCCTTGCTTTGTTTTTATTTTTAAAATCTCCATTAACTATTTTATTTATACTCTTTCAAAACGTTTTGTATTATTTTGCTTTTATGAAAACACATTTATCATGTTTGTCATGTTTAATATCTTTTATCAAAAGATACAGGAGTTCTTTGTTCCTATTTCTAGAGTAACAGTAAGATGTTTCCTACATATAACTGCCTGTGTTCTATAGCCATAATAGGCTTCTAATACAAATCTCTCATCCCAGGGGCTAGTCATAGTATTAAATTACAAACTAATTTCAAATGCATTGCTTGCCATCCTCTGGAATTAATGAGTTTTAAGTTTAAAATAAATGGTCATACCTTTCTGTTCTATTCTAAATTAACAATTTTTGTATCTACTGAATTTTTAATATGATTATTTCAGGTATTTGAATATTGAAAAAATCATTTTCTAGTTTTATGGGGTTTTTTTCCTTCAAATTTCTAATGGTGACAGCTTAGTTAAGCATGATAGTGGAAACAGTATATCCTAAATGGGAGTCAGGATTAGTTCTTTGTTCTAGACTTGCCATTAACAAATTAGACCATATTTCTCCAAATTTCAACTTCTTTTATCTAAAACAAGGGGGTAGGAGAAAGTCATTTTTAAGGTATCATCTGCTGACCATAAGAACTGATCTTCCAAGAGTCACAGAGTTCTAAGGAAAAGAAAATAACAAACCTCAGCTGTACCCATAAGAGTGAAACAAACTAAGGGAAAAAAAAAGATATACCTGCAATTTCTTCTAAAGTGTTGGCATGCATGTCCAGTAACACAGTTCCATTCAGAATACAACTTCTCAGCTCAAACAAGCTGTGCAACGACAGAGTGGCCACATAAGGCTTGCTCCATCTTTCTCCTCCGTCTTCCACATCTTCTTCAAACTTCAGCCACCTACACAAATAAATATTATCAGCACATTGAATATCATATTGTAGATGAATGATCCTTTATCCCAAGAATAAAAAGCAGAAACAGAAAAACAGTCACATTGCTTCTAGATTTTGTGGGCTTGGGAAGTAAAACCTAGCCCAAGTTATTTGGTTTATTTCATTTTAATTCCACTTAACAAGCATTCTTTTTGTCACTGAAAGATGTATAGAAAGCCAAGAAAAACTCAAATGTTATTTTTGTTAGTTTGTCAAGTTCTGAAAAAATATTTACTGTGTTTATTCAGTGGTCACTGTGAATCTGCTGTAAAATTAATAGAGTATACTTCATAGAAGGATAACGGCAATTGAAACAGATGCAAAAGAAAATGAAAGAATACTCATTTTTCTGTAGTAGGAGGTCTTAAAATAGAATATTTGATCTCCTGATAATTTTTCCATTCGATTTTTAGGGAGACTAGTATAACTTGGGCCCTCTTCTGTAAGAAAAATAAATATTAGGCATGCTTGGATGAAATGTAGTACAGTCATTTCCTGGGGACTACAGGAACCTGTAAGCACTGAGCTCAGTCTCTAATCCCTGGGCCTTCCTTCCCGGGATGGAGAACAGAGGAACCTGGACATCAAGGCGACAAACGGGAGACCGCTGCCTTTTTGGAGTGAAATGAATTGTAATATTTAAGTTTCTTCAAGTAAGATAAGTGGAAGGAATGAAGAGAAAAAATGGAAGAAATAAAGAGAAACCAGAGATTCTACTGCTATGGCACAAGCACTAAATTTCTCTCATTCTTTTAGGGACTTGTTGTCTAATCCTAATAGATGACCAACTTAATTCCACCATTTGTAATATGTCCTAAATAAAGCCTAAATTGCCTTTCCTCCCCTTCTCTTCACCATTTTCCTTATTTCTTCTCTCCTTAGTCATTTTTGCCCTAACTTCCTCTTTCTGTGCAATATCACTCAAATTCTCTATAAAATATTGTATTATTGTTTTATGTAGTCAAATGATCCAGCTCCAGGGGAGGAGAAATATGTTGCAGTAACTAGTTAGGGAATCAGTGGATCAGCCAGAAAATAACCAACCACAAGGGCTAGTCAGAATGATTAATGTGCAGAGTTCTAAGAAAGATAAAGAAAGCTATTGATCTGTCCTCACTGTTCAGGGAGTAAAACATTGTCAGGAAATGAAAATGAAACCAATAGGGAAGAATAGTTGTGCCTACCAAAAGTTTATAGACAGGGAATACCTAATACCTACCATAAGTTTATAAGATATTTGAAGGTTGCAAAAATTTACATTTAAGCCACAAGTCACTGACTGTATTTCTTCAATGCTGGAATTTTATAGAATTTTTTTGTCTACACCGCTGGGAATTTTTCATATTATTGGTTTATTGATTTTCAGGCCTTGATGGGGACATAATATTTCATAAATCATTTGATAGTTATTAGTACTGTTCATCAACTAATTCTCCCTCTCTACCTAGTAAAGAATAGGATATCACCACCTGGCTCCCCTTTTACTGGGTGAGATGATATGACTACTGACTACCTCTGGATAATGAATTGTAAGCAGAAATTATGTGCATCACTTCCAGACTATATTTTTTGCCCATTCTTCTAATTGATTTGTGTTCATACTATTGAAATTTGGGAGTTCTTTACATATTCTACATATAATATTTTTGTCAAATATATGGTTTGCAAATATTTTCTCCTTACGTGCAGCTTGTCTTCATCCCCTTACCAGGATCTTTCATAGGACAAAATGTATTAATTTGGGTGAAGTCCAATTTATGAATATTTTCTTTTATAGATTGTGCTTTCAATATCATGTCTAGAAATTCATCATAGACGCCCTAAGTCCTCAGGTTTTTCTCCTGTTTTTTTCTCACATTTGTATAGCTTTATGTTTCACATTTAGATTTATGATTTATTTTGAATTAAGTTTGTATACACTCTGAGGTTTAGATTGAAATATTATTAATTTTTAACCTATAGCTGTCTAATTATTCAAGTACGCTGTTGAAAAGACCATCCTTTTTCCATTTAATAGCTTTTGCCCTTTGTCAGAATCCAGGTAGCTATACATGGTTTGGTCTTTCTCAGTCCTCTATTCTCCTATATTTTTTCTCTCAAATTTGTATAGCTTTATGTTTTACATTTAGATTTATGTGTTCCATTGATCTATGTGTCTATCTGAAAAGAAATTTTAAAAACAAATCTATCTAAAAGGTATATTCCTTCTTTAAGAATAATTTCCTTCAAACTGGAGGCTTGGTCTTTTAGAAAAGAAGAATGGAGTCTCTGGGAATTCCAGTTTGGTAGTTAAGAAAAAAAAAATAAATGGATGGACAATTTGATATGGCCATAGATTTTATGAATATAAAATAGGAAGAAGCATAAGATACTTCCCATAAAAGAAACTCACAAGTGACAAGTGTCGAGTTTCTAAACATTTCAAGATTCAGTGCTTTAGGCCAACTCCAGAATGATGTCAAAAGCTTTAAGAACTATTTAAATAATGTTTTTTAAAAGACTATGTTAAAAATTATATTTTATATTATATACATATATTCTCTATACACACACACACACACACACACACACACACACACCCCTAAGTGTATTTCTCTTTTCTGTTTCTTTATTCCATTTCATATTTCAAAGATAGGAATTAAGAGGTCTGGGAACACACCAAATCCTGTTTAAAGATTTGTAGATTTGTAGTCAGTTGCAAAATGCCTGATTGCAGTTAATGACCTAAAGTGCTGCAATTTATTCCAGTTTTCAAATAAACTCAGCTGACATTTGTTTGAATAGCAAACTACAGCAAACAAGAGTCTCACAGGCATGAATGAGATGTAATGAACAATGAAAAAAAATCAAAATTGTAGGCCAATTGCATGACATTTTCTGTGGAGGGGGTGGACTTAAACCCTTTGAGATTATGTGATTTTCCTACGGTGTGTCTGGATCTGTTCTCATCCATGATTAACACATTGGAATCTCTTTCTACTAAACAACAATATAAAATAGGTGTTTCATGAATTCTTTGAAGATTAAGTTGATGATAATCTCTTCTGTAACACTCATATTAAAAATCTACAAAACAAAATTCTTCTGCAAATTAGAAATAGATGTTCTCCTTAGAAATTAACTCCCATTTATTCTATTCCCGCTAATTCCTTTTAACTTTCCTAAGAATTTTTATTCTCTGATTCTATGCAAATGGAAAATAAAATACCAACCAAAATTGTAGCCTGGGGAGAAGTTACGAACTCTTAAGAGAAAACATCCTCTTTTGGGTAGGGCTAAGGCTACAGATGGTGGAAGAGGGACAAGGTTAGGGTGGAGGCTAGATATTAACATAACAACAACCATAAAGTGCCTATTTTAAGGGGAAAGGGGAAGTGAAAGATATCCAAACCTAGAAATATTAGCTATTCTTTTTTTTTTTTTTAATTTTTTTAACGTTTATTTATTTTTGAGACAGGGACAGAGCATGAACGGGGGAGGGTCAGAGAGAGAGGGAGACACAGAATCTGAAACAGGCTCCAGGCTCTGAGCAGTCAGCACAGAGCCCGACACGGGACTTGAACTCAGGGACCGCGAGATCGTAACCTGAGCCGAAGTCGGACGCTTAACCGACTGAGCCACCCAGGCGCCCCAATATTAGCTATTCTTAATCCATATTATCTTCACATCTCATAACTCATGGAAAAATCTTGATGACTTAAACCTTTACTAATTTTGAATATCAAATGCTTTCAGAGCATCAGTAAAATTGTTTTGATGAAATAATCCGTTTTGACACTGCCATGTCTGTATCAGAGGCCAACTGCTACCCCCTGCTTTGCCTCTTCTGAGCACATTTGTGGGAAGCATTTTTAAAGGGCAACTACAGTGAGTCAAGCATGTTGTCTTCATAATTGCACATCTGTGGTATCTTTGCGGGCTTTTCTATTAATAACATTATATGTTACCTATAAGCAGGACATTGGAATTGTGCTGATTTCATTAGCCCTTATCACATGGCTTCTTTTAGGGTTTTTAAAAGTGAACAGCTGTTTTTCACAAACATTTATTAAATAATTATGATTCAAAAATTTAGCTTCAAAATCTAAAACTTTGCTTAAGTTTTACTTGGCAACAGCAGTGGGCATGAATTATTCAAGATGTGATATGTGACAGGTGCAATGTGCTGATAAAATGTCCTTTTTATTTCTACTATTAGGGTAGAAAATTATTAATCCCCCCAGAATACTAATCAAAAGAAAGAAGGGCTTCAAATATTTATGCTAATGACTTATTAGAATTAAATTGCATTTTCAAAATTAGATGGAATCCTAAATTAACTAAAATTAGTCCTTTTAGATGAACTAGGGCAACCAGAACAAAATTACTTCTGTTACTTTAAAACCCACTACATTTCTAAGCCCTCAATAAATACACTCTGTACTTCCCTGATGTATTGTGTCTCCGCCAAAATTCATCTACCCTCCTCTTCAATGTCTGTTGCTATTTTGATTGCTCATCAGATGTCTCCTTGAACCTCAAATAGCTGCACCATACGTAAGGTTCTAGAAGGATAGCTAAGAACACAGATCCTATTGAATAACATTAGAGAATACTAATAATTAACTGGATCAACTCTTTTGTTCTTTATCCATGAACAACAATACATTTTGGTGGTTTAGGATAAACATGTTGTTCAGGTTTATCCACGAGAGTAAAAGGAACAGATCACTATTTTATCTGGAAGGTGAAAAATCACCAATCATTTTAAGAATAAGCGAGTTACTCCTGACAAAACACACATTCCAATCTTACTTCTCAGCTCTATCATGTAGGATGAGAGTAAAGAAAAGAATATAAAAGAAATGCTTCCAAAAAGTACTTCCCAGCAATAAAGAGACTCAAACTAACAACAGCTTCCTAGTCATCATACCCAACAGATCACCCTTCTTCCTGCCATCCAGGAATAGCTATCATTTCTTATAACCAGGTCAAGACAGATGTGTCTAGCTTAAACAGGGAGGTTTGCATTTTATTTTATATATTTTAACGTTTATTTACTTTTTAGAGAGAGACTAGAGTGTGAGCAGGGGAGGGACAGAGAGAGAGGGAGACACAGAATCTGAAGCAGGCTCCAGGCTCTGGGCTGTCAGCACAGAGCCCGATGTGGGGCTCGAACACACGAACTGTGAGATTATGACCTGAGCCACAGTCAGATGACTGAGCCACCCAGGCACCTCCGCATTTTAAATTCCTTTTCAACAACTCTTTAGTCATGAGAGAGTAAAATTTATAATGCTAATTGGTGCATAAGATTATCTTATATTGTTTTTCTGTCACCAAATAACAAAGATGAGCATTCATATTATATATTTGAAAAAGTCCAAAGCACTTAGTTTTTGATGCAGTTGGAAGAAAACAATAAGATGGATGGTTTTTAATCTTAAAATTTACCATGTCATATAAAAACTACTTCAAATTTAGTCCTATATTTAAAATATATAATAAAGCTTCAGAAAGAAAATGATTACATGATTTTTTTCGTTAAAAAAGGTAATTCATACAGAATAACATACCACTAAACATTAAAAAAGGCAAATAAATAATACAATGGTTTGACATAAAATATGAACAGTTAGCTCACAGGAAAAAAATTAAAACATATGCAAAGATGTTCCATTTCACCAATAATTTTAAAAATGTAAATTAAAATAAGATTTATTTTTTTGTCTATAAAATTAGCAAAAAAAAAAAAATCTAAAAGCTTAATGATTTACTCCAGCAAGGGTTTGAGGGAAATAAGCACTCTCATACACCGTTCATAAAAGTATGAATTACCAAAACATTTTATAAAGTCAATTTTACAATCTCTATCAAAATTTAAAAGCCTGCTGTTCTTGGTACATAAGTTCCACTGCTAGAAATTCACCTTACTTAGGGGTGCCTGGGTGGCTTTGATGGTTAAGCGTCCAACACTTGGTTTCCACTCAGAACATGATCTCAAGATTAGTGAGTTGGAGCCCAGCATCAGGCTCTGCACTGACAGTGTGGAGCCTGCTTGGGATTCTTTCTCTTCCTCTCTCTCTGCCCCTCCCCTGTTCATGCGCTCGCTCGCTCTCTCTCTCTCTCTCTCCAAATAAATAAATACACTTTTCAAATAAAATTGTAAAAAGTTATTTTGAAAAAACACCTATGTTGAAATGTACACATATCCTAGAAACACATTACAAAATATTTTTATCCTCACCAAATAGTACATAAATCCAGTATACCTACAGCCTCTTAGAATGCTTTCCCTTTCTTTAAAAAAAAAAAAAAAAAAAAAAAAAAAAAAAGCCCCACACTCAAATTATCATATAATATGCCTAGTTTGGGCACAGGCCAGCAGTTGAAAAGATAGAAATAAATTACTTTTAGATTCTTATTGTTTTCCTGATGACACACAAATTATGCTGCTGTTTATCTTTCAGGCTGCAGCTGTTGCTGGCTCTGCATCACTGTTTACTATAATTGCTGTCTTCAGATCTCATTCTGACCCATATCCCATTATAGGATATGCCCAGGCCAGATGAGCCATTTCAGAAATCGACAGCACTCACGAATGTTTGCAAAACCGTGGCTTTACAAATCTCTTTTCCAATAGCATGAAAATTATTTCCTATACCTTCCCGCTCAGCAAAAATCCTCACCTGGCTGTTTCTCGCCATTCAGCATCCTCACCTTCACGCCAGCAAATCTCATCCAGTTCTGTGAAAAGGTCATGAGGAATGTGTTCCTCATCATCATCCTCAGTTCCAAGAATAAACTGTACTCGTTGTGATGGCGTGTCTAGAGAAAACCAGAGATGTGAGTATGCATTACCACGACTTCAAGCTTAAAATTTCCTGGTCACCCAACTCCAACACCACTCCAGACACACCTCCCTGCCCGCCCCCTGCAACACTCATCCATGGTAGATTTGGTAAATTAAAACTAAATTTAGCATTACCTGAAGTCTAGTATAATTTGGGAGCAAAAATATGTAAAATGTAGATACATTATATATATATATATATATATTCAAAATAATATTATATATATATTCAATATATTCAATATATATTCAATATATATTCAATATATATATATTCAAAATAATATTAAATGTTATGATTATTTTTGGATTGTTTACAGCATTAATCATAGAAACTATTTCTATATTTCCCTCACACACACATACATGCATTTTCTCTCATCATATATGCTATACTTTATGGGAATATTTAGAACAGGCTATGATAAAATTCACTTATACTAAAACTATGCTGAATGTAATTCACCATGAACTCCTCTGTGAGGCTCTTTTTTAGTCACACCTTTGTCCCTTCCCGAACCCTGACAACCACTAATCTGGTCTCCACTGCTATGGTTTTACCATTTCCAGAATGCTATCTAAACAGAAACTAAATCCAAAATCATCTGAGTGCGATATCATCTACTGGTGGTGTTTGCTTAAACATTCAAAGATCTCTCAACCATGACTACAATGCGAGTCACTACGTTCTTGGTACGGGAGTAAAATAATGTGTGGTTTGGACACAAGACACACAGTCTCAAAGGTGTACATGGTGTTCCCGGAAAGAACATGTTGTTCACAATTTGAGGGTCTCTGGAGAAGGGACCTACACCATTTGGCAGACGTAGATTGACGGTGTTTTCTACAAGGCTTCCAGTCCTGCTAGTTGGCCTTAGAGTTTCCAGTTCGGTTAAGATAACTGGATCTAGACCCTGTTTCTAGACGCACTGCATGAGGACAGTTAGTCCAATCTGATCTGTTTGCCCATGCTACCCACGAAGTGGCATTTACTCATTCCACTGTGCGACCGCTACAGAAAAGGGGGTAGGGAAGACATCCAAAGGTGTTATTAGGATTTTTGTGTGGGAGATGAAGGCACTGAGAACATCCTTGCATTTCTGATAAACTTCTTAAGTTCAAAAGCAATGATAATACAAACAATGGGCAGAGTCACCTAGCAGAGAATGGCAGGACAGCAGTCAATTATATTTATGGATCTTGTCACAGATTGGGAGAGACACATGAAAGTATCTTTCTTTATGAGGAATACTCCAGGAGAAGTTCTGGAAGATCATTAAATTCACTTCCACGCGGTACCATTAAACGTGTTCATCTCCAGAAGCTATACCTTCACCTTCTTTCCACCCTACTCACATCCAGACCTTTTGTTGGAAAGGGTAAGAAGTAAAAATGAAAAGGGAATTTTCACAAAATTTATAAAAATTTATGCCTTCCACTTGAATTCATTTGGGCCACTGCAGGGAGACTTGGCAAGCAGTATACTCAACCAAGTGGTGATTATACTTATTATTTAGGACCGTGTCAAACCGACAAGAATATCTAAGTGCCTAAACCAGAATTAAGTACTGAATTCCCGAGGCCCCCTGTTAGCTGGACTACCACTCAGAGAGTATACCAATCAGGATGGACTAAGGTTGCTATAAGGGAAAAGGGATGATATATCACATCCAGAAATGGTCTTGGTGGAATCTTGGATAGTCAAAGCAAGGTTATTAATCCCTTTCTTCCTGATCACGATCCACAAAGTGGCTGAGAGTAAATTATCCCTTTCTGGGGGGAGCCACATTCAGTGACCAAACTGCCTTCGCTAATATGTAGTACGTGGACTAGGAGGAAAGGAGGAAGGCAGAGTCAGAAGTCTTTTCATTTTGATTTTTGAAGATGTCCTTCCAACATTTAACAATAACAGATGCCGGTGGGTAATAGGGACTGTGGAAGGTCCACTGGATTTTTGAGTGAATTTGGGGATAAACTAAAGCATGTTATCTAACTTCAAATGATTCAAAAAGCTGAAAACATAACACAGTTTAGTTTCAAGGGCCACAATGGCGTATCTAGAATCAACTGATCAGAGTGGAAGAGCAACACGATAACCTCAGATTAAAGACATCTGCTGACCTCTTATCAAGATAACATCTCCTAAATTCTAGCCCAGTTTCCATGTAAGGGCTACAGGACTTTCCCAGGGCTGCAGGCTGACTACAAGAATTTACCTAAAATTCTTTGGTGAGTGTTTCATTCTTTAGCAGGTCATTTATATCAGCATGATAAACCCAATCCAGTACGGTAGGAGTCCAATATTAATTGGTGCCTAATCTGTGGTTTCCCCTTGAATTTGTCTCTTTTAGGGAAATCTTCATGACAGGGTCAAAGCTCTCTTGGGGCGCCTGGGTGGCGCAGTCGGTTAAGCGTCCGACTTCAGCCAGGTCACGATCTCGCGGTCCGTGAGTTCGAGCCCCGCGTCAGGCTCTGGGCTGATGGCTCAGAGCCTGGAGCCTGTTTCCGATTCTGTGTCTCCCTCTCTCTCTGCCCCTCACCCGTTCATGCTCTGTCTCTCTCTGTCCCCAAAATAAATAAACGTTAAAAAAAAAAAATTTAAAAAAAAAAAAAAAAAGCTCTCTTGTAGCAGACAAGATCTACTGCAGAAAATTCCAAGAACTCTTACTTCCATCTCCAAATGATCTGAAGTTGGCATGGCAGACCATAAGAGGAATCTGAGCTAAACAACAACTCAACTATTGCCATTCTCCTGTAACCAGCATTGCATGACCCACTTTACCCATTTCCCAAGAAAGCCAGCCAACATTCTCATGATTTGCCTGATTTGTGTACATAGGGCTGATGAATTTCCCTCTCATGCTCAGTGTAAGTACATATCTCTGAAACTATTGTCTGAAAGGAAATGCAAATTTGTTGTGCCAATTGCCACAATTGACAGACCTGAGACTGACTAGAAGATTGTCAAGGAAGTCCCCTTGCCTAAAGGAGGGTTGGTACCAACCATTTAGGCAGCTGTTTTAAAATTTATTCCCTGGTTCTCAGCCTACAACTATCCTCTCACACTGCCCCAATTCCTACTTTAAACAGTCAATAAAGTAAAGGAATATTTATTGCTCCACTGATTTACAATTTGATCAGCAAGTTTGCTACCAATCCCAATGGACTTCTCTCAATCCATTAGTCATCCCATGAATCAGCTCTGATGTTCTCCTCCTCCGTCCTCCAAACATCCATGTCTCTGTCAGCATCCCTTCCTCATTGCCAAAACTGTCAAGAACTGTGAAGGGTGTCAGCATTTACCCTGACATTTTATGGATGCTGGCAAAAGACAGGAGACTCCTAGAGACAAAACATAGTTTATCACTCACAACAATAGCATTCATCAGATTAAAATCATTTGTACTGGTACTCCAACCACAATTCCCATAGGAGAATGTGCAAAGAGCCAAGAGATGCTGCATAAACAATGGGTTGTGTTACAAGAGGGAGCCAATGTTATGGGACCCAACTCTTTCCTAAGGGACAGTAAGCCTCCCTGACCTCTGTCTCATAGGAAGACATAATGTTTACTAAACTGGACAGTAAACAGAGATACTATCTCTATCTTCCAAGTCTGTTCACTATACTGACATCCTTGAAAAGAAAGGCACAAAGGCAGTCAATGCCTCTGCTCACAAGATATAAAGGAACATGGCCACGAATATGGTTGTGGGGACACAATTCTCCAAGGATCTGTCACTCTCAGAAAACATCTTTGGAGTCTGTCTTGCTAAATTGAAACTAGGCCTTATAAACCTTCTTACCATCTTTATACCTCTTAATATTCCCAACTTTATTTATCCATTCTTTAATTTACTCTCTAAGGATTATATATTAAAAAAAAAAGAAGGATGCCTAGGGATTTTGCCTTCATCATTTCCTCTTTGGTTTATATTTTTAAAAGATTATCTGATTATTTACCTAGAGATCTTTACTAGGTTGCTGGACACAAAATCAAAATATAAAAACCACTCTATTCCTATATTGCAGTAAAAATTATTTAAAAATCTAGTAGAAAAAATTCCATTTACTTTAGAAGCAAAATACAAGGCTATATAGGAATGAATTAAAAAATATGTAATACATTCATAATGAAAACTATAAAACTTTATTAAATGATATAAAAGTAGACCTAAATAAATGAATGAATATATACTAATGAGAAGCCTCAATAGTGGAAAACTATCTCATAAATTCAATGTTATTCCAACAAAACATTTGGTATTTTCAAATATTTTTGTAAAACACAAAAGAATGAGTAAATCTGTAACAAACGCATAGTAATTACTGAATTCTATAATATTAAATATTTCACTTGTAAAAGTAAACCAATTAATCAGTTATTTAAAAGATTAGGTTACAATGATCACAATTGAGAGGATTTCAGAAGTCAGAAGTGAAAATATACATATAATACAAAAGATAGCATCATACTTTCTGAGTAATAAATAAATGTTTGTGGTGAGGAATTGCCTATCTCATTAGCTTTGTCTTCTGCCACTCTTTCCCTTGTTATTCCATTCAGAGTACATTAGCTTTCTTTCAGATTCTTTTTTTTTTTTTTAATTTTTTTTTTCCAACGTTTTTTATTTATTTTTGGGACAGAGAGAAACAGAGCATGAACGGGGGAGGGGCAGAGAGAGAGGGAGACACAGCATCGGAAACAGGCTCCAGGCTCTGAGCCATCAGCCCAGAGCCAGACGCGGGGCTCGAACTCACGGACCGCGAGATCGTGACCTGGCTGAAGTCGGACGCTTAACCGACTGCGCCACCCAGAAGCCCCTCTTTCAGATTCTTAAAAATACCAAGCTCCTTTCCATGACGGGGTCATTGCACACACTGTTTCCTCTAGCTCTCCTATGTATCGTTCAGCATCTACTTCGATGTGATATACTTCAGCAAGCCTACCTAAACAGCTTTGCAAAATACACGCAGAAACGCGCATATAAGCACATTCGTATGCAAACAATTAAGTTAGTCATCTGTTTTCCGAATTCATAGCACTCTGTACTTCTAGTTACACTTATCTTGATCGTAATTTTAAATTTGTTGCACAATAATAAATTAAATATTTTAAATTGTCAAAATTAGTCTCTTGGAAAAAAGTAGGAACAAGTCCTAAGAGAGAAAATTATGCATGCAAAAATGCTTTTCAAACTATAAAGCATTATATGAGTATTATTGATGATGATTGATGCTAGTGGTGTAAAATGATAATATAGGTCTATCAAAATAGATTTAGAGTTTAAAACAGGAAGAATGAGAAAATACTACTGCCATTGATTAAAAGAGCTATAACATGGATGGACCTTGAACGCATTATGCTAAGTGAAATAAGTCAGAGAGAGAAAGATAAATCCTGTATGCTCTCACTTGCGGAATCAAAACAAAAAACAAGCACACACACACAAACACACACACACACACACACACACACACACACACACACAAAGAGATTTGTGGTTACCAGGGGCAGGGGGGTGGGGACTAGGGGAACTGGAAGAAGGTGGTTGAAAGGTATAAACTTCCAGTTATAAGATGAATAAGTACCAGGCATGTAATGTACAACATGATGACTATAGTTAACACTCCTGTATGATGTTTAGGAAAGTTGTTATGAGAGTAGATCCTAAGTGTTCTTAGCACAAGGGGAATTTTTTTTTCTCTTTTTATTGTTATCTGCATGAGATGATGGAGGGTGGGTGTTGATTAACCTATGGTGGTAATCATTTCACAATATATGTAAATCAAACCATCATGTTATATACATTAAACTTACACAGTGATGTATGTCAATTATTTCTAAAAAAAAAAAAAAAAAAAAAAAAACAAAAAAAAAAAAAAAACGGAAAAAGAGGGTTGTCAAAATGAGAACCTGTATTACAAGCGGAGAGCTCAAAAAAAAAAAAAAAAACTTTTAGATACGCTGAATTTGAAGGGACTCTGGGACAAACATACAAAGATAGGGCAGTTGGAGGTTTGATTGTGGAAAAAAGGGCAGGGTCAGTGGTAGAGACATGGGTGGCATTCAACCAGAGAAGTCATATGATTATAATGAATGAGTACTCAAAAATGAAAGAAGAGTAGGGACAGAAAGAGACTCAACATCAGGGGAGTAATCAGCTTAAAAATTTGGAAGAAGGAAAAGGAGTTAACAAAAAAATCAGAAAAGGAATAGACAGATATGTAAAAGAATTGACACATTAAGCAAATATATTTAATGGATACCTTCCATAGGTCAGGTACTATTTAAGGAGTGAATTACACTGATATAAACAGAAAAAAAATCTCTGCCCTCATAGAGAGTAGAGCTGATGGAGAGATAATATAACATAAGCCATGTTTGAAAAGGATTTCAAAAGAATAAGAAGTCAATAATGTCAGATGCTATAGAATCAATGATGAGAACTAAGTAGCAGCTACAGGATTTGGCTAGTTGAATGTTCAATAGCACTGCAATTCCAGAGAACATATATTATCAGAAATAAACAGGTTGTTTCCATTTGGAATAGAGATTATATTTTCAACAAATGGTTAGTTAAGGAAATCAAACTTACATAGTTACACTTCCAGAGGAAAACCACTAATAGAATAGTAATTGTAAACAAGCAAGTTCCCTAGCAAAGTTTCATATTTTTATTATTACCTATGTTACTTATATTGTTTTAATTACTCACATATTAATACCAGGTTCTAAAGTACAGTTTTCCTAATAATGAATGAAAATATTCTCCTTTCTGTAGGCTTTGTTTCCAAGTTCAATATTTTTCAGGCACTTTCTGGAGAATAGTCAACAGATATGTCAAGAAATGTACTTTTCATAACAATATAACAAGTAAAATGACAGAAGTGAATTGTAAAATTTGCATTTTACATACATGACCTTAATGTCATGAAGACTGCAAGCCTCTTGAACTATGACATTTAGCTCAAGGGAGCAGATTCACAATATGAAATGTTTACCATTATGCATTTCTGAATTACTTTATCCTTGTTTTTTCCTCTTTATCCTTGTGTACTTTAGGTAAATCAATATTCAGATAATCTATCTTATGAAATTATGAAATAATGACCACTTTGATGTTTCTGTTTCAAATTCATGTCCAGTCTCTGCAGATCAATATTTTCCTTCATTTGAACTTTAAAATTTTGCTCATGTTTTTTAATATTACATACAGTCTGCTCATTTAGATTCCTACATTTACTTCATTTACATAATTGAAATAATGTATTTATTGCTATTAATGATAATTCGCTCATTCTGTTATAGGGTAACAGATTAATAAAATAATATTTCAGCTGAAGCACCAAGAGCCAATATGTATTTCTCTCCAAAGAGGATATAAGAATACATGCAGAATTTATAAACCATGTTCCTGAAAACCTACTTATCTAACTCCTCACCCACAGTAAGGCTATAAAAGGTCATAAGCTGAAAATAGTAGACATGTTTTGGAGAGGACTTTTTCAGAGAAAGCTGTAATGTGAGTTCCAAGTCTCCTTGCTCCCCTACAAAGGCAGGGAAGAGGGGTGTCTACCCCTTCCTCGAGCAAAGTGAGTAGACCTCCAAGGGCATCAAAAGGGCTTGATATATCCCCTGCAATGAACTGGGGTATGATTTCTGCCTGAGAAACACAGTCTGCCTAGCTGCTGATGGCTGAGATTGCTGCTTTAGTAACATACTCTTCCAGTATTATCAAGGCAATGGGAGTATGTATATTTTCTGTGAATCATATATGGGCCACACATGAGAGAGACAGAGAGACAGAAGGAGAGAGAGAGAGAGAATGTGGAATGTGGACTTATCTTTGATCCTGTCCAAGAGGCTGCCATGAAGCAGAGACAAGACTTTAGCAGAGAGGATCTGTTACTATAGCTGAATGCCTAGGGGATTAGGAGGAATAAGCAATAAGGCAGAAGAGAGTGCAGGTGAGAGACCCTCCAGGGGACAATGAGTAAATTCAAATCCTTATTAAGCCTAGAGTGTGTGAAATCAGCTTGCAATAGTATGAGTTAAGTAAGAACTTTCCTGCCCAACCCCCTTAGGTTTTCTCATTTCCTATGATCCAAATCTGAAAGGATCAGAAACCAAAGTCAGGACTATGAATGAACATCTGAAAGAAGAAGTTCAAGGTAGGAGAAAAGAAAAAAGCAACTACATCCTCTTTCCTCAACTGCAGCAGGCCTGGGCAAGACAAGGGGCAAAAGCCTTAGGGTTAAAGCAAGTTCAAATTTTTCACTATTACATGAGACTAAATATTTTAATTACTGATTGGAGGACTTTGAGTTACCTAAAAGTGACTAGAAAAGCTGAGAAGTCCACCAGAGTTTTCACTGGAGAGCAGAATAACAATCAGACCCACTGAATAAATATAAAGAGATGGTGCAAGATAGAAGTACTTTATGATTAAATCTGACTTGTAGTATTCATTCAATGTAACAGTTACAAAAATCATACAAATGATCATACTTCTTTCATATTCATAAATGGGTCATTAACCTTTAAACCCTATGTTTTACTGACACAGTTGACTATGTTGAGATTATAAAGAGAGAGAAAAAAAAACAGATTTTTAATTTATTAGTATCTTCTATGGGCCAGCCATTTTCATTTACTATCTCTTCTATGTCTTACAATAACCCAGTTGAAAGGGCACTGGTATTAATCTTAAAATACAGCGCAGGGGCGCCTGGGTGGCTCAGTCAGTTAAGCGTCCAACTTTGGTTCATGTCATGATCTCACAGTTCAAGTCCTGCACTGGGCTCTGTGCTGACAGCTCAAGTCTGGAGCCTGCTTTGGATTCTGTGCCTCCCTCTCTCTCTCTGTCCCTCCCCCACTTGCTCACATGCACATGCTCTCTCTCTCAAAAATATAATCATTAAAAAAATTTTTTAGGTGCACCTTGGTGGCTTAGAAGGTTAAGGGTCCAGCTTGGGCCAGGTCATGATCTCACGGTTCATGAGTTCGAGCCCTGCATCAGGCTCTGTGCTGACAGCTCAGAACCTCAAGCCTGCTTCAGATTCTGTCTCTCTCTCTTTCTGTCTGTCTCTCTTTCTCTCCCCTCCCCCACTCACCCTCTGTCTCTTTCTCTGTCTCTCAAAAAATGAGTAAACATTAATAAAAATTTTAAAAATAATCAGTGCAAATAATGAAGGAGGTTGAAAACCGGTGCATTCACGTCCATGAATAGGAGGATTCAATATTGTCAAGATGTCAGTTCTTCCCAACATGATCGATACATTCAAAGCAATCCCAATTGAAATCCCAGAAAGCTATTTTATGGACATCATCAAACTGATTCTAAAGTTTATATGAAGAGGCAAATGATATTAGCCAACATAACACTGAAAAATAAGAATAGTTGGAGGATTGACACTACCTGACTTCCATGCTTACAAGGAAGCGACAGTAATCAGACAGTGTGATATTGACAAAAGAATAGACAAATAGATCAATGAAAAAGAATAGAGAGCCCAGAGATAAACCCCCATATATATAGTCAACTAATCTTTGACAAAAAAGCAAAGGCAATATAATGGAGCAAAGATAGCCTCTTCAACAAATGGTTGCTAGCACAACTGGATATCGCATGCAAAAACATGAATCTAGACATAGACCTTATGTCCTTCATAAAAATTAACTAAAAATGGATCATATTCCTAAATGTAAAACACAAATCTGTAAAATTCCTAGAAGACAACACAGGAGAAAACCTAGATGACGTCTGGTATGATGGTGCCTTTTTAAGATACAACACCAAAGACTATCCGTGAAATAAAGAATTGATAAACTGGAATTCATTAAAATTAAAAATGTCCAGCTTTGTAGGAGAGGCTAAAGTCTGGGATTGTGATGGCTCCCGCTTTGGTTTTCTTCTTCAACATTACTTTTGTTCTTTGGGGTCTTTTATGGTTCCACACAAATTTTAGAATTGTTCGTTCTAGCTTTGAGAAGAATGCTGGTGCAATATTGATTGGGATTGCACTGAATGTGTAGACTGCTCAGGTAGTGTTGACATTTTAACAATATTTATTCTTCCAATCCATGAGCATGGAATGTTTTTCCATTTCTTTATATCTTCTTCAATTTCCTTCATAAGCTTTCTATAGTTTTCAGCATACAGATCTTTTACATCTTTGGTTAGGTTTATTTCTAGGTATTTTATGGTTCTTGGTGCATTTGTAAATGGGATAAGTTTCTTTATTTCTCTTTCTGTTGCTTCATTATTGGTGTATAAAAATGCAACCGATTTCTGTACACTGATTTTGTACCCTGCGACTTTGCTGAATTCATGTATCAGTTCTAGCAGACTTTTTGTGGAGTCTGCTGGGTGTTCCATGTAGAGTATCATGCCCTCTGTGAAAAGTGAAAGTTTGACTTCATCTTTGCCAATTTTGATGCCTTTGATTTCATTTTGTTGTCTGATTCCTGATGCTAGGACTTCCAACACTGTGCTAAACAACAGCAGTGAGAGTGGACATCCCTGTCGTGTTCCTGATCTCAGAGGGAAAGCTCTCAGGTTTTCCTCGTTGAAGATGATATTCGCTGTGGGCTTTTCATAAATGGTTTTTATGATATTTAAGTATGTTCCTTCTATCCCGAATTTCTTGAGGGTTGTTATTAAGAAAGGATACTGTATTTTGTCTTTTTCTGCATCGATTGACAGGATTATATGGTTCTTATCCTTTCTTTTATTAATGTGATATATAACATTGATTTGCAAATATTGAACCAGCCCTGCAGCCCAGGAATGAATCTCACTTGATCATGGTGAATAATTCAGTAAGTTTTGATGCTTAAGTCATAAGTATTCAGGAATACAATATGCTATTTTGCCAACTTCCTTCTTCCAGAGTAGCTTACTGGGGAGACGACCACCTCTTTCCTTCATCTCTTTTTATGTGATTTAACCAGGGGATTCTTCAGTGTGTACTTGAAGAAAATGTGTATTCTATTTTTCTTGGATGGAATGTTTTATATATATCTTTTAGAACCAAGTATTCTGAAGTATGCTTCAAGTAAAAAAAAAAAAAAAACTGTCCTTGTTAAAAAAAAAAAAAAGAAAAAAAATTAAATAAATAAAAATTAAAAATTTCCAAAAAAAATATTTTAAAATTAAATTAAATTTAAAATTTCTGCTCTATGAAAGATAATGTCAAGAGGAAAACAAGACAAGCTGCAGATTATGAGAAAATATTTGCAAAAGACACATCTGATAAAGGGCTGTGATCCAAACTACACAAAGAACATTTAAAATTAAACAATAAAAAAATAAACAGCCCACTTTTTAAAATGGGCCAAAGACAGAAGACATGAACAGATATTTCTCCAAAGAAGACATCCAGATGGCCAACAGACACATGAAAAGATGTTCAACATCACTCATCATCAGGAAAATGCCAATTAAAACTATAATGACATATCACTTCACACCTGTCAGAATGGCTAAACTAAAACACACGAGAAACAACAGGTGTTGGTGAGGATGTGGTGGAAAAAAAGAACCCTCTTACACTGTTGGTGGGAATGCAAACTGGTGCAGACACTCTGCACCTTTGGAGGGTCCTCAGAGAGTTAAAAATAGAACAACCCTATGATCCAGCAATCACACTACTAGGTATTTACTCAAAACACACAAAAAACACTAATTCAAAGGGATACATGAGCCCCTATGTTCATAGCAGCATTGTTTACAATAGCCAATTTACGGGAGAAACTCAAGTATCAAACAACAGATGAATAGATAAAGAAAAAGTGATATCTCTACAATGGAATATTATTCATCGATAAAAAGGAATGAAGTCTTGCCATTTGCAATGACATGGATAAAGCTTGAAAGTATAGTGTCAAGCAAATAAGTCAGAGAAAGAAAAATCCCATATGATTTCAGTCATATGTGGAATTTAAGAAACAAAACAAATGGGCAAAGGCCAAAGAGAGAGAGAGAGAGACCAAGAAACAGACTCTTAACTATGGAAAACAAACTGATGTCTCCCAGAGGGGAGGCAGGTGGAGAGATGGGTGAAATAGGGGATGGGGATTAAGGAGGGTACTTGTGATGAGCACTGGGTGATGTACGGAATTGTTAAAATACTGTATCATACACTTGAAACTAATTTAACACTGTATGTTAACTTTACTGGAATTTATTTATTTTGTTTTGTTTTGTTTTTTTTAATATGAAATTTATTGTTAAATTGGATTCCATACAACACCCAGTGCTCATCCCAACAGGTGCCCTCCTCAATACCCATCACCCACCCTCCCCTCCCTCCCACCCCCCATCAACCCTCAGTTTGTTCTCAGTTTTTAAGAATCTCTTATGTTTTGGCTCCCTCCCTCTCTAACCTTTTTTTTTCCTTCCCCTCCACCATGGTCTTCTGTTAAGTTTCTCAGGATCCACATAAGAGTGAAAACATATGGTATCTGTCTTTCTCTGTATGACTTATTTCACTTAGCATAACACTCTCCAGTTCCATCCACGTTGCTACAAAAGGCCATATTTCATTCTTTCTCATTGCCATGTAATATTCCATTGTGTATATAAACCACAATTTCTTTATCCATTCATCAGTTGATGGACATTTAAGCTCTTTCCATAATTTGGCTATTGTTGAAAGTGCTGCTGTAAACATTGGGGTACAAGTGCCCCTATGCATGAAACTTAATTTAAAAAGAATATAAATGAATGAATGAATAAACAAATAAACATAGGCAAAGACCTTAACATAAGCCTCACCAAATAAGATAAACAGATAGCAAATAAGCAGATACAAAGACTCTCCACATCATATGTCATCAGGGAAATGCAAACTAAAACAAGATACCATTATGCATCTATTAAAATGGCCAAAACACTGAATGGTGCTTGGGACCAACACCAAATGTTGGCAACAATGTGGAGCAATCAGAACTCTCACACATTGCTGGTGGGAATGCAGAATGGTGCTGCCACTTAGAAGACAGTTTGGTGGTTTCTTAGAAAACGAAACATATTTTTACCATATTATCCAGCAATCACACTCCTTAGCATTCACTCAAAGGAAGTGGAAACACGTCCACACAAAAACCTGTACACAGATGTTTTTAGCAGCTTTGTTCATTAAGTGCCCAAACTTTGAAGAAACCAAGATGTTCTTCAGTAGGTGAATGGATAAATAAACTGTAGTACATCTAGACAATGAAATATGATTCAGTGCTAAAAAGAAATAATCTATCAAGATATGAAAAGACATGAAGGAAATGCAAATGTATATGATTAAATGAAAGATGCCCAGGGGCGTCTAGGTGGCTCAGCCAGCTGGGTGTCCAACTTCAGCTCAGATCATGATCTCACGGTCTGTGAGTTCAAGCCCCGTATCAGGCTCTGTGCCATCAGCTCAGAGCCTGGAGCCTGCTTAGGGTTCTGTGTCTCCCTCTCTCTCTGACCCTCGCCTGCTCATGCTGTCTTTCTCTCTCAAAAATAAATAAACATTAAAAACATTTTAATAATAAAATAAATGAAAGAAGCCCATCTGAAAAGACTACATTAGTGTCTAATTCCAACTACATGACATTCTGGAAAAAGCAAAAACTATGGAGAGAATAAAATATTCAATGGTTGGCAGAGGATAGGAGGGGGAATGAATAGGTTGAGCACAGAGGATTTTTAGGGCATTAAAAATACTCTGCATGATATTATAATGATGGATATATGTCATTATGCATTTGTCCAAACCCACAGAATTTACAACACCAAGAGTGAGCCCTAAAGTAAACTATTGGACTTAGGGCGATTATGATATGTTTATGTAGGCCCATCCTTGGTAAAAAAAAAAAAAAAAAAATATGTATATATATATATATATATATATATATATATATATATATATATACCATTCTTGTGGGTGATGTTGTTAGTGAGGGAGGCTATACACGTGTAGGGGTAGGGGATATATGGAAAATCTCTATAACTTCCTCTCCATTTTGTTCTAAACCTAAGACTGCTCTAAAAAATAAAGTCTTAAAAACTAGGGCACCTCAGTTTTTAAATGTTATTGTTCACACCAGTCTGCAGCCTATATCTTATGCATGATTTTATGTATTCAAGAAGAAGGAGAAAAAAGAAATTACGTTTATATAGCATATTTGCTTCAGGCATTATTTCTTTTTTACAATGTTAATAATGTGAGGTTTGGTTTTGTTACCAAATATTTTAGGAAGTTTGTCAAACTAAATTTTACAGAAAAATGAACAATAATTGAGTCAATAGCCAAGTCTGGTGCTTCACTACCTCTTCAAAGGAAGATGCCAATTTCCTGGATGGAACATGAATATTTATTTTGAAATGAGACTGATGAATTCCTATAAATATCAAATGTACTTAAGAAAATCAACAGTGTAATATATACATTTCCAATCCAGTGTATCTTAAAAAAGAACCTGGTACTGCCTTTTTCTTAAAAGTGTACTATCTGGGTGATAGTTTCTAACATCTACTAAACCAAATCTTATCAATATCAAATGAAATACTTCTAATCTGCCGGTTATCTTAGTGGCTGGTTGTTTTGGCCCAAAAAAAAAAAAAAAATCAGTACTTTGAATAGCCATTAAAAAAACAGCATAGGGGCGCCTGGGTGGCGCAGTCGGTTAAGCGTCCGACTTCAGCCAGGTCACGATCTCGCGGTCCGTGGGTTCGAGCCCCGCGTCGGGCTCTGGGCTGATGGCTCAGAGCCTGGAGCCTGTTTCCGATTCTGTGTCTCCCTCTCTCTCTGCCCCTCCCCCGTTCATGCTGTGTCTCTCTCTGTCCCAAAAATAAATAAATGTTGAAAAAAAAAATTAAAAAAAAAAAACAGCATAAATTGCAATTTTAGAGTTACACTAAGAAATCAATTAAGTCTTTCTGTTAGACCCACCCAGTGTGAGCAGAGACAGCCATTTTGTATTGCATGACACCTGTTCTAACTACTCACTCACTTGTCAGCAATCACATCCCAGAGTAGCCATGCCTCAACATTGGTACTATGTTCCTCTTGTTTTTCAATCATTTTTGTCTCATCACTGTTTTCAATGACTTTTTTCAGTTTACTCTGCATCAATAATCTGGGGATCTATAGTATCATGCATCCAGCCCCAAAACTCAATTGTTGTGCACATGAACTGTACATCTTTCCCCTCATAAATCATCAGGATCACTCACCACACACTTTAAAACACTAGTCATAAAAAAAAAAAAACACGAGGACAGTTATGAATAAAGAGAATTTGGAAGTCTGAGGTTGGGTACCAAGTATTTAAAAGACTTCTCTAAGACACAATGGTAACAGCAATAGTATAGAAAATGATGATTTATTAAAGTAAGATCATCTACTCAAGGACAAGAAGTATTTTATTTGGGTTCAAAATAACCTATAACTTCCTGTAGCCCGTTTTTCATTCTTTAAAGTATAAGTGATTGTACAGGTATTAGGGAATTCTCACAAAAGTCTTTTCATGATTATCCTACCAACATATTTTTAACACCTTAAAGAGGGGCTCAGGTTATGTTTCAATATGGCAAACGTTCAAATGTTTTAAGGACTATTCTTTTAATGTCTATGTACCTTACAATTGCATGACATAAATCATGGAAATTACAGTACTATAAAAATCAGAAAGATGTTTCTAGGCATAAATATTTGTCTTATGTTGATAGAAATTTTATTTATTTTTAAGATGGTAACTGAGGACATAGAGCATTATGATACAAACTGTAGCCAAGAATATGGTGGATCAAAATAAGGGGCTATTTCTATAGTTACTAAAATATATAATGGATATAAATAATAGCATAGATAAAGTTGCACTAAGGAATAATGGTCTTAGTAGTGTTTCTGGAATCTGCAAGACAGATCAAAAGACACCATTAGAACAATGAAAAGGTAAGCCATAAATGTGAGAAGGTATTTGAGGTATGTAAAAGCACCACAGGACTTACATTGCTAATATATAAAGAAACTCTACAAATCAATGGGAAAAAAAATCCAGTAAAAAAATTCTCAATTAAATTTAAAATTTATTAATTTAATTTTAATTAAGTTTAAAAAATTTAAAGCGAGGGAGAGGGAAGATGGCGGCGTAGGAGGACGCTGGGCTCACCGCGCGGCCTGCTGATCACTTAGATTCCACCTACACCTGCCTAAATAACCCAGAAAACCGCCAGAGGATTAGCAGAACGGAGTCGCCGGAGCCAAGCGCAGAGAGAGGCCCACGGAAGAGGGTAGGAAGGGCGGCGAGGCGGTGCGCGCTCCACGGACTGGCGGGAGGGAGCCGGGGCGGAGGGGCGGCTCGCCGGCCAAGCAGAGCCCCCGAGTCTGGCTTGCAAAAAGCGGAGGGGCCTGACGGACCGTGTTCCTACAGCAAGCGCCACTTAGCGTCTGGGAGGTCATAAGTTAACAGCTCTGCTCAGAAAGCGGGAAGGCTGGAGGACAAAGGGAAGGAGAGCTGCTGAGCCCCCTGACGACAGAGCTCAGTTTGGTGGGGAACAAAGGCGCTCGCCAGCGCCATCTCCCCCGCCCATCCCCCAGCCAAAATCCCAAAGAGAACCAGTTCCTGCCAGGGAACTTGCTCGCTCCGCGCAAACACCCAACTCTGCCCTTCTGCGGAGCCAAACCTCCGGCAGCGGATCTGACTCCCTCCTGCTGCCACAGGGCCCCTCCTGAAGTGGATCACCTAAGGAGAAGCAAGCTAAGCCTGCCCCTCCTGCCCCCGTGCACCTTGCCTACCCACCCCAGCTAAGACGCCAGATCCCCAGCATCACAAGCCTGGCAGTGTGCAAGTAGCCCAGAGGGGCCACCCCACCCCACAGTGAATCCCGCCCCTAGGAGAGGGGAAGAGAAGGCACGCACCAGTCTGACTGTGGCCCCAGCGGTGGGCTGGGGGCAGACATCAGGTCTGACTGCGGCTCCGCCCACCAACTCCAGTTATACACCACAGCACAGGGGAAGTGCCCTGCAGGTCCTCACCACACCAGGGACTATCCAAAATGACCAAGCGGAAGAATTCCCCTCAGAAGAATCTCCAGGAAATAACAACAGCTAATGAGCTGATCAAAAAGGATTTAAATAATATAACAGAAAGTGAATTTAGAATAATAGTCATAAAATTAATCGCTGGGCTTGAAAACAGTATAGCTGACAGCAGAGAATCTCTTGCTACAGAGATCAAGGGACTAAGGAACAGTCACGAGGAGCTGAAAAACGCTTTAAACGAAATGCATAACAAAATGGAAACCACCACGGCTCGGATTGAAGAGGCAGAGGAGAGAATAGGTGAACTAGAAGATAAAGTTATGGAAAAAGAGGAAGCTGAGAAAAAGATAAAAAAATCCAGGAGTATGAGGGGAAAATTAGAGAACTAAGTGATACACTAAAAAGAAATAATCTACGCATAATTGGTATCCCAGAGGAGGAAGAGAGAGGGAAAGGTGCTGAAGGGGTACTTGAAGAAATAATAGCTGAGAACTTCCCTGAAGTGGGGAAGGAAAAAGGCATTGAAATCCAAGAGGCACAGAGAACTCCCTTCAGACGGAACTTGAATCGATCTTCTGCACGACATATCATAGTGAAACTGGCAAAATACAAGGATAAAGAGAAAATTCTGAAAGCAGCAAGGGGTAAACGTGCCCTCACATATAAAGGGAGACCTATAAGACTCGTGACTGATCTCTCTTTTGAAACTTGGCAGGCCAGAAAGAATTGGCACGAGATTTTCAGTGTGCTAGACAGAAAAAATATGCAGCCGAGAATCCTTTATCCAGCAAGTCTGTCATTTAGAATAGAAGGAGAGATAAAGGTCTTCCCAAACAAACAAAAACTGAAGGAATTCGTCACCACTAAACCAGCCCTACAAGAGATCCTAAGGGGGACCCTGTGAGACAAAGTACCAGAGACATCACTACAAGCATAAAACATACAGACATCACAATGACTCTAAACCCATATCTTTCTATAATAACACTGAATGTAAATGGATTAAATGCGCCAACCAAAAGACATAGGGTATCAGAATGGATTAAAAAAAACAAGACCCATCTATTTGCTGTCTACAAGAGACTCATTTTAGACCTGAGGACACCTTTAGATTGAGAGTGAGGGGATGGAGAACTATTTATCATGCTACTGGAAGCCAAAAGAAAGCTGGAGTAGCCATACTTATATCAGACAAACTAGACTTTAAATTAAAGGCTGTAACAAGAGATGAAGAAGGACATTATATAATAGTGACAGGGTCTATCCATCAGGAAGAGCTAACAATTATAAATGTCTATGCGCCGAATACCGGAGCGCCCAAATATATAAAACAATTACTCATAAACATAAGCAACCTTATTGAGAAGAATGTGGTAATTGCAGGGGACTTTAACACCCCACTTACAGAAATGGATAGATCATCTAGACACACGGTCAATAAAGAAACAAGGGCCCTGATTGAGACATTGGATCAGATGGACTTGACAGATAGATTTAGAACTCTGCATCCCAAAGCAACAGAATATACTTTCTTCTCGAGTGCACATGGAACATTCTCCAAGATAGATCATATACTGGGTCACAAAACAGCCCTTCATAAGTTTACAAGAATTGAAATCATACCATGCATACTTTCAGACCACAATGCTATGAAGCTTGAAATCAACCACAGAAAAAAGTCTGGAAAACCTCCAAAAGCATGGAGGTTAAAGAACACCCTACTAACGAATGAGTGGGTCAACCAGGCAATTAGAGAAGAAATTAAAAAATATATGGAAACAAACGAAAATGAAAATACAACAATCCAAACGCTTTGGGACGCAGCGAAGGCAGTCCTGAGAGGAAAATACATTGCAATCCAGGCCTATCTCAAGAAACAAGAAAAATCCCAAATACAAAATCTAACAGCACACCTAAAGGAAATAGAAGCAGAACAGCAAAGGCAGCCTAAACCCAGCAGAAGAAGAGAAATAATAAAGATCAGAGCGGAAATAAACAATATAGAATCTAAAAAAACTGTAGAGCAGATCAACGAAACCAAGAGTTGGTTTTTTGAAAAAATAAACAAAATTGACAAACCTCTAGCCAGGCTTCTCAAAAAGAAAAGGGAGATGACCCAAATAGATAAAATCATGAATGAAAATGGAATTATTACAACCAATCCCTCAGAGATACAAACAATTATCAGGGAATACTATGAAAAATTATATGCCAACAAATTGGACAACCTGGAAGAAATGGACAAATTCCTGAACACCCACACTCTTCCAAAACTCAATCAGGAGGAAATAGAAAGCTTGAACAGACCCATAACCAGCGAAGAAATTTAATCGGTTATCAAAAAGCTCCCAACAAATAAGAGTCCAGGACCAGATGGCTTCCCAGGGGAGTTCTACCAGACGTTTAAAGCAGAGATAATACCTATCCTTCTCAAGCTATTCCAAGAAATAGAAAGGGAAGGAAAACTTCCAGACTCATTCTATGAAGCCAGTATTACTTTGATTCCTAAACCAGACAGAGACCCAGTAAAAAAAGAGAACTACAGGCCAATATCCCTGATGAATACGGATGCCAAAATTCTCAATAAGATAATAGCAAATCGAATTCAACGGCATATAAAAAGAATTATTCACCATGATCAAGTGGGATTCATTCCTGGGATGCAGGGCTGGTTCAACATTCGCAAATCAATCAACGTGATACATCACATTAACAAAAAAAAAGAGAAAAACCATATGATCCTGTCAATCGATGCAGAAAAGGCCTTTGACAAAATCCAGCACCCTTTCTTAATAAAAACCCTTGAGAAAGTCGGGATAGAAGGAACATACTTAAAGATTATAAAAGCCATTTATGAAAAGCCCACAGCTAACATCATCCTCAATGGGGAAAAACTGAGAGCTTTTTCCCTGAGATCAGGAACACGACAGGGATGCCCACTCTCACCGCTGTTGTTTAACATAGTGCTGGAAGTTCTAGCATCAGCAGTCAGACAACAAAAGGAAAATAAAGGCATCAAAATTGGCAAAGATGAAGTCAAGCTTTCGCTTTTTGCAGATGACATGATATTATACATGGAAAATCCGATAGACTCCACCAAAAGTCTGCTAGAACTGATACATGAATTCAGCAAAGTTGTAGGATACAAAATCAATGTACAGAAATCAGTTGCATTCTTATACACTAACAATGAAGCAACACAAAGACAAATAAAGAAACTGATCCCATTCACAATTGCACCAAGAAGCATAAAATACCTAGGAATAAATCTAACCAAAGATGTCAAGGATCTGTATGCTGAAAACTATAGAAAGCTTATGAAGGTAATTAAAGAAGATTTAAAGAAATGGAAAGACATTCCCTGCTCATGGATTGGAAGAATAAATATTGTCAAAATGTCAATACTACCCAAAGCTATCTACACATTCAATGCAATCCCAATCAAAATTGCACCAGCATTCTTCTCGAAACTAGAACAAGCAATCCTAAAATTCATATGGAACCACAAAAGGCCCCGAATAGCCAAAGTAATTTTGAAGAAGAAGACCAAAGCAGGAGGCATCACAATCCCAGACTTTAGCCTCTACTACAAAGCTGTCATCATCAAGACAGCATGGTATTGGCACAAAAACAGACACATAGACCAATGGAATAGAATAGAAACCCCAGAACTAGACCCACAAATGTATGGCCAACTAATCTTTGACAAAGCAGGAAAGAACATCCAATGGAAAAAAGACAGTCTCTTTAACAAATGGTGCTGGGAGAACTGGACAGCAACATGCAGAAGGTTGAAACTAGACCACTTTCTCACACCATTCACAAAAATAAACTCAAAATGGATAAAGGACCTGAATGTGAGACAGGAAACCATCAAAACCTTAGAGGAGAAAGCAGGAAAAGACCTCTCTGACCTCAGCCGTAGCAATCTCTTACTCGACACATCCCCAAAGGCAAGGGAATTAAAAGCAAAAGTGAATTACTGGGACCTTATGAAGATAAAAAGCTTCTGCACAGCAAAGGAAACAACCAACAAAACTAAAAGGCAACCAACGGAATGGGAAAAGATCTTTGCAAATGACATATCGGACAAAGGGCTAGTATCCAAAATCTATAAAGAGCTCACCAAACTCCACACCCGAAAAGCAAATAACCCAGTGAAGAAATGGGCAGAAAACATGAATAGACACTTCTCTAAAGAAGACATCCGGATGGCCAACAGGCACATGAAAAGATGTTCAGCGTCGCTCCTTATCAGGGAAATACAAATCAAAACCACACTCAGGTATCACCTCACGCCAGTCAGAGTGGCCAAAATGAACAAATCAGGAGACTATAGATGCTGGAGAGGATGTGGAGAAACGGGAACCCTCTTGCACTGTTGGTGGGAATGCAAATTGGTGCAGCCGCTCTGGAAAGCAGTGTGGAGGTTCCTCAGAAAATTAAAAATAGACCTACCCTATGACCCAGCAGTAGCACTGCTAGGAATTTATCCAAGGGACACAGGAGTACTGATGCATAGGGGCACTTGTACCCCAATGTTCATAGCAGCACTCTCAACAATAGCCAAATTATGGAAAGAGCCTAAATGTCCATCAACTGATGAATGGATAAAGAAATTGTGGTTTATATACACAATGGAATACTACGTGGCAATGAGAAAAAATGAAATATGGCCTTTTGTAGCAACGTGGATGGAACTGGAGAGTGTGATGCTAAGTGAAATAAGCCATACAGAGAAAGACAGATACCATATGGTTTCACTCTTATGTGGATCCTGAGAAACTTAACAGGAACCCATGGGGGAGGGGAAGGAAAAAAAAAAAAAAAGAGGTTAGAGTGGGAGAGAGCCAAAGCATAAGAGAGTGTTGAGAACTGAGAACAAACTAAGGGTTGATGGGGGGTGGGAGGGAGGAGAGGGTGGGTGATGGGTATTGAGGAGGGCACCTTTTGGGATGAGCACTGGGTGTTGTATGGAAACCAATTTGACAATAAATTTCATATATAAATTAAAAAAAATAAACATTAAAAAAAATAATAAAAAAAAAAATAAAAAATTTAAAGCACTAAAGTTGGATAGGCACTTCACAGAAGAGGCTATCCAAATGCCAAAGAGCATATGCAAAGTTGTTCAATCATATCAGTATTCAAGAAATGTGAATTAAAACAACATGGTATTATACACCTTACCAGAATGGCTAATGTTAAGATAATGCCAAGTGTTGACAAGAATGGAAAATGACATAAACCCTCATACTTTTCCGGTGGAAGTATAAATATGCACCCCACTTTGGAAAATTATTTGGCATTATCTACTCAAATTGAAAATATGCATACCAGGGCACCTGGGTGGCTCAGTTGGTTAAGTGTCTGACTTCAGCTCAGGTCATGATCTCACAGCTCATGAGTTCAAGCCCTACATCGGGCTCTGTGCTGACAGCTCAGAGCCTGGAACCTTCTTTGGATTCTGTATCTCCCTCTCTCTCTGCCCCTCCCCTGCTCACGCTCTCTCTCTCTCAAAAACAAATAAACATTAAAAAAAGTTTTAAGAAAGAAAGTATACATACCCTACAGTTCAACAATAAGTTCTAGGTATGAGAAATACATGTGTGTACCAAGAGATATATAAAAATGTTCAAAGCAACAAAAGTAGCTTCAAAATGTAAATGATCCAAATGTCAATCAGTAGAATGCACAGCATATACAAGTAAACAGATACTACACAAAAATGAAAATTAATAAACTAAAACTATGGCCAAAAACATTGGTGAATCCCACAAAAACAATATTGAGCAATAGAGAAAGACAGAAACAAATATCTCCTATATGACTTCATTTATATGAAGTTCAAAAACTGCCAAAACACCCAGTATAACAAGACAAGCTCGTGATCCTTTTGGGGAGGAGAGGTAGATAGTGACTGGAGGGATCGCTAAGAGAGGTTTGTGGAATGCTAGCCAAGATGGCAGTTACATACATGTTGATGATCATTCACGGAGTTGTACATTTATGTGTCCACACTTTAACACTCTTAAATATTTGTTATACATTATAATAAAATGATTTTTTAAATATTAATACTGTTATATAACAGCTAAGAGTTAAATAGGAACAGAAAGTCATTACCCATCACAAAATAGCTTTCTGAAGTCATGTTTTCTATATTTGCTTTCTTATTTCCTGAAGCATATGCACAATTTACTATATAAAACTAGAAAAATCCTAGGCTTAATTCCATGGTTGTGCTAATTTCTATAGTACATTTGTGTCCCATATTTTACCCAAGCATTTTATACAGTCTATGGTTTTTAGATGTATTTCTACTGCTTATAGATTAACTAATTATAATTGATCTACCTCCTATCATCTTTCCTGTTATGTTCTTTGTTGGGAGGCTAAGAAACAAATCAACATTAAAGTGTTCTGAATTTCCCTTGTTGTCTTCATTCTTTCACTGACTTCAGGTTTATGCTTCAAATTTATCATTTTTAAACAACCCATTCAGGGGCGCCTGGGTGGCTCAGTAGGTTAAGCGTCCGACTTCAGCTCAGGTCACGATCTCGCGGTCCGTGAGTTCGAGCCCCGCATCAGGCTCTGGGCTGATGGCTCAGAGCCTGGAGCCTGCTTCCGATTCTGTGTCTCCCTCTCTCTCTGACCCTCCCCCGTTCATGCTCTGTCTCTCTCTGTCTCAAAAATAAATAAACGTTAAAAAAATTTTTTTTAAAAAAAACAACCCATTCATGTTCCTGGTTGAAAATATAATTTCAAGGCACCCGGGTGGTTCAGCTGGTTAAGCAGCTGATTTTGGCTCAGGTCATGATCTCACTGTTGTGAGTTCAAGCCCAGCGTCGGGCTCTGTGCTGAGAGCCTGGAGCCTGTTTCGAATTCTGTGTCTCCCTCTCTCTCTGCTCCTCCCCAACTCACGCTCTGTCTCTGTCTCTCTCTCAAAACTAAACACTAAAAATTGAAATATATATATATATATATATATATATACACACACACACACACATATATAATTTCAAAGTATAACAAGATGCCAGATTTTAGCAGTTTTCTAATATCAGAATTGATTGTAATAGGAAGGAGAATAATCATCACATTCTTATACAAACAATCATGCTTATTACGTGGAGTAACAAAAGTAGGTTGAACTTATTTGCCAGCATCAAAAGTGTTTTCTATAGTCAAAGCATCACCACCACCACTACCACAAAGCTGAAAAGGTGGGTCTATCTTTGGACTCACCTAGGAATCACAATTCAATCATCAGATCTGGCAGACTAGAACGAACCATTGCAGGTCTGTGATATACGCATAATCTCTTTTGGCGACTGTAAAGGCCTGTTCACTTGTATCTGGATGCAGCACTAACACAACCGGGTCCCTAACAACACTGCCTTACACAACTAGGTCATATAATAAAGTGGGATCTGGCTGATGTTCCTCATACAGTTTGGTGACAAAAATTTCTTAAGAGTGCCAAAATTCAAACATTTACCCCAAAATCTTTTTTATTAAATTGATGTTTGCTCCAGAAATATGAGATAAATTATCACATGTCTCCACAGATCCATACTCCAATTTACAACCTAAACTTCCAGGTTCCTGGAAGCAGAGGGGGACCTATGCTCCCTCGCATTCTCCTTTATCCTATATCACTTTGGAAACTGAATTCTGAAGAATTTTCAGGCACCTGTAAGAATGTCTTCAAAATATTTTCTTTGAAATCCTTTCAAGTAAAATAAATATTTTTAATGTTTATTTTTATTTTTATTTTTGAGAGAAAGAGACAGAGATGAAGAGAGAGTGGGAGCACGGGAGGGACAGAAAGAGAGGGAGACACAGAATCCGAAGCAGGCTCCAGGCTCTGAGCTGCCATTACAGAGCCCGATGCAGGGCTTGAACTCACGGACTGCAAGATCATGACCTGAGCTGAAGTCAGATGCTTAACTGACTGAGCCACCCAGATGCCCCTAAAATAAATATTCTTAATAAATATTCTCAGAAATTTTCTATGAAGCCTTCAGCATAGTAATCTCATATATGCTCACAGATATATCAAAGCAGAATATCAAAGCCCAAATCAAGTGGGATGGTGTTTATAACATGGATATGACTGGGTACTTGATTATCAAGGCACCTGAACTGACTGTGGGTTAGGAATAAAGACAGATGATTGGTCCTGAAGAAGCTGAAAAAAAAAAGTGGAATCTAGGAAGTTCTACTGCTTAGAGACCACCAGGGTGCCAAACATTTGTCCCTTATAAAACAGATCTTAGGTCTAAATGTCAACAGAGATACTCAGATGGTTGGGGGAGGAAGGAAGTAGGTGGCATCCAAAAATAGTGGCTGACACATCAGAGGGAGAATCTGGGCCACCTGACTAATTTCCAGTTTTACCAAATAAAGAGGCAGAAGCTTCTTCAGATCAATGGTTCTTGATCCTAGCTGGATATTAAATCACCTGGGATATTTTTTAAAGAATAACAGTGCCTAAGGAAATATCCAATATTAATTGAAGTCTTTGAGGGTGGGGCCCAGCATCAATATTTTTTAAAGCTCCTCAGATGATTCTACTGTATAACAGGGTTTGACAAGGAACACTCTAGAGCTTTATTTGTCAACTTGTAGTGTGTATATCAGTTATCTAAGTATATTATTAATGTACAGATTCTGATTCGAAAGGTCTGGGGTAGGGCCTGAGATTCTGCATTTCTAACAAGCTCCCATGTGATGCTAATATCACTAGTTCATGGGCCACACTTGAAATAGCAAAATTTCTAGAACAGTGGATCTGAAGCTTGGCTGCACATTAGAATTATCTGGGGGTACTTCAACCAAATACCTACATTTAGGCCCCACCCCCAGAGATCCTGATGGGTATGGGGCTTGACCATCAATATGTTCTGAAAACTCCTAAGTGTAGTCAATGTTGAGAACAACTGTTGTGAAAAACTGACATACTGCATTAAGCCCTAAGAAAAAAAAATGATGTCAGAAGCAGGGGGAACAAGTTTATTTATGTTTATTTAGTAAGCATTTCTCAGGTGATGTGAATATATTGTCTCAAATACTAGAAGATGAAAGCTCGAAGTAACCATTAAAGTTTAGCCCAACATATATAATCCATTCTCAGAATCTAAGAGAGAATCTGTATATAAGCAGGTGGAGGATTGAATAAGAAAAATCTACCTAATTTTCACTTTGTTACATTCCCAGACTCCACCTCAGAAAACAAAACAAAACAAAACAAAACAAAAAAACACCTGAAAATGACGGGGACCCTTATATACCTCTGAGCCCACTGACTCAGAGATCCTTATATCATGCAGGTGAAGATTCCCAGAATACGTTCCCTTACACACTGCAGACAACAGTCATTCTAACTCTGGCAGAAATACATGCTACTGGGGGAAGGTTAATGCTCTAACTATACACACTGATTGAAACAAGGAGCATACTGATGCCAGTGCCTCTCTAAGAAAAACAACTGGGAAACTATACAAATACTACAAATTAATATATAGTCAAAATAATCTGAATGGCCCAAAGGAAGATCATACCTCTGAAAATTATCCACTTCAGGATCAAAAGAAAATGCCCAGCAATAGCTGGGAATTATCAATAGACTATAAATTATAAACAGAGACTCTATCAAGCAGAACAACAAAAACTAGTTAGGAAAGGACAAGAGGAAATGTAAAGAAAATAGTACATGATAAGAAAAAATTTTAAGAAAACTAAAAATGCAACCACAAAATAAACCAATAACAGAAATAGTAAAATGCAAAACTGATATTGCAGATAATCAAATGGATAATATGAGAGACTAACTTTAAACTACAGAGGAAAATGACAAAGAGCAGATATAACTAATCCAACAGGCAGATAATTAATATTCACAAAGAAGATAACAAAGGAAGTGGAACAGAATCAGATAAAATAGGAAAATGTGCTCTAAGTGGAAAAATATCAGTATGTGCACATTGGAAAGGCTTTTTAATACACCCACCATTAGGCCTGTCTTAGCAAATTTCTTAATTAAAGGGACACAGAAAAATGTCTATAAGCATTCAGGCTTAAAAGATACAATGTTAAAAAATGAAAGAAAAAAAAACACCCATAGAGACCATAGACTTCTCTGCAACACTTACTGAAAACATATTGAATAAAGCAATATTTATAGAATATTAAGAGCAAAATTGTTACCCCAAACGTTATATGCCACTAACTTCATATCTGAATACAAGATAATGACTAGAGTGGTATTGTGGGTTTGAGCGGGGGTCAGGGATTATCTAAAATGGGAGTCTCTCTCATGTTTAAAAGATGCTGAGAATAATCCAGTTGCAAGGAAGAGGTCAACCAGATTATAAATTGTGTACATTTCCAGGTAGGAGGAAACAGGAAATAAAACATAACTGAAAAGAAAACTCCCTTGTTACATCAAAAGAAAGTTTCAGATACAGGCACATAGGAGAGAATTGGAATGAGTTGGTTCTGATGACACATTTTCCCTCCAAAGTAGAAAGCATCCACTAAGTGATAGTGAAAAAACGGATGTTGAAGAATGATGAAAAAGTTTGAAAAATAGTCAATTTGAAAATCAAAGAAATGCAATAGAACTGGGAGGCACTGTTGAAGGTTGATTGTGTCATGAATTTAAATAGTTACAATCTGCCCTGCTGAATGATTATGGTCAGCACAGTGGGCCCATTGTGGAGGCAGGGAGAAAGCAAGAACATGGAGGGACCCCCAACATAAATATGGTTAAGTGGGAGTAATCGTATGAATAAAATTAAAACAATAAACCTATGATATTCAGAATATTAGCAAAAGTATTAGTAAAATTATAGGCTATGAAATCATAGCCTATCAATGCAAGAGAGATGGCAGCATGGATAGAAAAAAGTAGAGCGGTCAAGGAGTTGCACAGGTAGACAAGAAGGAGAGACACATGTTCTGAAAGCATTGACGATCTCAGAGCAAAGTAATTATGGTTGAGTAGGGGAACTAGGTGCAGTGAAGGAGAGGGTCATAAGAGATGGGAAAGCCAGGTTCTTGGTTATGTCATGAACACAGGCATTCATGGCACTCAGAAATTGTTAATAGTTACCGTATCACTATAGTTTGATATTCTGTATCTACTTCGAAAGGAAGAACATTCAAAATAGTAGAATGTCCATGTCTTAAGAGGGAAATTTGGGCAGCATCAGCAATGGTGTATGTGGGAACTTAATAAAGGCATTCCCCTCTGGATTTTTAACTACTTCCAGCAATGACTATTATTTGAATATGTGTGTGTGTGTGTGTGTGTGTGTGTGTGTGTGTGTGTGTGTGTGTATACACAATAAAGTGTTTATACAACTAAGTTTTACTACTTATGTGTATTTCCTCAATCACAAGGCTATTTAAATATATATATATAATTATATATTATATACATTATACATTATATATAAATGTATATATAATATATATATACAATAAAAGGTTTATACAACTAAGTTTTACTACTTATGTGTATTTCCTCAATCACAAGGCTAAGCCAATTCTCAACTTCACAAAGCACAAGTTGTGTTCAATCAAGTTTTTTTTATCTCTCACTTCTCCCCCATCTGCCCAACCAACATCTTTTGTAAAAGTATAAACAATTTTATGAGTATGAGGCATTATTGCTAATTATGGATTTAGCAAGTATATTATTACCATCGTAAATTTAATAAAAAACAAGGAGAAAGAGTCTTACCAAAGGAAGGTGACTCCCTTCCATCCTCTAATCCCGAATCTCTCTCTCTGTCTCTCTTTCTGTGTTTATGACCACGATGCCTGTGACGTCGATGGCTTTTTCTTCCTCCCAGGGGCACATGAACTCCAATAAACAGTGTCCGATGACCTTCATCAGAAGCAAATGCACAAATTAAACTCTGAATTATTCCAGAGTACAGAGGATAATGATTTACATATTAATAGAACTCCATTCAATTCAATCCAGCAAGTCGTTTTAGAATGTTTATGATATGTACATCTTGGGGCTTAGCACTGTATTTTTGCATTTATACTATTTGAGTATACCACAAATCTATCACAAACACTTATAATACTAATTATTTGGTTGTATATTTTATAATTACCTTTAATTTATTGTCTTAATCTCTCTGTGTCTATTCTCCATAGTTTATAATTATACTCGTCTCATTAAAAAAAATAAAAAAAGCAATTGTTCTATTTTCTCCCTACCTCCAACTAATGGTGTTATCTTGCCAGTTCCCTTCCCTTCACAGTTAAGTATGTGAAAAAATCACTATCTAATAAAATAGATTCCACCAAGGTCCCCATTAATGCCAAATCCCATGAAATTTTTTCAGGTCTGTTATTTCTATCTGTGGCACTTGATACTTGACCACTCTCTTCTCTACGACCCCTTTCTCCTGGTACTCCTCCTCCTCTTTTGTTTTGCTCCTATTAGTTTTCTTTGCTGGTTCCTCTTCTATTCACCCACTCAAGGTTGGATATCCCCAGATTCCATCTTTGACCTTATGATTTCAGCTGATACATACATATTATGGGCTTTGAGATCTAAAATTTGATGCCAGATTGCTCTCTTGGACTGTAGGCCTATGTATCCATCCACCTATCAGACATATTACTGCGATATCCTTTTCACAGGCACATCAGACTCAACATGCCCGTGGAATTAGTCCTTTTCTTTGTCTCCCAAGGATCTACTATCATCTATCTTAGTAAGTGCACCATCTATCCAGTCATCTCAAAGCCCATCTAAGTTATCATCAGGTCCTTTACATCTCTTAAATCCATTCCTTCTTCAGTATCCCTAGTGCTATTCTCTTAGTTGGACTCTGATCCTGTCAGTCTTGATCCTGTCAGAATGACTCTTAGAACATTCTCCTTACTGCTTTTTTTTTTCTTTCCTAGCTGCATTCTTGTCCCACCTCTTATCAATCTTGAATGCTGATGGCTTTTTTTTCTTTCAAAAAAGCAAATCTGACTAATTATTCCCCTGCTTTAAACTCACTGGTTATTCGCTGTTGCCTGTAAGATAAAGCTTTTAGTACTCTATAAGACCAAACAGTATCTTGCCTCTGCCTATTTCTCCGGCCAGGCTTCTAAATACACTCTGCTTCACAAACTATGAGCCAGTATGAGCCCGTTCATCCCTTGATAGCCAGATGTTCTCAAGTCTCTGTTTTTACTTAATATTGTTCTTATTCTTCCAACCGTAGGAAATGTCTTTACCTTGTCTCTCCTGACTATCTGATAAATACCTACTCATCTTTCAAGTCTAGTGTAAGGATTATGCCACCTATAAAATTTTCTATACCCTCTCACTCTAAATACAGTTGACTACTCTCTCCCTTAAGGACCCTCTAGTGCTTAATCAATAACTCTTAATTGTAATTATTTACCTATAAGTAGTTTTCTTCCTAGGGAAGGCCAATATGTTAGTCAATTTGTATTGTTAGCACCTGACACAGTGCCTGGCATACAGCAGATGCCTAACAAATGTTTACTGAGATAACAAATATTTTATTGAGTGGTACTGTGCTAGGTATCAAGAATACAAATATAAACAAGATATTATTTTATTCTTATAAGTCAGCAGGTTTCAGCCCTTCCCAACTTGTATAAAAAGTGGAACTCACAAGTGTGATATATTGCCTTGGGTATCCCTGCCTTGAACAAATATATCAAAATCAATGAAGAGATATGAACCCCAAAACAGACATACATTAACCTGTGCATTCAATACAATCACAAATTTCTTCCTTTTGTTTTAGTTAACATACAGTACAATATTGGTTTCAGTAATAGAAATCAGCGGTTCATAACTTACATACGACACCAAGTGCTCATCACAAGTGCCCTCCTTAATACCCATCAATACCCGTCACCTGACATTATTTCAGTGTTAACTAGAACAAATAATCTAAAATGTATAGGGGGAAACTGAAAGAAAAATAATCAACAACATTTTGATGAAGCTCAGGGAGGGAGAATTTACCTTATCAAATATCAAAATATACCACAAAGTTGTATACTTAAAATAATTCCCAAATGTTGGCACCTTAAGTGTTAGTAATTTCAAAATACTTGGACCATTGCTACATTCTTATTCTCTAATATGTTGAAGATTATTAATCAGGGAGAATGTGCAAAACAAGAAAGAATTCAGATGGAGTCTTGTATAAAACTAGCATTTAAGAATCAGAAAAAAGAGGGCACCTGGGTGGCTCAGTCTGTTAAGCGTCCAGTGCCTGGTGTTGTCTCAAAGTCATGATCTCACAGTTTGAGTTCGAGCCCCACGTCTGGCCCTGTGCTGACAGCATGGAGCCTGTTTGCAATTCTCTCTCTGCTCTTCCCCCACTCATTCTCTCTCTCAAAATAAAGAAATAAGCTTTTAAAAAAAGAATCATGGGGCGCCTGGGTGGCGCAGTCGGTTAAGCTTCCGATTTCAGCCAGGTCACGATCTCGCGGTCCGTGAGTTCGAGCCCCGCATCAGGCTCTGGGCTGATGGCTCAGAGCCTGGAGCCTGTTTCCGATTCTGTGTCTCCCTCTCTCTCTGCCCCTCCCCCGTTCAAGCTCTGTCTCTCTCTGTCCCAAAAATAAATAAACGTTGAAAAAAAAAATTAAAAAAAAAAAAAGAATCAGAAAAAGAGAAACCAAAGTTTAAAATTTAAAAACATGAAGTCACAGGCTTTCAATTCAATATGGGAGATTAGGGGCGCCTGGGTGGCTCAGTTGGTTAAGTGTCTGACTTCAGCTCAGGTCATGTCTAATGGTTCATGAGTTTGAGCCTCACACTGGGCTTGCTGCAATCAGCACAGTGCCCACTTTGGATCCTCTGTCCTACTCTCTATCTCTCTGCCCCTCTCCCCCTCTCATAAATAAAGGAGATTAGATACCTGCTTTTTATCTCTATTTTCTCTGTTAACTATCTTCTTAATGCCAAGTTAGGAAACAGTTTCCTTTTTCTCGTTTTAAAGTTTATGAATTTATTTTGGAAGGGCAGGGTGGTGTAGAAACAGGGAGAGAGGGAGAATCCCAAGAAGACTCCACACTGTCAGTGCAGAGCCTGACAGAGGACTCAAACCCACAAACAATGAGATCATGACCTCAGCCAATCAAGAGTCAGAGGCTCAACCCACAGAGTCACCCTGGTGCCTCTAGGGAACAATTTCTTAAAGAGAACTAACCATAAAAAAATTATTAATAAGTTCTATTACATTTAAATCAGGAACTTGTCTTCATTACAAGAGTTGGGGAGGGTGGCAAAAACATAAAAATATATTTCTAACACATATAACTGATAAAGGACTAATAAACCAGATATAAAAAGAAATCCTACAAATCCTAAGAAAAAGATAAAAACTGAATAGGAGCACAGGCAAAAATTTTAAATAGACACTTAAGAGACAAGAAAATACAAATTGCTAATATGGGTAGGAAAAGGTGCTCTACTCCACTAGCTCTCAGGGAAATGGAAATTGAAACCATAATTAGATACCTCTATACTCCCACCATCTTGGCAAAAATTGAAATGGTTGACAATTCTATGTTTTGTTGTGGTACAGACCAGTTTCTCATCTAGTACCAGTAGTATTATACAGAACTACTTTGAAAGAATATAGCATTTTTATTGAAACTGACAATATGCATACTTTATAATCCAACAATTTCCCTAGACCCTAGAGAATTGCATGAAGATGTAAAAATGTAGAAGAAACATGTATAAGAATCTCTATAGCTGCACTGGTTATAAAGACAAAGTGCTGGAAACAACCCCAAAATACATTAACTGAATGCATAATAAAGTAGGGAGGTATCCACACCATGGGATATATACAATAATAGTGAACAAACCACAGATATGCACAATGTAGAGGAATCTCACAAACAGTACTGTGCAAAAAATGTATATATAATTTGCTTTATAAAGCTTTAAAAATGGAAAAACTAAAATATTTTGTTCAGAGATGCATATATAAGAAAAGATTAATACAAAAATCAGAATAGTTGTTTACGTCTACAATAAAAGTGAATAGAAGCTGTGACTGGGGAGAGGCACATGAGGAGCTTCTGGGGCATTAGAAATGTTCTGTTTCTTGATACAAGTTTTTGCTTCAATAATGTTTATGAAAATTTATGCATAAGCTTTCTGCTCTTTTCTGTATATATGTTTCATTTCAAAATTTAAAAAATCAGGGGTGCCTGGGTAGCTCCGTCGGTTAAGTGTCTGAATTCAGTTCAGGTCATGATCTCATGGTTTGTGGGTTCAGGCCCCACGTTGAGCTCTGTGCTGACAGTTCAGAGCCTGGAGCCTGCTTCAGATTCTGTGTCTCCCTCTCTCTCTCTGCCCCTCCTCTGCTCATGGTCGGTCTCTCTCTCTCTCTCTCTCTCTCTCTCTCTCTCTCTCTCTCTCTCAAAAATAAACACACACTAAAATTTTTTTTAATTTTTTTTTAAAATTAAAGAAACCAATAGGGGAGAGTTGCAAGAAGGGGACAGTTAACCAGTTTACATGCTATAAAGAAGTCATAAGATTAAGACTAAAAATTAGTCGTTAGGTTGGAAATTAATGTTTACTGTTACCTTCTTAAGAGCAATTTCAGTGAATGAGGAAATGAGTAAACTTGAGGAAGTTTAGGGCTTTACAGACAGTGGTAGTTGAAGTAAACTTTAAGATCGCAAAGGTTTCTAATAATTACTGATTAAGATAACCATTCCCTGATGGATAAAGATAAAGGATACCATGGACCCAAGGGGCAAGTCTAGAGGCCTGGCTGGGTCTAGTGAATATTGTCTTTGTCTGTGAAATGTAGATTTGATGGGTATTTGCCCACAGTAACATCCTAAAAAGTTGCCAAGTCAAGACTTAAAAAAACATCTGAAACCATATCCAAGCATAATCAGATAAGAGGATGCCAAGACACACAGCCGAACTGATGTCTTGAGAACATTAAATGCAAGGAAGACCAAGCTGAAGGAGTTTCCTGAGACACAATCTTGCAAGGCTGGTGAAAATATCAAAACTCACTTGGGTAAACAACTATGATTGACTTGCTGGATCACATGGTAAGCTTATGCTTACCTATATAAGAAAGTGCCAGACTGTCTTCCAAAGTGGCTGCATCATTTATATTCCAACCAGCAATGAATGAAAGTTCCTGTTGCTCCACATTCTTGCCGACATTTGATATTGTCAGTATTTTGGATTTTAGCTATTCTAATGGGTGTGTAGCGATATCTCATTGTTTTAATTTGCAATTCCCTAATGACAAATGATATTGAGCATATTTTCATATGGTTATTTACTGTCTGTATTTCTTCTTTGGTGAGGTGTCTGCTCAGATCTTTTCTTATTTTACACTTGGATTTTTGTTTTCTTATTGTTGGGTTTTAAGAGTTATTTATATATTTTGGATATAAGTCCTTTTCAAAACAAGTTTATTTATTTATTTTGAGAGAAACAGAGACAGTGCAAGCAGGGGGTAGGCAGAGAGAGTGGGGGGGGGGGGGTGGGGAGAGAGAATCCCAAGCAGACGCCACACTGACAGTACAGAGCCCAATGCGGTGCTCAAACTCATGAAAGTATGAGATCAGGACCTGAGCTGAAACAAAGAGTTGGATACTTAACCAGCTGAGCCCCCCAGGTGCCCCTTGATATAAGTCCTTTATCAGATATGCATTTTGCAAGAATTTTCTCTTTAGCTTGTCTTTTCATTCTTCTAAGTGTCTTTCATAGAGCATATGTTTTAATTTTAAAGAAGTCCAGTTTATCAATTTGTCCATAATAGATTGTGTTTTGGTGTTGTATCTAAAAAGTCATCACCAGGGGCACCTGGGGGCTCAGTTGGTTGGGCGTCTGACTTTGGCTCAGGTCATGACCTCACAGTTTGTGAGTTCAAGCCCCACATCAGGCTTGCTGCTGTCAGCCTGTCAGTGCAGAGCCCGCTTCATAGCCTCTGTCCCCCTCACTCTCTGCCCTTCCCTCCATCTCTCTCTCAAAAAATAAATAAGAAACATTTTTAAAAATTAAATATTAAAATAAAGTCATCACCAGGCTCAAGGTCACCTAGATTTTCTCCTATGTTATCTTCTGCACTCTGCACAAGTTCCTGTTTTACTTTTAGGTCTATGATCCACTTTGAGCTATTTTTTGTGAATAGGTGTAAGGTCTAGACTCTAATCTAAATACTGAATTCACTCATTAGGTATTTGCTCCAATGAGTTGAAAGCTAAAACATAAAAACATGCACACAAATGTTTATAGCAGCTTTGTTCATAATTGTCAAAAAAAAAAAACAGGAAACTAAGATGTCCTTTAAATGAATAAACAGTGGTACAGACATTAAATGGAGTATTATTAAACAATCAAAAGAAATGAACTATCAACCATGAAAATATAGCTTTTTCTTTAAGGTGTCTCGAATGAAGAAACCCTAAATTCATATTGCTAATTGAGGAAGTCAGTGGAAAAGCTATGTACTGTAGGATTCCAACTATATGAAATTCTGGAAAGAGTGAAACTATAGAGACAGTAAAACTATCAAAGATTTTCAGGGGTTCAGGGAGAGGCAGTAAGAGTGTTTAAGTTAAAGCACAGGGCATTTTTAGAGAAGTGATATTGTCCTGTATGATACTGTAATAGTGGATATGTAATCTTACAGATTTGTCAAAACTCATTGAAATGTAAAAAACAAAGAGTGAACCCTAATATACACTATGCAATTCAGTTAAATTCCACTAATGTAAAATATTAGTAATAAGAGGAAATTGTGTGCAGGGAGGAGAGGGGCATCTGTACTTCCTGTGCAATCTCTACAGACCTAAAACTGCTCTAAAAAATAAAGTCTTTTAATTAAAAAAAAAAGTCAAAACTCATAGCTCATGGTAGATTACATGTAAGGGTAAGATTACATGTAAGGGTAGATTACATGTAAGAGAGGACTAATACTGTGTTCTCATGGTCACATATTTTATGAACATTTATTAGTGTAAGATTCCTTCATGATGGAAGCTGGAATCTTGAGTGTCTGAAAATTTTGAGAAACTAAGAGGAAATAGAAGTGGGGTGGGTTAAATGGGTGATGGGCATTAAGGAGGGCACTTGCTGGGATGAGCATTGGGTGTCATATGTAAGAGATGAATCACTGGGTTCTACTCCTGAAGCCAAGACTATGCTGTATGTTAACTTGAGAATAAAAAATACATAAATATAAATACATACAAACATAGGAAATAGAGGTGGAGATATACTTGGGTTGGCTTTAATGGAACATATTTATGTGATTTGCCATCACGCCCATATATGAATAAGTCATTGCTAGCTATCCTGGAGTTGGAATAGCTTCCAGGAATACTCCTCATACCCACTGTGCCAAACTCATCTGAAGTTGTGACACAAAGGTTCAGGGCTGCAGTAGTATCATAATGTGCAGGGACATCACAACGTGCCTCGCATTGGAGCATGTGGGTAGCGGAGACGAAGCAAAGTATAGAGCCAGAGTTAGTCTCTGGAAAACTCCTCTAAATCTTACAGGTTATATATGCAAGAAGCTTGATAAGTTTTCGTAAATTTTAAGACAACCCTGAAAATTTTTATGAAATTATAAATAAGTTGTAAAGATGAAAGAAATTTTCTAGACTACTATAAATGTTAATTAATAATAAAGAGTGAGTTAATTTTCCATATCCTCAACAGAAAATGATACTTAAAAATCCTTGACACTAGAGACCAAAAATTGGTGGGAAAAAGTATTACAGAGGTATGTCAGTTCCTTTTAAAAACTATCCTATTTCTCCAAATGTTACAATTTTGTGCTATTATTCAGTTTCCCAATAAGTATTTGTTGAGATTTTTTCATTCTAAATAGATATCCACCTCTGATTTATATTCAAATTTTGATTTTTTTTTTCCCTAGAGAACCTTCAAAAATGCATGTTTCAGGCCCCACAAAACCTAGATCTGCCAACCTGTATGTGGGTAGCCCCCAATTCTGTGTCTCCATCTCAAACCTCTCTCAATCCCAGATGACAGTCTCACCTGACACCTCCACTACATGTCTAAAGTACTTCTTAAAATCAAGATGTACAGGACTAAACTCCAAGTCTTCTCCATCCCAACTCCCTCCTAAAAAAAACGCTCCCCCACAATCCTGTCCATCTCAGTCGATGACAAAACAATTTTCTGGCTGCTCAGAACAAATACCTTGCAGTCACTGTAGACTCCTCTCTTTCTCTTAAGCGCACAACCAATCGAAGAAGAAACGTGTTGGAACACCTGGCAAAACATATCCAGAATCTGCCCACTTATTATTTCACTTCACTACTCTAGTCAGGGCAACATCACCCAACCTGGATGACTGCAACAGTCTCCCAGCCGGCCTTCGTAGGTCCACCTTTAGCCCCACTGTCTATGCCAAACACAGTAGCAAGTGTAGTCCTCTTAAAATGCAAGTTAGATCCCATCATTCTTCATTTTATCCTTCCAGTGTTACCCTATTTTACTCAGAGAAGAGGCCACGATTATTCTAGGGCTTTCCAAGGCTCTTTGTGATCTGCACACCCTATTCCTTTTAGCTCTCTGATCCTCTCTGCTGCTGACCTCCTCCTCACTTACTCCTCACTCACTGATCTCCACTTCGCTTAAGCCACACTGGCCTCCTTGCTGTTCTCACTGCCACCCGGGGGGCTTGCCTCTGTCTTTTTTTACCGCCTGAAATATTCTGCCTACTTGGGAAATTCCTCACCTCTTTCAAGTCTTTGCTCATATTTCACCTTCTCAGCAAAGCCTGCACTAACCATCTACTTAATATTACACTCTACTCTTTCTGACCCTTTATGCTCCTCATTCTGCTCTATTTTTATTTTTTCTATAGCACTTACATACCATGTCATTAATTTATTATGTTTAGTGCTTCCTTTCTAGTTTCCCTCAAAAGTTTTTGAACTTAAGAAGCGCAGGGATTTTTTCTTTGTTCGCTGATGTGTCCCAAGTATCTGCAGCAGTACTTGATACTTTTTGGTGCTCAATACATTTTTATTGAGTATATAAATCTTTTGTATAAATTGAGATGATGGGGCGCCTTGGTGGCTCAGTTGGTTGGGCGGCCGACTACAGCTCAGGTCATGATCTCACGGTCTGTGAGTTCGAGCCCCGCATCGGGCTCTGTTCTGACAGCTCAGAGCCTGGAGCCTGCTTTGGATTCTGTGTCTCCCTCTCTCTCTGCCCCTTCCCTGCTTGCGCTATGTCTCTATCTCAAAAATAATAAACATTAAAAAAATTTTTTTAATAAAAAAATAAATTGAGATGATAACTTTAAGTAAAATATATAGGTAATAGACACAATAATGCATTGGCTACTAAACACATTAAGAAATGAAAGTCATAGGGGCGCCTGGGTGGCGCAATCGGTTAAGCGTCCGACTTCAGCCAGGTCACGATCTCGCGGTCTGTGAGTTCGAGCCCCGCGTCAGGCTCTGGGCTGATGGCTCAGAGCCTGGAGCCTGTTTCCGATTCTGTGTCTCTCTCTCTCTCTGCCCCTCCCCCGTTCATGCTCTGTCTCTCTCTGTCCCAAAAATAAATAAAAACGTTGAAAAAAAATTAAAAAAAAAAAAAAAAGAAATGTAAGAATGGGGGAAAAAAAGGTATGACCACAAATTTCAAAGCAACAGTGATTAAAAGGTCACAATTTATGCTTATGGAACTAAGGAGAAAGTATTTCATGTTTAAGGAGAAAGTATTTCATGTTTCTGCATGACTAGAGACTTCTAAAGCAGAGAAAACTGGAATCTGAGTTAAAGGACAAGCTTTGGGGGTTAAAGGTGGACAAAAAGAGACCTTCAAAGAGAGGTAGACATTTATTTCTCAGATTTATGTCTTTACATTTCAAAAGATAATATCCCCATAGCTACCAGTTTATATCCGAAGGGTTTAAACTAGGGGATCTTCCTCTTCTCTTCCTTGAGATTTGATTACATAAGGGAGATAAGATTTCCCTCCCTCTCTCAGGAGGGGAAAAGGAAGCTGTAGAAAAATTCCCGTATAAACTTAATTCATAATCTTAGGGCTCCCCTCCTGTGCCTATAACCGTCTAGTTCTCATCATATCACCTTAAAGGGAAAGAATGGGGCATGGAGAACCAACGTGGTTATTGCTACAATAGTAAGAATCTGCCTCATCCAGACCACCTCATGTTTGCTTTTAGAACAAAATAAAGAAACGTAGATATTAAAAACATCAACAGATTTAAGAGAATTTCTACAAAGATTACATGAGAATAGAATAGGTATAAAATATTAGACATGAGGCCTATGATATAGCAGACACACTTGTTACCTCCCTTTCCCTTCATCCTGCTCACCCTCAGTGGCTGAGAGGAATAAGAAAGCAGAATGAAGTTTTCCTGTCCTATTTCATCGTCTCTCTGTTTCCCTCTATATTGCCAAATTTTCTAACCCCAACTATAATAACCCTGGTTTCAGCAACTAGAGAATCATATTAGATCCTGTGGAAAACAGTATGTAAATAAAATTTCCAGGTTAATATTACCATAAATTTTTCCTCAAACATCATATTCAAAATTGAATTTTCCGTCCTAGCAGAGATCACTTCAAAGAAGAAAAAGCATTCAAAATAATGAAAAATGTCATGGTTCAAATATAACTTGAATATTATTAAACCTAATCTATTTTTTAAGATTATATAGAGAACAATTTTATTTTATGATATATAAAGTCCAAAAATTTAGTTAAAAGAGGGAATCTTCTCAAATGAGCATTTTTAAGTTAATCAAAATAGTCAATAATTACTTTTATGCCATGTTAAAAACCCCCAAATTAATAAAAATCTGGAATCATTTAGATACAAATTTATTTCCAAAATATTAGTAAAAATGGAACAGTGCTATTAAAAGCAAAGATTTTTTTCAAGGTAAGCACAGAACACTAGAATTTACTCAGAATTGACTCTATGTCACTTGACAGAAAATACAGTTTCCCCATTAGAAAAGCAAAGTTTCATTAAAGGTAACAAACACTGCTTTCTGAGTAAAATGTTGCTAACAAATCCTAGAATTTTGACACTCAAATTGTGTGGATACAGTCTCATGGAGCAGATACAGAACTACTGTAAAAATTTTCAGTATGTAAGAGGGACCAGTACTGAAACACCACTTGATGTGACCGTGGTCAAAGCATTCTGAATGTTTACCAAATGCAGTGAGATTAGAGGTGCATTTGGGGATGGAAAGAAATCCTACTATAATTAATAATAATACTAATACACTATTCTTTATTTCGCTGGGAGGAAAGAAGTCAAGCTACCTACTCTTGAAGAGAACTGTGTTTTTTCTGTGAAATGAATATAACACAGCTGGTGCATAGTTACTGAGTTGCTACAGCCATTCAGACGTATCATAGGAAAAGGTCAAGTACATTAAGCTGAATAATCATGTGATCTTTAATTCCATGGAGACTCTAACAGAGTCAGAAAACACAACAAGCCATCATTTATCATAATATATCAAAGAATTCTAAATCCAACAGAAATTCTCTGCTGAGGGACAGCAACAGAGAGAAAGAAAAGAGACCAAGAGGGTGTGAGTGTGTGTATGTAGACGCTCCCGCACTGTTGTTTCTTGGAGTGTTTCACTGAGAAAAAAAAAAAAAGTATCAAACCAGTCTGGTCACAGTCACCCAATCTCAGGGCTAGATTTGTAATGATTACAAAGCAAAGTGTCACATGACTATGATTATTCTATCAAAAAAATAGAAATCTTGTAGGTGCTAATGTTACTCATCAAAAGAGCCATAGTCTGGGATTTACTAGTTTAGAAGGTACTGTGGTATATTTAAAAAAAAAAAAAACAACTACTTCTTTTTACAGGTTTATGACACTGTTTGAGAAAAACAAAGCAACTAAATTACTTTGTATCTTGAGATTCAAGCAGTGTTATTTTTTCATCTTGGAACCTAAAAACCCTCAACATGTAAGGGTCAGCATTTGTCAAATAAATGAATGAAGCCTAATAATATCATATTTTCTAAGAGAAAAAAAAAGCCAGGGAATTCCCAATTCTGGTAGGTTGTAAAACAGCTTGATATCGGATGTTTCCAGAGCTCTACGAGAGGCTAGAATTCAAATCAGGCAAGAAACGGGATAATAAGGAATGTTTATAGCATATGATCTCTGTACTTAAAAGATAACCATCCATTTTGTGAGGACTCAAGTCCAACAAAGAAAACAGCAGCCAATATACAAATTAGAATACAAATAAAAAGCAGTAAACAATTACAATCTGCATTAAAGCTAATGTTCTTATGTGGTATCAGCCATCAAATGCTGTAGGCATTCATATTAGAGCGAAATCAAGAATAACTTGAACAATCGAGGAAAGTTTCACGGAGAAGGTAGAACTTAACTTGAGTCGTAAACAATAAGTAGGTTTTGCATTAGCAGAGGAATGGGATAATGTGTGCAAAAACCAAGGAGCATTTTGGGGGGATAGTGTGAGATGCATGCTAGAGCAGGGGCAAAATAAGGAAAGATATAATATGTACTTTTATAATCACAGAAGCTCGCAATTTCACCATTGTTTTAAAACATTTATGTTTGTTGTTTTATGTTGCAAGGAAGAGGGAGAAAATAAATCAACATCTGTTCTGGGATACTTTATTTTTTTTTTTAATTTATATATGAAATTTATTGTCAAATTGGTTTCCATACAACACCCAGTGCTCATCCCAAAAGGTGCCCTCCTCAATACCCATCACCCACCCTCTCCTCCCTCCCACCCCCCATCAACCCTTAGTTTGTTCTCAGTTCTCAACACTCTCTTATGCTTTGGCTCTCTCCCACTCTAACCTCTTTTTTTTTTTTTTTCCTTCCCCTCCCCCATGGGTTCCTGTTAAGTTTCTCAGGATCCACATAAGAGTGAAACCATATGGTATCTGTCTTTCTCTGTATGGCTTATTTCACTTAGCATCACACTCTCCAGTTCCATCCACGTTGCTACAAAAGGCCATATTTCATTTTTTCTCATTGCCACGTAGTATTCCATTGTGTATATAAACCACAATTTCTTTATCCATTCATCAGTTGATGGACATTTAGGCTCTTTCCATAATTTGGCTATTGTTGAGAGTGCTGCTATGAACATTGGGGTACAAGTGCCCCTATGCATCAGTACTCCTGTGTCCCTTGGATAAATTCCTAGCAGTGCTACTGCTGGGTCATAGGGTAGGTCTATTTTTAATTTTCTGAGGAACCTCCACACTGCTTTCCAGAGCGGCTGCACCAGTTTGCATTCCCACCAACAGTGCAAGAGGGTTCCCGTTTCTCCACATCCTCTCCAGCATCTATAGTCTCCTGATTTGTTCATTTTGGCCACTCTGACTGGCGTGAGGTGATACCTGAGTGTGGTTTTGATTTGTATTTCCCTGATAAGGAGCGACGCTGAACATCTTTTCATGTGCCTGTTGGCCATCCGGATGTCTTCTTTAGAGAAGTGTCTATTCATGTTTTCTGCCCATTTCTTCACTGGGTTATTTGCTTTTCGGGTGTGGAGTTTGGTGAGCTCTTTATAGATTTTGGATACTAGCCCTTTGTCCGATATGTCATTTGCAAAGATCTTTTCCCATTCCGTTGGTTGCCTTTTAGTTTTGTTGGTTGTTTCCTTTGCTGTGCAGAAGCTTTTTATCTTCATAAGGTCCCAGTAATTCACTTTTGCTTTTAATTCCCTTGCCTTTGGGGATGTTCGAGAAGAAAGTATATTCTGTTGCTTTGGGATGCAGAGTTCTAAATATATCTGTCAAGTCCATCTGGTCCAATGTCTCATTCAGGGCCCTTGTTTCTTTATTGACCGTGTGTCTAGATGATCTATCCATTTCTGTAAGTGGGGTGTTAAAGTCCCCTGCAATTACCACATTCTTATCAATAAGGTTGCTTATGTTTATGAGTAATTGTCTTATATATTTGGGTGCTCCGGTATTCGGCGCATAGACATTTATAATTGTTAGCTCTTCCTGATGGATAGACCCTGTCACTATTATATAATGTCCTTCTTCATCTCTTGTTACAGCCTTTAATTTAAAATCTAGTTTGTCTGATATAAGTATGGCTACTCCAGCTTTCTTTTGGCTTCCAGTAGCATGATAAATAGTTCTCCATCCCCTCACTCTCAATCTAAAGGTGTCCTCAGGTCTAAAATGAGTCTCTTGTAGACAGCAAATAGATGGGTCTTGTTTTTTTTATCCATTCTGATACCCTATGTCTTTTGGTTGGCGCATTTAATCCATTTACATTCAGTGTTATTATAGAAAGATATGGGTTTAGAGTCATTGTGATGTCTGTATGTTTTATGCTTGTAGTGATGTCTCTGGTACTTTGTCTCACAGGGTCCCCCTTAGGATCTCTTGTAGGGCTGGTTTAGTGGTGACTAAATCTATTCTAAATGACAGACTTGCTGGATAAAGGATTCTCAGCTGCATATTTTTTCTGTCTAGCACACTGAAAATCTCGTGCCAATTCTTTCTGGCCTGCCAAGTTTCAAAAGAGAGATCAGTCACGAGTCTTATAGGTCTCCCTTTATATGTGAGGGCACGTTTACCCCTTGCTGCTTTCAGAATTTTCTCTTTATCCTTGTATTTTGCCAGTTTCACTATGATATGTCGTGCAGAAGATCGATTCAAGTTCCGTCTGAAGGGAGTTCTCTGTGCCTCTTGGATTTCAATGCCTTTTTCCTTCCCCACTTCAGGGAAGTTCTCAGCTATTATTTCTTCAAGTACCCCTTCAGCACCTTTCCCTCTCTCTTCCTCCTCTGGGATACCAATTATGCGTAGATTATTTCTTTTTAGTGTATCACTTAGTTCTCTAATTTTCCCCTCATACTCCTGGATTTTTTTATCTCTCTTTTTCTCAGCTTCCTCTTTTTCCATAACTTTATCTTCTAGTTCACCTATTCTCTCCTCTGCCTCTTCAGTCCGAGCCGTGGTGGTTTCCATTTTGTTATGCATTTCGTTTAAAGCGTTTTTCAGCTCCTCGTGACTGTTCCTTAGTCCCTTGATCTCTGTAGCAAGAGATTCTCTGCTGTCAGCTATACTGTTTTCAAGCCCAGCGATTAATTTTATGACTATTATTCTAAATTCACTTTCTGTTATATTATTTAAATCCTTTTTGATCAGCTCATTAGCTGTTGTTATTTCCTGGAGATTCTTCTGAGGGGAATTCTTCCGCTTGGTCATTTTGGATAGTCCCTGGTGTGGTGAGGACCTGCAGGGCACTTCCCCTGTGCTGTGGTGTATAACTGGAGTTGGTGGGCGGAGCCGCAGTCAGACCTGATGTCTGCCCCCAGCCCACCGCTGGGGCCACAGTCAGACTGGTGTGTGCCTTCTCTTCCCCTCTCCTAGGGGCGGGATTCACTGTGGGGTGGGGTGGCCCCTCTGGGCTACTTGCACACTGCCAGGCTTGTGATGCTGGGGATCTGGCGTCTTAGCTGGGGTGGGTAGGCAAGGTGCACGGGGGCAGGAGGGGCAGGCTTAGCTTGCTTCTCCTTAGGTGATCCACTTCAGGAGGGGCCCTGTGGCAGCAGGAGGGAGTCAGATCCGCTGCCGGAGGTTTGGCTCCGCAGAAGGGCAGAGTTGGGTGTTTGCGCGGAGCGAGCAAGTTCCCTGGCAGGAACTGGTTCTCTTTGGGATTTTGGCTGGGGGATGGGCGGGGGAGATGGCGCTGGCGAGCGCCTTTGTTCCCCACCAAACTGAGCTCTGTCGTCAGGGGGCTCAGCAGCTCTCCTTCCCTTTGTCCTCCAGCCTTCCCGCTTTCTGAGCAGAGCTGTTAACTTATGACCTCCCAGACGCTAAGTGGCGCTTGCTGTCGGAACACAGTCCGTCAGGCCCCTCCGCTTTTTTGCAAGCCAGACTCGGGGGCTCTGCTTGGCCGGCGAGCCGCCCCTCCGCCCCGGCTCCCTCCCGCCAGTCCGTGGAGCGCGCACCGCCTCGCCGCCCTTCCTACCCTCTTCCGTGGGCCTCTGGTCTGCGCTTGGCCCCGGCGACTCCGTTCTGCTAATCCTCTGGCGGTTTTTTGGGTTATTTAGGCAGGTGTAGGTGGAATCTAAGTGATCAGCAGGCCGCGCGGTGAGCCCAGCGTCCTCCTACGCCGCCATCTTTAAGGAGATTGTGTTCTGGGATACTTTAAAAAATGAACGCAAAAGAGAAGGTGGTACCCTCCACCTCCCCAACGCATTTTAATTAATTTATGATTTTTCAACAGCTCTGCCACTTTGCTTTAGGGAAATAGCTTAGGAAATGAGCAAAAAATGTAAAACTGTAAACTATTCCAGATTTATTTTTGTATTGTGTTAATCCAAAAGACATGTGCACATGTAGAAAGTGGCTCATTCTGGGAATTACGGTAATTAAGGACAAAGAGAGAGACTTGTTTGGGAAAATGGAAGAGTCATTGAGAAGAAAAAGGTTTCCATGAAGAAAGTGGGTGGGATTCAACTATAGAACCAAAAGAATAAAACAAAACATTGGAAAGTAAAGATGAAAAAACACAGCCTTTCTGTATAGTTATATACAAATAAGAGATAATGTGGTAGATTTTTTCCAATGGCCCCAAATATTTTATCAGTTTCTCCCAGCTGTGGTGAAATCTCTTCCTCCAAACCTTGACTCTTGGCTTGGCCAGATGACTTGTGTGGACCTCCGGGACATCAGCAAGTGTGACACAAAGGCTTGGGGAGGACTTGTGCGCCGGTTTCCTGCTGTTGCTTCCAGGAGCTCTTACGGTACCATGTGACCAGATCTATCACATCTGTCTAACATATAACTGCCAGGCCAGCATACGCTCTCTTAGCACCTTGTACTTCCTTATAAAACTTTTCAAAGTTTCAAGTAAGTAACTAAGTGTATAATCAGATAAATAAGGGTGCATTACTTCACTTCGGATTGTTTTCTTCCTCAAGAAAGGTGTAAAATAAGTTTCTGTGGTGTTAAATAACTTATAGGACATTTCTAACCCCTTCATTTATATTGAGTCAGCATTCCTTTTCAGATTTAAAATTTCTTTCAGTCAGAAAACTTAAAAACCTCCAGGTATTTAAATATTAAGCAAAGTTAACAAGGAATTTATATATTAAAGCATAGTCTAAATTTCACTCTCAAGATCACAGAATTTACAACCAGAAAATTCTTCAGAGACCGTCTGATTAAATACCTCTCATTTTAACATGTGAAATAAATAGGAGTTAACATTTCTAATACTAAACTAAATAAATAGAAGTTAACTCAACATTTCTTTATTTTCTTTTCTTTTTAATATGAAATTTATTGTCAAATTGGTTTCCATACAACACTCAGGGCTCATCCCAACAGGTGCCCTCCTCACTGGACTCAACATTTCTAAAACTAAGCATATTGCTAAGTAACCATAGCCAATAGGGCAATTTTAACAACTTAATATGGTTTTTTTTCCTTATATGAAACTCTACTATTTCCATGTTAAAATGATAGTATATTTTGTCATCTATATAACAATCTTCCAAATATCTTAATTTAGCAGTCATGTTTAAGTATTCCCTTAGCATTTTCCTCAACTAATATTTGTATGAGATGACCTCTCCTGAGGTCATATCCACCTTCTCCAATGTGTCTACCCTAGTTAGATATAATCAATATATGAAGATCCACAGGACACATCTGGAGCGTTTTGGTTATGCCCATATAGACACCTACAGCACCTATTGGTGGAAATAATATTCCAGGAAGTGAAACATCCAGGGAAAATATGAAGAGTAAGAAGGAAAAAAGAATCAATGTGGAGAGAAATAAACATTTCAAAGATAGATGAGAATTGGAATTGTCAAAGTTTTAAAGAAATAGATGGAACCTCTCACATGTTAATGGGAGTGTATTTCAGTATAATCATTCTGGAAGCCAATATAAAAACATGTATAGGGGCACCTGGGTGACTTGGTTAAGCGTCTGACTTCAGCTCAGGTCATTATCTCACAGTTCATGAATTTGAGCCCCATGGCTCTGTGCTGACAGCTCAGAGCCTGGAGCCTGCTTCAGATTCTGTATCTCTCTCTCTGCCCCTCCCCTGCTCACCCTCTGTCTTTCCCTGTCTTTCAGAAATAAACATTAAAAAAAAATTTTTTAAACCTGTATCAAAATTTTAATTTAATAACCTTTTGAGGTAGTGAATCTGTTTCTGAGATTATGTAGGGAGGGTCAAATGCACAGAGATACATATACAATAATGTGCAAAGCTGCTTTGTTTAAAAGACAAAAATGAGAAATAATCAAAACTTCCATTGACAAGGGATTAGTAAAATAAAGCATGGTATAACCATGCAATAAAATGCCAATTAGAAATTTAAAAGAATAGTATCTATACTAACATGGAAAGATGCTGATGTTTTGGGTTTTTTTTTTAATTGTTTTAATGTTTATTTATTTTTGAGAGAGACACATACAGAGTGCAAGCGAGGAAGGGGCAGAGAGAGAGGGAGACACAGAATCCGAAGCAGGCTCCAGGTTCTGAGCTGTCAGCGCGTAGCCCAATGCGGGGCTCAAACTCACAAACCACGAGATCATGACCAAGCAGAAGTCAGATGTTTAGCCGACTGAGCCACCCAGGCGCCCTGATGTTTTTTAATGAAAAGAGAGTAATTTAAAAGTTAAAAGGGTACCATAAATCCACTTATATATAGTTTAGTTATAATCATGTATATGTTTATGACACATAATTAATGTTTTGTTCATAATATTAATTCCATTATTAATCTGCTCAGAATATTAATATATTACTTTTAGGAGGTGCATTTTCAGGATTGTTGTTTTGCTTGTCTTCTTTATACTTATTGTATTTCTTGGATATTTCTAATGGAATGCATATTTTAATAATTTTTAAAACACTAAAACTAATGTTATTTTGAAAAAATACAGAAATGTCAGGCAGAAGAAGAGAGGTTAAAGGGTAAAATAGAAAAATACCAAGGAAGACAGGATCTGAGAAAAGTATCAGCCAAGGAAAGAAAGATAAGAGAAGAGAGGTCTAAAAGCTAAGGCATTGTCAAAGTTCTAAAAGCAACAGAGAATTCAAAAAGGATGAGGACAGAGAGCCACTGTAGTTGGCAATTAAGAGCACTTTTTAATAGTCAAATAGGATACACACTAAGAAATAAGCTATTTACATAAACAGTCCATGTCTCAACTTACTAACATGACTTTTGTTTTTGCGATCACTGTTAACAACTGCATTGGTGTTGCTGACACTGTAATTTTGTATTAATAGCTGTGATGTCATAAAATGCTTTGGCACTATGTCATCTAATTAAATCATGGCAATTATCATTACAAGGAAAAAACTGAGTTATGCAAAGGATAACATAAGCATATTTTAAACAATTTAGCTAGAAATTAGATATCCTTTTGTTAATAAGACTTTCATACTTTTATTAGAAATGCTCCCAAGCTAATTTAGAAGCAGTTTCGAAAGTGGTCAAAAGGAATATTCATAATCTTCCTGTCTCAGAGACAAAAGCTTAATTTACCATCAGAAAATTAAAATTTTACCTTCTTCTAATCACAAATTCAATTATTTTGTTTCCTTTATTGGCATCCCACCTGAACCTCATTAAGGGGTAGAAATGATAGAGAAAGGAAGCAAAGAGAATCCAATTTTTTTCATTGTGCTTTTCAGCAGTTCTGTCTAAAGGCAGTAGGGACAAGTAGGCTGCCAGGAAAGCAGGAAAATAGAATGGGGAGTAAAAAGGTTCCTTGGAGAAAATATAAGACAGCATTCAGAAAAATAAGCTCAGAATACTGGTACGCAAAGTGAAATTAATTCTATTGAGGTTCCAGTGCTACCAGTACTGCTAAATTATAGGTGTGCATTATCCAAAAAATCAAAATGACCTCTTTCAATTATTATATCAATTTATATTTTAATGTAAACATTTATGTGCCAAGTGGCCAGTGACATTTTTTTCCAAAGGGATGTAGGACTGAAGTGCCCTATCGCCAGCACCAGTATCTAAACCTCCTTAGAGAATGCAGGGTATGAAATAGAAAATGGCCCGGTGCTTCTATGCCATTAGCACTTAATTAAATATTGGTGAATGATGACAACTTCCCTAGAAAGGTCCTACGTGAGTGGTAGCCTAGCCCCGCGTGTACTACTGTGAGACCGACCCTCTAGAAAGGCAACAACCTGAGGAGGCTACGCTCACACATAACAGAGGAGCTTTGAAGTAGGATCACACCAGGGGGAAAGATTAGCAGCTGACATAGAGATTTAGAATTTAATCAAGAAGTAGACTAAGTTGATCTACTTCACAATGTCACCTTCATGGTCCTACTCCCTCATTATTAAACTGTGTCACTAAATAATGAATACCCTTAAGTCTCAGAGGCCTGGAAAACGCAAAACTAAAGGGTAATATTAATATAAACCTATATGGTATATATTAAGAAGCTTTGGTCATTTGTGGTCTGTCTTCAAAGTTTTCAATATTTAAGGATTCAAATATTTAAGGATTAAAGGGATACTTTCTATGCGGTAAAATTCCTTCTTTTAATATTTATAGGATTATATTTAATGTAATGAAAAGGAATTTCTTTTCATCTATATCTCTGAAATAGTGATTGAAAATGTTACACACACACACACACACACACACACACACAGTCCTATTCAATTCACAAATGATATATTTAAGTCACATTAGAAAGCAGATACCCTCCTCCATCCAAAAAAAAAAAAAAAAAAAGAAAGCAAATACCCTAAATGCTATACCATACCTTTGATGGGTAGAAATATTATTAAACACAGTTTGACTTATAAAGAATAATGAAAAGTGATTAACAGTAAGGGCTTTATCCTAAGACCGGCTACCTAAAAACTATCATCCTAAGCAAGGGATACAAAATGTATATCCAGGGCTCTGAAATTATGAAACCATAAATTTGCAGGATTTCATAATTACATATACACACTAGAATATATGTTACTGTCCTCAAGCAAATACATGTCTATAACTATTTACAAATGGCCTAATAAACCATAACCAAAGTTATAAAAATACTTTAAGATCTTTCAAATTTTCTTGGAATTACAATATACCATAAAAACAGATTATAAATAACTATCAAGTTGTTGCTCACTTAAAATAGGTAAAGCATCATGAATAAATTATATATATATCAAAATATATTGATGTGTGTCACATACACAAATTATGTGAAATGACTAAAATGAAGAAATACGGAACATGATGTATAGCTCACATGATAATTTTAGAAATAAAAGTATTTAAAACAATACTCTCTCATTTGTTTCTTATTCTTAGGATACCCATGGTAAAATACAAGAGTTCATTATGAAATGTGCTCAGGTGGCAACGATGGCTCAAGAAGGAAATGAAATTTAATATTCACTATTCTTCAGTATTAGTCTATGTGCCTAATTCCCATTCTCAAATATTCAAAGTATTTGGCAGGCAAAATGTACAATTTCATATGGGTCCTATGTAATTAACTAATTTCACTACTCATTACCAATGGACCAACTACCACTTAGAACTGCCCCATTAATTGACATTGAGCCAATATCAACAATACTAAATGCACAAAAGCTAATCAACTAATAATGGCAGGGGAAAATTAACCTTTTTCAAAGAAAAGACATGTGGAATAAGGAAACAATAAGATTATTCATTTTGTGGTGCAGCAGAGGCGAGAATTTAAAATAGGAGAACATGAGGTTATGATCTCACCGGTTTTCAGTTAGAGAGAGGTTCTCTTATTTATGGAAATGAATCTCTCTAATGGGAATTTATTAACTATAAAACTCAAACTTTTGCAAAATTATTCAGAAAACTATTGTGATATGGGTATTAGTTATTGAATCCTTTATTTCTTTATAACAGGACATGAAAATCTTAACTTTTTTTTAAATAGTCATGATCAAATGAGTAAGTATGCCCAAGTCTTCCAATCACCTTGCCCCATTCAGTCCTCTACAACACAAGACTCAGTATTATCTTTAATTCTGCAATACAGTTGTGAAAAGCCCAGACCCTTGTGATTTTTGAATCCCTGCTCTACCACTTGCTAGTCCTTTGGCCTGGCCTATTAGTCTTCTGTGCTTTAGTTTCTTTAACTGTAAAATGGAGATTACAATAGTACTCTCCTCATTTAGTAATTTCAAGAATTAAGTCATTGTCTACTACCTCATGCAAATATTGAAACTTCATCTACAGCATTCTTTGCCCCATGCAGAAATTCCAGTGCTTTGGCCATACCATATTAACTATTCCAGAATATAACAAATGCTTCCTTCTTTGCCTTCAGAACACCCTTCCTCCTTCAAAGCCCACCTCTGTCTTTGTGAAGCCAAACTTGGTTTCTCCCAACAGAATCCACTTTTTCCTTCTCTTGGAGATAAAAGTTTAGAAATAAAATGCATAGGCCTAATTTTGGCTCTTTCTTGCCTTCCTTTTTTTTTCAATTATTTTTTACTTTGATTGCAAAATACTGTGTCATAAATACAAGATCTGCACTCATTATCTTTAGTTTTTTGGTGGAAACCACTTTTGACATGATGATGATCATAATCAGAAAACCATTTCAGTTACCATAAGAGCTCAGGAATGGGGTGAAAGGAAGAAAGTGGGAAGATACTACCATTGATAGAACTATATTGTATGATCATTTTGTGCTAGGTGCACTTTGGGTGCACCATCTAGTAAGTGATCCCCAAAGGAAATAAACTAGTAAACCATTTTTCTCCTCAAGTGGGATGAACAAAAGAATATCAATATAGGGGTATACTTTTCTTTATTAAATCCTTGACTTAAAAGTATGTTACTGTCTGCTAAAAGCAATAAAGGATAAAGAAAATGTCTCTTTTATTTAATGTTGTAGGCCAAGATTTAAAGGTAAGTTTAATTTTTCCATTACAGTTCTACACTTATGAATTCCTGAAAATCAGATTGAAATATAACTAGATTGATTTATCTCAGTGCAGCGCAACATAATCAGAAACTTCTGTATTTACATGTAAAATAATTTCATGGGTAATTATTTGATGAACATTAATTGTGTACCTAATTACACTATATAAATTCACTCTTATGTGATTAGGGATATGTTATTGAATGACACATAAATGAGATTCAATGCAACACATTTTAAGTACCTACCTAATTCAAGAAAAAGTGCTAGATAACACAGGAGAATGTAAATATGTGTAAGATGATGATTTGTCCCTAAACAAGCTTATAATCAAAAAAGAAAGATAAGAAATAATGTACATAACATTAATATAAAAAAGATGTAAACTCAGAAAGAGACGTGTGAAGGAAGAAAATAATTATTCTTCTCAGAGGAGTCAGGTAACACTAATGGATGGGAAAAGTGGGCATTCCATTCCTGTGTGCAGGGAAATCACTAGCAAATGGCAGAGATGGGAAGGCACCAATTTGGGCCAAACTAAAAGGCTTTAAACAGAAGTCTTGAATAATATTCCTGGGGTTTACTGTGTCTTCTATGTTCTCAGACTGTAAAAAATAGAAACATTTGCTAAAAATATGGAAAACAATAGTCTCTCACTAAATAGGTTCTTTATATATCAGTGATTTGGGGAAATATTTAACCTGTGAGGGGAGATGTGAGCTATAATGTTAGGCAACAAAGAAACATGAAAGGTAAAAGTGCAAGCATTCTACACCATATACAGACTTAACTCAAAATGGACCAGAGATCTAAATGTATGACCCAAAACTATAAATTAGAAGGAAATATAGGGAAAAGTTTTATGACATTGGATTTGGCAAGGATTTCCCAGATATGATACCAAAAGCATAGGCAACTAAAGAATAAGTAGACAAATTGGACTACATAAAAACTAAAATTTTCTCTGTATCAAAGGGCACAATCAACAGAGTCAAAAGGCAACCAATGAAATGGGAGAAAATATTTCCAAATCATATATCTGATAGGAGGTTAATATCTAGAATATATAAAGAATTCATACAACTCAACAACAAAACACCTAATTAAACAAGGAGCTAAGGACTTGAACAATAATTTTTCTAAAGATGATGAACAAGTAGCCAACAAGCATATGAGAAGATGCTCAATATCACGAATTATTAGGAAAATGCAAGTCAAAAACCACAGTGAGATATCACCTCACACCCATTAGGATGGCTTCTATCAAAAACAAATAACCAAAGAGAAAATCACAAGTAGGGACGGGGCACCTGTGTGGATCTGACTTCGGCTCAGGTGATGATCTCGCAGTCTGTGATTTTAAGCCCCACATCAGGCTCTGTGCTGACAGCTCAGAGCATGAAGCCTGCTTTGGATTCTATGTCTCCATCTCTCTCTGCCCGTCCCTGCTGACACACTCTCTCTCTCTCTCTCTCTCTCTCTCTCTCTCTTCTCTGTCTCTCTCTCTGCCCCTCCCCTGCTTGTGCTCTCTGTCACTCTCAAAAATAAATAAACATTAAAAAAAACCCTACATCTGAGAAAATCACAAGTATTGGCAAGGATGTGGAGAAATTGGAACCCTTGTGCACTCTTGATGGGAATGTAAAATTATGAATTGCTATGGAAAACAATATGGCAGTTCTTCTAAAAACTAAAAACTGGAATTACTGTATGACCCAGCAATCCCACTTATGGCTATATATTCATAAGTACTGAAGGTAGATTTCAAAGAAATATTTGCATTCCCATGCTCATAACAGTGCCCTTCACCATAGCCATGAGATGAAAGCAATCATTTGATCAACAGATGAATGGATAAACAAAATGTAGTATATACATACAATGGAGTATTATTTAGCCTTAAAAAGGAAAGGAAGTCTATACATGCTACAACATGGGTAAACCTTGAGGACATTATGCTATGAAATAAACTAGTCACAAAGACAAATACTGCATGACTTCATTTATATAAGGGATCTAGAGTATCCAAATTCACAGAAATAGAAGATAGAATGGTGCTTGCTCCAGGATAGGGTAGGGAGCAAATGTGGAGTTGCTTAATGTGTATAGAGTTTCCACTTTCCAAGATGAAAAAGTTTTGAAGATTGGTTACACAACAATGTGAATATACTTAACACTACTGAACTGTATACTTAGAAATGGTTAGATGGTAAATTCCATATCATGATTTCTTTAGCACAAAAGAAGCATTTTTTAAAAAATTGGCAAAAAACAACCCAGTTGCCCTGATTGGAAATCAATCTGTTCAGTCAAAATTAATAAAATAATAGCATGTCATCTTTACTAAATTTTCTTATCTTTATTATCATCTAGTTATTACTAGGACATACGACAGTTGCCATTAATTTCTTCTTATGCCTGCAGAAGATATAACATGGTCATATCTGAAAAAAATTATTAAATTCTTTAAAAAGTACAGGCATCAATTGTGAAAAAGTGGGACGAGGGTAGACAATGAAGAGAGAATCTAAGTGAGTAAGGGTAACTGAAGGGGCACTTGGTTATTTTTATTGGGCCTGTGGAAACTGACCAGACCTATCTATCCATCCATCATAGAGTTTCAGACTCAGTACAGTGTTGGCACTCTCATACTATCCTTTTAACAGATTCACAAGTAAACAGGATCTGAAACCCATCTGGGTTTTTTTATGTTTATTTATTCATTTTGAGAGAGAGACAGAGAGAGACAGAGACAGAGATGGGGAAGGGCACAGAGAGAGAGAGAGAGAGAGAGAGAGAGAGAGAGAGAGAGAGAATCCCAAGCAGGCTCCACACTATCAAAGCAAAGCCCGATGTGGCACTTGAACTCATGAACCCATGAGATCAAGACCTGATCGGAAACCCAGAGTCATATGCTTGAACGACTGAGCCACCCAGGCACTCCTGGAACCCATCTATCTTATCAAGGCCTCCAACATACTTGCCACTTCATGTTCATATGTTCAGTATAGTGAAACAACTTAAATGTTTTGCAGAAAATCCACTCAGTTCAAGTCTTTTTGGACTCTCTTATGACAATTGGTAGAAGATTTAACAGCCCTGGAGCAAGACCATAAATGTATATTGTTATACTTTCCAAGGGTATGTTTACTTCTGGTAATCCTTCTTGATAGTAATAGATACAAATGCACTTTCCCCATCAATAGTTGTATACCACATGCATGAGGTCATGTTAACCTGCTCTAAGAAGATTCCATTTCTGACAAAGCAGTGGCAATTGATGCCACCATTTGGCTGAGTCTGTAATCATCCACAACTGTCCTCTATGATTTGACAATTTCTGCAAAGATGGCACTAATCTCTGCCATTTCCATCCAGTATCGCATGCAATACTGATTTTCATTTACTCTCATGGCCAAGACAAGTAGTTTGAGAGCCCTTCTCACCCACTACAACTGTTCTTAGCCCCACAAAGACACCAAGGTGAAGGTCCTGCTAATTACCAAGTATATATGTCTCTTGGTACTGTTCAGGGAGCAGGAAAATGATGAATGAGTCAGGTTCCTCAGCAACAGACTCTGAGACAGAGATTTGTGTTCAGGGAGGTTATTGAGGAAAACTGTCAGAAATAACACCCTTGCAGAAATATGGGCAGCAGCATTTGGTAAGGAAGAAGTTTAATTATGGTACAGTTGCAGTAAAGGCCTTCATTGACTCCAGAAGGAGCTTTGAAGCTGAGACCACCCTTCAGAGTTGAAAGAAACTGAAGCAAAGGGGCTAGGCCTTTATACTCCTTCACTGAGGGTTCATTGAATGCAAGATGCCACAGGGGAGGTGGCTGCCTCAGCAAGAAACAGTTACTTTCAGGGGAAGGTAATTTCTGGGGAAGAATTCAGCTGTGGGACAATAGCAGGCAACACCAACAGCAACCAGAGAAATAAGCACCTCAATCCTTAAGAGGGGATGTTAGTGTTCGTGGTAATATCCACTACTAAGGTTATCAGATTTGGCAAGTAAAAAGCAATAAATAAACATATTGCATGGCATACCTATACTAAAAAGTTACTCATTACTCATCTAAAATTCAAATATAACTGAGCACTGTATATTTTATCTGTCCACCACACATGTATTAAAGGGAAAGTAGAAGAAGGAATTTCAAGGATATTAATGTATTTCTCCTTTTGTAACCTGATACTTTGTACAGTACTAATCTCACATGGATGTGGGAGACCAAAAATAAAAACTGGTAAACCCCAACAATTTTTGCTCTACCTGCAATCCTGATTTGGTCTAATTACAGGGAATCAGTTGCTGCTCACTACATTTTGCTACTGGAATCAGAAATAAGTTTAGAAAGAACACTAGCAGTTTTAAGGAGGGTGGATTGTGGGAAAGAGAGCACCCAGTATACAGAGAGGGAAAGAAAAAGAGCAGTGGCAGTGGGAGTGAAAAAGAAGAAATGAGAAGAGAAACCCCGAAGATAGATTCAAAGAATTTACTGTCTGATGTAGAAAAACAGGAGGTGAACAGAATCTAATAAAATTGTATGCTCTTGATTTCAGGTAATAGGAAACGAGAGGAAAAATGGTACAAGATACACATAAAACAAAAACATATTTGAAGGGAGAAATTATACATTTGACATAACATTCATCAAAATGTATAATATATGTGAATACATTAGCTAATATACTATACCAAGCTGCTAATATGGTCAAGTGATCATTTCCATTAAACATATTTCACCTGAGACTTTATAGATATTTTTAACCACCTGGCATTTCTACAAGCTGTGCACAGGATGTTACATTATACTGGTAATTCTATTAGCTATTAATAACTCTTACATACATATAAATCCTATAAACACTAATTTTCAAATTTAAAATCTTAATTGAATGAAGAGTTTATAAATTGTGTGGTTTTCTTCAATAGTAATTCCAAACTCGATTTTATTTAAAATAAATATCTATTTGTGTTTTATCTACATTACTAAAGAAGTTCTTTTTTTAATGTTTATTTATTTTTGAGAGAAACAGAGACAGAGACAGAGAGCACGAGAGGGGAAGGGACAGAGAGAGAGGGAGACACAGAATCTGAAATGTACCCCAAGCTCTGAGCATCATCACTGAGTCCGAAGCGGGGCTCGAACTCAACAGCTGTGAGATCATGACCTGAGCCAAAGTTGGACGCTTAATCGACTGAGCCACCCAGGCGCCCCGCTGAAGAAGCTCTTAAAATGTGGAGCTCTGGCCGTTTTCTTTAATTACACCAAAGGAGAAACTACTACCCACATTACCTGCAGCAATGCTATCTTTATAACTGGCACTCTCCCCTTACCCATTTTATATTATGCTGTCAGTCGATTTTTCCTGAACCATGACATCCAACACACTATACCTGCATTATTTTCTAATTCAGAATAATCAGTCCGGGAACCATTGATAGATCTATTGATTCTTTGTGTGCATCACAGCAGAATCCTGTATAGCACCCTCAGATGCTAGGATGTCTATCTACTTAGTATGGTCTGGGAGCAGAACAAATATTTAGAAAGTCAAAATAAGTAAGTTTTTTCTATTTTATTTCAAGATTCTAAAATGTAATGTTACATTTACACTCTGTGATGTTAATTTTAATCACCAGTGACTTAGCCACAATTATTCTCTTCTGGGATTAAAATGGCCACTATAGATATCAGTAAAGAGAAGAAAATCTGACTTATCCAGTTGTGTTCACCAATCAGAAATCTCTTAATCACACTGTCCTGAATACCATGCCAAGTAAGAAAATATGTATATAATACACATTGATAAAATAATTAAAATAAACTTATTAAATTCTGTTTTTGTAGTATATATTTTCCATCCAAAGGGAACATTCAGTATGTCACTGCAATTTTTTTAATTGTTTTTTTTTAATGTTTATTCATTTGTGAGAGAGAGAGAGAGAGAGAGAGAGAGAGCACAAGCGGGGGAGGACAGAGACAGAGGCCCATGAGACACAGCATCCGAAGCAGGCTCCAGACTCTGAGCTGTCAGCACAGAGCCTGGAGTGGGGCTTGAACTCACGAGCCATGGGATCATGACATGAGCCGAAGTTGAAAGCTCAACCGACTAAGCCACCCAAGGCACCCCAGTATGTCACTGCAATTTTTGTAAATTATTAAACTGTTAACTTTCAATTATCTGTGTGCAGATTATCACAATCTTTAAACCCAAGATGTTTTTTTCCTGTAATGAGTATACTTTTAGGCCAGCTTCTTGCTTTACTGAGTTTTCTTAAATGTGCTTAGTGAATACAAGTGTAGTTTAATTCATGACAGGACATTAGTAGCTGGTAAATACTCTACTGGGGAAAAAATGTAATATAATGGCATTTCAAATCCAAGGAGAAATTATCTTTATATTCTCCTTTATCAATTTAGATTTTTCAAGTTTGTGCTCCCTTCAATTTGTGTAATGAAAATAGATTGCATAGCAAATCACTACACCCACTCAGGAAGTATAACCTTCCCAGACCTGCATATTTTCTGTGCACCACACAAAATGTCAGGCACTGAGTAGGTATACTTGCTGAAAGTTTAAATATTATATCAATTCTCCTGTTATTCAATTGTTGTAGCTAAATATAAGATCTAAGACCTATGAATTCCATTGTAATTTAGTTACCTGACAATTCCTAGGAGGAATATCCCTTACTTCTCAGCTGTGGTGGATTATTAAGAATTATCTCTGATTATTTTTACTTAAGATTACTTTTTTAACCAAAAGATGAAAAATATCATATACCTGTGTCTCACTAATAATAATTTCTGGTTAAAAATGAAAATTAAGTAATAAGGAGTGTACATTAAATTGTGGTGTAAAATCAAAACCACAATAAGATACCACCTCACACCTGTCAGAATGGCTCACATTAACAACTCAGGCAACAACAGATGTTGGCGAGGATGCGGAGAAAGAGGATCTCTTTTGCACTGTTGGTGGGAATGCAAGCTGGTGCAGCCACTCCGGAAAACAGTATGGAGATTCCTTAAAAAAACTAAAATTAGAACTACCCTATGACCCAGCAATTGCACTACTAGGCACTTATCCACAGGATATAGGTGTGCTGTTTCAAAGGGACACATGCACCCCCATGTTTATAGCAGCACTATCAACAATAGCCAAAGTATGGAAAAAGCCCAAATGTCCATCGGTGGATGAATGGATAAAGCAAATGTGGTGTATATATATACAATGGAGTATTGGCAATCAAAAAGAATGAAATCTTGCCATTTGCAACTACGTGGATGGAACTGGAGGGTATTATGCTAAGTGAAATTAGGCAGAGAAAGACAACAATCATATGACTTCACTCATATGAGGACTTTAAGAGACAAAACAGATGAACATAAGGGAAAGGAAACAAAAATAATATATAAACAGGGAGGAGGACAAAACAGAAGAGACTCATAAATATGGAGAACAAACTGAGGGTTACAGGAGGGGTTGTAGGAGGGGGGGATGGGCTAAATGGGTAAGGGGCACTAAAGAATCTACTCCTGAAATCATTGCTGCACTACATGCTAACTAATTTGGATGTAAATTAAAAACAAACAAACAAAAATCCTTTGAAAAAAAATTGTGGTGTAGTAATAACTATCAAGACTTAATGTAAATCTTATGCCAGGCACTATTCTAAGTATTTTTCCCTTAATTCTCATAAGAACTTTATGAAATATATTCTAATGTTACCCTTACTTTATTTTTTAAATTTTATACTTTTTAAATTTGAGTATAGTTGACACACCATGTTACATGAGTTTCAGTAGTGTATAACATAGTGATTGGACAAATTTATACATTATGCTATGTTCACACGTATACCTACCATCTGTCACCATACAACACTGTGACGATATCATTGACTATATTCCCTATTCTATTCTGCACCTTTTATTCCTGTGACTTATTCCATAATTGGAAGCATAGGTCTACCACCCCCTTTACCCATTTTGCCCATCCCTCCACCCATCTCTGCAGACATCGGTTTGTTCTCTGTACTTACAGTTCTGATTCTGTTTTTTGTTTGCTTATTTATTTATTTTATTAGATTCCACATATAAGAATTCTTTATTGGTCTGACTGAATTCATTTGGCATAATACCCTCTAGGTCCATCCATGTCATGACAAAAGGCACAATCCCATTCTTTTTTATCACTAATATTCGTATGTGCGTGTGTATGTGTACATGTGTGACCTCTTCCTTATCTATTTGTGTATTATAGATAGTAAGGTTGCTTCCATATCTTGGCCGTTATCCCTATCTTCTGTTTAAACGTTTATTTATTTATTTTGAGAGAGAGAGTGAGCAGGGGAGGGGCAGAGAGAGAGAGGGAGAGCAAGAGAATCACAAGCAGGCTCCACACTGCTAGCACAGAGTGCAATCATTGTTATCCTAATCTTAACAGTTGAGAAAACTGAGGTGCAGAGAAGTTAACTGGCTGAAGTTTTCATAGCAAATAAGGGGCAGAACTCGTATTTAATCCAGTGCTGTTTGGTTTCAGAGTCCATCCACTGAACTGTCAGACCATACTACCTCCCTGCTGACTTATTTGATCTTCTTCCTATTGATGCCTCCACCTCTCACATATATCTGAGTGAAACTAGAATGCCAGTTGTCTTTAACTTTCTTTCAGTGACAGCTTACTCTGACAACATAGGCTGGACTAGCTGCCCTTCCTGTCCTATTGTCCCCTCTCATGTAACACCTAATGTGCCAGACTGTCGTAACTTTTTTTTTCTTCGTTCCCCAATTGATAGTAATTCCTGAAGCAATAATTACTGAAAGACTGGCATACAACACAGTGTCTGGAATATGTATAGTAGAGATTCATTACATGTATGTTGGATGAATGGATACTTCTCATTGTTTTTAGGTCTGCCTGGTGGCATTTCAGGCTGCGTTAAAGCAATCATATCCACAACCCACCACCGCCACCATGACTCTAATATCTACTTTTACAATTCTCCAAATTGTGACAAACTTCATATTTCTCTTTGAAATACTTTAAGAAAGCATAAAAAAAACTATCCCAAGGGGGGAAAAGGGTCTTACCTTCTAAATCTTCTTTCTCAAAGTGTGTTTTGAGAATAGAACGAGTTCCACCTCTATCCACAACTGCCTCTTCATCATTTCTCTGTAGAATGGGAAGAAAGAAGATCAAATGACATTTCATTTGTCTTTATCCACAGGGATACTTTCCAAGACCCACTGTAGATGCCTGAAATCACACTAATACCAAACCCTATATAAACTATGTTTTTTGTTATGCATACATACCTATGATAAAGTGTAATTTATAAGTAAGGCACAGTAAGAGATTAACAATAAGAATGAAATAGAGCAATTATAACAATAGCCTATAATAAAAATTATGTGAACATGGTCTCTCTCTCTCAGAATATCTTATTGCACTATACTTACCCTTTTTGTGATGACATGATATGATAAAATGCCTATGTGATGGGATGAAGCAAGGTGAATCATGTATGTAGGCACTATGACATAGCATTAGCCTACTATTGACCTTCTGATGGTATCTCAGAAAGCAGATCATCTGCTTCCTGGCCATAGTAGACCTCAGGTCAATCACAGATAAAAGTGGACTAGTGTACATATATTCCCATAATTCCCTTAATTTCAGAAAATAAACTATAATTTAAATCCAATATTTTAGGGGTTTAAGTCAATCACTCAAATGTAAACAACTTTCTATTTGATTATCGAGTGTTAGTTTAAAAAGGAGATTAAAATTAAGTTAACCACATATTCAGAGAAGAATGTCATTTGACTTTCCATGAAATCGAAGATAGTCAAACATTCCAGTTGCCATCATTTGTTAGTGAAATGAAAAACAGAAAACAGTTATCCTGTCAATTTTGTAACATGCATTTTTTTTTATCTCTGATAAAGAATTCTTGTTAACAAGAATGACATTTGGACTATACAAGGAAAATATGGAAATCATTAGTATTAATGCCACTAATGCTATGGCAAGGTGAAATAATTTCATTGCCATTTAAAATGGGGTTGGGGGAGGGGAGGGTGGGTGATGGGTATTGAGGAGGGCACCTTTTGGGATGAGCACTGGGTGTTGTATGGAAACCAATTTGACAATAAATTTCATATATTGAAAAAATAAAATAAAATAAAATAAAATAAAATAAAATAAAATAAAATAAAATGGGGTTGGGGAATCTAATCTCTTGAAAGCAATTACCAGCAATTATTAGGTAAACTACAACTCTAATTACTTTGCTTCAGTCTAATGCATTTTATTCAAACTAAACTTTTAATTATAATCCTATACATTACACTTTCTCTACACAGTCTCTCTCTATATAGAGAGAGATAGGGTTTTTTGTATTTTGTTTTGGGGTTTTTGGGTTTTTTTTGTTTTGGGGGAGTTTCTTTTATTTAGAATGGCTGGATGGAGGTTCTCTCTTCTGAGCAGTGTACATACACTGAAAACAATATACTCACTGATTTGGTATTCAATAAAATAATGGGGGGGAGGGGAAAGTATAATCCATTAAACCATGCAGGAATGAACAAAATACAAAATAGTGAATGAAGTGAAAGACAGATTATTTCCAAATTTTATTTGATTGTGAATATCTGTATAAAAATTGCTTTAAAAGTGAACATTGAACACAAAGGAAAAAAGGTAGGAAGGGAAAGGAAAGAAAACGAAAAGGTAGGCTAAAGATGAATAAATCTTCCAACATGTATTTCTAAGCCTGTTCTAGTATATGACTATTAGAAAAAATTAAAGATTTCTGTTTCTTCTTCAAAAGCTTTAAATTCCCATGCATAATCTTGATAAAGATTTGGCCTCCATGTTTTAGAAATCAGTATTGTAAACTGTAGGATTACAGAGTAAGGACCTATTCAACGTAGAAAGATCAGCTCTCCTATGCTTCACACACAGCAGACACACAGTAGAAAAACATGGTTTATAGCCTGTAGTCCTGTGTCTTTCAGACAACATGGGCTGAGACAGGTCAGGGCAGTGCCTGAAATCAGAGCGAAAGAAACCTATACCACAAATGAGAGAAAACACGAAAATTAAGATATGATTCAGAGCCTACTGTTATTGTATTTGGCAAAGTTTTAAAAATCTGTTGGTTTGAGGGGCGCCTGGGTGGCGCAGTCGGTTGGGCGTCCGACTTCAGCCAGGTCACGATCTCGCGGTCCGTGAGTTCGAGCCCCGCGTCGGGCTCTGGGCTGATGGCTCAGAGCCTGGAGCCTGTTTCCAGTTCTGTGTCTCCCTCTCTCTCTGCCCCTCCCCCGTTCATGCTCTGTCTCTCTCTGTCCCAAAAATAAATAAATGTTGAAAAAAAAATTAAAAAAAAAAATCTGTTGGTTTGAGCAAAATAGCAATAGAAAAACTAAAGACTTATATATTTATATAATTTTCCTGAACTAGACAAATGCAAATTTCAGCCTCTCTAGAATCTATTCCTGATATGTTTACAAATTGCATTTATCCTCTGTACAAGACATATTCAAATATATGTCACATTGGAATATATCTCTGCCCTCCAGGGTGTTAGGAAGAATGCCAAAAGCTAAGTCATGCATCCGTGTTCAGAGGTCAGAAGAAGCATTATTCCACCATACATTACAGTGGCAGCCTTTTAAAACAATTGCATAATGGGAAGTTTTATACAGATGTTTGCCCCTGTATATAAAATATTTAATTCTTATTTCAAGGGCCTGAATCAATTTTCAACTTATACAAAACAGTTTTCTCCTTACTTATATACATTACATATACTATTCACGTACAAAAGATAATTCTACTGAACAGTTAATGTTAGGATATTGAGATAAAATAAAATTTTGCAGACGTAGAAGTGGAATATAAATAGGAAATAATTGGTTATTTAATTACAATATGAATTACAAGCTGAAGTGCCCTAATTTTAACGTTTCATTGATGGAAAGAAAAGAACTTGAAGCTAGAATATGAACGTAACTCAATGTAAGTGACTCATTTTGCAGTTTCATAGAACTTTAAATACTCTCCAGATAGACCATAGAAACATCAAATGTCAAATGTCTGATCTTTTAGGTTGAAAATTCCCAAGATACAACTTAATACTAATACATATAGTGAAATTCCTCTACTGTGGAGATAGTTCAAAAGATTATTTCAATATTACTGAAGACTTTTTAACAGAGTACTCCTCTTCCTCCCTATGACCAAGAGCAAGTAAGCAAGGGTGTGATGAATGAAGACAATGCAGGGACATGTGACACTGGGCACCAGACTGTGTGGTAATCCCAAATACACCAGTAAGAATATTTCTAATTCATTTTATATTGCTACCCTTTTTAGATTTGCTGAACATCAAATACATTAATGTACCCTAATATCCATATGTATTTACTTACTTAGAACAAAGTCTAGCACCAAGAGAAAACACATAAATCTATTGCATTGCCTCTCAATACAATTTACCCTTGCTACACTATTGGCTAAACATTTATTCCAGTATATAGTATAAGACAATGTTTTAAAATTTGGGGTGGGTGGCATGACCCATAGTGAGAAATATATATTCAACACAGTCACATATTCATGTTATCAAAACAAAGTTTCACAAACCAACATTTACCCTTACTATAAACAATGTGGTATGATATTTTCTATTCCAAGATATTCTGTTTCATTTAAAAATACTAGTCACTATCCATTAAATTTATTTCAGTACTTAAAAATTAGTGGTACGGATGCCTGGATGGCTCAGTCGGTTAAGGGTCCAACTCTTGATTTCAGCTCAGGTCAGGGCCTCGCGATTCGTGAGTTTGAGCCCCTCGTCGGCTCTGGCTGACAACGTGGAACCTGCTTGAGGTTCTCTCTCTTCTTCTCTCTCTGCCCCTCCCTGTTTGCACTCTCTCTTTCTCTCTCTCTCCCAAAATAAATAAATAAACTTTTTAAAAAATGAGTTATGACCTGTTATTTGAAAAACACTGGGATAGACTATGACCCTGGGACAGAGTAACAGCAATTAGTTCACACAGAAATCACATCTTAAATCCATTTACATAGGCCTCTAACTAAATGAACAAATAGCAATACTATATTTTTCAAATCAATATTTTAATTTTTGAAGTTTCTGTCATGTTAAGTGTAGGGACACATTATGTAATTACATATATATCTTTTGATGAACTGTTTTCATTTTTTTTCCCAACAAGAGAGTAATGGTTTGCTTTTCCTAGTTCCACTTAAGTACTTTTCTCCATGCCTTCCCAAGAAAGTAGGAACAAATAGTATTATCTAAGATCCTCTCCAGTTAAACTCTGCTTATGACTAAACTGAATTTGTATTCAACTATTTTAAGAGCAAACATCATATAACTGACATAACCAAATATAATTTATAATTTATATGTAGAAAATTATAATTTTCTACAATTTGATTACTTCTAAACCTTAATGTTAGAAGTGTCTTAATACACTTGTGTTGAATCCAAATGTATGTAAATGTAAATTGGGAATATTTCTACCTCCAAAGAAAGTCTTTAAAGGGAATAGTTTGCTGTTATTATTTTTACTGAACAATTACTAGAGAGCAATAACGGAAAAAATAGCTTTCTAGCTCAGCTGTCATATTTGAAGTGACCTTGAACCAGTACAGTCTCTCATGAAAGAGCAATTAACATGGGCTAGCACATTTAGGTGTTAAAATATTTAGGAAAAAATATCAACAATTTCTTCTATAATTGTTTGTAAATATCATGAAGCTCTCTATGAGTGTACAAAAATGCATTTTTTTCCTGATTTACCATAACTCTTGAGCACAATATCCACAGAAACAAACTTTTCTAATTTTATCAAAATCTAACAGTTAATCCCATGAGCAGAACAACTCAAACTTTTCATGTCCTTTTGATAATTCTCATCTCATTTGCAAATGAGTTAATAAAAGACAGAGCAGTTCATTTTCATTTCATTATTCTTCCCTGGACTATTTATCACATTAATTTTTTTAAAGCAACCTATCCTTCAATAAATGGGGCTGAGAAAACTGAACAGCTACATGCAAAAGAATGAAACTGGACCACCTTTTAACACTACACACAAAAATAAATTGAAAATGGATTAAAGATCTAAATGTGAGACATGAAAACATAGAAATTCTAGAAGAGAACACAGGCAGTAATTTCTCCAACATTAGCCATTATAATCTGTTGGTCTTGAATTTGCTCACCAAGTTCTCAAAAAATGTTATTTATTTTCATTGTTATTTATATTATTATTTGTATCACTGGAGCCACAGAAATAAATGAGACATGGCTGCTTCCCTCAAAGAGCTTATAGACTTCACCTTCAGTACAACACACAATGGCATTATTAAATTCATACAGGGGATGTTCAGCCGTAACGGTTATTATTTTTCTCCAAGAAAGTAAAGACTCCATTAAAAAAGACATGTGAGCTGATGTTTAAAAGATCAATGTATCTTTTCCAGGCAGACAAGGGGACAAAGTAGAAGTTCAGTTGCAAGTATCAAGACAAGAGACTAGTTATTTGAATAAGAGTGAAAGACAATAGTTGAACCCAGAGCAAGACTGACTAGATAATAAATTACGGAACTACTGATTTTGTTCTCCTAACAATCCAAATGTCTGGAAAGAAAACCTCTAAAACCCAGGATGAGATCGAAAATCTTTTTTTTTTTTTAATTTTTTAAATGTTTATTTATTTATGAGAGAGAGAGAGAAAGAGAGAGGGGGAGGGGCAAAGAGAGACAGAGACATAGAATCAGAAGCAGGCTCCAGGCTCCAGGCTCCAAGCTGTCAGCACAGAGCCAGAGGCGGGGCTCAAACCCACAAACCGTGAAATCATGACCTGAGCCAAAGTCGGATGCTTAACAAAATGAGCCACTCAGACACCCCAAGTTTGAAAATCTTGATGTAAAAAAGTAGGGCTTCTAGAAATTAGAAATTTATATATATATACACATATAAACTATATATATTTATATATATACATTTATATTTATACTTACATGTACTTACATATATAATCCTTAAAAACTCCACATATATTTATATAAAACTCTCTCTCTCTCTCTCTCTCTATATATATATATATATACAGTATATATATATATATATATATATATATATATATATATATATATATACATATCTCCATATATATTCCTTAAGGTTAAAAATTCCAAAGATGGGCAAAGCAGTAGACTGGACAAAGGATATAAGAATTAGGGAATAGGCAAAAAGATCTGAAAAAAATCACACAGAACATAGCATAAAATGACAAGGATATGAAAAAAACATGAAATAGGTAAGTTTTAAAATGAGGATAATACGATGAAGTCTAACATATACCTAAATGGATTTCTAGAAGATAAGAATAGAGAAAATGAGGAAGAAGTACTATTTGAAAATAATAGGTAAAAAATTTCCAGAATTGAAAAAACAGGATTCAGGAAACACAATGAATCACAAACAGGATAATTAAAGAACAATTAACACCTCCGCATATCATGTGAAACTGCAGAATGACACATTGTTACAGCAAGAAGGGAAAAAAAAAATGATTACCTACAAATGAATGACAAACTAATAAAAATAGATCCCAGAAGACAGTAAAATAAAATCTTCAGAATATTAAGGAAAAATCATTATAAATCTAGAGGTGGATACCCAGTAAAATTATCACTCAAGAAACACCCTTCTGACAAACAGAAAGAGAATTTATCACCAAGGCATCCTTTGTAATGGAATTTCAAGGTATATACTTTAGGAAGAAAACCAATGACCCCAGAAAAAAGGTCTCAGATGCAAGAAGGAATCCCAAGCCAAGAAACTAAAGGACATAAACAAATATAAAGAAAATAAAAATAAGATGAGTTTAAAAATCAACTTCATGATTTCTAAGACCATTTCTAATTACATTTTTAAAAATTTTTTTAATGTTTATTTATATTTGAGAGAGAGAGAGAGATAGAGACAGTGCATGAGCAGGGGAGGGGCAGAGAGGGAGGGAGACAGAATCCGAAGCAGGCTCCAGGCTCTGAGCTGTCAGCACAGAGCCAGACGTGGGGCTCGAACCCACGAGCTGTGAGATCATGACCTGAGCTGAAGTTGGATGCTCAACTGACTGAGCCACCCAAGCGCCCCTCTAGCTGATTTTTTTTATACATATTAAGTTGTTTTCTACTTTAGTGTAAGTAAGGGTCATTTTTGGTCTCTATTCATGTAGTTATCCATGCTTTATCCTAAGATAATAACATTTATAACTCTTCATCAATACCCTTCTCCACTCCTGCCACCCCAAATCCTGATAGTTTCACTGACATACTAGAGAGTTGTGATATCACTTAGTATTAATTCTAAGAAGAGGATAAACATCTACATATACACTTTAAAATACAATTAGCAATTTTTAGTCTCTCCATAGTGAGTAAAGACTTGTTCCTTACAACTTTGTAAGAATTATGAAATTAGAGCACTACATAAATATTAGCCTTCTCATCACAAATTAGGACAGTTCTGAGTTGGCCTATATACACAAAAGTCAATTATATGAATTATTTAAACAGAAATAAGCTCATAGTACCTGACTTATACCTGAATTAGACTTGAATACTGAAAAATTTGCAATCTGAAGATAGAAAGTTTCCTAATAGAAGCAAAATCAACAAATCAAGGCAGAGAATGGGGATAGTAAAATAATATTTATAAGCAACATGGAATAATTCAAAGATATTTTTAGATAACTAAAAGGGTACTGAGGAGTAAGAAACAAAACATTAGGAGATGAACTTTAGTGATAAGAAAACAAGCAGTGCAAGGAGATACTTCATATACACTTGAGTTATAAAAGTATAGTGTTTAAATACTTAAAAAGCAAAGTAAGCAAGTCTAACCAGTTTGGTGTTTTTTTTTCTTTAACCCCAGTGATTGTTTTTTAGTGGTATGCTTTACAATGTCATAGGCAAAGTGGCAATAATCTGAGTAGTGACGTAGTTTAAAAAAAATGGCTTTTGCTATATTTAATACCCATTTTAAGCAAATTGATTTTCCTATACAAATGCCAAAAATGTGGGAAAGCCAATGGAGAGGGCCACTTTATTTACTTCCCACTTTAGATCTAAAAAACCAACCAACCAACCAAAAACACTTGTGCTCTTAAATTTTCTAATTATCTAAAAATTCAAGGGATATATAGAAAGAAAATATAAATACCCTAGACATGGGGAAAATATAATTACATTAAAAATGGGATATGAGATAAAGGCAAAGGATGAGTAAAAATGTGTACATCTGACCACTGAACAACAGAAGTTTGAACTGTGTAAGGCCACTTATACACAGATTTTTTCTTTTTTTTTTTTTTTTTAAACTTTTTTTTTTTTAACGTTTATTTATTTTTGGGACAGAGAGAGACAGAGCATGAACGGGGGAGGGGCAGAGAGAGAGGGAGACACAGAATCGGAAACAGGCTTCAGGCTCTGAGCCATCAGCCCAGAGCCCGATGTGGGGCTCGAACTCACGGACCTCGAGATGGTGACCTGGCTGAAGTCGGACGCTTAACCGACTGCGCCACCCAGGCGCCCCGAAGATGGATTACTTCTTATGTTTCCTCAACTACTTATTCCTTTCACAAGCCCAAGGACTATTATTTGAATTAAACTGATTTTTGATTGAGATGTGAGAATTTATTCTACTACGTAGAAGAACCAAACTCCAATTATTAGAAATATATATGAATTATCTGTCCCTCTATGTATTATATAATAGAAACAGCCAAAACTGATTTATAGCTAGTATTATACCTATAAATGTTTATTGTTTATTAAACTTATGGTAACAATAGGCACCTAGAAAAGTCCAGAAGAGGAAGCAGAATAGCAGCTAAGAAAATCTCTAAAACCAGACCACCAGGATTCATATCCAGTTCTGGTACTTCTACTTACTTGGCCATGTGACTTTAAGCAAGTTCTTTCTGCCTCAATTTCCTCAAATGCAAAATGGGGATTATAGTGTTTACTTTACACGATTTTTATGAAGATTAATATAAAGCATGCTAACATGCTTAGAACAGTACCAGGGAGTTCTATATTGGTGTTAGTTAGGTAAATACACTTTATCTTATATAATCCTCCCAACAGTTCTAGAAGATAGATATTTTTGTCCCTATTTCAAAGATGAGAAATCTGAAGCTCAGTTAAGACAGGTTAAATAATTTGTCCAAGAGTAGTTTGTTCAACTAATATGAGGTAGGGTTAGGATTTGAATCAAATTTTATATGGCTTTAAAATTCATGTTCCTTCTACTGTGTCACATACTGATTCATTTTCTTAAAGCTTAGCCATTTTTCTCCCGATTTTTACATACCACATAAATAACATTAACAATAACAAATTTGGGGTAGAAAAAAATTAAATAACATTCAAGCCTTCTTTCTGAAATCTTATAATTTTCTACATTCTCCTCTAATCTATAGAAAACAAATATGCAAAAGCAGTTATATATTTTGATTTTTTAATCTTAAAGTATGGTTATTACTAGTGCTCACAATATCATGTTGTCCTCTTTCTCTTCCTGGACTACAAGAAGAGTATTATACATATCCCAGGCCCTTGTAGTAACTAGTGTTGCCCAAAGGGACATAATCAAAGTGATGGTGTATCATGTCTGGACCAAAGTACAGAAAAGTGAGTGTGATTTCTCCATTCTCTCTCTTCCCAGGTGTAGAGACCAAGCAGATCAGGTGATCCGGTGGTGCAGTTATCTGTAAAATCACTGAGCCTCTGTCAGTCTGAATTCCTGAGCAACTGCGTGGAAGAGAAGTTCCCAGTCTCAGCCCTGACCCACATTTATTGTATTTATTGCACGAAGCTACTGAGATTTTAGAGCTGTTACTGCAGCATAGCTTGATCTATCCTAACAAGAAAACAAACATTTTTTTTAATGTTTATTTATTTTTGAGACAGAGAGAGAGGAAGAGAAAGAGCATGAGCGAGCATGAGCGAGGGAGGGGCAGAGAGAGGGGGACAGAGGATCCGAAATGGGCTTAGTGCTGACACCAGATGCAGGCTTCAAACTCACGAACCGTGGTATCATGACCCGAGCTAAAGTCAGACACTCAACCAACTGAGCCACGCAGGAGCCCCAAGAAAACATTTTTATATTTATACTTCCTCAAATTTATACTTTCTAGTGATTACATACTTTATTGTTGATGTCATATAGTTTAGTGTTTAGTTAAGCCTTCCTGTAGTATTGGTCACTTAGATTTTTATCTAATTTCTCACTAATGTAAATAATTTTTCATTATTCGTATTTATAGAGATTAAACGATGGAAAACTTAAGCATAGAGATAAATTACTGTATTTACATCAAAACAGTGAGCACAACTGGGTAGTTATTTAAAAGTACGCCTTTAAAATGCAACAGAATGGTAGAATTGCTTTTTTATGAAATAAAGAAAGGTGTTAAAGGAAGAATTTAAGAAAAAAGTAGTAAAGAAGATACTCGTTGGTGCCAAAATAGCTAAGTGAGAGCAGAGATTTAAAAATGAAAAGGGATGACAATAATGGAACTGTGAGAAAAACCAATGAAAAACATCCAAAAGAAAGGGTCAACAAATGGGGACAGAAAGAATGGGAAAAAATGTAGATGCAAAGTTTATATAAGAATTTATGTTTATTTTCTTAATAGTAATTTGGAAAAAATGATAGTAACTTGGAAAATAATACTTTAAAATGCATTGTATATGTACCTTATTTATGTTTATGTATCTCTAACTTTCCTCAGAATTTTCAAGGAAGGAAAGGGAATTAGGAGAACAAAGAAAGACATAAGACTTCAAATTCTACAGAAAGATTATATCTCATAACTGAGTCAATCAAATAATTGGCAAGCAGCCAGATATATTTAGCTATCACTATCCTAACATCAAGTAACTGAGAAGTACTGATTGCCATTATGTTTTGAAGAAGATACATCTTTATGGCAAAAATCTATAATTTATATGTGAAACAATGTCTTGTAGCCAGATACTTAGTGCTTAGGGTTTATCCCAGCTTAATTTTATTGTCCTTGTTTCCTAATATTGTCATAGAGGTTATTTTACAGAACAATTTCAATTGTGTAATTTTAAAATAGACATATGGTAAGCCTTCCAATCAGAAGCCAAATCTGTCAACAGGTCTATTTCATAGTCCCTGAGATTAAACCAGAGGGCGTACAATTTAGAAAAAGACAATGGAACTCAAGAGTTCAGCAAAATAAGCTGTTAAAGATGGGAGGACTTTAAAATTTTTAATGTTTATTTATTTTTGAGACAGAGAGACAGAGTGGGAGCAGGGGAGGGTCAGAGAGAGGGAGACACAGAATCTGAAACAGGCTCCAGGCTCTGAGCTGTCAGCACAGAGCCTGACTCAGGGCTCTAACCCGCAGGGCTCAAAACCAGCAGCTACAAGATCATGACGTGAGCTGAAGTCCGACACTTAACTGACTAAGCCACCCAGGCTCCCCAAAGATGGGAGGACTTTAAAATGTTGTGATATGACTGATTTTATAAGGAGCTATAGAGTTTTATGAAAGAACCCCTGTCTATAATTTATATAGAGATTTATGTAGTTTACAGAAGTGAAATAACCAGGAAAGTTCAATCATTCCTTTATCAATCATTTGTTCATCAATAGTTAAGACTCATATGACTACTGCTATAGACTATACGTTTGTGTCTACCACTAAATTCATATTTTGAAACCCAACCCCCATTGTAAGAATATCTGAGGGTGGGATCTTCGGGAGTTAATTAGGTCATTAAGGCAGAGCCCTCATAAAAGGGATTAATGCACTTACTAAAAACACCCCAACAAGCTCCCTTAACGCCTCATACTGTATGAGGACACAGGCAGAATATGGCATCTATGAATGAGGAAGTAGGCCCTCACCAGTCACTGAATCTACAGAAGCCTTAACCTTAAACTTCTCAGCCTCCAGAATTGTGAGAAATAAATTCCTGTTTATAAACCACATATTTAATAGTATTCTTTGTTTCAGCAGCCTGAATGAACTACGACAATTGCTAATAATAATGGCCACAGACAATATTCGATGCTTTTCAAACATCATCTCACTAAACTCTATAGGATATTATCCCCAGTTTGCAAATGGGAAGCTGAGGCTCACAGTAATAAAGTAAGTTTTGCAAGATTACAGAGCTAGTGTCAGAAGCAGGATTTGAACTTTGATCTTACCCCCAAACCCATGCTCTTTGCCTCAGCAAAAATTCAGAAAAGAAGTTGAGCCAGTTTAAACTTTGAAGAATAGTTTTTGAAATAGTGTGGAGGACAGGCAATGAGGCAGTAAGATTAGCACATACAAAGACATAGGAAAAAATTACACTTAATTAGAAAAGCCCAATTGTTTGATATGATTATCATAGTACAAGATACCCAAAAAAGCATAAAAATGAAGCTGGAAAGTGAGGGTGTATCTACATAATAAAGATCTTGGTGTGACTCACATTATTTCCCATCATATAAGCAAAGATTATGAATTATTTTATAATTTAATGCCTTTTAAAATAATTGTTTCTCTGCACAGGAGAAATACTTTAAGCACGGACTCATACATATGGTTCAGAAATGAGAAGCCATCTGATTTCAAACTACTGTGAATTATCTTATGGAGGATATAATATGGCTTTCTAAATCTTAGCTTTTCAGCACAAATGTCTCTTGCTCCTGACCTCTTCTTCAAGAGAACATTAGACAACGCAAATAATAGGTCCTTAGTAGGACCTATTCAAGAAGAATAGTTCTTGAAATAGTGTGGAGGACAGGAAATGAGGCAGTAAGATTAGCACATACAAAGACATAGGAACCTATGCTTAGGTTCCAAAGCATAGGAAGCTTAGGAAGCTTAGGTTCCTATGCATAGGAACGAAAAGCATAGGACCTATTGCTATTGCCAGATAGCAATAAATTATTGAAGGTATATATAAAACTTATTGAAGTGACATAAATTAACCCTTAATATATTGTATCCTTCTTTCTTGAAAATCAGTTAGTATTTCTTTTGAAAAAGACCAACAATTAGGATCAGAAATAGAAAATGTAAACACAGGGCACTCAGTCGGTTAAGTATCTGACTCTAGATATCAGCTCAGGTCATGATCTCAAGGTCCTAGGATCTAGCCCCGTGTGGGGCTCTACGCTAAACCTGGAGTCTGCTTGGGATTCTCTCTCTCCCTTTCTCCCCCCGCCCCCAAGCTCTCTCTCAAAATGAATAAAAATTAAAAAGAAAAAGAAAATGTGAACACTAATCCAGATCTCCTTTTCCTTAGCAGCAAAAAAAGTTTTTAGCTTCAAGAAGTGATTGAGAAAAGCAAATTTAAAAAAGAAAAGAAAAAGTGAATACATCTCATGTATCAAAAGCTACGCCCTCTATCTAATCAAGTCATACAATTTATTGAGAAAAAAGAGTGCAACATGGGAAGGTTAGGAGTAGATACACATGTGAATGAAGAAACTGGATTTGTATTTAATATAACAGAATTTCATATTTTAAAAAATCTGTGATTTATCTATTCTTTCATATAATCTGTGACAGCTGGTTCTTCATATAATAGAAGCAATGAGAGACATTTTTTTGGACAATCAAAAGAGAAGATTCAATTGAAGAAAGGCATTTGTAATGAAATAAAAACAATGCTTTCTATTTTCATCAGTTGTTGATGGTTTGATCAAACAACTAACAAGCACAATTTCTTTTTTGTTTTACAAGCACAATTTCAATTCATAATACCATTTATTAAGTGACTAGAAATGTATGCCTTCATGATACATCAACTGTCATTGTATTTAGGATCTCATTATTGTTACCTAATCATAACTACTATATGTCAACATACAGAAGAAAAATAAAAATATCAGCGCTTTCCTATGTGGTAAGCTTCACAGCTTTTTTGCCATTTGTTATGAATATAGTTTAAAATCAAGTTCAATAGTATAACAGATTATCTATGAAAAAACAAAAAGCATGCCTTAAGATGTGATTCTAATTCTATTTTGTTGGCATTAGCTCTTCCCACTCTTCCAGTGAGAAGTTCCAATCTTATGCTTCCCAGGCATATTCATAGAGGTCATCTGATGCAGTATCTCCCCAACATAGGAATACCATTTACAATATCACAATATGTCTGATTTTTGCTTGAACAAATCTAGTAATAGACAGCTAAGTACGACATAAGTAAAGCCACTCCATTTTTGGAAAGTGATAATGTTCAGAGATATTGTAAGATTATAAGACCACCTTTGTATTCTCAGGATCGATCTATCTATCATCTATGTATCTAAAATAAATGGGATGAAATCATGGCAAGGCAGACTTTGATCTCATTCATTCACTGATTCATTCACTCACAAAATTATATATATAATTATATACTAATATAATATTGACAATTACTTAATAAATTAATGATGCCTCATATAATTATATATATAATTTAGTGAATGACTGAATGAGACCAAAACTGCCTCCCTATGATTTCAACCCATCTGTTTCATTTTTGTTCGCATTTTGGAGCTATGTTACTATTGGTAAGAATGCAATAATACCACTAATGCTTAAACTGAATCTTAAAAGGACAAATGGGATTATCAAGGTGAATAAAAAGAGCATTCCAGGCAAACGGCACAACTTGTACAAAAGCAGGTGGTATCAGGGACTTCAAAAGATATACATCCTCAGTCTTTTTCATGACAGGCTTTTTTCTTTATATATCCCATGATTATAACATCCTGATGAAGAAAGCATTAATACTGCGACTTTTACTGTAATTTTTTGTATGAGGAAAATAAGATACATTCAAGTTTTCCAGCAAGGCAATAGTAGAGCTAGAACTAGAACTAAAATTTTGGCTTTTCTGATGGCCATTTGAATGGTCAGTCACTAGATAATTCTAACTCTACATTCTGAAACTGTTAGTCCCTAGCTGTCCAACTTTTCTCAGCACTGCTTGTAATTACAGTAATAATAAGAACTAACAACAACAACAAAGGTTTTGTAAGGTTTGCAATGTGCCAGACACAGTGCTAGAACTTTACAGACATTTATTCATTAGGAATCTTTAAAAACCAATGAGTATTCTGAGACTTAAAGAGGCCCTGAAACTTTCCCAGAACCCTCAGCAATTAAGGGCTATAGACTGGTTTGAAGCCAGGTCAATACTCTTAACCAATATGCTACACTGCAAAGGCATTATATTACTTATTCATAAAATCTAAAATTCCTTAATTTAACTTTAAAATACTTAAGTCTGGTTCAACCTATTTATGGTACCTATTTATGTACCTCAGGTAATATAAATTCCTAATGGTGTCCAAAGTAACATAAGCCTTATTTTTCCATGAACTTGTCATACTAATTCCCTATTTTGTTATTCAACAAAAATGTATTAAGTAGTTACCATGTGCCAGGCAATGTATTTGTATTAGCTTTAAAGAAAAAAGAGGGGCGCCTAGGTGGTTCAGTTGGCTAAGAGTCCAACTTCAGTTCCGGTCATGATCTCACAGTCTGTGAGTTCGAGTCCACAGTGCAGAGCCCACTTCAGATCCTCTGTCCACCCCTCTCCCTACCCCTCCCCTGCTTGTGTTCTAAATAAATAAATAAATAAATAAATAAATAAATAAATAAATAAAAATAAAAGAAATGAGACGCTGCCTTTACCCTTAAACTGTTCATAGTCGAGATAGGAAAATCAATGACTACAATGTAGAATGCATTGTGCTTCAATTAAGGTAAATACTGGGATCCAGAGGAACATTAGGGAAAATCACCTAATTCACTCTAAAGGAATAGGGAATGTTTCAGTTGCAGGCAATGCTTAATCTAAGTAAATCTTGTGGCATAATAGTTAGCCAGGCAAAAACAAAGAGAAATGAGGGGCCAAAGGCATTACAGGCAAAAAGGAGAGCATTTTAAAGGTTTGAGAGAGTCTGTCTCTAGCTAACTAATAGAATTTAGACTGAGTTTAATTAAAGATGGTTAAGTTTAAATGTCACTTCCTCATAGGGGCGCCTGGGTGACTCAGTCCGTTAAGCGTCTGACTTCGGCTCAGGTCATGATCTCACGGTTTGTTGGTTCGAGCCCCGCATCAGGCCCTGTGCTGACAGCTCAGAACCTGGAGCCTGCTTCAGATCCTGTGTCTCCCTCTGTCTCTGCCCCTCCCCCACTTGCTCTCTCTGTCTCTCAGAAATAAACACTAAAAAGAAATTTTTAAATAAATAAAAATAAATAAACAAATGTCACTTCCTCATTCCTCAAAAAATTACAAATAGAACTACCATATGTTGCAGTAATTCCACTTCTGGATATATATATCCAAAAGAAATAAAATCATGATCTCGAAGAAATATCTGCACTCCTATGTTCATTGTCACATTATTCATAATATCCAAGATAGGGAAATAATCTAAGAGTCCAACATAGGTAAGTGGGTAAAATAAATATAATGGAATATTATTAAGTCATGAGAAAGAAGGAAATCTTGCCATTTGCGACAGCAAATGTGGTTGGATGGACTGAGGGCATTATGCAGTCAAATGCTCTACCACTGAGCTATACCCCTGGGACTGAGGGCATTATGCCAAGTGAAATAAGTCAGACAGAGAAAGACAAATACTCTCACTTTTCTGAACCCTGAAAATTATCTTGAAGGTAATGGGGAGTTTTAGAATGAATGTAAGTAAGCAAATGCCAGTCGCTGCTTTACATTCTGGAAAGAGTACTAAGGCAGCTGAATGATGATGCGTAGGTTACTTTGGGGATGGGTAACAGGAAGAAAAAGAAATATCAGTTAAGAAATGATTACAATAGTCCCGGTGAAAAAAGAATATGAAATCACACTAACGTCAAGACTATGGAAAGAAGGGGTAAACTTTAGACTCCCTAAGAGAAAGAATCTACATAACTTAGTAACTGGATGTAAGGTTAGGATTAAAAAAAAAAGTGGAAACAAAATTATCAGGTCATCACGCTATGGAAGACAAAGAGGTTTTAAAGAGAAAATAGTAAGTTAGTTTGGGACATACCAAGTTTGAGGTGTTTGTAAGATAAATGAGCAGAGATGTCTAATAAGATGCGATGTCTAGAACACTAGACAGAGATTAGGATGCAGACACAAACTATAGGTTTGGAATTCTATTTATTCTACTCTATTCCATTCGATTCTAATTTTTTTTTAATTTTTTGAAATGTTTATTTATTTTTGAGAGAGAGACAGAGAGAGACAGAGAGACAGAGTGTGAGCAGAGGAGGAGCAGAGAGAAGGAGATACAGAATCTTAAGCAAGCTCCAGACTCTGAGCTGTCAGCACAGAGCCCAATGCAGGGCTCAAACCCATGAACCATGAGATCACATCCTGAGCTGAAGTCAGACACTTAACCAACTGAGCCACCAAGGGACCCCTTCCATTCTATTCTACAATCACCACGTACAGCAGCAGTTCTCAATTTTGGCTGTTCATGATATTCACTTGGAAAACTTTTTGTAAATTAAGAAGCTGGGTTCCATCCCCATAGACTTTAGTATTTCTGAGATAAGCTTGGGGCCTCAATGTTTTTAAAAAGCGAAACATTTGATTCTGATGTATAGTCACAATTAAGAATCACTGGTGGGTAATTTCAGTCATGAGTATAGATTAGCTCATGATTTTCAAACAGTACATTGCACCAATTAGGGAAGATAGAGAAGAAACTATCAGAAAGATTATGGCAATAATAACTATAATTTATTGAACACTATGGCAGGAACTGTGCTAATGACTCTACATGTATTATTTGTAGTGGAAGAGAAACCCAAAAAAGGGTGCAATGAAAGTCAGTTAACACCTCTGCCAAGAAGTCTTCCCTAGAAGTTTCAGTTTGCCTTGACATCTCTTATCTCAATTCAGCATTTAGAATATACTAACTTATACATAGCTATCTAACTCACATTTACAGAACCCTACGCAGTAAAACAAAGTGGTTAAGAGCAGGAGTTCTAGAGCTAGACTTTCCAGTTTGGATCTTATATCACGATATCCTTTGCTGGCAATTTTAATCTTAGGCAAACTACTTAGTTTCTTACTTAGTATACTATATATAATTAAAGTATAACGTGTATGTATGTATACACACCTATGTCCTAAATTTGTGTGTATGTGTGTGTATATACATAAGATCTTTGACGAGACAGATTTGTTTTATATCTTTTGTAGGTTTTATAACTTTCTCCTCAACTTTACCTAGTCCAGTGGGGAGTAATTATAGTGACTAGCACTTGGTAAGCTAAGCACTGTTTCAGGTTACCTTACTTTTATTAATTGATTAATTCAATTGATTTCATCAGAAATCTAGACATTAGTACATCAGCATCCCAACTTTACAGCTGGCAATCCTGAGGAAAATAGAGCTCAAGTAATGTTCCTAAAATAAACATTGCCAGTAAAGTGGAAGATATGGGATCCAACAAAGGGAATCCAGCTTGATAACTCTAGCTGTTAAGTATTATGCCATATTGCCTCCCTTTATACTATGCAATAGACTCAAATTCTTATGAGATTGAATAATTTTTTTTTTTAGAAAAAAGAAATGGATACGAATAGATGTACACCTTTAAATGCAGCACATTTTGCAATGTGCTTCATTGAAACCAGGCCCTTTTTGCCTTTTAGAAAGAAGAGTTTGATAAAGACATATTCAATTATCTTTAATTCTTATTTACATTCTGTATTATCATTTTTGAAATGCTTGGGGTGGGGGAAGGATCACATCACTAAATGTCTTTTATCTACTTTTTTTTTTTTGAGAAAAAATGTTTAAATGTTTTAAAGTTTTAAAGCAACCCAAAGCCCAATGATCTCCAAGGTTTCTCCCAGAAATGAATCTATGATTCTAAAACAAGTACTGAAATTTTATTGGATCCCTACTAGAAGTATTACCCTTTCCCAGGCAATGTGAAGTCATAAGGATTAATAAGAACCTCACAAGAACGAGAAAATGAGGTTTTAAAGTAATTCAGATTTCTATAGAAAGAAACAGAATATTCTCAATTATATGGGTCTGTTAAAAATAGAGCCAGAAGAGCTACTGTGTCCGGTTTCATTTTTACTCACACTGGTGGTATTCCATGCGTTTCACTTCTGACATACTTTATATGGATTATGTGCTAAGTAAGAGTATTCAATTCCAATCTTTTCACAATTCCCAGGCACAAGTATCATCTTCCTGGGTCTGATAACAAAGTCACACCCCAGCTGTCACATTTAAAGGAAATCTGCTCTTGGATGTTACCCAGCTTTTTTACTAACCACAGGCAATACTGAAATGCTTCTGGTGTATGGAGGAGATTTAAAGGCGATATTAAAAGTATTTAGCAATGATGATTTATATTATCATTTCTAAATGAACAATGAGTAAACCTAAAATATCCCTGAAACTTCCATGATTATAAACAGCATTTCTAGTTCCAATTTTCCTTAAGACAAAGTCTTTATTATCCAAGTATTCACCATAGTGACATGTATATTCATTGTATTAAAATGATCCCTCTAGATTGTCCTTGGTCTAGTAAATGTCAAAAATAAAACCAAAGCTAAATCAGATTACCTACCAATAAAATAGAGTTTACATCAGGGACAAGCAGGAGGTCTCTTAGGATCTGAAATCTAGGACTTTTGAGTGGTTGTGGATAGACAGAAATGCTCTCACGTGCAATTTTGATAGAGAATTTTATTAAAATCCTTCATTTTGCTTCTACCCCCTACCTTGTCTACTAACTACTAAATCTACTCAGGAATTTAATTTTCATTTTCAAAGTCTCAAGAGGGTTAGAGCTCTAAGAATGACTGCAAAATATAGGTGCTGCTCTTTTGGTTTTTTATTTTATTTTCTCCCAATAAGTAAATCAACATAGACATATTCTCGGTTTAGAAATCATAATCTAACAGTCAAGACTCTGTACTATCTGGTCCCAACACACCTTCCTGTGTTAGCCTGAACTCTCCTACCGTGCTATAGCCAAAATGAACTAGTCAATACTAGTCAAACATACTATTTGCTTTCTGCTTCCATGTCTTTGTTCATGTTGTTTCCTCTGCCCCAAAGGACCTTTCCCATCTTGGCCAGTCTTGGTCTACCTCAGATGCTACCTTTTCAGACTTCCCTACCTTCTCATCTAGCCTCTCCTCTCCTGTCCCCATTCAGCTTGAAATATTCTGCCCACTGAATTCACAGCATCATGATTTACGCTTCTTTCTTCTCTCTTTTGAATCTCTAAGGCACTTACTACTTTCTACTTTCTGTTGTAGTGCCTTGTATTTAGTGTTTATGACTCACTACCTGTGACTTCCTGAAGCAGGGACCTATTGGTCTTTATATCTCTCCCCAGTACTGTGCTTACTAGAACATCATAGTATTTTGTATGTTTGTTTGAAGAAATTGCACTGTGCTGAGATATGATTGACCCTGTGCCAATTTGAAAGAAATAGCTGCACATTGAGAAAATTGCTCAAGAGAAGAGAACTAAAAGGCAAAGAGATCATAACACTTAAGCATGTGTATTTCATCCAACTATCAAATTACTCACTTGGACTCTGGGGCTTGACAGAACAGCATGAGTTTGAAGTACCCAGGTACACTTATATGTGGATTTTTTTAAATATAAATACAGTACACAGTACTGTAAATGTATTTTCTCTTCCTCATGATTATCCTAACATTTTCTTTTCTCTAGCTTACTTTATTATAAGAATACAGAATGTAATACATATAACATACAAAATAGGTGTTAATTGGCTGTTTATGCTATCAGTAAGGCTTCCAGTCAACAGCAGGCTCTTAGTAGTTGAGTTTTAAGGAAGTCAAAGTTATGCACAGATTTTCAGCCGTGCAAGGGGTCAGCACCCCTCCCCTCCGCATTGTTCAGGGGTCAACTGTAGATATTTTTACATTAAATAAACACCAGCAATTCAAAATAGCATAATCTATCAAATAGGAACTTGAATAGGTCTATTCACATACAGTATTGGATTTATAACACATATCATTTTAGTCTTTCACCTACAATAAAAACATTAACCAATAAAACTAAAATGAAACAAATAAAACAAGTGTGTTTAACTGTCAGTGAACGTTTTTGTACTGGACATTTTTTTAATGCTTATTTTTGAGAAAGACAGAGAGCACAAACAGGGTAGGAGCAAAGAGAGAGAGAGAGAGAGAGAGAGAGAGAGAGAGAGAGAGAATCCCAAATTGGGTTCTGTGCTGACAGCAGAGAGCCTGATGCCAGGTTCCAACTCATGAACCACAAGATCATGACCTGAGCCGAAGTTGGACGCTTAATTGACTGAGCCACCCAGGGACTTCTTGGACATTTTTAATGATTAAAAAAATAACTCAGATCATTAAGTCTAAGCTATATAATTTCTCTATTATTTCCCTTAAACCTGGATATTTACTCCTGAATTTTAATATTCAACTACAATTAAGGAAGACCTGCAAAGCCCCCATAATCTTTTTTTTGTCATGAATGAAGTAGTTGGTGTAATATAAGAAAGCAAAGAATCTTTACACAGAATACAAACAGAAACTTAAGTCAGCCTATAAGCAGATGCAAAAAAAACTTTAAACACAACATTTTTCATCAAATCACAATTCTTATAGTTAATAAATGTTACAATGCAATCAGATGTAGGATGTTTTTCCTTGTTTGCATTTTTATAGCCATCTTTATTTCAGTATACCATATGTTTTTGACTCAATTTCTTATTTGATAAGGAAAATGAAGGAAAGGTAACAAAAGTAAACTACATAACTACTATTACTAACACCTGCTGATAGCTCATCCTAGCTCAGAGAATGTACATACTAATGTCTGTCAACATATAATTTTGGCAATAATGTGTTTGTTATAAATACCAGGTAGTTTTACAAATGTTTTATATATATCACCTCATTTCATCTTCACAACCACTCTTAGAGATAGGTACCATTATTATTTCTATATTACAAATGAGGGAACGGATACCCAGAAAGGTTAAGTAACTTGCCCAAGATCACATAGCTGGTAAGTGGTATAGCTAAGATCTGAACCCAGTGAACACGGCAGTCCAGATACTCAACCACCATACTTACCACATCTTACTGCAGCCAGCTAGCTGTTACAAACCAGGAGAATTTGAAGTCAATTTTCTCTTGCTCTGATACAAGAGAACAGGCACTTTGTAGGCACTACGGGGCAGTGTGCCCCACCTTAGGATTCTGGGAGAAACAAGGGTTTTGTATCCACTCTACCCACCTCCTTGCTACTTTTAGCCAGCATACTGGTATGAAAGTGAAAAGAAGCGGTGCCTGGATGTGCAACAGCCAGCTGGCTAAGGCCTACGTCCATATAAGTTTCTCTCAGTCCCCTTTCTCAAATCCTAAAGTGAGTCTCATTTGCCCCCATTTTATTGAAAAAAAACTCCCTAATGACCTAGTTAGCATCAAATGCTCCCAAACTTGCGAGTCTTGATTTCCAAAGTTTAATCCCTATGAAGTCAAAGTCCCCTTCCATAATACACAATGAGACTAGACTGGTCACATCCCTCTTTTGAGCTAATTCTTAAGGTCCCTGCTTCTGTTTCCTGCCAATGGGTTACATCCACCTTTACTCTCAACATAAATTGCCAACTATGGCTCATAAAACACATAAAAATATTTTACAATGCCTTGATACAATAAATTATGCATTATAGAGTTACATGTAACTCATCCAAGGATTCATTAGTTTATAAATCAAGTTAAAACTGATCGTAGCATACCGTCTTTGAAAAGTCAATTCAAAACATGAGCATGGCTCATTGCGTATATTTTCTCAGAATCTCCTTGAAAGCAAAACACAACTTTTTCTTTGCTGTACTTCTCACAACACCAAATGCAGTATTGTGCAAATTCAGTCCACATAATGTTGACTAAACGGAACAATTACTCAAATCGTTGCTTATAGACAGCTTACCTTTAGAAAACCTTTATGATGTAAAATGTTTGTGTAAAATAGTAAAGACAGAGGCAGCCATTGTAAAAAGCAGATGACCAATCATTGCTGGGCAGACTTACAATCAAATCCATTCAAAAGGTCAAGATCATCTGGCCACACAGGAAAAAGGGTTGACATTAAATTTAACTGTCCGTGACATTCTAACCAATCTTTACTTTTTAAGGTAATGCATTTTGACATAGCAACAGAGAGAACTTTTTCTCCAACATGTAAAAGAAATGACAACTCTAAGGCAGTAGCTTTTTTACCTTACAAAATTATTGAGATATCCTGTAAGTGCCACTAAAGGAAAATAACCAAAAATCTTTATGGTTTAGTTTTTTTGAAAGGTCATAAATACAGTGAAAAATAGCAGAATGCTGTAAAACCAATACCTAGAAGAATCCCAAAGCAATGCCAAGAAACAGAATGTACTCATAGCGACTAATACATGCAAATACTGGAAATAAATTCTAACAGATTAAACAGGTTTTGTAGCAACTAAAAGGTATATCCAAATCATTCCAAAACTAATCAAGCTTAAGAATATGGCAATCTTCCCTACTAATAAGAATATAAGCTGGCTAAGTAGCCTGAATAACATATAAATTATAGCCAATATCAGTAGGTATAATTTTTAATGTGTTTTTAATTAAAAAGGAGAAACCAACCCCTTAACTGAAGTAAATCACTGTTTCAGACTCCCACTTCTGTCTTTTGATAAACATACTCCTTTTCATTACTATAGCATCACCCTGATGAGGCATTAAATCCTAATCATGCTACAAAATCATGAAAACAAAGCCATCTTTCTGTTGAGAAATGCTGCAACATTCTTTTTGCTTATTTAAAATGGAATACCTGGTCAAATATCTAACAAGCCCTCTAAAACTAAGGAAGAAATATGTGTAATGTAAAAATATAAAATATCCTTTTCTTCAAAATTGGAATGTCAAACATGGGCACAGTGTCTTATCCAATTCTGAAGATATAACAAAACCAAGTTAAATGCATTATACCTTAATAAAAATAGTTTAAGATAACCAGCAGAGTTTCAAGATAAAACGGACATATAAATCCAAATTCTTTGCTGTGATGATTCCCTACTCTTTGTAATTAACATGTTTAATGTAGTCAAGTCTTTTAATTTTGAAAATGAAACTAAGCTAATGCGGAGTATCTTTGTATCAAAAAATCTGAAACAAGCTTAAATGTCACAAGCATTCTCTGTAAAAAAAAACAACAACAACACAAAGCAAAAACAAAAAATAGATTTATCATCTGCTTTCAGCTACAAGCAATGCCTTCAGCAGACATCTACATTAAGAGGAGTAAGAGCATCATTATTTCAATAGATCTGGGAAATAATTTAAACTTATGCCTTTTAAAACAGTTCAGATACTGCAATATAAATTTTAGGAAATTAGCTTAGATGTGGGCAAACACGATTCTACTCATCAAAGTTGTATTCCTGTGTGGTTGTACAATGGTAGCAACATCTATTTCTATGCTTAAGAAATTCCAGATAAAAAAATTTTTAATATTTCACTATCTATAAGCAGCCAGCTATGATGTATCCTTATCATACTGAACAAATTGTGCTATTTTTATCATTCGAAATAAGAGATGCACATGACTGTATTCGGGCTTAATCTGAAAAAATCTGGAGAGCCCCAAACCTTGCTTTTAATTACAAATAAAGGATCTCTTTCCTTACTCCTCACTTGTCCCCCTCAAAAGAAACCTAAAGTAAACATGAACTCAAACACACACATACGCATTTCTAAAATTCATATTGTTCACAGCTGGTGTCTATTACTATAAATATCACTTGTTCAAATCTCCTAAGAAAAATCTGATAATAAACAATTACATTGATTAATATATTCTACATGACTAAGAGCTAGAAAAAGCAAGAACTCAACAATCTAATAGTATCATCATAATTCATGAGAGCATACCTGATGACTTAGAGATTGAAAAGGCTCACAGGTTCCAGACTGCATGACCTTTCTATTTCCAGAAACCCCTAAAGATTGCATTTCCTGTCTTATAAAAGATAATCACAGCCATCTCTATGTCTCAGCATCTTCAGGGCTAGTGAAGAAAACATCAAACAGCAGATCTGTCCATCAGTATCTGTTTAAGCCATCAAGAAGATATCAAATCTCATATATTGTTTATCGTCTCCCCTTTGCGGTTACAAACACCCCCGTATTAAGGGACGATGACACAGTTGTATTTGCTGAAGCTGCTAATGCTGTCTGAAAACAGTAAGCTTACTGCTTGGAGCAATTCTGCATCATCCAAACAGAGAATGAGCCACATCCTTTAGATTTCCCACTTCTGCTACTATAAAAATTTCACTTGCCAAGAAGAGTTTGATTTTGTCAATCCTTTAAAAAAAAATAAGCAATGTTCTACTTAATTAAGTATCCAATGTGTCTGCTGCAAATACCATGTTAAAATATCAACTCTTAATTATTAGGCAGTTTTCTTCGTACATGACTAAGCTTTAGATAATGATTTAATAAGCAAATTGTACTCCCATTTTAAAGGAATCTTCCCTCCAAACCATATGTATCATCACTCATCCAACCCATCAGAATTAGAAGTCCTTAAAAATGAAGAATTTTTATTCTAGTAATCTTTGAAAATTGTGTTTAACAGTCGATAAATAAATAGGTAAGCACATATTCACTTTTAATTCCTAGGAACTTCATTTTTATCTCATATTATTTAGACCAACATGCTTCAAATCAAACTACCTTTTATATTTTAAGATCTTCTTATAAAGAGTTTAACATGCAAAATACAATGTGCTTTTATCAAATTCCAAAATTCATGGTTAAACCTAGGAAAGAAATTTATGTAAGCTATTAGCATTTTTACTGTGATTTTTCACTGAATTTTATTTGTGTTCAACAAGGTTTTTATAATGCTTTCTTTCACCACAGCATCATGGAATCAGGAAATTTAAGACTGATAAAGCAATCTGATAACAGAAAAACAATATCCTCTAAAATTATAAATGAAAAGATTTTCTTTTGTGGGGGGCTCTAAACACTAAATTCCAGTTAGTTAATACACAGTGTAATATTGAAAATATTTTCTTTACCATGTGGCAAAAGATTGTGTTTTAGAAATGACACAAAAAATAGACTAAAATTATAATCAATTTAACTGAATTCAAAGTTAGGACACTAAGTACAACATATTATCCTAAAACAGCCTTCACATTATGTATAGCCTGAGTTAATGAACACTTCATTTATATACTTGTGAACATTTTGTTTATAAACCTGTGAAATAAACTAAATAAAATTTAATGATAGCTGAAGTGCTTACAGAAAATGTTTTATATATAGACTAATAACTCAGTATACTTTCCCTTCTCCCACTCATGACATTTGATGAGCATAATATGTATTATCAGGGAGACTAGTCAAAATGAATCTTAAAGATTGGGCTTCTTTAAGAGGCTGAGGGGTGAGGGACAGGAAATAGGGAAGAAAGGGGAGATGTTGGTCAAAGAGTACAAAATTCCAGTTAGAAGATAAATAGGTTCTGGGGATCTAATGTATAGCATAGTGATTATAGTTAATAATATAGTATTATAGACTTGAAAGTTATAATATGGTGATAATTATTTTGTTATATATAAATGTATCAAATCAACATGTTATACACCTTAAACTTACACAACGTTGGATGTCAATTATATCTCAATATATCTGGGAAAAACAGTTATTACACCTTAAATATATACAGTTTGTTTTTTGTAAAACAATAAAGACATCGGGCTTCTTCAATAGCCTGATTCACACTATCCCTTTAGAGAAGTTACTACCTCTAACTAAACTTGTGCAGTATTTCTATTTCCGCTATATGTATACAATCACACACCTAGATGAAAAAAGTATGTAGGGAAACAGTATTTAATCTCTTATTGTATCTATGCAATATTTACTCTCTTACTGTAATCAAAATAGGACTCATTCTTGAAGACCTATCTTCTGAATAATACCCTCCTAAACTATATCATCTCCCTTTATATATTCATTCTTTCATGTATGAAATATCAAACATCTTCTATGTGTCAGACACTATATTGGTGCTAGAGACTTCATGACAACAAATAATATGCCATCACAAAAGCCAGTTAATTAAACATGTTTTAAATATATTTTGTTATAACAGAAGAAATAGGAAGCAATGTAAGAGCAGTAACAAGGCGTCTGACCTTAGTCTAGGGATCAGAGAGTATCTCCTTAAGGAAGTACTGCTAAAACTGAGGAGCAGGTCACATTCAAGGAATGATAAATACAGCGTGTTTGGACTATGAAGTGTAAGTCGGACAGGAGGGAGAGACAAGACTAGAAGTTTGAGCCAAAGTCCAATCACAGAAAGCCTTAGAAGCCATTGAAGGCTTAGAAGCCTTGGGGCTTTATCCTTAGGGAAATGAGAAGCCATCAAACATAAGCAGTTTTGCAATTTTACAAGACCCTGGTTGTGGCACAGAATCAAGTGTGTAAAACAAAACTGGAAGCAGAGAGACAAGCTAGATAATTTCGGTCAAGGGATAATGATGGCCTGAACAAAAGTGGTAACAGTAGAAATGGAAAGAAATTGATAGATTCTAGATACACTTTTTAGTTAAAAGGGGTAGAATCTGGGGATCAACTGTGAAAAATAAGGGAGAAGGAAATGTAAGATTAGTTCCTAACCTTCTATGTTATTAGAGATTTCATCTTGACAAGCAATATACTTTCATCACATGCTCTGTTGTATTTATTTATCCTTATGTGCATATGTTTAGTTTTTACAAAATAGCCAGAAAATTGTGAGAAGACTCATTTTATCTTCCTTCTGTGTCTTCTTATAACGCACTTAACAAAGTTACTATAAATGACTAAATAAATGAGAAATAAATAGAACATTGAGATTTTCTTTCATATATTTTGTCATAACATGGATATAAACTTTGTTTTCATGGACACTATTAATTATTATATAAAATCTAATTTTCTTCAGTAGTTACACAATCTCTGCAATAAAAATATGAAATCTGGAATACAAAGCTTTTAATTTCTCTACCATCTAGTTGACAAAATCACTTAAATGGAACAGTTATTTATAATTCATTACTTGACCCACTTAATAGTAATTCAACATAGACTAACCAACTACAATTAATAGATATCCATTTTTTAGATGACCATTGCACTGTGAAAAACTTATTCATACAAGGTGCTACTTACAGCAATGTTATTTAGATATTCTTGTATTAGTAAAGCACAATGCTTCTACATTTTTCTTAACAAATCTCTCTAACAAAGATTTGATAAAAGGGATGAGGAACAGCCAAAGCATAGCAAAGGAACTCCTTGGCCTGAATTAAGAAAGAACCAAAAGGGTGAAAAGCATAAATCAAAAGTAATTTTACATATTTAGTGATTTATTGAATATCAGACCACCTCAAATAATAAAGGATCAGCATCTTGAAAGCAGCAAGAGCTTTACAATAATTAACATATATTTAGCTTCTGTTTTTCACCTTTCAGGAACTTTGTGATCTAATGCCCTCATTTTCCACATAAGGTAACTGAAATTTAGAGAAGTGGAGGGACTTGTCCAAGGTCAGTTAGTAGCAGAACCAAGGCTAGAATTCAGAATTCCTGTTTCATTTTCCACAATAAAATCACTATGTCTTTTCATTTTATCTTTGTAATATGTACTTTATCTTCAGCAAAGTAACTTCCATTTTAATGTTGTTTCATATGTTTTTGATAGGCTGAGAAACATAGTAAATACTTCAGAAACCTATCCATAGAGTCAAAAGTTTTTTTATATTCAAGTTTACTTTTATCATAAAGCATCCATTTTTTATTTTTACTTAAAGATAACTGATTTCAGAGAATACCTCTGAAAAACCTAAGTAATTCACTTTGTTTTATATACTGCTGCTTTAGAAAGTGTATATTAGTTCAACTTTTCAAAGTAATTTGGGAAAGTGTATTAAGACCCTTAAAAATATTTCATTCTTGGGGAGCCTGGGGGGCTCAGTCGGTTAAGCATCCGACTTTGGCTCAGGTCATGATCTCACAGCTCATGAGTTCGAGCCCCACATGGGGCTCTGTGCTAACAGCTCAGAGCCTGGAGCCTGCTGCGGATTCTGTGTCTGCATCTCTCTCTGCCCTTCCCCCTCTTGCACTCTCTTTCACAAAAATAAACATTAAAAACATTTTCATAATATTTCATCTTTCCAGTATATCCAGTTTCAGAGAATCTGTCCAAAGGAAATAATGGAGATTACAGTTTATGCACAAAGACGTTTGGTGCCACATTACAAGAAGAGAAAAAATAGGAACACAAGAAAAGGTTAATTAAATTATAACAAAAATGAAATGCCATGTGAACCACTGAATATTATGAATGAAAGATGTTAATGACAAAGAAAAGTGTACATTACAGAATATTAAGTGAAAACCAAAATCTCAAATATACTTCTGTGGTACAAAATCAACTATGTAAAACACACATTGAAAAAATAGATGAAATAATGAATTTTAAAAGATATCCCCCAATATGACTCATTTTACAAATATATACATCAGAGTCCAAATTTTTATAATAAAAAGAGGAAAAAGTTTCTGGGAAGTATTTTATTTTATTTTTTAATTTTTTTAATGTTTATTTATTTTTGAGACAGGGAGAGACAGCATGAATGGGGAGGGTCAGAGAGAGAGGGAGACACAGAATCTGAAACAGGTTCCAGGCTCTGAGCTGTCAGCACAAAGCCTGACGCGGGGCTCGAACTCACGGACCGTGAGATCATGACCTGAGCCGAAGTCGGACGCTTAACCGACTGAGCCACCCAGGCACCCCTCTGAGAAGTATTTTAAAGTTGAACAACTGCTCTTGTTTCTATGTGCTTCCTCTTTCCACTAAAACCTATGCCTCAAATTTCAGTCTTTCTGATGTTGTATTCATATTTCTGCTCTAATTTAATAAAAATATTCAAATCTACTTCTATTAGATTATCAATACTTTAAAAATCATTCTGGATGTGCCTTGCATATCGTTTATTAATATACGTGTGTGTGACTATTTTCATGCTATTTCTATTGGGTTAATGGTGGTACAGACTGTTTCTGGCAAATCAGCTCTCACACCTACTTCAATGTTATATGAAAAAAAAATTTCTATAACAATGCTTAATGGTTAAATGGTATCCTGTCAAATAGAGGTACCATACTTTATTTAACCAAATCCCTAATCTTAGACATTTCGGGGTGTTCTTTTTCATTTTTCAATACTATAAATAATAGCATGATAAACATCTTTCCAGAAACAGTCTTATACATATCCTCTATTTCCTTAAGATAAATTACAATAAGTAAACTTACTGGATCAAAGAGTATAAACGTTTTTGTAGTTTTAGATAAAAACTGCCAAATTACCCTCCAGAAGTGTTATATCCACTTACATTCTCCAAGAAAAATATCTTATTTCCTCACTGCCTTGCCAGAACTGGGTATTATCATATAAATTTTATGTAAATAATAGTCTCAATATGTTAATATGAAAATAAAGGAAAACTGGGCATACATTAAGACAAAGACTTAAGTTAAGGATAATTAAACCAAATATGACTATGTTTATACATTTTCTAACAACAATAACAAAAACCTAGAAAAAATAAGCTTCCCTGTTTCTGTACACATACACAAAGATATAACACTGGTCTCTAAGGAATATGCCCTAAGATTGGAAAGCAAAACAGCAACCTTGGAATAAATGGTACTAAAATATGGCACAGCTAACTAATTAAAAACCAATGCAGCATCGGGAATATAGTCGATAATACCATAATAACGTGTATGGTGACAGATGGTAACTACACTTCTCGTGCTGTGCACGAACAGAATTCTATTCTAACGCATAGAATTGTCAAATCACTATGTTGTACAACTAAAACTAATATAACATTGTGTTGACTATACCTCAATTAAAAAATGCAATTATAAATATGAAATTAGTCTTTATATTTTCTCTGTGACATCTATGGTATGAATCGATCTAGAGAGGAAGAATCATTCACCCAGTGCAATGCTATTTTACTCTTACAAAATATGAAACACAAAAACATACAAACAGAAAGATGAATTTTTGTGGTCTTAGGAAATCTTTCAAATGGTTATCAAACACACCTTTAGCCAAGAAACCACACAGGAGAACCATTAAGTCTCCAAAATACCATATGTAAAAACAAATATTTTTGTGTGTAAATTTATTCTCTCCAGGCCCCACTTATTCCAATGCCAAGTACATGGGGGGAAAACATAAATAAAAATTCACAATGTGTTTGGTCTTTAAAGATTTCACTGGTTTAAAAAAAAATCAATAAAATCAACAAATCTTTTGAGTGAATTTTTCTAATAGATTTACCCATTATTAAAATGTCATCTTGGCAATACTAACATTGTACTTAAAGTGATAGTTATGGTGAATTGAAGACAGGACTGTCCTTTTTAATTCTAATGTAGACAGGGTCACAGGTTATAAATAAATATAATTTTTAACGGCAACAAAAAAAACACTGAGAAAAGTTAAAACACCTCATAGCCCACCCTTTATATGCCAAAAGGACACAGAGGTCTGTGGGTTGAAAGCACAGGCTATAGAGACAGACTATGATGTCCAATCCTGCTTCTATGACCTTGGGACCTCTATGTACTCTCTGCCTCATTCCTTACATATCAAGTAATAACAATCCTACTAGGGTTATTGCAAGAATTGTGATTAACATATGTGAGGCAGTTAAAATAGTGCCTGGCACAGAGTAATTGCTGAATAAATCTTTGCTCTTATTCCAAGAAGGCTGGCTTGTTTTAGTATTTCCTTCCTGTCCCCCAAAAAAAGACAAAAAGAAAAGTGGTATAAGATTATGAAACAATCAGAAGTACATACATAATTGAGTACAGCTTTCAAGAGCTGAAGATGGCAATGTAGCCACTCCAGATAACCAACTGTGTGGAGCGATTTTTTTAAATTCGAGGATATAACACAATTTTTATAGCTTGGGAGTCAGGCAAATTTTGATTAAATCTTTGATTCATCAATCAGAGTCCATGAGCAACTTGCTTAAGTTCCTAACCTCAGTTTTCTCATCAATAAATTATAGTTAATAATTTATTCCATAGAATATGGAATATTCTATTCCATAAAATTGATTGTAAAGTTAAACAAAAGAATATATATAAGACAGTTAGCATAGTCTACCAATATAAAAGATCAAGAAAGTGGAAAGGAGAATCAATGAATCATGTAAAACTTGATAAGCTAAAGTTAGGGGGGAAAGTACATAGTAGAATAAAACCATTTCCTTTCCCCTTACTATATCCAGTGGCCATTTCTCTACCCTCATTATTCTCAATTTTGGAAACATTTACCTCTCAATCCTGGCAGAGGGTAATTACTAAATAAATGTAATTGATATGTTAATGATCAGCTAGCTAACCAAATCCAGCAACTTTTTTTAGTCTTTATTATTTCATCCTATCTAAAATTACTGTGTTACTAGCTAGTCAAAAACTCCCCATAAATGCCCTAGTCTAGCATTTGATGACCTCCATAGTCTCACCCTGATAGACCTTTCCAATCTTAGTGATCCTCTGTGTCAGTTGTCTGATCCCACCTACATCCTATAGCTCACCATTCCCAATAATCTTTCGGTACTTGAAAGCCTTCAGCATTGCTCATGCTATACATGCAGATCTTGGTGCCATCATTTTTTAAGTGTAGCATATTTTACAAGTCATAAAACTTATATGGATCTCTGTTTCCTATTGGTAAAGTAGAGATAACAACAGTACCTATCTACACAGTGTTCTTTGGGGATTAAAGGAATTAGAAATATATAGTGCTTAATTCACCCAGTCTACCTACAACATAATAAGTATTTAACAACTGCTGCTGTTGTTGGAATGCATGCTTCTCCCTTTTTCCATAGACCTGGATCCTATCTTTTGACCCAAATTTAGGAAGACACAGTGGTCCGTGAAGCCTTCCCTGATCACATGAGAGGTCTTACCTCTCTCTCTCTCTCAGCTCTTGATCCTCAACTTTCCTTCCTGACTTCCCTGAAACCCCTATGCTTTCTTTTAGAGTTACATATGGCCTTATCTTCACTCTCATTCTCAATTACTAAGCTCTTTAAAACAGAAATTTATGTATGATTCATTTTCATATAAAACTTCATACAGTTCCCTGAACTTAATATATACTTGAAAATATTTATAGAATCAATGAAAGAATGAAGTCCAATGGTAATTTTTCAGACCACTATAATACACCTGTTTGGGGATGGCTGTTTCAAAACTGGTATTCTTACGGCAAACAGAGGAGCGGTTTCAAAGATAATTCAATTGAAGTAAAAACTATAAATGTCTGCCATGATATTTGCTGTCACCAAATATTTGTTCTGTTAAACAAATATTTCTTTATATAGTTCTCTTTAGTGCTTATGGGTTGTAGAAGACAGTAATTAGTCTTTTAAGAAGCTCCTTTTTTTTAATTTAATGAAAGAATGTTCCTTAAGCCTGACTGTAAATACAGCCATAATTATATTTTAAATTTTAATTATTGGGAACATATTCTATAAAAATATCCTAATGAATGAGAGCACAAAGATAGAAGGGCAATGATGTTTATGCAGTATTTGTAATAGCAAAATATTTGGAAAACTCTATTAACCAGTAAGTGTTTTGTTAAACATAAGTAGTATTAAATATATACCTAAAAGTCTTCAAGGAATCCCATTAAATTTCTAACAGCTATTATCACTGGGATTTTAGATTGAGAGGATGACCAAGAAGGACTTGTCTCCAGGGGCACCAGGGTGGCTCAGTCAGTTAAGCATCTGGCTTCGCTCAGGTCATGATCTCACGGTCTGTGAGTTCAGGCCCTGCATCAGGCTCTGTGCTGACAGCTCAGAGCCTGGAGCCTCCTTCAGATTCCGTGTCTCCCTCTCTCTCTGCCTCTCCCCAACTCATGCTCTCTCTCTCAAAAATAAGTAAAACTTGAAAAATTTTTTAAAAAAAGAAGGACTTGTCTCCAAAATCATACCTCCTAAGTGATGAAAATGAAAGTAAACACAAAACATCAAGAAAATGAAATTTAAAAATCATCAACATTACTTTTCTCTCTTTCCCTCCAAAAGCAATCATGGTTGGGTAAATAAGAGTAAATAAATCAGTGTAAATAAAACAGCAAGAGTCACCTTGTAAATAACAGTCAAAATAAATACTGATTACAGGTATGCTAGTAGTCAATTTCAGACTGTGGCACATATCAGAAAACTTCAGAAACACAGAAATAGGGAAGAAAAACAAACTCTTCATTCAACTGACCTTAGGATTCTTAATTTCTCTGTATTTGAAAGTTATAATATTTATTCAGTCTCCATTTTACTGAACTCCAGATATCTTACTGTTATCACACTGAGGACAAAAAGTAATTGCTACATCATATTCACATACACAAATATTTTTGCTTAGTTAAAATTTCACATTTGATCCTTTTGTGTATAGATACGTGGAGATTTAAACAGATTACTGAAATCTAGACTAAAGGCCATAATTACTTTGAATACAGGACACAGAAATACAAAAAAAAAAGTATTCAGAGGTGACAAACTAAGGTTTTTAAATAAGCTGTTTCAATATCATTTACATCCAACAGTAATTTTAAACTAAAACAATTACCTGTATAAAGAGAAATTCTGCAAATTTATTTTCTGTTGATTGATGGTTGCTTTTAAGTTTCAAATTGGGTTAAGAAGGTTTTAAATCCTGTTTCAAATTAATTAAGTGAAGTAGCAAGCTCAGATCAAACAAGAATCTGAATTATTCTGGTCACAGTCACACAAAACAGTTTGCTGTGTTTCCATGTTTCTCTGTTAAGTTCTTTGTCCTTACAATGTTTGGTTTTCCTTTCCCTTCTAACATAAATCTCTTCCTATAAAAAAGTATACACAGAAATAGAAAGGCTCTATTCCTTTTATTCTTCTATTTTTTTAAACAATCTGCTATACTTTCTGAATTTCACTCATTTTGTGGTGTGCTGCTTTTAACACCATGAGGTCTATATAAAGTAAAATATGGGTCTGGCCTTAGGCAACTTGAAATATATTTGGGGGAGGTATGTGTGGGGGGGTGGAAAGTTGTGCACAGACAAGAAGAGTGCAAACATATGAGTTGTCCATACAAGTTTTATGGGAGTTGAGGGGTCTGAACGCCTGTGAAGATTTTCATGGTTAATTTCGAAGTTCAAATTATTGATTCCCCTGACCCCACAGATTTATTTATGCTAAGCAGCTATATCATCAAGTCATATGCAACAAATGTGTCTCAAGGTCATACGTGTTCTAAACAAAATTATTAGAGAATGTAGGAAAGATGAGTAATAAAAGGAAAGAAGGTGGGGTGCCTGGGTGGCTCAGTCGGTTGTGTTGGACTCTTGATTTCGGCTCAGGTCATGATCTCACAGTTTGTGAGATTGAACCTCATGGAGGACTCTGTGCTGACAGTGCAGAGCCTGCTTGGGATCCTCTCTCTCCCTCTCTCTCTGCCTCTTCCTTGCTCACTCTCTCTCTCTCAAAATAAATAAACAAACTTAAAAAATTTTTAGAAAAAGAAAAGAAAGTATCGCCTAGAAAAGACAGCTATCTCTCAAAAGTCCTCAAAATTGGCATTACCTTAGTAAATGTGTCAAGTTTTGAGTATTTCCCTTAAACGTGCACCCTTAGGAATACAATTTTGTTTACTTGCCAAGATTTATTAATATATATGACTACGAGGTACTGTCTCTCTAGTATATCACCATGAAAAGCTAAATTGTAATGAGTTGTTTAGCAAGTATAGCATCAAACCTAGATGAGTTAGCTATAATATTCAAATACTTGTTGTGTAAAGTAAAGATATCCCATCTACATGTAGGTAGGTCATTGGATAGGTAAAGCACTGAATTGCCTATATTGGACTTGATGGAGACTATCAACATTTGCCCCAGTAGCCTTCCCTTTGTCCATGCTCTCCTAGCTGCCGACTGTTCTCCCTTCAGATTGAATAGTCTTTCGTTAGCAATACTCAACCTGGTTTTAATAAACTTTTTTAGGGGCACCTGGGTGGCTCCATCAGTTAAGTGTCTGACTAAATTCCATTCATCCATTGTGAATGTAAGTTATTCTTTAGCTGTGAGTGGAAGACTAAAGAAAGGACACAAAAGTGCCAAGAGATATTTTAGTCAACATATATATATATATATATATATATATATATATATATATATATATATATATACATATACATATATATATATATGTGTGTGTATATATATATATACACACATACATATATATGTATATATATGTGTATATATATATACACACACACATATATATGTGTGTATATATATATTTTTTCCTTAACATTAAAAAGATAGTTCCAAAACAATTTTTAAAATATAGTTTGATTATAAAACAGTTTTATCTAATAAATTTAGGAAAATAAGTGGAATATAACAGTTGCGGTCTTAGCTATTAAACCTCAGTGAGTACTAATACATTTCCAACTTCACATAAGAGATATATTTAGAGATTCTTTTTGGGTCAATAACTTTATAATCATTATTCAAATATACACTTTTTATTATTCTAGATACAAAAAAATGAAGAAAATATTCTTTATTCAAGGCTTTAAAATGACAAAATTATAAGCAGTTGCAAGAGATCATTAAGCCAAATGATTCTACCTTAGTGAAAATTAACAGCTAAGCCTTCTAAGGCAGACAATTTTTCTATCCTATGTTTAGACAGGATAGAGAATGGAGAGTTTTTCCTTGGTAACAGTATTTAGTGTTTACTTCCAGAACAAAAATGTTTTAAACTTTCTTTATAAGTAATTTTCTTACTATAATTAAGCCCATTTCATTTCATCCTTATCACTAAACAAAATATAATTATACTGTTGTTTTTATGAATAAAAAAATAATTACATTGGGAGAAAGATGAACATTGCTTACTGTTTCTTAACATGAAAACATTGCTTAACAAATATCTACATTTCCTATGGGAAAAGTATATGTTTTGGAGTAAAACTAGTGAAATTAGGAAAGGCTATATTAAAGTTTTAAATTATTATAATTCATTTAATTACATAAATGAACTAGCACTTGCTAAATTGGCTTGTATGATCATTCTAATTTATAAGATATTATTTTAAAATCGTATCTATTCCTTTCTTCCTAATTACTAAAATACACTTCTTTATTACAGAAAACATAGAAAACAAAGAGCACAAAGAAGAAAAACATACCTGCAGTTCTAACACTAAGTTCTAACACTGCAGTTCTAACACTAAGAGAGCCACTGCAAATATTTTGATATATGTCCCTCCAATATTTAAATACACAGAATTATAGATAGATAGATAGATAGATAGATAGATAGATAGATAGATACATTTCTTTTCACTTAGGAATTCATCACGCATACTTTCTGATATTTTCTGTAAAAGTCTTCTCCAGCCTAAAACTAATGGCAGGACATTAATCTATCACAAGGACATACCTAATTAACCGTGATTTCCGATTATTTTGTTGGTGTAAACAGTGCTGTGATATATATAGCCCTTACTCAAAATTTTGCTCATACTTCTAATTATTTTTTCCTTTATTTTTTATAATTTTTAATGTTTGTTTATTTTTGAGAGACAGAGTACGAGTGGAAAGGGGGCAGAGAGGAATACACAGAATCTGAAGCAGGCTCCAGGCTCTGAGCTATCAGCACAGAGCCCTACACAGGGCTCGAATCCACAAACCAAGAGATCATGACCTGAGCTGAAGTCAGATGCTTAACCGACTGAGCCACCCAGGTGCCCCTAATTTTTTCCTTCAAATAAACTACTGGAAGTAAAATTTCTCTGACAGAAGAAATTAATGCTTCCAGTACATGTTGCCAAAGCATCTTCTAAAGAAGAATGAAACTAATTGGTACCTGTAAGTAAGTAAATGGTAGCGTCCCTTTCTCTTATCCTTGCCTCAATACTAGTTATTTTCAATCTTTTAATCTTTAATAAATTGGTATTTGAAAAAATATATCTCAATTTTGTACTCACTTACCATTTCTATTACTATTGAGGTTATTTGTAATTTTTTGATAACTGCTTGTTCTCTTGATTTTTTTTTTTTTTTTTGCTTGTTCTTTTTATTCTTCCACAAGCACATTGACAGTGTGCTTTATAAACTTCTCTGAAGTCCCAGGCTAAGGGATTTAAGATTGATTACAAAAGTGGTTTTTATACTAAAAATATCAACTTTTGATAGCACATATGCTGTAAATATTTTTCCAAATTTGTTACTTAATTTTTAATCTTATTTCTTCTATTTTTTATAATTTCCTCCCTGAGCTACCTCAGGTAACTCAGCTTCCTCTACCTTTCCTTTTTATATATTCTTGTTGGGACCTACCTCCTGTGCCCCCAGGACCTTGTACTTTATTATAGTATTTGCTTACCCATTCTCACCACCTGACTATGACCTCCATGAAGTAAGATTGTGCCTTTGTTAATACCACAAACTTCTATAGTGCATAATCTCTAGTAGATGTTTAATAAATATATCCCGGATCAATGAACTCAAAGATTATGCCTTCGCTCTAGTGTTCACATTTCCAGAGGAAAAATACTTCTTAATAATAACAATATTACTTGAAAATATAATATTTAGTGACTTCAGAACATCTTTTCAAGTCTCAAACTACATCTTTGACCTTGAGTCATTTTGAGACATAGTGCCTCTCTACTTAGAAATGTAGGAAGTTCTTTAAATTAGTTTTTCTAATAAAAGGGAAAATTAACATTAAGTACAATACTGATTCTTTTTTCAATTAAAGAATAATTGCACATGCAATACTGTATTAGTTTCAGGTGTATAACAGTGTTTCAATATCTGTTTACATTACAAAATGGTCACCACAATAAGTCTCATCACCCTCTGTCACTATTCTTTTCTCATTCTAACCTTCTTGATTACACCTTTTATAACTTGAGTATATTGAGTAACTTCTCGATAAAGTAGCTGAGAAACTTCATGAAAATTTTTGGGTACATACGATTTGAATTAAACCAAATAAACTTGGATCATAATTATCAGGACATAAAAGAAAGGAGAAAATTCATTTTTGTATAGTAGTTAAAAGCCCAGTTAAGTCAAAGTGCTCAAGATCAAATACCAACCTCACCACTTACTAGTGTGTAATACTAGACAAATTACTTACTCTGGGATTGGTAATGGGACACACTTACAGAATGATTGAGAGGATTATATGAGATAACATAGGTAATGCACTTAACACAACGACCAGATCATGATAAACACTCAATAAATGGTAGTTATTAGTTTTTAAATGATCTACCTATGTTGCTTTAAAGAATCATTAACCATAAATGAATAAATAAATCCCTGCTGGAAATAACCATGGATTTAGCAAAATTGAGTTTCCCAGGTGACAAGAAGCTCAGCTGCAAGTCAATGCCTGCACCTGTTTCTCTATGGAGTCCATGTGCGAACCTGTTGCTTATCTTCTCTCCCTAAAGAATCTTAACATGCATAATATATGACTCCTGAACTGTCCCTTTTTGGAACTCATAATCAGCAATTCTGGAAGATGACAACCTGTTTCTGCTATCCCCTCTCCAGCATCCTGAATGATTATGTAACAAACCTGTATTTTAAGTTATATCATCCCAAGCCTTTAGCCTATATTTGTGAAAAAGCCACCATGCATGATGCAAGAACAAAGACACACATGCAGAAACTTCATTTTATTTACTAACATCCTCTGAGCATTTAATCCCAGCATTAAACCTGTGAGATGGATATTATTTCTATATTTTACAGTTGAGAAAACCAAGGCTCAGACAGATCAAGTATATTTTCCAAGATCACACAGCTACCCAAGTGGCAAAATTCTTTCCTTTTCTTTTTATAAAACCCTATCCCCGGACAAACATCATCTTCTTCTCTTGAGCCCTTATTCAAGCCCTTCTCCAAGATGGCCCTGTTTTCTAGCTACATCTGGGAACATATTTTTTATTATTCTCTCCAGGGCACTCTTCCAGAAAATTTTCTGAATGAGCAGAACTAAAAAAAGGAATATGGAGAACTCAAATAGATTGCAAGGAGGGGGAAAATGCAAAATTACTATGCTCCTGCAAGAAAAGAAATGGCCACAATAGCCAAAAGGTAGAAACAATCCAAAATCTATCAATAGGTGAATGGATAAACAAATTGTGATATATTCATACAATAGAATACTATTCCACCTTATAAAGGAATAGAATTCTGATACATGTTTGAACATGGGTAAACCTTGAAAATATGTTAAGTAAAATAAGCCAAACACAATAGAAAAAAACACTGTATGATTCCACTTATATGAAGAACCTAGAGTAGTAAAATTTATAGAGAAATAAAGCAGAAAAGTGATTACCAAAGTTTGTGGGGGAAAGAAAATTGGGGGAGTTAATGTTTAATGGCTACAGAACTTCAGAATGTGATTATGGAAAAGTTCTAAAAGTCAATAGTGGCAACGGCTACACAACCATGTGAATGTACTTAATGTCACTGAGTTGTACACCCACATAGTGAATTTTATCCTTTTTTTGAAGTATAGTTGACATACAATATTATGTTAATTTCAGGTATACAACATAGTGACTTGACATTTATATACATTATGAATTGACCATCACAATGAGTCTAGTGACCATCTGTCACCAACAAAGCTATTACAATATTATTGACTATATTCCCTATGCCGTACTTTATATCCCCATGACTCATTTTTTTTATACCTGGAAGTTTGTACCTATTAATCCCCTTCACCTAGTCACCTATCTTCCAACTTTCCTTCCCTCTAGCAACTACCAGGTTATTCACTGTATTTATAAGTCTATTTCTGTTTTATTTTGTTCATTTGTTTTACCTTTTTAGATTCCATATATAAGTGAATTCCTACAGTCTTTGTCTTTCTCCGTCTGACTTATTTCACTTAGCATAATACCTTATAGGTCTGTCCATGTTGTCACAAATGGCAAGAATTCATCCTTTTATATGGTTGGTAATATTCCATAATATATATATAAAGTTTTCTTTATCCATTCATGTATTGATGGACACTTTGGTTGCTTCCATATCTTGGCTATTATAAATAATGCTGCAATGAATATATGGGTGCCTATTATCTTTTTAAATTAGTATTCTCATTTTCCTCAGAAAAATACCCAGAAGTGGAATCTCTAGATCATATGGTAGTTCTATTTTTAATTTTCTGAGGAGCCTCCATATTGTTTTCCATAGTGACTACACCAATTTACATTCCCACCAACAGTGTACAAGTGTTCCCTCTTCCCCACATCCTCACCAACACTTGTCACACTTATCTTCTTTATAATAGCAATTCTGACAGGTGTGAGGTTATACGGTAAATCATATATTAAGTAAACTTTATCACAATAAGAAAAATTGAGGAAGTTTGTCTAAGATGGCTATAGAGTAAGACCTTGAACTTCCCTCCTCCCATAGACACAAAAAAATCTACAGCTACATATGGTAAATTGCCCCTAAGAAAAACTACCTAAACAAGCTCCTCCACAAAAAAGAATAAAAGGGCCACAATGAAACAGGTAGAAGAGGCAGAGACACTGTCGCCAAAACCTCCACCCTCAGCACTACAACCAACAGTCAGAGGGATCTCACAATTATGGATATTCTCCCTGATGAGGAAGGGAGTTTGTGCCCCATGTCAGGCACCCCAACTCTTGGGATATGCACTGTAAAGATGAGTCCCCAAAACATCTGATTTTAAAGACCAGTGGGGCTGTAGCGAATGGAGACATCTTACCATGAGACCCAGCAGAAGTATCAGTTTGAATACTGCCTAGATCATAAGTGAAGGAGATTCATTTGCTAATAATAAAACATCTGCTGGAAAGGGAGGGCCTGTTGGAACTCTCTCTGGGGATGAAAATGCTGATGGGTGCCATTTTTGGTGTTCTCCCTCTACCCTATTAGCTCTGGCACAGAAGACACCATTTTTGCTTTCTCTCTGACCTGTTAGCCCTAGTGTCCACAACTCATACCCATGTGCCATTCCCTGCAGTACTGCGTAAACCAGGTGAGTGAGCACCTCATCCTTGCACAACCCCACCAAAGACTGTCAAGCTATGCAACACACAGAGGACATCCCTTGATTGCCTGGCTGTGATGGCCAAGGTGATTGCATTTCTGGGCCATTTAAATCTAAAACAATGGCAGAAACAGTTCTTGGCAGGCTACCACCCCCAAGGCAATAAACAGCAGACTGAAACACACTCACAGTCTTCCTGTGGAAAGGCCTATCTACTTGACTTGGGACTTCAGCCTGAGAGGCAGTCTTTAGGTTTACCACACATCAAGAGGACACAAAAGTGCCCTCAGGGAATATACGCTGGGGGACACTATCTTTGAGCTCTCACTTGGCCTCAGTACAGTTCACTGGTACCTCCCAGAGAGGAGCTCATAAAATAATCAAAAGCCTGGATTTTGCAACTGTTGTTAAGGGGATATCTCTAGATCACTTGGTCTGGAGGCCAGCAGGGTCTATGATTGTATTCCCACAGGACTATATATATTTGCATACCTTAAAAGCTGCTGCCTGAGGGTCTAGCTTCTAATCAGCCTCAAATTAGGTGCTGACTGAGATCCCTCCCTCTGGACATTCACAGATCTTATCAAACCCTCAACAACTCTGACCTACCAAGAAAAAATCAGGCTGCTTAGACAATCACAAATATTTGAGAGATGACCAAGAGCCAAGGCAAGGTTGAATGATAGGCTCACCTCTTACACAAAGCGACACCTACAAGGCTGGGAGAAACACTCTTTTTGCCTAGTACACAGAAAAAAACACAGGAAGTCAAGCAAAATGAGGAGACAGAGCAACAGATTGCAAATGAAAGAACAAGATAAAACCTCTGAAATAAAAACCTTAATGAAAAAAGATAAATCATTATCTGATAAAGAGTTCAAAGTCATGGTCATAAAGATGGTCACTATACTAGAGAAAGGAATTCATGAATACAGCAAGGACTTCAACAAAGATAGAAAATATAAGAAAGTACCAAAGAGAAGTTACAGAGTTAAAGAATAAAATAACTGAACTGAAAAATACACTAGAGGGATTCAACAGCCAACTAGATGAAGCAGAAGACAGAACTGGTGAGCTGGAAGACAGAAAAGTGGAACTCACCCAAACAGAGAAAGGAATAAAAAGTAAAAAGAATTTTTAAAAATGAAGTAGCTTTTCAGGGACTTTTAGACAACATCAAGCAAATAACATTTGCATTATAGGGGTCCCAAAAGGAGAAGAAAGAGATTTAGGGAAGAAAACTTATTTGAAGAAATAATGGCTGAAAACTTCCCTAACCCAATGAAGAAAACAGACATCTAGATCCAGGAATCCCAGAGAGTTACAAACAAGATGAGACCCACACCAAGATGCATTATAGGTAAAATGTCAAAACTTAAGGATAAAGAGAGAATCTTAAAAGCAGCAGAGAAACAACTTGTTATGTATAAGAGAACCCCCATAAGGGGTGCCTGGGTGGTTCAGTCAGTTAAGCATCTGACTCTTGGTCTCGGCTCAGGTCATGGTCTCACTGTTTGTGCATTCAAGCCCCATGTTGGGCTCCACACTGCCAGTGCAGAGTCTGCTTTGGATTCTTTCTCCCTGTCCCTCCCTCGTTCCCTCTTTCTCTTTCAAAATAGAGAAATAAAACTTAAAAAAGAAAGAGAGAGAATCCCTGTAAGATTTTCAGCAGATTTCTCAGCAGAAATTTTGCAGGCCAGAAAGGAATGGCTTGAAATATTCAAAGTGATGAATGGCAAAAATTTCCAACTGAGAATATGCTACCAGGCAAGGTTATCATTTAGAATTGAAGGAAAGATAAAGATCTTTCCAGAGAGACGAAAGCTAAAGGTGTTCATCCACACTAAACTAGCCTTACAAGAGATAATTAAAGGAACTTCTTTAACCTGAAAAGAAAGGACACTAATTAATAACAAGGAAAAATATATATAAAAAAATCTTATTGATAAAGGTAAAAATCTTACCAATAAAAACAATGGATTGATCACTTATCAGTCAGTATGAAGGTTAGAAGAAAACAGTAGTAAAGATAACTATAAATACAATAATTAGTTAAGGAATACACAAAATAAAAATATATGAAATGTGACATTGAACACATAAAACATAAAACATTGAGAGGGTGTGGATAAAAATGTAGTTTTAGAATGCATTCAAACTTAACTTGCTATCAACTTAAAATAGATTTTTATATATATAGGCTGTTATACATAAGCCCCATGGTAACCACAAACAAAAACCCACAGTAGATGCACAAAAGATAATGAGGAAAAAAAATCTAAGCATAACAGTATACAAATTCATCAAACGTCAAGGGAATAAACCAAGACAAGAAAGGAACAGAGAGGAACTACCAACAAGACAAAAAAACAATTACTTTATCAACAATTACTTTAAATGTAAATGGACTTAATTTTCTAAAGACATAGAGTGGCTGAATATATTTAAAAAAAAAAAAAAAAAGGACCCACCTACATGCTAGTTATAAAAGACTCACTTCAGATGTAAGGACACACACGACTGAAAGTGAAAGGATGGAAAATGTTCCATGCAAATGGAAAGCAAAAGAAAGCAGGGGTACCTATACTGATGTCAGACATACAAAGACTGTAATAAAAGACAAAGACAGGCACCACATAATGATAGAAAAGATCAATGAAACTTAGAGATGGTTCTTTGAAAATATTTAAAAAATTGATAAACCTCTGGCTAGACTCACTAAGAGAGAGAAGGCTCAAATAAATAGAATCAGAAATAAAAGAGAAGTTACAACCGATACGAAGAAAATACAAAGGATCATAAGAGACTACTATAAACAATTAGGCACCAACAAATTGGCCAACTTAAAAGAAATGGATAAATTCCTAGAAACATACAATATTCCAAGATCAAATCATAAATAAATAAAAAATCTGAATAAACCAATTACTGGTAAGGTGATAAAATCAGTAATCAAAAAACTCCCAATAAATAAAAGTGTAGGACCAGATGGCCTCACTGGTGAATTCTATAAAACATTCAAAGATTTAATACCTATGCTTCTCAAGCTCTTCCCAAAAAAACTAAAGAGGAGGATATGCTTCCAAATTCATTTTATGAAACCAACATTACCCTAATATCAAAAAGACAAGGATACCACACAAAAAATTATAGGCCAATATCCCTGATGAATACAAATGCAAAAACCTCAATAAAGTATTAGCAAACCAAAATGGACAATACACTATAAGGATCATATAGCATGATTGAATGGGGATTTAATCCAGAAATGCAAGGATGGTTCAACAACTGCAAATGAATCAGTGTTACACATTAACAAACAATGGGAAAAAATCATATGATCGTATCAATAGATGCAGAAAAAAACATTTGATAAAATATCCATTTACAATAAAAAAAGAGAGCTCTCAAAACGTGAGCATAGAGGGTACATGCCTCATCATAACAAAAGCCATATATGACAAGCCCACAGCTAATATACTCAAAAGCAAAAAGCTGATTTTTCATTTAGATCAGGTATAAGAAAGGATGCCTTCTCTCACCACTTTTCTTCAACATAGTTATTGGAAGTCCTACCCAGAGCAATTAGGCCAGGAAAAAAAAAATCAAAAGGCATCCAAATCGGAAAAAAAGAAATAAAACTGTCACTATTTGCAGATGACATGATTTTACATATAGAAAACCTTAAAGACTCTACCAAAAAACTGTTAGAATAAATATATTCTATAGAGTTGCAGGGTACAAAATCAATATATAAAAATTTGACACATTTTTATACACTAAAAACAGAAACAGAAAATAATCCCCTTTACAATTACATCAAAAAGATAAAATACCTAAGAATAAGTTTAACTAAGGAGGTGAAAGACTTGTACACTGAAAACTATAAGATACTGATGAAAGAAATTGAAGAAGACACAAATAAATGGAAAGATTTTCCATGTTCATGGATTAGACCTAATACTGCTAAAATGTCCATGTTACTCAAAGCAATCTACAGATTCAATACAATCTTTACCAAAATTACAATAGCATTTTTCACAGAACTAGAACAAACAATCCTAAAATCTGTATGGAACCACAAAGATCTGAAATAGCCAAAGCGATCATGATAAAGAAGAACAAAGCTGGAAGCATCACACTACCTAATTTCAAACTACAGTACTAAGCTATAGTAATCAAAACAGAATGGATCTGGTACAAAAACAGACACAAAGATCAATGAAACAGAATAGAGAGCCCATGAATAAACCCACACATATATGGTCAAGCAATTTACATAAAGGAGGCAAGAATATATAATAGGGAAAGAATAATCTCTTCAATAAATGGTGATGGGAAAACTGGACAGTCAATGCAAAAGAATGAAACAGGACCACTATTTTGCACAGTACACAAAAATGCAAAATGAATTAAAGACTTCAATTAAGACCATTACAAACTCCTAGAAAAAAACATAGATTGTAAGCTCCTTGACATTGGTCTTAGTGATACTTTTTTTGGATCTGACTCTAGAAGCAATGGCAACAAAAGCAAAAATAAACAAACATGATTACATCAAACTAAAAATTTTCTATACAACAAAAGAAGCCATCAAAAAATAAAAAGGCAACATACTGAATGGGAGAAGATACTTGCAAATCATATATCCAATAAGGAATTAATATCCCAAATAGATAAAGAACTTGCACAACTCAATAGCAAAAAGGCAAACAATCCAATTTAAAAAGGGGGCAGATGATCTGAATAGACATTTTTCCAAGGAAGACATACAGATGACCAACAGGACATGAAATGATGTTCAACATCACTAATCATCAGGGAAATGCAAGTCAAAACCACAATGAGATATCACATCACACCTGTCAGAATGGCTAGGATCAAAGAGACAAAAAATATCAGGTATCATAAGGAAGTAGAGAAAAGAGAACCCTCATGCACTGTTGGTAGGAATGTAAATTGGTGCAGCCAGCAGGAAAAATATTACAGAGGTTCCTCAAAAATATAAAAATAGAACTGTCCTATGATACAGCAATTCCACTTCCGGGTAGTTACCGAAAAAGTAAAAACATTAATTTGAAAGGATATATGCACCCCTATGTTCACTGCAGCATTATTTACAATAGCCAAGGTATAAAAACAACGTAAAAGATGTGGTGTGTGTGTGTGTGTGTGTGTGTGTGTGTGTGTGTGTGTATTCAATATAATGTATTCAATACAATGTTAAATTCAATATATATGTATATATATAATGGAATACTACTTAGCTATAAAAAAAAAAAAAAAAGAATGAAATCTTGTCATTTGCCTCAACATGATGGGTCTAGAGGGTATTAATGCTAAGTGAAATAAGTCAGACACAGAAAGACAAATACCACAACTTCACTCATATGCAGAATCTAAAAACCAAAACAAAACAAAAGCCAGTCCATAGACAGAGACCAGATTAGCGGTTGCCAGGGTAGAGGGGAGTTAAGCAAAATGGGCAAAGGGGATCAAGAGGTGCAAACTTCCAGCTGTAAAATAAATATCACAGGAATGTAAAACACAGCATGAGAGGTGTAGTCAATAATATTGTATCAAGGGGTGCCTGGGTGGCTTAGTCGGTTGAGCATCTGACTTCAGCTCAAGTCATGATCTCCCAGTTCGTGAGTTTGAGCCGCACATTGGGCTCTGTGCTGACAGCCTGGAGCCTGTGTCTCCCTCTCTCTCTGCTCTTCCCCCACTTGCACTCTCTCTCTCAAAAATAAATAAACATTAATTTTTTTTTAATAATATTGTATCAAAAACTTGAAAGTTGCTAAGCAAGTAAATTTAGAAGTTCTTATCACAAGAAAAAAATGCTGCAACTTTGTATGGTAACAGTAAATACACTTCATGTAGTGATGATTTTGCAAGTCTACCAATGTCAAATCATTATGTTGTACACCTGAAACTAATACAATGTCTCTCAATTATACTTCAGTTCTAAAAAATGGATATGATTTCTACTTCTGATTGTAACTCTAGAGTCTACTGTCTATTATAATCTTATTAGTTTTTATTTTCCCTACATATTTAGATCTTACAAAAGGATAACATTTTATGAAAGTGTTTTAGTTATTTGTCAAGCATTATACTTCTTTCACTGCAATTACCGTAATACCGAATCAGTGGAGCCATTACACTTCAAAATGCCTCCCTTTGGCTAGAGATTTAAAAACTTCATCTCTAAAAACATTTCCACCAACCAACAAAGGAAGACAAAATAAAGAATGATAGTTGTAGCTTCAAGGAACTCTAATAAAAGCCCCTAGGCTTTTCTCTACCTTAATTCTCCTGAACTTTTCTGTTACAATGAATACTATCATCCACCATCCTTTCCTTTGAAATTCTCCCTTTGGTTGGTTCTCTGTTCCCTATATACCTCACTGTGTGAATAATTTCTGTAGGTTCAGGACTTAACCTTCTGATCTTCTCTTTATATATATTCATTATTCAATAAAAGTTTATGGAATTCCTCCTAAGTACCTCACACCCTTGCAAAGGGCTAGGAATATAATAGTAAACCAATATGGTCCTTGTCTCAATGGTCTAGTGTGAAAAACATAATTAAATAGGAAATTTTAAAACCTCTTTTTCAAGCCAATCTACTCTCTGTCCCATTGCTATATGGCATCTGTGGTAGTCTGCTATAGGGTGGCCCCAAATAAACCATGCTATCCTGTATTCACAACCTTCTGTAGAAATTCACTGTGAATCTCAGCTAGGCCTGCAACTTGCTTTGAAGGAATAAAATGTGCCAAGTGTGAGCCAACACCTTCAGGAATCCTGACAGCTTCCACTTTTGCACTGCTGGAAACCATGCACTAACATGTAAAAAGTCTGTCTACCCTACAGCAAACACCATTAGGAGACACCACGTGGAGGACACAGAGACAAAAAAAAAGCCAGCTACCAAGCACTTTCGCTTCGTCCAGGCAGGCCCCAGCCAACTCCAGATGAGAACCTTCAAGAACAGCGAAAGAGCCATACAGATAAGCAACCCAGGTTACAGCCATACAGATAAGCATACAGATAAGCCACACAGATAAATAGCCCAGGTTACAGAATCATGAGCATATAAAATGATTGTTTACTAATTTGAGGGTGGTTTGTTCTGCAGAATTAGATCAACAAAAGAGCAGCTCACTGGACTTAAATCTATAAACTTCCATGAATATGTCATCATCTCATCTTAGAACTAAAAACTGAATTCGTTTGTCTTCCCATTCGAGTCCCATCCAACCAACTTTCTTTCCCCTGAAGTAACCACCATTCTTACAGAACTCTAAAAACATCATCTACACTCACTGACTTTATGGTATATTAGTACTGATGGATATTAATGAATGTTAGAATAAAAATGGTTGCATAGACAAGTAAATTTGAAAAACACTGGATTAAGTAAAATTATAAAACTCTTGACTATTAAATTTCTTAGAGACTTTGCAGTCAAGCTTGTTCAATTCAAGAAAGGAATATAAAATGAATATTTTTAAAATATATTTGACATGGATTTCTGTTTTCCATAAAGTAAGACAAGTCTTTTACAAAATATGTTTTGGGAAAATGGACAAAGTAAGGGCAAAGTGACATATTAAAGAAAAAAAAAAAGAAGAAGACAACAAGTCTGATAGTTCCTAAGGGTCTTCATTTTCTCAAAAGTCAAAAGTCCATTTTTCTATATATATACTACAGTTAAATAAAAATAAGAGAAAAATAGAAATATTAGCTCAATGTAGAGATAAGGAAGTATGATAATACTAAGAACCAATAGCATGGAACTGTAGTGGTTTGTGTCAACATAAATGCATGATTTTTTTTCTCATTAGGTCTGCATTCTAGGGAAGAAACATAGAAATTGTGAAGAAGAAAAGGAGTCGCAGTGATCACATCAAAGTTATAAAAAAGATAAGAAAGCTTGGTATATTAGTAAGAAGAGCATTAAAATAGCTATAAATGGGGGGGTGTCTGCCTGGCTCAGTTCAAGGAGCAAGAGACTCTTGAGCTCAGGGTCATCGGTTTGAGTCCCACATTGCATGCAGAAATTACTAAAAAACAAATAAACTTGAATAAATAAATTAATTAAATAATAATAATACAGTTTTTAAAAAGGGGCACCTGGGTGGCTCAGTCAGTTGAATGTCACACTCTTGATTTTGGCTCAGGTCATAATCCCATGGTTCAAGGAATCAAGCCCTGCATGTGCTGACAGCACAGAGCCTGCTTGGGATCCTGTCTCTTTCCCTATCTCTCTGCCCCTCCCCCACTTGTGCACACACACTCTCTCTCACTCTCTTTCTCTCGAAATAAGTAAATGAACTTTAAAATAGCTATAAATGTCCTACAGACCAAACAACCAGTCATATGTAGTCCTAAGTTGTTTAATGGAGTAAAGTAGCTCCTGAAGATAGGAATCCTGGTAAAGACAAGGAGCTTGTTCAGTAAGTACAGGAAGAGAAGGAGCAGTTACTAAATTTTTGATCTAAGAAAAAGCTAATCAGGTTTGTAACATAAAAATTCAGGATTACAAAATATATGATGATATAATTAGGGGAAAGCATTCTGGACTAAAATTCAGAAGACTCAGAACTAACTAGCTATGCTACATTAGATAAGTCACTTAATATTTCTGGCTTCAGATTCTCATTTCCAAAATGAATATGAACTATATATGTAGTCCTTCCTGGTTTCAGAATTCAGTGAGCCTCTAATTCTAGGTGGATTTATGCCACATGATGATTAAGTCTTTAACAGTGCATGCCTGATGTGAAGTGCTGACAGCGAGGAATTATATGAGTCATGAGCATTAATGTTAGCAGCCAACTGCAGGGAAAGGAAGATTGTGAGTCTGTTATGTCCTCTATGATAGTTATAAATGGATTTGGGTGGATAGTAAATGATAATAAGTATTTGAAGTAAGTGACATCAACTTCACACAAGATCAAGAGGAGAGAAGGCTGCAATTTTATATTCTTTAAGTAAAACTGGGTAAGCCAATACTGCTGGCTTCTTCCAGAACTGAGGAGATTTTTTAAAACAAGAAGAAGAAGAAGAAGAAGTCATATTCCAGTCTATTGGTAAGTCATATAAATAGAGCCTTTAAAATATTATGGGCATCTATCTCTTCATCTGTGTGGAACACAGCCATTACCATTGCCTAAAGTCTCATCATCTCACCTACCTTATCTTGAAATTCTTCCATTTCATCTGACTCTAACCCTTCCTCTAAAATCCACTCTGCAGATTGCCATTAAAATAATATGCCTTTAAACTTGCTTTCATCACATCATTCTCCTATTCAAAAACTTATAATGGTGACCTCTTGCTATCCATATCAAGTCTAACCATGTCTATCAGATTCTTAAGGCCCTCCATAATCTGACCTCATCCATCAGTCTCTATTACTGTATTCTTCAACAAAAACTAACCATTCTAGTCAAGTATTTGCAACACAGGTCACCCTTCTCAACACCCTTCCACTAATTTCTCCTATTCCCCATACACACAACATTAATTCCCACCTCCATGCTTTTGCTATAGGCTCTACCTCTTAGAAACAAATATATTATCCCATCCTGCTCATTTACAAAAATCCTATATGGTGATTGGCTGAAATTCCAGCTAATTTACATATTTATTGGCCATCTATTTATAAATGACAACAGCTCTGCCTGCAAGAAGGTCATAGTCTAATAGAGGAAATAAATGTATGAACCAACAATTACAACACTCTCTGAGCAGAATGCAGAGTTCTGAATACATAGAGCACAGGCATAAATGGTAGATCAAAAATGGCTTCCTAAGAGAAGTAAATCTTCATCCAGTCTTTAATGAAGAGAAACATAAAGAGATATACCAAATGCAAAAGTATGAAGTGTCACATTGGGTTCAGAAAAAATGGAAGTAATTCAGGGTATATGGAAAATTGTATGTATTCCTGTGAAAGGGGGCAAAATATGAAGCTAGAAATACTGGCCAGGGTTAGAGTATGATAAAGTCTTAGTGACATGCTGAAGCGTTTTGATCTTGCCCCAAAACAATTGGAAATGACTGTCTAAGTAGGGGAACAGATTTAAGTGATGAGACCTAGCTTTTAGGAAGAACATTCTGATAGGAGAATGGATAAAAGAAGACCGAAAATGAAAGCAGAGACACCACTTACAAGGAGATTTTCATATGCCACAAACAAACAAACGAATAAAAAATGCTGACTTGCAGTTGCAGTACAAGCAGCAAAGAGATTCTGGATATTTAGAAAGTAAAACTGATAGCACTTAGGGATTTGATAAATTCAATATGTGAAGCTGAAATAGAGAGCTTCTGAGGGTAACTTAACACCAATTTCTTCTTCCCATACTAATTACAGCCTATCACATGCAATTTGGCATTTAGATGCTATCATGTCATTTTGGATATTTCATTTTAGATGCATTGTTTTTACCTCCCTATGATGACACATCCACTGAGGACAAGGACTAGGCCTCTACTTTTACTTTTTGCATTCTTCTCAGCACTAAGCACACTAAGTGCTTAGCAAGTATTAGTAAACATTTACAGGATAACTTGTTTTATGCTCGATCGAGCAAAACATGACTTACTTTAGACTACAAGCTTGGACTAGATACATTTGAGCACCTTGAACATAAGTTCAAAACAAATACTTGCAAACTGAAAAATAAACTAAAGACACAGAAGTCTCAACCTCCCCACTGTGCATGAAATATTTGTATCACTAAACAATCACCAGAATGACTAAAACTTAAGACTGACAATAGCAAGAATTAGTAAGTATGTGAAGAAATTTGAACTCTCATGTATTATTGGTTGGAAGAAAATTTTTTGGAAAACTCTTGAGCAAAAGGTACTAAAGCAAAATGTATGTACATGCTACAACCCAACAATTTCACTCCTAGGTATACATCCAAGAGAGAGTTCATATGTCTATAAAAAAAATATGTAGGAATGTTCATATCAGTTTTATTCATAATAGCTTAAAATTAAACTAATCAAATACCCATCAGTAGTAAGTGTAGATAAGTTAGTAAGTTGTAGTATATATTCACATAATGGAATACTACATATAAAAAAGAATGAAATACTGCCACACGTAAGACCATGTATGAATGAATCTCAGATAATGATAATCAAAAGGAATCAGACACTAAAAAGTTAATAGTGAATGATTTCAATGTATATGAAGCTCAGAAACAGGTAAAACTAACCTATGGTGTTGAACATTAGAATAATTTTTACCTCTGTGTAAGAGAAGGCATTGACTGGGAATGGGCATGAGGGATCCTTCCTAAGTGTTGAAAAGTTACACAGGTATATACATATATAAACGTTCACTGATTACACAACTAAGATTCATGCACTTTATTGTGTGTATAATTCATTAAAACATTTTAAATACCTGTGTAATCCCTCATTTTGGCATTTATACAAACAACTTGTCACATCTTAGGGCAACTCATGAACATCCGGTTTCATGTACTCCAGTACATCCTCTCTATAAATGGCAAAAATGAGCAAGATTTTAAGGAGGGAAAACACTTTCCCCATCGCTTTGGAGTATTTAGAGCTTGAATGCCATTCTCTATTCCCATTTTGTATACAAACACTTCCTGACACCCCCTCTCTGAGTCATCTTAACCAATCATCCCAACTGGGTCCTCAAAGGAATTCAGCTGGGCCTAAAGGAAGTCAGGTGGTAAGGAAAGATGCATCTGTCTAAAGTTAATATCTTAAAATGCATAGTGAGGGGGTGCCTGGACGGCTCAGTCGGTTGAGCATCCAACTTCAGCTTAGGTCGTGATCTGGCAGTTTGTGAGTTTGAGCCCCTGATTCGGCCCTCTGCTGTCAGCGCAGAACCCACTTTAGATCCTCTGTCTCCCTCTCTCTCTGTCCTTCCCCCCATTCATGCTCTCTTTCTCAAAAATAAATAAATATTAAAAATAAATAAAATGCACAGTGAAAAAGAGAAAAACAAGAAAAAGGGGTGGGTGAAGATAATAAGTAAAGAGTCCTCCCATCTAAGCCTTTGGAAATTGAAAGACCCCATAAGTAGGGCAAATGGGGAAAGGGAAGACCATGTTATTTCAGGGCATACCCTTTGCCTTCCGTGCATCCATGACCTCTTGTAAAAGTAGCATTCTATTGCTATAAGAATTAGACATTTGGGGGGAAAACAAATGGATTATGTTCCATGTGTAATAGTGAAACCATTCATATTCATTTCTGCCTCTACCATTGGTTCACTGAGCCAAATCTTATCAAGTCACCTGATTTATCCATATATCAGTTTTGTCATATATAAAATAAACAATAGCAATAGCATCTATCATATAACTAGGATTGTGACTTGTACATAATAATTGCTTGATAAATATTACCTGCCACTATTTGACCAAAAATTTGAAGTGATTCTGGTAAAACTGTCTGGTATTTGCCCAATCCATTAAACTGAATTGAACAATTCAAGGTATATAGCATTCTATACTCAAGAGTAAGATACTTGGTTAAATCCACTTGTAATAATTGTCTGGTGTTCTGCAGAGCACTAGCCTCACAAAATTTTAGTAGATACACTTTTTTAAGTTGTGTAATCAATAAACAAAATTAAATTGTTACTGTAAGGCTTCTCAGAGCCTTTAATGGGCTAAAAGAGATGGATATAGCATTTACCCATAGTCACCACACAGCACAACTCCAGAGGGTACCATTTACATAGAACTACAAACATCAGTGCAAAAACAGCAGCCTAGCATTTTCCAAATATATCTGAGTATCTTTTTCTGGAGCAACTCAATGTAAAAGTAATCCCCAGCAATACTGAATTAAGGTCAATTTCTCATATCAATATTTTTCAACATATTTAACATCATATTTCAAGATCATTTTTTTGCTTGTGTGCTTTTTCGTTTTTTTTTTTTTTTTCATTTTTGGTTCCAAGGCCCAGTATTTATATATAATTGAACTCTCCAAAGTACAGGGAGAGATCATTCCATTTTGTAATACTTAGTCACACTCAATTTATTTTAATAGCATTCTCAAAACTTAAATGCCTTAACCTCTGAAATACACAACTTCTATAAGAGTATTAAAAGTGTACTGACTACAAAGTGAATTTCTTGGTTAGCAAAGATAATCAAACATTACTACATGTCGAAATTTCATGCAAGACATGAGGTAGAAAGGAAAGGGGAAAAAATGAGAAGTTTAACATACCAACGCCAACAAAAGAACAACAAAAAAGGCACTGAATTACCTTTATTTCATTTAAAATGACATTTCAGCATTTGCATCTGTGGTCCATACAGAACCCATACTCTTCTCAAAAGGGATGTATCCTGATCATTCCTATCCACCCTGATCCCATGGTTGTGTTATAAATGCTACCAAGAATTTCTCAAAGTAACACTGTTTTGTTGATCTTCCTGAAGTAGCAAGTTGTTCTTAAATCTGGGGGGATTACAGGGTCTTTAGATAATCTGATGATAGCTCTCTGCCCATATAAGTATACAAGGCACAGCCACTGCATGTTATACCTACAATTTCAAGTGATTCATGCAACCTTTGAAACCTACCCATGATCTCTGGCCCTCAGGTTCTAGTCTACAGGTTTAGCACAAAGCATATTTTCCCAGACTGCTTAGGTCAAAAACAGAATTCTAATTTTGAATAAAAATTTTAAAAAATACATTAATTAAAGGACTCAAACATTTGTGACAGAATAATAAAAAAAAATAAGCATAGAAGAGCAAAGCCAAGATATACGGTGTTTATTTCAAAATAAATCTTTTAACTAAGCAGCATATACTTTACACATTATTCACGAGTTTTTGGTAGAAGCGAATTGGAGCAGAAAAATAACCATTTTATATTTAAATAAACAAAATGTAGGGATAAGAAAGAAAATTTAAGAAGAGTTCATGGAATTATAGAAATGTAAAATTGAGGGGAATTAAAAGGAGCTTAGAAAAGATCTAGGTGAGTCCTTTTATTTTGTGGATGAGGAAAGGGAAAGCCTAACAGATTAAGAGCCTTGCCTAAAGTCACATAGCTAACACGTGTAGGATAGATTAGGGTTTCTTTACTTTTACGTCTAGTTTTTAAAATCCTATAACACTCTTCCAAAATAAAATATAAAAACAAACTGCAATGAAACTGATTTTTTTTTAATTTGGGGAAAGATTATTGGGAAAAGCTACTAGAGCAAGACATGAGTCTTGGGAACCCTTGTGTGCCATGTCTGTGCTATCTGATATTCAGAGCCTTCTAAGCTGGCTGGACACTGTGTGGCCAGGACCTAGGTGCACTTTCTTCTGTCAGAAAGATATTCACTGTGATGAAGGGTATCTTTGGCATATGGTAAAGAAAACCAAATCTGAAAATAGAACAAAAGGAAACTCATGAGGTTTCAAGAAGGGCTCAAAGGCACAATTAAGTCAGTGGGCAAGTGGGAGTTACTCCCTCATCACATAATACAGGCTGTGGCCTTACAGGCCACTGTCACACAAAGTTAATTACAGCTACAATAAGCTGGTCCGATTGCAACTTCTCAATTCTAATCTTGAAATGGATTTTATTTTCTTAAGATCATTGAAATGAGATAGGTCTGCTGTGTTAAGAGCTTTTTATTAAAAGTCTCAGTAAGCTGCTATAACTTGGAAGGAGAAACAAGTATTAAATGTTTGCCCGTTTTGAGAAATGTCATGCTTGAAAGGTGTTTGGTTTTTTGGGTTTTTTTAATGTTTGAATTAACTTAACAAAGTTAGTTCCCTTAGTTCTTTACATCTGTCTGTCTCACTGGGATAGGCTTTTAAACAGCAGGAGTCATTTCTGTTTTGTTCACTGCTAGACCCCTGCGTCCAGCTCCTGTGGAGTAGGTGCTCAACAAAACTATTTACGTCTTTATAGAAAGAGCAAGGGTGCAAGGAAGGGAGAAAGACTATTTTCTTTCCAAATTGGGCTATATATGAATATATACATTGGGCGTGTGTGTGTGTGTGTGTGTGTGTGTATAGATATATATAGATATATAGATATATAGATATATAGATATATAGATATATAGATACATAGATATATAGATATATAGATATATAGATATAAGAGCGAGGGTGCAAGGAAGGGAGAAAGACTATTTTCTTTCCAAATTGGGCTATATATGAATATATACATTGGGCGTGTGTGTGTGTGTGTGTGTATAGATATATATAGATAGATATATAGATATAGACACACACACACATACACACACATATATATAAACAGGCTATGTATACATTTCTTCTCTTGATCACAACACTATCTATGTACAATATTATAAAAATTAAAACATTTTGTAATATAATTTTAGGTGATCAACCAGCTATATACATCTTGTTGAAATGTATCTATTTTAAAATACAGATTCTATTTTTTCAAATATTCCTGGTAAACAAACTTCTAATCCTTATTTTTTTAAATGCATTACTACTCAATGCTTTATACCCAAGATTCTCATGTTTCAAGGCAGTTTTAAAAATTCTTTGTATAGCATTTTAATGAAATATAGAAGCAAAGTTGCATTATTTGTTTAATCTGTTTGTCAAAGTAGATCATATTCACCACTGCTAGGAAAATCTTACCAAGTTGCACCTTTTATATAATTTTCAAAAAAAAACATTTCTTCTTCTCTTCCTCCCTCCCAACTACCCACATTCGAAACAGTGATTATAATTTCACTAATGTACATTTATCAAATATTTCAAAGTACACCTTGACCTGATGAAACTGACCCTCACAACAAACCCATAATCAGCTGAAATTGAGGCAACGCATTGTGTGCTTTATTTTAAAGACAGAAAACTAAAATCTCGGGGTCATAGAGTGAATTAGGGAGAGTCCAGATACAACCTTGGACTCTTTCAACATCCATCCAAGAGTGCTATCGCTAATTGTTAGTTAACTCCATTCTTAGTTATTCCATGGCTTCCTCGACTTTACCTGGGAAGTATAGGGTATAATTAGTATACAATTCATTGCTCAGCTCCCTGCCCAAGGCAGTTTCCCAGTGCAATAACACTACACTAACACACCCAGATGATAGAAGCATTGGCCTGAGATAGAAAACTCCAGAGTGGTTTGCTCTTTTTTTTTTTTTTTTTTTTTGATGACCTAAAATAACTGGCCTCCTTTCCTGAATTGCACCATCCCAAGATGTTTTCCTTTTACCTTATACCTCTGAGCACATATTTTTAAAATAACCAAAAAAACTACAGTTAAGCAAAAAATCCCTTCACAGAATTCTTTACATTTAAAGAAGCATAAAATTACATATTCATTTTGGTATAATTTAGCATGAGGATTTAATTCTGACTGAGAAGTAGATCAATAATTTGAATAAGATTAATTAACGCCTATTAACATCAATTGTTAGTGCCACAACTCATTTTGTTGCATTGTGAACTGTTTGTTTATATATAATCATGAAATGACACAAACCTATATGCAAAAAGCTAAGTAATAAGTCATAAAATGTTTCCATATTTCTAACACACCTCAAAATAAAAGATGATGCAGAAAATCAAAAAGGCAAAGAACTCAGTGAATCAGAAAGACTGCTGTCTCTAATTTGAAAACAAGTGGGGGAGTAGATATTTGTTACTTCATTTCTTGTTAGAAATCCTGGGTTTTGAGGGAGCCAGGGTGGCTCACTCAGTTAAGCCTCCGACTTTTGATTTCGGCTCAGGTCGTGGGACTCACAGTTCGTGGGACTGAACCCTGCATCTAGCTCCACGCTAACAGTGCAGAACCTGCTTGGGATTCTCTCTCTCCTTCTCTCTCTGCCCCTCCTCCTCTCAAACTTTCTCTCTCTCTCTCTCTCTCTCAGAATAAATATATAAACTTTAAAAAAAAAGAAATTCTGGGTGTTTTACAACAATGAATTTTGAAAGGCACTCCAGATATCTCTCAAGTTTCTAAAAATGCATAAAGCAGAAAAACTTATTATAAAATTAAAGTCTCCTTTTCAAATAATTCAAATATCATTTATCTCTAAAGAGGCCACCAGGGCTATCCTGCTTAAACAGTTTGGCCCATGCTATTTTCACTTCTCAAAAGCCATCAAGTCTTTAATGAACTGATTCCAAACTTTATCAGCAGTCTCCCTTCTTGGCACATCCCACCCACTAAACACCCTGTCTGCCGCTCATGACAGTTTGTCCACACACCCATTCTCTTTCTACCAAATTCCTTTCTGGAGTCAAAGCTCAGTTCACCTTTCCTGCTCAAGCATTCTCTAATTCACCCAAGCAAAATTAAATAGTCCCACACCACCAAACTCATTTCCACTTCTTAAGAACATATTACCTTCTACCTGGATTTATGTATTTTTACTCTTTCTGAATTGCAAGTACCTTGAGGTCAGAGACCATTTTTATCTATCTACATGTCTCACCCCCCAGTTCCTAGCACTATGGTTGTAATTTAAAAAGCTAAAGTTTCCCTAACCACTGAAATGCTAGGAAAATACTTCACACGGTCCAATAATTTTCAGACAATTTTTAAATTTATGTGATGCATTATATTGGGATATGTAAGATAAAGAAACAAATCAAAATCAAATCAATTGATATTTACTGAAAACTTATTTTACTGTACCTATTCAGTACAAAGGCTGTGAGGAAGCATACAAGCGTTATTAAAAGGGTTCCTTCATTCGAAGGATACTCAACAAGGACCATAAAGAGATTCAGACAAATACAACAGGCTCTCAGAGGAAGAAAAGACATCTTACACTTAGTGTGGTCTGAGAAAGCTTTACAGAGGAATGAGGTTTAATCTTGACTCTGGAGAATTTAATTTCCTGATTATAGGAAATGCTATACTCAAGTAGAAGGAACTAAGGAAGCAACGGCACAGAGACAAACATGCTCAAGAGAAATAATTTTCAGAAAACTAAGGAAGAGAAATTGGGTTGGACCAGACTGTAAAAACCCTTGTAGACAGAGTTAATCTTAAGACCTCGACTATTATCTAAAATCAAGGTAAATGGGGGAGTAAATTATGTGGACATAAGACAAAAATCTAACCAAGAACAGAAAGGACTCAGATAGGAAGAGTTGGGGGATCAAATATTCCAATACCCTTGCTTCATTGATTTTCAATGTGCTGAACAACTCAAAACAGGTTACCTTTGAGAACAGCAAATTGTTCAATCTAAAAAACAGGGTAAGTAAAAATTTCTTCTTCCCATATTCAATGCCTAAAGCACAGTAAATGCTCAATAAATGCTTGTGGAAGGCAGAAAAGAAGGAAGGAAGGAAGGAAAAATAAGGCGAAAATAAGGAAGGAAGGAAGGAACGAAGGAAGGAAGGAAGGAAGGAAGGAAGGAAGGAAGGAAGGAAGGGAGGGAGGGAGGGAGGGAGGGAGGGAGGGAGGGAGGGAAAAAAGGAAGAAAATTGGTAATAAGGGAACTAGGGAGGTCTCTAAATACTAGCAACTTAGAAGGCTGCTTTTCAGACAACTAGATACTGTAAAAGACCTTGGAGTATGAAACAGTAATGATAATATTATTTATTACTGTGTGCCAGGCACTGCTACACTTTATATGCATTAATTCATTTAATCCTCACCACAACCCAAGAATTATTATAACAAATTTATGGATACCTAAACTTTGGCTAAGAGAGACCACAAAATAGGCACAGCCAGTGCAAGCAGTAAAACCAGGATTTTAACTCAGACCATCTGACTCCAGACCCTGCACTTATAACCATGAAAAGGTGGTCATGGCTTTCCTCAGTTTATGGAAAAGACATCTGACCATGGCTTCAGAATGAGTCTAGTCGGTTTCAATGAGCCACCCACCCAGTTGGAGGCCTAGATTGGCTATCTAAATTATGATTCACCACACTACTATTTTACAGTGACAGCGACGATAACAATCTGTTGCCTTTTCTTTAAGATAAAAATAAGAGTAACATACTTTCCTCTGCCTACTTTAGGTGAATAGTGAGGGTTAATCATATTTTAAAATGTCAACTGTGCCCTATATTTATATATCACATTTATCTGATTGTTATCTGATATTCTTATTACCAACTTAATAGTATAAAAAGTATCTATTATTATAAAATGATCTCTAAATCCAAGTGTGTTACTCACATTCACATTGTATGTAAGAGTACCTGTATGCCAAATTAATAGCACCAAAAGTAACCATGGCACATTTAATTACCAAATTAATCTGCTTAGACTTGAAAGGGCAGTCAAAAAAAAAAAAAAAACACACACGCTAATCTGTATTTTTTAAATATATAACCTCAAATAAGTGAAAAAGATCAAGTACCTTTCTACTGGATACATCCTTTAGTGTTCCTGAATAAGAAATGTTTGTCTTCAAAGGCCACAAACCCTACCCAGTCTCATAATCAGAACTTGGCAGCAAAGACATTGAATTCAGCTTGTTTCCAACAACAACAACAAAAACAAAACAAAACAAAACAAAACAAAAAGATAAGTCCACCTACTGGGCTAAAACCAAATTGTTGCATCTGATAAAATGGAAATTGTTTTACAGTCATAAAGCTTGTATCAAGGATTTCAAGGGATATTCAGAAGCTAATTTATCACAAATACTGACAGAAGGCAAGCTTCAACGTGAAGCAGATACAAACTAATTCATGCAAGAGGGGGAAAAGTCCTTCTACACAAAATTCTCAGCATAAAGCTTGAAAAGCTAGAACTTGATAGCATGACACAATGCTTTCATTTAATAATGAAAGGTGCCACTTGTAGAACATTCAAAGTGAAATAAATTGAAAGGTGAAAATGCAGTCTATTTCTCCATGCACAAACTAGATGTAGAAAAGCAGGAATAAGGATAAATTAATCCATTTAGAAATCTTGTATATATTAAAAAAAAATTCTAAAAAGGAAAAAAATAGACATATCCATGTTCACTGTGGATAAAAACAAATCAAGTGATGTGTTCCAAAAGACTATATTATAACAAGGTATGAGAATTGAAATTTATATAAAGAAGGTCATGGATTTTTTGCACCAGTAAAATCTATTTTGGAAAGGAAAATCTTCAGCTGTCAAAGACAGAATCACAGAGTTGATAAAACACTATCATCTAATATTCAATTCTCTTTTCAGAATAATCAAGTGATCATGTGTTCACTACTTGAATACCTCCAGTATGAGGAACTCATTGTTTCTGAAGCCACCTATTCCATTTAGGGATAAACCGTTTCTCTGTAGCACCACTGACACACAGAATAAACCTAATTCTCTAGGTGAAAGCCCTTCAGATAATTTCAAACAGCTATCGTATCCTTTCTAAATTCTCTCTTCTCAAGACTAAACTTTCTTGATCTCTTCACCCATTCCCCAGTGGCATAGTCAAGTCTTTACCTTCCTCCTCCACCCCAGCTGCCCTGCTCTTAAATGTAAAAGTCCAGGTATATACTCAGACCGGAACAGAGCTCATGAAACTCCTTCTGCTAGTCAGTGGAGTATTTTTTTTAATATAATTTATTGTCAAATTGGTTTCCATTCAACACCCAGTGCTCATCCCAACAAGCGCCCTCCTCCATGCCCATCACCCACTTTCCCCTACCCACCACCCATCAACCCTCAGTTTGTTCTCAGTCCTTAAGAGTGTCTTATGGTTTGGCTCCCTCCCTCTCTGTAACTTTTTTTTTTTTTCCCCTTCCCCTCCCCCATGGTCTTCTGTTAAGTTTTTCAAGATCTACATATAAGTGAAAACATATGGTATCTGTCCTCTGTATGATTTATTTCACTTAGAATAATACCTTCCAGTTGCATCCATGTTGCTGCAAATGGCCAGATTTCATTTTCTCACTGCCAAGTAGTATTCCATTGTATATATAAACCACATCTTCTCTTTATCCATTTGTCAGTTGATAGACATTTAGGCTCTTTCCATAATTTGGCTATTGTTGAAAGCGCTGCTATAAACATTGGGGTACATGTGCCCCAATGCATCAGCACTCCTGTATCCCTTGGGTAAATTCCTAGCAGTGCTATTGCTGGGTCATAGGGTAGGTCTATTTTTAATTTTTTGAGGAACCTCCACACTGTTTTCCAGAGCAGCTGCACCAGTTTGCATTCCCACCAACAGTGCAAGAGGGTTCCCGTTTATCAGTGGAGTATTTTAAAACTTGTAGTTAGAGTTACTTATTAGTCAACTAACATATATGTACCTCAACTATAAAGTATCTATTACTAAAGTAACTCATATCAGTAATGCTGCTACAGTGCAACATATGCCCATAACACCTTTGGCCAAACTGCCTTTAGTGTCATTTGACCTGTAGTGAAAAATAATTAGACTCACTGCCTCATAGTTACACATTCTTGTTTGATTGTTGTAGCTATTATTACATTTTATTATCCTATTGTTATTCTATTCTATTATTTTTTTAAAAAAATAAAAATTATTTTGCACTATAATGCAACTACTATATATGACATATTTTGTTCTGGATAACCTCTGGTTTCTTAAAGAACTAAATCTACCCTCAAAGCATGAAAATCTGCTACTGCAGTCAGAACAGTTTGCCATACAAGTTCAAATACAAATTCAAGAGAAGAACAAAAATATTTTTAATGATCCAGTATTACTGGAATATATTTTTTTTCTCAAAGTAACTGACACCAAGTCATTGTGATAGGTATATTTTGACATGTTAAAAACTTCACTTTAGCTTATGGTTATAGATTATACTGAAGATATGGCTGAAAAGGTAAGTAGGGATGTCACAGTGTCTTCCTATTCTCCTTTGTGCAAGGTCAAACTAGACCTTTCTTCTTGTTGCTGAATTATAAATGATAAAGTGTTTGTACATAATAACCTCCGTAGGTCCTGTCATACTGTGTTCCAATTATTTGTTAACTTGTCTTCCATATTAGAGTTCAAGCTCCTTGAGGGCAGAGAAGTTGATTTTCATCTGTTTCATCAGCTCCTAGAACAGAACCTGGAACTCAATAATAATACTTGCTAATATTTTTAATATTTGCCAATATATCATAAAATTAGGCAATTTATCCAGACTTCTCAGTCTCTTTTTCAGTAGGATGAAGAAAATGAGGGGAAAGAGATTATAACATCCAGATGTTACCTTAAGATGGGAGCTTAAAATGCTCAGACCTATTATACCCCCAAATATACTGGCAAATGAAATGCTGCACATAGATATGAATACACAAACTGCATGTCAATAAAAATCAATAAAAAATTATCAGTGGCATTATGAATACTCTTTCCAATTTCAATAGTTCAAAAGTAATTTTTTATGAAAGACATGTTTATTGTTCACATCATAAAACTAAAAGCCTTTGCAGACCAACCCAATAGTGTCAAAGTAACCAAGTCTATTTATAGAATATAACTTATAAGCAGTGAATTTTATTAAATGGTTCATTGCATTTTACAAATCATTAGCATGAACAGAAATATATTTACATAAATTATATTGTTTCTTTCAAGCTATTATTAACTAGAACATGCATTTCAGTAGATGCTGGAATTATACTATGTTCAAGTAAGTATACAGCTAATCTTTAAGAACTCCTTCCATATTAAATGTTTCATATTCTTTATTATTTGTTATTTGAGAAATACTAGCTTATGAATTATTCATAATATCTAGCCAGATCTGTTACATCAGGTGTCAGATTAATCTAGGAGGTAGAAAGTGCTGAGTTTTACATGAAGTATTCATTAAACTTAGTGAACTCATTAAAGTATGTTAATTAGGTAATAGACAAAGGAACTTGGTATTTGGTAGAGATTGGGCACTGTTAATACCTTGCTTTGTGCTAATACCTTGGCTGCAGTTTTTTTCCCCTTTAATGAGCACAGGGAAAAGCTGATTATTCCAAATGCAGAAAAAAAACATCACATGTGTTACGTGTTGGAAAAATTGCCCCAGGTGACAAAAGGAAACACATACCAAAAGGAACTGGCACTCTAACAAAGAGAGTATCATTTCAAAGCTTCTAAAATTTTCTTTGGTACAATATTCTGTCATGAGAAAACTACGTGTTAATTTTGATATTCTCAAAAATATTTCATTATTACCAATTCCTGTTGGTAATACAGCTTTTTTTTAATCTCAATTAAGATCTGCCTATGTCACAAGTATATGATGCTTGTCCTTCCTTGTTTATTATTTGGGCTTTTTCTTTCTTTTTTTACACTGCAAATGGAAATACCTGGGAGCATGAAGGCTTATTTGTAGGTAAAGAAAAAAATCACAAATCGTGTCATTTCAATAAAATAATTTTCATAAACAAAGTAGCTTTCCAAAGGCTATACTAAGAATTTTCCACAGAAAGATCTGAACTTGAACAAAGAAAAAGCAAGCATTTGGATGCTCATGACAAACCACCACAAAAACTGCATTGCAAAAATGGCCTCTGGGCTCCTAGTTTTATCTAGTCACCTCAAAGCTGACTGCTTAAATTCAATGAACCAATTTTCTATGGCTCAGTGTTACATGTGCAAGTTTGCTTATGCAAAACCCTTAATTTTCATACTAAAATGGAGTTGATTCATGAAAATAAAAATAAATGTTTCTCTCCCTCTGTTAAATACCTTAGGATTTGGTCTTTCTTTGAAAATTAAGTATCTACTACTATACATTCAGTCCTTGATTGGAATCCCCTAGAATCCAACATGAAAGTTGAAACTAATATTTAACATGCTTCCTTTCTCAGAGGACTTCACCCCTCTTGTTTTCCCCCATTTCCTCTTCTTTCTGTGGAAATAATTGCCACTTTACACACAGAATTTAACTACATAAACAAAATGATTCCACCAATATTAGAATGTATATGTCCTACTTAGCGATACAGAACACCACAGCCAGCTCCATTTAAAATATGACTGTATCAGGGGCGCCTGGGTGACTCAGTCGGTTGAGCGTCCGACTTCAGCTCAGGTCATGATCTCACGGTCCATGAGTTCGAGCCCCGCATCGGGCTCTGTGCTGACAGCTCAGAGCCTGGAGCCTGCTTCAGATTCTGTGTCTCCTTCTCTCTCTGCACCTCCCCTGTTCACACTCTGTCTCTCGCTCTCAAAAATAAACATTAAAAAAATTTTTAAAAATAATAAAAATAAAATAAAATATGACTGTATCAGTGCCATAGACCAGGCTAAAATATTGATCTTTAGCCTTTGTCATCAGATACATAGTCCTGATAGGTAAAGTAAAATAAAGTAAAATAGAGTACATAAAATAACCTCTTTTGAAAAGTTAAAGTGCAAGACTACTTCCTGTATCATCAATTCCAAGTGAAAAATGTACTCATTCTAAGTAGCATTTACCAAAAGCTGTTGCTATTTTTGGATTAAACCTGTCTTTCATGGGATGATTTCAGTTATGCTCCTACATTTCTGCCTATAGAAATATATTCTTAAGTTTCTGAAATAATTTGCATATTAAATGTCATACAAACTTTTCTAGGAATATATTTCAAATTTTAATTGTAGTATATTCATTAAAGTAAATTAAATGTCAAAATATTAAATGCAATGTTTTGGTATTGCCGCTGCTTCTTTGACTGTTTCTCAAAACTTCAAAAACTCACAAGCAAAAAAATGTTTCTGCTAAGAAAACCATGTGTGTATATAAGGCCACATGAATATGAAATACAGGTCAGCTAAAGGACATAACTTTGCCTATAAAAGCAACTATGGTACTACATAATTTTCTGACATTATATCAACTCACTCCCCTAAAAAATTAGAAAGCCCAAAGGAGAAAAAAATCCCTCTGAATTTAGACAATAAGAAGTCAATGTTTCCCATTTATATTTTCATTTTCTTTCTAAATCCTTCATGTTCTATACAGTACATTTCAAAAGAGCAATATTTTAGGAAAAGTTTCAAATGCAAACTACACATCCAAATGATCTAATGTGGTCTAGCAATGGATATCATAGTCTCTAAATATACTAGGGAGAGTTTATTTACACAAAGTCACTGTAATGGAATCTATAAGACCTTCTGTATGAATCATCTCTGATTACAGATTCTAAAAATGTCTTCCCGCTGGTTTACTCATTAGATATCAAATATCCCATTTTACCTTATATCAACATTCTATAATTTGCCAAGATCTAAACACAGATGCTATTCTGATAATCTGCCAGCCCAGGTAGCTTTTAGGCATTACGCCCATAACTACAGAAAACTATCAACTCTTCTGTTTATAGCTTCATATTAACTTTTGTGATACAGTCACTGCAACAGACTGAATCAGACTGAATATTTATTTCCCCCCCCCCCACCACCACCACCAAATTCATATGTTGAAACCTAATCCTCAATCTGAGGGCATTTGGAGGTGGGACTGTGGGAGGTCATTTGGTCATGAGGATGGAACCCTCTTGAATGGGATTTAGGGCCCTTATAAAAGACACTCCAGAGAGCAACTTGCCCCCTTGCCAAGTGAGAACATAGCAAAAAGATGGTTCTCCAGGAACCAGGAAGCAAGCCTTCACCAGACACTGACTATGGCATTGTGATCTTGGACTTCCCAGCTTCCAGAATTGTGAGAAATGAATTTGTGTTGTTTATAAACCATACCCAGTCTATGGTATTTTTGTTACAGCAGCTCAAACAGACGAAGACAGTCATAGAGAGAGCCAAAATTTTCATGTATTTTATTAAGAAAACAGTATTCCATGCAAGATCAAAAAAGAAGAATTGAAGTTAGAATCTCAAAGCTTCTTGTTTCCACTTTTTCTCTGTCCAGTAGGCTACCGCCACTATTAAAAATATTTCCTAAATGAAGCTAACATTTCACTAGTGCAACAGAGCAAATCTAAGAAATGTTCCTTAAGATCATGTTTCGTTGCCTCAAAAAATTTCTTGGTAGTTGAAAAAAAAATGTTATAAATATCTATTAACAAAAAACACAATAATGGAATGTACAGCCTATACATTTCTACATAATATCAAGGCCTTTTACTAAACCAGCAGTTGTTAAAACAAATTCATATTATGTTATACCAATAATTTGGCAAGACTTAATTGTTTTATCAGCATTTCTAGAAACAAACTGAAACAAAAATAATGTACAGATAAAACAAATTTTTATTACTGCTCCAACTCCGTAATACTTTGCAACGGAGATAACGCAATCAAATGTTCAAAGAGTTTCCTGCTTCTTCCATACTACCAAGTTTCCTGGCCTCTGTCTCCTTCAACTAGTTTTATAACTTATATTTTCTTCCACTTTATATCATCTCGCTCCATTAATAAGGATTTAGTCTATATTCAAATATGTGAAAAGGGAGTGTTGGATTTTACATTCTAACGAGATGCAATAATCACAATATTATATCACAACTTAAGAGGTAAAGCAAGAATCCAGAAAGAACAAAAATAGTGGAAAATAGTCCCTTAAAATACTTGTAGAAAACAATGGAATTCTAACACCAAGCCACCAAAGAAAAAAGGTGAGTGATGGTAAACACGAAATAAGCAGAGATAAACACTTCATTCTTTACTTCAGTTTTTTGGGGTTGGTTTTGTTTTGTTTGGTGATTATTTTCAGGGGAGGGGGGCAGAGTACTGCTATTTCTCTGAAATTGGTTTACTAAGTGGCTGCTTTCCTCTGGAAAACGTCGCTCCAGTATTTTAAAAATTGTTTTAGTCCCTTCAGAAATGAAACAGGATATAAGTGGTTAAAATAAACTCACTGGTATAAGGGGATCCCTAAGAGGCAAGTTGAGGCACTGTGAGCAACAACATGAACGATATTGTCGTTCTCATCAAACTTGCAAAAGCAGATTATGAGATTAGCAACAGGGGCCCCCACAAGGACACATAGCTGAGCAGAGGGAGCAACACACTACCAAAAGTACCAGGTTCACACCCATCTTTCCTCTAAATTGGAAGTTAAGGAGAAACATTTTGTCAACCTCACAATCATCCTCATTAACTACTTACTCTTTCATTAAAAGCCACTTCAAAACACAATAGACACTTCCAAGAAGCTTTAATGAGGATATACACATAACAATGGCTTGTCATGTGGGGACCAATAGGTAACTAACTGTTCAGCGCCTGGGTAAAGAAACTGTATTATGGAGGCACCTGGGTGGCTCAGTCAGTTAAGCATCTGACTTCAGCTCAGGTCATGATCTCTTGATCAGTTGAGCTGGAGCCCCACATGGGGCTCTGTGCTGACAGCTCAGAGCCTGGAGCCTGTCTTGGATTCTGTGTCTCCCCCTCTCATTCTGCCCCTCCCCCATTCATGCTCTGTCTCTCCCTGTCTCTCAAAAACAAATCAACATTAAAAAATTTTATTAAAAAAAAAAAGAAACTGGATTATGGATTTAATACGACCAAGAGCTAAATTTTAAAATATGTATATGGCTTTGAAAGATCTACAGTGGCCAAGTCTGAAACGTACTCGTTTCAATTTGAACTATACAAGCCTCCACTTGACAAGCAAATCATATGGGAATCTGATTAACCATGGGTCAAGATATCTGAAGGGAACACTGTAGGGAAACAAGGGAATTAGGAACAAGTGGAAAGTAGTTGGTTTTTATTATTACTATCGTTGTATCATGTTTGTAACACAGCATACCTATTTTGACAGGGAAGAGTAGCTTCTAGTCACGTGGATTATTGGCAGATAATGTTAAAAAAAAAAAAAAACTTCCATCTCCTTAGAGAACAATCGCTTTTAAATACAAACTAATTATAATAAATTAGAATTTTAAGGAGGCTAGAGAGTCACTCTGTATTTGTCTCCTCAAAACAATCAATAAAGAGGTTTGGTTATTTTATATACAGTTTTAAACCATGAACACTTAAGCAATATTTTTTTACCATAGGAAAAAAAAACAGTCTCTAAAAACAAATGGGATTTAATGACTAGATGGCCTCTTAGGGTCTCTTTAGCAACTATCAAGAATGAACACACCATTTAACACACTCATATTAGATCAAAGCAGTGGGAAGAAATTAAAGAGTCTATAGAGTCAGGATATTATTCACTTTAAAAATAATTATTAATGAATAGACTATCTCTTAAAACTTCTATAGTTACTTTTTAAAAGTAACATATGAGGTCCTATGTTTGGCTTATGAAAATTGCAAGTTTAAATAAAATTCTGTTGCCTGGGACGCCTGGGTGGCTCAGTTGGTTAAGCAGCCAACTTCGACTTCGGCTCAGCTCATGATCTCGCGGTCCATCAGTTCAAGCCCCGCGTCAGGCTCTGTGCTGACAGCTCAGAGCCTGGAGCCTGTTTCAGATTCTTTGTCTCCCTCTCTCTGACCCTCCCCTGTTCATGCTCTGTCTCTCCCTGTCTCAAAAATAAATAAAACGTTAAAATAAATAAATAAATAAATAAATAAATAAATAAATAAATAAATAAATAAAATTCTGTTGCCTGAAGTAAAGTATCCTAATGTCCTAAAATATTCAGTTATAGTGAAAAAAATACCATTTGTTGCTGAAAGCTTAAGTTTCAACACTTCTCCCTATTCAGTTTTGGATAAATCATGTTAGCTATGCAGTTTGAGTAATTCAATCTGCAAAATGGGAATGAAACCAGCCAATAGAAAGCCTAAAAATATTAATGAACTCCTCAGAGATCCATAAATAATGTTAAAAGACAAAGCAGTGCATTTTGAGGGGCATTCTAAGAAAATCTCCAAGAAAATTCCACAAAGCATTTTCAAACAGAAGCTAAGTATTCAGACTATCATAAAGATTTCTACTCTGAATCTAGTCAGAAGAAAAGACCTCCACCCATTCAGCTCATCAACATTGTCATTAAATATTATTTGCCTTTCTATGCTTATACTAGAAGAGAAATTAAATTAAAAGTTCCTAATGAGCAGCAGTAAGAAAACTATACAGTATAAATTAAAAATTGTTAAGGCTACAATTTTGAATTGACAACACATGATCTGGGGTGTTTGGGAAATCTTATTCACGTAATCAGAGTTTATATCTAAATTTAACTTAATAGATGCTGACGTATTTAATATACAATGTACTTTTGTCCTTACTTTCATCCCAGACGATTGTATAATCCTTTTGACCAAATACGATAAAAACCCTGGATAACAATTATGTTCTCACACACTTCCACTCATCCTCACTGAAAATTCATCAATATATCATTACACTTTCAATTTTGGATAATCATACTTTAGCAGATGGAACATGCCACATAATAAAATACTCACAACAAAGTTAGGAGAGGTAAGGAGAGCAGTAAATACACTGGCTGCACCAAAATGCTAGAATGCCAAACAATTCCGTGCTTTTTAGTTTTTCTAACACACGACTCACATACCATACCCATGCAATGCACTCCTTTAAAGTGTAAAATTCAACAGTCTTTACTCTGTTCACAGAGTTGTGCAACCATCACCACAATTAACTGCAAACATTTTCATCACCCCAAAAAGAAACCCCTGTGCCCGTTAGCAGTCAATTTCCTTCCCCTGCCAACCTTCCTCCCCTCACCAGCCCTAGGCAACCACTAATCTACTTTCTGTCTCTATGGATTTGCCTAATCGGGACATTTCATATAAATAGAATCATACAATATGTGGTGTTTGGTGATTTCCTTCAATTAGCATAATATTTTCAAAGTTCATTCATGTTGTAACCTCCACCAGCCCTTCATTCCTCTTTATCACATCATATTCCATTGTATGTATAAACTACATGTTATTTACCCATTCATCAATAGACAAGCATCTGGCAGGGCACCTGGGTGGCCTAGTTGGTTGAAGGTCTGACTTCGGCTCAAGTCATGATCTCACAGTTTGTGAGTTTGAGCCTCACATCAGGCTCTGTGCAGCTCAGAGCCTGGAGCTTGCTTCACATTCTGTGTCTCCCTCTCTCTCTGCCCCTCCCTCATTTGCTCGCTCTCTCTCTCTCTCTCTCTCTCTCAAAAATAAATAAACATTAAAATAAATTTAAAATAAATTTAAAAAACAAGAAAAATGAAATCAAGACAGGATCACTAAATTAAAACTTAGATTTTCGGGGCGCTGGGTGGCTCAGTTGGTTAAGCGTCTGACTTCAGCTCAGGTCATCATCTTGCAGTTTGTGAGTTCAAGCCCCACGTCAGGCTCTGTGCTGACAGCTCAGAGCCTGGAGCCTACTTCACATTCTGTGTCTCCCTCTTTCTCTGCCCCTCCCCAGCGCTCTCTCTCTCTCTCTCAAACATAAATAAACATTAAAAAATTAAAAAAAGAAAGAAAGAAAAGCATTTGGCTCTTTCCACTTTTAATCTATTATGTGTAATGTTCCCATGATCATTCTTGTACAAGCTTTTCTGTGGGTATATGTTTTCCTTTGCAATTCATTTGTGAATACTCATTTCAAAAAGATACATAAAAGTATTTTCTTAAATACATAGTGAAAAAAAGAGGTTAGAGTGGGAGAGAGACAAAGCATAAGAGACTCTTAAAAACAGAACAAACTGAGGGTTGATGGGGGGTGGGAGGGAGGGGAGGGTGGGTGATGGGTACTGAAGAGGGCATCTTTTGGGATGAGCACTGGGTGTTGTATGGAAACCAATTTGACAATAAATTTCATTAAAAAATACATAGTTAAAACATTGTGTAATTGCCCCAGTACCTTCTCTTGGTGGGTGTGATTCTCAGTAAAATAATGTTCACCATGCTATGTGCAATTCCGGTTCCCCTTCTAGTTTGCTATTTGACATCAATCAGAATTACTATCCATTAAAATGATCACCAGAGCAAAAGAGCAAAACCAGGAATTTTTTAAAAGCTCTTATCTCATGCTCTCTCAAATAAACCAAAAAGGCATGAACCTATTGAGCAACAGGGAAAACACTACCATTTGTTTTATTCTAAATGTTTTATGCATCTGAATATTTCTTTAGATTGATTTGTTTTTTGTTTTTTGCTTCTGGTTCAAGGTTCTATGTTGCATCTAAAAGGTAATGGATTCAGTCTAAGCAATTCTAATGCAAAATATAGTGCATTCACAAAGTAGAACTTCTCAAGTCATGGAAGTTCTTATTTGTTGATATTATTTGCAACTGGAGACAAATTACATCAGTACTGTGGTAAGCAGAATTCTAAGATGGCCCTCATGATTCCCACCCCCTGCTATTCATATCTTTGTGTAAGACCATCCCCCTGAGTGTGGGCAGAACCTGTAACTGCTTCTAGCCAAAAAAAAAAAAAAAAAAAAAAAAAAAAAAAGGCAAAAGTGAAGGAATATAAATCTCATGATTATGTAATGTCATGTGACCAAGGTGAAGGGATTTTGTACAATTAAAGTCCCTAATTAATAACAAGTTAATCAAAAGCAATTATCCTGGGAAGGCCTGATCTGATCAAGTGAAGCCTTTAAAAGAGGATCTGTAGGGGTGCTTGGGTGGCTCAGTTGGTTAAGCGTCCGGCTCTTGATTTCAGCTAAGGTCATGATCTCACGGTTGGTGAGTCTGAGCCCCACATCCAGGCTCTATGCTGACAGTGCAGAGCCTGCTTGGGATTCTCTCTGTCTCTCTCTCTCTCACTCTCTCTCTCTCTCTGCCCCACCCTTGCTCACATGCACACACATACACACTCTCACTCTCTCAAAAATGAATAAATAAGCTTTAAAATAAATAAATAAGAGGATCTAGAGAGTAAAGACTCAAAGCAGCAACACTACAAAAAGGCCCAGGGCCCTACTCTGTCCCTTGAGGACACTGCTTACATGTACACACATGAGGACAAAATCCAAAAGTGGATGTATAAATAAATGTTTGAATTTCTAAATAATCATCCATAATGTATTGAAGATGTTACCCATTCTTTAGCATCAAACTGAAGATACTACCAGGCACAGAAGCTTCATTCAGAACCTAATTGGTGATCCTTCTGATATAGTGAATACTTATTGACAAACTGCCTATGATTTACATATGATGAATATAAGGTTAACACCCTTCAGCAGCCTAGCATTTATTGGCGGAGTCAGACATAAACAAATAACAACATTTCATGTCATATAAGCTACAAGGAACATAAAAACAACCTACATTACAGTGCAAATGAGGTAGGTATATATAATGAGTACAGAAATGGATCCACACAAATCAACTAAGGTTCGTGGAGCAGACTTCTGATGTCACTATGTAAAGGAAGGGGCTCACATTCACCACCCTCTAAGTGGTCCACTAAATCCTTCACATACAGTGCCATATTTAATTCTCATAATTCAGTCAGGTGGAGTTATTGTTACCTTTATTTTATTAATAAGAGTATTTCTAACCAGAGCCAGTAAATAACTAGACCTAAGTGTAGAGGGGAATGCCAGGATTTTACACTTAGATCTCTAAAACTCTATAACATAATGCTTCTCATAAGTAGTTAACAAAATAAAACTTTACATTTGGTATACTTCTCAAAGCACTTTCAAAAATATTTCTGCTTATACTAAAACATCTCATAGGAATATAGCTGTTGTTATTATTATTTCCACTATATACTATGGAAACTACCATTCAGAGGTTCTTATCACACAGTTAGTGAAGGAGGACTAGAACCTGCCCTTTGGATAGCTGGTCTCTTACCTTTTCCACAATACTCTTCAGCAACACTTTAGAGAGAACAGGAAGGGGGTGGGGCGGTGGTGGGGAGAAAAAGGAAAAGAAAACATAGCTGTGGCTCTGACCTCTAGCTGTTCTTTAACAGTGATTAAACCCCATTTTCTATGATCAAGCATCTATTTACTTCCATCAGTCACTAATTTTTGTCTATTTAAATCCATGCTGTCCTTTCTTTTTCAGTAATCCTGAAAACGTAGATGCAATTCACTAATACCATGTCACCTAAAGATCTACTAGCATATTCTTTTGCCTTGGTTATTCTTTATTCCTCTCCAGCTTTCTGCAAAAATGACACACAAATCTGCTTGCCCCAATTTCTCTAATCTTCTTGCTCTTTCATACGCTTTTGCTAATTACTGCACTACCCGCAGCTGTTTTTCAACATTCCTCCTTCCTATTTGCCACACATTCTCCTCTCACTCCTCCTTTAAACCTCTTACACCATCACCTTCTCTTTTTTCCCCTATAGAGATTCAGATTTCTCCGTTATAGTGCTTGTCTCTGGGAGCCCTCCTCAGTTCCCCAGGAATCCTATTATCTGTAAGATAGCACTAAAATGTTTTTAACGGAGTATTTTTTCTGAGCAAAATAAAAAGGAAAAAGAAACCCAAAAAAGGCAAATGTTTTGTCATTAAAGGGCAAAAGTATTTTAGAATGGTTAAAAAGGTAAATATTTCCTAAATGCCCAAATATTTACCAACTAAGCTTTTATCAAATTAATACCACTTGCTAGTCTTTTCTTTGTATGCCCTAGTAGTTTCCTACTCATAGGTCCCCAATGTAAGTATATAATGTACAAAAGTACTCTGAGCAAGGCAGTGAGCGGTATTGAAACCCCATCCTGCCTGAAATACTTTTCACTGACTTGCCTCTGCCCTAGGTGATCATCAACAGAATCACTTCTGCTAGTGAAGATAAGTAGCATGGTTGCACAAAACTCTGTTAAAATCTAAATATATAGTAACCATGTGACCCAGGAGAAGGAACAAAGGAGCACAAGCCTTGGCAATAAATGATGAAGTTATTTTTAAAGACACTCTCCCTCTAAAGCTAATGTACAGGACTCTCTCAAACACCACGTAAGGAACTATTTCCTTCACTCTTACTGCTCCTATACCTATACAAATTATAAAGTAAATTATAATTTTTTTTTACTTCAAAAGCTTAAATGCATCATTTTATGGTAGTTTATCATGACTTTGACATTTTCCCTACAACGCACATGGATGATTGCTGTCAAATGAAAGATGTAAAAGCAAATTTTATACCTTAGACAAAAACTAACCTTTTAAATCCTCTTATTAGACATAATAATTACTGTAATGCTGGGGCGCCTGGGTGGCGCAGTCGGTTAAGCGTCCGACTTCAGCCAGGTCACGATCTCGCGGTCCGTGAGTTCGAGCCCCGCGTCAGGCTCTGGGCTGATGGCTCAGAGCCTGGAGCCTGTTTCCGATTCTGTGTCTCCCTCTCTCTCTGCCCCTCCCCCGTTCATGCTCTGTCTCTCTCTGTCCCAAAAATAAATAAACGTTGAAAAAAAAATTAAAAAAAAAAAAAAGAAATTAAGGGTAGAGTTTTAAAAAATAATAATAATAATAATAATAATTACTGTAATGCTATTTTATGACACTTATTATTTCGTCTTTAAAAAAGTTTCAGAGCAAAGGAGGGTTCAAATCTACCTCTAATTTTTAACTATAAGTGTTATAAGTTTTATTTCTATCAGAACAGCATGGCCATCTATATACTCACTAATGCTCTGCCTTAGAAGTTAACTATCAGAAAGATTCTTGTAAAGCTTTAAATTTACATAGAATCATCTACTCAGACATTCTCAGTAAGAATAGATCTTAATTCGACCTAACAAAAATAGCCATGGGGACTTGTTTTTAATTTTCAATACAGAATAAAATTTTATCTCTATATCCATGTTTTCCTGCAAGGAACCACCTAGAAATTATTTTCATTTCAATGTAAACAGACATTGTAAGGGGACTTGCACTTCTTTCCGGTAATGGGGCACTAGGTAATTCAGACCAACCCTCCCACTGATAACTTTAAATTCCTTTATGTGAACTTAAAAACGCTCTGGATGAACTATAACATCTTTCTGAAAGCACAGAAGAACTAATTAAACAGTAAGGAATTACTGGGCAAAAAGAGAATGAAAACCAAACAGGCAAGTGCGGATTTGAGGCCACTCGCAACTCTGAGCTGCTCTGATCTGATTGAGAGACTCAACTGTACTCCTGACTGCCTCTTGGAATTACAGAGCAAGATCTGGAGGACTTGTGGGAGTGACTGAGATGTCAAAAGGCTGGAATCTCCATGTAAGGATAAACTGGAAGTGAAACAGCCTTCACTTCATGGACTTCAGTCAAGCACTGAATTACCTGAATGGCACAGAAAATTTCACATACTGAAATTGGATAAGATAATCCAGAATTGCTGGTACGTTGGACGCCTGGCAATAACAGAGGAAAAAAAAAATCACCTGAAAAGGATGACAACATCATCGTAGACCTTAAATTATTTCTATGAATAATTTTATACACACATTATTTAGCACATGATCAAACCGAACCAGACAAAGAAGAGCTATATAATAACATGAATAATAACCACCATAAATAACAGACAACAGAAATGGACCCACCAGTCCTCTATGGAAAGGAATTATCAGAGAATGTTTTTTAAAAAAACTATAATTACTACTACAATATGTCAATAAAAGTAAAACGTGATATTTTCATCAAGGAACTAGAACTATAAAAAGTAACATAAAGAATCAACTAGATAGAACTAAATATGAAACTAAAACCTATCATGACTGAAACTAGGGATAAATCAAAGAAATTATCTAGAAAACAGGATAAAGAGGCAATCTATAGAAAATGCAGGAGAAAGAGTAAGGAGATAATCAGATCTGGTGAGATAGTATAACTTGAATTGGAATTTCAGAAGGACAAAGAATGAATATAAAATAAGCATTGTTCGAAAATATAATTATTAAGAATTTCCCAAAACTAATGAAAAACATAAAATCACAGATTCAAAAAGCCCAAACAGGCCCTGAGTAAGAAAAAAAGACCAAACAACTGAGAAACTTGTTGTGGAGATGGCAAAGGAATCAGTAAACATATGTTGAGACCAGAAACACAATAGAAAAGATCAACAATACTGAGTAAGATCTGGTTTTTCAAAAACATAAACAAAACTGACAAACCTTTAGCTAGACTAAGAAAAGAGAGAAGACTCCAATAAAATCAGAAATGGAGTAAGAGCGGACATTACAAATGATACTATAAAAATACATAGGATCATAAGAGACTACTATAAACATTGTATGCCAACAAATTGGAATAACTCAGAAGAAATGTAAATATCTGTTGAGCAGAGTGATTGTCTCCTAAATTAACAAGGCAGCTAACATCTAAAAACAGGCATTGCTTGAAGGGAAAGAAAAAACATAAGAAATTATGGCACAATCTCACCATAAACGGTGGGGGTGGGGGGAGGAGCCATGTTATTAACAAGTCAGATACTCTCTCATTTATTTCAATTGCCTGAGCATTTCATCTTGGCCCCATGTCTATTATAATTACCTATTTTAATTTTTTTAAGATAGCTCTTTAATTTCACAGAAAGATCTTATTTGTTGCCCCATATTAATGCATTTATTTTTGTCAATAACAATTGTTAGATTGTATTCTAGCAATCTAAGTAGATCAAATAAGGGGAATATATTATAATTAACTTTACTCAACTAATAGCTTAACTCTAGAAAAAACGTGGGTCAAGAGACTATGAAATATTTTTATTTTTATGAATTTTATGGTGTAACAGCAAAGGGAGAAATTAACAATTGTAGATCTATTTTTTTTTAATTTTTATTCTTAAGGTTTATTTATTTTTGAGACAATGTGAGAGACAGAGTGCAAGCAGCAGAGGGGCAGACAGAGGGAGAAACATAATCCGAAGCGGGGTCCAGGCTCCAAGCTGTCAGCCCAGAGCCTGATGCAGGGCTCGAACTCACGAACCGTGATATCATGACCTGGGCCAAAGTCGGACGCTCAACCGACTGAGCCACCCAGGCGCCCTGTGGATCTATTTTTATGTGCCATATAAAATGCCTACAAAAACCATGCAAAATAGGTATTATTAGATCTCTATTTTTCAGATAGATAAACTGAGGTTCAGAGTAACCTAGTTAACAGTTAAAGTCCTTTATCTTTCTACCACATATCCATATAGATTACCTAATAAAAAAGTATTCAGAGGGGATCATTTATTCTACAATGCTTCAAATTTATTGTTTTTGTTATCATAGCTTACTACACTTAGACAACATTTTAATGATAATAGATTAATTGAAGTAGAAAGAAAATCATCAGACATCTCAAATATCATCGGAAATGTTGTATGTTAAAATCCAGCAAGTTATAAATTTTGTAAATTTCACAATGTAGCATATATTCCCCATTTTCAGGACATCACTTTTAAGCCCATAACATTCCGAATTTTTATTTTAAATGAGTTTTGGTTTTCATCACGTGAAAATAAAGAAACATCTATATTAACTAAGAATACATATGCATTTCAAATATAGCTATATATTTATAAAGCAAAGCACATTTTAAAAAAAATTCTTACAAAACAATGTTCTATGGGCACCTGGGTGGCTCAGTTGGTTGAGCAGCTGACTCTTGATTTCGCCTCAGGTCATGATCCCAGGGTTGTGGGATCAAGTCCAGGTCAGGCTCTGTGCTGTGTGGAGTCGGCTTGGGGTTCTCTCTCTCTCTCCATCTCTCCCTCACACACTCTCTTTCTCCCTCCCTCTCACTCTGCCCCTCTCCCCCACTCTCACACTCTAAAATAAATTTTAAAAATTAAAATTAAAAAAAGAATGTTCTAATTCTGAGGCCAAACATTTACTGGCTTGAATATTTAGCATCAGGTCAGGGATTTTTGAATGACAGGTGACTCATGCACCAAACAGTATTTCAAGTTATCATTTTAATGCGAAAATGGTATTCAATTTTACATCACTTATATTCTTACACATATTATTAGAATGCAATCTCAAAGGTGAGAGATTTTCAAAAATTCTGACTCAATTATTAGGTAGTGGTCACATTTGTTTTCATAGATTCTACACACCCTCACTTGTTTAAATACAAATAATTAGGGCACCTGGTGGCTCAGTCAGTTCAGCATCCGACTCTTGATTTCAGCTCAGGTCATGATCTCATGGTTTGTGGGATCAGGCCAGTATTCTCTCTTTCCTTCTCTCTCTGCCTCTCCCCTGCTCACACTTGTGCATGTACATGCACGTGCCCTCTCTCTCCCTCTCTCTCAAAATAAATAAACTTTAAAAAATAATTTAAAAAGTAAAAACCAATAATTGTATAACTAATAAGTAACATTGTTTTCTATATTTCTTGTTTGTAAATATTTTTATTTCATTTACCAACTTTTATAAATAAATAGTGGACAAGTCATTCAATATTTAATACTCTGCCACTAAAATATAATTAGACAGTAATAAGTTGAAACAACTTTACAAAGGGGCTTGTCAAAATACAAAAGAATCCCGAAGAAATGAAATATCCTATATCACTTATAGCTCTAAGTATTTTTAAAGCAAAATATCAATATGTTAGGAAATAGGTATATTTGTATATGTTATTACCGTTGAGTTAATACATGACATACATATATATCTGTATATATGTATGTATCTTTTCCCTTAATTCAACATGATCCCTCAAAACAACAACAACAAAAAGTTATCGGGAACCAACCTAAAAGTTCCCAGTGGCAAAAGCTAGAACAATTTGAGCAACAAAATAAATAATACAGTATTGTATTATAACCCAATGTACAAAATAAATATGCATGAGTCCATATTGATATAAATAAATGTTTGGATAAATACATAAATGGGAAAGAGAAGGTAAGTCTCTCTTACAGAATAATTTCATATAATGTATATAATAAATACTTCCCCCATTCCAGGAGGTCTATACAACCTCTTCTCGCAAGTGTAGCCTAATGACTTGCTACCAAAAAACAGAGTATGGAAAGAATAAAATAACAACTTTACAGTGGAGAAACGTGGCAAACCTTACTCTAATCAAGTGATCAAGGTTAACATCACCAGTGATAAGTCATATTGATATCATATACAACCTGATAGGACGTAATAAGAAAAGCATTTCAACTCTGTGATGTTCTTTCCAAAACCACATAACCCCAGTCTAATCATGAGAAAAACATCAGACAAATCCAAAGCGAGGAACATTCTAAAAAATACCTGACTCATACTTTGCAAAACTACCAAGGCCATAAAAAAGCAAGGAAAGAGAGAAACTAGCACAGATCAGTGGAGACTAAGAAGACATGAATACTAAATGCAATATGGTATCCTGGATGAGATCCCAGGACAGAAAAAGGGCATATGTGGATAAACTGGTAAAACTTGAATAGAGTTTGCAATATAGTTGAAATTAATGTACAAAGTTAGTTTATTAGTTTTGACAAATACACCAGGTATGATGTTAATATTAGAGAAAACTCAGTGAAGGATATATGGAGATGCTGTATCTTTGCATCTTTCCTGTAAATCTCAATTTATTCCAAAATAAGAAGGTTAGTTTTTTTTTTAACTCATTAGGCTTGAATAATAATAAAGACAATTATCTGTCTCGGTACACCTGGGTGGCTCAGTCAGTTAAGTGTCTGACTTAGTTTTGGCTCACGTCATGATCTCAGGGTTCATGAGTTCAAGCCCTGCATCTGAGAGTGCGGAGCTTGCTTGGGATTCTCACTCTCCCTCTCTCTCTCTGTCCCTCCCCCACTCGCTCTGTCCCTCAAAATAAATAAATGAACCTTAAAATATTGGCACAAATTTTGTACATACTACCACATTTGGGGGAAGTCATAGGTTAACAAAAAATTTCATAGAATGTATAAAAATTGGATTAGCCAATCTGAAACATAATTTTCTCAGCATTTATTAAAATTTGTAATGCAAATAGACATCTCAGTACCTACTCCAGAGAACATTCATAAATTTTTTACTGAGGCATTATTTAAAAAGGGAACAGATTTTGAAAACAACCTAAATGCCCATAATATGAAAGAGTTACCATAGACTATGGAATATGCAACAAACAATGAGATAGAGCAATCATCTAACATGCATAGATCTCCAAAACATTGCTTAAATAAAAAAGCAATTTGTAAAGGCAATAGTATGATGTCATTTTCAGAAACACTCACAATGTCATATATTATCCATGGGTATATGCCAGGTCTGGAAGCATACTCACCAAACTGAAAACAAAGGTTACTTCTGTGGAGAATGGAGGAGGCCAGCAGTCAAGATGGTGATCCATTGACACCTTACAGTCTATGTTTTTTAGAAGTAAGTTACATTAATTTTTTTAAAGTTTTAAGTATTTGTTTTTAAGAACATTTTAGTCCTACTAAGCACCAAGCTTATATGCAAAACTGAAGTCCACTGAACCAAGTCCTTAACACCCAATGGCACATACTATATGTCTTCAATAAATATATGAATGAGTAACTGAATGAGTGAGTGAAGAGACTACATCAGATACTTGTTTTGGAAAATACAGTTGCAACCTCACCTGAGAAACTTATAAGGTAACTCTGCCATTTCAGAGCATCAGAAGAAATGTTGATCAAATTAAGATGTGAGACATTGGAGTTTAGTTCTGGTTCTGCCATTAACTTATTTCATAATGGTCAAATATCCAATTGAACCTGAATTTGTTGATCATATATTCTAAAAAATAATGTTGCCTGTGCTAATGACTGCAGAGAGAGATGGAGGGAGGAAACAGAAAGGTGATTGCAATAGAAATCCCAGAAATTGACCCACAGCTGTATGATCAACTAATCATCAACAAAGCAGGACAGAATATCCAATGGAAAAAAGACAGCCTCTTCGGTAAATGGTGTTGGGAAAACTGGACAGCAACATGCAGAGAAATTAAACTGGACCACTTTCTTATATCATACAAAATGGATGAAAGAAATGTGAGACAGGAAACCATCAAAATCCTAGAGGAGAACACGGGCAGCAACCTCTTTTTTTTTTTTTTTTTTTTTTAATTTTTTTTTTCAACGTTTATTTATTTTTGGGATAGAGAGAGACAGAGCATGAACGGGGGAGGGGCAGAGAGAGAGGGAGACACAGAATCGGAAACAGGCTCCAGGCTCCGAGCCATCAGCCCAGAGCCTGACGCGGGGCTCGAACTCACGGACCGCGAGATCGTGACCTGGCTGAAGTCGGACGCTTAACCGACTGCGCCACCCAGGCGCCCCGGGCAGCAACCTCTTTGACATCAGCCATAGCAACTTACTAGACACATCTCAAAAGGCAAGGGAAAGAAAAGCAAAGATGAACTATTGGGATTTCAAGATAAAAAGCTTCTGCACAGTGAAAGAAACAATCAACAAAACTAAAAGGCAACCTATGGAATAGAAGAAGATATTTGCAAATGACATATCAGATAAAGAGTTAGTATCCAAAATCTATAAAGATCTTATCAAACTCAACACCCAAAAAACAAATAACCCAGTGAAAAATGAGAAGACATGAATTGACGTTTTTCCAAAGAAGACATCCAGACGGCTAACAGACACATGAAAAGATGTTCAACATCACTCAATATCAGGGAAACACAAATCAAAACCACAATGAAATACCACCTCACACCCATCAGAATGGCTAAATTTACACAGGAAACAACAGATGTTGACAAGGATGCAGAGAAAGGGGAATCCTTTACACTGTTGGTGGGAATGCAAACTGGTGCAGCCACTCTGGAGGACAGTACAGAGGTTCCTCAGAAAGTTAAAAATAGAACTACCCTAAGACACAGCAGTTGCACTAGTAGGTATTCACCCAAAGAATACAAAAATACTGATATGGCGGGGTACCTGCACCCCAATGTTTATAGTAGCATTTTCAACAATAGCCAAATTATGGAAAAAGCACAGTGTCCACTGACTGATGAATGGATAAAGAAGATGTGGGGTATATATACATAATGTAATACTACTCAGCCATCAAAAAGAAAAATCTTGCCATTGGCAATGATGGATAGAGCTAGGGTGTATTATGCTAAGTGAAATAAGTCAGTCAGAGAAAGCCAAATACCATATGATTTCATTCATATCTGGAATTTAAGAAACAAAACAGATGAAGGGGGAAAAAGAGAGGGAGGCAAATAACAAGAGACTCTTATTTAAAGTCTAGAGAATAAACTGATGGTTGCTGGAGGGACAGTGGGCAGGGAATGTGCTAAATGGGTGATGGGTATAAAGAAGGGCACTTGTGGTGAATCACTGAATTCTATTCCTGAAACCAATATACATTACATGCTAACTAACTAGAATTTAAATAAAATCTTTTTAAAAAGACATAAGATCATATATGTAATATTTTGAAAAATGCATGGATGCTATTGTAAAAGAACCGAAGAGCTTTTAAAAATAAGTCATAATACTGTTTAACTAGGCTCATATCATCATTGCTCTGCCCCAAGTACTATTAGTGAACTGGTCCATGGCACTAGACCCAATGCTCTAACCCAACTCGTCTAATCTATATGACATCTGGACGATGGAAAGAAGTTTCACAATGTATGAAATCCAGAAATAGAAATTACCTATATTCAAATTTTAAAGAAACTAAATCTAAAAAAAAAAAAATAGTTTAAAAGAGAATTATTATAAAAGTCAGTAATGTCACACTAATACTTTCATTTTTAGCTCAATCAACCTAGGTTTCCCTTTTTTCTCTAACAGGAATACATTAGATAACTAATCATTCCCATAACTATGTTGTTCTTTTCTAGTTCTTTTCTTAGAAAAATTAATTTATACATTTATTCTAAACTGGCTTTGAAATTAATGTTATATTTTGAGGAATACCTATCTAGTTCAAAATACAAATTAGTCTGTGTTAAATGTTCTCAAATACTGATTAAACAACATCCAGAAGTTCCTTTTATTATAATCATGTACATAAAAATGAGACTTGTACACTGATTTAGACATATCATCTTGATTATCAATATTTCAAATTCTTCATGGTTTAATCACCTCTAATTTGCACATGAAAATAAGTATGTTCCTTGACAATAATCCTAACAGATGTTGAAATAACTGAAATTAGTTTAATTGTTTGAAGAATTATAACACTATTAAACATGATAGGCATGTAAATGTTGCTAACTACTTGGTTACAAGGACATTTAAAGAACTACCTAGTTTCAAAGTTAAATCAGAGTAATTTGATTTCTCCAAATGAAAGAACAAACCATAATAGATTTTGGTAACAGTCTTCAATTAAGAAAATCCTGTATAATCATTCCAGAAAAAGAAAAAGTTGATTTTTAAAAAGCTGTTCTAAAATCTCTGAGCATAAAAGACATGTAAGCCCTAAAAGAATAGTACCTATTTTAGAACTGTGAATAAGTGAGGAAGAAGTTAGAAATTATGCTGTCATAAAACTCTTGTTACCTAAGATACTGAAAATTCCAAAAACAATACTTATAAAAACTAGGCAAAAGGAAGAATTTCAACAAATGTAAAAAGTTTTTATATCATAGTAGCTAGGCTTTCCATAAGCTTTTGTCAATATACCAAAGATAAAAATATCCGCTTACTTCTAATTTTGAAGCAACTAATTTAATTTACAAAGAAGAAAGCATTTGTTAGATAAAATTTTACAGCATTATCAGCAATGCTGATTATAAAATATATATTTACTTATTTAGACATTTGAAAACATATCTTCCAATCTCTTCTGATTCCCACATAGAACTTCAAAATCAGTTAATGATCTGTAAAAGTATGATTTTGAGCTCCAATAGGTAGCTATAGACTTCCACACAACCTGGAATTATAATGTGAAAACTATTAATTTAGCCTAATTTAGCTTTACAGCAGATATATTTCCCATATATTTTTGATGCAAAATTCAAACTGATAAAAACATGTTGAAGAGAAACGTCTGCATTTTTCATTTTTAGCATCCTAAGAGTCAATTTGGTTTAAAGGAATTATTAAATTTTAACTACTAAAATGGAAGAACATCACAAAGAAATGCAACTAGTATTTAATGCGATTAAGCCAACCTAAACAGAGAGTACTCCAAATTTTCATTGTAAGCTATAAACCATACAATTGAAAACCATACATGTTTTTAGACTCAACACACCTTTTTATAGAGTATCTCTACTATATTCCAGCTCCTGTACCAGGCACTGGGGATATAGACATGATGCAGACACAGTCTAGTTTGGGAGATAGACTCATGTCCAACTAATTATAAAACGCATTGCTGGGAATGCAAGCTGGTGCAGCCACTCTGGAAAACAGCATGGAGTTTCCTCAAAAAACTAAAAATAGAACCACCCTATGACCCAGCCATTGCACTACTAGGTATTTATCCAAGGGATACAGGTGTGCCATTTTGAAGGGACACATGCACCCCAATATTTATAGCAGCACTATCAACAATAGCTAAAGTTTGGAAAGAGCCCAAATGTCCATCGATGGATGACTGGATAAAGAAGATGTGGTGTATATATATACAATGGAGTGTTACTTGGCAATCAAAAAGAATGAAATCTTGCCTTTTGCAACTACGTGGATGGAAATGGAGGGTATTATGCTAAGTGAGATTAGTCAGTCAGAGAAAGACAAATATCATATGACTTCACTCATATGAGGACTTTAAGAGACAAAACAGATGAACATAAGGGAAGGGAAACAAAAATAATATAAAAACAGGGAGGGGGACAAAGCATACGAGACTCATAAATATGGAGAACAAACAGAGGGTTACTGGAGGGGATGTGGGAGGAGGGGATGGGCTAAACGGGTAAGGGACATTAAGGAATCTACTCCTGAAATCATTGGTGCACTATACCTAACTAATTTGGATGTAAATTTAAAAAATAAATTTAAAAAAATAAATTAAAATAAAAAATTAAAATTAAAAAAATGCATTGCTACCCTGATTATGAACCTCTTATGGAAACGTAATCAGTTTATCTGTTTAGCCACCAGCTGTGATTATAAACAGATCACAGAATTACATACACTTTTCAAAAAAGCCACTAGCACTAGAAACTAGTTTATAAAACTATAACTTTTACAAAATATGGGGCAATCTGTAAATTTTACATATAGTTAACTATTACATTCAGTGGAACTTTAAGCTTCTGTTAAACTTTTTAAAACTTTGATTCAGTTCACAGAATAGTCAGGTACATTAATAGAAGTTATATCTATTGAATTATATCATCACCTTTTCCTTAGGCTATTTTCTTTCCCTCTTCCAAAGGTAAATCCTTCCTAATATTAAAGGGAATTTTGCATATAATTCAAGTGAACAAAAATGAGTAAGATTTTAAAAGTTTCCAAACACATTCTCTGCATTTGATAAATGTTCACTTCTCTTTATTTTGACTGGCTCTCAGATTTATGTAAAATTCCCTTACTTGGTTTTCAACTTGAATGTTCAGCCAAAACTAAATTCTTTGGGAATATTACATTTTATAAAAATCTTAACTTCTTGAAAATATAACAAAGTCCAAACAATACTGTGTTTTCTTGTACAGGCTTTATCCAAAATAATCAAAGGTGAACCCTTGTATCTTTATTCATATAATATAAAACCACGGCAGTGGCTTATCAGAAAGGATTCTGTAAATGGAAAGTCAGACCAACATACAATAATTTCAAATGTACTTGTAAATGGCTGGGGAGAAAAATCAGGGGGAGGCTAATAAGAATTACATGTTTTCGGAGCGCCTGGGTGGCCCAGTCAGTTGAGCATCTGATTTCAGCTCAGGTCATGATCTCACCATTTGTGAGTTGGTGCCCCACATCCACTGTTGTCAGCACAGAGCCCCCTTCAGACCCTCTGCCCCCCTCTCTGCCCCTCCCCCGCTCACACACATGCACTCTCTCTCAAAAATAAAAACTTAAAAAAAAATTTTTTTAATGTTTATTCAATTTTTTGAGAGACACAGAAAGAGTGAGTGTGAGTGGGGCAGAAAGAGTGAGTGTGAGTGGGGCAGAGAGAGTGAGACACACAGAATCTGAAGCAGGCTCCAGGCTCTAAGCTGTCAGCACAGAGCCCAATGGGGGGCTCGAACTCATAAACCGTGAAATCATAACCTGAGGCAAAGTCGGCCACTTAACCAACTGAGCCACCCAGGTGCCCCCAAAATAAATAAAACATTAAAAAAAAGAATTATATGTTGTCTTCCCTATACATATTCTCATTATTATATTTTGTTTAACAGCTATATGTTAGCTACGGGCAAATATTATCACAAGAGGTTGTGTGTTATAAAAAATAGTATAGGTATATCTACAATTTTTAATAAAATTTCCATTAAAGCCCATAGTTTCATGGGAGCATGTAAAACTATGAGAGAAAAAGTTACAGGGAATTGCCAAAATCCTTCCTATACATGGACACAGATAAAGTGGGTGGTCACATCTAGCCCAACAGGGATTCTTTCTCCATTTCCTTTTTAAAGAGAATTTATAGATTGATACAGATATCCATTTGTTCTATCTTTTTGTAGATTCTACTTTTATCTACTTGGCATCCATTCATCACAGAACCAAGTATAGTAACTATATTTTCCTATTTTCTATATTACTGGTGCTTTGGCATTTGGGGCCTTATAGACCCAGGGAGAGATTGCCCCTTTCAGGACTAGCTAAATCCCAAAGATAATTAACACCTTGCCTACAAACATACTCTTCACATGCAAACTAACCAACCCCAAATCTATACCACCAACTTCCTCCTCATCTAAGTCACCAACCAAACCTAAATCATCTCAGAGCCAAGTACCAGGCGACCAGAGACCGCTTCCAAAAGCCCACAGGAATTATTCAAATTAGACAATTCTAAAGTGTTCACCCTGCCTTGCCTTTCCCAATAAAGGCTCCGGCCTAAACCTGCCCTTGCTCTTCTTCACCTTCCGAAACCTGTCTTCTGCCATCTGACCAAAAGCCATAGCTTCCCCTTGATCCTGCACAGCACTAGCAACTTCCTCTCCAGAGACCTGTCAGTATAATGAGGCTTTCCTGGGCTCCCCTGTGTTATTTTGCGTAACTAAAACTTTTGTACCTTTGAGCCACACCTCCAGACGCCCTCTCCTCCCCACCCTCTAGCAACACTCTCTTACTCTCTGCTTCTTGGTGTTTGACTATTTTATTTATTTATTTTTAAATATTTATTTTTGAAAGAGAGACAGACAGAGCACAAGTGGGAGAGGCGAGGAGAGAGAGACACAGAATCCGAAGCAGGCTCCAGGCTCTGAGCTGTCAGCAAAGAGCACTATGCCAGGCTCAAACCCACAAATCGTGAGATCATGACCTGAGCTGAAGTCAGACACTTAAACAACTGAGCCACCCAGGCGCCCCAGTGTTCAACTATTTTAGATTCCACATACAAGTGAGATCATGCAGTATTTGTCTTCCTGTGTCTGGCTTATTTCACTTAGCATTATGTCCTCCTCAATTGTTTCTGAGTATTCAATTATTACTTCTGAAAATCAAATGGTCTCTAACTCTCTCAGGCCTAAATCACTCACTGTGAAACGTTAGATGGATTAAGATCCATCTATTCTGATCTTATTGTAACCTCGTTGTTATTTCAAACCGTAGTCCAAAAAGTCCCCAAAATCTTTAATAAATTTTGTTTAGTTTGTGTCTTTATTTGTTTTTTCTTTGAAGAATGGTCAATACGAATGGACATTTTTGTTTTCCTCAGGCCCTCCTGTGTCTCCTCTTGTGGCCACACCTGACTGACCATCTCCTAAAAGGGCAATACTGAAACTATTGACTTAAAAAGATAATCTGAATTACCTTTGAGTCTTATTTATTTGTACTGATCCTTTTTACATGGACTGTCTGCACAGACATTATTATCAAAACAGTGCAAAATGTTTCCTAAGCCCATGATTGGCACAGTTTACTATACCTTCCCATGTGGATGGAATCTTTGCTGCATTTCTTAAAAGACAGGAAAGCCTTCTTTAGCTCCTCCATTCTCATCTAATAGGGAGGTTGCCATTAAGGTAATTAATGTAACTGAATTAATTAAAATTTTAGATTCATTAAAATATGAGCCATTCATATATTAATGTTTGTATTAAAGTTCAACTGCATTTTGTTAAGCACTCTTGCTTCTTGTTTTCTAAAGATGCAGGTTATTTTTTGAGATAAATATAAATATGTGTTTATAAATTATTGAAACACAATCACCAAATTATTGTTTAATGGAACAATCAGAGATTCAATAAACTTTTAAAGTCTTTTCATTCCCTCTTCAAGATACTTTCTGAACCAAGAGAAACACCAGGAAAGTATATTTTTTCCAAGAAAAACTGATTTTAACGTCAAAAGTTTCAATGTAACCATGAAAGGTGGTAGAATTCATTCTAACATATTTGACCTACTGGAACTCAAGAGAACTGAGATTACTAGATATTTTGCATTGAGATATATCACTAGCCTAAGGAATCAAAGATATAAGCCCTTTTATAACTTATGCCAGATCATGCAACCATCTCTAAAGATGGGAGAAATCTGTTTAGATGAGAAAGTCGTATAATTCAGTATTCCTAGTCTGCGAGAGATAATGAAGTTTAAGTATGTTAAAAAGAAATGGTTTTTAAATCATAAAAGGGAACAAGTAAAATTATAAGCTACTTAATGTAATTTTATGAAAGGTTGATCTTTTTAAAGCTGTGTTCAAGATTGAGAATGTTTTAAATGAATACAGTTAGAATTTCCTGAATTATGAGAAAGCTTCATTGATTTTTTAAATGGACAAAGGCGATATTAAGTTCACCGTTTCTGCATTTTTGTCCTCACAAAGATTTGGCAAAATATTATATTACCTTACATCACAGAAATGGTCTGTACTGGAGGTTCCAGCTCCTTTTGTTACACTAGCACTGGTATCTGAAAATTTTCTAATATCGGGCTAAGAGAGTGGATGTTCAGGATTTGTTGTTGTTTAGCTCTTATGATAACCACTTAAATGGATATTTATGTCAAAGACTAAATAGAAAGTACCACTTTACAATACCAAGACAAACATAAAACAATTACTGTTGTATAACTGTTACCAGATTATTTGATTTAAAAGTAGATTAACCTAATCTCCATTCTTAAGAACTAATTATATTTTTCAAGCCACATAAGGAGAAAAAAAAATATTAAATCAGACTTATGAGCCCAGTTCAAACTACCATGCTTTACGTAAGTGACAACCTATTGGAAGGTCTAGAATTCTACTTTTGTCAAGTTTGTCATCTACCAGGATCTTCAGTTACTTCTTGAACATGACTCTGATGACATGAAAGGTCCTAGATGGTTCAAATAAGAATGACAGTTCTCTTCTTACAGAGTGATAAAGATGAAAGTGCTGTACATAAGAATCATCTTAATACACCAAATGTAACCTGTGCCTATTATAAACTAATAAACAGGAGCACCTGGGTGGCTCAGTCGGCTAGGAATCCAACTTCAGCTCAAGTCATGATCTCACAGTCAGTGAGTTCGAGCCCCACATCGGGCTCTGTGCTGATAACTCAGAGCCTGGAGCCTGCTTCAGATTCTGTGTCTCCCTCTCTCTCTCTGCCCCTCCCCTGCTCATGCTCTATTCTCTCTGTCTCTCAAAAATCAATAAATATTAAAAAATTTAAAAAAAAACTAATAAACAGTAGAGCTGAGAAGAAGGATAAAAACATTGAAACACCTTGTGAATTGGACCTCTCCAAACTTCATTCTTAAAAAAAAAAAAAAAAACGTTTAAAGAATGTCTGTGGTTTTTGAAGAGGAACGATTTCATGCATTCGAAGATGACTGAAAATTTTCACGGCCAAAAAGGTATCTAGTATGGGTCTGTAATGATGGGGCCAGAGGTTCATATCTTCACTGTATAAAGAAGCCATGCATAAATATAAAAAAGATAGGCTAGTAACCACAAGCAGCATTTTGGTAATAATTTGATAATTTTCCAAATCATTCGACATTCTTCTGAACTGTGATTTAAAAAAAAAAACAAAACACCCCACTTCATAGAGAAACACTACCTATAGCAAAGTTGGAAATGGAATACAAAAGAAAGTGTTAGCAAAATGTTTCCAATTGCCAACATTTTAAAAATACCTGTGAGGCTTCTAGTGAAAATCTAACCTAGTTATACAATCATTCTGGAAAGAATTTTGACAAATATTTATAAATAGCCTCAAAAATTAGCCTAGTAGTTCCTTAAAGAAATGACCCATCCCAGGGCTGAGGCAGAGAAAATACAAGATGACCCTGGAAAATCTTGTGGGGTCAGATACTAAGGAAGTGCTCAAAAACAAATGAAAGCATGTTGAAAGGACGAGAACCAGTTGAAGGAGCTCCTAATATCCAAAGATGAAACCATCTGAACAATAAAACTGGAATTGAGAGTGCTGGGATATGGCCCATAGAGTAAAATAAATATCTCTGAGTCCATACTGAAATAGGCAATTGAATAAATAAATGGAAGAGAAGTGACAGCTCTTCCCTATAGAAAAATCCTAATTTCTGAATGCAGAAAGAATGAAAGAAACAGAAAATCACCATTAGGCAAATACCACAGTAATAAATAAATAATAAACAGGAAATAGTAACTGATGAATGCTAAAATTTGTGGGCAAACGATTGAGGAAAAATAGGATATTTGCTATAGTTTCGAGTATCTCCTCCAAGATATTCATTACTACAAAAGGGAAATTTTTAATTTTACAGGTAGAAAACCTAGCAGACACCTCCATAATCAAGGTTAACATACCCAGAAATGACATCATCTATCCCCTGATATAACTCACTGAGAAGGAAACATCACTTCAGTGGTATTCTTGACAATAAATGCATAACCTCAATCTCATTGAGAAGCTTGGAAACACAAATGGAGAGATAATCTACAAAAAAAAAAAAAATGCCCTGTAGACTTCAAGAGTGTCAAGGTCATGAAAGATAGGGGAAGACTGAATAACTCACAAAATGGAGATGATTAAAAAGACATTGGGACACCTGGGTAGCTCAATCAGTTAAGCATCAGACTCAATTTCAGCTCAGGTCATGATCTCACAGTTTATGGGTTTGAACCCCACAGCAGGCTCTGCACTGACAGCATGGAGCCTGCTTGGGATTCTTCCTCTCCCTGTCTCTCTGCCCTCCCCTGCTCATGCTCTCTTTCTAAAAATAAATAAACAAACTTAAAAAAATAAATAAAAGAAAAAGAAGTGATATCTAAACACAAAATGGGATCCTGTAACAGAAAAATGACATATGATACCCTAATAAATACGGTGGTTTATTTAATAGAATTGTACTAATGTTCATTTCCTAGTTTTGATTGTTAACTCTAATTATGTAAGATGTTAATATTATGGCAAAGCAAATGAAAGGTATATGGGAACTCTTTGTACTATTTTTGCAATTACTGTGTTAAGTGCAAAATTTATCTCAAAATAAAAAGCCAAAAAATAACAAAATGAATGTTTTCTTTTATATGTCCTTTTCTATGCTTCTAAACTATGCTAAAAAATAAGTATTAATTTTATAATTAGGAAAAATGAACGTATTATATTTACCAGATATATTATTGGCTTGCATCTTATTACTGTCAAATGAATAAATCAAGTTATTACATAAGAATTATTAAATCAATAATTCATTATCAAATTAATTATGCATATTGGGTATAAAAATCTTTGGTGAAACTATTTTCAATCAAAGAGAAATATTATGCCAATAGTAATAACAACAATGATAGCTATAATTTTTGAGTAATTACTCCAAACACTATAACTCATATATAAAGGTATGTACATAATTATATACATAATTGATTCTCACAAGCCTGCAAGGTAGATGTTACTATTATTGTCATCATTCTTATTTTATAGATAAGAAGAGTGAGGCTTTGAACAGCTGGGAAACTTGCCAAAGCTGGCATACATACTTAATTGGAACAGTTAGAACTGTCTGACTCTAAATTTTAAGCTCTTGACAACTGAGGTCGACTAGTGTTGCTGCTTAATGTATTACCCATGATATGTTTAAGAAGGACTTGCATGCACTTAGCTCTGTTAGAAAGCAGTACAAAATTCTGTGAAACAATAGACTCTGCTTTTAAGAATCTAGCACTCTAATCAAGGAAACAAGTCATATCTATGTGTATTTATATATGAGTAAAAATAATTTTATATACACATATAAATTACAAAGTGATATGTAACATGTAATCAATGCTAAATGAGTAAAATGAGCACTCAGCAATTTTGTAATCCATTATGATCTATAAAAAATATCCCCATTTTTTTTTTGCAAGATTTGGTCTTCTAGCATTCCCACAGCTAAAATAACTCAGACACACTATAATTTTTCAGTTAATTTTTTAAGGTAAATATTCTCAAACTTTAGTGTACATGAGAATCACCTAGAGAGTTCTTTATATTGCTTGTTTATTGGCTCCATCCCCTTGATATTCTTCATACTTGAGTAGCAAGGCCCAGAACCTGCATTTTTAATGAGCCCTCCTGATGATTCTGATACAGGTGCTTCTTGAGTGTGAAGTTTCAATAATAATCCCTTTATTTGTAAATAATAATAATAATATCTCCTAGAAATGCTCTGTAAAATTATATAATATCAGTTTTTATAGGTATTTATATCACAACATTATTCATTAATAAAACACAAAGTACATTATATACACTTAAATAACAAATTATACATTATGTCTAGGTCCTGATGTCTGCATGTTTTTCCATTTTATTACCACAGTCTTATTTCTGAACAAATCAGAAGACTTTTGATAGGCTTATTCCAAAAGCAGCTTAAATATCAACAGGAAATCACCTCTGTATTTATGAAAGGAGCAGAGTGAATCTAACAAAAATGAAATGTGCTTCATAAGCAGAGCTATGTTTTGATTCCATCCAGTAGTTATTATATACCTAACTACTTTTTATGGCACCTGTTTTCTGGAATGTGACTAGGTTATCACCTTTGATATCAAAGCCTCATTAGTCAAAAAAAAGTCATTAGGAGGCAATTGCCTTCTCTAAATAATTTTGGTTTCTCAGAATAAGCAAGAATAAGCATTGGTAAAAATAAATGTTGGAGGCACTCCAGCAACCTAACACATTCAATATGCAATGGGAAAATTCTTCTAAAAAATACTTGCTTATTAAATCCTTAGAGCATAATTTTCATGATAAATGATCAAGTATTGATGATACTCTTATGAGGACTTCATCATTAGATCAAAACCATACCAAGTCCTTGGCTGTAATACATTCTCACTCTACCCCCACTAAGTCTGTAGATTAATCTCTATTTCCATTTTCTTGGAAGACTTCTGGAGTCCTAAACTCTTTGAAAATGGCCTAAGTTTAACATAGGAACGCATATATACATGGCATCCAGAAATTTTTGTGTCATTTTGTATACATAGAAGTCCTCACTAAAAAAAAAAAAAAAAAACTACAAAACATTGCCATAAGAAATTAAAGATCTAAATACGTCGAGAGACAGTCCACGTACATGTTTTGGAAGACTCAGTATTGCCAAGATGGCAATTCTGCCCAAATTGATCTGTAAATTTAAAACAATCCCTATCAAAATTTTTTCAGGGTTTTTGTAGAAATCAATAAGTAGATCCTAAAATTCAAAGGGCCTAAAATAGCCAAAACAATTTAGAAAAAGAATAAAGTGGAAGGACTTATAATACTTGATACCAAATTTTACTATAAAGTCTCAATAATAAGACAATGTAGTATTAGGGTAAAGAAACACACATAGATTAACAGAACAGAACTTAGAGCCCAGAAAAAGTGACCTTCTATTGATAATCAATTTACTTTCAACAAAGCTGCCAAGAAAATCCACTGGAAAAAAAGGTGGCCCTTTTCACAAATGGTGCTTGAGCAATTAGATATCTATATGCAAAGAATTTAGACTCTTACTCACACCATACACAAAAATTAACTCAAAATAGATCATTGATCTACATGTAAGAACCAAAACTATAAAACTCCTAGGAAAAAACATACGAAGAAAACTCTTCATGAGCTTGGTTTAGGCAGAGTTCTTAGATTCAACACCAAAAGCACAATTGATAAAAGAAAAAATTGATAAATTGCACTTTGTCAAAATTAAAAACTTCTGTATTCCAAAAGTCATCAAGAAAGTTAAGGCCAGACAGAAAATATTTGCAAATCATATTTATGACAAAAAAGTTATATCCAGTATATGTACTATATATATATATATAAAACTCTTACAAGACAACAAATATTAATTTGAAAATGGACAAAATATTTTAATCAACATTTCGTAAAAGAATATATACAAATGGCTAATAAGCACATAAAAAGATGTCCAACATCATTAGTGCTATAGACCAAATGTGTTTCCCCAAACACATACTCCAAATTAGTAGATTGAAACCTAACCCCCAAAGTGATGGTATTAGAAGATGGGGCCTTTCTGGGGCACCTGGGTGTCTCAGCTGGTTAAGTGGCCGACTCCTGGGATAGGCTCAGGTCATGATCTCACAGTTTGTGAGATCAAGCCCAGCACTGGGCTCCTCACTGACAGTGTGGAGCCCCCCTGGAATTCTCTTTCTCCCTGTCTCTCTGTCCCTCCCTGACTCACACATGCACAAGCTCTCTCTCACTCTCTCTCAAAATAAACAAACTTAAGAAGAGGAAGAGGAAGAGGAAGAGGAAGAGGAAGAGGAAGAAGAAGAAGAAGAAGAAGAAGAAGAAGAAGAAGAAGAAGAAGAAGAAGAAGAAGAAGAAGAGGCCTTTGGGAAATGATTGGGGCTTTTATAAAAGAGGGCCCCAGGTAGCTCCCCTTTCCATCTGCCATCTGAGAACATAGCTGAAAGATGGCTATCTATTAACCGGAAATGGGCTCTCATCAGATACCAAACATACCACTCATTGATTTTGTACTTCCCAGCTTCCAAAGATGCACAAAATAAATTTTTGTTGTTAATAAGCCATCCAGTCTATGATATCTTGTTATAGTAACACAAACGGACTAAGAAAATAAGTCATTATGAGATTGCAAATCAAAATCACAACAGCATACCATTTTATACTCATTAAAATGACTATTCAAAAAAACAATATCAGGGGCGCCTGGGTGGCGCAGTCGGTTAAGCGTCCGACTTCAGCCAGGTCACGATCTCGCGGTCCATGAGTTCGAGCCCCGCGTCAGGCTCTGGGCTGATGGCTCAGAGCCTGGAGCCTGTTTCCGATTCTGTGTCTCCCTCTCTCTGCCCCTCCCCCGTTCATGCTCTGTCTCTCTCTGTCCCAAAAATAAATAAACGTTGAAAAAAAAAAAATTTAAAAAAAAAAAAATCAAAAAGACAATATCAAGTGTTGGCAAAAATGTGGAGAAACCTAAACCCTTCTATTATGGTAGAGCTGGTACCTGTGAAATGGCACAGTCTCACTGAAAAAGAGTCCATTTCTTTGAACATTATATATAAACTTACTATATGATCCAATAATTCCACTCATAGGACTCTACCCAAGAGAAGTGTAAATATATGCCCACATGGAAACAATTATAAATGAAAATTTATAATAGCACTATATATAAGAACCAAAAGTTAGAAACTATACAAATGACTAAAGTCTCAATAAACAAAAGAAGGTCTGCTAGCCATATAATGTAATACTTTCCAGCAATAAAAAGGAACAAACTTCTAATAAATGCTACACTATGAATGGATCTCAAAAATGTTTCACTTAAGTGAAAATAGCCAGATGCAAAAGACTGTCTATTGTACAATTCTACTTATATTAAATGTCCAGAAAAGGCAAATTTACAGAGACGAAAATGAAATCAGCAAAATGTAGATTAATTATTGCCTAGGGTCAAAAGTGGATATTGACTACACGTGGACTGGAGAAAGCTTTTTGGGACAATGAAATGTTCTAAAACTGGATTGCAGTGATGGTTGCTCAGTTCTATAAATTTACTGAAAATCACTGAATTGTACACTTGCAACAGAATTTTATGACATGTAAATTATATATATATATATGGTGCATTTATTATGATATGTAAAAAATCTCCTTAAACATCATAAGATCTTACAAGAAACATACTTTGAAAATCAGTATAATATGATTGATAATTAATCTGTTTCCTTTGGATTTTGACTTACTATACAGTAACATAATACTGTATGAGGCTAAACCAACAATGACCTTTAAAAAATGTTGGTCACACAAAATGAGGTATAATGGGGAAAAAAGTATTTTCCTAGAAATTTAGTTGTTTTGATGTTCCTTATGCTAAAATTTAATGTATAACAAGAGAAAGTTCAGAAAAATGATCTGGAGAAAAAAAATAACAATTTGACCCAAGTGAAATAGTTCTCTTCCTCTCTCGTACATAGGATATGCTATATACTCTCTTAACTCAGCTTTGAGGATATATTCCCAAAGACCTCTAGGTCTGCAAATAGTTCAGTGAAACCCTGACTAGCCTTAGCACTGTCTTCACAAAAAGAATACATTTTGTGGTAGACATGATCTAGGGTGTGTGTGTGTTTGTGTGTGTGTTGTGAATCTTCATGAATTTTTCATTTGCTCTTTTCTTGATTTATATAAATAGGACTGATATAAGAATTGTTTAGATCCTCAATTTTTTCCCTGTTAGTGATAAAGGTTAAATAACTTGCCTATTTTTTTGCAATACTTTTTAGGTAAAATTCACCATTTTGCAGTATACAATTTAGTATAATTCACAATGTTATGTAACCATCACACCACTATGTAACTCCAAAATATTTCCATCACTGAAAACAAACAAACAAAAAAACAATAGATGTTAGCAATCACTCCCCCAATTCTGCCCCAGGCCTTGGCAACCACTAATCTACTTTAGTCTCTAAGGATTTTCCTATTCTGAACTTTTCATATAAGTGGAATCATGTAAGATGTGGCCTGCAGTGCCTTACATTTTATAACATCTTATATCATAGTACTTTCATTTTTGAAGAGGTAGATGAAAAAGTCCATATTATAACGGTATTCCTTTTTTTAAATTGGCTCTAATTAAAAAGTCACTTTTTAATTAGATGTAATATTTTCAAATGTTAGCTCAGTACTTATTAGCTATGGGAACCTGGGTAACTTACTTGACCTTCTCAGCCTTAGTTTCTTTATCTGTAAGGCTGGATAACATTAGCAACCTTTCAGGATTATCATGAAGACTAAAGATGTGTGTGCTTAGAGTGAGCCTGAGACAATACCTATTATTACTTCATAAAACTTGTCTAATTACCATCATCATATTTAACTTAGCACTCAGATGTTGACTCTATGCTAGAAGCGGGACTACACAATGATGGAAAGAATAAAGAGGTTTGGACTCTAGGCCAAGCTCTGCCATTAACTAATGTAAGCAGCATACCCTTAAATACATCTTCTTATCTCTTGGTTGTTCAGTTTCATCATGCATTTAAGTAAATTAGTGAGTTAGTCCAAAACCTGCAATTGAGCTCAGTAGTCCTTTTCAGGCCAAAACATTTATGATTCCACAAAACAGATGCATTAAATACTAGTTACTCCCCTTTTCTAAATAAGAGCAACATAACCTCAAAGAGTATCTGAGACAACTCTTTTAAGTGGAACAATATATTAGAACTTTAATTTACACTTATTTTAACTACAATAAATAAAAATTAACTAATATTACTATATAGATGGAGAGTGGTATCCTCACAGAAAGCCAAATGATCACGTGTCATGCATCCTATGAGGTAGGAGAAGGGAAGAGTGGAGTTTCTCTACAAAGCAGTGTTAAGAGTGGCACCCACATTTCTCCATTCACTTGAAGTATCTTGCAATGCACTATGGTCTATGCCCAATTTATACTTCTGAATTAATCATCATCCCAAGGTTATTGGGATACATTGGAAGTGTGATTATTTTGGGCCATGTTCACTAACTCTATTTGAGTTCCAGACCTTTACCCAGATATTTTCTAAGCCTCCATCAAAGACTATCTCACTTCCTCATCTGCCTTCAATATTTTTACCATAAACAATACTTGTAGGCTTTAGATTCTACCACTCATTAGCAACCTTGGCATCCCATATGTACATTTTATTTTTATAGTCACTCACCATTGTAGAGTAAAAATTCAAGTCATAAAGGGGAAAATGAGGATTTCTTATACTGCATTTTGCTTCCTACATATTACTATGTGAGTATGTTTTTTTTAAATTAGTACTATAATCTAAATCACCATTTAAATAACATATAAATACCAATATTACTTAGCCAACTTACATATTCTTTTCATTACTTTGACATTTTAGTCCCCCTTTCCCTCATTTAATAACATAGAAGATTTTTCATAAGGTTCTTTTCACAAATAAAGCAATAAACTGGGCCATTTGGGAATCTAGAATTACCATTTTAAAAGGAGCTCTATTCCACCAATAAATTACCTTTAAAAAGTGATCTTTACTCTAGTTCCATACCTCAGGGCAGTTTTACAAGCAAGTTCAACTTAAAATTAGCTCCTTTTAGGACATCAGAATTTTATAAGGGATCCAACATGGAACCACTAAAATATCACCCAAGATTAAATGGCATGAGATAGAAATACTTGTTATAAAACTACTCTCCTAGAAGTCTCTTCCGTTGTCTAGTAATTTACTCCTAGAAGCAAACTCAACACTCAGTGTCAAGGACAAATTTGAAGTCCTATGCAGTCCTAAATTCCTGGCTTCATACTTTCAAAAGATTAATTCCATCTTTACTAAAGGGATACCACCCTCATTACTATCACAAATAGTCTTCATATTTACCCATCTCAAACAACTTATGACAATGATTATTTGAGGAGAAAATAGCAGTTTTTCTCTAAAAGCTAAATTGAGCTCTATCTCTAGACTAGCTAGAGACTGTGAGCACCATGTGGACAGGGTTTTTGTCTATCTTGTTCATTGCTATATTCTCAGCCCCATGAACATGTTTGGCCAAAAGTAGGCTTTTAATAAATGAAAGAATCTTCTGAACACGGCTTGATCCATAGCTTCAGATGTATCGGTCAGGTACCATCAAAGCCAGACTATACTCTGAGCCTAGAGGAGCTGAATGTCCTAACCCTTAGAGTGATGAGGGCCAATAAATGCTATGATGCCTTGTTCAGCAAAAGAAAATTATCTGTAAAGCTCCCTAAGGAGGACTGAGAAAAAAAGGAAACATGTCAGGACCTCCTTCACTCACACCCTTAAAATGTACTTTATATACACTAAAATGAAGGTAAACCTTGGAAGCTTAAAAAGAAACTTTTACTCCCTTTCCTCCCTATTAGCAGCTAACTTTTATTGAGCACTTACTAAATGACAGATATTTCACATAAGTTATTTGATTCACTCTTCTCAAAACCCAAGACATACGTACCATTCCCTTCCCGTTTTTCAGTTGAAGAAACTGAGGCTTATCACTTCCCCGGGATCATAAAGCATGTAAATAGCAGTGCTGTGACCTACCAGACTGTGTTTTTAAATATTATGCCATATTGCCATTTACATAATTATTTGCAAAGTCATCTGATTAATTTTCTAAAGCAGAGTCAAAAGCTATTTCTTCCTCCCTCTTCCAAGTATAAAAACTCCAGTCCAGGATCTGATTATGATAAGCCTGATTAATAATGTAATGTAAAAAAAAAAAAAAATAGTGCTTTTCTTTCTGAACTAGTTTTAGAAGACCTATATTCCAGTGCTGGCTTCAATACTCTGTGACCTTAGACAAGTTATTCCAAGTCCCTATGCCTCAATTTCTCGTTTATAAAATTAAAATAATAAAATCTGCTTTACTTAAAATGACTGCTTTGAAAACTAAAAAACAAGTCATAAAAGCAATTGAAGCTGAAAATACTATAGAAGTATAAAAGTAGGCCAGTAATTCAGCATCCATTCTAGCCTCTCAAGTTTATTTTTCATATAATCAACTGCTAACATGATCTTCTTTTGCCATTAAACTATGTAACTATGTAACTATTCTGTACTGGCCATTATCCACATAAAATGCAACCTTTGACTCCTCAAAAATTTCCATCAGACTGATGATAGACCTTGTTTTCTAGCCAAACTTTTATTTTCTCTGCTCCTTTAAGCCATACACTGATTGCCCATCTAACCCAGTAATGCTATCCTCTTTTAAAGTCTTCCAGTTAATTCTCACTTGGTCCTAAACCCTGTAAGTGTTCCCAGAAGTGACAACTCATATGCCACATCAAACTGACTTCAGCGTGCTTTTCTAGGCCAACTTCCAAACCCCTTCCCCCTAAAAAAAGGGGTTTTTCCATATAACTTAACCTTTCCTAAATCTCCATCCTTCAATTCCTATGTATAGTCCCTTCCTTTCATCCAAGGAATGATAGTTCTCTCTGACATTCTTGACATCCTTTATTCTGAGTACCCACAGAATCCTAATTTATATATCTATTCAAGTTAGGGAAGAGAGACAAATATTTTATTCTCATTTTTATAAAATAACTCCACTTTGATCCACAGAGAAATGTTTCTACTTTTAAGCAGGCAGGCTAATTGATATGCTTCCTTTTTTCCCCTCACAGCCCCCGCCCTTTATTTAGGCTCCATTCTTGGTAGTGACGCCTGCGTTCTTCCCATCCTCCTGCTCCCTCCCAGCCCAAATCTAGCGTCCTGAGGAGAACTGAGCATGCTCAGTAGCCACAGCCAATTCCGGGATGCAAACTGGCATCTTTTGCAGATTTTGAGCCCAGCAGGAGAGGTAAGGCCCTAAAAATACAGTGGCCCAGAATTTGCCCACTCCCCGAGGTATCATTTGATTTAAAGATGTGTTCACAGCCTAGAAATGGACGTGGAAGTGGACAGCTTGCTCTCAGTCCCTATTCTGCAAGGTGGGTCACCAACCTGAGTAACAGAGAGCTGAGAGCAGCCCCTCTTCCTGGTTTGGAGCAGGGAGGAGATTTCTGCTGTTCTGAGCTGTGATAGTGCTGATAGACAGCTGGAAGCTTGCATTTGGCATCTCTGTTGCATCAAGAAAATACTGTTGTTGTTGTTGTTGTTGTTGTTGTTGTTATTGTTATTGTTATTTTTCTTTTTTTCCTTGAACACAGCAACATCAGCTGCTCCAGGCTGAGAAAGATGTTGCCTGAAGAGCTACAAAGTCTGTAAGCCACCCAGAGACTGTGGAGAGGATAGGGAAACCAACTACTTACCCAAGATTTAGATCTGGCTTAAGACCCAGAAATAAGCAGGACATTTCTAAATGACAACTCATGAACCTTTCAGATATTCAAAGCTGAATTGTCAGCCTGTCCCCCCAAAATGCATACCTTCTTTGTATGTGAACCATGACATATTTCCTTTTAAGAGAGATTGACAAAATACACACACACACACACACACACACACACACACACACACACACACAATCCTCCTGTTCTCCTTTCCCCTGGTTTCTGCAGATACTAAATCTCTCTCTAGAGCTGCAACAGCAGCAGATCCCCTTACCTCACTGCCAGGGGGATGAGGCATAGGGAGGAAATTTATCATGAATGGAATATGATAAAAAGGGAGGGGGCTTCTCTGCAGGGTCTTCAGCCACCACTGCACAGCCTAAGAAACAGAGATAGGCAGAAACGGGCTGGGAGAGAGACACACAGCTGTCCCTGCTGCTAAAACCTAGCCATCTCTTCAAACAGCAGCAAACATGAGACATTTCATCACCGTAGTGCATCCATATTGAGAAGGGGGAAAAAAAAATCATGTGCTTTGCGTTATGCATTTCAGTCACCCGAGATGGGAGGAGACCCCTGTCCATATGTCGTGGGAGCTATCCACCACCCCAAAAGTACGTTCACTGCATCTAGCCAGCCGACCGCTTGCCTGACAGGATTTGCAGCAAACGCGGTTAATCTGTGACAGCAGGTTGTCTCTTACCGTAGGCAGCAGCGGCTCCATTTGAGCTCCCTGGTCTTTAATCTCCATGTTTTGTAACGCCTCTGGAATAAGCACCTTTCTCTGCAGTGTCTTCAATGTCCTACACTCAGCCCGGCACTCGCTCTGCTTAGTATTCGGATCAGGTAGCTCTGAAGCAGGAGGCAATTGCACACTCCAACTCACCAGAGTCACATGGCTCCTACTCGCTCGGGCTGCTGGCCAGGTTTTGCACTGAATGCCTTGGATCCCTGGGCCGGTAAGAGAGATCTCCCCAGCCCTGTGTCACTGCCCACACCTGGCTGCTGATATAAAATACAGCCTGCAGTGCTGCAAGTCTAATGGACATTAAGGATCTCACCTAAGATGCTAACTTCTTATCAGACTAGTCCAAGGTGGACTCCAACCAACTCAGCCAGATTTTAACACTTCGAGGCAATTCACTTCATTCCCAGATCCCCATGGGAGACATAAGTCAAACAAGAAGATGTTAATAAGGTGTCCTAGATGTCCTGCTGTGAGTACATGGGGTCTTTAAAAACAGGTAACATGACATTGAAACTGATATGCCTTAGTGAGATTGAACTACGCATTAACAAAATCAGACATTAAAGTCATTGTTGACTCACTAAGAATTGGTCATACAGATACATTCAATATTTTAATTCTGAGAAACTTAGGCAAGGCACACGCTATCACAAATTAAAATATATTTTTCTCTGATTTCCCAACAAATAATAGGGAAAGAAAGTATTTTGATAGTAGCAATTATTAAAATACTAAAGCATTCTGAAGAGACAATGAATCTGACAAAAAGCATATACCCTTTTGCCTTAAAAGTATCAACAAAAAAGGAGTAGAAAATTCTCTAACTAATCCATGGGAGAAGATGTGTCAGTGAGAGGAGCTCTTTTGTAGGGAAAAGAAGTTGATAATGGTTGTTGAGTGACTACATATTTCCTAGAATTGATTATAAATCTAGAGTATTTTAAGTAATGAAGCCCACGTATCACTGAATCCCAGACTGAGTACAAAGGTTACAAATGCAGAGGGGTTAGTAGAGTATGAGTGACAATTACTGAGATAGCTTATCTGAGATAAGAAATTTTTCACCGGATTTAAAAAGCATTCATCAGCAGGAGTGAATATTAAATTATTTTCAGCAACACACCAAAATTTTCCACAACATTCCTGATAGGTGGAATTATTATTACCTTTTATCTGTTTACCGTCTCAATACAAATCTTTATAATAAACTCTTACCTTGATAAGAAAATATTTTGTTTTATAAACTAGAATGATTAATATATTTGAGTGGCAGTTTTGTGCACATGTAGAGATGATTCTAAGGACTTAAATAACAAGACATTGACTGGCAAGTTGCTAATTTGGGGCCCAACTTGACTTTCTACCATGGACTGATAAATAAAAGCTCCCTTTCCACTCACATAACCATAATAAAGCATCAAAACAACTTATTAGGATAAAAGCGGTGACCTCTCTAGACAGATAATTTCTATCTCATTAGGAAATTCTAAGTCATCCAGTTCATATTTGTTCAAAAAGAATTCAAATATAACTAGGAAAACATCTGACTCTTTATTCCAAGAGCCAAAATAAAAATAAGATAGTATGTATTTTAAATGACTTTTAAGCAATACTTTCCTATAATGTATATTGATAAACCATATAGCTACTTTGCTGGAACAACTATTCCTGAGTGTTCACTATATGCTAGAACTACTATTCCTATCGGTGTTAACAGGACTTAGCCAGAGTTTCAACAGACTACGTTCTACTTCTAGAGTGCAAGGAAGCCCATATCTCTGAAGTTCTCTGATCCAAGATAATGAAATGAATGCTAGCTTAGTAAAAAGGAAAGTGGGGAAAGAAAGGGATCCTCAGTTAATCCACACTACTTCTATTTTACAACTCTAAAGACTTCAGAATTAAGGCCCATATCATAGGAAAATACAGCCACATCCTAAGTAAGTGTTAATGAAGAAGTACTGATAACTTCTAGGGAAAAAAATCATCACTAGGGAGTAGACTTTTCACTAACAAAACCATAGAATTTTACAGATAGGCCCATGGAGACCAACTTCTCCATTCATCTTCAAACTCAGAAAGTGAAAAGAACAGAAGTTAGGGAAGAGAAAATCCAACTTGTATGAGCAGCTTGTTTTTCCAACTACGTATTGTCCACCTTGGAGATCCTGATATGTCCTTGGTGGAGGCTAGGAGAGGAAGTAGCTGGGATATACATTTTGAAAAACACCCCGTGTAACTTTTCTCTTTCTCCAAGTCCAGAGCCCTTCCACTACAGTCAAGTTTCCTTGGATCCTAGATGATTAAAAATGAGTTCCTCCTCAGCCTGTTTTTATTTAGAAATCCGGTGAGATTTCATTAGCACAATTTGACAGCCATAATTTCAAACATAACATTAAGTATTGCAAAGGCTATATTTGTCCAAGGAACTGAACGTTTCAGACATCTAACTGGATGAGACAATAGTCCAGTTTTCATTCAGTCAGTCCTACTATGTGTGCGGCACTGTGTTACTGATGCTGTTTCCCGTCAAACTGAGCAATATCAATGTGGAATTTTCCTCTCTGAAGAATGAAATAAAAGGAGCAATCGGCCACAAGCCAACCATACAAAGGGGAATTACAGAAAGCACTAAACAGAAGAGCCACCTTCCTTTCCAGCTGCCCATGTAGCGGCCAATAGAAAAGGAACACAGCCACCATGGTGTGCTTCCTTCCTTGATCTGTCCTGCATCCTGGGACTCTTGCTGACCTCAAATTTTACTAATCCCCCAAGTATGCAAGTCAGCATGGAGCCAATGTCCTTTCAGTTCCTACCTCCTTTTGCTATTTTAAGCCCTGGGGGTTAAGATATGCACATTAATGCAATGTTTATCTTAGAGAAGAGGCCATCTAATATTATATTTGATACATCTAATTGTACCTGAAGAAGGCACTGGACTCTAAAGGTTATTGCCAACACTATTATTTCAAGAAAACACTTTTTCATCCTGGTAATATTGGGTTCTGGCTTAGATCTGAAAGTCTTTTGCACTGACTCTTTTCAGTATAAAAGCGCTGAATTTTAGTTAGGCAACAAGATCAGAAATATATTCTGAACATTAATACGATGTTGTTGATAATAGTAACTCCAGATTAATATTTTCAAACCGTCATTTTTCACATATGTAAATGTGTCAGTACTGTTCATATCATTTACTTAAATGTTATCTCCTTTTACTTCTATCCTTTGGGATCTATACAAATGTTCTAAACAATTTAAAGTACCTTATGTATATTTAATAAATTTGTCAAATCTAAAAGTGTTTAGTTGAATTTGACAAATTCAAGAAATATCAAAACTGTTATTTCTTGACAACTTAAAAAATGATGACATCTTGGGGCGCCTGGGTGGCGCAGTCGGTTAAGCGTCCGACTTCAGCCAGGTCACGATCTCGCGGTCCGTGAGTTCGAGCCCCGCGTCAGGCTCTGGGCTGATGGCTCCGAGCCTGGAGCCTGTTTCCGATTCTGTGTCTCCCTCTCTCTCTGCCCCTCCCCCGTTCATGCTCTGTCTCTCTCTGTCCCAAAAATAAATAAACATTGAAAAATGATGACATCTGACCATTTAGGAAAGGGAGAAAAACACCCACTCCCAAATGTGGCCTATCAGAAGGAAACTCATTGTAGAACAATAGATTTGAAAGGTGGCAAATCTCACTCCTTTTTATAGACGCTTTTGGCTACCAACCTGATAGGCATGATTCTGGTCATCAACTATCAAAAAAAGTCCCATTTCTCTCAGTTCATGATTGTTTCAATTTTCAGGATTGGAAAAACCGAAGACTTGATCTTCACTCTTTGCTCCAATTTACCCATACAGGGATACCCAAAAAAGGCCTACTCTGTAGATTGAGAACTAGAATACAGCATCTTAACCCAATCCAACTCAATTCAATAAACACTGGGGGGAGAGGGGAGTGAAATTGGTGAAGGGGATCAAGAAGTATACATTTCCAGTTATAAAATACATAAGCCATGGGGATGTAATCTGTACAGCATGGTGACTATAGTCAATAATACTGTATTGCAAATTTGTAAGATGTTAAGCAAGGAAGTCTTAAAAGTTCCCATCACAAGAAAAAAAAATTATAGCTTTGTATAGTGACAGTTGGTAACTAGACTTATTGTAATGATCATATACAAATGTTAAATCATTATACTGTATGCCTGAAACATGGGACACTGCAAATAATGATTATTTTGTTGCAATTCTTCATAAAATGGTGTAGAAAAAGGACAAATTAAGGATTATTTAGCTACAAGATTAACTCTGTAATAAGTGTGACATTGATTATTTTCAGGTTAGGAATAGAGATGATACATTCAAGACCATTTAACAAAGACAGTGATTACTAGTCTTAAATGCTGATAATTGAAGACGCAGTAAGTTGAAGCATGCATATACTTCCAGCTTACATAACAAGTAAAGGAAAATTTGCTTTTCTTCCACAAAAATAAATAACCTAAAGATTCTAGATCTCTAGATCTCTATCGTAAGGGGGAGAGAAGTGCTATTAGAAATTAATCATTTGGGGGTGCCTGGGTGGCTCAGTCAGTTAAGCTTCTGACTTCAGCTCAGGTCATGACCTCGTAGTCCATGAGTTTGAGCCCCATGTTGGGCCATGTGCTGGCAGCTCGGAGCCTGGAGCCTGCTTCAGATTCTGTGTCTTCCTCTCTTTGCCCCTCCCCTGCTCATGTTCTGTCTCTCTCACTCTCAAAAATGAATAAATGTTAAAAAAGAAAAATGTTTAAAAAAATGAAAAAGAAATTAATCATTTCGAGGGGGTGCCTAGTTGGTTCATTTGGTTGAGTGGCCGACTTCGGCTCAGGACATGATCTCCTGGTTCACGAGTTCAAGCCCCTCATCTGGCTCTGTTCTAACAGCTCAGAGCCTGAGCCTGTTTCAGATTCTGTGTCTCCTTCTCTCTTTGCCCCTCCCCGCTTGCATTCTGTCTCTGTCAAAAATAAAAGCACGTTAAAAGAAATTAATCATTTTGTCTTCTGGTCTACCTCTGTTTTTTGGACATATTTTTACTTAAGCACTTATCATACGATTACTATATTTCTTCTCTTCTAAACTATGGTCTCTTTAAGTGTAGGGTTCATGTCTTATTTGTTCCTGTATAACTTCTAGTACATGGTCAATTCTTTATATGTTTAGTTAATTAATTTTTATTAAGGTATAATTGACATATAACATTAAATATAATTATCTGAATTATTTATCATTTTTCTCTCTCCCTCAACCTCAAACTAGACCACAATTAATGGAGAAAGAACACACAGCCCTTTCTCAAGGGTGCACACTGGCAACTAAAGCCTTGTTCCTTCCCCCATTCTTCCCCTCCTCCATTCCAGAGAATCTTTCGCTAAGGACAGACTAGTTTTTCATCTTTCCTTACAATGCTATTATTTAGATACTGTATACACCATGGGGTTAGACTTCTGAAACTTAAAACTGGCTTTTCTATTGCATCATCCATTCCTGAGACATTAAATCCCAATGACTACATTAAGAAATATACGGCAGTTAAGTAAATGTAGGGGGGAAAACTTGATTAAGATAAAAAAAAATTATCTTACTTCAACATTAATAAAATAGGGCAAAACTGAACAACTGAACATTGTTCTTCTATTTCTGGTATGAAAATTAATTTTTATTTAGGTGTTTGAATTCAATGCCTCCTCTCAAGAACAGAATTATCTCTTGGGGCGCCTGGGTGGCGCAGTCGGTTAAGCGTCCGACTTCAGCCAGGTCACGATCTCGCGGTCCGGGAGTTCGAGCCCCGCGTCAGGCTCTGGGCTGATGGCTCGGAGCCTGGAGCCTGTTTCCGATTCTGTGTCTCCCTCTCTCTCTGCCCCTCCCCCGTTCATGCTCTGTCTCTCTCTGTCCCAAAAATAAATAAACGTTGAAAAAAAAAAATTTAAAAAAAAAGAAATATACGGCAGTTAAGTAAATGTAGGGGGGAAAACTTGATTAAGATAAAAAAAATTATCTTACTTCAACATTAATAAAATAGGGCAAAACTGAACAACTGAACATTGTTCTTCTATTTCTGGTATGAAAATTAATTTTTATTTAGGTGTTTGAATTCAATGCCTCCTCTCAAGAACAGAATTATCTCATAAATCAAGAAAGATACATAAAATTCATTCATTTAATAGACACTTACTAAATACCTCCTGTGGGCCCAATATTGTGCTAGACACTGGAAACCCAAAGTCTCTACCCCAAGGAGCTCAAAGTTTGGAAGACAGACAAATAATCAGACATTCCAAATCAGATACATGAAAGAAATAGAAAGAACACCAAATTCTTTCAGCAGCCCACGTGTCCATCGATAGATGAATAGATAAAGAAGATGTGGCGCATATATATATATATATATATATATATATATACACAATGGAATATTATTCAGCCATAAAGAGGAATGAAATCTTGCCATTTGCAACAACATGGATGGAGCTAGAGAGTATAACACTAAGCAAAATAAGTCAGAGAAAGACAAATACTATATAATTTCATTCATATGTAGCATTTAAGAAACAAATGAGCAAAGGAAAAAAAAGAGAGGCAAACCAAGACACAGACTCTTAACTATAAAGAACAAACTGATGGGGACATGGCGGGGGGTGGGGGCAGGCAATGAGTAAAATAAGTGACTTGGATTAAGGAGTGCACTTGTGATGAACACCTAGTGTTGTATGGAAGTGTTGAATCACTATATTGTATACGTGAAATTAATATAGCACTGTATGTTAACTACAATGGAATGAAAATAAAGTAAAAAAAAAAAAAGAATGCCTTTCCTATGATCTTCAAATACTACCTAGAAAATACAGATCCTATAACTTCAGGTACTTACAAACAAAGTAAGAAATTTTCTGTTTACTGCATCATCAGTGTTGGTTTAAATGAAATATTTAAATCGGTTAACAATTCTCAAGAAAACACATACCTTGTAAATAAATATTTCTTAAAGTTTATCTATGGGCAATTTACATCAAAATAGCCTTCCTGGGGTGCTTCTGAAAGTATTTGATGCCTAGGTCCCATCTCCAAAGATTCTTAACCGCAAATCCAGTTGAGAACATGGCACCTGTATTTTTAACAAGAAATTCTGATACAGATGTCTGTACACCACCTATTCCAAATTTTATTTCCATACTTTGTTACTCTAACTATAGCCCTTTTTTAAAAAAAATGATTTAAATATCTGTAATTATTTAGCAAACAACACATAGCACTATAGAGTATTAGGATAGGTCTTAAATGAGCTAATGTGATATCCACCATTAAAAAATAAACATCTACCATTGTATGGAAGTGTTGAATCACTACATTGTACATCTGAACCTAATATTACACTGTATTTTAACTAACAGGAATTAAAATAAAAACTTTAAAAAAACACCTACCATTCATTAATGTTTACTGCATGTCGGGTACTATGCCAAGTATTTTGTACAATTATTTAATTTACTCCTCATATTAACACCAAGATGCATGCGTTAAACTCTTTACATATGGGAAGACTGAAGCTGAGTGAAGTTAAATAACTTGCTGAAATTCACACAGTGCTTAAGCATCAGTATTAGAAATGCAACCCAGGCTATTTGTCCCCAGAGCACTTACTTTCGGTATCATGCTATAACTGATCTCTAATTTGTCCACCTGGCCAGATAAAATATTTGCTCCCAAACAAAAAGAAGAAGACCACCAGTTCCAAACTCAAAGTTGGTACTATAGTCAGCAAATTTTAAAAGAATGAACCTGGTCAAGCCAAAAATGAAATATTTCTATGCATACTTCGCATACAAGTGATGCTTTATAGTTAGGCTTCGCCATGGTTATACGGGAAAGCATGTGATCCTAGGTCTTGACAAAAAATAACTGAGGTGGTAACTATTGCATCAGGATGAGAAGACCTACAGTGGGGATGCCCCTAACCAGGTAGTTTAAGTATTTCTTTGGCCAAAGAACATATACTTTCTCCATGTTTTCCACTATCTTTTCTATAGACATGACAATACAAAATTTTTCAATGAATTCCAGTTTAGAGGGAGATGCAAGCATGAGACAATACAGCATGATAGATTCTACTATGTAAACTCAGTGGGAACACAGGGGAGGGGAAAGCATTGTTGCCCTTTTTATCAAAAAATGATGAGTCTCTCTACAGAAGACTTATGTGGCAGCTACTATCTAAGGGCTTTACTATATTATTTAACCTTCACATTAACTCCATGATGTGGATACTTTCCCCCATATTACAGATAAGATAACTGAATTTTCCCAAACCAAGCTGGCAAATGGCAGGACTGAGATTCAAGTCCAGGCAGGCTGGTTTTACTGAGCTTCTTGACCTCCACACCACACTGCTTCTTACAGTGGGGAAAGCACGGGATTAGAAATCTCTGGCCCTAAGTAGCTCTGCAACCATGGACAGATTACTGCCCTAGTACTTTCCTGACTGGTTAAATAAGAGGGTTGGACTAAATGTAGTATATATTCTGCACCTACAGATACTAAAATAGGTAAAATTGAAGACTCTGACTCAAATGCAAGCCAGGCAACTAACTGGTTGTAAAACCTTAAGCAAATCAATCAACACTCCAAGCCTCAGGATCCAAACCATTTAGCATGTTATTACTAAAAATAATTTCTAGGGTTTCTAAATATGCCATACACTCATAAATCTTCAAACATCAAAAAGGAAACTTATGGGGTGCCTGGGTGTCTCAGTTGGTTAAGTGTCCCACTTTGGCTCAGGTCATGATCTCACAGTTCGTGAGCTCAAGCCTTACCTCGGAATCTGTGCTGACAGCTCAGAGCTTGGATCCTGCTTCGGATTCTGTGTCTCCCTCTCTCTCTGCCCCTCTCCTGCTTGCACTCTGTCTCTCTCCCTCTCAAAAATAAACATTAAAAAAAAATTTTAATACCAAAAAAGGAAGCTCTTCCAACTCCATGCTGCTATGTCAACCAATCCAATCAGACAGCCATCTCTCCTACTTTCCTCAACTACTCAGTCTTTAAAGAGTGTTCCCTCACTTGAGAAACAAAACATAAATGGTGTTTATTTGTGTATCCAACCATCCATCCATTTGTTGTATGATTCAGGGCTTAAAATCAATAAGCACATTATGTACCATAAATTATAAAATACATCATGTGCTAAGTAAATAAGACTATATAAAGATAACTGAAATATAAATCAAACTCTCAGAAAGCTTACGGTGTACTTGGAAATGGGGAAAGATAAACATTTGTTTAGCATCCCATATGATAACCTCTACAATAAAGGTATGAAATGGGCTCTAGGGGAGAGGAGAGTAAAAGTAATCCACATAGGAGGAATAGTATGTGTTCAAGACTCTAACAAGTCCTATATGGCTAAAACATGGAATGTATAAAAGGAAGGGGCAGGAAAAAAGGACATAAGTGAAGACAAAGACCAAATTATGAAAGGTCTTGTTTGTCATACACAAGAGATTGGACTTTATATCACATGTGATAGAAAGATACCTAAGGATCCTGAGCAGAAGAGTGATATGATAATACAACCAGTTAGAAAAATCACTTAAGGGGCACCTGGGTGGTTCAGCTGGTTGGACCTCGAACTCTTGATCTCGGCTCAGGTCATGATCTCCTGGTTCGTTGTGTCAGGCCCTGGGTCAGGGTCTGTGCTGATAGCACAGAGTCTGCTTGGGATTCTCTCACTCCCTCTCTCTCTGCACCTCCCCCACTCACACACACATGTACATGCTCTCTCTCTCTCTCTCAAAATAAATAAACATTAAAAAAAAATCACTTAAGCTATAACATGGAAGATGTCGGGGCAAGACTAGTGGCAAAGAGACCAGTTAGTAAGCTGATAAGAGAGGATAAGAACCCAAACTATGATAGCTCCAGTAATGATGAATAAAAGAGTTCCAAGAGATGTGCAAAAGGAAAAATAGATATGACTTACAACATATTCAGATGCAGGAAATGAAGAATAGAAACATGCCTAGCATTCTGGCTGGCTGGATAGTGATAATATTCCACAATATATAGAAAACAGTAAAAGATGTAGTTTGCGGGAATGACTAAGGAATTCTATTTGGAAAGTAATGGGGTGCCTGGGGTGGCTCAGTCAATTAAGCATCTGACTTCGGCTTAGGTCATGATCTTGTGAATTCGAGCCCTGTGTTGGGCTCTGCACTGACAGTGCAGAACCTACTTCAGATTCTGTCTCCCTCTCTCTGCCCCCTCCCCCATGTTCTCTCAAGCACTCGCTCTTTCTCTCAAAACTAAATAAACATTAAAAAAAATTTTTTTTAAGTTTGTAAGTAATAACAGTGGTTAAGAATATAGGCTTTCTGGGGCGCCTGGGTGGCTCAGTGGCTTAAGCGTCCAACTTCGGCTCAGGTCATGATCTCACCGTCTGTGGGTTTGAGCCCCGTGTCGCTCTGTGCTGACTGCTCAGAGCCTGGAGTCTGCTTTGGATTCTGTGTCTCTGCCCTTCCCCAGCTTGGGCTCTGTCTATCTCTTGCTGTATCCAAAATAAATAAACATTAAAAAAAATTAAAAAAAAAAAAAAAGAACATAGGCTTTCTACTCAGGAGTGTCATTTAATATCTGTGTGACCTTGGGCAAGTTTCTTAAACTCCTAAAGTCTCAGTTTCCTCATCTATAAAACTAAGGTAATAAAAGAACGAGCTCAGAATTGTTCTGAAGATTAAATCAGCTAACACATATGAAGCACTTAGAATATTAGCAAGCAAATGGTCGTTTCTCAAACAAATAGTAGCTATTATCATTATTCCATTGACTGAGGTGGTTAGACATTGTGTAAAGGCAAATGATAAGAAAAGAGTTGGAAATAAGGGTTTGGGACCATGAAAAAGTCTGAGTATGGATTATGTTTATTTTTTTTAATATAATTTATTGTCAAGTTGGCTAACATACAGTGTGTAAAGCATGCTCTTGGTTTTTGGGGTAGATTCCCATGGTTCATCGCTTACATACAACACCCAGTGCTCATCCCAACAAGTGCCCTCCTCAATGCCCATCACCCATTTCCCCCTCCCCTAACCAGATTAGGTTTCTTTAAAAGGTTATGTGGACTTAGGAAAACTCAGTGAATGGATGGCTGAGTAAACACCAATATTTAAAAGCCTTCCAGATGTTTCACTGATCCATTCATTATCCTAAATATTTGTTTCAAAACTACTACTGAGTCCCAGTGTATAACTCTAGAAACTTTTCCAATAAATCAAACCATTTCCCGACCCTTCAGAAGTATTTTTGTACTCAATCTATTCTTCAAATTATTGTTTTTATTTGTATAAATCTGTGTTGATGTTCTATTTGCCCATTTCAGTTCCCCTAGAAAACTGTAATATCCTAGAAGACCCTCTGGAGCTATATATATACTAAAGCATTTCTTCACTGACACACAAATAGCACCCACATATGTTGGAAAAAAATCATATTAATGATTTGTATGTTCATGTACAATTTTGACTCCTGTTTAAGAGCTAGTGGGACCCACGAGCAGTGTTAGTCTCAGGAAAAAAAAAAAAAGTGACCAAAAGTGGGTTTTAAAGGTCCTTGTCCATTAGTGTCAGTCTGGTGGCACTGCCACAATCTCAGAGTTCTACATGCTAATCTAGTAGCCTGCGTTCCAATTTTAATGTCTTCAATTACTTAAATTCTCAAGAAGTCTTTATTTTATTAATATTTCCTTTCTTCTTTATACAGAATAAGAGAGGATTCCAGAGCTTCCTGAGGAAATATAATGATGTTTTCTAGACCTGAGGAAATGGCAATCACAAAGACAGGGATGCTTACTCTCAAAATAATAATAATAATAATAACAACAATAATAATGATGCTGTAATATTCAACAAATGAGACAATGAAAATAATGAGAAAAGGCCAGGGAACCGTTGGGTTAAAAAGTGATTAGTTATCATACCCCAAGAGGTCAATGTTCTACTTACTTAGATGCCTGCCAAAATGTTTATGAGATCAGGAGCTTATTTGCACTGTGCCATTCTAGAACAATTCTCACATTAGTAAAAAGAAAGATCTGTAAGGTGACACATGGTAGCTGCACTTGTGGTGGAGGTACATTTGTCAAATCCCTAATGTGTACAGCTGAAACTAACGTCACATTGTATGCCAACTACGCTCGAATAAAAAAATGATCTAAAAACCAACCTGGAGGGGCTCCTGGGTGACTCAGTCAGTTAAGCAGCTCACTCTTGATTTCGGCTCAGGTCATGATCTCATGATTTGTGGGTTCATACCCCTCATCAGGCTCTGTGCTGACAGTGAAGAACCTGCTTGGGATTCTCACTCTCTCCTTCTCTCTCTGCCCCTTCCCCATTCACACGCACCCACTCTCTTGCTCTCTCTTGCTCTCAAAATAAACAAATATACTTTTAAAAAAAGTAAAAATAAAAATGAACCTTGAACTATGCAAAGCCAAGTTAAAATCACACAAACCAATGAAGAGTGCTTATACAATACTTCACTGTTTTAATGAATATTTTTTATTTTAAAAATTAGATTTAATATAAAAGCTTAATATTCTCCCTTTCAGTAAACTATGTCTATAGAAAACAAGCCTTTTCAGACTATCACTGACCCAGTGGAAAGTTATCCTAGTTATAACGAAATTTATCCCTATTCAACAAATAATTGAGTACTTTTATGTGCAGACTCTTAATACTCACTGTCCTAAGAACTGGGGATATGGCAGGGAAATAAAACATTCAAAAATACGGGTTGATGGAAAGGGAAAGAATAAGGCAAAGAATAACTAGATATACAAGGAAAACATATAATTTGCGAGATGATGATGAGCACAATGCAGAAATGGAAAGAAAGTAAGGAGAATGAGGGTCTGGATCTCCAATGTTAATTAATGGTAACCACAGAAGACCTGACTGAGAATGTGACATTTGAATAGAGACCTGAATGAAGTGAGGTACTGGACCATGAAGCTGTTTGGGTGAATCCGTTTTCTAGAGAAAGAGAACAAGTGCAAAGAATAGATAGGAAATGAGCAGGGAAGGAAGCAGAGAAACCAGATAAGAAGTTTTTGCAGTGAGTCAAGCGAAAGAGGATAATAGCTTGAACCAGATGAAACATGGTGGATTTCTGAAGGCAGAGCCAACAGTATTTGCTGAAGAATGAAATGTGGATGAAAGAGAAAAAGAGAAGTCGAGGATGCCACCAAGGTTTTCAGCCTGAACAAGTAGGACCAGCATTTTCTCTACCTATGACAGATGAGGACTGAGAATTTCACTTGTATTTAGTAACGAGGAAGTTATTGGAGACTTTCACAAGAGCCATTCATGAAGTGGTAGGAGGCAACTTAATAAACAAAAGGGGAAGAAAAATTGGAGTAGAGACAATAAACAATAACTCCAGAAGATTCGAAAAGAAAGGCAAAGGACAAAGGCAAGAGCTGGAGGGAGAAGTAAGCTCAACAGAGGAAATCAGTTATTATTTACCTTGCAAACCAGACCAGCAAAGTGAAAGTAAACACCAGGTCTTTTCAAAGCATTTCACCATATCCCATTCGTGGCTTTTTTGTTTTTTGGTTTTTGTTTTGCCTCCTTCCTTGTGAGCAGCAAGTTAGTAAAACAGTGAAGTAATTGGACTTATTCTAGTCAAATTACAACAGTATAACAATGTCTGAAACAAGTTGACTGCAAAAACACGTACAAAATAGGCAACAAATCTTTTTTATCAGAAAGGGAGGTGGAACATTCAGTGGGAAGAGAGCTTGGCAGTTTGATCAGCAATAAATAAGGGCTATTTCCTTTCTTAAAATCCCTGATTACATAAGAAGAGCACAAATATTTTTAAAGTGTATCATAGTATCAGTTCTCTCACCATGAAATTTTAATTCCTGTTGTCTGGTAGACATAGATCTGCTGGAGACAGGAAGCAAAGAATGCCATTCAGCTGAATGAATGAATGAATCATTGAGATAAACTATAATTTCCAGAGTCAGGTCAGGACATCAGGGATAACAACAATGTGGCTCTCTTCATAAGGGCATGGACGTTTTTTGTTTTTGTTTTTTTGAAATGAGTGAAAAAAGATACTGATTTAGGGCTTCATTCAAAAGATTCCACCAGAGTCTATGCTCCATAACAGTATGGACTAAGTCTGTCTTGTTCCCTGTTGTTTTCTCGAGGTCTGTTTTGGTGCTGGATGCATAATAAGAATTCAATAAATATTTCTGAGTGAACAAGTGAATGAATGAAATCATGAAAGAATTAATTAAATGAATAAATGAATGAACAGCACCCAAACCGTATGTTAGACAATGTATTACAATTAGGGTCTTATCTAATAAAACCCACCACACCTAACTCTAACCACACATATAGAACATTTTAAAGACTACACATGTTATCTTTATTGATTAACCAAACAAAATACTATTCCTAACTTCACAGGGGTGTCAGTTAAAAAAACTTAATTTGGCTTTGTTTGTTTTAGAAGCACTAGAAGTTTCTAACAGGTAATATTCCTAAAAGTAAGACTACCTTTATTTTGAGAGAAACGCCAAAAAAAAAAAAATCTGTGAAGTCACCATAAATATGAATGCTGGTGTGGAGAATTCAGAAGCATGCTCTTTAAACAATATGAGTTGGATTAATCCTTAGCCTGACTGTGGCCTTCTAGAACAAAAGAAAGATTTCTTATATCTTAAGGTTTCCTATATATTAATGTCTCCCACTTACCATATTGATATCATTTATGACTAAATTACACACACTTTTAGAAATATACTGTTCAATATTTTTATTTTCTTGTCTGAGTAATAGAGACTAGACCATACCTGTGGGTGGGGGTAAGCATTCGCCTAAAAGAAACATGATTCTTTCTGTCAGTCACCCTGGGGCATATCTTAGACTGGGCATGAAAAAGGCTCTGAGTCCGGGATTCCTACAGACTTCTCTTTGGTGGGGATCAAGCCTGCTGCACAACATGATGCCATTTGGGAGCAAATTGATATGGGGAAAAATAGCTTAGAGAACTACAATACTGTCTTTATTCATCAGTACATCCCTAGAATATGAACTCATTCAGAGTATGAACAACTGGTGGAGGGCATAAAGTGCCACCAAGACAGATTAGCAAAACAGAAAAATTCCTTTGGTAGTCCCAGACATTAATTGGGTAAAAGAAACTAGTAAGGAAAAAATTTCAACTACCCTATGTATGCAATGGATGTTTATAGTCGTGTTTTTCAATATTGTGTCGGGAATTTTTTGTTTTGCCTATCATGAAAAGTACCCTTCCCCTTCATCTGGAAAATGTCCTATTTAAGCTTTTGGCTAGAATTGATTGGTCCTATTGATATTGGTCCAATAGGAGCCAATCAGTATCAGTATGCTTTCCCTGGATTCTTAAACTTAATATGAGACAGACCTGGCCTGCATACATGTCTGGTGGAGGAAATGTGAGGCTATAGGGCTGACAGAGACCATGCTTCTCACCATAAGAAAAAACCTGGGGGAGAATGACTCTAAATCATAAAAATTTATCAAGGAGATATGTAATGAGTGACAATAATTATCCTTTACCCTAGATGTAGTCCAACCCTTCCTGTGGTTTGATTACTAAAGCAAATAACCCTTTTTTTCCAAAGCTAGTTTAAACTAGGTTTCTGTCTCTTACAATTCTAAAACCTTCACTAAACACTATGCTGAAATCACTATATCATGGACATCTTGACATTTACTGTAATATTTATGAAATATACTCAAAACACTTGATAACTGATGGGTTAAGAGTTTGCAGAACTACTTTACCTAGCAAATGGACTAATCTTACATAACATTCAGTGTCTATTTAACATAATTTGTTAATAATGGACTGGTAGCACACTTCATACTTGACCTGGAAGCTTTTAATTCACTCAAGAAATACTTAAGTGTGACAACTGTTGGGGGGTTGGAGGGGGAACAAAAAAACACTAAGCCAGTGCTCTGTGCCAATGAATCACTTGGGAATCTTGTTAAAATACAAATTCGGGTTCAGTAGGTCTGAAGTGCCATCCAAGATTCTGCACTTCTCCAAGCTCCCAGGTGATATCAATGTTGCTGATCTACAAACCATATTTTGAGTACAAAGTGCTAAATTCTCTGGGAGATGAAACAATTAATGCATATTAACCATGCTTGAGAAGCTTTTAAAGTAAAATGAAATAATGTTGTTAAACGAAATTTTAGTTTAAAACAAGATTTTATAACAACCAAGGAATGTGTGCAAAAGATATTTTTTACCCCATTGCTAAGCCTAGCAAAGCATAATTTTGAAATAATGTTTAGTAGCAAGGTGAAGGATTGGTTAGGGGTCAGGAATTGGATGGAAGAAAACCACAGGTAAGATTCAGGGATGGATAAAAGTCAGTCTCATTGCATAATTAATTTTAAAAAGTATTTTTACAATATACATATACCAAAATAGTTACCTCAGATTGACTATATCCAAATGTGCTGATTCAGAGAAAAATATACACACAAGTGTAACATACCATTCACCCAACAAACATTTATTGATTTTTTACTCTACACCAGTAGCTTTTCTAGGCTCTGACAATACAGGAGAAAACAAAATATAAAAAAAAAAAAAAAAAAAAAAGACTATAATAAGTACCAATTTTCATACTTATTTAAGATTTAGGGCCCTGGGCACCCCAAAAAAATGTGGTATAGAAATTCAGAGGAAAAAAATATCATTTCTGACTAAGATTATCAGAGAAAATTCAGTAAAGAAGATTTCAGTTGGGGGCACCTGGGTGGCTCAGTCAGTGAAGCGTCTGACTCTTGGTTTCAGCTCAGGTCATGACCTCTTGGTTTGTGAAACCAAGCCCCACGTCGGACTCTGCACTGGCAACACAGATCTGCTTTGGATTCTCCCCGTTCCCCTCCACCCTGTCTCTCTCAAAATAAATACATAAACTTAAAAAAAAAAAAAAAGTTGAATTGGCCTCAACTAGCAAGAGAATAAGATTTCCAGAGGTAGAAATAGAAGAACACAGAATTTTAAGTTGAAGAGATGGCATGAGAAGGAAAATCATCCGTGTGATAGGGGATTGAAAAGAGCTCAGACTGGCTGAATAAGAGAGTAATTGGGCAATTGCAAGTGATAAGGTTTAAAAAGGTAGGTTTTGTTTTTTGGGTTTTTTTTTTAAGTTTATTTACTTTTTAAATTTTTTTTTTTTCAACGTTTATTTATTTTTGGGACAGAGAGAGACAGAGCATGAACGGGAGAGGAGCAGAGAGAGAGGGAGACACAGAATCGGAAACAGGCTCCAGGCTCTGAGCCATCAGCCCAGAGCCTGATGCAGGGCTCGAACTCACGGACTGCGAGATCGTGACCTGGCTGAAGTCGGACGCTTAACCAACTGCGCCACCCATGCGCCCCTATTTACTTTTTAAGAGAAACAGAGAATGAACGGGAGGGGCAGAGAGAGAGGCAGACAGAATACCTGAAGCAGGCTCCAGGCTCTGAACTGTCAGCACAGACCCTGAGGTAGGTCTTGAACTCAAGCACCAGGAGATCATGACCTAAGCCAAAGTGCCCCTCAGGCGTCCCCTAAAAGGCAGGGTTAAGTAAAATCATTTGTTCCAGTTTCAGAGCATTTTCACTAGCCAGATATTTACCCTAAGCCAGAATTCTTTTCCCCTAGATCTTTGTGGGGTTTTTTTTAATGTTTGTTTATTTTTGAGAGAGAGCGAGGGAGGGAGGGAGGGGCAGAGAGAGGGAGATAGAATCTGAAGTAGGCTCTAGGCTCTGAGCTGTTAGCACAGAGCCCGAGGTGGGGGGACTGGTACCGTGAGATCATGACCTGAGGCAATGTCGGACACTTAACTGACTGAGCCACCCTGGCGCCCCTTCCCCCAGGTCTTTGAGTGGCTTGCTCCTTCTCAAAACTCAGGTTGCAAGCTAAAATCCACCCTCAGAGGTGTTTTCCCTGAACAGTCCTTCTAAAGAGCTTAAATCTGAATTTCCCATAATCGTCTTCTTGTTAACTTATTAGCTGTTTTCCCTACTGAAATAGAAGCTCCACTTTCCCTTCTAGCCTTTATAGAATACGAGTGATCAGATTTACTCTTCTGCATGGAAATACATAAAACCTGGACAAAATATGTGAAACCATAGTTCTCAGACACTTGACATCAGGCAATGCAGGACAGGGATCCCAGAGAGATAGAAACAAAATGAGCCCCCTGAATACCCCAGCTTACCGTTTCGAGAACGGCTGTAGCACAGGAAGGGGAGGACCCAGGCAGAGCTTGATGGTCTCCTTACGTTGAAGAGATGAGGCTGGAAGTCAAGACAGGTCAAGGTGGTCAGAGTGGGCAAGGCAGATACCTCAGAGGAAAGAGCTACACAGAGAGGGAGACCCGTAGAAGGCCTCCTCAAGTCTTCAGCTGGATAATGATTTAGCACATGTGTGAAGAAACTACCTGAGGCACGTGGGAAAGGGAACCAACAGCAACACCTGAAAGGAGTAGAGGGATAATCCTCCGAAGTCAAACAGAGCCAGGGATACTACATTTTCCCATCAGAGTGGGAAACATCAAAACTCACAGGGCATTGGATAGAGTATTCAGAAATGTATTGCCTCAGGTGTGAGGCAAAATTAGCCCTAGTTAAAAGGCTGGTCTGTTCCTTAACAGCAAAGCTTGGAAGGATCAGAGTGTTTCCAAATAACTTAATTGTGTCCTGGAAAAGAAAAGCTCTAGAACATTTACAGGAATCAAAGCATATCCAGAAGTCAACAAGGTAAAATGCACAATATTTAGCAACTAGTAAAAAATCGTCAGGCATGCATAAAGAAGGAAAACACAGCCCTAAAAAGGATTAAAAAGTCAACCAAGAAAAAACAGACCTAGAAATAGGCAGATAAATAGAACTAGTAGACAAAGCAAAACAATTACTATAATTATATTCCATTATTCAAAAGGGTAGAGAAACAAGTAATCATTTTAGTTAGAGATATGGACCTCATGACTGACTTCACAAAAATTTAAAGAATTATAAGGGGTTATTATGAATATTATGTCTGAATAATATGCCAACATATTAGATACTTTACATTAAATGGATATATTTCAAGAAAGACATAAACTACTAAAACTGAAATCAGAAGAAATAGAAAATCTGAACAGATCTAAAACAAATAAAATATGAAATTAGTAATTTAAAACTTTTCCACAAAGAAAAACCCAGACCCAGAAAGCTTCACTGGTGAATTCTACCAAACATTTACAAAGGCATTTAAGGGGCACCTGGGTGGCTTAGTCGGTTGAGCGTCCGACTTTGGCTGAGGTCACGATTTTACAGTTTGTGGGCTCGAGCCCAGTGTCAGGCTCTGTGCTGACAGCTCAGGGCCTGGAGCCTGCTTCAGATTCTGTCTCCTTCTCTCTCTGCCCCTCCCCTACTTGCTCTGTCTCTCAAAAATAAATAAATGTAAAAAAAAATGTTTTTTAAATAAAAAGGCATTTAAAAGAATTAATATGATAACATCACAAGCTCTTCCAGAAAACAGAAGAGAACTCTTTGCTGCCATTATGGGTAAAATAAACAAACAAAAACCCTATGGAGTTTCCCCAAAAATTATAAATAGAATTACCAGGGATACCTGGATGGCTTAGTCAGTTGAGCACCCTCAGTGGCTTGTGGGTGTGGACCCTGCTTAGAGGATTCTCTCTCTCTCCTTCTGCCCCTCTCCTCAGCTTGCTGTAAAAATTTAAAAAAAAAAAAAAGAATTACCAGATGATCCAGCAGTCCCACTTCTAGGTATACATCTTAACCTGGGTATACATCTTCTGGATATATAGCTTATCTTAGTGAAATCATGAACTCAAAGAGATACCTGCACCCCCACATTCACTGCAGCATTATTCACCATAACCAAGACACAGAAACAACCTAATTATCAATGAATGAGTGGATAAAGAAAATGTGGGATATATAGACAACGGACTATTATTCAGCTATTAAAAAAAGAAGGAAATGCTGCTATTTGCAATAACACAGATGGAGCTCAAGGGAATGACGCTAAGTAATAAGTCAGACAAAGACAAATACTATATGATCTCACTTACAAATGAAATCTAAAAAAGCCGAACTTACAGAAAGAGAGTAGAATGGCATTTACCAGGGACTACAGGAAGGGGATAATGGGGTGATATTGATTAAAGGGTACAAACTTCCAGTTATAAGGTTAATAAATTCTGAAGATGTAATGTACACCATGGTAACTATACTGCACTATATACTTGAAAGTTGCTAGTAAACTTTCAAGAAAGTAAATCTGTTTTTATTTTTTTTAACGTTTTTATTTACTATTGAGAGACAGACACAGAGCGTGAGCAGGAGAGGGGTAGAGAGAGGGGGAGACACAGAATCCGAAGTAGGCTCCAGGCTCTGAGCTGTCAGCACAGAGCCGATGCGGGCTCGACCTCACCAACCGTGAGATCATGACCTGAGCCAAAGTCGGACGCTTAACCAACTGAGCCACCCAGGTGCCCCGAAAGTAAATCTGTTTTTAATTTTAATTCCAGTATGGTTAACATACAGTGTTATATTAGTTTCAAGTATACAACATGGTGATTCAACAATTCTATACGTTCAAGAGAATAAATCTTAAATGTTTTTACTACAAAAAAAAAAAGAAATTATGCCAGGTGATGGTGATGGAAGTGTTAACTAACCTTACTGTGGTGACCATTTTGCAATATATACATACATGTATCACATTATCACATTATAAAATTTAAATTTACACAATCTTATATGTCAATTATATCTCAGTAAAGCTGGAAAACATTAAAATGTTTAAAACATAAAGAGGTTTCGTGGCGCCTGGATGGCTCGGTCGTTTGGTGTCAGACTTCGGCTCAGGTCATGATCGCGCCGGTCAATTTGAGCCCCATGTCAGGCTCTATTCTAACAGCTCAGAGTCTGAAGCCTATTTCAGATTCTCTCTTTCTCTCTCTCTCTCTCTGCCTCTCCCCTCCCTCTCTCTCAAAAGTAAACATTAAAAAAAATTTTTTTTAAAGAAGTTTCAAAAAAGAAAATGTCTAGCCAGTTGTCTCACTAGCCAGATTTTTACTTTACACCAGAATTCTCTTCCCCCAGATCTTTGAATGGCTTGCCCCTTCTCATTATTCACGTTCTCGAAATGTGATCCCTGTACCAACATCATTACTATCACCTGGGAACACTAGAAAAGGTGGGGCCCTACAATTTATAGCTCATTAAGACTTCCAGGTGATTCTGATGCACATTTTCAAACAAAAGTATGAGAACTGCTGCTTATTCTAATTATGGAATAGTTAGCATGGTGATTAAAACAGCTCAGGCTTGGATTTCAGTGTTGACTTCAACCAGTTACTGCCTTAGGCAAATCTGTAATTCTCTCTGAACGTCTGTTTCTTCACTTTAAATGGGGATACAAATTGTACCTACCTCATTTAACAGTTGAGAATTAAATAATAAAGCTCTTAGAGTATTGCTTGGAAAATAGTTTCACAGCCATTTATTATTGTTATCACTTGTGAGCTTACTAGAAATACAAATTCTTTTTCTTGTTAAGTTTATTTATTTATTTTGAGAGAGCACAGGGGAGGGGCGGGGAGAGAGAGAGAGAGAGAGAGAGAGGGAGAATCCCAAGCAAGGTCCACGCTGTCCGTGCAGAGCCCTAGGTGGGGCTCAAACTCACCAACCACAAGATCATGACCTGAGCTGAAATCAAGAGTCTTAACCAACTGAACCACCAAAGTGCCCCTTGAAATGCAAATTCTTAAAATGCAAATTGTAAGACCTGAGATCCTTCAGTGTATATTAAGGCTTAGGGAACCTGACACAGGTTGTTCCTATTGTTAAGTCTCAGGTGAGAATCCTTTAAGGGTGTTATCTCAGCAATAGCCCTCAGCTGCACCTACATGGGGTTATGGTTGCTCTGCTCTGATATTCTCCTTTCCTGATCCCATTAGCTTTTGACCTCCAAACCTCAAATGTTCTCACCCAGTCATGGCTCCTTTCCAGTTTTCTAGCAAGGTTATGGGTCTTTTTTTTTCTTACCAAAAATTAATGAGATGTAGCAAAAGCAGTTCTAAAAGGAAAGTTTATAGTGATAAATACCAACATAAAAAAAAGAAGATCTCAAATAAATTAATTTTATACCTGAAGGAAGTAGGAAAAAAAATAAGTCCAAGGTTAGCTGAGGAAGATGATAACAAGGATCTGAGCAGAAATAAATGAAATAGAGACCAGAAAAGCAATAGAAAAAAATCAACCAGGTTTTTTAAAAATATAAAATTTGCAAACCTGATAGCTTCACTGGTGAATTCTACCACACACTTAAAGAAGAACAAATAGCAATCCTTCTCAAATTTTTCAAAAAATTAAAGAGGAGGGGAAATTTCCTACCTCATTCCATAAGGCCATAACTATGGCCATAGTTATAAGGGTATAACTATGATACCAAACTCAGACAAAGACATTATAAGAAAACTACAGACCAGTGTCCCTTATGAATATTGAAGCAAAAATCCCCACGTTCCTTATGAATATAGATGGAAAAATCCCCAATAAAATACTAGCAAACAGAATTAGCAAGGTAGCAGGGCAATAGGCAAGAAAAAGAAATAAAAGCCATCCAAATTGGAAAGGAAGAAATAAAATTATCTGTTTGCAGACAATATAATCTTATAGGTAAAACAAAACAAAAAAACCCTCTAGAGTGTCCACAAAAAAAAAAAATGTTAGATTTAATAAATGTATTCATCAAAGTAGCAGGCTACAAAGTCAATGTGTCAAATATATATACAAAGTCAATGTGTCAAAAAATTCCATTTCTATACAGCGAATGATCTGAAAACGAAATTATAAAAACAATTCCAGTACTGATGCATAGGGGCACTTGTACCCCAATGTTTATAGCAGCACTCTTAACAATAGCCAAATTATGGAAAGAGCCTAAATGTCCATCAACTGAATGGATAAAGAAATTGTGGTTTATATACACAATGGAGTACTACGTGGCAATGAGAAAGAATGAAATATGGCCATTTGTAGCAACATGGATGGAACTGGAGAGTGTGATGCTTAGTGAAATAAGCCATATAGAGAAAGACAGATACCATATGGTTTCACTCTTATGTGGATCCTGAGAAACTTAACAGAAACCCATGGGGGAGGGGAAGGGGATTAAAAAAAAAGAGGTTAGAGTGGAAGAGAGCCAAAGCATAAGAGACTCTTAAAAACTGAGAACAAACTGAGGGTTGATGAGGGGTGGTGGGAGGGAGGGGAGGGTGGGTGATGGGTATTGAGGAGGGCACCTTTTGGGATGAGCACTGAGTATTGTATGGAAACCAATTTGACAATAAATTTCATATATTGAAAAAAAAAAACAAAACAATTCCATTTACAATAACATTAAAAAGAATAAAATACTTAGGAAATAACCAAAGAGATTAAAGACTTGTACAATAAAACTACAAAACATTGCTACAAGAAATTATTAAAGACATAAATAACTGGAAACACATCCCATGTTTATTAATCAGAAGATTTAATATTGTTAAAATGTCAATATTACCCAAAACAATCTAAAGATTCAATGCAATCCCTTTTAAAATACCAATGATTTCTTTTGCAGAAATATAAAAACCCATTCTAAAATGTACACAGAGTATCAAGGGAGCCTGAATAACAAAAACAATCCTGAAAAAGAACAAAACTAGAGGTCTCACACTTCCTGATTTCAAAAAACTTACTACAAAGCTGTAGTAACCACAACAGTGTGGTATCAGCATAAAGACAGACATATAGACCACTGGAATAGAGAGCCCAAAATAAATCCTCATGTGTAAAGTCAAATGATTTTTGTCATTGGTGCCAAGATATGTTCAATGGGGGAAAGAATAGTCTTTTCAACAAATGGTGCTGGGAAAACTGGATATCCATGCACAAAAGAATGGAGTTGGACACTAACCTTAATACTATACACAAAACTCAACTCAAAATGAATCAAAGATCTACATTTAAGATCTACAGCAATAAAACTTTTAGAAGTAAATGCAGGGCAAAAGCTTCATTACATTGGATTTAGCAGTGATTTCCTGAATAGGGCACTAAAGGCACAGGTAACAAAAGAAAAAATGGACAAATTGAACTACATAAAAATTTTTAAAAATTGTATATCAAAAGACTATTCACAGAATAAAAAGGTAGCTGACACAATGGGAGAAAATATTTGAAAATCATGTATCTGATAAGAGATCAACATTCAGATTATATACAGAACTCCTAAAATTCAACAACAACAGCAACAAAAACCCAATTCAAAAATGGGTGAAGGACTTATTTAAGATACAAAACAGATAAACATAAGGGAAGGGAAGCAAAAATAATATAAAAACAAGGAGGGGGCAAAACATAAGAGACTCAAATACAGAGAACAAATTGAGGGTTGCTGGAGGGGTTGTGGGTGAGGGGATGGGCTAAATGGGTAAGGGACATCAAGGAAGACACTTGTTGGGATGAGCACTGGGTGTTCATAGGGGATGAATCACTGGAATCTACCCCTTAAATCATTACTGCACTATATGCTAACTAACTTCGATGTAAATACATGCATACATACATACATACATACATACATACATACATACATACATAAATGTGGGTGAAGGACTTGAGTAGGCATTTCTCCAAAGAAGATCTACAAATAGCCAATAAGCACTTTGCAAACAATGTAGAGGTTCCTCAAAAATTTAAAAATAGAACTACTCTGGGGTGCCTGTGTGGCTCATTTGGTTAAGTGTCCAACTCTTGGTCTCGACTCAGGTCATGATCTTTTAGTTTATGAAACTGAGATTGCACCCTGTCTAAGGCTTTGTGTTGACAGCATGGAGCCTGCTTGGGATTCTCTCTCTCCCTCTCTCTCTGCAACCTTCCCCATTCATGCTCTCTCTGTCTCTCAAAATAAAAAAAATACTTAAAAACAAATAGAACTACCCTACAATCCAGCAATTTAACTATTAGGTATTTACCCAAAGAATACAAAAACACTAATTCAAAGGGATACATTCACCCCAATGCTTATAGTGGCACTAGCTACCATAGCCAAATTATGGAAACAGCCCAAATGTCCACTGTTGATGAATGGATAAAGAAGAAATGGTGTATATATATATATACATATATATATATATATATATATATATATATATATATATATATATAATAGAATATTACTCAGCCATAAAAAATAATGAAATCTTGCCACTTACAACAAAGTGGATGGTGTTAAGCAGTATTATGCTAAGCAAAATAAGTCAGTCAGAGAAAGACAAATACCGTATTTCACTCATATGTGGAACTTAAGAAACAAAACAAATGGGCATAAGGAAAGAAATAGAGAGGCAAACCAAGAAACAGACTTGATTATAGAGAGCAATCTGATAGTTACCAGATGGGAGTTGGGTGGGCAGCTGAGTTAACTTGGTGATAGAGATTAAGGAGTTCACTTGCTGGGATGAGCATCAGGTGTTGTATGTAAGTGTTAAATCACTATATTGTACACCTGAAACTAATATTACACTGTATGTTAACTACCTGGAATTTAAATAAAAATGGGAAAAAAAAAACTTGAAAGATGCTCAACATCACTAATCATTTAGGAAATGCAAATCAAAACTACAATGAGACACCACCTCACACCCAATGGGATGGCCTGTCAAAACAAAAACAAAAACAAACAAACAGAAAACAAGTGTTGGTAAAGATGTGAAGAAATTGGAACCCTCATACCATATAAAATGGTACAACCACTGTGGAAAACAGGATGCAGGTTTCTCAAAAAATTAAAAGTAGAATTACCATATGAACCAGCAATTCCACTGCTGGGTACATGCTCAAAAGATTTGAAAGCAAAGTCTCAAAAAGATATTTGTATGCCCACGTTCGTGGTAGCATTATTCACAATGCTAAGCTGTGGAAGCAATCCAAATGTCCATCAAGGGATGTATAGATAAGCAAAATATGGTACACACATACAGTGGAATATGACTCAGCCTTAATAAGGAAGGAAAGTCTGCAATATACCACAACATGGATGAACCTTGACAACATTACACTAAAGGAAATAAGCTAGTCACAAAAAGACAAATATTGTATGATTCCATTTATAAGAGGTGTTTAGTCAAAACTATATAAATAGAAAGCATAATGGTGATCTCCAGAGGATGGGAGGAAAGGGGTGAAGAGGAAATTATAAGTATAAAGTTTCAGTTTTACAAGATGAAAAGAGTTATGGGAATGGATGGTAGTGATGACTGCACAGCAATGTGAATATATTTAATACCTCTGAAGGGTACACCTAAAAAATGGTTAAGATGGTGTATTTTATGTCATGTGTATTTTAACACAACAAAAAATGTAAAAATAACATAAATAAATAGCTGAAAAAACTCAATGTCATTGTTATAGAAAATATTAAAAAGAATATTATCTATGTACTTAGAGATTAATATATATGAACATTTTTATATTTGTTTTTTACCAAGGTATTGTTTTGCTATAGTACAATTAGTAGAACTCTAAGTCAGAACACACAGAACACTAATTAAAATATAATTAGAATATATATACAAGGAAATTTCACTAGTTTTTTTAATTCAAAATTATTTATTATGCTACATCCCATATCTGCTAAAACTTCAAATTAGACAATTCTTGGTTAAAGTAGCACAAAATCAAGCTGGACAGATGGATATATACAATTAACTAGCTCTATAAATATTACAATGCACAAATTATAATAGAAGCACAGAAGAGAGAAAAATACTTCTACTACAGAGTAAATGATATGTTAACTGGTTCTTGAAGACTAAGTAAGAACTTGATGACCAGATAGAAAGGTATATTAACATCCTTATAGCATTGGAAACTGTAAGAAAAAGACAGGGAACCGGAAAAAAAAAAAGCATGTTGAGGTGACAATAAGAAATTTTTTTGTTGTAGCTAATTCATAGAATAGGTAAATGGATGTGACACTAGGGAGAGAAGGCAGAATTATGTAGATGAAAAAACAGTTATACTAAGAAAATCCAACAATGCCAGGATAAGGAGGTAGGACTTTTTCTTCTGGAGTTAACAGAGTTCAACTGGTGAGTTCTGAGTCAAGAGTGATATGAAACTTCTGACTCCAGCATGGCAAATAAACTCATACTAGGATGGCCCTCACACAGAGAACAACAATAACTTCTGGAAAATTTACAAACCAAAACCAAAAAACAATCTTAAAGCACTGGAGAATAAACAAAAGAATACAGTTTATGGAAGGAAATCAAAACCTGGAGAAGGTGAATAGCGCAGAATGAATTTCTTCATTTGTGTGGCCTTTAGCCCATAACCTTTCTGAAGGTCTTAAGAGTCAGAGGACAAAGATCAGGACCATCACTTCTACTAGGCAATGCAGTGGAAATCTCCAAAAATAGAGATGGAAAGGCCCAGCTTCTGTGTGTAAAATCTGCCCAGATCTCTGAGGGCTCACCGCATCTCGCATGCATGAGCAGACACAAAGCAGCCCATCAAAGATTTTAACAACTAACCTGAGACTGGAGCTGCCACTCAGGAAACACAGTACTTTGAATTCAACCAGGAAAATTGCCTCCTAAAGCCAAAAAAAAAAAAAACAGCACTCCTTGTAGTAATACAAATGATCTACAATGTAATATTCACAATTTCCAGAAATTAATTCAAAATTATTCAACAAGTGAAGAATCAGGAAAAAAAAATAACCCATTCTCAAGTGAATAAATAATCTATGAAGCCCAATTCCAATATGACAAAGATGTTAGAACTAGCACACAAAGAATTTGATGCAGTCATTACAAATTTACTCAATGAAATAATTGGAAATATGCTCTCAGTGAATGAAAAGATAAGAAATCTCTATTAACAAATGGAAAGTATAAAAAAATCTAAATTGCAGAAACAAAAACTATAAATCCTGAAGCAGAAGTTAATTGTATGGTCTTAACAGCAGAGTGGTGTTAATGGAGGAAAGAGTCAATGAAATTGCAGGTAAACAATGGAAGTTATCCAATCTTATGAATAGGCAGATTTTAAAAAAAGATTAAAACAATGAACAGAGCCTCAGACATCCATAGAAAAATATAAAAAAGACTAACATGTGTAACTGGAATCCAGGAATCAGAGAAGAGAAAGAATATGCGGGGGGGGGGGGGGGAATGGAAGAAATAATGGTGAAAGATGTAAATGTATAATTTCAATAATTTGGCAAAATCCAAGCAATATAAATCTAAGCACATCATCGTCCAAATTCTGAAAGCCAAATATAAAGAGAAGAGTCTTAAAAACAACCCCTGCCCCCAAGTAACATAAACAAAAACAAAAAAAAACTTACAAAGTACTTACAGGGAAATAAGGATTCACAGGGATACTGCCTTTTCATCAGAAATGATAGTGATCAGAAGATAGTAGAACAATACAGAAAAGTTCTAAAAGGGAAAAAAAAAAAAAGGCAACCCAAAATTCTATACCCAGTGAAAATATTCTTCAAGAATGAATTCAAAGAGAAGACATTTTCAGATGAAAGAAAACTAAGCAAGTTTGTTGTCAAGATGCCTGGACTATAAGAAATGATAAAGGAAAGTCTTCAGGCTGAAAAAAAAAAGGATGCCAGAGTAAAAGTCAGACATTTGGAAAGAAATTGAGAGCATTAGAAATAGTAAATGTCTGAATAAATACAAAGATTACCCTTTCTTTTTAATTCTATAAAAGATGACAACTATAGTAATAATTATAGAAGGCAGGTAAATGGAATATTATGGTTGCAAATTCTTATGTTTTAAATGAAGTAGTATAATATTAACTCTAAATAGATTGTAAAGTTGAGGATGTGTGCTACAACCCTAGAGAAAATAATTTAAGAGAAAAATAATTTTAAAATAATCCAAAGAAGAATAGCTAAAACTCCAATAGATGTTAGAAGAAAGTAAGCTATAAGAATATGCCTTTTCTCAAATATAAGAATATACCAATGGAATATTCGCAGAAGAAAATAAAGAATTTAAAGTTTAGAGAAGGAAGAGAAGTAAGAATGACTTTCTTCCTCCACCAAAATAACCAAATTCTAATTTTTTTTCAAACTGGAATGACACTGATATTTTCTAAATTCGGTCAAATGTATGAACAAACACACATTTACAGGTATAAATAAATAGTCTCTACAGATGCTTGAGTTCAGAAGTAGTGTTTCCTATGGGTCTTGCAACCTGTGTGGGCACAGGAGCTTAACAACATACATATGAGTGCACTCTGTCTGCGAACGTTCTTCTAAGTATGAATTCCTCCTTCTCTGCAAAGAAAAGGGGAAAGATTTCAAGAATAGGTTGCAGTGAGGTTAGGCATCTTTGGTATTTTAACAGCAGTTTATTTCTTGTTTTCAAATAATTTACAAATAACAGCAACAGAGTTTGGTTAAACTTCCAGCTCCCAATATAACTTATTGTCAAACTAACTTTCCTTTCTTTTCTTAAGCTCAAAGTATCTTTTACCAATCCTTTTTGCACTTTCTCAAAGACATACCCATCAATAGACCCCTGAATCTTAGAATTTGAATCAGCAATATTTTGTCTGTGACCTAGGCTTTAGTGCCACTCAGTGTTCAAATCACAGAATTGCAGCAAATCAAACCACCAACTCTATCCTAGCAACCTCAAAACATTTACTCTGGATTTAAAGACATCAATTCAAGGTCTCAAATCCCTGCCTGCTTCACACTGCCCGATACATATGAGCAAGATGAAAATTCCAGCATATAAAAGATACCCGTTGGAACTTTGACGAGGAGAAAGTGGAAAATGAGTGCCAGAGATCTTAGCTTCTCCTTTCTCTGCTTGAATCATCTAGTACTGTGCCATGTTTCCAGATATAAATGGACTTACTGAAAGTATAGAAGAGAGAGATCACTTGCTCAGAAGGAAAAAAAGCATCCAGCCATTCAGGAATAAGACCTAACTAACAGCCCCACATTAACAGAAAATAGAAACACTGACGGAAGTTTATAAACAAATGCTGAAATTAAACCACCGATTATTGGGAACTAGGTTATATAATCTAAATTCTGTTAAGTAACATGAGATAAAATAAGCAAGCAGGCAATCTTCCACTTCTCACAACAAATTCCACACCAATTTTTCAAAATTTTCACTGTGTGGGAAAAAGATTTGAAGAATGAAGACTGAAATTGTGTTACAAAAGAAGAAATATCAAAATAAGAAAAGCATTATTAAGTAGAAAATAATTAGAAAAATAAGGAATAGAATGCAAATATAAATGTAGAGAGGTTAAAGAAAATAAAATAAAAGTTTGGCCAGCAAGTGAGGCTAAGAAAAATTCACCTGGAAATTATGCATAAAATTACCTCATTAGAGTTCAGCTGGGAATAACATTACTGACAACTATCCATTTTAAAATCAAAATAATGATCCACATGTATTCCTTGGAAATTTTAAAAGGATGGAGAGATCAAAATTTCCTTTCTGCAAACCTGTGACTAGCCTTTCAAATATCTTACATGCAACAAGAGGTAATTTAAAGGAAATTTCATAGTAACCTTTTCTTCTTAAACAATTAAAATGTCTATTTATTGTAGAAAATTTTTTTTAATTAAAAGAACACAAATTATAGTCACACTATTGGGACTAATAAAATGATCCCTGTTAATATTATGGTGTAAACTTTTCCAGTCTTTCATCAATACAAAAATTTACAAGTTCTAAATGAAATCCTAGCGATTTAATGACCTGATTTATTCTTTTAATATACAGTGTATATATTAAAATGTCATTAAATAGTCTTTTAAAATATCATATTAAACATCTATCGGCTTCTATTTTATAGATGTACACTAATTTTTTTAACCAATGTTGGCTGTTTCCTGATTTTAGCTATCATAAACAGACACTGAGTTCTGAAACTAACTTGTAACTAAATCCCATATATATACATATACATATATACATATGTATACATATACACATATGTATACATATACATATATACATATATGTATATATATGGGATTTTTATATATATGCATATTTATATATATAAATCCCATATATATCCCATATATATATATATATATATATATATATATATATATATGACTATTTTCTCAGAAAAAAAAGCTGAAAATTGAATTACAGTGTGAAAACCATACAAAGTTTAGGGACTTCGAAGATGATTTTCTAAAAGAAAGGATTTATCAATTGTCTGGTTTTCTGTATCTTGCCAATTATGAACATGACCACTCTTTTTACATCTCTATCAGTTTGATAAACAAAAATGTTTTCTCATTATTTTCATTTGGATTTATTTGATTTCTGAAAAGAGTAAGTAAGTTGGTATATGTCTATCGTCTATTGTACAGCTTTCTTTGTGAATTGCCTGTTCCTATCTGTGGAATGGAGGGTAGTGTCTCACAGTGGTTAAGAGGAAAGAAAGGAAGAAAGAAAGAAAGAAAGAAAGAAAGAAAGAAAGAGAAAAAAGAAAGAAAGAAAAAGCATGGGCTCTGAGGTCAGACCATCTCAATTTGAATTCCTAATCCATCACTAACACTAAGACCTCTCCAAGTCCTAATTTCTGCATCTGTAAAATAAAGATAACAGTACCTAGCTCACCAGATGAAATGATGGCCACTCTTTTATATTTCAAGAGCTCTTTATAAGAAGGATTTTCACCCTTTGTTCACCATATGTGTTGCAGCCATTGTTCCCAGTTGTCACTTGCCTTTCAATCTTGTTTATAGTAGATTTTGGCAGACGGAAGCTTTAAATTTTCTGTAGTAAAATCTATCACTCTTTCCTTCAGGATATTTGCCTTTGGTATCATGCTTAGAAAGGCAACAGATTTAGAGAAGGAGTAAAGATAGTACAACTTTTTCAGGAAAGCAAAATATATCTGGCATGTGTATTGTGAATCAGATCAAAATCCAGCATTCTTCTCATGCACCTCTACTAAGCATGTACAATTTTTAAATAACTTCACTCTGAAAAAGAAATGCACAAAATTCACAATGTCAGTCACCATACACAAAACTTCCAATAATCACGGCCTGTCTAGTTCCCTGGTTTGGCTGAATCTTGGTTTTCAGCCTCAAAAAAAAAAAGGTACATAGAGACATACTGTAGTAATTAAATTAATTTCCTCTTTTTAATCCATTTCCCAGATGATTGAAAAATTTGTAATAAAATTATTTCAAAAATCAAACAACTTCCCCAAATCACTCATATCTGAGGGTTTCGGCTTGTAAGTTTCTTCATCCTAGCCTCAGCAAATGTAACACAAAGACTTTCAAAGTTTAAGCAAAATAAATCCGTAGTAAGACAGCAAGGTGCTGTGCCTTTGAACTAGGATGACGTTTTCTATCCAGCAGAGGACAGTACACACAAGCTGAAATACCAAACTATAAATTGGTTCTTAGACATCTCTAACACAATAGCGTGATTTATCATGGTCTCATTACAGAGATAGTGTTTTATCAGTTAGTATCTCTGAAATAAAAGGGTAACCAGTAAAACATAATTGAAATTTAATAACAATTTTTCAAATTTAGATTAATACTAATTCAGTTCTAATATCTAAAAGACTTGAAAATCTAAAGAATTTCTGTAACAAGTAGAAGTACAATTCACTATTTATATTTTCATTTATAATTCACATAGAAGTTCAAACGAAAAAGTTATCACTAGCCTTACAAAAGGCTTGTCTTTAGCCATTGAAGAAACCGCATTTAAGTCAGCCACTTTGAAACCATTAACAGTAGCAAAGCATTATGCCAGGTTTAAAAAAAAAAAAAAAAACAAAAAACAGACTTGTGTTTAAAATCTCAGTCTTCCTATTTTGCAGATATTTTGGGCAATTTTTGCCTTTTTTACAATATAAAATTGTGGTTAATAAATCAGACCCATAGGAAAAGCTACTGGTTTCTCCCAGATTGCAAATAAGTAAACAATTGCATATCAGTGATAAATTTTTCTTAGTCTGCTACTCTATCCACCACAGTATGTAATTTTTTCTATAAACATCTTAAAATATGTAAGAAGTCATAAGAATTGCTAATACTACTTTTCAGCACTGTCATATTTTGTCCGCTGAGCCAAACGTACCAGATGTCTTTAAATAAAAGATTTAGACAGCATAAAAATAAAGTGTTATTGTATATGGGATTTTTAAAAATATACCAATACATTAGAAATACCATAAGGTTTGAATATATGTTATTACGAAAGAGGAAAAGAGTTTATAGATACTAACAGAATATACCTAAAGACATGAAGAGATAGTGACTGTAAATGTAGATAGTTAAGAAGAAAACAATAAAAAAATCAATGTAACACTCTGCATGATAAAGAATATTTTATCTATTTTAACATAATGAGCTAGAATCATACATTCTCATTTCTTGAAGAAAATGTGGATTTTTCATTTCCTAAAAGTAAGATAGCCCCATCAGTGTACAATTCTACTAGATCCTGTGAAGAAACCACTGTTGTCAAGTAGGTTGAAATGACTATGAGGGGGGTGAGGGGCTGTGAGGTGACCACTGGGATTAACTGGTGCTACTATATTTAAACCCATGCACTCACACTCACAACTAGTGAAAATGGAACTATCTGGGAGAACAGATTTGAAACAATAGCTTCATCCTGAGCTGCTCTTGTGCATCTGTTACATTTACACATTTCTATCTAGTAACTCTAGATGTTTAAGTGAACATTTCTATCCCCCCACCCCCATTTCTGCCCACAGATGATCATATAGGGAAAGGTAGACGCGGAAAGAAAGGAAGATGAAGACAGAATGGCAAACCTTATATCCACACATGTAAAAAGACACAAAAGTATACATATGGACATAGTTATAAACATAACAAAAATAATGTTTAAATGCTCAAATAGTTTAAAGATTACCCTCCTTTGCCTGCAGAAAGTGTCAAACATCTTTAGCATTACATAACATATTAAAGCCCTCCACAATCTGACCCAACCTGTATTTTCAGCCTAATCTCCCACCACGCACCGATATGAGCCCCTTACTCCTCACGTCAATGCTTGCCATTCTCCTAGGACCACAAAATGTTGTGCTTTTGAGCCTTTAAACAAGCCATGTCTTCTGCCTAGATCATCATCTTCCAGTTCATCTAAAGAACTTCTACTCATCTCTCAGGAGTCAGGTCACTTACCATGAGATAGTATTACTTTTTATTTGGGTGTCAAGCTCCAATAGACTAGATTTTGAGCTCCTAATAGGCAAAAATAATCTTACTTATTTTTGTATTCCTAGCACCAATCACACTGCCAGGCATCAGTGTTGATTTATAAATGTTTGCAGAATGATGAATAAATGAATGAATGAACACATTCAATCAGGACTCATAGATCTTTTTTAGGAATGACAGAATCTGTTTTCCCTTCCTCTCCTCAAACACTCAACAACACTATAAATTAACTAAAATGGAATTTTCTTCCTTTGCCCAAAACCGCCCCATTCTTGTTCATAGCAACTACTAACCTCAGCAGCAAATAAAAGATTTTCTCTATTTTGAGACATTAAAAGACACATTATTCGGAAAGATAAAGTAGATAAATTTTTCCATATTCCCCCCACTAGGTACAACTAAATATCCTAGACATTATATATAAAATAAGTTCCTAGACTCTGGAAGGTGGAGAGAAGAAGGCAGACTGATTAGGGACATCAAAACCCAAGGAACAACATGGTGGTGTGCCCTTGGGTTTTCTTGCCTCATACAACCCAGACTTACTGCTGAAGAAGCCAATAACCTGGAAACACCAACAGGCATAAAAATAGCCCCAACAAAGGCTTGCTCTATCTAACCAAAGGACCAAGGAAAAGTCAACCTAGTGAGACAGAAAACTTTTAGACAATAGTTGTTCAACTCTAGTCAAACACCACAAGAAAAACTGTGGCTCCACTCCCAACCATACCAGCGAAGGCCAAGTGAGGAGTCTAGACATCCACCCTCACAAGACAGTAATGAGGTGTTCCAACACCCTCACCAGAATGGTTGCAAAGGCATCCAAATAGGAAACTGGGACTTCTATCCCTGCTGGCCAGTAATATGATCTCCCCCTCCCTGCAGCGTCAGTGGAGGACACAAAGGAGCCAGGACTTCTTCCCTACCCAGCAACAAGGCACCCTTCCCATGAGGGGAGTGTCAGAGGAAGCCTAATGCAGAATAGGACTCTCACTATCACCCAGTGGTATTTAAGGTCATACCTACCACAGGGTCAATAGAGACAGTCCCCACTGCCACCCAGCAGCAATAAGGAGTCCCTTCCACTCAAGTGCCAACAATGTACTTAATATTCTTACTCCACTTAATATTAACATGGTGATACCTCTTCCCCTCCTTCCACTGCCAGAGTGGTGTCAGATAAACTCAATCAAAAAGGAAAGTTTAAGTAAAATGCAAAATCTCATAATATAGTAAGAACATGTCCACATTGCTAATAAAATATCACTCGCCACACTGACAACCAGAAAAGTCTCAAACTGAATGAAAAAGACAATCAATGGATGCCAAGAAGAGATGACAAAAGAGCTAGAATTAAGTGACAGAGATTTTTGTAAAACCCATTATAAAAATGCTTCAGTAAGCAATTACAAACACACTTGAAACAAATAAAAATTAGAAAGCCTCAGCAAAGAAAGAGAAGATATAGAGAAGAACCAAATGGAAATCTTGGAACTGAACTGAAAAAGACAATAATCAAAATTTAAAAGGCTTAGTGGACGGGCTCAATAGCAGAATGGAGAAGATAGAGGAAAGGAAAGGTGAACTGGAAGAGAACACAATAGAAATTACCGAATCTAAATGTACGTAATAGAGATTGAAAAAAAGAAGAATAAAAAGAATAGTGCTTCAGGGACCTGTGGGACTATAACAAAAGATCTAATATTTGTGTCCTTGGAATCCTAGAAAGAGAGGAGAAACAGGGCAGAGATGAAAAACATTTAAAGAAATAGTGGTGAAAACTTCCCAAATTCAGTAAAAGATATAAACCTACAGAATCACAAAGTTGAACACGACCCAAACAAAATAAACCCAAAGAAATCTACACCAAGACATACTATAATTAAAATCCTGAAAACTAAAGCCAAAGAAAAAGTCTTGAGGGCAGCTATGACATCTTACCTATAGAGGGGAAAGTATTTGAATGACATGAATATCTCATGAGAATTCTTGGAGGCCAGACAAGAAGTGGCACAATATATCTCAAGTCCTGAAATAAAAGAAATGTCAACCAAGAACCCAGGACCCTACATCCAGTGAAAGTATTTGTCAGAAATTAAGAAGAAATAAAGACATTCTCAGATGAAGAGAAACTGAGAGAATTTAATACTAGTAAGCCAAAGGAAGCTCCCTAAACAGAAAAGGAATGATAACAGAAAGAACGCCTGGGACATCAGAAATACAAAAAGAACAAGTAAGCAAAAAGTATTGCTAAGGACAATAGGCTGTCCTTCTGGAGTTTCCCAACTTCCATTACACAATTCAAGCAAATTTACAATACTGTCCTATGTGGTACTAAATGTATGTAGAGGAAATATTTATGACAATTATATTATAAACAGAGGAAGGTAAATGGACATCAAAGGAAGTAAGGTTTCTAAACTTCATACAAACTGCTAAAATGATAACACCAATTATTGTGATAAGATATATATTGAAATCTCTTGCAATAAAACAAAAAGGGAAACAAAAGACATACAGATTGAAAAAAAGAAGAAATAAAATGGTCCAGTTTGCAAACAGCATGACTATCTACATAGAGAATTCCAAAGAATACACACACACACACACACACAAAACCAACCTCCTAGAACTAATAACTGACTTCAGCAAGGTCATAAGATACAAGATGAACATACAAAAATTAATTGCATTTCTGTACAGTAGCAATGAAAACATAAACACTGAAATTTAAAATATGTCATTTATAATCACTCAAAATGAAATACAGTACTTAATGTAATTCTAACAAAACATATTCATGATTTGCATGCTGAAACCTATACAAAGCTGATGAAAGAAATCAACAGAAATATAAATAAATGGAAATATATACCCTGTTCATTGGTTGGTAGGCACAATATATTAAAGATGCCAATTCTCTCCAAATTGGTATACACTTTTAATGCAATTCCTATCAAAATCCCAGAAAGATTAGATAGATAGATAGATAGATAGATAGATAGATAGATAGATGATAATAGAAAGGAAGGAAGGAAGGAAGGAAGGAAGGAAGGAAGGAAGGAAGGAAGGAAGGAAGGAAGGAAAACTCTAAAACCACATATCCAAGAAAGGACTATTGTCTAGAATATATAAAGGACTCTCAAAACTTAACAGTTTTTGAACAAGTCAATTAGAAAATAGACAAAAGGCATGAATAGAAATTCGCAAAGAAGATACACAGATGGCAAATCAGCACATGAAAAGGTGTTCAACATCATTAGTCATTAGTGAAATACAAATTAAAAGTACAATGAAATGCCGCTATACACCTAACAGAATGGCTAAAATTATTAAAAAGTGACAAAACCATATGCTGGTGAGGATGCACAGAAACTGGATCACTCATATATCACTGGTAGGAATGTAAAATGGCGCATCCACTCTGGAAAACAATTTGTCAGTTTCTTTAAAAATCTTAACATGCAACTACCATATGACACAACAATTGCACTCCGGAGCATTTGTCTCAAAGACATAGTCACAAAAAAAAAAAACCTGAATACAAATGTTTATGACACAAAAGTTTATTCATAATAGCCAAAAACTGGAAACAATCCAGATGCCCTTTCATAGCTGAATAGTTAGATAAACTGTGGTACATCCATACCACAGACTACTACCCAGCAATAAAAAAGAATGAATTCCTGATACATGCAATAACCTGGATAAATCTCCAGAGAATGATATTTTAAAAAGTCAATCCCAAAAGATTACATACTACATGATTCAATGGAAAAGGGGAGCATGTTAGGGTTATCAGGGCAGAAGGAAACGGGGGCAGAAGGAAACTGATATGGGTATAAAAGGGCAACATGAGGATCTTTGTGGTGATGGAAATGTACTGTCTCTTGACTATATCAATGTCAATATCCTGATTGTAATATTATACTATAATTTTACAAAATGTTACCATTGGGTAAAGGGCACATGGGATCTCTCTGTACTATTTCTTACAACTGTAAGCAAATCTACAATGATACCAAAATTAAAAGTTTTTTTTTCAGAAAGCTTTTTATTTGTTTAAAGAACTAAAAGAAGGAAATAGAATTATCTCCCTGCTCAACAAAATACATATGTTGAACATCTGTATTAAATCAAAGAATGAATGAGTAACTAGGCAATCCCTATTGGCCTATGCTTCATCTAGTGAACAGCCCTGTCTTGACCTCTAGGTAATTAAAATTAAACTCAACATCTTTGTTTTGTGTCCTGATGAGCTATGCAAGCTTAGTATAAAAGGTCAGAAGGAGTCTTAGAGGTCACCCAATCCAACCCTCCCATTTTGTAAAAGAAGAAATTGAGGACCAGAAAGATTAAATTGTAAGGTCAAGGTTAAATACAGAGTTAGTAGTGAACAAGGCCTAAGTTCCATTCACCAGTCCAAAAGTCTTTCCATCACAGACTTTAATTTACACATCTCCAAGAGTGAAGACAGTCTCCTTGACAGGTATATATGGAGAATTATTTAAGGAATCTGCTATACACCATCTGAAACTGAACTCCCACTGCATACTCTCTGGAACAGAATGGCATCTTTTATACAAGATGGCTGATCACCAAACCCTTCCCTGGAAACTATCAGGAAAGAGAAAGCACAGCAAAGAAAAACATCCATAGCCTAGAAGCTCATCATCCCTCCTGGACAAGCACAGAAGAGATCCTCACCAATAAGAAGTTCCCTTGACCCCTAGAGACCAGGGAAGAACTTTACTTTGCATCTTCCTTCTAGCTGTATTCCAGCATTCTGGAACCTAAAAACATTAAATATTGATTGAGTAATTATTAAATGCCAGGTATTATGCTAGATGCTAGAGGCAGTGAACAGGAGACACAATCTGAATCCTCAAGGAGTTTGCCATCTGTGAGAAACAATCACAAGTAATTACAATACAGTATGTTAAAGGTTAAGAGTACATCTGTAATACCCTGAGAGCACAAGAGGGAGATTGCCTCCTACTGGGAAGGGAGAGAAGGTAGGAAGGTGGTGGGGAGTGGGGGGTAGTAAGCATTCAAAACAACCAGACTGGGGCACCTGGGGAGCTCAGTTGGTTGAGCTTCAGACTCTTGATTTCGGCTCAGCTCATGATCCCAGTGTCAAGGGATTAAGCCTGGCGTCAGGCTCCTCGATGAGCATGGACCCTACTTGGGATTCTCTCTCTCTCTCTCTCTCTCTCTCTCTCTCTCTCTCTCTCCTTCTGTCTCTCTCTCTCTCTCCCTCTGCCCCTCTCCCCTGCTCATGCTCTCTCTCTAAAATAAAAAAATAAATGAAATAATCAGATAGTGAAGAATTGAGTTTTTTGTGCAATTTACTCAACTGAGAAAGTATTTTAAGTTTATTTAGAGAGAGAGAGACAGAAAGAGCGCACATGCATGTGCCTGTAAGTGGGGGAGGGGCAGAAAGGGAGGGAGAAAGAGAGAGAATCCCAAGCAGGCTCTGCGCTGTCAGTGTGCAGCCCAACCCAGGGCTCAAACTCACCAACTGTGAAATCGTGACCTGCGCGGAAATCAAGAGTCGGACACAACCCACAGGGCTACCCAGGTGCCTCAAGAAAGTAACTAAATAAAACAATTATTTTGGCCCTCCCATGGTTTACATTGAAGCTTTGGTAAATGCTTCTATAAATTTCATAATTACATTCTAATTTATCTGTTTTGTAAAATCAGCTTTTTATATAGATTTACTTTTAAAAGACTTTTCACTATTTGTAAAAGACTACTGTATCACCTCCCCCTACTCCCACTCCCTAAATCAGTTCTGTCAAAAGAATTTTTTATTGTATTTGTTTTGATACTTAAAAACCCAATATGTAACTCAAGCGACATGGTTTACATTTTTTTCCACGACTGGCATGCCATATTTTGTCACACCCACTAATCAGATATTTTCCACTCATCTCTCTGTTGTATATGAAGCTGGCAGAAGACAATATTCTAAATTGCTTTCCAATCACAGCACCTCAAGAGACTTAAAAACACATTAACCTCAGGCAAGATAGCATGCTTTCATTTTGCAGAAAAATAAAACACTAATTATTGTCCCCAAACCTTCCTTAAAGGTCAAAAATAAATCCATAAATGCAATAAAACTGAGAGAAAACTTAACCTAGACCTTAAGGGGATAAACTCTTGATCTAGGAGTAAACTTTTGAAAAACTCACTCTCGTTTAACTTCTTCCATGCCACAGTACCAAAACAAAGGGGGTTAATTAAGGACACAGTAATCTTTTGTCTGGTTTGCTTTTTTCTCATTCTCACAGGTAGAAGTGTAAATTACTTGTCTAGCTTAAGATACTTGTTCACGTTTCAGGTCAATGGATATCTGCTTAGAAGAAGGCAAGCACTGTGAACGGTGTTCTTAATTAATAATGTCTTCACTGCATTGTTACATATTCTGGTAAATTGAAATCAACAGCAAAAATGCCTCATTTATTTCAGTAGGACTAAAGAAAATTTTAAAATTTATGTAGTACAAACAATATGTGTGAGCCACCTGTTTGCTTTTTAACTAAATGGATTGGTATGGAATGACAGCTGCTGCAAAACCAACAACACTTCAAATACTATATATTACTTTGCCAAGAAGATGAAATTTTGGTATCATTTACTTTATTACCATGGGACGTGTTAATGGAGATTCCTACAGAAGAGCACTGTAATGAATATTTCTAGCCACTAAGTGTCACTGTTCAGTTAAATATTTTAACTCTGCACTGACAGGGGCAAGATGACTGTAGAGTCTTTTGAATGGGGTCAATCAGAAACAAACGAAATAGATTATATTATATAATACACTCAAAGTAACGCACAGGCATTATACCAGTACAAATTGCAGAAAGAGGAATTCCTAGAGATAGAGGTGTTGCTCTCAGTGGAATGCCAAGTGATCAAATCAGACATTTTGCAAGCTTAAATAAGGTTTGAGCTGCACTAAGCCTTGTAATCTGTTTTTACCAATATAAATGCCAAAACTGAATTGCCACTATAAAGTCTGCCAAGTTTCTTTGTATTGTATGTCAGTATGCTGTTTTCCTTGATAGTGCCATCAATAAACATGTCTGGGGATCAACCGTTTGTGATCAGATATGCTACTTTCATTGTTTCAAGCTGAGCTGATACTGTATAAAAAGCTAATGCCAGAGAAGTTCCATTCAGGCTTGAGCATTTGAGAGAAAGGATAGGGCAAATTCCCTGCACCCTGCATACAAGGGTCTAGGTTAATGTTGGAAATCTCCCAATGCTCACAAGTCGTAGACCTCATTTCTGAGACATGCATACATTGTAGACAACAGCATAATGCTCTGCCCCTTCTAGGTATTTTCCAAATAATTCAACAGATAAATACTCCAAGTTTCAAAGAACAGGATTTTCAGCCATACCACTCATCATTATGTAAGAGTCTTGTTATCTCAAGATAGCAATATTATTGTATATTTTTCTGGTTATGTCACCATACAGGATAAAAATATATGTTGTTGCTGGAGTTTCTTTGCAATTAAAGGATCCCTTCAAATGTTTTTCCTCAAAATAAAAAATCTATACACAGAGTTACTCAAATCTCTATCTTTTCTTGCAAGGCAGACTGCTTCCATTTTGAAACCACAGTTTCCTAGGTTCTCCTAAGTTTTGGGGGGCTTGTTTGTTTCATTTGGATTGTTTTTTGTTTGTTCAATCTTCGGCATTTCATGCTGGACAATCTTTCATAGTTATAATACAAGTCAGAAAAATTAATGATGGTAAAAAAATAACACAAAGAAATAAGCATGTTAAAAATTCAGAGCTGAGAAAAGTAAATGTGTAAGGGTAGGAGTGAGCAAGTAAAACTGTATAAAAATAGTATGTTCCATTACTATATGGATAGAATCTCCTTAGACCTAAAAGTGGAGACAGGACATTCATATAGCTAGAATGGTGTGAGCAAAGATGTTGAAGCAGTGTATTTTGGAGACAGTGAGTACAGCAATTTGGATTGAGTAAAGATTTCACATAAGAAAGTGGTAATTGACTAGGATTAAAAGAATTTTTGGAACCAGACTGGAATGGAAAACAAAGTCAAAAAGTTTTAGCTCATATACAGTAAGAGACAATGGGAACCATTAAAACTTGATATGAAAAAAATGTATCCATAAGATTAATCAGACAGAGAGGCACAGAAAGTTTAAAGGTGGCAGATGACAATTTTAAAATATTTTTTTAAGAAGGTATACTGCAGGGGCACCTGGGTGGCTGAGTCAATTGAGCGTCCGACTTTGGCTCAGGTCATGATCTCGTGGTTCATGGGTTCGAGCTCTGCATCAGGCGCCATGCCCAGTGCAAAGCCTGTTTGGGATTCTCTCTCTCTCTCCCTCTCTGCCCTCCCACTTGTGCTCTCTCTCAAAATAAGCTTTTTTAAAAAAGGATGTGTATTGCAGATATAGTTCAAGATTCTTAAAAATGTCTAAACATTTACACCAATAAATTCTTCTGCTGAATAAACCCACAAAAAAATTATTTTTTTTATTTTTTTTATTTATTTTTGAAAGAAAGAGACAGAGCCCAAGTGGGGAAGAGGCAGAGAGAGAGAGAGAGAGAGAGAGTATCCAAAACAGGCTCCAGCCTCTGGGCTGTCAGCACAGAACCTGACGTCGGGCTTTGGCCCACAAACTGTGAGATCATAATCTGAGCCAAAGTCAGATGCTTAACTGACTGAGCTCCCCAGGTATTCCAGCCTGCAAAAAATTTTAAATAAAATTGAAAAATTAAAAATCCACAAAAGGAAAATAATAGGTACACCAAAATTACAGCAACATTTCTAATAAGAAAAAAATCTCAATATCCAAAATTGGGGAAATAATGATATGTATTCTTGAAGAAGTTTATGTAGTAGTAGTCTAATAATAATGAAGACTGTTAATTACACGGAAAAATTGAAAAACGTATGGCATATATATAGAATATCACTTACTAACAATTTGGAGTGCAAAAAACATCCCCAGAGTGTAACGTCTGTTTGCCTAAGACACTAGTAATAAGGAAGTTGAGAAGACAGCCTACCCCTGACCCAAGACTATAAAAGCCCTTGGGGCACCTGAGTGGCTCAGTAGGTTAAGCGTCCGACCTTGGCTCAGGTCATGATCTCACAGTTCGTGAGTTTGAGCCCCGCGTCTGGCTCTGGGCTGATGGCTCAGAGCCTGGAGCCTGCTTCAGATTCTGTGTCTCCCTCTGTCTGCTCTGCCCCTCCGCTGTTTGCACTCTGTCTCTCGCATTGTCTCAAAAATAAATAAACATTAAAAAAAATTTTTAATAAAAAAAACTATAAAACCTCTTCTTCTTTATATACCCAGAGGTCCCCAAGATTTTCATGAAAAGAGTCTAGGGGGTCCATCCCAAACCAGTACACTGGCTGTAACAGAGGGGTGTTACTACTGGGGAAAAGCTGGCCGTGGCAGGTGGGGACCAAAGCCAGAATCTAAAGCAAGGGCTCTTGTTTCTAGCAACCATTGGTGCTGAGGCAGCACCTTGAACTGGTAGCAGCAATTATTCTAGAATCTCAGTTCCATTGTTCTAGTCAAGAAGAGAACTCCCAATCAAGTTGAACAGGGCCCACTGGATTATAGTGCTTTTCATTCCCTCTCTCAACCACTTTCACACAGTGCTTCAGGTCAAGACAGAAAAGGTTCTGGTGACAGTCAACTCACAGGCTTGAATCAAGAGGGGTTTTCGCTTTTATGTAACAGTGACTTCCATGGAGCACATAGGGCTAGGCAGCTCCGGAATGGAGAACAGTCTGACCCACATAGAATATAGGCCTTAAAGGGTTTTATATTTCTCCGATCACCACCTTCAGCTGTACTGGCTCAAGTCTCCCTCTCTTATCCCTTACAAACGTTTCAGAAAAAGTACAGAACTTTCTAGATCACTTTTAAGGTATAAAATAGCCCAATCTGAAATGAAACTTCCAACTTAGAGATCATTGCATCCTTTCCTCTGCAGTGCTGTCCAGGCCTTAAAGACAGAGTGACAAAGAAAACGGTGTGATCTTTCACTCCTCCTCCCCAGCCAGCCTTATTTTGGAGCTCCTTTCCCCCGGCTTGTGGCAAGAAGGGAAGAGTTTTCAATGAGACAAGTGGCTCTTTCTTATCTAATCCCTGTTGTTATCCTTTCTTGGCCAAAGCTGGTATTGATGAGGTCTGTGTGGCAGGTATCCAAATGTTGGCTCTTTTGTTAAGCAATGTGGTTCCATGGGATAGAAAATCTGCCTCCAGCTTGTCCTCTTCCAATGCCCCTCAGTTTGCACTCTTGGAGGTCCCTTCACTTCACATCTTCTTTCTGCCAGGACATACTTGCTGGAGGCAAGTTGTCTTGAGTAGGCTTCTGTCAAGATGGCTGAGGCCCAGCTACCTTCCCAGCTGACTCTCCAAAAACTCACACATCCCTGATAGGCCTAACATGGGAGTGCAAGCTGTCCACATGGCCCCTCCTCCATCACACACTCTCCATTCTCTACTTTCCTGGTGAACAGGCACTGGACAGATCGGCAAGTCTATAGCATAAGCGGACATCAAACCAGAACTCAAATATCTTTACAAGTAAATCCCCATCTCTTGGCTTGGGGGTGTTGAGCACCCCCTCTTCTTCCCCTCAATAAAAGAAGAAAAACCACAGCCCTCTCCCCTTAGGCTAACGATGACCTTCCCAGTGCTTTTTCTTCCTTTCACCCGAGTCTTCTGGTCTTTTGCTTATATAGCTGGGAGCAGGGAGAGGGGGGAGAGTGATATGGGTGGTGCTAGGGTGGGGATTAGGAGTAGCAGAGCCTGTTTACCTCTTAAGAAATCCTAATCAGGTGCAGGGTCTAGTCCCTAATTGTTTCATGCTCTCTTAGCTACTTGATGCCTCTTTGTCTCCAGCTTTGCGTTCTAGACAACAGGAAAAGTTCAACTCAATATCCTGTTACAAGAAAGGCTGTAAGAAGTCTCTAAACTGAGAAACACAGATTTCAAGGAAGCAAAATGCTGCCTAAATTAAGAAATTTTTTCCTGAAGTTGAAAACCTATCCCTGAAGGACAAGACTGAAACACAGAAATGGAGCCCAAGTCCACTTTCGGAATGTTAGAATGGTGCCCCTCCAGTTGTGCTCTGCAGAGGGAAAGTCATTTCTTAATAAGCCCAACTGCCAAACATTTTCTTTCTTTGGGCCCAGCTCTGGATTCATACATACAATCTCTTCTTAAAACTGGTTTCAAAAGGGGCACCTGGGTGGCTCAGTCAGTTGAGCATCCAACTCTTGATTTCAGCTCAGGTCATGATCCCAGGGTCGTGGGATCAAGCTCTGCACTGAGTGTTCAGGATTCCCTCTCTCTCTCTCTCTCTCTCTCTCTCTCTCTCTCTCTGCTCCTCTTTCCTGCTCTCTTCTCTCTCATGCACGCATGTGCACACATTCTCTCTCTAAAATAAAAAAAAAGTATTAAAACTAGTCCCCAAAGAATTGGAATCAGGTGCAGAACCGACTTCCTCAAAGATTCAGAACTACTGTTGGGATAAGCACTGGGGGTTGTATGGAAACCAATTTGACAATAAATTTAGATAGATAGATTCAGAAATACTACCACCACTTGCACTGTCTACCCACTTCCGTCTCACTCTGTCCACCCGTCCCATTTCCCTCTCTAACCTGCCCCGTCAGAGTCCTTGCCCAGCCCCGAAAGATTTCCCAAAGTTCAAACCACAGGGAATAAGGTTGGAACCTTTTTGTTCCTCATCTCCTTCTTGACATCACCACTGGTCTTCAGATGCATAACAAATGTGATCCAAGTGTAGTACAGTTTTCTTAAACAAAACAGACTTTCTTTGGTCACCTTCCACCCCAAACTCAGAAATGGCTACTGTTTAAAACGGCACTTCTTTGGGGGGTTTTTTTGGTGTTGTTTTATCTTAATACATAACCATAAGATCTTTTTCTAGTCAAAATAAAAATGATTGGTAAGTCTCTCCAGTTTCTTTATAGAAGAAGCAGTAAGTCCCTAAGCCATATATGTGAATCCATATATGTGAATCTACTCCAATGATAGCAATTTCACACACAAAATTATTTTCCTTTTGAAAAAGTTGTTACCACAATCAGTTACAACTCTTGTGATTTGCCCCATAAACCATATAGAGACCACAGAATTAAAGTAAATTTAAAACCTGCCATTTTCCCTTTCCTCCCTTCCCCAATTTCAATTAAATGAAAGACCAGAAAGCTGTATTTATGAAATGCTTAGAGCTCCTCAACCAGAAATGACTGCAGAAGACCACGTGTTGCTGCAAAGCTTTCTAGTATCACTGACTATGAAACCGTGGTGATGGGGTGAGCTTCTGTCTTCCAGGGTTGAGTAGAATAGAATTTGAGAAATGTGGAGGCCAATAGGAAGAAAAATCTTAGGAACACACCCTCAAACAAAATAGGAAAAAGAAACCAAAACACATTTTTCATAAGCATGGCAGCACTATTTGGATACAATCCTGAGCCCAATTCAGCTTCCATAAGACCACTACCACAGACTAATAGCACATATCATTAGATTCTAACTTTAACAGCACAGCCTCATGGAACATATGTGCTGTCTGCATGGGAGGTCTGAGGGCTAAAGCTAGATCATGCAGCAAAAAAAAAATGTGAGAAAAGCAGTGCACTTCTGAAAGATTTTACCGAATATTAACATCCATTAAAAACTTTCTTTGTGTTGCACACAACTCATAACCTTTACCCATCTTTCCCCTGCCTCACTCTGTAGTATCTGTATATAAACAATTGAGATAACTAAATAATTCTCAGGTTACTCACTAAAAATAAACCTAAATACAATTCCTTAGCAAGATGCAGTCTAAGTACTTATGAGCCACTAAGGCTTCTCACAGGAATCTAAAAAATTAGAGAAATGAAGATCCTCCTGTGAGTGTCAAACTCTGAAAGCCTAATACACAAGAGTAAAGATGCAAAGTCACCTTAAAAGACAAAAGGAAAACCTTGCCTGTAAGACTTGGCTGCTATTTGATTAATTATATGATGATGCTTTATTAAATATGTCAATCAAAAGGGGAACTGACCAATCAAATACATACAGATAAAGAAGCCTCAGAAAGCTACATGTTGGCAGCATTCACCCAAGCGCTTGTACATGAGAAAATCAGTGTGGGCCAAAATAAAGCCCACTGAAAAGACCATTAAATTAATCTAATTCTCTTTGTCCTAATTAATGCTCAAAAAAAAGAGTATTATGATTTTACTTCCCAGGTACATACACCTACAAGGAAGAGGTGGGCCAGCCTACATAAATTTGAGTATACTGGTTCTAATGGCAATTATATTTATTTTTATAAATCAATAATATTGGCTTCCCAAGTAACCTAACTACAAGTATCCTGAGCTCATCAGGATGACTAGAGTTTCTCACTACCTGTTCCAGTTAAAGTTTTCAGCATAAATTAACAAATCTACTTTATGAGCTTGATTGTTATGAGTCACCCACGACATATGGATTGAATTTACCATCAAAATTAACTTTCTAAATCTGCTGAGCTCAGGGCTTGATCCCAAGATAATAAATGTCAATTTGTGAACTCTGAGTAATAGCTTTCCATCATTTCCGTTTAACAGAGATCAGCTACACTATCCTCCATAGGAATCACTTACTGGAACACATCCCATATACCTAAAGTTTTGAAATATAGATAAGATATTTCAAATAGGCCTTTAGGCCACTATTTCTCCACCCCTACCCTTGGCAGACTTCACAACACTCTTTCCTTGAAACCCAGATGCAACCTCAGAACCATTTTTTTTTTTTAATTTTTTTTTTCAACATTTATTTATTTTTGGGACAGATCAGAACCATTCTTAACATAATCTTCTAAACAGCCAGTCCATTAAAACTGGCATGAGATGAGACCTATTTGCCATCTCCGATATAGACTTTACGTGGTTTGGAATTGATATTTCACATTCTTCCATGTGTCAAAAGTTTAATTGTGTCAAATATATATGGCCATATTGTATTGTGATAAACCTTCACGGTAAAAAAATTTTTCTTTGGAAAAATCGCTAAAGAATAAAAACAGTTATGCTATTCCCATTAGGCTTAAGGTTAAACATTTAAAAGAGAAAATTAAATTTCGATCTTAAATTATTTGAGTTTCCCAATAGTAAAAGTCATTTTTCCATTTTTCTTCAAACTTCGTAGGACTGGGGCACCTGGGTGGCTCAGTCAGTTAAGTGTCTGACTTCGGTTCAAGCCATGATCTCACAGTTCACAAGTTCAAACCCAGCGTCAGGTTCTGTACTGACAGCTTAGAGCCTAAAGCCTGCTTCAGATTCTTTGTCCCCCTGTCTCTACACCTCCCTGCTCCCGCTCTCTCTCCCTCAAAAATAAACATAAAAAAAACTTCATAGGATTTGTCCCATAGCTTTGCATATTGTTCAATCTTCTATATAGTAAAGAAGTTAATACCAATAAGACAGAGTGGCTACTTCAGAGATTAAAGGCACACACCAGCTGGCATAAAGCTTGGGACAAAACAGAAGACAGTGAGAAAAGATTAGCCAAAAGCCATCAGAGATAGCAATCATGATTTGTTAATTTTATCATAACTGCGCACAGAAAACATACATCATCTTACTCTATATGCTAGGACAGAGTGATAGTCTAACAGCAATATTAAAACGTGAGAAAAATTTTCATACTTAGTAGGACTATTCCTTTGTCCACTTCTACTAAAAAACTAACAGTAGGAATTAGGTTTAAGCTGTCTGATGAAGGACTAAAATTGAATACAAGGGAATTTTCCTCATTACGAAATTGTGAATGAGAAGGGAAAACAGGGCCCTCATTAAGTGTGCCAAAGGAAAGCATACTTTGATTGGGATAAAGGCTAAGAAGTTGGGTGAGAAAGACCTTGTTGAAGCAAAGAGGATATCTAGACCTGGTGGGATACAGGAGTCTTAGGGAAGCTGAAAAAGAACGGTAATTATATTCTAACTAAAGTCACAAATAAAGCTTTGCTACTACATAAGCTGTATGGGAAATTTTTGCCAACTTAAATAAAAAAATAACAAAATAAAATTAGAAAGGAAGAGGGAAATTATTTCCAGGTGACATAGTGATGTAAGTGGAAAAACCCAGAAAAATCAATGGAAAAACTACAATAAGATAATTCAGTGAAGTAGCAGAATAGAAAATTAAATAAATCAATAGTTTCATGTACAAATTATTACCAATTGGAAAATAATAGAAAACCCCTAAATTGGAAAAGAAATGTGCAAACCTACATGCCAAAAGCTATAAAACTCTCATTAAATACATAAAAGTAGATGTGAACAACAGAAAAATCATGCTGTTGATATAATCAATTCTCCTAAAATTTATTTTAACACATCTCAAAAAGGGGAAAAAAGTACCAAGAAGTTCTTGGATCTAGATATGTAGATTCCAAAGTTTATATATAAAGGGGTGTCTGGGTGGCTCAGTCAGTTAAGCATCTGACTCTAGATTTTGGCTCAGGTAATGATCTCATGGTTCACAGGACTATGGGGTTCTGTGCTGACAGCATGGAGCCTGTTTGGGATTCTTTCTCTCTCCCTCTCTGGCCCTGCCCCACCTCAAAATAAATAAATTAACATTTAAAAGTAAGTAAATAAATAAGGTTTGCATATAAAGAAGAGTAATGGGGGTGGGGGGGGCTAGGCCTATCAGATCTTAAAAACCCTACAAAGCCTCTATAACTTATTTTTAAAAGGTATTTTTTTAAGTTTATTTATTTATTTTGAGAGAGAGAACACAAGCAGGGAAGGAACAGAGAGAGGGGGCAGGGTGAGAGAGAATCCAAGCAGGCTGTGGCATAGCCTGATGCAGGCCTCAAACTCACAAACTGTGAGATCATGACCTGAGCCAAAACCGAGTTGGACGCTTAACCAACTGAGTCACCCAGGCACCCCGTCTCCATAATTTATTGACACATAAATGGACCAATGGAACTGACTATAAAGTCTAGATATAGAGCCAGTATATATCAAATGTTAGTTTATCATTAAAATGACATCTTAAATGATTGGGGGAAAATAATTTTTTACCAAATAATGCTGGGACAATTGGATAACCATCTGGAAGAAGACAGAATTGGAGCAGTACAGAATAAATAAACTCCAAATGGTTCAGAGGTCTAATATAAAAATATTACACAGCCATAAAAAAGGATGAGAGATCTTGCCATCTGAAACAACATGGATGGGCCTAGAGGGTATTACACTAAGTGAACTAAGTCAGACTGAGAATGACAAATACAATATGATTCCACTCATAAATGGAATCTTCAAAAAAATGACTAACCAAATGAAAAGCAGAATCAGAATTATTAATACAGTGAACAAACTAATGGTTGCCAGAAGGGAGAGTAGTGGGAGGATAGGCAAAACAGGTGAAGGGAAGAGGGAGATACAGGCCTCCAGTTATGGAATGACTAAGTCATGCGAATAAAAAACAGAGCATAATGAATACAGTCAATGATACTGTAATAATGATGTAATGGGACAGACGGTAGCTATACTTGTAGTGAACACAGCATAATGTATAAAACTTGTCAAATCACTAATTATACACCTGAAACTAATATAACATTGTTTGTCAACTATACTCAAAAAACAATTGATGCGGACCTGTCTGTCTCAATCTGTAGAGCATGCAACCCTTGATATCAGGGTTGTGAGTTCAAGCCCCAAGTTGGGGGTGGAGTTTACTTAAATGAAAAAAATTGAAACTTTATAAATACTAGAAGAATTTATACCTTTATTACATGGAATGAGGAAGCCTTTTTCATGACTTAAAATCCAGAATCTATAAAATAAAGATTGACAAATTTGACTTTATAAACATAAATAGATTTGCATGACAAAAATATACACATACAGAGATGTGTGCATACAGGTATAGATATATATAAAGAACCTAGAACAAATGATGAAAATGACCAAAAATCTAACAGAAAAATAGGAAAGTAACAGTTCACACAAATAGAAATACTAATAACCCTGAAACAAATTAAAATGTGTTCTACCTGCAGCACCTGGGTGGTTCAGTTGGTCAAGGGGCCTTGACTCTTGATTTCCTCTCAGGTTATGATCTTATGGTTCGTAAGATCCAGCCCTGCATCAGGCTCTGCACGGACAGCACAGAGTCTGCTTGGGATGCTCTCTCTCCCTCACTCTCTGTCCCTTCCCTGCTTGTGCATGCACACACTTGCTCTCTCTCAAAATAAATAAATAAACATTTTTCTAATGTGGTCTATTTATCTCATAAGAGAAATGCATATTGCACTACACTGAGATCCATTTTTTACCTATCAGACTGGCAAAACTCCAAAAGTTTAAAAACATACTCTGTCGTTCAAGGCTGTAGAGAAACAGGCACTCTCAAACATTTGTGGTTGGAATACAAAATGATGTGATCCCTATTCAGAAGGAAGTCGGTATCATAAAAAAAAAATACAAATGTGTTTACTCTTTACCCCAAAATCCCACTTCCAGCAATCTTCTCTGAAGATATACTTCAAGAAATACAAAACTGCATGTATACAAGGTTGTCCAATGTAGCATTATTAGTCATACCAAACAATTGAAAACAACTCAAATGTCAGGTTAACTGAACAGGTCAACAGGTTACATCCACAAAATTGATAAATACCATCCAACCATAGAAGAGAATAAGAAAAATCTCTCTGTACTATGATGGTGTGATCTCCAGAATATACTATGTGAAGAAAGCAAGACAAAAAACATGCTACCCTTTTTGTAAGAAAGGAGACACAACAGTGTGTGTGTGTGTGTGTGTGTGTGTGTGTGTGTGTGTACATTTATGTATTTGACTAATTTGCAAAGAAACATTGGAAGAATTAACCATAAACTAACACAAATTGTAAACAAACTTTAAAGACAGATTAGGGGTGAGAAAAAGGGAATAATCATGTAACACTCCAGACAAATTTGCCTACTCTACAATTTTGCCTAGAGCCAGCACACCTGTGTGCAGGCATACACACACAGAGATTTTCTCTATCCTTTTTTTATTTTGGATAATCTAATATTATGCAGTACCCTGACACAATTAGAAATTGAGAGCCACCACAAAATCTAAACTATCTTTTTGGCTCATATTTTGTGGTAATGCATAATTCACATCTAGTCATAAATGAAAGAATGAGTACCATATAAAAATTTGGTGGCTGCTTCTCTGAGCTGTGTTTTATAGTAAATCAGCAGAATTTACACAGTTTTTATATAAGGGGTAGGTCAGTTTTGAACATTTTTATAATAATTCTAGGTCTGTATATTATAGAAGGAAAAAAACTTCTTCATCGTATCTTGGGATTTTATTCACATAACTTGTAAAATAACACACTTCTAAAATATAAGTCAAATGTAAAAACCTTTTATGAAACAGTAATAAAGGACTAAAAAAATATACTCTCACTATTACCTCCTACATAAATTTTATCCTAAGGTATTATATAATGAATTTTAAGGTACTATATAAAATGAAACAAAATTTATACCAAGGTTCACTTCAATGACCATTAAGACATTTAAATCAGATGTGGAATCTCAGAGGCAATGCTATTTTAGAATGGCTTGGGGAAAAAATTAGGAAATGCTCATTAGGCTATCCAGATGGAGAAACAGAACTAACACCTTTTCTTTTCCCCAATGAAAGACCTATTAAAAATTGTGCCATATCAACAATTTAACAATTAAACTACTTTCAACATCAAAGAAAAGCAATTTAAAGGTAAGAATGTTATTTTTCATTCTTATTAGTGAATAAACATTCATACAAAAGAATGCAGTCTAGTATTCACTAGAAATATTTTATAATTGAATTTACTGTAAAATATTTGATACATGATACATATAAAACAATATGAGTCCACCATTTATCTTAATGAGAACATTACCAATAGTATTAAAACTATCTCTGTGTTCCACTCTGATTCTATTTCATTCAGAGTAATCACTATCCTGAATGTTACCATTCCCACATGTATATAAATCCCTAAACCACATATTCTTTAGTTTTTCCTTTTTGAAAGTATTATTTTAAAATGGTATCATACTGTATGTAGTCATCTATGACTTGATTTCTTCACTAACTCTCTGTTTCCAAGATCCATCCATATTACTGTGTGAAAGTGTATTACATCCACTCTTACGTCCCTATGACAATTTCTTAATCCATTCTCCTGTCAAATAACAAGTGGCTAATTTTAGGTCTTTTGCTAATACAAACAATGTTATGTAAATATTTTTGTTCACATATGCTAATATATTTGTGCAAGAGTATATCTAAAACATATACCTAGATGGAATAGGTGGGAGGTAGGATATGCATATGCTCAATTTTGAATCTAAAATTTGTTTCCAAAGGGAATATATCGATGTATACTCCCATCAGCCGAATATAAAATTTCTTATTCTTCCATACACTTACAAACATTTTGGGCTGCAAGACTTGACTGCACCAAACTAATTGGTATAAAATAGTATCTCATTGTAATCAATAACATATTGTTATGATATTTACATAATATTATAATAAATGGACATAATCTAATCAGTTTTAGCATCTTTTCCATAGGTTTACTTGCCTCTGAAATGTTCACCATCTATTTTTTTAAGTTTATCTTTTCTTATTAAATTATAAAAAGTATTTGCATACTCTAGATACTAACACTATGCCAATTTTATGTCTTGTCAATTTCTACTCCCAGGATATTTTTTGTCTTTTCAGTTTCTTTTTATGCTCTTAATCTTTTATTTTATATATAGTTCACATTTTTTAGTTATGTTTAAGAAATTCTTCCTTATACAAAAGTCATAAAGGCACTCTTTTACATTTTATTTTAAAGTTTCAAAGTTATGCCTTTCACATTTGTTTTTTATGCACCTGTTATTGATTTCTATATATTATATGACATACAGACCCAATTTCATTTTACTGTATGATTGATCAATTGTTTTGAACCATTCAGTGGATAAGTCATTTTTTCCTAATGATCTGCAATGCCATATTAGTTCTATATCAAGTTTCCACATATGATTCAGTATGTTTCTGGATTCTCTAATCTAGTCTATCAGTCAACCTGTCTATCTTTGTGCACGCTATCTTAATATAGACTTTTCTATATAGCCAAGATAACATTTTCACAATATAACAGAAATTCTTCAGTATCATCTAATATTCAGTTCATAAACCATCACCCCTAACTTGCTCTCAAAATGTCTTATAGTTGGTTTTTTTCAAACAGGATCCAACCCAGGACCTCACATTACATCTAGTTGTTCAGCCAGTAAGGCTTTTTTACATACCATTTTTCATGACACCAACTGGTTGAAGTAATTGGGACACCAGTCCCACACAATATCTCATCTTCTAGATTTACCTGATCGCTCCCTTGTGGTATTATTTAGTTTATTACCTATAACCTGAATTTCCTGAAAAAAATCAACTGGAAGTTATATCTAAAGATTTGTCGGTGGGGGCACCTGGGTTGCTCAATCAGTTAAGCTTCTAACTTCAGCTTAGGTCATGATCTCGTGGTCCATGAGTTCGGGCCCAGCATTGGGCTGTGGGTCTGACAGTTCACAGCCTGGAGCCTGCTTTGGATTCTGTGTCTCCCTCTCTCTCTGCCTGTCCCCTATTCACACTCCATCTCTCAACAATAAATCAACATTAAAAAAAATTTTTTATTTAAAAAAACAAAGATTTGTCTGGATTAAAATTAAACATTTTTTGGCATAAAAAAAAGTATAAATGAGACCCGGTGGTTCATACTGCATCACAATGGAGATATATAATATCTGATTTCCCACCAATGACCACTGCATTCAGGTGATAACAATGCCATCCCTCCATTGCATATTTCCCCTTCCTATTTTTCAAAGGGGAATCTATGTAGTATTATTTTAGCACCATTCAAGTGTTCAGCTCAGTTTCAACCGTTCATCCAATAGTTTTAACACCAATTAATTGTCTAAAACAATAATGTCATTAAGGATTGTGAAATAGTAATTTTCTGATTCTAACGATTTTTCTAAATTCATGTCATTATTTTGTTTTTTTTTTTTAATTTTTTTTTTTTAACGTTTATTTATTTTTGGGACAGAGAGAGACAGAGCATGAACGGGGGAGGGGCAGAGAGAGAGGAAGACACAGAATCGGAAACAGGCTCCAGGCTCTGAGCCATCAGCCCAGAGCCTGACGCGGGGCTCGAACTCACGGACCGCGAGATTGTGACCTGGCTGAAGTCGGACACTTAACCGACTGTGCCACCCAGGCGCCCCTAAATTCATGTCATTATTTTGTAAAGATAGAGATTTCTCTTTTGTTTACCCTGAATTATAGTTCCTACTGGAAAGACAGTACAGATGCTTAAAGTCTTTCCCTCCATTAACAATTTTCAAAACAAATTTCTTTGGTTTAGTAATAATCTATGTCCTTTTTTAAAATAAACTTCTTTAGACCAGGTTTAGTTTTATAGAAAAAGTGTCATTCCAGGATTCTTTACTCGGTTAGAATATCCTTGAAGAATAAAGGAAAATAAAGACATTCTCAAAGAAAAGAAAGCAAGAGAAGGTGTCACCAGCAGACATACTCAATAAGAATGGCTAAAAAAAGCTTTTCAAACAAAGGAAATTAAGAAAGATGAAAATTTTGAATATCAGGAATTAAGAAAGAATGACAAACATTAAAAAAGAAAGAAGAACAAAAATATGGGTACACATAATAGCATATCCTCCTGAGTTTTCTAAATTATGTTAGACAATTGAGGCAAAAATTATAACATCATTTGATGTAGTTCTCAATGTATACAAAGGAAAATATTTAAGACAACTATATTATAAAGGAGGAGTATAAAAGGACGTAAATGAGAGCAAATGTTAGCACCAGTAAAGACTGGATTAAATTATGTATATATAGCATAATGCCTAGAACAACCACAAAAAATATATACAAAGAAAAACATTTTAAATTCTAAAGATAAGTCAAAATGGAATTCTAAATAATTTCAAATAACAAACATGAAAGCGATGAGCGTGAAACAGAAGAATGAAAACAGGAAGTAAAAGCAATAAAATAGCAGATCATATCAATAATTATCTTAAATATAAATGAACTATATATACTAATTAAGAGAAAATTAGCATAATGGATTTAAAAAACATGGCCCAGGGTGATGTGACAGAAGATGGATGAGTAGGAAGCTCCAGGAATCAGCACCTCCATGGAGACAACTATTGAGTTGGCAAAAGAAGTCAAACCAACTATTTGGGAACTCCAGAATGTAGTCAAATACTTGAAATACTCAAGGAAATACTTCATGAAGAAGAGGCTGGTAAGTTTTTTTATAAATTTCAATGTTTTGCATAGCAGCTGCTATTACCTATCCCTCTATCATATGTCAAGCAACCATGGGGATAATAGCCCATGTTCTTGATGCAGCTGGATGTTGCCAAGGTGGTCAACAGGGACCCTCTACTCCAAAACTCATAACACGTATTTTTATCTGCCTGGCAGTACACTACCAAAGGACTGGCACAGAAGCTAGCTACTGTTTCAACCCCATCAACCTACAGTAGCTTCCCAAGAAATCTCTGTCAAAAAAAGTTAAGGTGAGAACGCATTTGTTGTTGTTCTTGTTCTTTTTGTTGTAGCACATTTGTAAGAAAAAAGAGGAGACACAAATAACCAAAATCAGAAATGAAACTGTACACTAACTGCAAAATTATAAAAGTTAAAATGATAGTAAGAGAATTCTATGAACAACTGTGTATCAATAAATCAAATAATCTAGAGGAAATGGATAAATTTCTATAAACACACAAACTACCAAAACTGTCTCAAGAAAAAACAGAAAATCTGAACAAACCTATAACAAGTAACCAGACTGAATCAACAATAAAAATTTTCCAAACAAGAAAAGCTCTGGATCAGATGGCTTCTCTGATGAATTCTACCAAACATTTGAAGAAGAATTAACACCAATACTATTCAAATTCTTTCAAGAAAAAGAAAGCAATTCTTCCTAACACATTCCTTGTGGCCAGTATTACCAAAGCCAGACAAAGATACCATGAGAAAACTACAGGACAATATCTTTTATGAGTATGGATGCAAAAATCTTCAATAAAAACTAGCAAACCAAATCCAGCAGCACATTAAAGGATTATATACCATAACTAACTAGGATTTATTCCAAGAATACAATAGTAGTTTCACATAAGAAAATTAACCAATGTAATTTATCAGAGTCAATAACAATGGAAGAAAAATGTTCATGATCATCTCATTCAACAAAAGTCATTTGACAAATTTCAACACATTTTCAACATAAAAAATGTTCAGAAAACTAGGAATAGGAGGGAACTTATTCAACACAATAATAGAAATTTATTTTAAAAAACACATAGCTAACATCACACTCAATGGTGAAGGACTGAAAGCTTTCTCCCTAAGATTGGGAACAAGAGAAGGATGCACATTTTCACCACTTGTTATTTAACATTGTACTGGAATTCTAGCCAGAGCAATAAGGTAAGATTAAAGACATCCAAATAGGAAAAAAAAATAAGTAAAACAATCCCTATTTGCAAATGATATGATCTTGTATATAGAAAACCCTAAAGCACCCTACAAAATGAACTAATAAACTAATTTAGCAAAATTGCGTGATACAAGATCAACACTCAAAAATCAGTTGTATTTCCATACACTAGCAATAAACAATCCAAACAGAAAACTAAAAAACAATTCCATTTACAACAGCAACAAAAAGTATAAAACACATAGGAATAAATGTAACTAGGCAGGTGCAAGACTTGCACACTTAAAACTGAAAGATTAAGAATCATTGAAAGATATTAGAGAATACCTAATAAATGGAAAAAAGATACGACTGAAAGACTTAATATGGTTAAAATGGCAATACTCTCCCAAGATGATCTACAGATTCAATGTGATCCCTATCAAAATCCCCAAAACCATTTTTGCAGAAGTAAAAGAGCTTAGCCTAAAATTCATATGGAATTGTAAGGACTTCAAGTAGGCAAAACAGTGTGGTACAGGAATACAGATAAACATACATCAACACAACTGAACTGATGTCGCTAAATATAAATCAATCTGTCTGCAGTCAACTGATTATCAACAATGGTGACTGGACCACTCAATGGGAAAAAAAATACTCTCTTCAAAAAATCATGGTATGGGGCACCTGGGTGACTCAGTCAGTTAAGCATCCAACTTCAGCTCAGGTCATGATCTTGTGGTCCGTGGGTTCAAGCCCAGCATCAGGCTCTGTGCTGACAGCTCAAAGCCTGGAGCCTGCTTCAGATTCTGTGTCTCCTTCTCTATCTGCCCCTCCCCCACTCGTGCGCCGTCTCTCTCCTCTCTCAAAAAATGAATAAACATTAAAAAAAATTTTTAAACAAAAAATGATGCTACGAACATTGGGTATGCACAAGCAAAAGAATGAAGCTAGACCCTAACCTTACACTATACACAAAAATTAATTCCAAATGGATCAAAGACCTAAAACTATAAAACTCTTAGAAGAAAACAAAGGGGTAAATCTTCATGGCCTTTGATTAGCAACGGGTTCTTATAGCTGACGCCAAAAGCACAAGCAATAAAAAAATAGATATAATTAACTTTAGCAAAATTAAAAATTATTTGCACATTAAAGGATATTATCAACAGAATTAAAAAGCGACCCACAGAATGGGGGGAAATATATGTAGATCATATAGCGAAAAACGGTCTAGTACCCAGAAGATCTTTAAATGGGCAAAACACTTAGACAGACATTTCTCCAAAGAAGATATACAAATGGCCAAAAGCACATGAAAGGATGCTCAACTAGTAATCACAGAAATGTCAACCAAAATCACAATGAGATACCACTTCAAATACACTGGGATGGCTAAAACAAAAAACAAAACCTAAGACAGATTAGAAAATAAGTATTGACAAGGACGTAGAGAAGTGAAACACTCATATTGCTGGTGAGAATGTCAAATGGTACACCTGCTGTAGAAAACGGTTTGGCAGTTCCTCAAATATTTAAACATAAAATTATCATCTGAACCTGTAATTCCACTCCTAGGTATATATCCAGAAAAACTGAAAACAGACATTCCAATAAATCTTGTAATGAATGCCCTTAGGAACATTATCCACAATAGCCAAAAGGAAGAAACAACCCAAATTGCCATCAAAGATGAATGGATAAACAAAATATGACAGGGTCATACAAAACAATATTATTCAGCTGTAAGAAAGAATGAAGTACTAATACATACTACATGAATGAACCTTGAAAATATTGTGCTAAGTGAAAAAAGTCAGACACAAAAGCCACATATTGTATGGTTTCGTTTATATGAAATATCCAGGATAGGCAAATCCATAGAGACAGCAAATTTGTGGCTGCAGAATTTACGGGGAGAAGAGAAAGGGGAGTGACTATTTAAAGGGTACGCAGTTTCCTTTTGATGATAAAATGTCCTGGAACTACAGTGATGGCGGTTGTACAACATTGTCAATGTACTAATACATGTAACTAAATTAGACACTAAAATGGTTTCAATCCTGAATTTTATGTTATATGTATTTTGCCATAATAAAATATATAAGGAGAAAAAAGTTCAATGACCATGTTCAAGTGGTAATAACATCTACTTTGCTTATAAATATTTGCTTATAAAAATATTTCCAGAAATAAGTCAGTTGATACAAAAGATTTCAAAATTAGGACAAAGTACTAAACTTACTACCAAGACTCAGAGGGAGGGCAAAGTATAAGATAATCTGGATCTTTTCTTTCATGGTAACGAAGATTTTTTAAAAGAACAATTTACAGTAATAAGACGTAGCAAAATACACAGAATTTATTACACCCCGAAGAAGTGCAAACCGATAAATAACCTCAAAATGATTTAAAGTAAAATACGATAGTCATAATGACTTAAGGAAATATTCAATGTTTTAAGCCTAGCCTTCTGAAACTAATAAAAAGAAGGGAAAGCCTTCCTTCCTACAACATATCCCTTGGTTCTACTAGTGGAAACTAAATTTGGGGCAGGAAAAATAGTGGCCCAACTCCATACAGCAGTTTTTATATTCATAACTCAATATACTTTTACAAGTTCAGTCTGAGTCTTCACAACCTACTTTCTCCTAAACCTGTCTACAAAACATTTCATTGACAGATGTGGCTGGTGGTAGGTTTCCATTTTTAACAAAAGTTGGTTTCTTGTCTTGAGGATGGAGTTTGCTTAAAAATCTTTCTGTATTTTTTTTCTAATTATGTTGGTGCATCCACTAAAATTCTGTTTTCATAACAACTACTATTCACGGATGTCTATTTTTATTTTATATGAAAGGAAAACTGTAATTTGGAAACACAATGGCACATTTTTTAAATATTCATTTATAAATGGGCTACCTTTGGACCAATGAGCTAGCTTTGGGAAAAAATGTTTACATTTTTGTTTCTTTTTAAAATTATACTAAAATTATTCAAAACCATTTATTTACTGTTAGATTCAGAAAGCTTGCATCTGGTGGTGATACAGGTATCATGCCAATGATTAGGCTCTTAGATTAGCAGTGCTAATAATAATTTGTACACAGATGTTATAAAAAAAAAACTCCTCTTATTCTAGTTATGCTTATTTTTATGTAACACAAAATTTGAGGGTTTTTTTTTTTTTGTCAAGTAAACAAATGACATCGACATTTTAAATCCAAATAAGTTTCTGGCTCAACTCCTACAAGTTGAAATCTACCCTCTATAGTTATATCTCCTTTTTAAAAATATTACTACAATTCGGGATAGAAGGGACATACTTAAAGATCATAAAAGCCATTTATGAAAAGCCCACAGCTAACATCATCCTCAATGGGGAAAAACTGAGAGCTTTTTCCCTGAGATCAGGAACACGACAGGGATGCCCACTCTCACCGCTGTTGTTTAACATAGTGTTGGAAGTTCTAGCATCAGCAATCAGACAACAAAAGGAAATCAAAGGCATCAAAATTGGCAAAGATGAAGTTAAACTTTCACTTTTTGCAGATGACATGATATTATACATGGAAAATCTGATAGACTCCACCAGAAGTCTGCTAGAACTGATACATGAATTTAGCAAAGTTGCAGGATACAAAATCAATGTACAGAAATCAGTTGCATTCTTATACACTAATAATGAAGCAACAGAAAGACAAATAAAGAAACTGATCCCATTCACAATTGCACCAAGAAGCATAAAATACCTAGGAATAAATCTAACCAAAGATGTAAAAGATCTGTATGCTGAAAACTATAGAAAGCTTATGAAGGAAATTGAAGAAGATATAAAGAAATGGAAAAAAATTCCGTGCTCATGGATTGGAAGAATAAATATTGTCAAAATGTCAATACTACCCAAAGCTATCTACACATTCAATGCAATCCCAATCAAAATTGCACCAGCATTCTTCTTGAAACTAGAACAAACAATCCTAAAATTCATATGGAACCACAAAAGGCCCCGAATAGTCAAAGTAACTTTGAAGAAAAAGACCAAAGCAGGAGGCATCACAATCCCAGACTTTAGCTTCTACTACAAAGCTGTAATCATCAAGACAGCATGGTATTGGCACAAAAACAGACACATAGGCCAATGGAATAGAATAGAAACCCCAGAACTAGACCCACAAAAGTATGGCCAACTCATCTTTGACAAAGCAGGAAAGAACATCCAATGGAAAAAAGACAGTCTCTTTAACAAATGGTGCTGGGAGAACTGGACAGCAACATGCAGAAGATTGAAAGTAGACCACTTTCTCACACCATTCACAAAAATAAACTCAAAATGGATAAAGGACCTGAATGTGAGACAGGAAACCATCAAAACCCTAGAGGAGAAAGCAGGAAAAGACCTCTCTGACCTCAGCCGTAGCAATTTCTTACTTGACACATCCCCAAAGGCAAGGGAATTAAAAGCAAAAATGAACTACTGGGACCTTATGAAGATAAAAAGCTTCTGCACAGCAAAGGAAACAACCAACAAAACTAAAAGGGAACCAACGGAATGGGAAAAGATATTTGCAAATGACATATTGGACAAAGGGCTAGTATCCAAAATCTATAAAGAGCTCACCAAACTCCACACCCGAGAAACAAATAATCCAGTGAAGAAATGGGCAGAAAACATGAATAGACACTTCTCTAAAGAAGACATCCAGATGGCCAACAGGCACATGAAAAGATGCTCAACATCGCTCCTCATCAGGGAAATACAAATCAAAACCACACTCAGATATCACCTCACGCCAGTCAGAGTGACCAAAATGAACAAATCAGGAGACTATAGATGCTGGCGAGGATGTGGAGAAACGGGAACCCTCTTGCACTGTTGGTGGGAATGCAAATTGGTGCAGCCACTCTGGAAAACAGTGTGGAGGCTCCTCAAAAAATTAAAAATAGACCTACCCTATGACCCAGCAATAGCACTGCTAGGAATTTACCCAAGGGATACAGGAGTACTGATGCATAGGGGCACTTGTACCCCAATGTTTATAGCAGCACTCTCAACAATAGCCAAATTATGGAAAGAGCCTAAATGTCCATCAACTGATGAATGGATAAAGAAATTGTGGTTTATATACACAATGGAGTACTACATGGCAATGAGAAAGAATGAAATATGGCCATTTGTAGCAATGTGGATGGAACTGGAGAGTGTGATGCTAAGTGAAATAAGCCATACAGAGAAAGACAGATACCATATGTTTTCACTCTTATGTGGATCCTGAGAAACTTGGTGGAAACCCATGGGGGAGGGGAAGGAAAAAAAAAAAAGAGATTAGAGTGGGAGAGAGCCAAAGCATAGGAGACTCTTAAAAACTGAGAACAAACTGAGGGTTGACGGGGGGTGGGAGGGAGGGGAGAGTGGGTGATGGGTATTGAGGAGGGCACCTTTTGGGATGAGCACTGGGTGTTGTATGGAAACCAATTTGACAATAAATTTCATATATTAAAAAAAAATAAAAAAATAAAAATAAATGAAAATAAAAATATTACTACATTAATTGTAAAGAAGTTTTGTGCCAAAATTATCAGAATACCAAAGGGGAAAAAAGGTCATAGTCTCTCTACACAAATTAAACAGCACAAATGAAGTATTGATATACAACAACTCACTCATGTTTTTTAATGTAAGAGATGCTGCACTTCCTGTTTGTCAGGCACCAAGCAAGTTACTAGTAATACAGCAGAGAATAAATACAGATCCTGTTCACAAGGAGGTTACCCTGTTGTCAGAGTATTGAATATACAGTAAAACCTTGGTCTGAGAGCATAATTCGTTCCAGAAACATGCTTGTAATCCAAAGCACTTGTATATCAAAGAGAATCTCCCCATAAGGAATAATGGAAACTCAGATGATTCGTGCCACAAGCCAAAAATATTCATATAAAATGATATAAAATGATATGATATAATGATATAGCGATGTAAAAATAGTAAAGGAAACACAAAATATAAGGGAAAATAAACAAATTAACCTGCACTTACCTTTGAAAACCTTCGTGGCTGGTGTGAGGGAGATGAGATAGGAGCATTATTGTGTAGGACAACTTTCACTATCACTAATGGCATCACTGCTATCTATTGGCTCGATGGAATATTTTTCTGCATGGGGGCCATCATATACGCTCACATGTTGACTACAGTACAGTATTTTTTTTTAATTTTTTTTTTCAACGTTTATTTTATTTTTGGGACAGGGAGAGACAGAGCATGAACGGGGGAGGGGCAGAGAGAGAGGGAGACACAGAATCAGAAACAGGCTCCAGGCTCTGAGCCATCAGCCCAGAGCCTGACGCGGGGCTCGAACTCACAGACCGCAAGATCGTGACCTGGCTCAAGTCGGACGCTTAACCGACTGCGCCACCCAGGCGCCCCTACAGTACAGTATTAATAAACTCTTGTCATATGCTATATTTAATGTAACTGACAATAAGACAACAAAGGAGAGGGCCTATATTTGCAGGCAGCCTAACCTAGAATGAAACAGAACATTCCTAAGCTTATTCTTATATGGAAAAGCAAAGGACTGTCCACAGGTGCTTTGAAGTAACAAAAAATACACTAATGCCAGTTGTGGGCATTCCAACGTTCTGAAAAATCACCGATTACTGCCAAGCACTGTGACCTGAAACCAAGCATCTGAGCATGGGAGACGATCACCCACAATCCCACAGCAAGAGAGAGAGACAGAAGAACCATTGGCTTAGTTGTGATCATGTGATAGTTGGCATCACCTACTACTCATATTACAAGGCATCATTCATTTATCAAGTTAAAATTTATTAGAAATGTTTGCTCGTCTTGCAGAATACTCGCAAAATAAGTTACTCACAATCCCATGTTTTACTGTACAACTATTCAAATAACGAAATATTTTTTTAAAGGTCATGGCATCCCTCTTTTCAAGTGCTTTTTTTTTAAATTTCAAACATTTTAAATTTTTCTTTGTAAAACCACTATTAAGACATGAAAAATTAGGATTAAACTGAGCTACCAGAGTTTTTTTTAAGGTTAAGCTTAATTTTTGATAAATGCTGCTAAGACTTTGGATTAAGCATTATAAATATCAGTAATATTTATGTGAACCTGGGGAGTGCTCAGCAAAACTTTATTAGGGCCTTTCATGTTGTAAGGAATATAGACAGACCAAGGTGATGCCAATTTACTGGAAGAACACATGGAGAAGAAATTATCTGCAGAAACTGACTCAGCTGCTACACAACCAGACAACACTGAGAAATATAAAGATAGTTTCTTGTTGGTGAGGATACAACGGTTTTAAAACACAAATAGCAGCTATAGTAACCAACTAGTGGCTCTGATGACGTGCTCATCTAATGATCTCCTCTGTCTCAAACATGTTATTACCTGTCTCATAGTCATTGCCATTTGAAGTCATCATGCAGGGGTGCATGACTGACTCAGTCAGTAGAGCATGTGACTCTTAATTTCAGGGTTGTGAGTTCAAGCCCCACACTGGGTGTGGAGCCTACTTGAAAAGGAACGGAGGGAAGGAGGGAAGAAAGAAGAAGGAAGGGAGGGAAGAAGGAAGGGAGGGAGGAAGTGAAATAATCATTCAGTCTTCTCTTTCTCACATGTCACAACAAAACCACTGGCAAATCTTGACTGCTCTAGATTCAAAATATAACCCGAATCCAACCACTTCTTATGAGTTCCACAGCTAATACCATTTCAAGCCACCATCATCTCTCCCCTGGACTTATCATCCTGCAATGCCCTCCCTCCTAACTTAACATCCTGTTTCTGCTCTCTCCCTCAGTCCATTCTCTGACAGCCCAAGTTGCTGTTAAGGTGCACATCATGTCCCATCACTTTCCTGTTCAAAATCCTGCAATGACTTCCCAGCACACTTGAAACAAAAGTGCCTCACCATAATTTGTAAGATTTTATATAATTTGATCCCTGGATACGTCCCAATCTCATTAGCTACCAGTCTCGTTACCTATCTCCCACTGCTCCAACATTGGCCTTCTCCCTGTTCCTTAAAATACGCAGGCATACTCCTGCCTCAAAGCTTTTCCACATGCTATTTTCTCTGCCAATAAACACTCTTCCCCCACCTGCTCTCTCCCTCATGTCTTCTAGACCTCTCTCAGTTCAACTACTTCTTCCTAAGAAAGGCCTTCTTTGACCACCGAATCCAAAACAAAAACAAAAACAAAAAACTCTATTCCCATCTCTGATTTATTTTTCTTTGTGTACTTATCACTACCTGAAATAATATTATATAATTATTCTTTACTTAATGCAAGTCTCCCCAATTAGAATTTAAGCTCATGAAGGCAAACTTTTGTTCACTACTGCATCTTCCACACCTTAAAATAGTGCCTGACACAGAGTTGAGATCCATATTTCTTTAATAACGAATTACTTCTTGTGACTCCATGTCCCTCTGTCTGCCTCTCTCTACTGACTCTGTTTTTGTGTGCCTAGAATTAAGAAACCCTCCCTTTACCTGAGTTAATCATCATTCAACAGTGAGTGTCTAATTAGATAGGTTACCCAATAAGCAGCCAGATGGGTGTCTTGGCTAGAGCACCAATCCTTGGTCCCCAGTCTCTTTTGGCTAGAGCATCAAGTCACGTGGCATAAAACATGTAGCCTTATGGGGTGTCTGGTGGCTCAGTCAGCTAAGCATGCGACTCTTGGCTTCAGCTCAGGTCATGATCTCACAGTTCATGGCTTTAAGCCCTGCATCGGGCTCTGTGAGTGCGGAGCCTGCTTGGGATTCGCTCTCTTGCTCTCTCGCTCTCTCCCCCTCTCTTTCTGCCCTCCCCTGCTCACACTGCTCATACGCTCTCTCAAAATAAATAAATAAACAAAAAAGAACATGAAGTCTTACATTAAAAAAATCACCTGTGGCCATTTTCCTCATGTTCTGTGAAAACATAATAGGCACTTAAGTTACTGGACTCTCCTCTAATATAAAAATAACAAAAGAGAGCTTTCTCTTTAGTTATTTTTCTTCACTTCTTCTATTTCCGTTATGGGCTACAAATTTTCATGCCTCCTATCTAAGATAATAAATGGAGCCAAACTTCAAAGGGAATTTCTTTCTTCTACCCACCAAATTGCTTATTCTATCTTTCCTTCTAAGCAAACCCGTAACCCCACCCACATTACTTTCCTTCAGTCTTTATGGGGAAAATTTTCTAATGTGTAAATCTGAGAGCCAGATATATTTATTACCTTTTTCTGAAGATTTTTTTTTCATTTTAGTGAGGAATCTTACAGAAAGCAGTGCTTTAACCCAGCAGCAAGAATTGTTAATACGCAATTTGGGGCAGTAGGACAATGATTATGGAGATAATGGCCTTCTTAAAATCCCTCAAATGACTTCACTTGCATGACTATTGCTACCCTATTTATGAAATTACCTGGCTATGTGCAATTCTCATTCATTCACACATTCATTCAGCAAATGTTTGAGTGTCTATTTTGTTAAGGAACCATACAGTGCTCTTGGGTCACAAGAGTGGACTTTAAGCAGAAAGTTATCCTTTTTAATACTTTATTATGAAATATTTCTGGGAATAAATATACTTCTGAAGCATGTTTTATCAGCAACAATCAGTGTGGATCATTTAGGCTTCTTTTTTATGGATCACTTGTTTGTAGACAGTATAGGTATATTCTGAAATCATTAAATCTATGGGGGAAATTTTCTAATGTATAAACCCCAGTGATATGGTGTCACTGCCAATTTAGTTAAGAAAATTGCATTTTCGGGGCGCCTGGGTGGCGCAGTCGGTTAAGCGTCCGACTTCAGCCAGGTCACGATCTCGCGGTCCGTGAGTTCGAGCCCCGCGTCAGGCTCTGGGCTGATGGCTCAGAGCCTGGAGCCTGTTTCCGATTCTGTGTCTCCCTCTCTCTCTGCCCCTCCCCCGTTCATGCTCTGTCTCTCTCTGTCCCAAAAAATAAATAAACGTTGAAAAAAAAATTTAATAAAAAAAAGAAAATTGCATTTTCTTCTGCACGGTACTCAATTACCTCAACAATCTGTTTTACCTTTTTTTTTTTAGGGCACACAAGCAATATTTACTAAAAGATGAGTACCATGCTTAGGTATGTACTATTTACACAGATTTACTCACAAGTGTAAACACTTTATGTAGGCTTCCATAAATGTCCATTACATCCATTCATTTTGCTAATATGGTCAAAATGTGTTTTATTTTATAAATGGGTCAACGATTTCTATTTTGATAAAAAGGTAATATCTATTCTTTATAAAGATTTGGAAAATGTTCATTTTCACCAGCTTTAAAACCATCTCTAGCCAATTTAATGTGCCCTACAATATAGCCACAATACATTGCATTGCCATCTGTACTAAATGCTATCCTCCCACTCTGCCTTGTTATTCTTACACCTAATCCTCTCTGTAACCCTTACACCTCCCACACTATCCTAACTTCATAATTGTCACAAAGGAAATGATCATTTCATCTCACACACCATCGTTTTCAGCAGATTTTCTTATCCTGGCGATGTGGCCTTTAATTCCACCCATCTGACTGTATAAGACCTTTCTTATCAGGCCATCAGTGGGATGACATTGATAAACTCTGTACCTCTACTCCTCTAAATAGATGGCTGCTATATTTTGCTTTGACTCTTAGACATATTGAACACATATATAACATTCTAATAGCCTGATGTTCAAAGACTTTTTCATATCTCCACAACATTTTTATGTTCTCCTACAATGCCATTTTAAGATCAAATATCTAAGCCACTTAACTTAATTGGGAAACATTATGCTAATTAAACTAAGGGTGTTGGTTCATGTGCCATAATAACCAATTAGCCAGAAAAAAAGCAAATATAAAAAAGACTATATCTCAACATTGGGTAAAGGGATCACCAGTTCATCAATATCAAAAGAGGTTACCAAAGTATAGAGATTACCAAATGGTATAGCACCATATTTGAAAAGCAATTGACATCCTACACTCACTAGGTTAGCCATATCAGCTCCACAGGCTCTGGACAACATATTACATGCATATAATTGCTATGGAATATAAATTATATATGCATAATTAATTTGTGCAACATTCTTATCCACAGATAGCTATATTGAAGGTGATGGGACAGAGAGTTATGAGACCCAACCTGGTCCTTGACTCTTTTTTCGATCCTAAATAGTAACTGTTTAAACCAGATTGTACCAGAGGGTGGAAAAGGCGAGAAAGGTGAACAGTTATCTAAAATTCTTCTGTTGGTGGGTAGACAATAAATCTCCTATGTCTAAATAGTGGAGAGAAAGAACACTGGAAAACACTCACAGTCCAAAATGAACTGACAGAAAATAAGCAGGATTGCAAGGAAGTTAGCAATCCGCATTAACAAAGGTAACCACAAAGGGATATAGTCCTTCATAACTACAGAGCATTTACTGATTCAGATATGCCAGACTGAGGTGACAGAAATGAACAGACCAGTATCTCTCAACTGGGTCTATGGCCTCAGGGAGTCTAAACAGGTATTTTCTATAAGATTTTTTTTAACGTGTATCTTCATTCCCATGTTAATTTTTTTGTTTATTTATTTTATTTATATTTATTTATTTATTTATTTATTTATTTATTTATTTATTTTTAAATATATGAAATTTATTGTCAAATTGGTTTCCATACAACACCCAGTGCTCATCCCAAAAGATGCCCTCTTCAATACCCATCACCCACCCTCCCCTCCCTCCCACCCCCCATCAGCCCTCAGTTTGTTAATTTTTAAAATTATTTTCAGCATTTTGCTTTTCATCTGAATGCTTGCCTTCCAATTATACTACAAGGTAATTTTGGCGTCCATGTTTGTTTTTCTCTTTACAATTACGTTAACCCCAAATAATCATCTAATATAACAACATTAAACTTATAATGCGCTCTCCAACAAGGAATGCTTCAAATCTGAGTATGAATCAGTTTTCCAGATACATTTACCTTACACTGTCTAAAATTCTTCTTCTCCTGCTCCACCCAATATATTCACTGCCTTAAGTCTATTTGAGGATTTCTAGCTTTTGCCATATTACTGGTACCCACCATGAAATGACTGCCAAATGCCTGCCAAAGGTACTACCATCCAATGACTCTAGAGCTACCAATTTTTAAGTTGTCGGACAAGTGTCATGTTCCCACTTTGTGCCATGCTTGGACACCTGGGCCCAAGTAGTGCCTGCCACTTGTGCCCATATACTCAGTCCCTCATGGAAGCTTTTTCACCTATCATCTGCAGCCTTTCTCTCCCCAGAATTGGATATGGATCCATCGAGCCAGGTCATGGAGGCAATACCTGAGACAGACAAACCCTATTCCATTACATCGTTGCTTTGCAGCAGGTCAAAATCTTCCTTTCTTAGGGGCGCCTGGGTGGGGCAGTCGGTTAAGCGTCCGACTTCAGCAAGGTCACGATCTCGCGGTCCGTGAGCTCGAGCCCCGCGTCGGGCTCTGGGCTGATGGCTCAGAGCCTGGAGCCTGTTTCCGATTCTGTGTCTCCCTCTCTCTCTGCCCCTCCCCCATTCATGCTCTGTCTCTCTCTGTCCCAAAAATAAATAAACGTTGAAAAAAAAAAAATTTAAAAAAAAAAAAAAAAAAAACTTCCTTTCTTTGGGAAAAAAAAATTTAAAGCAAAATGACTTCCAGTGATGCTCTGATCCAGTTCATAAGACATCCTGGAACATATCTGAATCCTCATTAAAGTTCTAGCTGGCATATTTTCCCTCAGTCCACTCCCTACTGCCCAGAATCCCATTATGAGGCAATAAGGACCATTCTGGATTCTGGGCGTAAAATGCAACCTAAAGGAAGAAATAAAGACGCAAAAAGAACTAAAAACAAAAACAAGAATTAAAAAACTTAGAGTTCAAAGGAAAAGAATAATTCTCAATACACCACGTTTCCAAACTTACTCTCCATATATCTAGAATTCCTATGGTGAGTAACAGCCTCTAAGCAAAATTTGAAAAAGTCAGTGTGGTTTCCTGTAAGATACTGGAACTCAGATGACACTCTTTGATGGTCTTCTAGTGTAATATATCACTAAGGAAAGGGAGGGATTCTCCACCAGTTCACCAAAAACTACCATTCAGCTCTGGGGATGCCAGGAAAGGGTACCTGAAAGTGTAGCAGCAATGCCCAATAGGAGACTGAGGAACCTGGCAAGAAATAGTAGGTTTCTCTTTTTTTTTTTTTTTTTTTTAATTTTTTTTTTCAACATTTATTTATTTTTGGGACAGAGAGAGACAGAGCATGAACGGGGGAGGGGCAGAGAGAGAGGGAGACACAGAATCGGAAACAGGCTCCAGGCTCTGAGCCATCAGCCCAGAGCCTGACGCGGGGCTCGAACTCCCGGACAGCGAGATCGTGACCTGGCTGAAGTCGGACGCTCAACCGACTGCGCCACCCAGGCGCCCCAAGTAGGTTTCTCTTTTAAGAACACATGTGAAAGATCATCTGGGAAGTTTGAGGGTACCCAGGTAGGGACAAAAGCCAAGAAACTGTGGTCATTATTCTTAACTTGACCCTTGGAGAAAGGTTATAATGATCAGGGGCACCATTTATTCAGTGCCTACAAAACAATATATGGGATAGACTTACACTAGAAAAAATTATTAATTTTTTACCTAGAATTCAGAGCCTATAAAACAATATATGGGACAGACTTATACTAGAAAAAATTATTAATTATTTATCCAGAATTCAGATTTAACTGGGATCATGTATTTTTTATTTTTCTTAATGTTTATTATTTATTTTTTGAGAGAGACAGACAGAGCGTGAGGAGGGGCAGAGAGGGAGACACAGAATCTGAAGCAGACTCCAGGTTCTGAGCTGTCAGCACAGAACCCGATGCCAGGCTCAAACCCACAAACTGTGAAATCAAAACCTGAGCCAAAGTCAGACACTTAACTGACTGAGACACCCAGGTGCCCGGATCATGTATTTTTATTTGCTAAATCTGGCAACCCTAATTCTAGAAGCTTAGGATAAACATGGAGATGCACCACCCAGATCCCCCTTCTAAGAAAGACTTGCTAAACAGTAACAAGGAAAATGGCCAGTGCACAGATGTCTCCGCTGTCAGCCCCAGCAAGGTCTGCCTCAACTGCAGAGAACTGTGTTCAAGAAGTCATACGTTTTCTAGGGTGGCCTACATCCAGTGACTGAGCAAGGAAGGAATTCAAAGGCCCAGCAACTCTGGCCTCACATGGGATAACTCTAGAGCTGCCCGGTGAGCTGGCCAAGGTTTTGTCAGGTCTACTTCACAGTTCAACTTTTTACTCTATTCTGTACTGCCTCTTCCCGTTGCCTTTAATAGGAATCCATCCCTAACAAACACCTTACATCCCCAGTTCAATTTTCGTTCTGATTTCCAGAGAACCCAACCTGCAAAAGTTGGGCAGTGCCTACAAACAATATATAGCAGAGACTTATACTAAAAAAAGTACTGTTTGTCCAGAATGGACATAATGTCTCAAAAAATAGGCAAGAAGATGGAGCTGTGCAACAAAAGCACTCACTACCTGACAATGAGGACCCTATTACTGATGGGCAGGTGGAACACGGCACTAAATGGTAATCTGTTGTTAAACCTTTCTTAGTGGTGAATTAGGAGAATGTACTAGCATGGAGGAAATAGTGACCATGAGGGTAATGAGGTTAAATTAGTATTTCCTAAACCCCACAGGTGTTCTACAAGAGAAAACGGACAAATGAGAGTGAGTAACAGGTAACCGAAAGTCAGATGTAAAAGCCAGAAGACCTTCTCAGTTGCATACCAAAAGGTTCTCATTTCCCACAAGAAGAAGGCAGAGAAAGAGAAGACCAAGCCCAGAATTTAACTGTCACAGTAACTGAACCAAAGCAGGTCTGTGTGTAAAGGTCAGGAACTTGGCTGGGAAAACTTTTGACTGGGACAGAAGTAATGTGAACATATTGGTGAATATCTCCAAAGATTTTGACTCCCTACTAAATCTAAAGAGAATTGGCCTCTACCCTACTAAGAGCTAATACCCCCAACCTCTGTCCTCCCACCCACCTCTGACCCATTTCTACCCGTCACTGCCCATCTCCGATCCAGGTGCTAAAAGACAATTCAGAGCCCTCAGTGACAGAGACTGCACCTTGTCCTACTAACCTTCTTCTTCTAAGATTCCCTCAGGGAAAGAGCACCATCAGAAACCTGATAGAGCGACTTCCCAAACATATATGGAGAGGTGGATCTAAACAATGCTAAAGAGGAGATAGGGCAGATGTAGGTCCCCACAGTTTGGCTAAGGCTTTACTGGGTCTGCACAACAGTTTGGCTTCTTCCTCTGCACACTCCTGCTCCCCCCTTCCCTTTCACATGTGTTATCCCCTAGTGAATATTTTATATTTACTCTACTTTATATATACTCTACTTTCAGAGAACCCTACTGCAACAAAGCTTAGCCTAAAGTCTATTGTTTCTGTTCCCCCACTAATTTTGTGAGCTTCGTAATTTTTTTCCTACTTAAACCCTCTAGAGTGGACTCCATCACATGCAACTTTGAAGTCTGACCAATATCAACATCAAGATGTTATTCAAATACAAAGAAAACATTCAGAGATCTTCAAATTTTAAAGAATACAGAGATGACAAAAGACATTACTGCATCTTGCCAATCAGCCATTTAAGAGATTATCCAAACTAAAGAATTGGAAGATGAAAAAGCCACAGTATAAAAACAAATAAAAACAAAAACAAAACACAAGATTGGTGGCAAAGAGTGAACTCATTTATATACATTACTAATAAAGAACAACTGCAGGAATTATGGTTACTTGATCACGGATATTATAAACATAGAAAATGTAACAATAATCATATAACTTAAGAAGTTGGAGGGTGGTAAGCCAGGAGGATGTATAAGAGAGCTAATATTCTCACTTTTCACAGCAGAGTGTCAATCAATTCTATTTAAAATTAAAACAGTCATTTAGTAAGACATAATGCTCCAACTTCTTAGTTTTTCATAATCTTTTAAAATCAGAATCAGAATCTTACAAGAAATAAATCCTGTGGTAAAGAGGCACTTATTTGAAGTTCAACGTTGTTTTAACTGGTCTCTTTCACCTCTATTTAATTTACATAAAATAAAATATAATATTTCATTTAAAATAGAATCTGTAATATGATCCACTTTTATAAAACTAAAAATATTTTTATGTTTTCCATCGGTACAATTTCTTTATGTCTACAGTTCTGCCTATACATACATATACTGTGTGTGTGTGTGTGTGTGTGTGTGTGTGTGTGTGTGTGTGAGAGAGAGAGAGAGAGAGCGCACGTGCGCGCGCGCATAGTTCTGCATTTAGAAAGAAAGTTCTATGTAGACAAAGATACCTGGAATAATATTCTCCTAATTGATAACAGTAATTTCTGAATGGTAAAATAGAGGCTATTTTTTTAATTTAATTTTTGTATTTTCCACATTGTTTGAATTACTGATAGTCAGCATATATAATTTTTCCCCAAAGGAATGAAAATAAGCAAAGGCCAGATATTTAAAATTCTGTGTGCTATGCTAAAGCTGCAGATTTTTTATAAATTTGTGAGGATCGAAGCTCTTGAACTATTTTGAGATGAAAATTAAAGCCATATGAATAGGTGTGATCTCCTGAGAAGATCAGAAAAAGAAAAGAAGATAACCAAATATATATAATTTTTATGCCTGAGGAGCAGGAACAAAGAGAAAAGAAATACATGAAGAAAATTCAAAAGTCAGGGCAGTAAGATGAAAATCAGGATCCTATGCTATCATGAAAACCAAGAAAGGACACAGTGGTCAGCATTGTCGAACGCTACAGAGAGGCCATGTAAGACATTAACTGAAAATCACAAGCAAGAAATTACTAGTAATCGTGGAAAGATAGCTTTCAATACTGTGATTGAAAGTGGAAGACAGATTGTGGTGGTTCATGAGTGAATGACTTATAAGGAAGCATTATACTATTCATTTCTAGAGTTTGGATAAGGAGGAAAGAAAAGATCTCAAGCTGGTGTAGTTTAGAGAGAACAAGAATTTTTTTGTTATTTTTTAAGATGATAAAGACTTCAGAATATGCATATAATGAAAGACAACTGTCTATAGAAAAGGAGATGTTGAAGATGAAGAATAAAAAATAATGGGTTGGTATCTAAGAAAAATAAAGAAGCATGGATTTGACGCACAGAGGAAAAAGAATAGACAGTACTTTGAAATGAAAGAACCTAAAAATAAATCCAAAAAGAAGTACGTTTCATGGAGAAGAGGAAGTTGGGAGAATTGTTATGTTCACCAATTGCGTCATTTATAATAATTGGATTCAAAGGATATCTTTTTAAGGTGATACATGACAAGTTAAGTATAAGCATATTTAATAGTACAACAGTAACCCTTACAAAAGATTATATAATTAACTAAAATAAGATAGTAAAGGAGTGTGAAGGAAAATAAAGGAAACACACTAATGTTATTGCTCAGAGTAGAGAAACAATTGTTACTGTTTAAAGTAAGACTACTAAACATATTACATAAAGATGCAGTTCTAAAAGGAACTATTAGGATAAAAACAAAACTTCTATAATAATAGATTTATGTAAAAAAAGGAAAAGGAAAAAAGACAAGACTCTTTGAAAAAGTGGAAAACAATATAAAAATTATTATGAATTAAAAATTAAAATTAAAAGCATTCAAATTAAAAGCAAAGAATTAAAAGCAAACATCTGTTATATTAGTAAGTGCAAATGAGTTTAATTCAATCATTAGAAGAAAAATATTCTTAGAATGGATCACAAAGCAAAACCCAATTCTGTAGTGCAACAGTTATCAAACATTTTTGGCCCTAGGACCCACACCCTCTAACCTCTTAAAAATTTTAGAGGACCCCAAAGAGTGTCTGTTTGTGTAGATTATATCTATTGATATTTACTGTTACTGAAATTAAAATTGAAATTTTTATTTGTTATTTATTATATAAATAAATTATTAATTTTTTAATTTATTTAAAAATAACAAGCCATTAAATGTTACCATAAATAATGTATCTTATGGGGAAAAACTGTATTTTCCAAAACAAACAAAAATTTAGTAAAAAAAGTAGAATTATGTTACATATTTTGCAAATATTGTTAATATCTGGCATGATATAGGACAACTGGATTGTCTTAAATGACTCTATATTTACCTATAAATTCCAGAAAACAGAAATAAAACAGGCTACAACATGACCACTATGTAATACCATTGGAAATTAACAAACTCATAAAATGAAAAGGCTTTTACATCTGGAAATTTTAAAACTGCAAAATAACTGCCAGGTCAAAAAATATATATAAACCAAAATAGAGAAAATAGCATTATTTTCAATAATGATAACAATATGTATTCAAATACAGTTGGCCCTTGCACAATAATGGGAGCCAGAGGCACCAACCCCTGCACCATCAAAACTTGTGACTCCCTAAAAATTTAACTACTAATAGCCTGCCGTCGAGCCTTATCAATAACACAAACAGCCAATTAACACATATTTTGTATATTATATGCATTATATACTGTATTCTTACAGTAAAGTAAGCTAGAGAAAAGGAAATATTATTAAGAAAATCATAAGAAAGAGAAAATACATTCACAGTACTACTGTGTTTACTGGAAAAAAAAAAAAACAAAACATGTATAAGTGGACCCATGCTGAACAAACCTTGTTGTTCAAGGGTCAACTGTATAATTTACCAAAACTGAACACAAAAAATACAGAAAATGTTAACAGACTAAGTTCCAAAGAAGCACTTGAAAAATTGCTAAAGAGCAAGACACCCATTCCCACCCCCAAAAAAGAACAGTTTCCAAGAAGTTTATGAAACTTTAAAGAAAGATTGCCCAGTGCTACTTAAACTTCCCAATTACAGAGAGATAGAAAGAAAATTTGCATATATTTGTATGAAATAACATTAATACCAAGTCTGACAAAGACTGTACAAAAAAGAAAACTATAAATCAGTATCATTTAGGAAAATTTATGCAAAAATCTTAAGTAAAATATTGCTAAATATATTTGAGCAATACATTAAAAGATAAATATGTAAAAACCTAATAAGATTTGTTCCAGAAAGCAAGGATGGTTGGAAATTATTAAGTGGGATTCATTTCATAAATGCAATTGTTCAAAGCTTTAGAAAATATAAACATTTTATTAGTTCTAATAACAGAAAATGTTTATCTCTAATGTGCTGAATATTTCTTTATTTTTTTTCTGTTTTATTTATTTTTGAGAGAGACAGAGACAGAGTGTGAGCAGAGAGGGGCAGAGAGAGAGGGAAACACAGAATCCAAAGCAGGCTCCAGGCTCCAAGCTGTCAGCCCAGAGCCTGACATGGGGCTTAAACTCACAAACTGTGAGATCATGACCTGAGCTGAAGTCAGATGTTTAACTGACTGAGCCGCCCAGGCACCCCAAAATCTATTTTTGATTAAAGAAAACGACTGAATGAAATAGAAATACCGAGATACTTCCTAACTGTGATAAAATATTTCTGTTATGGCCCCAAAGCCCACATCATATTTTATAGGAAACATTGTAAGTATTGACACTACAGTCAGGAAGAAATAAGCTACTATCACCACTATTCTTTAACGTGGAATGAATGCTGATGATTTGACTGAATACTTAGGGGGAAAAATACACATACACACACATGGAAACAGAATAGTTGGAAAACACAATAGATGATAGATAGATAGATAGATAGATAGATAGATAGATAGATAGAGATTAGAGAGATAGAGAGATAAAAAGATGGAGTGGAGATATGACATGACTAATTCTTACCAATGAATGTAAGCAGTAGTGCTATGTGTCACTTCCCAGACAAGACTTTTAAAATGCAGGGTTTGGGGGCGCCTGGGTGGCGCAGTCGGTTAAGCGTCCGACTTCAGCCAGGTCACGATCTCGCGGTCCGTGAGTTCGAGCCCCGCGTCAGGCTCTGGGCTGATGGCTCAGAGCCTGGAGCCTGTTTCCGATCCTGTGTCTCCCTCTCTCTCTGCCCCTCCCCCGTTCATGCTCTGTCTCTCTCTGTCCCAAAAATAAATACACGTTGAAAAAAAAAAATTTAAAAAAAAAAAAAAAAAAAAAAAAAAATAAAATGCAGGGTTTGTTTTTTTTATACTGTATCCTTCTCTGACTAAATGCAGATGACAGTAAGGCTCCAATAGATGGTGAAACCAAAAGATGAAAGGAGCCTGAGTCTCTGAATGTAAGCTCTGAATAGAGGAAAGCCATACACTGGACAGGACTAGATTTATTAGCATCTAAGGCTAGAAGGGACAAGATGAACTACTCAATAGTCTTGGGAGAGGGTGATCACCTGAAAAAATATGATATCCATACCTCAGACTGTATATGGCATAAATTTAAATTTCATCAGATTTAAAACCATAAGCCACAATAGTATTATCATTCAAAATCCAGAATTCATAAGAGAAATCAAAATAAAAATAAATATTCTAAATGGTACAAAAAATACCATAAACAAAGTAATTAGACAGTAACAAACTGGTCAAAAAATAGTTGCAACTCATATCACAAACAAAGGGTTAATCTCACAAATTTATAAAGCCTTCAAAAAAATTGATAAGAAAAAGACCAATACCCAATAGCAAAAAAAAAAAAAAAGAGTAAAAGGTAAGATCAGATAAGTCTCAAAGAAAGGAAATATAAATGGTTTTTAAATACACAACAAGATTCCCAACCTAACTCAAGGCAAAATAAACCAATTAAATAAAACTATATTCAGATACCATTTTTACCAATCAGATTTGAAAAAACTCAAAATTATGATAAAATCATTGCTGGAGAGTCCATAGGAAAATAGGGGATCTCATATAACTGGTGGAAGGACTAATCAGTATCATTTAGCAATATTTATAAGAATTACAAATGCATATATCTTCTGACTCAATGATTCCACTTCTGGGTATAGAGCCTACATATAAACTTAAACGTATGCAAAATAATTTATATACAAGTTGACTTATTACAGGATTGTATTTAACAGCAAAATGTAGGGAACGATTCAAATCTCCTTCAAAAGAGGACTAGAGTTTTGAAAATGATAGGGAGTGCCTGTGTGGTTCAATTATAAAGCATGCAACTCTTGATCTCAGGGTCATGAGTTCAAGCCGTACATTGGGTATGGAGCTTTAAAAAATAAGATAAAAATAAAAGTTATGGTATATCTATATAATGAAATGTTATTTAAAAGAAAAGAACAAGAAAATTTCTTACTTGTATGAAAGGATCTCCAATATCTATTATTAAGTTTCAAAAAAAGAACAGAAAAGCAAAAATAGTATGCTACTTCTGTGTTTTTAAACAGAGGGTAAACAAAACTACATATACATATTTGCTTATGCTTGCATAAGTGTAACTCTAGAAGTAAATACAAAAACTAATTTAAGTGGTCAACTACGGTGTAGAAATCACTGAACAGATGAGTGAGAGATTTCATATTCCATCCCATTTTGAACCATGTGACCATATTCTCTATTCAGTATAAAATTTTAACATAAACTTTTTCATATTCATATTTTTCAAAAGAAATAATTTCATGAAGTTTTCTTCTATTTTATTTTACTTTTTTTAATGTTTATTTATTTATTTTGAGAGAGAGAGAGAGAGAGAGAGAAGCAGATAGAGGGGAAGAAAGAAGATTCCAAGCAAGCTCCACACTCAGCGCAGAGCCTGATGTGGGGCTCAAACCCACGAACTGCAAGACCATGCCCTGAGCCAAAATCAAGATTCAGACACTTAACCGAATGAGCCATACAGGCGTCCCCACCCCTGTTGTTGTTTTTTGGTTTTGGAGTTTGTTTCTGTTTTTGCTTTTGAGAGAGAGGGGGCTCTTTCACAAGCGGGGGAGGGGCAGAGGGAGAGGGGGAGAGAGAGAATCAAGCAGGCTCTATGCTTAGCACAGAGTCAGAGGCAGGGCTCAATTTCAAAACCCTGAGATCATGACCTGAGCTAAAATCAAGAGTTGGTTGCTTAACCAACTGAGCCATCCAGGCACCCCAAAAGTTTCCTCTTTTAGTTATCCTGGAGTATATTTCTCAGATATCTTATTTTGAAAAGTGTATAGATAGTAGCAATTCTCTAGCAATTTTCAAAGCTAGGCATTCTCTTCTGTGGGATTTTTACTGAATTTTTTTTTCATGGCTAAGGAGGCATCGGTTACACATTTCTTAAAATATTCCAAGCTAATATTATCATGGTTTTGCTACATGTAACATAAATGTTCTCTTTGTACATTAGAGCAAATCATAACCATTTTTAAAAGTGGACTCTTGGCCATGCCTATAAGTACTCCCACAGCTTCTCTTGCACCGGGGGTGGCCTCCTAGTCAGCCGTGTGTCTATATTAGGCAACTCAATCTTCACAAGAGGATATCAATCCTACTCCCAATTCAACTGTCTGTTAAAGCATATGGGTCTTTATTTAATTGGCAACATAGACTAGCAGCACTCCAGGTAGTTGTCAGCAAATACAATCTTGAACTCATGCTGTCCAATACCGATCAAAATCTTGGCCAAGATAAACAATATTTAGAGGACTGCTTCAAGGATAGAGTGGACATTTGCTATCTTTGTCAGCTCAACTTCCAAATACCGTTCCTACGTTGGGAAAATCCCAAGATAGAGGAGAGGCAGAGTCCTGCTTCTACTTACAAATACCAGAGGACCCTCTAGAAACTAGAAGTCCACATGCAATCTAGTGCTAATCAATTGGATGATCTATTATTCTGGGACTTTGTATCATGAGAAGGTGAAGCAAGATGCAAAGACAATCAGATTATCTACCACAGTGGTAGCAACAGAAATGAGGTCAGCAGAATAGGTGGGAGAGTCTACAGTCCAAGGGCAGCAGTGTGATAAGTGTCCTTTGCAGACTACTCCTGTGATAGGATCTTTCCTGAGGATTGCCTCTTGATTCCCACCTTTTCTGTAAGCTTGGTTCTCCAAGTTTTTGGGAACTCTGTGTGAAATCCTGACAACAACAACAAAAATTTTTTGCTTCTAAGTTAGAGTTGATTTTCTCTTACTTGCAAGCAAGAAGGGTGAATGATGAAAGATTGTTCCATGGATTAAATTAGGTAAATTTACTACCTGAATGTGCTTAGATCATATTATGCACACTCCCTACAATTGTCTTTATGGAGACAAACTTTCACATGATGTCATTGATTGTATGTTGTATAAAGCTCTGAAATACTCACTATTTTGTTTACAGTATATCCAATATATTATATGTTATTCTTTTTATGTAAACTTTGGGAGTAATTTTTGCCTTAGTGTAGCATCATAAACACTTGGGTTTCCCTAAAGAATTGATTGGGTTTATATTATGAATAAAAATAAGTGTGTCTTACTATTATTAATGGAAATAACATGCATGTTTCCATTATTTTTAATGCTAATATTCATGGTTGTGATTGTTTTTTCCAGTATCCCATATGTTGGAATAGAGAAGACAGGTTTTTGGATTGCTTCTGATTTGAAGTTGTGAAGATTGGATGCAGTGAAATGACAAATGGTAGGAAAGCTGAGAGCACTGACAAGAGAGTAGTTGAATTTATACACCCTGATGCCTGGGCTGGACAATAATACAACCAGAAGGGTGTTGATACTTTGAAAGAAGATAGAGTTTCAGGGACTCTCAAGTGTCCATGACAGCTAAAAAAAAAAAAAAAATAATACAATCTGTAGAGATGTATAAGAACTACTAAGATAGAAAAGTATTGTAAAAGAATAATAAGATTGGAAGTTTAAGATGTCAAATCTGGGCAATTCAAGTTTCATATATGACTACAGAAATATTTTTGGATCTAGAGGGTGGATGAACATCACTGAAGTTGAGAATATTTGGATGGGTCTTTGTTTCTAGAATGATGACAAATTCCTAGAATGATGATAAGACTTGGAATGCAGAGAAAACTCTGAGTCTGGTATTAAAATCACGAGGCATGTGTGAAGTGGGGAACCAGGACAGAAGGAAGAACCACGTCGTCTTTCTCTTCTACACTCCTGCCTTGGCCCATGAAATGAAACTTCTGGCCTCTCGGAAGTATTCGACAAAAAGCTTCTGCCCTTTCTCCAGTTCTCACTAGCACTTATTTGGAAATACGATAAGAGACTTATATTCCAGGGTCTGTATTTCTCTTTTAAGGATGATAAATATAATGCACATACGTAGCACAGACACTATTTGACTATCTACTTTGGAATTACTGCCCAAGGAGTGTTCTTCTGTCTAATCCTGCCTCACCAATGTGATCAGCCCATTAGGGTAATACCCTACCCCCCTTAGGGTAAAAGTCTTACTCAGCTGAATCTCAAAGTATGAATAAAAAAGACTATACTGGGAATACAAAAGTATACCAGGTGTGAGAAAGAGTAATTACAAAAGCACAAATACTTAAAGAAGATGGGTTGTATGTAAAATCCTAAACAGAATGTCTTGAGCAAAGCATGCATTTGGGAAGATGACAAGAGGAGCTAGTGAAATGACAGGGACATTAAATGCTAGGCTAAAAATTTATCTTGGCAGAACAAAAGTCTGGCAGATTATCAGCTGATACATCAATAACCCACAGGAGGAAACACTCTTGTCCTTGCTTCTATTCAGGAGTTTGCTACTACTAGTCAAGGTACCTCAAAAGCTGTGAGCCCTGACAGTAAATATGAATAAATTTTTTTAATGTATGTAAGGGAATTCAAATACCTCCTGAAAAATAACAAAAAATTAAGAAAAAGAAGCTGCTACTGAAACAGAAATACTGAAGAAGATAAATAACAACTTTAACACAAGAATTAAAAGAACACACGAGAATCAATTGTGGCATGAAAAGAACTTTTTAGAACTAAGCATGATTTTCTGATTCTAAAATTCAGCAGCTGAATTGAAAAGGATGATCACTACTGGAAATCAAATGAGACGCCCAAGAGGAAATATCTCAAAACACAGAGCAAAACCTAAAGAGAGGGACTTCTGCTTCTATCCACAAGAGTAACTGCTCTAGGACTTACCCTCCTTCTATAAAGAAGTAAAAGAAAGGACAAAATGTGTAAAAGAACTAACTTCAGGTATCAGACAGCAAGCAGGGCAGGACTATAATCCCTGACAGAAGAGCAGCAACTGAAGCGACCCCTGGAGGCATCCATGAGTAGCCCAAGCATTGCCACTGAGAAGAGGTGGCCAACTGGAGTTAGGTAAACTGAGATAAATGTGTATTGTGGGATTGTACCATAGAGGAGGAAGCCACACAGAGAAAGAGCTCCAGGGGCGCCTGGGTGTCTCAGTCGGTTGAGCGTCCGACTTTAGCTCAGGTCATGAGCCCCCAGTTCATGGGTTCGAGCCCCGCAGCTGGCCGTGTTGATAGCTCAGAGCCTGGAGCCTGCTTCAGATTCTGTGTTTCCCTCTCTCTCTGCCCTCTCCCTCTTGCGCTTTGACTCGCTCTTTCTCTCTCTGTCTAAAAAATAAATGTTTTTTTAATTTAAAAAAAAAAACAGGAAGGAGGAGCTCCAGAAACCTTTACAGGGTCCCTTTGAGTTTACACTGAATACGAATTTGTGTGCCCCAAGGGTGAAACTCCACAATATCAGGAAAAGAACAGCTGCCCAAAAAAGAACAATTCCCAGGTAACTGTATGCAAAATGATTCAGAGTTCACCCAGGACTGGGAGCTTTTCAAGTTCCCATCAGCCAGAGATGCCGAAAACATGGGGCATTCAGTAAAGATGCTGAGAAGGGTAGGCCTCAACATGGGGCTAAACTAGCCCTAGAGTAAAGGCTACTCAAGACCCACCCTACAAAGATTTAAAAACAAGCCCTCCAAATTCAAGATGATCCCTAAATAATTTAACTGCCTGCCAGAACAAGGCCCAACACTTTTTCAATATAACAAAATCTACCACTTGAAACATGAAATTCACAACTAAAATTATTAGTTGTGGTTCTGCTGTGATGTGTTTAGCCCCCTAAAGCTTGTCTCTCCCACTGATTACAATTTTTAAAAAACTAGACAATATACCAAAATAATAATAATAATAATAACGTATCAACTATGCAAAGTGAACAAAAGTTGGCAGATTGTCATTAGGGAAATGCAAAACCAGAACCACAATGAGGTACCACCTCATACTCAACAGGATGGCTACTATCCAAAAACATACCACATGTTGGTGAGGACATAGAAAAATTGAAATACTTGTACACTGTTAGTAGGAATATAAAATCGTGCAGCCACTATGGAAAACAGTATGGTGGTTTCTCAAAAAATAAACATAAAAATAGAATTGCCATCTGATCCAACAATTCCACTTCTATGTGTGCACATACATATATAATATTTAATATATATGTGTGTTCAAAAGATTTAAAAGCGTGATCTCAAACAGACATTTACACACCTGTGATCACAGCAGCACTATTCACAATAACCAAAAGGTGGAAGCAATCCAAGTATCCATCAGTGGACAAATGGATAAACAAAACGTGGTATATACACACAATGGAATAGTATTTGGCCTTAGAAAGGAAGGAAATTGTGACACTTGCTACAACATGGATGAAACCTGAAGACATGATGCTAAGTGAAAGAAGCCAGTCATAACACATGATCCTGCATGACTCCACTTGGATGAGGTACCTAGAGTAGCCAAATTCATAGAAACAAAAAGTAGAATAGTAGCTGATGGGGGGTGGGGAGATGGCAAAATGGAGAGCTGTTGTTTCATGGGTATAGAGTTTCTGTTTTCCAAGCTGAAAAAGTTCTGGAGATTGGTTACACAACAATGTGGATATATTTAACACTGCTAAACTGTACACTTAGAAATAGTTAAGATGGTAAATTTGTGTTAAGCATTTTTCTTTCACAGTAAAAATTGTTTCTAATTTTTAAAAAGTTGGAAAATTGTAAAAAGTGATTAAAACTGGAACAAGCAACCTGCAAGAAGGTGAGCTTCCTGACCACAATCCAAAATAAATTCCATCTTTGGAACTAGAATAATAAGGAACAGGGACCCCTTTAGAGCAGAGAGAATGAGGAAACTCCCAGAGGAAACAAAGCTAAAGAAGGTGATCCTCAAATACTATACATGAACCCACAAAATCATAGGTTTACATTTAAGGTGTGCACATACAGGAGAGAACCAAAGGCAGCATAGCAAAGGCTTTGAGAACTGAACTAAGATTTAAGCCACTACTCAAATCTCCAACTAATCCTGAATGATGCACATACAAGACAGACTAAATCAGCATTTGAAAATTGAACTTAAATTGAAAAATATATCTTTCTCAGTAAGAGAATCCAGACAGTGTCATTCACTTTACATGAAGTTCTAGTGTAGGCAAAACTAATCTCAGGGAAGGAAATCAGAAGAGTGCCTGCCTGGTCAGGGGCTTAGAAATGTGTAAGAAGGGACATGAGGGCTATTTCTGGAATGGTAAAGATATTCTGTATCTTGATAAGTTATGGATTACATGGTTGTGTACATTTGTCAAAAACTTATAAATCTGTACACTTAAAATCTGTGCATTTCACTGTATTTAAATTATGTCTCAATTTATTTTTAAAATTTTTAAAGAGTTTATTGTTTGGCTTGGGTGAGGGGTGGTTTACAAAAAAGTAGAAATCATGAAGGAACAGTTTAGAAACTTGGAAAACACATCAAAGAGACCTAAAATATGAATAATAGAAACTCCAGAAGAAATTAGAGCACGTAAGAGGGGTAATTATTCAAGAAATAAAAGAAGCAACATTCCTTAGGATAAGGAAAGATTCAAACCTACAATAAAAAGAGTTCATTGATTAAGGAAGGAATAGAGGGAGTGAGGGAATATACTGAGGTATATCCTAGTAAAAATCCCAAGTTTCAAAGATAAAAAGAACTGTATACAAAGCTTCAGAGCTAAAGAAGTTATTTATAAAGGAAAAAATCAGATTGGCATCAGCAACATTGGGAAATAGAAAGAATACAACATTGACAGAATACTGAGAGAGAATGCAATTCAAAAATCCTATACCTAGCCAAGATATCATTCAAAAACAAGTTATTTACAATGGAAAAAAATTATATCATTCACTTGCCAAGCATAATAAAGATGCCTGCAGATATATAAGAATACAGAGAATATATCATCAACATAAGCCATCCAAGGAAAAAATATATGCAAGATAAGTACTCTAACAAAACAACACATGCATCAGAATAACGACCTTAAGATATGAGAAAATGAAGAGGAGAGGAACAGAGGTAAGCAATGAATCTTGTAATACATACAAGCTCAGGGTTTCTCAATTTTGGCATATGGATCAGATTATTGTTTGTCCAGTGAGTGAAAGTGACCTGTGCATTGTGGGATGTTTAGCACAACTCTGGCTTCTATCCACTTAGATTCCAGGAGTATTTCCTCTCCCTAGTCGTGAAAAATCAAAAATGTCTTCAGACATTGCCAAATCTTCCCTAGAGGACAAAACTGGTCCCAAGTTGAGAATCACCAATATAGTTTATAATTATTCATTTAGATAACAAATTGACACGAATTTATAATGTACATGCAAAATAAGAGTTTTTGAAATACAAGAGGCATACTACTATGAAAAATTTAATAATCTGAAACTAAATTAAAAACTATCTTAGCAAAACTTGGGCATTGGTGCAGATTGTATATGCAATAAGAGAAAATAAATAATCCGTAAGGACAAGATAAAACAATCCTATTGCTGTTGATATAATTATATATCTAAAAGCACAAGAGTTTCAGAACACTTGTGTGGCTCAGTTGGTTAAGCGTCCGACTTTGGCTCAGGTCATGATCTCACAGTTAGTGAGTTTGAGCCCCACATACGGCCGGCCCTCTGCTGTCAGAGAGAAGCCTGCTTCTGATCCTCTGCCCCTCTCTCTCTCTGCCCCTCCCCCGCTTGCACACTCTATCTCTCTCAAAAATACATAAACATTTTAAAAATAAATAAAATAAAGCATAAGAGTTTCTAGTGAAAATAAAATACAGTAAAACCTTGGATTGTAACTTGTTCTGCAAGTGTTCCACAAGACAAGCAACAAACATTTTTAATAAATTTTAGCTTGATGAACAATGTCTTGCAATATGAGTAGCACATGATGCTGAATGTCACATGATCACAACTGAGTCAACGGTTCTTCTCTCTCTCTCTCTCTCTCTCTCTCTCTCTCTCTCTCTCTCTCTCTGCAGGATTGTGGGAGATCATCTCCCATGCTCAGTTGCTTGGTCTCAGGCTGCAGTGTTTGGCAGAAATCAGTGATTTTTCAGAACGTTGGAAGGTGCCCACACCTAGCATCCACCTGTTGCATTTGAAGCAACAGCAAGAGTTTATGGAGGAGATCTTGCCTGCAGAAGAGGAGGAGAAAAAGGCAGAGGAATCCCTCACTTCAAATGAGGTTAGGGAGATGTATAAAATGTGGGAAACAGTGCAAAATTTTGTAGAAAAGCACCACCTAAATAAGGCTGTAGCCCTGTGAGTGGTGAATCTGTTTAATGACAATGCAATGTCACATTTCCAGGAAATCCTCAAAAGGAGGCAAAAGCAAGTGTCATTGGATAGGTTCCTGTTAAAGTTGCATGAAAAGAAAAAGATTCCTTTGAGCCAATAGATAACAGTGATTCCGTTAGTGATAGTGAAAATCATCCTACATAATAACCCCCCTCTCTCTTCCTACACCAGTCACGAAGGTTTTCAAAGGTAAGTGCAGGTTAATTTATTTTTCTTTATATTTTGTATTTATTATTTTGTATCATATTACAGTACTGTAATCATTTTTATATGAATATTTTTGGGTTGTGGAACGAATCATCTGAGTTTCCATTTTTTCTTATGGGGAAATTCGCTTTGATATACAAGTGCTTTGGATTATAAGCATGTTTCTGGAACGAATTATGCTCACAAACCGAGGTTTTCCTGTACTAGAATGAATTATGAAATGTGGTATGTTTTTTAATACCACATTTAAGGAGGAACATATAAAACTCAATTTTTCTCCATAATACCATATCTAGAAATGGAAATGGAAAGTTTTATAATTATAACAATAAAGCATAAAATATTTAAAAGTACATTTAACAAGGACCTTTTAGGTGCTATATGAAGAAAACTTTAGTCTTGCTAAAAGAATAGATTTATTATGAAACTAAACTCTGCACTTGCCTGTGGCAGGCTGTGGTGGGCTGTGGGGGGGGGGGGGGACAGGCCCCCTAAAGATGTCCATGCCCTAATCCCCAGAATGTGTGCATGTGTTACTTTATGTAGTAAAAGGGACGCTGCAGGTGTGATTAAATTAAGGGTGCTGAGATGGTGGATTATCTTGGGGCCTGTTGTAATTGCAAGCATCCTTTTATAAAAGAGACAGGAGGATGAGTGTCAGAAAGTCTTGAAGATGCTATTTTGCTGGCTTTGAAGATGGAAAAAGGGGGCCAGGAATCAAGAATGTAGACAGCCTCTAGAAGCTAAAAAAGGCAAAAAAAAAAAAAAAAAAAAAAAAGAATCTCCTCTAGAGCCTCCAGAAGAAATGCAATCCTGCTGACACCTTGAAATGCTAGACCAGTGATGAAACACATTTCGAACTTCTAATCTCCAGAACTGTACGATAATAAATTTGTGTTGGTTTAAGCAACCAAGTTTGTGGTAGTCTGTTACTATAAGGAAATGAACACAAACCCCTTCCAAATTCCTGGAAGAGGTTTTAGCAATGCGTTCACATGGTAATACGATTTTATAAAACTTGCAAAAGTGCTGTTTTGACCACAATCGGTTAAGACCACTGTTTCTTTTCACCCCAACTTCTCTTCTCCTCCACCACTCTTCTCACACTGGGTAGTGCTGATGTGGTTACAGGAATATTGAGGATCAGGATCCTGCTAAGGGGAAGTTGCATCAACGACACATTTACATATGTGGTCATTTTCACAGTTATTGCTAGCCATCCCACTATTGGAATGGCTTTAAGAAATATTTCTACCCAGCATGTTCTGACTCACCCAATGAAGGTACAGAGGAAGAAGTCACACTGCATGAAGACTATGGCCTATGGCACCCGCATGGAAATATCTGGGGACTAGAGGAAGAGAAGGTTCAAAGCTATATGTGGAGTCTGAAGTCAGTCTGATGGAAAGTCTAATTGTCACAAATGTAAAACTTCAAGAGAAGAAATCAGTACCTATTGATTACTAGTGAAAACCATCAATTTTTTTAAATGGCCAATTAACCATGCTAAAGATGAAAAGTCAGGTGCCTTCTTCTGATGAACCATCCTTCCTTGTTTCAAACCCTGGATTATAAACAAGATTAGTAAAACATTTGCAAATGGATCGTTACATTGTGCAACAAGCACAAGGCTCACATTCAAGCCTGTGGTTACCAGACCTGTGTATTCTAGTCATGAAAAAACAATACCATATATTGTTACCGATCCCCTTCCATCTTCAAAGCCAGCAATGGTATGTGAATTCCTTTTCACCCTGCATCACTCCAACCTCCTGTACTGATTCTTATACTTTTAAGGACCCTTGTGATTACATTGGGTCCACCCAGATAACCAGGAAAATCTTCCCTCCTGAAGACCTTAACTTAATCACATCTACAAAGTCTCTCTTGCCATGTTAGGTAACACATTCACAGGTTCCAGTGTTTAGGACATGTTAAGGGGGCCATTATTCTGGCTACCATACCACTTGGTGGACAACCACCAAGAAAAGAACATTCCATATAACTTTAAAACATGGTGATTTGACTTTACACACTTAATGGGATATATCCTAAGGATGAAAAGAACCTTAAAATCTTAAACTGTTTTCAGTTAACCATATCACTAGTAGTACAGTTTGTATTTAAAAAAATTTTTTTTTAATTTTTATTTTTGAGAGAGGCAGAGACAGAGGACAAGTGGGAGAGGGGCAGAGAGAGAGAGGGAGACACAGAATCTGAAGCAGGCTCCAGGCTCTGAGCTGCCAGCACAGAGCCCAATATGGGGCTCAAACCCACAAACTGTGAGATCATGACCTGAGCCGAAACCAAGAGTCAGACACTTAACCCCCTGAGCCACCCAGGCACCCCAGTACAGTTTGTATTTTTATTGTGAAACTCTCATGAGTACATTGTGAAGATAAAGCAAATAATTAGATTTCTGAGACAGGAAACAGACTTTCAGTATGAGGCAGAACAGAGCTTTTCAGCATGAGAAAAAGCCAATACAAATTTAAGATTGAAAATAGTTAAAAACTCTAGAGTCCTGCATTGAAATTGGAAGTATTAGTACAAACTCATGATGTACATTATTTTATAATCTTCTTACGTGTGTGTGTGTGTGTGTGTGTGTGTGTGTGTCTGTGTGTGTCTGTGTGTGTGTGTGTAAAACTCCCCAGCACAATTCCCTGAAGGGACCAATCCATTAGTAATAATCCTTTAGCATCCAGACTGGTTTCTAATTTCCATCTCACACTAAAATGAACTAGAGCTCCTTAGAGAACTAACTGATTCCATGTAAGGAGTGGAAAGTGGAATTTAAATAAGCCATTTAGAATTCAAGATGAGGCTGAAATATCTTATAATACAGGAAAGGAAAACATGCTATCTCAGGCTACAGGAGTCTTGTCAAAAGGACTCAAGATTTAGACTGAATAGGCCATCATGGGCCCAAAGATGGAACAATTTGCCAACAACTACAGTGGATTTTAACACATCAAATAAGTTTAGATCCATGTGTTCATAATGATAAAAGAAAACAGCTCATTGGTCACTTTTGGAAAATTCAGGGGCAACAGCTCATTTATTTTAAAACTTGCAAATAAAAGGAAAAGATTCATTTACCTTGTTATAAACCAACAGGGAAGAATAATGCTTACATATAAGTATTCTAGGTAATAAATGAAGGAATGATGGAATTTTAAAATCCTATTTTATAAACTCGAATTTAATGGTTCTAGGTGATAATCCTTCTGGTTCATAAAGATAGATAAAAGAGACATCTCTTTTGGCTGACAAAAGAGAGATAATCAGATATGTTAGAAGTACACAATACCACATTTAAAGTAGTCTTTTAAAAATTTTAAAAATAGTCTTAACATAAGACTCCAACCTGAATCTGAGAAGGTCCCTAGCTCTATCAATGGATGAATAAATGGGAGTTTGTTACACCATTATGAAATATTTGAAATTTCTCTAATTTAGGGGGCACCCGGCTGGCTCAATCAGAAGAGCATGTGATTCTTGATCCCAGGGTCATGAGCCCCACATTGAGTGTAGAGATTATAAATAAATAAATAAATAAATAAATAAATAAATAAATAAATAAAATGTTTTTTCAATTTTTTGAATACTGTTTTTAAAGGAGGGAGAAGACAAAAGCAAAACAGTTCATGACAAATAATGTGTAATCCTTTCCTTTTAAACCTTTGGGACTGTTTAAAATATATTTTTTTTAATATTTTTTAACGTTTATTTATTTTTGAGACAGAGAGAGACAGAGCATGAACGGGGGAGGGTCAGAGAGAGGGAGACACAGAATCCGAAACAGGCTCCAGGCTCTGAGCTGTCAGCACAGAGCCCGACGCGGGGCTCGAACTCACCGACCGCGAGATCACGACCTGAGCCGGAGTCGGCCGCTTAACCGACTGAGCCACCCAGGCGCCCCGGGACTGTTTAAAATATATATTTAAAAAATATATATTGGGGTGCCTGGGTGGCTCAGTCAGTCAAGCGTCTGACTTCAACTCAGGTCATAATCTCATGGCTCATGAGTTCGAGCCCCACGTCGGGCTCTGTGCTGACAGCTCAGAGCCTGGAGCCTGCTTCGGATTCTGTGTCTCCCTCTCTCTCTCTGCCTCTCCCTTGATCATGCTTTGTCTCTCTCTGTCTCAAAAATAAATAAACATTTAAAAAAATTAAAAATATATATATGCATATATGTGTGTGTGTGTGTATATATATATATACACACACACAGTTTGTTTGTTTGTTTGTTTGTTTTACCATATGAGACGGTTTCCCATAAAGTCTCCAAAGTAAGCACTGCCACACAGAATCAAAACCGTATACCCATACTATATAGAGTACTGGGGCAGCTTCCCTGCCTGCCAGAAAACCACATGAGTTCAAAGCAGGACCTTTGTTTTTAGCTTACCATTATGATTCTCAAAATACATCTATCTTCATAATCAGAAAACTGTGTATTTCAGTAGGTAAACAAGGAAATGGAGCAGAAATGGAGTTAAGGAAGTAATAGAGTAGACACGGAAGAATACTTAAAACTTTCTCTCTAGTTTCTAAATCTTTGCAATAACTAAAATAAATGAGAACGACGGTATCGAGCTCTTCGGATACAATGTCTGGACAAAAGTCGTCCTGCACCCTTAGGTTTCTGCAGTGCTGCTTTAATTTTACAAAAAGGATAAGATGGTATAACAGAAAAGGAATGAAATAATGATGAACTCTCGAAAGTCTCTTAAATACATAAGAGGTAAGCAGCGAGGATGCAATGAAAGGATATGAGTGGGAAGTTTGTGACCCATGAAGTTGATACTGCTGGTAGCTTGAATGAAAAGTTGAAAGGCTTTATGATTAGGCTAGACTAGATAGATAGTGAGGCAATTAGAATCATTCATTGCTGCCAAGGCATCAGGCCAACGTGAATTACAACCCAAACTGAATGAAGCAGAATAGAAAATAGAAAAGCCTTTAATGAAAATGTTGGAGAACTCACAAGGGATGGGGAAAGTGCCAAATAACTGGAAGATGGCTAAGTAAACTAAAAGGTCTATTCTCCCATCAATGCATAAGGGATTTACAAGTTTAACTCTCATTGCTGTTAATAGGAATTCTATGTGTGATCCAAGGGTGTACTCATGGAGAAAATGCATCTATTAGTGTCTCGATTGGCCTCTCTTGAGCCAACACTGGCAAATGCTCCAAATTGTGTGGTATTTTGGTGACAGGGACTAACAGAGGCTAGAATGAAAGCCACCAGCTTGGCTTCACCTTGTAATCCTCTGATAGTACAAGATCCCTTAGGAGCAAAGAGCAAAATATACTCTATGCAATCTTTCATAATGTTTAATTTGGAAATTAACTTCCAGCGAATTAAAGTAAAAGTGAAAAGGCAGGAATTTATATTCAATTGAAAAGTCTATCTCTGAAAAAGAAAAGCACATCTTTAAATCATTTTCTACCTGAAAAGAATCCTTTTGCTAACTTCTCTTATCATAGCAGCTATCACAGCCTCTAACATGTCCAGACATTGTATCAGATGCTTTACTAAGGAGTCTACTTAATCATTACCATGAGTCGATGACATAAGCACTATTATGCTTATTTCATAGATAAGGAAATTGAAACTGAGACATTAAGAAATTTCCCCAAGATCACCCATCTTGAAAGTGGCACATTCAAATCCCAGTCAATTTAGCTACAAAGCTCATGACCCTCCCTCCGTACCTCATTGCTTGCCCATTATAAACAGCAAATGCAGTGCTCCACCATGGCACTCGGACTTAATTTAATTCATTTCCCAATCCAATTCAAATTTTGAAAAGTACTAAACCTCCTCTTAAATGTATATTTGTATTTTCAGAGACAGTAAAATTATCTTTTCTAATAGTATCCCCCCAAAAAGAAAAAAAAGTGATATAATGATTTTAAAGTAACTAACATTTTCATCCTAGATACATTTTTTAAAATACCTCACTGAGCAAATATTTATTTAATCTCTTATATGCCAAGGTCTATAATAGACTCAATACAAAGACAAATACAGTCCTAGTCTGACACATGATACAGCAAAAGTAAGTACAAAGTGCTGTGGGAGCACACTACACCATTTGTAACTGTTAATTTGTTAATAATATTAGCAATGTGTATTTATCTAATTCACAATTTTAACACATTTTTTTTAAGTAGGCTCCATGCCCAGCATGGAGCTCAATGCGGGGCTTGAACTCATGACCCTGAGATCAAAACCTGAGCTGAGATCAAGAGTCGGACATTCAACTGACGAGCCACTGAGGCGCCCCCATAACACATTTTATTAAAAGATGTCAACAAAGCTTTACTGAAGGCTCAACAGTATTTTAATTTGTTTATAGCAAAATCTTCCAGCTCCAAATCCCTCTGAAGCATAACAAGGCAATCATTATTATATCCAAATTGCTGGTGGATAAATAGTGGCTCAACAAAATTAAGTGACTGACAGAACTCAGAAGTCATTTCCAATGATAAACCCTACTTTCCCCAATATAAAATCCATTTCTCTACAAAAATCTTACTTACCCCAAATATAGACTTTAAAGACTTCTCAAATGAGCTGATTCCTCAAGAATCAGTATGAACAAGTTCCATCAAATAGTCTGAACAATCTTAGTTCAACCAAACAGCAAAACAATTTCCAAAACCATCGGTAGATGCTGGATACTGCTTTCATTTGAGTTAATTAAAAGTATTTGATCCACTATGGTGCATCTCCATGTAAGATCTTTAAAAGAAAAGAATCAATTAATCTATACAAGTTTCAGATAACACCCAATCTAAATGCCAGAGCTTGTGACCAGATTTAATCAAGCTCTGGACATTATTTATTGACTTATCCAAAAACAGTTATGGGTTGTTTTTTTTCTTATATGAATGTACTTGAATAACAGATAAGCTATCAAAACCACCATCAATTCCCATGATATTCTGTATTGAAATTCTTGTGAATACTAGGTGGGAATAGATTAAGTCAGAATAATGTTATTCAAAATGCCAAACATTAAGAGAATTAGCAATGCAGGTTCTTGGGGAAGGGGATGGATAAATTTTACCTCTTATTTTCTTAATGTCAGCTACTTGGAAATAATAAACACTGATAAAGCAAACTCTACAGGCTTTTAATACATACGCTTTTCTACTCAGGCTCTCCTTCCTGGGTTGCCAGCAATATCCTGGTTAGTCTTATAAAAAAAACTAAGGAGGCATTACCTATGTAATGTAAGCTTAAAGATACCAGAAATGCTCCAGGCCCAAACTATTTTCTTCTCACCCTATCTGCTGATTCCTGAAGCAAGCATTTCATTATTTATCTTAATGGTTCACAGCCCTGGCTAATCATTAGAATTATCTGGAGCACTTCTTAAAAACACTGATGCCCTAGATTCAGTCCAGAGATTCTTACTTTCACCTGGCCATCTGTTTCCTTCCTTCCTTCCTTCCTTCCTTCCTTCCTTCCTTCCTTCCTTCCTTCCTTCCTTCCTTCCTTCCTCCCTCCCTCCCTCCCTTCCTTCCTTCCTTCCTTCCTTCCCTTTCTCTCCTTTCTCTCCTTCTTTTCCTTCCATTCTTTCCTTTCTTCATTTCAAATGACAGGTGATTCTAATGGGTAGCCATGATTCCAAGTCACTGGTAGGATATTCAAGCAAATCTGAACAGACAGGAGAAAGCAAAAGGATGTGAGGTAACTGAGATAAGAGAGAAGCAGTATAAAGCAGAGACACAGTATGGAGAGACTAATGCAGTCAAAAACAAGGGTTACAGTTTTGCCCTTGGCCAACCATGTAAATCTAGGACAGAGGGACACTGTTGGAACTGGAGGAGCAGGAGTAATTCTGCTGGGGAAAAAATGCATGAAGATCTGGCTTCAGATCATGGATATAGAAATGAATTCAGCTTAGTTTAGACCACAAACTAAAAGGCCATTCATAAAAGTACACAAACAAACATTTTTAAAGTACAGGAAAAAGAACATTTCTCAATTTGCACATAGAAATACTTAACTGAAACTCAAAATAAGCCATATAGGTAAAAAAGAAATACTATCGTTATTATTTTTTTTCTTTTTTACATGTCTTGTTTCCTTTTTTGGTAGAAATTGCTCCACTTTAAGAAAAAGACAAGTAGATTTACATTTTGAAATCAACAACAATACAAAGCATTTAAAATAGGGGATTTCTGTAATACTGGGTGGCTCAGTCAGTTGAGAGTCTGACTCTTGATTTCAGCTCAGATCATGATCCCAGGATTGTGGGATTGAGTCCCACATCGGGCTTTATGCTGGAAGCACAGAGCCTGCTTGAGATTCTCTCTCTCCCTCTCTCTCTCTACCACTCCTCAAAAATAAATAAATAAACAATGAAAAAATAATATGCCGAATAGCCAAAGTAATGTTGAGAGAGAAAACCAAAGCTGGAGCCATCACAATTCTGGACTTCAAGCTGTATTACAAAGCTATAATCATCAAAACAGGATGGTACAGGCACAAAAACAGACACATAGATCAATGGAATAGAATAGAGAATCCAGAAATGGACTTACAAACGTATGGCCAACTAATCTTTGACAAAGCAGAAAAGAATATCCAATGGAAAAAAGACAGTCTCTTCACCAAATGGTGTTGGGAAAACTGGACAGTGACATGCAGAAGAATGAACCTGGACCACTTTCTTACACCATACACAAAAATAAACTCAAAATGGATGAAAGAACTAAATTTAAGAAAGGAAACCATCAAAATCCTAGAAGAGAAAACAGGCAACAACTTCTTTGATCTCAGCCACAGCAACTTCTAACTAGACATGTCTTCAGAGGCAGGGAAATAAAAGCAAAATGAACTACTGGGACCTCATCAGGGTAAAAAACTTCTGCACAGTGAAGGAAACATCAACAAAACTAAAAGGAAACCAACAGAATGGGAGAAGATATTTGCAAATGACATATCAGATAAAGGGTTAGTATCCAAAATCTATAAAGAACTTATCAAACTCAACACCCAAAAAAACAAATAATCCAGTGAAGAAATGGGCAGAAGACATGAACAGATACTTTTCCAAAGAAGACATCCACATGGCTACCAGACACATGAAAAGATGCTCAATATCACTCATCATCAGGAAAATACAAATCAAAACCACAATGAGATACCACCTCACACCTGTCAGAGTGGCTAAAATGAACAATTCAGGCAACAATAGATGTTGGTGAGGATGCAGAGAAAGGGGAACACCCTTGCAGTATTGGTGGGAATGCAAACTGGTGCAGCCACTCTGGAAAACAGTATGGAGGTACCTCAAAAAATTAACAGTAGAACCTCCCTACAACCCAGAAATTGCACTACTAAATATTTATCCAAAGGATACAAAAATGCTGATTTGAAGGGGCACATGCACCCCAATGTTTATGGCAGTGGTATCAACAATAGCCAAATTAGGGAAAGAGCCCAAATGCCCATTGACCAACGAATGGATGAAGAGGAAGTGATACATTTGTGTGTGTGTGTGTGTGTGTGTGTGTGTGTGTGTGTGTGTGTGTGTATCACAATGGAATATTACTCAGTGATTAAAAAAAGAATGAAATCTTTCCATTTGCAACAATGTGGACAAAACTAGAATGTGTTATGCCAAGCAAAAGTAGTCAGTCAGAGAAAAACAAGTATCATATGCTTTCATTCATGTGGAATTTAAGAAACAAAACAGATGTACATAGGGGAAGGGAAGAAAAATAAGATAAAAACTGAGAGGGAGGCAAACCATAAGAGATCCTTAAATACAGAGAAAAAACTGAGGGTTGCTGGAGGGGTGTTTGGTGGGGGGTTGGGCTAAATGGGAGATGGGCATTAAGGAGGGCACTTGTTGGAATGGGCACTGGGTGTTATATGTAAGTGATAAATCACTAAATTCTCCTCCTGAAATCATTATTACACTATATGTTAACTAACTTGGATTTAATTAAAATTTAAAAATCTAAAATAATAATAATACTAAAAAATAAAATAGAGGATTTCCAACTTTAGAACAAAAACTGTTACCAAAAAAAAAAAAAAATCTTACTCTCTAAGTTTAAATACCCCAATGATTAGGCCTACTATGTGTTCTGTACAAGTATTTTAGTAGATCTTGTATTTCAGTAAAACATCAAAGTAGTATTGAAACTTTTCATTTAGTAATCTCATTCAAAATTCTGGCCTTTACTATTGGCCAAATGAGGGACTAGATGATTCTGCATGAATTTAACAAGCTTCTAATAAATTCTACAAATATTGTCTTGTCTTTAAAAATGTGCAATTTTATTGGTGAAAATGCTTCTTTCTAATTCAAAATAATAACTTTATTTTACCAGATATAGTTTTATTCAGTAGTACAAAGGAAGTTATATAACAAAAACACCACTGATGAATGAAAGTGGAAGCTCTTTCAGTTAGTGATTTATAAAATAAGGTCACATAGCTTAAACTGTTTTTAATTCTACTTATTAGAAACTATAAAGAACCACTAAAGAACAATAAAGGGGAAATATTTGGCAGACTCACAAGCAACATACTCTCCTATTATTCCATTCGGAAAAAATAATGATTATTGTATACCTGAAATAAAGTCCTAATTCTTTTTTGAAAAATGTAAATTGTCCATTTGTTTTGTTCGTATTTCCATCCGTAAGTAAACTAAAGTTCTAAAAGATCCACTGCAGATTTCGTTTCTTTCTTGACTTGGTAACTCCTACTTCATTCAATGTTTTTCTTCACACTGCTGTCTGTAGTACCAGTCTTGACAGAAATCAGTTAACATCTCATTTATCTTAATACTATTGTTAATAATAGTCATTTCTCTGAAACCAGATTGCCTGAGTTCAAATGCTGATTCAATTACTATTTTGTGTTCCTAGACAAGGTACTTAACATCTCAATCCTTCATCTGGAAAATGGGAATAATAGTCTCTATCTCATAAGATTGTTATGAGAATTAAATTAGTTAATATACATTTAACAACATCTTAGGAAAATGTCATAAAGCATTCAATAAATATTTGTTATCATTATTATCAATTTAACACTTGTGGCATTTCCAAAAAAAAAAAAAAAAAATCAGCTTTCTTCCAGAGTTGCCATGGTGTCTGAGATACTATTTTTGCTTGTTTTTTTTTAAATCTGAATATTAGTTGATTCTTGAATACTTCATTTGAATTTCTAATCCATTTTATAACAAAGTCCAAGTACATTAGTTTGAGGTAAGGGTTGGAGGCATATATAATAATTTCAACAGAAACAGATTTTAGACCTATAAAATCAAAGTGCTGGCTGGATTCTGCAAGGTCATCTCCATTTCTTTCCTCTCTTCCCAATCTCCACACCTACCATCCCACACCTGTACCAAGAATTTTCATCCTTCCAATGACACTATGGTGGACTTTCAAATACTTCAATAAAAGTGGGTTCTGTGTCCTCCTAATTAAAAGCTTAAGACAATAATGTGTTAAAGAGAGCATGGGTCTCCGGCAAGGCAAATCTGAGGTTAAATTCTTACTCTAACATTTACTAGTTGTATACCCATTGGAAAGATAACTTAAACTTTTTGTGCAATTTCTTTATCTGGAAGCCAGTGCCCACCTGGCAGGATTGTTATAAAGAGTAGGTTATAAGCCTTATAAAGCATCAGGAACAATGTAGCTTAACATCACAGCTGTAAATAAAGACAGGCACAGACAATATTTCTCAGAATTATGTTATATAATCGTAACAGTGAGATACACATTCTGTTGGGAAACAAATGATAAGGACAACTGACTTAAGTTTAAAATGTAATTTAGAATAAACTAAAAAGTTGGGGCACTTGGGTTGCCCAGTCCATTAAGCCTCCGACTCTTGATTTTGGCTCAGGTCATGATCTCCAGGTTCGTGAGACTGAGCCCACATCGGGCTCTGTGCTGACAGCGCAGATCCTGCTTGGGTTCTCTCTCTCTCCCTCTCTCTTTCTGCCCCTGCCTTGCTCACGAGCTCTCTCTCTCTCCCTATCTCCCTCTCTCTCTCTCACACACAATAAATAAATAAATAAATAAATAAATTTTTTTAAAAAGTAACCGGTGATTTGATACATTTACAGAAACATTTTTAAGATACACCTGTACTTTAATTTCTAAATCCAGTAAAAAAAAAAATATGGAGCACCTGAATGGCTCAGTCGGTTAAGCGTTAGACTTCGGCTCAGGTCATGATCTCACGGTTCGTGGGTTCGAGCCCCGCGTCCGGCTCTGGGCTTGACCGCTCAGAGCCTGAAGCCCACTTCAGATTCTGTGTCTCGTTCTGTCTGCCCCTCCGCTGCCTGCACTCTGTCTCTCACATTGTCTCAAAAATAAATAAACATTAAAAAAAATTTTTTTTAAGAAAAAAATATATGGCTTTGAGGTTGATCCTGACTTCAAATCAAAGATTTTGTGATGAGGAATATATTTGTTAAAGTCAATATTTGCAATTTGCTTACCAAACCTCTTCATTATAGATACACAAATGGCAATTAATATGCAGAGGTAGTCCATGAAATTTTACAAAGATTCCTAGATTATTACCAGCTAAGAAAGAGTGCATTAAAACAAAACTAAATAGGAAATTATCTATTTGCTTGTTTTGTGTGAAGTCCCTGAGATTTATTCCAGTGAGAACAATAAGCAGAGAGAATGAAATAAAAAAGGCAGAAGGCCAAAGTGTCATAAATGCTGTTAAAGTATTCGATAAAAGCTATCCACTTGAGGTTCATTGCAACACACTGGAAAAAAAAATAATCTTCCCATATTTAGACACATGCGAGAGCAAGCCAAACACTCTGAGAAGATGTGATGCTGTTACACAACACACAGAACCATATTTATTTTATTACTGCTACCTATGTGGCCCATAGTGTTCGTAGGAAACCTGATTTGATGTACATGATATAATGTTTGGAAGCTGCTCTGATTATTCTACCCTAATTAGCAGGATGTCTGGTAAAAGTCAGCAAACAACGCAATGCCTGGGTTTGGTACTAAAAACTAACTCTTAAATCTCCATAATATTTTTAAAACAAACAAACTAGGACATGAATGGTGTTTTTTTTTTTCCTGGATTCATCTTTTTAAAAATTTTCCAAGATCCTTCCCAGTCGATACATAAGATAGGGCACATATTGTCAAGGATAAGTTGTTAAAGTGAATATGAAATGTGCTTCTCAAAATATCGTTTACACATTTACCAGATGGTAAAATAAACATGTAAATTGTTATCAAGTATACACTAAGTTTGTATTAAAATTTTACGCACTGTGGAAAGAGTGCAAAAAATTATCACATATTGTATTACTTGTTCACTTAATAGTATATTAGCATTCTGTAAATATTTCCTTTAAGAAAAATGACAGTTAAATGGTCAGAAGACTCAGTGATGCTGACTGGAACTAAAAAAGCTACGAACATCACCAGAAGAGGCAGAATAACCAATTTTCTCTTAGCCATTCATTAGTCACAGGTGAAAAGAATGTTTTCCTAAAACTCCAATTAAATCCAGAAGTTAACAGAGTTAATGTAATACCTTTGCAAAATATGACATTAAGTAAGAGAACTGATTTCATGGACATGTCCACTTTTACACTGAGGATTATCCAGAACATTCCCAGAACATACACAGTCTTCTGCTCATCACTGTTAACTACTACGATGATTTTTTTAAGTTCATTTATTTATTTTGAGAGAGAGAGAGGAGAGAGAGAGAGAGCATGTCTGAGGGATGGAGGGGCAGAGAGAGAGGGAGAGAGAATCCCAAACAGGATCTGCACTGTCAGCCGTGCATAGGGCTCCATGTCATGAAACCTGAGCTTGCGACCTGAGCAGAAACAAAGAGCTGGACGCTTAACCGGCTGAGCCACCCAGGAGCCCCAACTACTACAATATTTTAAAGTATTTATTTAAACATGTTGAGCAAAAAATTAAAAGAAAAGTAAATCTCTGTAAAGTTACCATCTTTTCAATTCAATCTAGGTTCATACTTCATGAAGAAAGTTTTTGAATGTCAATAGGAGCATTTTATGGCATCTCCAATCTCCTTTTGGATTTAGTCACAAGTTTTAATGCACAGCACTGGCATTAGTGACTTCAGTCATCTGCCACATGTCATCGCTCTCCTGCTACGTGGCCAGATTTATATGCAGCATGTTGATAAAAATGTGGTATTATTATAACGCAATATTTAAGGCAGAATTTCTAGAGTAAATCTACAGGAATGAATCAATGAGCCAATCATCAAAGCTTATTTAACATACCTCAGAAATACATGATTATTATAAAAGAGAATGTTATCATAAAATTTAATGAGTTATCTTTTAACTTTTCCACCAGAATAACTATCTTGGTTTAGGAGATCCTAGAGGTCAGGAGCAGACCCCAAGACATCTAGCCCTAAACTTTGCCTCAAGACTCATGTTTTAGAAGACATCCATAAAGAAAAGATCAATGAATCACAACAGAGAAGTTTTTTTGAGGTCACAGAGGTAGCTTAATGTATTATTATGCTCTCCAGCTCATAGAAATCAATAAACAATATGAAAAACTGAAGTTCAAATACCTGCCTGCTTCAGCCAAGACACCTGAAACCTAAAACTTCGGGCCTTAAGAATTTAATATATCAAATTCAGGATGTCATGTCTTCCAAGAATAAAGTGGAAGAGTATGGAGTAACTTATGGTGCAAACTGGGGTTTTCACCTGGTGTTTCCTAAAAATCAGGGACACCAAAATCTCCTAGAAGACTATTGTTCCTAAACTGTGTTCCCCACAACCTAGATATTGTTGGAGGCACCTTAGGAGTCACTGGGGGAACTAAGGGAGAGAGGCCTGGTGACCAGAAGTCCACAGGTCCACCCTGCTTCAACAGAGCCCTCCCACAATTACATGTTTCGTATTCTGCATATCAGTGCATTTTGAAAAGCAATTCTGTTACTAAATATTTTTAAAATATGAAGACCATAGTCCTTCTAAGGAAACAGACTGAAAAGTAATGAATTTTTTGTTAGTGCTTCTTTCCATTGGATGTGTTATCTTAAATATGAATTAGCCTCTGTTCCCTTCAGTTCATCTACCAGTCAAGAAAGTAGTGCAGATTATGTGAACTATAAAAAATATAAAACAAAAAAAAACAAAAAACTGATGTCTGCCAGTTTAAAAAAGTGGCTTTTTTAATGTTTATTTATTTTTGAGAGAGACGGGGAGAGTGTGATCGGTGGAGGGGCAGAGAAAGAGGAGACAGATGATCTGAAGCGGGCTCTGCACTGACTGCAGAGAGCCCTATGTGGGACTCGAACTCACGAACCATGAGATCATGACCTGAGCTGAGGTCGGTCACTTAACCAACTGAGATGCCCAGGTGCTTCCAAAAGAGTGACCTTTGTATTAAAAGCAAAATGTATAAGAAATAAGTTAAAGTTGTTTAAGGCAATAACTTGCTCACAGCCTGAACAGAAAAAAGAGAAATAGGTATTAACTAAATTCTACTTTACAATGCTTTTTGATTTGTGTATGTGACAATTCTATCAGAACATTTTAATAAATATTTAAGGAATAGTTTGACATTCCTTTTTTCTTATATATTGATGGTTTTGTTGAACAATGAAGAAAGATTTTATGTCTTGTAATAGGTTGTTGGCTAACACAGTAATAAAATTTGTATAGCACTTCCCAATAATGCAAAGTGCTATCACAAACAATATTTAATAATGAAACAGAAAAAATGTTCATTTTATTAATAAAAATCATATGAATTCTACATTCTATCTTCACATTTTTCAGCTAGTTTTAAAACGAAAATAACATGTATTCCTCCCAAATCTTTAAAACTTAACAATCTAGAAAGGCATGTAACGTTATTCCTATAAGTTTTCTTATACTGTCACACCATCCCATACCACAGGATATGTTTTCTAGTTAGTGGATACCTTCCTATTTTAGATGCCAATTTCTAATTTCATCAATACGATCAAACTTTTAATTATGTCAAGACTGACACAGTTGGAACCGGTAAGAGGGTGAGGAAACAAATTCTCATATACTTATAGAGTAACTGTAAATTGATACAGCCTTTAGCCCAGAAATTCCACTTTTAGGAACTTATCCAATAGACATCTAACACAAGTATACAGAGAGAAATGTACAATGTAGCATTTTTTTACAATAGCAAAAACCTATAAACAACTATATGTACATTTGTAGGACTAGTTAAATTAGCTGTAGTTTATCCATACAACGTTAACAGTAAAGATGTTAAAAAGAATAAGATAAATATGTTCTGAGTTAGAAATATAGCCTAAGTATAATGTTAAATAAAAAATATAAGTTGCACAACAGTACATATGGTTTCTTCTAATGGAATTCATAGTAAAAGTCAGTTATATTTAATCAGATTGAGTTATTTCCATTTAATCAGAGGCCCAGTCTGTCTAAACCTACCACTCAAAGTGTCCCATTACTTGGTACCCAGCCTTTCTGTACTTACCTTCCCATTGCCTCCTCTACACGCTCCATTTCCCAAGCATAAAACTTTGCCAGCAGACCTCTGCTTCTCTACCTCCCAGACTTCGCTTATGCTTTTTTTTTTTTTTTAATCCCGTTCAAACGCCTCTGCAAGTCCAGGCTCAACAAGTATCACATTCATAAAGCCTTCCATGATTCCCTCGGCTAGGTGTAATCACACCGCCCCTATGGTCCCAAAGGATTTTACCCATGCTTCCCTTCTAGAATTCATCCTCACTACTTTTTACCTTGTAATACAGTCTTTTCATAAATCACCAAGAATCCATACCGAATTCATCCTACAGTCTCCATGGTGCCTTCTATAAACCTTAATTAAAGGCAGCAATCTCAACAAAGCCTTGGTAAATTAAAATAATCAGATCAAAAGAGAAAGTTCTTGTTACCTCAGTTTATCTAGATAAAGAATCCCCAGGGGCACCTGGGTGGCTCAGTCGGTTGAGTCTGACTTTGGCTCAGGTCATGATCTCACCACTCAGTTCCTGAGTTTGAGCCCCACGTAGGGCTCTGTGCTGACGGCTCAGAGCCTGGAGCCTGCTTTAGATTCTATGTCTCCTTTTCTCTCTGCCCCTCCCCTGCTCTCTTTCTCTCTCTCTCATAATAAACATTAAAAATTAAAAAAAAAAAAAAGAATCCCCAATCTTTCTGCAAAGAGGAGTGTCTTTTCACTCCTCAAAGCTGTGAATGCAACAGAGGAGTATGAGAGAAAAGAAATTCATCTAAACTACAATAATCCTACACAGGGAATGAAATGGGGGGATACCACTGCCCATCACTACTCTTCTCTCAACCTTCAATCCGCAGGAAGAAAGAGAAGTGATCAAACAATCACTTTTGAGATCTATCTGGGAGGCTTTCAGAACAATGGCAGGGAAATTCTAAGGTTTGGGTCAGGAATTCCTATCTTTGTTCACCTTGCTAAGTCCATAGTCACTAAGATTTATATGAAATGAATAACTATAATGCTGTTTTCAGTTTGCAATGGAAATAAACTAAAACCTTTCATTTAATTGTACTTTAAGACTGCAAAAAGAGCAAGGATAAATTAAATCCATTAGTCTAAAGATTTCATTTTAGAAATATTTGTATCCTCCTTCCTGCCAAATTGCATTCACTGATAAACAGATTTCATTTTTACCATAAACTTCCCTTTTTTGTTATCCAGTAAAAATAAGGAGTAAAAGTAATCAAAAGATTGGCAGATGGAAGCAAGTGAGAAGCAATTCACACAGATAATTCGGAAATAGGAAACGTCTGATTTTGTTAAAAATTGACTACCATCTAGAAAGTATGCTAATTGGACAAACAAAAGAGGTATAACTTATACAAATAAAACTTACAGACCTCAGAGAATTCTAACACAATCTTACTTCACTCTCTTAAAAGGCTTAACACAGCACGATTAGGAAGGATCATGAAATCTAGTTTCAAAAAATATGTAAAATTTAAAACAAGGAGTAAACTAAAAACTGTGCATTTGTTCTCCATTCCCTTTACCATTTTTCAATCTGGGAACACTTCTAAATTTAGGAGTGAGCTATAATAAGCCATGGTCAGATGACTGCCTAGTTTCTTGAACATTAATAAATACTTAATTCCAGCACAGATGAAATATTGCATTTGGAGAGGTGGGTAGTAGGCAGTGTAAAAATAAGGAGAATCAATAACTTTAACTTTTCTTCTTGTTGTTTCTCTTTTATTTTTAAATCCCAGAACTTGGAAATTTCTGAAGACTGGACAAGCTGAATTGTTTCCATGCGACAAATACTCCATCAATTTTAAGCTCAGCAAATCCTCAAATACATTTATCCAAGGTTTTTCCTTTTAACCTTTCAAGCTTTAACCATTTTGATTCCTAGAGCTGGTGAATTTTTGCATTCTAAGTGATGTTTCTCAGCAAATAAACAGATCTCACTTCATCCTATCCTCTAGTTATGGTAAAATGTTTCTATATGTAAATATTATGTAAAACACAAGCGCAGATCAATTTATGCTAACTGATTGTTCTTAGGGATAATAATAGCAAATAATAACTCTCCACACTTTAGTGGATCCCGAATTTAAACGAAACAAAATGCAAAGTTTCTACGATATTTCTATTGCAATATGCTTAATACAACAAACTCTCAAATACACAAATTAATTGTGACTCAGTTTTGATGGGTGATGTTCATATCATGACTCAAATGGATGTAACCACTTAAAAATGAATGACTTGGGAGGTTGCCATGGACTATCTGAGTAAGTAAGCTGCTTATATCTGGCCTATATTAAGGGGAAGAAATCTTTCCATCTGATACATTTTGGAGGTAATCCCTCCATATCTGAATTGAAATATGATATATGGCTGGCATTGCTAAACTGAATTCCCACCTTATAATTCTGTATTTATTCCGTGGAATTAGGACTATTCTGAATACTCTGGCATTTATTGTTTTGAGAATGATATCAGATGTCAAATATGCAATGCTTCCGGACAACCTTCCAATTTCAGTCTCTCTAGATAAAGGCTACCTTATGGATGACTATAGAGTCTCCAGAGACAGTACAAATCACCATGTTTTAATCATAATTAAGCTGGAGGAGGAATACAAATGCTTGTTCTATACAGAAAGTAAGAAGACAGTGTTCTTCAGGTCGCTTTTCTCTTATAGTCAAGGGCATAAACTGCTTGTTCTAAAACATGACCATACCGTCACAATGTTTTTTAAAAATGGAAAGTTATTTGAAAATAGTTATTTTCAAATCCATGTACTTATTTTTAAGAAAGTTGCCATTACCAGAGTTCCTAGGCACAAAATTTTAATGAATAGATAGTTTGCCACCATGGTTAATAGCCAGGAAACTGAAAAACAAACAAACCCTCTGCCTTTTTTTTTTCTCATTACAAAAACAACAACAAAAGTCAAACAAACAAAAAACCTAGGGGAGTGGTTCCCAGATTTTTTTTACTTTTTTTAATGTTTATTTTTTTATTTATTTTTGAGAGTGAGAGCACGAGAAGGGGAGGGGCAGACAGAGAAGGAGACACAGAATCCAAAGCAGGCTCTAAGCTATCGGTGCAGAGCCCCATTCGGGGCTCAAACCCACGGACCCGTGAGATCATGACCTGAGCTGAAGTCAGATGCTTAACGGACTGCGCCACCCAGACACCCCTATCCCAGATTTTGCTGCATGTTGTAATCACACAGCAATCTTTAAAAAGTACTGATGCCTGGCTCTCACTACCAAATACATTCTTACTTATTTGGGATGGAGTGTGAATCTGAGCATTAAAAACTTTTAATTTTTAAAAGCTCCCTTGGTGATTCTAATGTGAAGCCACTGACCTAAAGGCTATAAGAGCTGTTGCTATCCTCTTTTGCCCCTTTCCAGCTGTGCCTTAGTGTCAAGAGAGGGAAAGAAGCAATTCATGCAAGGAACCACAACAGCAAGTACGCACCTGCTTATCTCCAAGACTAGAAGTGACCCTAATTCCAATAAATCAGTACACTTGAAGCATGAGTGTATGCATGAAAGAAAAAAAGAATGAGGGGTGCCTGGCTGGCCTAGTGGGTAGACCAAGCAACTTTTGATCTCAGGATTGTAAGTTTGAGCCCTACATTGGGTATAGAGATTACTTAAAAATAAAATCTTTTTTAATGTTTATTTATTTATTTTGAGAGAGAGAGCACTCTTGCACACTCTAGTGAGGGAAGGGGGGGGCAGGGAATCACAAGCAGGCTCCATGCTGTCAGCACATAGCCTGATGGAGGCTCAACCCCAGGAACCATGAGATCATGACCTGAGCTAAAATCAAGAGTCAGACACTTAACCAACTGAGCTACCCAGGCACCCCTACAAATAAAATCTTTTTTAAATTTTTTTTAAAAGAAAGAGAAAATAATATGAAATGCCCAAAAAATATAAATTAGGTTAAGTCTTAAAATTAGCAATCTCAAAGAGACAGAATTTAAAGATTTTTTTTAAATGTGCAGATCATAATGGAAAGAACATTGTAAGGGACAGTCTCTCAATCTTATATTTTCATGCCATACCTTCAAGTAGGTTATAAAATAAAAAGTGACGCACTCTAGTTTGCTAAGATGTATAGTCTGCCATTTCAGAAAATAAATATTAAAACACAGAGATACAACAGTAAACTGATGACATTCTATGCTAGTCTAGTTAACATCACCACTGTGACAATGTTTCTCACTTTGAGGCACTGCCCATCAGAGAATCCTGAAATAAACTTACTAGGTCATAACCAGAATGAAATTAAACAAAAGAAAAAAACCACCAGAGTGCATCAAATGTGGTAAAGGTAAATATTTTGTGAAACCTGTGTGTGTGTGTGTGTGTGTGTGTGTGTTTATTTATCACTGTGTGTTTCAATTAAAAACTTTGAAAGCCTACCCTAACTCAAAACATTTGAATTCAAACTGCAGAGAAACTCAGAGGTCCACAAAGTTCTTTAAAGCTGAAAGATACCTGAAAGATTTGGTTTATAATTTCATCTTACAAGTGGTTATATTGAAGATCATAGAAATAAAGTGTCTTATTTGTCTCCAGCGTTTTCTGCTAAAACTTGGGAGTCAGGTTCCTTTGAGACTTAGATTTTCAAAATAAATTTAATGCAGGTATGTTACATACTAAATTGCCATGGCACCAACCCGGAGTTTTCGGTCATATTACATGAACATTTCTTTGACGTGGTGGCATTTTCACCAATTTCTTACTCAAGTGGAAATTATACTGTGTGCAAATTAAGTGATAAATGTAAAAGCTCTTGATTCTAGTGCTTAGAAGTAGAGAATTATTTTCATAGATAAGAGATTGTTAAAAGGGTATTTTTTCAGGTTCCAACGGGAGGTCCTCACAAAGCACACAATCATGACGGTACCTAGGGCAGCACTGTGTGTGCAAGGAATGTCCATAATTCTCCACTTGCTTTTATTGAGTTTATATTCTTATTCTCCCAACGCATCATGGTGTTGTATACACACACGCGCGCGCGCGCACGCACGCACACGCACACACTCACACTCACATGCACACACATACACACACACACACATTTGCTGTAGAGCAGAAAGAATTGAAAATGAAATTTAAAATCTGTGTAATTTTAAACTCAGAAACAAAGAGTTTCCTAAAGAAGTAGTGATGCAAGTAGAACTGTTTCTCAGGATCTGATATCTGCTAGGTTTGGAATCTCCTAGGTTTGGAACTTTATTTTTTGAAGCTATGTAGAGAAAGGGCTAATAATGATGTCATTAATAAGGTATAGTACACACGATTGCATAGCCATTAAAAAAAATTCCTTCCTAATGGTGTTGGCATATATACTTCATATTGCAATCTCCTTAAGGGGTTAAGCTAACATTAACTAAGAAAAGTTAACTTTTAAAAAATTCATTTTAATCTTCATCATGCTAAACTTAAGAGCAAGGAGAACATGTGTCAGTATCAGAAGGTTCAAGGAAGGATAATAGAAAAATTCAGAATGTCAAGTAAAATGTATCGGGCTACAAAAAAAATAAGAAACCATTCAATAGGTAAAGCTATTAGGCAGTGGGTGGAAGATACATATTAAGAAAACTGGTACCAGATCTTTCTCCCACCCCGTTCTTCCCTAGCACATGTATACCAAGTTTTCTTAGAAGAATATGAGGACACACCCTGGGCAAACAATCCTATAGAAACCTGTAAATGCATAGATAAATAAGCAGAGAGACCCATGAAAAAGCTGGAAGAAGGGGGGGAAAGTGAAGGACTTGCAGAATCAGTGGTTCTGAATCACCCGAAGGGCTAATTATGACTTTAAACAGCTAAAAGAATGAAGATTAGTCTGTAATAAGGCCATTACATTCAGTCAAGAGCACACTGACAAATGTAATAAGAAAGATTTTAATGTCTGTGCAAATGAGGAAGCTGAACTGAAAAGGATCAAAGAAAGCATTGAAAGATGGGTCCCAAGTACAAAAGAGAGCGGGGGTAAATGGAGTGCCTCGCAGAGCTAAAAATGTTAGGGGTAAAGAAGAAGAACACAGAAATACCAATAAGAGACAAAAATATTAAGTTGGCCCTTCACAAACACACACAAAAAAAGATAATAAAGTGAATGTCGAGAGATGAAAGGATTATAGAAGTATACAGGGGAAAAAAACACAAAATCTTAAAAAACAATGTGGGAGAGGTTAAATAGAAAGACATATCGTATCTGATGTTTGCCCTGAAAATTATACAATTGCTTTTGGGGAAAGCATAAAAATTCTGACCTGAAATAAACAAACTGATGAATCAGGCAGAGATTTTATAAAGATTCAGGTTCAGTGTGGTAGCATGAGAAAAAAAAAAAAAAAAGAGGAGGTTAAAAAAAAGTTGTTGGCAAGAGAGTCAACAAGGGCAAAATGAGTGTCAGAAAGACAGCAGAGTTGGAGGAGGAAAGAACAAATTTGTTGAGGAGGAAGTCAGTATGTTTCTTTGACTTTCTCCACAGGAACAAAGCAGAATGTGAGCATAAATTAAGAGAGTGAATCCCAAAGGTGAGTGAGCTCTAAGGATTATTTAGAACACAGTCAATTTTTTAAAAAATATATAGCAAATTAAGACAGAGGTAGAAAAAAAAGATTTTATTGGAACAAAATATATAGCATTCAGTGGTAAGTAAACTGTGAAAGGAATAAGTCCTCATTATAGCTTCTCAAAAGAAGGTACTGAATAGTAAACATTGCTATTATTTGGTAAAATTATATCCAAAATCATAAACTTTAAATTAAAAAACATAGCAATTTATAAAAGTACTAGCCACCTTTGAAACATTTTTAATTGGAAATAATGGTTTGGTCTTTAGTAAATTTCCACTTGAGCAAAAGCTATTCAAAATAGAAACCACTATGATAACTGAAAAGTTCTCGTAAAATATCATTGTTGATTGCAGATGGCCTACACTGAATCTACATAACATGTATGCATATTTTATTAACTGAAGTTCAAGGATGTTAAAGTTTAAAAACATAAATGTGGTAGCTCAATATTGTAAACACAAAGATGAAACTATTAAGAAAGTTATAATTCCACAAAGTAGTCTATAATTCAACTGTATTACAAAACGGGAGAGATGATTTTGCTAATTCATGTTTTAGATACAATCCAAGAAACTCTTCCAATGCAGAGGAAGGCAAACACCCCCCAGACTAAAGAGAATAACCTTTTGTTGATAGAAGAGAGCAAATGTTTGAATGTTCATGGGTGTGCATATCACTATTCTATTCAAAGAGGAGGTTTCAAACACACACACAATTTAAGCACATGTGTCTGTAATGGTCGTGACTTCTATCGACTTTCAAAGGCAGACTTACTTGTGCCCACAAATGGCAGCCCAGCAGGCAGTGACATCAGACCTAGAAATGATGTGGCCTGTAGAGTATGCAGTGAAGTGCAGTGCTCCACTTGTTTGCAATGGTTTTATTTTTCGACTAGTTTTTATCACACTTGGCATGAACAAGGGAACATGTGCTTTGCTAAATTTGAACTTTTAAGATGAAACTGAATTAACTGAGAACCAAAAAATTGCTTCTGAATTATCCTAAGATTGAAAAATGCCTTCCCTTTCATACTAGGAATGACAAAATAAAAGACAAATACATCTTGAAAGTTGAAATGTGAGCTAGGAAGATACTGTGGTTTGAGAACAACACTGTTGACTTTCTCTTTTTTTAGGAACCTGAAATAAGATTGTAATGAAAAGGCTTTTTCCCATCCAGTACACTTTTGCTAACGTGAAGATAGGAACTAAACTGAAACCTAAATAAATCTAATATAAGCACTAACCCTAATATAAGCAAGATTTGTTTTATTTTTCAACCAGAAAGTTTAATTAATGTGGCATTTCTTAAAACTTAGTATTATCACATACATATGATAAAACATATATATAACCAATATATAAGAAATCAGTATAACCCTTGCCCTAAAACTTAATCTTATATTCTTTTTTTTTTCCTGCTAGTATTAGAACAAAGTAACTGTATTGTCTAAAATGACCAGAGACATAACCGTGGAGATGCTCACCCCTCCTAAATTCCCTCTTCCTCCTCATAAAAGATATGCCAAGACACCCAAGTATAAACGCTTTGTATATAAAATGAGTGCCATCATGCAGATATTTTTAAAGAGTTGAAATCCAAAATAATGTTAATATAAAATTCAAGTTATAAATCACAAGATGTGTTTTAAGGAATCTAGTGATAAGTAATAGGTCAAACAACCTGAAAGAATCAGCTTGTGGTACAAGCTTCATTGCATTAATAATGTCACAGTTAGTATGTTTATTAAATTAAATATTACCAGCAAGGGTCTTCTAAATGCCATGTGCCTAACACTAGATTACATATTTATTTCAGAGTTAGCATAGTAAGAGGGGGAGCTATCACTAGAAGGTCTATTAAGCCATGGGTTTTTTTTCATTGCTTTAATGGAACTATTCAAATCAAATTTTTCACGCCATGCCTTGAACACTGCTGCAAACCATACTGTGGGTGTAAAATACATGCAAGGCGGATATAATCAGCTCAGATGCGACCAGTGACTTGTACACCATCAAGTTTACTTTATTGTGAAAGCAGTGGGGTTTTCTTTCAAGTGAATATATTTTTAAATATGTTGCAACCTGATTTAACAACCTGAAGACGGGAACCAGAAAGGCCCACAAATCTCAAGGCAACTGAATTAAACCAAGTACAATGCAATGCCTGAAATCTTGTCTAATTTGTCTCGGTCTTCCCTGTGAGACTCTTATCTTGTTCTGGCAAAAGAAAATCTGATTGTCCAAACGTAAATCTCGCATTCATATTGTAACTTAAATAAATCATGTAGACTCATCTTGCTTAAAAAGCCTCAGCTGACCTTTTAAAAGCCTGATTTTAGTGATTTACACTAAAATTTTATTCTTTCAAATATTAAAATTAGCCAAGTAATTGCCCACACAGCAGAGCAAAGTAAATATTTTTTTAAATTGAATTCTTATCACTGGTCATTAAAGATGCTGACTTTTGTGGCACCTGGCTGACTCAGTCCATGGAGCATTAGACTCTTGATCTCAGGGTTGTGAGTTTGAGCCCCAGGTTGGGTGTAGAGATTCCTTGAAAATAAAATCTTAAAAAAAAAAAAAAAAAAAAGATGCTGACTTCCTCATAAGTAACTTTGTCTAAAAATAAGAATAGTTGCTTTTCCTTTGGAGGACCTATTTTGGTTTGTTTTCACACAGGTTCTACTTTTTTCCTATCCCCATGGCTAAAATGCCTACATGATAAAGTAACTAATATACACACACAAAAAAGTGCTGTACCCGAGCACAGGCCGAACGTTTTATAAAATCAGTTACGAACACAAACACGCTGCCCAAATATTGCTATAGAGCGTTTTAAGTTCTCCAGGAATATAAATGGCCTCTAGGCAACAAGGCTTTTGTTCCTAGCCTGCACCCACAACAGAAGGTAGAACATCCTTGAACGCCTCAGTGCTAAAAAGATAAATACTTCGCCAAAACGGTGGGTCAGAGAGTTTTAGCAGTAGGATTTGTAAGAAAATGTAACTGCAGGAGGTAAGAGGGTTCAGAAAGTTCTCTCTAGCCCCTAAATTACTGCATTTTAAGAGCTCGGGTGACGTCAGTCCTAAAGACACAGAAACAACCTGGCTTTGGAAACAAACTGATCAGTAAGCTTCTGCTAGGCCTAAAAAGGCTGTCGGCCCTAAATCCCAGTCGTTCGCCTGGCCGTGGCGGTCGAGGAGCTACAAGCTGGAAAGGCCGCCCTCCGACACAGCCAAGGTTTCGGCCTGGCTCGAACGGACTCCCGAGAGCACAGAGCGAGCCTCCTGGGCTCCGGGCCTGCAGCTGGGCCCGGGTTGCCAGCCTGGACCTCCGCCCCGAATCCCTGTCTGGACTGGGACAGGACAGCCAGGGTGCAGCCTCCGGCCCGCAGACGAAGCAGGGAAGCCTCGGCCCAGGCTCAGCGTCGGGGAGCAGGCCTCCCGCACGGCCTCACTCGGCCGAGCTCCTGCAGACGCCCGCCCGCCCGCACCGGCCTGGGCTCGAGGGCGCCCGCCCGGACGGCGCTAGGCCCGGGCCAAGCGCAGCCTCGCCCGCCGAAGCAGCACGCACCGGCCGCCCGCGGCCGCAGCGCGTTCTGGCCACGCCTCTCGTCTACTCTGACCCGCGGCGTCCGCCACGAGAGGTACCAACCGAGGGCACAGCTCCCCTGGCTAGAGCCGCGCCCGCAGGCGACCGCACTCGGCCCCGAGCGGGTGGTTGCAAGTGAGTTAAGATGGCGCGGAATGTGAGTGGCGGGAAGGCGTGAGCCAGAATGCAGTGCTCGCCGCACGCTCGCCTTTTTTCTTCCTGCCTCTTTTAGAAAATACACCGTTGAAAACACACTTTTAAAAACTGAGGATATCTGCAGGTTGCGGGGAGGATTCCGTCCTCGCCTGACCCTTACCCTCACGGAGAAAAGGCAACTCGAAATCTAACCCGGGACGCGAACTTTGGTTGCTACAGGCCCTCCCAAATCCAAACTCTGATTTCCTTGGAACAGCAGCAGCTTCTCTGACACAGCGACGGTGTCCCTTCACTAGACACCCAAGACACTGAAAGCCAGTAAAACTGATCATGCTTGAAAGGGACCCGAAAGCACACTGCCTCCGAGAGGAGCGCGGAGCTGCAAATTTACCTCACGCTGACTCAGTCCACACAGCAGATGGTGGAGATGGTGGCAAAGCTGCAAGGGAAACGACCTCCCCAATTTTTTGAAGTACTTCCTAATAGCAGCTAAAGTGCGTCTTTCGGTACAAGGCACTACGTTCCTGTGAAATCTATCCTCGGCTGCTGAGAGCTTCGTTTCCACACATGACAGCAGCTCCTTTGCTCGCCGTGACTGTGGCCCGAGGGCGGCGGGGCCGAGCGCGGCCCCCGCACCCCGCGCCCTCGGGACCTTGACCGCTTGTGCGCCTCCTCCCCGGCGGCATTGGGCGGCCGGGTCACAGGAGCGCAGACCCAGTGGGGTGTTACAAGAGTACACTGCTCAACTTCTCTGGCTACACAGGCACCGTGTTTTGTACTTTTGGTCCTCTCGTTCAGGTCTTAGGTGTGGGAAGGGTGAAAGAAACACAAAGGAAAATCAGCCATCTCCTCTCGGTGTGGCAGACAAAACTCCGCGGAACGCCGTCTAGTGGCGAAATTGCCCAGGGACAGCAAATCGGGTTTGCTCCCCCCTCTCAATTTTCATTTTAATTGGAACTTTGAAGCCCCTTTGCATCTCTCAAATTGCAAAGGGGTTACGGGACAATCTCTAGGTGGTGGTACGTTTAGTCCCATAACCTGAGACTGACCCAGACTAAGCAAGAATGTTGAACCATTTTCAACCTCTTTCCTGGATCTCCTTTCTCTGGAGACAAAAGTACAAAAATCGCTCCTGCACGAAATAAAGTCAGCGCTCTGCGGACTCCTTGACTGAGACGCAGCGGACCTCCCTCCCCTCCCCGCCCCACCCCCCACCCCCCACACCCCACACGCTGGGATATCCACATTTCTGCATTCGTTCTCAAGGGATAGGGATCTGGCTTGGGTAGGGCTGGCCCAGGAATTCCACTGTAGAAGAGATGGAGCGGTAACCGTCCAGATACCTCCCAAAGCAAGTTTTAAACTCAGTGCCTGAATACCGACCGTTCCGAGTTTGTTCAATGAGTCCTTATCCCGCTCCAGCCCCGCCCAATCCCCCCGAAACAATCCACTCAAGAAATGTAGGCCATTCTGTGTTTGCATTTACAGATTCGCCACCCATCTCCAAGGCCTCGTATTTAAAGATCGGGATTTTCGACATCTGCCTAAAGCTGTGGTCAACAGCCTATTTTGACATGCATTTCAATCACACCCTACTCTTGCCCAAAGCCTCCCGCCTGTGAAATTGAAAGAAATTTTCTTAACTCCTTATTTAAGACCCTCCTTTTCCTGCTCGCATTATTTCCTACTTCAGAGAAAATCAGATAGCTATGATGAGGAACTGCCTACGTTTTCCTGGGGAAAAAAAAAAGTGCAACAAAGTGAAACTTGACTCATAGGGAACTAAGTACTTTGTAAGTAAGAAGGAAAAAGTAATTACTGGTACTGCTATAAAACAAATTTAAGTGGGAAATGGGAGGTGATTCCCATTAAACAGACTGCCCCATCCTGGAGTGGGAACAGGCTATTCTTCCTTAACCCTTAAAAGTAATCACCTATAATAAATTATTTTCAAACTGTAAACTGCTTTCAAACACCATAGCGTTTTACCAGATTTATTTACTTGTTATACACAGACGATACAAACGAGCAAAAAACAAAACGTTTCTCAATGGAGTGTGTACTTGTATAAATTATTCAGTTCACAGACAAAACGAAACAAATATAAAAATCACAACATTAGATTTACAGAAGAGCCAAAATATACACACGTTTAGACCCTGAATTCCTATTAGGAAAAATCCCCCCATGGACTGGAATCTAGATTGAATATTGTGTATGATGCATATTTCACATTAATTTTAAAATACAAAAAAAAAAGTATAGGTTTGCTACACAACATTAGAAATCCTACTAATCTATTTCCAGGGGGATTAATGCTCCTTATCAAATATAACAAGACTTAAGAGGGGAAAAAACCAGTCTTACTTGCATTAATGCTAGTGTTTTCCCAAGGAAGTCAAATTTCAGCTGTTTCTAGGTGGCAGGGAAATCATTTTCAAAACTAAAATGCAGTAAAATATACAACTCACACAATTTATCTTCACTAGACTACACTATAGTTACCAACAATTCAGTCATCTATATCATTAGTAGATATTCATTACAAAGATTTACAGCATATAAAGGTGGAGGGGGGGACTGAAAAGATATTCAGAAACAGTTTGTCAGCATATTTGGCACCTGCACAGACCAGTAATGGATTTGGCACTTTGGGGAAAAACAAATAAGGCAAAATAATATTGCTGATGTCGAGCTATTCTATTTAGAAGGGGGGGGGGGGGGTGGGGAGTGGGGAGGGACATACAACTCCAGTTAACTTTGCTTTGCAGGCATCATGCCACTTAATCGACTTGCCTATGAACAAGACACCTATCCTTTACAGGTGTTTGGTCGGATTCTCCTTAGCTATGTGTGTGCATTAGAGCACAGAGCAATTATTTCATGCAACGGATTGAGGGAAAGTGAGAAGCCCATCATTATCTATCAAGTATTTCACGTTTCCAGAGCCTCTTAGAATATTGTTAATTATCTCACAAGAAAAAATTTTAAAGTGGAGGGGGGTGGAGAAAATGGCAAAGAAAGGAAAAGAAACGAATGAAAAGGTTAAGCGTGAACTGGTTTTGTGCCTTGACGATGAAAATAAAAACTAGCCATTCGTTACAGTAAATTAACACTATATACAGTCATTTTCACAGGCTTTGTTCCACTAAAATTATTAACATCCCTACCATCCATCCATCCATCCACTCGGGGATAAGAAAGGACGCGCTGGGTGGGTCCGGGTTCTAGAGTCAACATCCTACGGTTAATGGGGAGGCCGAGACTTGGAGGGTCGGAATCGCTGCTGCCTGACAGGACTGCCCAGGTCTCCTAAAGGTGAAGAGTTTCATTACAAGAAAGAGAAGGAGAGGGTGAGAAAAAGACGAGAGGGAGGAGGCTTGTTAGGAGTGTAACTTCACAGAAGAAGAGTTAGGAGGAAAACCAAAAGGTTTACAGCAAAGTTGAAGGTCGGTGTGCTAACTGCAGAAACTGCTGTGCAAAAAAAGGTTAAAATCGCACTCGGAGACCTGTACTTATTCGTCGCAGACGGTATTCGAGGGCCAAGTGAAATGAGGGGGTGCGCGAGGTGGGGCGTGGGGAGGAGGAGCTGGGGAGAGCTGCGAGGGGCTGGCTGGGGGTGGGAGGCGGGAGGGGGCCGGGCCGCGGCGGGGCGCGGAGCCGGGCGGGCAGGGCCGGCCTAGCTGTGCGAGTAGAAGCCGTAGTAGCCGCCTATGTCCTTGGCGCAGTTCTTCTCGCAGTCCCGCTGGGCCAGCACCTCGCTCTTGAGCGGCGACGAGCTCTCGGACACCGGCGTGTCGGCGGGTGAGATCCGCCTCCGCTTGGCCTGCTCGTAAATCCCCGAGTCGCTCGAGTCGATGGACTTGATGGAGGAGGGCGTCTCGATCCAGCTGGAGTCGGACAGGTCCTTGGGCTTGGCGTCCTCGGCGGCGCCGGGCGGCAGCGGCGAGCGCTCGGCGGCCAGGCCCTCGGCCTCCTCGCCCAAATAGGGGTTGGCGCCCGCCATGCGGGCGGCGGCCGCGGCGCTGTTGGGCCAGCAGGGCAGCACCGAGCCCGACTTGGCGCCGCAGTACTGCGGGGGGCTGCGCGCGCCCCAGCCGGACGGGTCGGCGTAGTAGCCGAGCGGACGGCCGGTGCAGCCCGCCGCCTGCAGCGGCAGCGCTTTCACGCCCGCGGCCGCGTACGAGAGCAGCGTGGCCGCGTTGCCCGCGAAGTCCGTGGCTGTGTCGTAGGCCGAAGCGGCGAAGTCCAGCCGGTTGTTGGCCGGTGTCACAAACCAGCGCTGCGGCGACGGCGCGCCCGGGTCCTCGGCCTGCTGAGGCGACAGCAGCCCGTTGGTGTGCGGCACACTGCGGTCCGTGCCCGGCCCGGGGCCCGCGCCCGCACCGGGGTGGAAGCGGGCCTTGGCGTAGTTGCTCACGAACTGGTCCTGCAGGAAAGAACCGGCCATAGCGTAGCGGGCCCCGGGCACAATCTGCGAGCGCGGGGAGTCGTTGGGCGAGGGGGTCAGGCGGTCCATGTCGCAGCCAGTGTAGATCCTGCGAGGGAAGGAGAGAGAGAGAGAACCGAGGGGTGGCCGAGAGGTCCCCTCGGGAGGCAGAAGGGAAGGTCACCTCCACTTGTGGCCCACCCCCACACTGTCCATCTGTAACTTGCCGTCCAGGATGGAGAGAGACGAAAGGTCACAGACCTGCGTCCTCCCCCAAACAAAATAAATCGTGAAATTGTAGAGGGATCAATGTACTTATACAGGAACCTAAGCAAAATGCAGACCAAGAGGAAGTCTTCCCTCTCCCTCGCTCTCTCTCACCGACTGCACGGGGGATCAGAGAGCAGAGCACAGCAGGGGACACTCATCCCACTTCTCCAATGTATTTATAAACATGAGGGCAGATTCGCCCAGGGACTACGGTGTTCCTTGCCCTGTGGGCCTTTCCTGTGTAGTGAGAGTTTCTGCGCAAAATTTCTAAACAAGATATCCATTTCTTCACTCTTTTAAGAACACTTTCTTCCATTTGACACGCACTCGGGCTGTCCAGGTAGTAATCATGGAAGCCTGGCCTTCACCAGTCTTCTGAGACTTGAAGACTCGCTGCTGGAAGCCTCTACTGTACTTGCTGTCCATTGTTTCCCCCAGGTGATCCTTTACCCCCCACCTCTACCAATACTAACAAGAATTACTACTTAGAGACAAAGTCATCAATCAATACAATTCTTTTACAGAGAAAAGGTGCACTTTTTTTTTTTTTAAGTAAGCTCTACACCCAAGGTAGGTCTTGAACTCAGGACCCTGAGATCAAGAGTCGCATGCTCTACTGACTGAGCCAGCCAGGAGCTCCAAGAAAACGTGTTTTTTACTCTGATCTCTCCCTAGCTTTTGACCTTTATTGGTAAAAAACAAACAAACAAACAAACAAACAACAACAACAAAAAAAACCACAACAACAAAAAACACCAAAAAACACCTAAGGGGCAAACTCTTAACAGTGGTTACCGACCTCCTCTAAGCAATCTCCCACTAATAATAGCTAACCGTTACACAACTTGACTATGTGCCAGGCACCATTATCTAGGACTGTACAGATAGTAATTTAGTTGACCATCACAACAATCCTCCCAGTTAGGTAGCATTATTATCCCACTTTACAGATGAGAAAACTGAGGCAAAGGGAAGTTAAATAATTGCCCACAGACAGAAATTGTGTTCCTGGGAATCACCTTCGGTAAAATAATGAAAGATTCACCGTAGGCCCTGGGCCTAGAAAATCCCATTAGAATTGAGGGAGAACCAGAGATTGGATCAAGATTGGTAGAAGTGTTTTCTCCTACACATAGACACATGTCTCCCTTTCTATTTAGCTCACACATAAACGTTTTAATCTTTGATCAACACGCTGTTTTGAGAGAGAGCCTCAGTCTTGTCAGACCTTAATCCCTTGGGGAGGAGATTCCCTGGTGAGTGGCCAAGCAATCCTCTAGTCCCCCCTGAACCCTCATTGCTCTCCCTGTTTCTCCAAAAGTGAGCCATGCCCAAAAATTCAACATAAAAGGGGAAAGGGTGGGTGTCATAAGCCATTCTGCTCTCCCCTACCCCCTAAAAACCTGTCCGTTTGTATAGATGAAGACGTTTTTATGAAAAATACACAGTTTAAGAATCAAAAGGAAGTGACTTTTCCAACAGAAATCAGCCAGAGGAGGGCAGATGAGGGTAATGTTGCTGGTGCTCAAGTCCATTCTGCTCACTCTACAAAATTTCCCTCCTGAAATTTAATCCCAGGTTCAAATAAGAGAAGCAGAGGGAGGCAGGAAGGGAACGTAACCAGCAAGGTGCAAATATCTTCTGTTTACCACCACAATATTTTAAGAAGAAAAAAGCAGCCTGCAAAAGATACAGTTTAGATGCCCATCCAGGTCCCAACCCACATGGGATTACCGAACTGATTTGTGCAAAATAAAATGCTTTGGAACAGATGTTCACAACAGAATTAAAAGCTCAAAATCTACAAGACCCCCTAGTACAGAGACCAATATCTCTGGTCTCCTGGGCCACACACTTTCCACAGTGCCGGGTCCACATTTTTAGGTTGTGAGGACTAGAGTAGCTGAGTTTTTATTCTAGGGAATCATCTTGACAAGGCTTGCTTCCTCAGAACTACTTTTGGGGGAGGCACATGACAGATATAGACAGAACTATCAATGACTCTCCTTTCAATTTGTTATAAAAATACCAGGAGGGAAGTTTGCAATCTACCTGGAGATGGAATAGAAGCAGCCACTTGTCTAATTCTCCACAAATTTCATCTATTGCTGGTCAAAGAGAACTTCAAGTTTGTAGCTCTATCCCAGGCACTTAATGCAAGCCATGAAATTCACAATTTATGTACCCCTCTCTTTTGTGGCCAGAAAAAAGTGGGGGATTCCTATAATCCAGATTTAGATTTTGATATATATATATGTTTTCTATATAACAGTATTTGAACTCTTGGGCACTGTATCTGAACTCTGAGCAAGAATGCAAGAACAAACCCAGAAAGCACTAAGTTTACATCTACCGTTGCCCCCAGAGAACAGCATTTTGATAGAAAAGAAATGGAGATAGGTAAGGGAAGCCTGGAGAAAAGGGTACCAACACATTTAATTAAAACACGCCTAGATGCAAAGGATAAAAGGAAATATTTTTCTTTTGAAGCTTATAAATAATACACAGCAACAGCACCTGGGTCCTTCCCAAAGCCTTAAATAACTGCAACAGTGGCTCTGCTCATGACCTTGCCTATGGTGGGTGCACATTTTTATTCAGTCCATAGTAAACTTGCACAGGAAAAGCTATTACACAAAACTTGAAAACGGGTAAATAAAAGCCACATATGCCAAGGAGACTGTAACAACTGCCAGAGCCACATGCACTTTCCGGCAGGATCGGGCGGTTTCAGACACAGACAATCTGAGCTGAGCACCTGCAGCGCCACATACAGCTCAGCTCGTGCACCCGGGAACCAGGGCAGCTCCCCCAGCCAGCCAGCCCCAGAGGCCCACCACCAACTTTGTAACCCATAAGAAAGACAGAAATAAGTGGAGGAAATCTTTGACCAAAACTACGGAAGTACCAAGCCAGAAGGTCAGCAGAGAGAAGGGGAGCCCATGAAAAGGAAAGGGGAAACCTTAAAGACACCTTGTCTTCACACACTCCAGCTTCCAAAAGCCTTGTACACGACCATCCACCTTTGACCTAAAGCCCAATTCCACAACTACTTGAGAAGGAAGGTGCAAGATTACTTACGTGTCATAATTATCCCGAAATCCTTTTGCAAAGGGGTTGTGATCTATTTTCAATTGTGTAATCTGGATAAGACAAAAAAAAAAAAAAAAAGAAAAGATGAATAAGATCTCACCTTCTATACAGGTGGATTAGGTGTTGCAAATAAATCACCACTTTTTTTTTTACAAGGGCTTAAGGCCTGCAATTTCATTAAGTAGCCAGGTTTCCCTACCCAAAGATTTTGAGGGAATGAATGGAAAGGAGAAAAGAGAGAGCATCATGAAAGTTATGAGGAACATGTTTAAGTTAATGATGCCTAACACTAAAGCTTTGCTTTCAACTAGCTCTCCTGTGTGTTCTAAGTCACTTCAAATGCACATTTTAAAAATGCTCGTTATAAAAAGACAAAAATCTTTGAGGGGCACTTGAATTCATCACCAAACGTTGCCTATTTTAAACATTTCACCACATTTTTAAAAGTTGGTCATTTCTAATTCATAACCCCAAGAACTCCTAGCTGCATCTTAAAAAACCAGCTTTAAATTAAAATAAATGCATATTTTCATTTCTGATACTTTCATTTAAGTTAAAAAAAAAAAAAAAAAAACCACCATCACTCCTAGCAGTGAAATCAACAGAAGTAAAATAAGTTTTCGTGAACTTACAAATTCTGAAGTTCAAGTGCTAAAAAAAAACTCATTCCAAGGCTTCCGGGAATTTGATTTATTGTACTTTCCAGATATATGAATGTGTCTGTTCTTTTGCTCCCCCCAAAAGTGATGTTTTTATTTCGGATACTTTAATTTTTTGTTTAAGATAATGCCAAAGCTTGCCAAGAATAAAATGCAGGGGAAAGTCGGCTTGTTTCCTACAGGCAAGAAGGATTCGAAAGGAAAAGCAGGAAGGGGAGGAAGGAAGGAAGAAAGGAAGGAAGGAAGGAAGGAAGGAAGGAAGGAAGGAAGGAAGGAAGGGAGGGAGGGAGGGAGGGAGGGAGGAGATTTAAACCTGTTCTAGTTTGAGAACTGACTTAAAATTCCCAAGAGAAGAGGCCCTCGAAATCCTGGGCCCCTCAAAGGTGGCCCGTGTGACCCGCGATGGAGACGAACAAGAAGCGTTTTCCCACCGGCAAGGGATTCAGGGAAGGCGCCCGGCAGGCCCCTCGCCCTCCGCCCGAAAGGCACCGCGGAGCCAGCTGTTGCTGCTGTTAGTGCGAGCGGGGCACCGCCGGGGACGCGGGCCTCTGCCGGGGGAAGCGGGAGCCGCCCGCCGCGCGCCCAGCCCCCAGGCCTGCTTACATCGGTGTTCTGGTAGGCGGTGACGGCGATGAACTGAGTCTCGGGGAAAGTGAACGTCTGCACGCGGCCGGGCTGGCTGGTGTCCTCCGTGCCGTCCTCGTTCACTTCCACCACATGCAGGCGGGGCTGGTACTTATGCAAGGACTGTAAAACCACCATCTGTCCGGCGGAGAGAAAAGGGAGCGCGGGGCGGCGCGTTAGCGCGGTCAACGCGCGCGGGGCTGGGGCCGCGGGCCGCGCGGGGTCTGGCTGGAGCCCGCCGCCCCGGCTACCTGACCGCGGGACTCCCCTGGCTGGTGACTGGCTGGCTGGGGCAAGACCAGCCCTCGTTCCTCCCGGAGCCTAGAGCACCGGAGCACGGGAGGAAAACCGAACCCGACTGCCTGATCCTCGGGTCCTCCCGATCCGCCTAGCCCTCCTTATTTAGGAGGAACAAAGATTTTTACAACAAGCAGGTCCTGTGGGGGTTCCTTCTCAAAATCAATCAAGTATTTGGACAGTACTAGGGAAGGCCGGGAACTCGGGAATTGGGCAGAGGGCAAGAGCAACTTTATAGGAGGATAGAAATAGAATTTTTAAAAAGTCTTTTTAATGAAGCAAAGAAACATATGCCCAGTTTCTCATGCTAATGTAAACTAATGGACTGAACGTTAGTGAGGGACATGTGTGGGAGAGAAGGAAAGAGAAAGAGAGAGAGAGAGAGAGAGAGAGAGAGAGAGAGAGGAGCGCTTGAGCCACTGACCTGCCCATTGTTGTTTGAAGCTCCTTTGTTGTTTGTAAGTTTTAATTTTCCAAAAGAGATTTCTTGGCGCATCCAATGAGCCCCCGTGTTGGGGGAATCCGGATGCATATAGACCCGATTTCCTAGAGAAAGAAATACGTTGTTTACATATGCCCGGGGCACTGCCCAGTCCCAACTCCTCACCACGTAGGACGCACACGCACACACACACACACACACACACACACACACACACACACACCTTATACCACAGTGAGGCCCATTAGCTGGGGTTTTTTTTAGGCCTCGCTTTCTCCTTATTAACTAGAGATGATTAAAATAGCTTTTGCATAATCCTCCCCCTTCTCGCTGCTCAGTCTGTCCCCCTATCCCCCTCGTTTCCTTTTAGAAGTCATTGGCCGATCGTTTTAAAAGTCTCTCGAGCCAGTCCACAAAGGCTTTAATTAATCATTCTCACCTAAATAAGTGTCAGGAAAATGTGTTAATTGGAAGGACTTGCCTTGCACATTGGTGTCCGCTTTGCCGCAAGGAACCCATTTGCCTCCTTGAAACCTCCAGTGATTGGGATCCGCCAAAATCACATCCACAAAAATATTGTAATGAGCCGTGGGATCGAGACCAGAAATGTTAAAACTTAAAAAAGGAAACATGCGCCTATTTAAATTAAGGGGGGGGGGGGGAGAAAACAAGAGAAAAAAAAAAAACATAAATGTTAAAGATTAAATGCAAGAAGCGCGGCGCCAGATAGCAAAGCAAAACTTGTTCTCCCAGCGTCGATGAGCGAATGTTTGCTGGGTTAGAGAAGGGGCGGTGGGGGAGGAAAAGAAGTGGGGCTGAAGTCGGGGAGACCGGCGGGCGAGCTGGCGTGGGGAGTCGGCAGGTGTCACTGCCCAGGTGGAGAGTGAGGTTGGCGACCCGCAACTCTCTACCTGTCCTCGGTTCCGGCCGTTATTGCGTCCCTCCGATTTCCCAGCCGCAGGCCGGGACTCTCCCTCTCTTTCTCCTTTCTCCCGCCCCTGACTGGCTCTCAGACCACCTCTCTAGCGCGGGAATCCCCTTACCAACCTCACCGCGGCGGTTATACCTTCCACCTTCCCTTTTTCCAAAACCAGCCAACTCCAGGGCGCACCAGAGCGCCTTCCACTCCGCTCCCGACCCCAAATCATCGCTACCGGCGCGGTCACAACCCGGCGCACTTGCCCCCGGGCCGTGCCCGGAACAGCGACTGCCAAGAATGTAGTATTACCTTCCTTGTTTGGTGATGATCATCTCCGTTTGGTGGCGGTGAAATTTCAGCCAGAGGGGCCTGTTGCACAGGTACACCTGAGCTTTGCCGGGTACCAGTCCGGGCTGTGTGGAAGAGAACTGGTAGAAAGGGGCTCCTTGGTAGGAGTGGCTGTACTGCTGTGGGTAGGGGTAGCCGGCCGCGGGGTAGCCCTGCGGTGAGGAGTTGGACAGGAGGCTGTTGTAGGCTCCGTTGGTGATGACCGGGTGGTGGGCCATGTAGCGGCTGGGGCTGCCGATGGAGAAGGCGGGGTGCGCCGGTCCGTGCTGGCCGGGGTACGGGAACATGGCACTGGGAGCAGTGGCCGCAGACTGTGGCTGGCTGGACTGAGAGAGGAGGTAGCGATCTGCAGCAGAGCCATCGAAACTGTGACGAAGCTCAGAGACCCCGTCCAAGACAGGAGAGAGTTTACTTCTCTGGACGTCCCCTGGTGAGTCCTTGGAGTCAGGAAAATTGTCTGTATCTGACTGATTCGTCATCCCCCTGGTAATTTTTTTCAAAGGTGAACTTCTCTCCAGGTTGTCAGTGGTCGAGATAATGGGATGATCGTGCAAGACAAGCTCAGATCCGCCTGAATGTGGGTAGCTGCTGCTCACATTGAGAAATTTCTTGGAGAGCATGATAGAAGGAGAAAGGCAGTGCTCCAGCTGCATAGCTCTAGAACCTGAACACTCGCCCTCCTGTCCCTGGTTTTTAAAGTCCTATTTATCATAAACTAGAAATCCACAGACCCCCTCACTAGACAGAAAGCACTTCAACCAGCAAATGCTTCTCAAAGGTTTGATTTACTTTTTTTTTTCCCTGGGAGAAGAGATTGGCCAATTGACACTATGCAGCAATCAGAAAAGGCTCACTTTTGATCTTGCTGCTTGTGCAGCCGATGAAACGGCTCCTGCCATTGGTTAACTGCTGACAGTAATTTAATTAGATAGACATTAATTAGGATAATCACCTGGCTCCTGGTCGCGACGATCATGGCAAATTGAAGGGGATGATTTTATTGTTGGCTTGGGGGGTGGGGAATGTGTGTTGGCTTTACGTGAGCACTGTTGTGTCACCTTTAAGCTTTGTGACCACTGCTTTAGGAAGATTCAAAGATGTGCAATTTACTAAACATTTTCCTACCTTCCCCCCCCACCTCCCTCCTTTCAGCTGAGGGGCGGAGGAGGGAATTCGATGATGCTAGGAGACTTTTCGGATCTGAATGAGCCAAATATTCAGTTGAATGTAACGATTTCAAGTGCAAAGTATACAAAGCGCGAGCCGGTGGCCTCTTCTCGCCCTGTAAAAGTTCCAGAGTCTGTCTTTTCCAGTTAATACAGAAGCACATAACACCTGAGCCAGTCCTTTGTGAGAAGGTCCTGCGTGTCCTCGACGAACCGCCCCCCCTCCTGCACACCTTTTTAACTACATACATAAATAAATAAATCACTGCCGCTGAGAGCCACAGCCATGAAAGTGAGGGGGAGGGGGAGAAGTGGGGGCGAAAAGCAGCCACTCACCCACCCATCCACCCACCTCGGGAAGGTTCGGTTTCTTGCTCGAGCACAGAAACAGTGACAATCTATGATCACCTTTTTAAGTTTTGAAATAATCATAAGCTGTCGGGCTGAAGTGCCTTAATGTATTTGCAGTGATGTTTACGAGGTCTTTACTAAATATTTTATCAGCGAGCTTGGTTGCAGATTATCTGAAGAGCATCTAACTGGGGGCAGGCGCCATGCACGCGCGTCCCACTGCACTTCCTTCTCTCTGAGGTACTGGCTTGGCGACAAGGTTCAAAAGCCTCGCCAGGAACAGAGAGGGCCGAGTCCTCGCGCAAATGGGTTCGCTGGAAGCGCTGATCTGGGGAGACAGAGTGGAAGTGGTGTCAACGCAGTGATCGATGCTGAAAACTGGTCGTGTGTGTGTGTGTGTGTGTGTGTGTGTGTGTGTGTGTGTGTGTGTGTGTGTGCAATGTTTATATAATCTGAAGGGGAGAGGGAAAAAAGAAACATGCCAGTAAGTTTAAAATGAGGAAGAACTTACGGAGGAATAGAGAAAATAACCAATTTAAAAGGATGTTGGCACGAATGAATAGCACGAGGCCCAAAGCGACCCTGGGATGTCGGAAGAAATCTCCCAGCACTGGCTCTCCAGAGGAACCCAGCCCTGCGCCCGGACCAGAGGGCCAAGAGCAGCAGCGGCTTTACCCGGCCCAAGTTGCTTCCCGTGGCCCGGCACCCGCCAGCCTGCCCTCCTGAGGCTTTCCACGGGGCGCGGAGCCGCGCGGGAAGAAGGAGGAGGCGCGCGGCGGGAGCTGAGCTCGGCCCCGCGGGCTGGCGGACGGGCGGGCGGGCCCCGCGCCGAGCACCGCTAGGGCTGGCAGCCTGAGCGGCCATCCCCGAGCCCGGCGGCCCACCCGGCTTTGGTGCATTGTCTAACGTCCCCGAGCGGCCTGAGCGTAGGCTGCCCAGCTCCCCGGCGGCCCCGAGGGGGAGCCGCCGCCCGGGAGACGCAGGGGAGCGTGGGGAGAGCCGCGCGTGGCGCGGACGCCTGGGGCGCACACTCTTCCAGTGCCGGAGGCACGGCCCCGGCACCTCCGACCCGTGCAGCCGAAGTCTTCGAGAAGCGCGTCAGCCCTCCTCGGGCCTCGGCACTTCCCTGATGGAGAGCGGCGCTGAGGACACTGGGTGGGTCCCGGACTTGGGCAGAGAGGGGTTAACCAGACCCGACTTCCGCCTAGGCGGGCGCGATTTTAGAGCGCTGCCTCGGTGGGCCGAGCGGTCAGCGCGGAGCCCAGCCCGAGACCCCGAGGCGGGCTGGGCGCCTTGGCTGCAGAGGGCACCAGCTGTGGCCTCCAGCAGGGCGCCGCGAGCAAGGCCCAGGGCGGACGGCCCTGGGCTGGACAAGTTGATGACCAGATGTCCCAGACTCAAGCCGAGACAGCTTTCTGATAGAAAAATACAGCCAGACCCATTTTTTTTTTTTTTTTTCCCTTTCGGAAGCAAATCTCAGCTCCTGGCCATGAAGCTTCATAAACAAGCAGGGCCTTGGTGTTGAGGCATCGAGTTGCGGGGGAGGAGACAGTGGCTATGACACTTTTTGACACTTGGTTTTTCTGCCCTTCCCTTTACCTTCCACCACCATTTCTCCCCGAGGTTTTTGCCCAATTTTGGTTACTCTGGTTTTTCTCGTTTCTTTGATCATTAACTTCTTTGTCCCTGAGCGCCTCTCTGTCCACTGCTTCCAAGATTACCCCCCTCCTTTTTCAGTGGGGTACAAAGCCTTAAGTATGTAGCAAAAAGGCGAGACTGCACCTGGGCTCCTTTCGAGCGAGGCTCATTCCTTTTGGGCTCATTCCCAGCACCCTGACTTGGCTTTTTCTTTTTTAAAGAATGGAGAATGATGAAATGTTAAAGTATAGAAGAGGGATAGAAAAGGGATAAATTCCTCAGTTTTTTTAAGGAACTGGAATAGGAGATTAATGTACATTCTGACTTTATCAGTACTAAATTCAGTGATTCCTCACTACAGGCTATGCCTTGAACTTACATATGTTCAAAAAGGAAAACTCTAGACTTTCTTCAAAATCAGCACACCTGCTCTTGAGCCATACTTGTGTGCAGCAAGTATGTGCAGACTTGAAAGTGCATACGAACCATGCCAGGATTCTTGATTCAGGTCTGTATTTATAATGTATATTCTGTATATACAATGAGCTCCCAGAAGACCCAGGGGCTCCTGGTCCAGGAAGATCACTGAATTGTTGAGGCTGGAGCTTCCAATGTCCCCATGTCAGTCTGAGAGGAAAACAGGGACAGCTCAATGCTAGAGGCAAGCAGTTTGGGTTCTTGTGCTGCTTTAACACTGCATAATAGATGGGCAAAGATGCTCACATAAGCACACACACACACACACACACACACACGCACACACACACACACACACACCTTATTGAGCCTGTGATTAAATAAGTCGTTTCAATGCCTAACTGGACCTGAGCCACCAGGCTGCTGCTGAAATAGCTGCACATTCCAGGACAAAAGTGTTCATTGAGACTCAGGGCATCCTCATTTCGATCCATTCCAAATCTCCAAAGAAAATGCAGGGTTTTGCTAGGAGGGATCTGATAAGGTTTTGAAATTGGGAATGTCTCTAACATGAACCAAGTAGAAGAAAGTGGTACTGGCCGTGGGAAGTCCAAGGTGAGGTGATCAAATGAGAGCAAAAGGCAGGCACTGTGTAAACCTTCTCAGGAGACATTTTCAGGAGAGTAAAATGAAAAACAAAAAACTATTTTCAAATGGAATGTTGAGAATAGCCCTTGAATTATTGAGGCCTTCTTCTAGGGGCATACATACTGTATGGAAAAAAAAAATCCTGACTAGCTCTAATGAACAGTATCTGCGAAACAAATCATAGATAGAACCCTATTTATGTAAAGGGAAAAACCATGTATCCAAAAAGTCTGCACACAAGATTAAATTAGGCAAAAGGAAAACTTCTGCTAACTTCCACTTATATTTTAATTGTAAATGGTTAGCTGTTGTAATTTCAACAATTATTAATACATGTTACATGTCCTACATAAAACATACTGTATGTAAAAGAAAAAGCCACAGGACAAGCAAATGCTCAGAATACCTCTTACTCCACCAAAAAAGTCTATGAAACACAGTGGGAATTTAAGCCATTTCTACTTTTAGTTTCTGGTAACTGTTCATTAGGCAACCAATAAGAGCCTAGAATTGTTCAAGTAGGACAGTAATGTGGTCTACCACGTCATTCCTACCACTTCTAGTAGAGGTTAAGTCTAAATTCCAAGCCCCCAAGTAAAACCCTCTTTTTAATGAAGCCTCAGAAACAAACATTTTTACCATATTTTCACAAAGGGTACAGACAAGAATGAAATCTGTCTCATATGTTTTCCCATACTCCTTGGTGTACCCAGTATGGTGCTGTGCCATGAGGATTAATGGGGCAGTTATTTATGTAAATTAGGTTAGGAACAGGTTGAGGGGTAAGGTCATCTACAAAACCTGCCATTAGTCAAATTTTTGTCTTTACCAGAAAACTGAGTATTTTTAATTTGGAAAAGATGAGAGAAAGCAGAGTTATTTATGTGTTCATATTAAACTCACATTATGGTGACTTTTCTCATTTTGCTTTCAAGATTATATACCTTCTATTGCTGTCTTAGCTAAAAGTCTAATGGGAGTCGCAGCCGGCCACTCCCAAATAATCTCAACACTGTTGGTAGAATGTACTCTTTAAGAAAATGAAAAAGTCTAAATTAACATTGTCACCTTTTTCTTAAATGTACTCCTCTGGAACCCTGAAAAGTATAATACATTAAGAAACTGAATATATAATATTAATTTGTGACAGATACTTCAAATAAAACATGTCAACATTTTTTCCTGGGTTACTCACTAATGGGGCAGCAACTCCTTAATGGCAATCATTTTACATTTGTCAAGTTTTGTTATCACATTGATGTTTTATGTATTATAAGATCTTAAATTGCAAAGAGAAACATATCTTTGTGTGAGATTTCTAGAGCACTGTCAAATGTTACTCTGTCAATTCCACCCAGTGCCAAAAAACCTCAGGAGACATAGATTGTAAATGTATTTTATTTTGTAAGCAACAATCAAAATATATTTGTGTTACTGTTTTCTTCAAATATTAAATGGGATCTTAACAAAATTTGTCCACTTTGATGTATTCTTATACAACTTTGGAATCTGCAAAGACCCTGACCAAAGAAACAGAAGTAATTGCACAACTGAGACTGAAGGTGTTACAGTGCTGCAAATGATGCCAGATGTCTTACATTGAACCAAACACACCTTCAGAGGTCCCTTGATTTTGAGCATTAGGAACAACAGAGGAATATACGCTGAAAAGTATCACTAATAGCCTTTTGCATTGTTTTATTTAAATACGACAGTATCCAACATAGCTGCTAAACACTGGACGATATTTGAAGTCATAAGTACATCCACATGTTCCTCCAAATGACGTTTGGGATCCTAAATAAAAAAAAATGGGGAAAGAAAAAGAAAAAAGAACGATGTTACTGATAGAACAGTTACTTAAAGTAGCTGATGAAACTGGTAAAGAAAGCCAAACCTAAATTTATATATATATGTACAATTTAACTTTCCTAATATATCGCTACATTCTTAGGATTTCTAAATTAATTAAAAATTAAGTACCTGATAAAATAATAAGATTTACCCCGAAAGACTGATTTACACAATTGATGCTATGACTCTGTACCAGAAATTACAAAGAGTAACAAGGAATTCTATAAAGCCGCAGCATCTGATTTTTTAAAAAACAAAGTTTAAGCATTTATATGTGTGCATAAGCCCAAGTATGTGTGCGTATTTTGTGTCTTTCATATTTATTGACCGAGTGGGCTCTTTACTCAAAGCAGACATACCAATAGGTAAGAGTTGAATGTGAATTCTCATTACTTCCTCTGTAATTTTAATTTAAATTTAATTCATGTATAATTTTTAGTATTTCAGGAAAGGTGCTTTAAATGATTCAGGAAATATTCTTGGATCAAAAGTCAATGTTAGTTGTTTAAACATTTAAATGCAATTTGGATCAATTCTACATTGTTAAGAATATATATTTTATACACTTATTTTGAGAAAAAAACTATCATAGTAAAAGTATATAGGTATAGTCTTTTAACTGAAACCTAATTAAATCCATATATAAAATGTCTTAGTTAAAAATGAGGCTTAAAATAACATTATAATAAATGAAGTCAAATTAAAATGCTTAATTTATATTCATGTCTAAGGCTGAGCTGAATGAAATCTATCAGCTAAATATGAAAGCTTTAAAATAATATATGTGTGTGTGTGTGTGTGTGTGTGTATACATATATATATTGCACACATTAAAAAAACTCTCAATTAAAGCATTATTTTCGTTTGGGTATTGCTAAAATACCCAAGACTCCTAACTTTAAACAAATGTTCATCACTGGAATTATTTCTTGGCTGTTCTTTCCTAAATTACAATTTCAATATATGCTTGATTTCCTTAAACAAACCCAGGGATGCAACATTATACAAATAATTTTAAGTAACTAGACCACATATTAAATTTTCTTTATTTCAGAAATACACCTTAGGACATTTTAGTGAAAGTGACTTTTTGAAAGCCCGGGAGGAGAAAAAGATAGTGATCTGATTCCATTCTAGACAGGTTTGCTTTTGCCATGCGATAGGTTAAAGCAGTGAAATGCTGTATTTTGAAAAATGATTCTGATCATTATTCAACTTTGCCCATTACATATTTTTCAGCTTTGCCTTTAATTTAGACCTTTTACTTGTTGCTAACTGTTACCACAATCTCCATCGTAGCTTCAGATTCATTTAGTCAAAAAATCCTAAATTCTCTAAAGGGTAAGGCTCCAAGCCGGTGATCTAATAATAAATATGAGACTACAATAAATAGTGGGAAAAGACAACGAGAGTAACTGTATCACACAGGATGAGAGATTAAGATGAACTATACTTCATTTTGTTTTGGGAGAGTTCTTGTTGTTTTTAAATTATAATATGCAGACTGCAGTTGAGATTTAATTTCCCTGATTATGATATTTAAGTCAGACCTTTGCCCCTCCTGCTTTGTTGGAGTAACTGGTTTTGTAGTGAATTGGTAACACACTTCCCTCAGTTATCTACATTACTTCTTGTGGCAGCTGGGTGATTCTTAGAGATTTCCCATCCAAGAATGGTCCTGGCCCAAACCTACATAGCTTGTGAGATGTGATGGGATCAGAGCATATGGTAGGATGGCTGAAAGCAAAGACAGCTTAGTGTCTTGCATCTGAAATATCAAGATTCTGCCAACATCAGCAATATGATAACCATGTTCCATGAAATGAAAAAAAATGTAATCAACATTCTTTAAAAAACAGTTTAATTAATCTGTAGATTCTTTTAATTGGTTGGTGTGTTCCCCCAACCCTCAGAAACTAGGAACTAAAATATAGATTTCATCTTGGAAAAGTGAAAGAGCAAATACTTAAAACCCTTCTTCACTCACTATACTCCAATGGGGCTCTAAGCCTTCTCAGGAACATTACCTACATATTGAAACCTAGAAATTGACAAACTGTATCATTTAAAAAACTGTTACATATGAAATAAATCTACCATTCTACTATTCACTGATGATGTTATTTCCAGTAAAAATAATACTTGAAAAATTAATACAACTCAGGACCTAAGTTTCCTAATTTATTTCTAGTAAATTATTTTCACTAAAGATAGTATCTCACAGGTATGTATATTTGTGACTTCACTATATATGGCAAAGAGAATTTGACATCAAGTAATTCAGTGACCTTTAAAATTAGCATCGTATTTACATGACAGAAGAAAAATGTAGAGTGAACAGACAGGAAAAAAAATCATGCAGGCCCTAAAACAGTTTTAACTCTACAAGAGCATGTTATTATGCGACTGCATAACCTATTACGGTATACCTCACCTGCTTGCCAACATTCTTTATTGCCAGCTGTTCAGGTGTCATCTTATCTTCTTCTTCTACAGCCTGTGAACGAAACACAAAGGACAGAGTTTCAAATTCTAAATTTACTTTTCCCACTGTAGAATATTCAAAGACAATGGTGACCATAATTTTCATTCACAGAATCTTTGATTCAAGTGACTTATTAAACAAAAACGTGATTTTGCTACTCTTTAGAATAACCTTCAATTGTAGTAAAAACGACTACCACCATCATTTTGAAAACAGACTTAAGAAATATGTAAAAGAAACTGAATATGTTAAACTGGACCACCAAATGATAGTATTAACTCTCTGGACGCTGTCACAGAATTCTTTGAGGGATGGCTAAACCGGAGGACAGAAGCCCCCGAGGCAGCTGTTTATGGCACCATGATGCTAACTAGTCCTATTCTGTGTTCTTTCCCTTTTCCTACTCCCGTCACACCTCTGCCCCAACTTCCCATTTCTTTGTCTCCTTTTTCTTGTCAACTGAATCTTTATATACCCAGTATCTATTTAACTACCAGTATCTCTTCAGATCAAAGGAGCTTCTGGCTTTTTTTTAAGGTTTATTTATTTATTTATTTTTGAGAGAGAGACAGAGAGAGAGAGAGAGTCAGAGAGACAGGAGACACAGAACGTGAGAGAGAGAGGGGCAGAGAGAGAGGAAGACACAGAATCCGAAGCAGGCTCCAGGCTCTGAGCTGTCAGCACAGAGCCCGATGTGGGGCTTGAACTCATGAACGGTGAGATCATGACCTGAAGTTGGATGCTCAACAGACTGAGTCATCCAGACGCCCCAAGGAGCTGCTCACTTTTGATCCACTTAACAAATCATATAGTTTTCTCCCTTCACAACTCTACACATTTAAAATCTCTAAAAGTAGTACCTGTATTCAGAAAAAAAATCTCACTTCTCCATGACTGGTCTTTAGTAATCATGAAGAAACAGAGTAATGTGAAGTTTTCAGCATGAAAAACGTACTTGAATTAAAATCCAAATCAAGTAAAAATGAAATCAACCAAAATATACATAAACCATTTTCTAGTATTATCAGTTAGCTACAAACACTTAGGTGCATGACCACAAATTTTCTAGCAAGTAATTATGAAAAATTACAGAATTTAGATTAGCTACCATCACTGTCACCCTCTCTCAACAACAGCACCACCATAAAACCTCTTTATTGAGAAGGAACCTCCTTAAGAGTTTGGGTATGTTTCTGTCTGAATGAAGCCAGGACTCTGTATCAGGTGAACTCCTTGTCTTTAGTGCCTGATAAACGGAAAACAAAGAAAACTGAAGGGTCACCAACCTTAAGAAATAACACCACAGCACTTACCACAAAGATGGTTACAAAAGAGGGTGAGATGGTGGGGGTAGAAAGCAGGAAACCAAAATCCCAGTGAGGGTTAGATTTGGATACTCTAAACTTAATAATCTTGCAGCTGCCAAATTTCTTCATGTGTGAACAATGAACATGTAGGAAATGCAATCATCAGACATTTCCCATAAACTGGGAAGTTTGGCTGCATTTCACACCTTCTTAATAGTTTTGTAAACAGAGAACTTGAAAATGAGCAAAGATGGCAAGTGTCTAATTTTATAAATGGACAAACTATCTAGAGAATTTTCCCCAGTAGAACCTGCCTAAAGAGAAAAGATGGTGAATAAGTACTGTATCTAGTGATTATTAGAGGATACTTATTTACAACACATCATCAAGAAAATACATTTATGACTCATAAAACTGAAAGAAGGAAAAATAAAAGTTAATAACACTCCAAATCTAGAATTCCCTAGATAGAGAGTATGTTCATTTTCAGAGTCAGATGTCACTCCTATTATTCTCAGCTAGTTAAAAAAGTATTACCTAAGTGGGAAATTGCTTCCCCGCTATCCCAACAATTTATATATATAGAAACAAAGACAACACATAAAAAAGTTTCTTTTCCTCAATTACTTTGACAAATCCTGACACTATACCTTACCTACTTGAAAACATTATTGATGAATGGAACAATTCACTTAAGTTGTATTCTGCATTCATTCAGTGTTAGCTGCTCCATGCACATGTCGAAAACAGTACAGTATTGGAAGGAGGTAAGAGTTTTGGAATTTGGCTCAAAATACCAGTCAAGGTACAAAATAGTTATTACAAAGTATTATGGAGTATCACAAATATCAAAGATGGCGGGTACGCAAAGATGAAAGTCAAAAAGCATTTTTTCACTTTTTCTCTTCACTGGTCCTTTTCTAAAAAGGTTAAACAGAACATAAAAAGTTCTAACTTAATTCTTAAAATCTTTTACATCATTTAACCACTTTACCAATTAGTTTTTCCATTTCCAATAATTAAAAGAGAGAGTTCACAAACTCTTTGAGAAGTGCAGATGGTAAAAAGTACTCCCAGCCATAGATGCCATCTGGAAAATGAGGAGCAGCTGTAGATTTAGGCATATACTAAGGTTGCAAACCCCCATGACAAAGAATAAGCACATCTCTTTCATTCTAAGATACACCAGATCAGACCAGATCATCACATCAAAACCTTGAATGTTTTCTCCACTTACCTAAGTTACCTAGATCTCATCTGCCATCTGGGCATGACCAGTTTGTCTTCATTCATAGTTCTAATCTGGCTAGTCACCAGGAAAAATTAAGAAATGGTAGCAGCAGAAACAAATGAAATTCAGGCACAGGCAGTGTCCTCACTAGGGGAACTTCTGTGTTTATGGCAACTTCTGTGATTTGGCATCAAATTTTGCTTTTGCATTCATGCTCTTCGGTTTACTCAACCAACAAAAAAGCACTGAAAATGTTTGTGGCTATTCACACTAGAAACGTTTTTAACAGTTTATCAACAAAGACCCCCAGATGGCTATCCCATCATGCACGGTCTGCACAGTTCTAAGAAATTCCTAGAATTTGGTCTGTTATGTTATCATAATCCCCTCAGACGTACCCCCATGTTAAACAGGCTTTTACTAAACCCATTAACTTCATTCTCCTTTTTCTGGTAATGGTCAAATTTCTTAAATGGAAAACAGGTATCTCAGATTCTACCATTTTATTTACCCTTTAAAAAATATGGACGGGATCTTTTGCACTTCATTTACACTCTTTTAAGGATCTCCACCAGGTAAAATCCAATGAACTCAGTTTTCTTGAACTTTCTGAACGCCTTAAAGAGCTTCTTCAATCGCTGTTTTCTCTTCTAACCCTTTAACCTCTCTGTTTTTATAACACCATGTCTCCTATTCCACTCCATACTTCTCTGGTCCTTGGGCTTCTTTTCTTCCCTTTGAAATATTAACTTTCTTTACTCTATAACATTCCCTGATCCCATTTAATAAGCACGTGCTTTCTAAAATCACATAGATGGTAATTTTTTTCACCATCAATCTCTGCATAACTGCTAGTGAATTTCAAGATATTGTCTTTTCCTTCTTTCTTGATTTTATATGAAGTTAATGTATTGACTATATAACTGAAAATCACATTACTGGGTTAAGGGTAAAGAACAAGTTTAAAGAAATGGCTTTTATAAAACATACTTGAGAAAGCAAAATTAGCACACATCAAACAATTAGAAATCTGAGACAGGAGAAGAGGTGTGAGTTTGGAGAATATAAAATTGGTTTTCCTACAACTATCAGTAATTACATATTACCAGACACTTGCTTTTACAAATATTGATTTACTGACTCCTTAAAACATCCCAGTGAAGTAAGTTAATATACATTTTATATGTAAAGGAATTAGGCACTATCTCCTTGGGAGAACCATATGTTAATTCCAGCAATACTCCTATTATATATAAAAAAAATGTATTTCTAACTCTCCTTTTGAAATAGCTTGCAACACTTTAGGTACATTCTATGCATGTCCTCGACAGCAGAATTTTCATTTACATATTCAATAATCACTACTAAGTACTCCCTCTGAATAAGATAGTTCTCTCTTCAAGGAGCTCACATTTGGGCTTTACTTGCCTGGAAATCTCAAACTGCAATGCAGTATGAAATATACAAAAATGGAATGTGCACAAAGAACAATGGGGCCACATATAGAATATAGCCAATAAGCAATGCAACTGTGACTTCAACAGTACTATCTATCTCCAAAGACCTTGAAGCAATATTCATGACAATTGAGGAAATAATTACTTTATAATGACATATCCTGGATAATAATAAAGCCAAACCCATGATTTAATAAGCAGCCTGAACAGCATAAATTCTAAAAATCTTACAGGGAATCCAATTTAAAAGTGTAAGTACATGAAATAGGGATATACAATAAACATCATAGGTGTATGTGTATGCACCCATAACAGAAATTATAGTTCAGCCTGTTGAAAAATTTCTATGACAGAATCTACTAGATGCCTACCCAACATGTATCCTCCCTTTCTTCTTTTGTAATACCACCCTAATTTCCTTAAAGACAGTGCTGCTCCCAGGTAAAAGACCACACTATATATATAGCCTTTCTCAAAGTAGATGTGTCCACTTGAGTTCTGCCAACGAGACTATAATCAGAAGTGCTGTTGGGTAGGGTTTACGAAAAGGACTGTGAAACGGAGCAGATTTAGCTGGGGCGCATCCCTCTCTTTTGCCCCTCCTTTTTAACCAGTTACTGGGAACTCAGATGGGATGGCTAAAGCTCTAGCAATCACCCTGAATCATGAGGATATCTAGAGGATGGAAGCCAATATGAGGAAAGTGGAGCAAAATATAGGAGGAATCTAGGTTCATGAAGACTTCAAAGTGTCATACTGGCCTTGACTTGCAAGACACCTACATTTCTTTCTTTTTCTTTTTCTTTTTTATTAAGAGACCTACATTTCTATCTTGTTGAAACCATTGCTACTTTGAGCTAACACAATCTTAGATATAAGCAATATCTGGTTAATGCAAAAACTGAAAACAATTCAGGATTTACATGAAGTATATATTATTCCTCTACTTCCCACCTTTGAGGTGACACTGTTCATAACATAATATGTTGAGATAAATGTGAGATAGGTATCTTTGAAAAAGAAAAGGAAGGTAACATAGTAGGAACTTTTCAAATTGTTATACAATTCAATTTCTACACATAAGAGCAGGTTGTAAATACTTCTATAAGTCGGTACTTATAGAATTTTTCTTCAAAATAAACCTTAAAAGAGAACATGTTAGTTTTAAGAGATATATGCATTTATAATTGAAACATAGCCCCTCTGCAAAGTGCTGTAACTCTTTACTTACCCACTAGTGATGCATTTTCCCAAATCATTTCTTAAATTTGAAAATAAAATTTTTCTTTGACTACTTAATAAGGTTGAACTTGTCTTTTCATGTTTATATGCCATTTGTCTTCAGTGAGTTTTCCAGCTGTTTTGTCCAAAATTATTGTTTTTTAAAACTACGTTATAGGGATTCTTGTGGATACTATACAATTTTTTTGGATGCTAGTCTTTTCTGTGTTACCAGTACAAATATTTTCTCCCAGTCTGACTCCTAACAAGCAGTCAATAAATGTTAATTTATTATTTTTGTTGCAGATAAACCATACTGTCAAGTTATCAAAACTGTAAATTACCTCATTGATATTCTTACTAGCATTAAAGTAATCTTCCCTATAATAGTATATATTCCCTATATAGTAATTTTTCCTATAATCTAGAATCAATGATGATTTCCAGCTGGAACACTACATATAAATCAGGGCACGTTCTTCAAAGCCAGACCTAATTCGGCTGGAATTTAGTTTGTACGGGCCCATCAACTTTTTTCAAAGCTAAATTATCTCCAAAGACTTCTTGCTACATGTGGCAAGCTTTACAATACTGACAACAATATTTACAATACTGAATCTTCCTATGTGAAAACAAAGGAATCTATTTTATAAATGTTTTTAGTATTATTGAAATAAGCCATATACATTTAAACATGTATTTCTTATGGTAATTATTTCTAAGTATTTTATAAGTTTGGATACTATGAACTGACTTGCCTATTACAGTTTTCACCTGGTTTCAGCTTATGTAATTGCATGGTTACCACATACATAATTCTCTATTTTAACAGTTCTGATGGTCTTCTAGTTTAGTCTCTTAGATTACTGTTTGATTGTAAACATATCCTATCATACTTAAATAATGATAATCTGTCTTGGTCTTCCCAATATTTATTTATTATTTTGTTTTTCTTATCTTATTGCACTAGCATAAACCAACATTTTCCCAGTTAAAATAGCTACTGTAGTAAACCAAATGTAATCATATAATTACATGTTTTATATCTAATCACATAAAAAATATGCCTGAATTTTCTTTCAGGTTATAGAGTAGGTACTATTTCTACCTGAAAGGTAAAGTGTCAGATCTCAGAATTTATAGGGCTGCATGTTTGAAAACAAGGTAAATTTTTATGTCTCTGTTATTTTTTTCTAAGTTTTATTTATTTAATTGATCTCTACATCCAACGTGGGGCTCGAACTCATGACCCTGAGATCAAGAGTTTGATGCTCTACCATCTGAACCAGCCAGGTTCCCCTCTTTATGCTATTTTTTTTTTTTTTTTTGAGAGAGAGGGAGGGAAAGAGAGAGAGAGATTGTGTGGGTTTGTACAGGGGCGAGTGTCAGAGGGAGAGAGAGTGAATCTTAAGCAAGCTCTAGGCTCAGCAAGGAGCCCACTATAGGGCTCAATCCCACGCCCCTGAAATCATGACCTGAGCCAAAATCAAGAGACGCTCATCCGACTAAGCCACCAAGCACCCCTTATTTTATTCTTAAAATGCTCCTTTTATAATTCACTTTTCACTTGCACATTCATTTACAAGTATCCAATCAAATATTATCAGTATTTTAAAACCTGATACATCTTAGCATGAATAAATTAGAGGAGATTTAGAATAACAGAGTGTGGTGGTTGTAGTTCAGTAATTAGAGAAATCAATGACTAGTAATCAAGCAGAATCTTTGTGTGGAATTCAGACTTGAAATAGAAAAGTTGGGACAAAGGAATTTAATTATTTTCTAATCTTCTTTCACTTTAGGAGCTAACTGGCACCTAACAGTAATTACCTTAGTTTAAAACACCAACCAATTAAAAAGAATACTATGAAGAATTGGTAGCATGGGCATTTCTTTTTATATTTTAAGTGTTACTAAAAACTCCACCACATTCTCTTTCAATCACAGAGGGAATTACATTCTCAAATTTGGACTCCTTCATATCACAGCTTACACATTGTTTTCATTTTATAACCAAACCTTACAAGTTTTTGAGTACTACAGAGATTTTTTAAAACTGTAAAATAGGAAAAACTTCTGTGGATGGGCAGCAGTAACCATAAATAGGTTATTTCCTGGCAGTGGTACCAATATGAATTTACTTAAAACTTGCAATGTTACAGAGAAATGAAAACCATTCCTACAGTCTGCTGAATAATATTACTTAAGTCACTAATGTATAAAAGGTTAACTGTTTTAAGTATGATAAACTATTTCTTTCTCTTTAATCTTCACAGCATGAAAAACATATACTAGAAAGATAAAAAAAATTTTCCCTATAATCGAGAATCAATGATGATTTCCAGCTGGAACACTACATATAAATCAGGGCATGCTCTTCAAAGCCAGACCTAATTCTGCTGGAATTTAGTTTGTATAGGCCCATCAACTTTTTTCAAAGTTAAATTCTCTCCAAAGACTTCTTGCTACATGCAGCAAATTTTATACACTCTCCGTTGGCTAGTATTTATTTGGTAGGTTAATGTAAAAAGAAAAATATTACTTTCTTTTTAAACTTTGAGAGAGAGCCTGTGAGCACATGAGCGAGAGAGGGGCAGAGAGAGGGAGAGAGAATACCAACCAGGCTCCATCATGTCAGCACAGAGCCCAATGTGCGGCTCCATCTCAGAAACCGTGAGATCATGACCTAAGCTGAAATCAAGAGTCGGATGCTTAACCAACTGAGCCACCCAAGAGCCCTGAGAAATAATACTTTTTGGTGTGACAACCAAAAAAAAATTTTAGCTGTCTCCAAAATCTTAAGCTCTAGCTCCTATCATTAAATTTTAGTCCTGTATTTCTACCTGCTTGTTTAAAATACAACTCGATCTCCTTTCTCAATCCTTCTACTTCAAAATTGGAAAATTTTCATGGTACTAACATACTTTTAGTCACCTAGGTAGGAAACCCTGAATTCATCTCTGATTCCTCCTTCTTCTTTCACTCCATCTATCCAGGTGCCATGTTTTCTTTATTTGTCTGCTGATGCCTCTGTTCCCAATACTACTCTGGTAAACCAAAATACCTAGTACCTTTTGTTTGGGTAACAGCAAGCTCCTCCTGAACAGAACCTCCATGTCAAATCTCCTCTTCCGGCACAGCCCTTCTTCTACACTGTCGTCAAATTACATTTCTAAAATTAGGTTCTGGGATATCATACTCCTAGTCAAAAATAACTCTCTCCTGGGACACCTGGGTGGCTCAGCTGGTTAAACGTCAGACTTCAGCTCAGGTCATAATCTCATGGTTCATGAGTTCAAGCCCTGTGTTGGGCTCTGTGATGACAGCTCAGAACCTGGAGCCTGCTTTGGATTCTGTCTCTCTCTTTCTCTCTGTCCCTCCCCCACTTGCCCTCTGTCTCTTTCTCTCTCTCAAATATAAACAAACATTAAAAAAATTAAAAAAAAAAAACCCAACAACTCTATCCTGGTATTCTAAATCCTGTTACTTGAATTCAATAACTTTAAAAAACTCTTCCCGGGGTGCCTGGGTGGGTCAGTTGGTTAGGCGGCCGACTTCGGCTCAGGTCATGATCTCGCGGTCCGTGAGTTCGAGCCCCGCATCGGGCTCTGTGCTGACAGCTCAGAGCCTGGAGCCTGTTTCAGATTCTGTGTCTCCCTCTCTCTGACCCTCCCCCGTTCATGCTCTGTCTCTCTCCGTCTCAAAAATAAATAAACGTTAAAAAAAAAAAAATTAAAAAACAAAACAAACAAACAAACTCTTCCCCACTCACCCTCATATAGTATATACTCTAGCCAAACACAGTTTCCTAAAGGTGTCTTTGCCTTTCTGTCTCCTGGTCTTTGCCTGTGATGTTTATTTTGCCTAGGGTAACATTTCTCTGTATGTCCAAATCTTATTCATGCTTTAAGGTCTAGTTCAAATGCTGTATTCTCTAAGATAGCATCCTGGGTCTCCCACAACTGAAAGCAAGGGCCTCTGAATCTCTATAGGACTTCACTATATTCTCTATGGTAGTGTTCTCTAACTTCCAACTTGAATGAGTACACAAATCTCCTGGAAATCTTGATAAACTATAGATTTTCATTCGGTAGGTCTGAGAGTCTATATTTCTAACATGATCCCAGGTGACACTGATACAGCTGGTTTGTGGACTATTTGAATACTGACGTGTTATGGAACACACCAATTTTAGCCTACAACTCTGATTATTTGTAAACTTTTTTTACTGCCTGTTTTCCTAAAAATGAAGGAAGGATCCCTGTTTTCCACTGCAACTTGTACAGGAGATATGCAATTGATATTTGTAAACAAAACCCTGCAAAACTTGTATGTTTTACAAATTACAGGTTTTCAATCCATTAATGGGTTGCAAGCTATATGTACGTGTATATAATATGTATGTATATAACTGAAACAATAAAATTAAGTCAAATGAGAAAAAATATATCACATGTAATAAGGGTAAATATTGTTTTATAAAACTTTTGTTGCAACTACATATACACACATATACATTTGCATGTACTTGGTTAAAAACGTAAAATCTGTTTTCTAATTTTTTTAATGTTCATATATTTTTGAGAGAGAGAAAGAAAGACAGAACATGAGCAGGGGAGGGGCAGAGACACAGGGAGACACAGAATCCAAAGCAGGCTCCAGGCTCTGAGCTGTCAGCACAGAGCCCGATGCAGGGGCTCAAACCCACGAACCATGAGATCATGACCTGAGCCAAAGTCAGACGCTTAACTGACTGAGCCACCCAGGTGCCCCCAAAATCTGTTTTTCATGTGAGTTTTAGTCAAGAAAGCTGTAAAATACATGTTATGGGTGGAATCATGTCCCCCAGAAAGATATGTTGAACCCTTAACCATGGTTAGAGATTAAAGTTGCCACAACCTAAGAAAACCTGGGACTGAAGAATGTGGAAAAGGAAAGGAAAGATATTCCCCTGGAGGCTTCAGAGGGAGCATGGCCCTGCCAATACCTTGATTTGGGACTTTTAGCCTCCATAATCATGAGGGAATGTATTTGTTTTAAGACACCCAGTTTATGGCAGTTTGTTATGGCAGTCCTTGGAAACTAATAGAACACAGAAGAAACATTTTATTTTATTTTTTAGTTTGTTTGTTTGTGTATGTGTGTGTATGCATGGTTGTATATACTGACTGACTAAATAATTGACAGAGAGGTAGGGGCAGAGAGAGAAGGAAAGAGAGAATCCCAAGCAGGTTCCACACTGTCAATGTGGGCCCAATGCGGGGCTCAAACTCACGAACTGTGAGATCATGACTTGAGCCAAAATCTAGAGTGGACGCTGAACTGACTGAGCCACCCAGGCACCCCCAGATATACTTTAGTCACAGCTCAAGTATTTTCTTAATTTCAGAATTATAAAAAAAATATAAATCTATGAACAAGAATATTATGGCCACATATATTTTAGTATACAATAAACATTTTCAGGAGATTCTACAAAATATAACTTTTAAACATACTCATATAAGTAATCTCCCCTATTCTTTTTTTTTTTTAAGTTTACTTATACATTTTGAGAGAGAGAGACCACAGGGAAGGGGCTGAAAGGGAGAGACAGAATCCCAAGCAGGCTCCACAGTCAGTGCAGAGCATGATGCAGAGCTTGATCGCACGAACTGTAAGATCATGACCAGAGTCAAAATCAAAAGTTGGATGCTTAAATGACAGAGCCACCCTGCTAGTTATTTTTCCTTACATCATCATCACTTATTTTCTTATAGCACTAATCCTAATACATTATATTGTGTTTCTTTGTGTTTTTCCTACCAGAAAATAAGTTCTGTGTGGACAAGTATTGCTTCTTACCATACCCCCTGTGCCTGGTGCATAGCAGGTTTTCAAGAGACACTTATTAAATGGAAAAAAGAAAAGCTCGTAAACTAAACTGTAGGTAGAAGTATTAAATGCTGTTGTTATTATCCTACATCTACTTGTTTCCCATTCCCTCCCAAGAAAAAGCCCTTTGGATAATCAAAAAATTTCAAATTAAAATCTAGCCAGCTGCCTGTTTTATTAAAGTTGTACTGAAACACGGCCTCACTCACTCCTTTACATACTGTCTGTGGCTACTTTTCTACTACGACAGCAGAGTTGAGTACCTACAACAGACTGGATGGCTTTCAAAGTCCAAAATATTTACTATTTGATCTATAAAATAGGCCACTCTATTTTTTAACTATGTATATATTTATACAATACTTGCCATCTAATCATATGTATTCTAAAGATTATAAGAAATAAATGTGGGAAGTAACCTTCACCTTATTGTAATTCTTGGCTAATTCCAACATCTCTTTTACCACTGATTCATTGTGTTTACAGTGTTCACTGTAGTCCTGAAGTGTCAAACCTTCCATCCAACTCTTCTTATGCAAATTTAGCAACATCTGAAAAATATAAAGAGTGATTATTTTCCTGTATTGAGGATACCTCTTCACTTGTCCTGAGAAACAACTTCACAAAATTTGGAATTAATGAATTTAAAATTTAATTTTATTAACTTAAATTCTAGTAAGAATTCTCCTAAATTTATATTAATATAACCTAAGGAGTATTCCAACCTCATGGCCTTTGTACTTGCTGTCCTTCTGTCACAAAGACTATTTTCCTTATCTTTGCATGGCTTACCTTTCTCATTTCCTTAAAAATAGGTGGCTTTCCTCATCACATTATATAAAAAAGCCACCTCACACTATCTCAAACATCTTTCTTCCCTTATCATTATTTTTAGAACATTATCAACACTTCAAAATTTTATTATTGCATTTCTCGCTCACTAAAATATCAAAAGAGTAGAAACTTTCCCAGTTGATTTCAAGATCACCAGGATGTAGATTCTAGAACAATATCTAATCATAACAAACATTCAATAAACACCTGTTGAATGCATAAATGAATGAATGGATGGATGGATGGATGGATGGATGGATGGATGGATGAAACTGCTATGTTACACACAAGGTCTCTAATAGTTCATACAGTCCAGCTTTCAAATACCAAGGTAAGGAGGTAAATGCCCCATTTACTGAATGACTTCATGTAAATCTTACTGTGCCTCAGTTTACATATTTATGAATTGGGGGCTTATATTAGATAATAAATTTCTTTTCAATTCTAATATTCCACCCATAATTTTTAAAATGAAAACTTCCTTACTGTCTAAATGAAAAGTCATGAAACTGGGCAGGAAATCACAGATTTATCCAGTGTGCAATCAAATCAGCAAACTAGGATCAAACTCTATTAGTGATCGTGGAACTAAATACCTTAGTTCACTGTTTCTCAAACTGGACTCCTAGTTCTGAGTATGTAATTCCTGGAAGTTCCTAAATTTTCAAGTTTAGAGTATTTAAGACAGTTTTTCTTAGTCTTATTCTACAAATATTCTTTAGTTGAACTTACAATTGAGTAACTTTTTAAAATGACTGCTAAAATCACTGTGAAAAAAATCTGGTTGCCATTACAGCCAGTCTATTTTGTGAGAGCCATGAGCTGTAATCTGAAGACGTAGCTAGAATAGTTTAGAAAAACGATTCTACTTGCTCAGAGATTTGCAGTTACATGTGGTACAAAGGTTTTCTTATGCTAGAGAAAAAGGTGCATGTCAAAAATCACCTATGAGACTTTGCCAGACACAAAGCTCCAAATTCCTCCATTCCCATTCAAGGGCCCAGGGAGAGACAAGAGTAACCTGAAAAAAATCCTACACAACTAACTCCAATTTTTTTGACTGCTTCCCATCTTCTCCACTGATAAGTGTTCTAGATAATATATCTTCAGGAAATTTTGGTGCAGCTACAACTATATGTATTATAAAACTACCTATAATTAAGTGTGGAGAACTGGATTTTTCTACCACTTCCAAAGCAAAGTTTCCACAGAGCGTGAGGATATCTCTACCATGCCTGAACAAGGATTCCACTGGGACCCCTGAGGAAGTTTAAAGTTAATTATACAGGTTGGTGGGTAAGAGTAAAGGTAGGGCTTTTGTTACCATAAAAGCTCCTGAACTAAGCTATTAGGAGCATAAGCATAACATTAATTAACTTATGTAGGTATTTGCACATGTGTCCTTAATGTCAAGGATAGTGGCTAAATTTTGGGGGGTACCAAAAAGGGGGAAAGCTGATGTAATTATATGGATATTTCTAACCAGTTGGGTGTCAGGTATCAGACTAAAAAAATATTCACATATACGAAATTTTCAGTTTGTATCTGACAGGTGCTCTTTTTCATGGCCAGTATCTATTCTGTAAAAATTAAAAATAGGTGTTGAAAATATACTCCAAGCTATCAACTAAATGTATCACGGCAGATGTAAACTTTGGGACACAGGCAAGCAGCTGCAAAAGAGCTCAATGGCTCTGTCTCCCCTCAGGACAGCAAAGAACTGGCCCCTGCAGCCCCTCACTCATCACCATGCTCAAAGCATACAGGACCTTTGGGTGAGTTTACTGGTAGCTTTGACCTTTTATTTATATTTTGTTATTTATTTATTTATTTATTTATTTATTTATTTATTTATTTATTATTTTTTACGTCAGACAGGTAATGTGCCAACGTCATAACAAGGTTTTTTGTTTTTTTTTTTTTTTAATATTTTTAACGTTTATTTATTTTTGAGACAGAGAGAGACAGAGCATGAATGGGGGAGGGTCAGAGAGAGAGGGAGACACAGAATCCGAAACAGGCTTCAGGCTCTGAGCTGTCAGCACAGAGCCCGAGGTGGGGCTCGAACTCACGGACTGCGAGATCATGAGCTGAGCCGAAGTCGGCCGCTTAACCGACTGAGCCACCCAGGCGCCCCCATAACAAGGTTTAAGGGTGGCACATGTCACACAACGGTGTGAACACCCAATCACGCTTATGAACTACAAAAGGATATAGCTTTGACCTTTTAAAATATGTATTATAAAACTTAAAAAAAAAAAACAAAAGTCTCCTTTTAATGAAAGCCTTATACAGCACATCCTCCCCACAATATATGAATGCGATTAAAACTAGGGGTCATCTGGTTGAAAAGAGGCAGCATTGACAGATGAATGGATAAAGAAGGTGTGGTGTGTGTGTATATATATATATATATATATATATATATACACACACACATATACATACACAATGGAATATTACTTGGCAATCAAAAAGAATGAAACCTTGCCATTTGCAACTATGTGAATGGAACCAGAGTATATTATGCTAAGCGAAATTAGTCAGGGAAAGACAAGTATCATATGACTTCACTCACATGTGGAATTTAAGATACAAAAGAGATGAACATAAGGAAAGGGAAGCAAAAATAATATACAAACAAGGAGGGGGACAAAACATAAGAGACTCAAATACAGAGAACAAACTGAGGGCTGCTGGAGGGGTTGTGGGTGGGAGGATAGGTAAGGGGTAAGGGGGGATGGGTAAATAGGTAGGGCATTAAGGAAGACACTTATTGGGATGAGCACTGGTTGTTATATATAAGGGATTCCATACTGGAATCTACTCCTGAAATCATTATTGCCTTATATGCTAACTAACTAGGATGTAAATTTAAAAAATCAAACAAATAAATAAAAGTAAAAAATAATTTTAAAAAAATGAAAGAGGGGGCACTATGAACAGCCCAATTTATCCCACTTCTCATTCACCTCATGTGCTACAGGTGAATACCCTTCTAAGGTACCTTTGTGGGAAACAGTTTCAACCAGTTAAGAAACGTCTTGTTTACTACTGATTACTCGTCACATTTGGACCAGAGAGTCACATGGGAATCAAAATGTATTGGCTATCAATAGTACTTACTGCTCTTAAAAATTATGTTAAGTCTCTCTCAGAGAGAAATACAAGAAACTAATTTGGAAGATGACTAATTGTAATAGTAAAGAAAGAAAAAAACAGTTCTGATTATAATTTCAAAAAGCAATAGGCAGACTTAAATATTTGGCATTAGGTGAAATAATCCTAAAATAGTAGAAACAAAAGAATGTTATAACCAAGATGTGAGGTAACTGTTAAGGTAATCAAAATTTAAAATTGCCTAGTATAACTTGTACCCCAATGTTTATAGCAGCACTCTCAACAATAGCCAAATTATGGAAAGAGCCTAAATGTCCATCAACTGATGAATGGATAAAGAAATTGTGGTTTATATACACAATGGAATACTACGTGGCAATGAGAAAAAATGAAATATGGCCTTTTGTAGCAACATGGATGGAACTGGAGAGTGTGATGCTAAGTGAAATAAGCCATACAGAGAAAGACAGATACCATATGGTTTCACTCTTATGTGGATCCTGAGAAACTTAACAGAAACCCATGGGGGAGGGGAAGGAAAAAAAAAAAAAGAGGTTAGAGTGGGAGAGAGCCAAAGCATAAGAGACTGTTAAAAACTGAGAACAAACTGAGGGTTGATGGGGGGTGGGAGGGAGGGGGGGGTGGGTGATGGGTATTGAGGAGGGCACCTTTTGGGATGAGCACTGGGTGTTGTATGGAAACCAATTTGACAATAAATTTCATATATAAAAAAAAATAAAAAAATAAAAAAAAATTAAAAAAATAAAAATAAAAACATAATTAAAGAGAATTAAAATTAAAAAAAATAAAATAAAATAAAATTGCCTAGTATAAAAAGGGTAAGAATGTAGCTGTAAATATCTGAAAACACTACTGCATTTCCCTTTTTAATTTTTTTTTAAGTTTATTTATTTATTGAGAGACAGAGAGAGCAAGCAGAGGAGGGGCCGAGAGAGAGAGAGAGAGAGAGAGAAAGGGAGAGAGGGAGAGAGAGGGAGAGAGAGAGGGAGAGAGAAGGGGAGAGAATGGGAGAGAGGGGGAGGGAGAGGGGGGGAGAGAGAGAGAGAGAGAGAGAGAGAGAGAGAGAGAGAGAGAGAGAGAGAATCCCAAGCAAGCTCCACACTGCTTGAAGTGTGTGAAGCGTGAAGCCTGATGTGGGGCCTGAAAGCGTGAACTGTGAGATCATGACCTGAGCCAAAACCAAGAGTTGGACGCTCAATTGACTGAGCCACCCAGGCACACCTCGAATAACCAGGCGCCCAGGTTATTTTATTAGAAAAGATACATTAATCAGAAACATCACAGAATGAGGAGAAAGATTTTTATAGTAACTCATACAACCAAACATAAACGTTTATTTCCTACTTATTCTCTATTTTAGCACCTACCAATAAGGTAAATGTCTTTAATATGTCCAATAAAATATTCCTTTATGTTCCTGAAATTCATTTGGAATGAAAAAATATTCGAACACATCAAATTCAAACATACTAGGTAATAGTTTAAATGGATTTCTAAGATAAAAATTTTAACTTACCTTCTGTTCCAGTTCATTTTTTCGGTAGTTAATAGTAATGGAGTAGTAGTGTCTGTTTAGTCCGTGAATTAATGCCTATATATATAAATTATTAGAAAAGGACAAATTAATATTTTGCATGTAAAAGTTCAAAACTGCTGACATATCCTGTAAATAGTATCTTTACCATCTTCTAAAAAAAGTCTTTTAACCTAAATAAATGAAAATGTATTTTTTTTTTCAGCTATAAGTTCAGAAGGTTTAGAAGTACAGGTCACACATTCTTCAAAATATCATACACAGCAGCACAAATTCAACAGTTTCAGTAGCCTTGCTCAGAGTCAGAGACCGGGTCTGACCTCACTGTAATTTAAGTTACAAACTAACTATTCATAATCTATAAATAATACTTAATTTGTTAAGTCTGATTTTATGATATCTAGGGGCTCTTTGTTATTTCAAAAGAAAAGCCTAAAATTTAGTCATAATAATACACTTATCTTTTCACACACAACATTAATCTGGGGTTTCCCTGTTTCTTGATTCAGTTCTACAGAGTCATATATAGAATCAAATAATTGTGTCTACACATGTCTCCAAATTAACAAAGTCCATTTCTTACCTCATGATCTTAACCAGTGAGAGCAATCTCACTAACCAGAATTTTTTCCACTGCACTTGTCTTCTAAGACAAACAGGAAGGTCATAATAAAAATTTAAGCTAATGACATGGCTTTATTAAGAAACAATGAAATCTGTCTGTGATGAAATCCACGTGCAACTGCTCAAATAATGGAACGCTAGCAACAGACGTTCAAATGGGGTTCAGAATGGTACTCTGGGAGACTCTCTATCTGCCTAGTAAGACATTAAAGTACAGAAATACACCTTGGATTTATGTTCAACAAGTATAAAAACAAAAAGCGTTCGGGGCGTAACTCAAATATAAAGCTAAAGCTGACCAAAACCACCACCACACTCTCTAATTGTTGGAATTTTACAGTTAAGGTCTTAAGGTACTGAGGTAGAGGAGGAAGGGGTAGAAAGGAAACATTTAATGAATACTCAGCCTCTGTCTTGCACAGTAAGTCTTCTATTCTTCACAACAACCCAGTAAGGTAGACTGGTTCTATTTGTATTTTGACAGATGAAGAAAATATAACACAATTCTTAATCTGTACCAGTTTTATATCAAGGCAAAGATGGGATTTGAACCTGAGTATTTCTGGCTCCAAAGCCCATGTTTTTTCTACCATACTATGCCACAACGTATCTTAGGAAATTCTTGGATTCATAAGTCTTTACACTTTAAAGGACCAGGATAAAAACAAGCATAGCCAGTCTTATTTTAAAACTTTGCTACTAGCAAAAATCATTCCACCAAGTACTAAAACATTTTAATATGTACTATAACAATCCATTCTTATCCTAACATCTGCTATAATAAAATGGTTGATGTGCAAAATTAAAGTACTAAATGTATCTATTAAATCCTTATTCATCTCAATAATCATCAGTAGTGAGTCAAATTTCAGTGCTCACAAATGCTGTGCTATGCAGATCAAAAAGTGGAATTAGGGGCGCCTGGGTGGCTCAGTCGGTTAAGCCTCCGACTTCAGCTCAGGTCATGATCTCGTGGTCTGTGAGTTCGAGCCCCGCACCGGGCTCTGTGCTGACCGCTCAGAGCCTGGAACCTGTTTCGGATTCTGTGTCTCCCTCTCTCTCTGACCCTCCCCCATTCATGCTCTGTCTCTGTCTCAAAAATAAATAAACGTTAAAAAAAAAATTAAAAAAAAAAGTGGAATTAATCAGGGCCTCCCTTAATATGTACTAGTATTTGTGTAAATTAGGAAGTGTATCCTCTGGGTAGAAGAATCAGAAAAAGGTACTAGTCCTTCCCGTGGATAAAGCCCAAGTGGAGAGTGGAACTTAACACTAGATTTCAGTTGCCAATTGTCCCCTCATTGAAGTGCCTTTGTACAATGCCCTAACTACATACTTCTACATAGTAGGCATAAAGCTAGTAACACCTATAGCCAATAAACGCAAAAATCAGCCAGTGTGCCCACAGTCTACATTTTGGAGGGTAATTATACTGCTAAAATATACAGTTTGGGATTTGAAGGCACTACCTACTTTTCACTTAACATTATTTAGGTAAAAGAGGTAAAACTAACACAGCATGAAAGAGTAGTAGTTATCATAATAAAAAATATTTAAGCTTAAATAAAATGATATCCCCAAGCAGTCTTCCAGTTTCACTTACTCACTGCGTAAGTGAGCACTGTGTAACACCAGCACATTCCAAATCACAATAATTCGGCCAGGTACAGTCCTCCTTCCACATAAGCCCCCCAAACTCAGCCTCAGTGAATATTAAATTCTCTCAAATTAACCAATTTAGGGGCGCCTGGGTGGGTCAGTCGGTTAAGCGTCCGACTTCAGCTCAGGTCACAATCTCGCGGTCCGTGAGTTCAAGCCCTGCGTCGGGCTCTGGGCTGATGGCTCAGAGCCTGGAGCCTGCTTCCGATTCTGTGTCTCCCTCTCTCTCTGCCCCTCCCCCGTTCATGCTCTGTCTCTCTCCGTCTCAAAAATAAATAAACATTAAAAAAAAAAAATTAACCAATTTAGTTGACAAGTTGAGGCAGCATATACCAAACATAAGATTAGTTTTTTCAAGAGGGAGAACTAACCATTTGGAAGGGTCAAATTACAAATTAAACAGAATATACAAAAAAGGCCACAGTATGTCAGAGAGATAAAGAAGAAAGTTATACAGCTAGGAAAGTTCCTAAAACATCACTACATAATTTTTTGATTTACACTTAACAAACATATGATGGACTTAGGAAAATTTAGGAAAATCTTCAGTAAAACAGGGTTCATTCCCAAAGCTCATTCATTAATTGGCTACTTAAAATCTGCAACAGTTTTGGGGCATCTGGGTGGCTCAGTCGGTTGAACATCTGACTTCAGCTCAGGTCATGATCTCATGGTTTGTGAGTATGAGCCCCACATCGGGCTCTGTGCTGGCAGCTCAGAGCCTGGAGTCTGCTTCCGATTCTGTGTCTCCCTCTCTCGCTGTCCCTCTCCCCCTCATGCTCTCTTTCTCTCAAAAATAAATAAACATTAAAAATTTTTTTTCTTTTAAATCCATAGCAGTTTCTCAGAGAAGCACTGTTATAAAAGTCTGATTCTATTCTATAATATTGTATACTATGGGCTAAATAAGCTTTCAGTGGCTGGCCTGGGAAACCAGCCACCTTTTACAACACTGTTTCTATGATAGTATATTTTGGATTTACTAACAGCATTTAGCTTATTTATGTGCTTCCTGTATATCCTGATCCTGGTTTTCTATGCTCAAATCCTGTAACCTTTCAAGAAGAAAATTCTGCCTAGGTTGGTACTCATTATCAGAGTAAGGTGCTATCTGTTCTAGATTAAGAATGGTTTGGAGGACCATAGACAAAGGGGAGTTTTGAGATATGCTGATTAACTTCCAGGTTACTTCTATGCTGTTTTAGTTCATCTTTAGAGTAGAGCTTCATAATTTTATTGGCATGACAAATTCAAAACAAGTATACAAGTAATCATTATAGTGAAATAAACTTCAAAATCAATCACCATTTGAGTTATTCAAATATTTATTCAAATTCTGCTAACTACCTTTTTGTACCTTTTAAATTTTGAACTGTATAAATATATTATCTGTGCTAAAATTCATTATGTAATTAAATTCCAAGTGCAGTATAAAGAACCAGGAGCACAGGTTATAAATATCAGTTCCTACGTTAATTCACTATGAAACCTGGGCAAATTTTGAACTTTCTGGGCCTCAATGGTTCCTTCCAGGGCAATAGTTTTATAACTCCTCAAAACAAAAACAAAAACAACAAAAAAAGTTTTTCAAACAGCTTAAAACTCTGTTAGACAATGCAATTGTATTCAGGGCTACACTTAGAGGCTCACGGTCCTTGCACAATGCATCTGTGCATCAAAAGTTACCAAATTTCCATGCAGTTCACAACCCAAGCTTCACTTATACTATGGTTCTCAAAGATTTGAAATGCTCTTAACAGTTTAAGTGGAATATAGTTTAAAATTTTTAGTTACTAAAATAAAATGCTTGTTAACTCTCAATCCTATTACCTTTGACAATAATGGTCAAATATTCCAAGGACAAAATAATACAAAGTCTCATATATTAAAACAAAAGTCCATAGGGTGGGCACTATACTTCTGCCTATCAGGATTAAAATGGCTTCCCTTATTTAAAACATGGAAGTTAACATAAACTTTGTCTATTAGCTTTGTTTTATGGTACCTATTTCAACCCTGTTTTAGTGTTTTAAAAATAATGTTTTCTTTAAGTAATAAACGTTTCACAGTAGTAAGTTTAGGAACCACGGAAAAGGAAAAACAGGAAAAAAATTCCATAATGCCACCACCAAAAGTAATCAATGCTAATATCTTGGTATAGATACATAGGCACAGTTTATAAAATATGGATTTGCTAAGAGAACCTTTATATCCTATTTTATAACCTTTTTCTTAACATATTTTGAATTTTCCTCAAATTATTAAACAGTAATCTATAAAATAATCATAATTTTCCCCACTACTGTAAGTATAACAGAAAAAAAATCAATGTTAGAGAAGCATTAGTAACCACCAGCATAAGTGGTTTCTATCCCCAGTTACAAAGAAGTTGGTTTAGGAGGAAGGCCCCTCTTAACACGAACTAATTTTCCTTCAAAATAAAAGCCTTTTGGAAAGGCTCCTGATCCCCAAGTCAAAGATTCTGCTAACATATATTAAAAGTCCATTATAAATATTACCATTCATTTCAGATTCTTCTGGATTGCTTTCTTTCTAGCTTGTCTTAGAAAACTAAGAAATAGTTTTGTCTATGGCCATACCACCCTGAACACGCCCGATCTCGTCTGATCTCGGAAGCTAAGCAGAGTTGGGCCTGGTTAGTACTTGGATGGGAGAAATAGTTTTAAGGTGTGGCTTTGTTCTGTCACTTGTTGGCTTAATCCCATTTGAGTGTTTTAGTACTGAAATTGTCTTAAAACTATTAAGCACTCAGATGACATTCTGATGGGCGCTATTTAAACTGTGAAATAAATATATTTACAGATTTTAATTACAAGGCAAAACAAACTAAAATGAAAGGAAAAACAATGATGTTGCAGCTATTATATACACAGGTCTTTCTAACTTGGGTTTGGAACTTGCTTTATTTATAAGGTCTACCTTAAATGACAGACGGTAAGGTAGCACCGAAAAATAAAAACTGGACTGCTGTAGAAAAAAACAGATTTTAATATTGATTTTACTCAATTTATAAAGTTAAAAAGCAGTGTTTACATTTAAGACATGAAATTGGCAACAGGTGGCTGTTGACTTGCAATTAGTAAAAACTTCTGGCAGAAATATACCATGTAGTAATCACAATGATCTTGGATTGTGAGATGCTACTTAACCTTTTGCAAAAAAATAATGAAGCAGTATGATACTACGGGGGTTTATAAGAAAGGTCATTATCACAGGCTAAACAGGTCCAATAATATATTCTCCTGGAACATACAAGCATGGGCTTGTCTGTACCCAATCAAAAACACTGGTAGCTTATTTCATACTCATTAAACTCTGCAGTTTTCCCTGACTTGTAAAAAAATTTTATGCAAAAGCAACACACCTCAATTCTTTGAAACAAAACATTTCACTTCGGAAAATTTCAGATGAGCGACTGCTACAAAAGTAAGCATCTAAAGGTATAAAGTTATCAGAGTGTAACCCAGGCTTAACCATGGTTAACTATCAAAGCCACAACTCCCCAAAGACAATCATATGACAGAGCAAGGTTTCAGAAGGCAAGAAGTAATAGCTACTATAATGTCTTTGTCCTATGTGTTCTATTAAACCAAACTGGTATTTCTGTCCATTTAATTAATCTTCAGAGAAGCAATTAACTATATAGACACAATTTGTGGTGCATTTAAAAACACATTTAAAATAATCTTTGCAAACAATAAAGATTTGTGTAAAAACAATGAGACACGTGAATGATACACAGAAAACATTAATCACTCAAGAGGATATTAAATGCCCACATAACTGTGAGAACGACGGTTGACATTATTAGAACAAGACATAAATGAATCAAAAGTAATACACAGATATGTTTTGTAGAATTTGTTTTAAATGTGGAGAGTAAACAAAGAAAAGGTAGAAAACTTTAAGTACCATTTAGGAATTCTGTCTCAAGGTGTATCAATTTTCCCATTTTTAATGCTATGAGAAATGTCTACTAACCAATCAATAGTGATACCTAACGCAGTCTACCTGAAACTTGTGTTGGTCCTTGACTACAATGTTAACCATGCAAAGCCATAAGGTACTCTCAAGATAAAGGCTCCCCTATGCTCCCAAAAAGGGTATCCTCAAACTATGTTAGGAAAGTTTAAAGACTCCACAAAAAATGGACTCATAAATGAGCAAATCTAACTTTTGCAACAGAATTTCCATAATCATCTTCTCAAGCACAAGAAAAACTAATTGCAAACAAATTAAAATGCTAAGTATCAGATTTTAATATGACCATTTATAATAGGCTTTTAAAATGTAAAACAGAGTTTTAACACATTATCAAATACAGGCATTACCTGGATAGATGGCTTGTTTAAATGACCCAGATTTGAGGTTGTTTGTCTTGGTTCATGTCCTAAGACCATCATATTAGCATTGATCAATCTGAAGGCATCGATAACAACCTGTAAAAATAAGGTGTCTGGTCAATTCTTTTTTAAAAAGCAAGTGATGATGCCAAGCAACAGTGGACAAGGCATGATCAACTTGCATCTGTTTCTGGCCTATTTCCAGAAAATCATTTAATTATAATATTAATAAAAAAGAACCTCCTGCTGACTGTGCCATCAGCACACCACCCTCTATCTTGTAATGTAAGGTGACACCAATTATTGCAATTTTCATGAAGCAGTAAAGAAAAACATTAACTTTGCATCTTTAGTATTGAAATACATCATTACTAAACTTACACAACCAAACAGCCTTCACTGGTGTGCATGTTTGTCACCTAAATTTTACCTAATCAAAATGAATGACAAAGAGAAACTAAAACTGAAAGTGAGCACAAGCTAAGGGACCACATGTAAAGCCCAGCCCTGTCACATCAATTATACTACCACAGTACTTGAAATGACAACAAAATTACAGCCAGCAAGGCACTTGCTCCACGTATTCTCTTCTAGTCAGATACCTTTTACTTCTTGTGACTATAAAAGACTTTATACCTTGTCTGATGGCCTTAAATATCCAAGCCACTGTCAAGAATAGGAGGCAAATACGAAAAAACCAAGGTCATCTGTGCTTTAAGCCAGGAACATGGTATAGAATGATATGGCCCTAAGTTCATAGTACAGAAATAACAGTAGGTATCATCTTTTTCTAAGTGTATTCAATATTTCCATAAAAAAAGAGTACATAGTCTTACATGATACAGTATTATCTGTTCTTTTATATTAAGAAATTTAACAACCATCACATAGTATCCTAACATTTTTTTTTTCTGTTCATTGTCATGGATTTGATAGAACTCGTTTAAGTTTTATGTAAAGCACTGGGACTTAAGACAGATACTTCTTTCTGGGAATTTAAATCAATTACCTAGATAATAAACTCAATACTGCTGTCACATAAAAAAAATTTTAAGCAAGATAATGTATTTTTCTATATTTGCCTTAAAGGTGCTTTAACTGAGATTTATTAATGTTATAAAAGCAGCCATCAACTAGACTGTTTCCCATCTGTATTAGTTTGAGTATAGTTGAGTAAGTTTAGTTGAGTAAGAGGTAGAAAATAAAATTTATTTTTAAGTTAAGCCACATGAAATCTAATCACATCTGAAAAATCTGTTCAGAGTTATGTATGCACGCTGTACACTAAAGAACAAAATCTAAAGAAAGAAAAAGAAAATCACCCTTTCTAAAAGGCTACCATGAAGGGTCAACAAACAGTATCAAAGAATACAAACTTAGACCGAAGCATTACAAGAAGTATCCACTCCAGCAGGCCAAAAAAAAAAAAAAAAAAAAAAAAAAAATCAACTTTGAATTTTGCTTTTATTTCTAACAGTCTGAATTTCCCCAAAGAGTCCTCCTGCCTCAAAATAAAACCAAGTATCCCCAGAACATACATGATTTAATAGTTTTGGAAACTTTTTTCTTTCCTCTACAATAACTGAAATTCAGACTCAACTTTCACATTTATATATAAATGAATATGGCCTAGGTTTATACCTCCTGCTTATACTTAAAATTTTTTAATCATTTATTTTCATATAGCAATAATAAAAATAGGTACTAATATCAGGCATGCTTTAGTAAAACATCATAAATAATTTCAATCACTTGTTTAAAAAACAAAGAAGTAAAATTTTCTACTAAAAAACACATAAGGTAAAATTAAAATGTAAGCAAAAGGAGAAAAATGACCATTTTAATAGACAGATGTACTTAAATAAATGCAGGATTAAGAACTTCCACCATTTAAGTGTTGTGGTAAACTTAAGAGCAAAGCATCATCTTGGCCCAACTGTTCTTAGAAACCTTTGATTCCATTTTAAAATTTTAGTAAAATCATTTGTAGGAAAAAAACAATCCTACAGAACTATGAAAATTCCATCATATATCACAATAAAATGTCTATGTATTTTTTTTATAGTGAACACTTTTAAACAAACAGCAGGCAGCTATTTTACATGCAAAAATCTCTGTAATATTTCTCTGGAATATTATAAGCAGGTGTGAAACTTCATAAAAAGGAAATGAAAATACCAGCTAAGTAGATATTATGATCAGTTAGAAACAAATCTAAAATAGAAAAAATTAAATTATATTAAATAAAACATTTTAAAGGTGATACACTGCTCAATAAATGATGGCCTGTGTGAAATTACATGCTTAGATTGACAATTCCTGAACAGCAATATGATAGCCAATAGAAAATAATACTTTAACTACACCAAGATTAAAGGAATTTGCTGCCATCGCTATAGCAACTGTCTTAAGGAAACTAACATGTTCAACAACCTGCAGACCAAAATTAGATTTAGTACGCAATAAAAATATAAATATGGCAATATAGTCTACATTTTAATTTCTGTACAATTTTATAATTGCCTTCTGCGCTGTGAGAATAAGTGGGTTTCTCCTTTAGAGCAACCTATCAAAATAGACTCATTAATGTCCAGTGCACTAATGAGCAATGGGTGAAGAAGGTGTTAATTATGCCACAGTAAGATTCAAGAAAAAGCCCTGGTGAGCACTTGGAGGTGTGTATAAGCTGAAGGCATTTCTCCATGTTTATGTATTTACAGCATGATGCAACACAATGACAGCAAAGTGGTCACTCCATGGATAAGAACGGTATCTTAGATACAATATACTGCACAAAGAACCCCCAAAGATTAATTAAGGTTTGGGGGAGGGGACAAGGGAAAGAATCCATTTTTGGAGCTATATGAATTTTCTAAACAGTTTGTTTTAAAATATACATACATTAAACCAGTTCAGTTTATATCTTACAAATCCAAATAGTAATTTAGCCAAAACTCTCTGCATAAAAACTACCTCATTAATATGTACTAACAAAAACTTCCAAACTAAACTATAAAGAATATTTTCAGGAATATGATGCTAGACTTTTATAATTCCTTCCCATGCTGAAATCCTATATACCACATTGAATCTATCCACCAGCCTGACCATTTAATTTTTTCTGGTACAAGTGCCTTGAGACTTTTCAGAGGTCACTGCAACAGTAGACAGCTTATAACAAAACCATTAGCAGTTTGGCTAGCTTAGGGAAACCTCTTACTTTCCTTTTTTGTTTATTATCACTGCATGAATCTGCAGCATATGATAGTTTATAATTTCTCAGGCTTGTTAAATTCATGTTAAAGGTCTGTTTTCTTGTTGAATAAATTTTGTTCATATAATGCTGCCTATTTCATACACTCAGTCTTTAATAGCACCTTTGGTCTATGCGCAACTCACAGATCAAAACAGAGGACTAAAATAGGGGTTGATGATGCTATTTACATGTGTGATTCCTGCTGTCTTCTTGTTAGTAGCTTTAATATAATAGAAGACCTTGTCTGTTTTGTAATTAACACATCTTTACTGGAGAGATATTTGGAAGTGATTGCTGTGAATATACTGGTTAGTAAAATAAACACAATCACACACCACTTTCTGTTATCAGACAAATTTGTGAATTGTACACATTATACTCCAGATCAACAAACTGTGATATAACAGCCAAGTAGAAGACACATATTTATATAACCCTTTATTTTTCTGAAAATATGTATTCACTCTGACCTTGCAAATATAATTAGCTTGTGGGATGTGCAGATTTCAGTACCATGGTTGCTTTACTAATTGCAACTCTTGGAAATAGATACTAAATATTTGGAAGCTGCCAATACAAAATAAAAACTGCATCTTTTTTGTACATCTGTCTTAGCTTATAAAAGCAAAATAGTTTTAAAAACAATACTGTGTTCCATATTTATTCCAAGCACACCCAAGGGTCAAGGACCTATCATTTCATTTTAATAACGAATCTGGTTTACGACTCAAAACTGTAATTATTTCCAAATTCAGCTTAATCCATAATTTTTTGGCTTCTTTCATAAGTATAGTACAGTTTATCCAATATGCTATTTATTTTCAAATTCATATTTTCATATCAACTGCTAGGTCACTGAGAGACTAAATTTCTAAAGCATCAACCTATGTAAACCCAATGTTTACTTTCAAAGGAGGCTCTCTTCTTAAGCAAAGCTCTTAAAATTAGTTTAATACAAAGGTTTCTGAAAGAAAAATGCATAAGCACTTTTGGCAGTAGTTACTAGAATTATAATCTCTACGTCTCCGTGTCTCTCTTATAACAGTAGCTGCCTTTGGCATTTCCAATTGCATTTATATTGAAGTCAATGACTATGGAAAGTGTTTACATAAAAATAAACAGAAGCAGATTTTTTTTAAGGCTTGAAAGAAAACTTTTAAGACCTCAAAATCAATGTCAAATGTCAAAAAAAAGAAAAAAGGTTGTAATTCAGTTACCAATTACATTACATACTTAAAAGTACATACACCTACTACTGTATCTAATGACTATAAAAATGCTAGTGTAGCAGCACTCCATATCAAATACTCTTTATCACCTAGAAATGACCTGTTATCAACTGCTTAGGTTGTCTCTAGATTCTTTAAAAATTAAGGGTGCATGTGACCTGGGAGTACTGCTGGGGTTTGTGACCCTTTCGTTACTTCTGCTGCCATGCACTGCCAGACATCTATAAGAGAAAAACATCTTCTGTCTCTTGTAAGCCCACAGCATAAAAAATTCAAAGAAATCTTACTTTTTATGCCATTTCCAATGAAAAGCACTAAGAACTAAAACTGACTCATGCCAAATGCATATCACTGAATTGCTGTGATTTCTTAGTCTCAAGTTTGCAACACGGAAATTATTTATAAAATGTCAATTTTAGCTCTGGAAAAGAAATTCCTATGTGTATGTACATTTTCTTTCTTCATCCTTGGAGAACTGCTTACTGTAGCTAGAGATCTGTAGTACAACTTCAATATACTGGGAGAAAAGGGGGATGGGGTGGAACTAGCATAATGTATTTTTTTTGACAAGTGAAGACATGCATCAAAAAATGCAAACAGTAAGTTCAGCAGGATTTTTTCTGGTATGCACGTAGTCGGTCTGGTATAGGTACCTAAACGCTTGAGACACAGGAGTCAGAATCCTGCCTAAGTTACAATTGTGGTTCTTCAATGGCTAGCTCAGCGATCCAGGGTAAGTTATTTACGCTCTCAATGTCTCCATTTGCTCATGAATGACACCTCACAGAGTTGGTGATAAGATTAAATAAAACGTATGTGTACTTGCCACTGTAGTTCTTAGTGTTATTAACTGTGGCAGTCACAGAGTAGCCAGCTCAGACCTCCTTTCAGACAGAACCTGCTTCAGAGAGCATCGCTGACTCACCACCTCCACATGCTACACCTTTGGATCTTCTGGGAGTTCACCCTAAGTCATGTTTTCCTTGGGCTACTCCCAGCCAACGAATGAGTACCGTGGCGGTACTAGAACCTAGGATTACTCTAAAGGCAATTTTATCTCAAGGACTCCCCATCAGTCTGGCTGAAACTTTCTCAGAAACATATTGTAGTCTGGTATTTTTCCTACCCAATTCTACCTTTCCTTTTTCCTTCTACAGGGTCAGACCTGTACTGCTGTCTGAAGGGTCTCCCCTTTATCCATCACAGGTGCTTACCATAATAAATCTCTTGCACAACTAATCCCATTTTGGTACCTGCTTCTTGGAACACCCAAACTGACCTGGTAAACAAGGTAGAATACTGCTACTATAACAGTGTTAAAGTTAGAAAAAAGCTACTCCAAAACCAAATCAGAATTATAAATTTGGCATCCGCAGGCACTTGACATATGAAAACATCAACAGAAAATGAGGGAGAAATATTGAAAAAAAAAATTGACTGTTTATTATTTATTTTTGAGAGAGAGAGAGGGAGGGAGGGAAGGAGAGAAAATCTGAAGCAGACTCCAGGCTCTGAGCTGTCAGCACAGAGCCCGATGCAGGGTTCGACCTCATGAACCACAAGATTCATAATCTGAGCCGTAGTCGGATGCTTCACCAACTAAGCCACGCAGGTACCCCAAGGGAGAAACATTTAAAGACCTCTATTTCCTTAGGAAAATTCCTAATTAAAGTTTTTTAAAAAGTATACAGTTATGCTAAATATTATTATCTCTTTTTAAAAATGACAATATGCCTGGAATCTTGACACTCCGGTATAACAGATATTTCTAGATTGTGACAAATAAACACTAAACTTAAAGACTGAACTTCTCAGAGGACTATTAATGATACAAGAGACTATCATCTCTGGGTCACTGGTCTGATATCAACTCAGAGTACCAATTCTATCTGGTGGCTACTCACCCACAGTCTATATTAAATGAACAAGTGACTTCAGATTCCTTTCTGGTATCTGAAACTAAAGCAAACTAAAGCAAACTAACAAACTAAAGCAATATAGTCAATATGCTTCTTGACAGTTCCACAAAAAGGAGAGAAAGAAAAGACTTTAGAGACTAAAGGCTGAAGCTCAACCATGTTAACAAGACGGTAGGGCAGGTGGATATGAGGAATAAAGGACTTACATACATTTCTTGTGCTGTAATATCACCTTCAAAGAAAAATGCAAACATATCCTTCAAACTGCCATCTCTCAATAGGAAAGGTCATTTTTGTAAGAAAAATATGTAATGGTTAATACTTTGTTGTGTATCATTTTCGTATTTTTATTGAGCTTATTAAATACTGTATAGAAATTATCTTGTTTAAATCTCTCAACAACCAAGAGGTAAGTATTAATATTCTCAACTTATGGATGAGAAAATGGAGGCTCAGAGAACTTGGATAAATTAAATGAGGTGACACAACCAGCAAGTGATACCACTATGATCTGTACATACACAACACGCCAAAGTCAGTACTCTTCACCACGAAGCTATTTGATATAACACTTTCTCCTATCACAAAACAAGAAAAGACTACTCTGAGATCAGTTACGACAGCAGCTTTGTGTGCTACTCACCATCAAATAAATATCCATTCCCCAGAAGAGTACCTGGCATACATAATATGGTATAGAATAAACACCTATTAAAACCAAGAGCTCCAAGGAAAGCATTTTATATAAAGTTTTATCATTCATGTTCATTCTTCCTCAAAAAAGGGTCATTATCTATAAATATCTAATCACTATCTTTACAAAATATATACTTCTCACCTCCTATCACTGATCAGTTTTGAAATTCATAAAGTACTCTTCCATGACATACTGAACCAAAAAACCCAAACATCACCAAGTACTGACCTACGTTTGGAATAAAAACTGCATACAGTAAAGCAATTTGGAATGTAAGAAGTGGCACTGGGCATCTATTAATTAGCTTCCTAGTCATCTAAGAATAATCATTCAGGAATCAACTATGACCTACAAAAGTATCTACCCCCAATGATAAGAACATATTAAATCTATTAAAACTAAGTCCCGGGTACAGAAACATCCTCACAATTAACAAGGGCTAATGTCAAATCATTTCAGTATGATCTTAAACAATTACTATATATATGGGTTATGGAAAAGCTTCCCCTACAAAGTTATGATTTCCATTTGCTGGCACAATACTGGAATTAATAACGGGATAGACCTTGTTCTTCTCTATGTCTCCAGTGTATGCCTGGGACACAGTAGTGATCAGGAAGTACCTGTTAAATCAATGACCAAGGATCTTTAGAGTGGGGGAAGAAAAGTATTCAAGAATCAAAAGTCAATAAATAATATTCTTACAGATAATGGAAAGAGTTTTAAAGGTTCTCCTATACCTTTACTGAAACAGCTTAATTTGAAGTGGATTTATATCATCCAAAATGCATAATAAGTACTAAACAATAATAAAGTAGGTCAGAGACTACATTATTAATACAGGAACTATAAATTAAAAGAACTATACTAAGAACTGTTAGTTCTATATAAGATTTATGTTTCTTAGAATTTTAATGTTTTTATTTATTTTTGAAGGAGAGAGAGACAGAGCATGAGCAGGGGAGGAGCAGAGAAAGAGGGAGACACAGAATCTGAAGCAGGCTCCAGGCTCTAAGCTGTCAGCACAGAGCCTGATGTGGGGCTCGAACTCACGAACTGTGAGATCATGACCCGAGCTGAAGTCGGACGCCTAACCGACTGAGCCACCCAGGTGCCCCTGTTTCTTAGAATTTTAAACATAAAATTGCTTTAACATTCGTAGCTGACAATTTCTGATTATATCAGCTAAATAAATATTGTAAACTATTAAGCTTGTCTATCGGGAATACTGTAGGCACATTAGCACCTATAATTTCTTAGGTAGCCTCACAAATTAAATCTGAGAATTTTATAAAACTTCAAATTGATAATAAGAGTGTAAAACAGGAAGCAAACAAAAGATAATATAGTAACTAAACTTGTTCCAAGAGTTGGATGGGTATGCTCACAGAGCTATATTAGGAGTAGAAATAGAATTTTTATGTGTCCTATTTTCTATTTTTCTCTTGCAATCTGGAAAACTAGATGAAGGTGTGTGTGTGTGTGTGTGTGTGTGTGTGTGTGTGTGTGTGTATACAATCTGAGATTAGGACTATCCAGCCCAAACTGACCCTTATGGGATACCGATGAAAAACAAACAAACAAACAAACAACTTATGAATAACAGGTATTCTGCGTATCTTTCACTATCTTTAGAAGGCAAATAGCATGTTACACATGAACTCTAGCTCTGATTACATTACACAAAGTTCATACTCATCAAGGCTAATATCTATGAACTGGCTCACTGACCTTATCAATCCCACATTTCACTTATTTAATAAATGACTCTGTAACCAATAACATAAAAATTACTAAACCTCATAAAATTAACCAGTTTTTTGTATGCTAAAAGCCAAAACTGGTAATGGCTGGCTGACCACTGACACATTCATTCTTTGATTTTATTTTATAAACATTTATGAAGAAAATGATTTTTTTTTCCAAGACACTACATAAATTCTCAGATATGAAAACATTTCCCCATTGAAAGAGGCCCCAATCTTGTAGGGAAGATAATACGTAGGCAGATGAACAAAACAATTTTGGGTGCAATACATTAATCACTTGAAAGTTTGACTGCATTTCAAAGGCCAGAATTTTAATGTAATTATTTTTCTCTTCATCCGAATGTCTTAGAGAAATATGTCAGAAAAATAGTAACTGCTCAATAAAAGAATCAGCTGATTGAGTATTCTTAAATTAAGAAATACAAAATACAGGGGAAGTTTCCATTTCTTTTGTAGTCATTGCCTTCATCTTCTTAAAATGAGCAAGTCAGTTAATGTATAGACTTGTTCTTAAAAGATTGTCAGAAATATTCACATTCCAGGGGCGCCTGGGTGGCGCAGTCGGTTAAGCGTCCGACTTCAGCCGGGTCACGATCTCGCGGTCCGTGAGTTCGAGCCCCGCGTCAGGCTCTGGGCTGATGGCTCGGAGCCTGGAGCCTGTTTCCGATTCTGCGTCTCCCTCTCTCTCTGCCCCTCCCCCGTTCATGCTCTGTCTCTCTCTATCCCAAAAATAAATAAACGTTGAAAAAAAAAAAAAAAAGAAGAAATATTCACATTCCATATTTTTAAATATGCTAGTTGTAAATCTCTTTAAAAAGTACCAATTATTTTAACCTTCAGAATATAATGTCACTTACTGCACATCTCCTGTATGGCATGCACACCCTACTCATTACATAGATCATTTCATAATACTATGAGACAGGTACCAAAACCCCTGTTTTATAGATGAGACAACTGAAGTTCTAGATTCGGCAACTTGCTCAAAGTCATACTACGGAGAGGAGATAAAGAGATAAAAATGGGATTCTAATGCAGGCCTGATCCCAAAGCCCATGCTCTTCATTACTCTATGCCCTGCCTTTATGACAATAAGAAGAAAACGCTAAAACAAAACTATTTTTGAGTAGTTTAAAATCTCCACCATCTTAAAACTTCTAATACAAAATTTCTGGATAAGTAAAATATTTGCCCTCCTTACCCTGAAAAAGACAAAACCTTCTAAATCTCTTGAAAATAAAAGGTAAGCTCTTATGTTCATTCCTTAATTCTTTCCTCCAATATTTGCATTTATTCTTCAAAGTCCTATCTTTTTTATAAAATGCTGACTAAAAACAACATCATCAAAAACTGTTCATTTTACATTCTAACGTATCCGTGAAAAAGCATGAACAAAGAGGCTAGGTATACAATCTGGAATAGAACTGTTTCTACATTCTCCTCCAGAAGGTACAAACTTATCTTTTCTGAGTAATGTGCTATCAAGACTCAGTCCAAGCTTCATTTACTTTGTGCAGCCATACCAATTTCTTTCTAATTTAATTTCCATTTACTATGTTTGCTATGCAAGTACTACTTTATTGCATATTGGCACATACAAGGTTCCAAATAAGTATCTGCTGGATTATTTCTAGCAACCACCTTAATACTTAGTTACAGAAACAAAGCAGTATCAGTATAATTTGTATTCTACCAGTATGCAACATAGGGTTATCAAGCATATAATTGGCAGAATGTTATCTGGCTCACTAGTGACACTAAATGTATATGACTTATCTTCACAAAAAGACATTTTTTAGAATCATTAGCACACAGGCACATCAGATGTACTTAAGAAATCCCTGCTGATAAACAGGATTTCTGATCAGAGTAAACAGAAATTTCTCAAGAAAACCCAGCCAGTGTGAAGATTTATATGGACTAAAGGGTTATGAGGGTTTTTTTTCTCTTTTACTGTTTTCAAAATAGGAAACAAAACATGGAGATTGTTAACAGCAGGTAACATCTGAACATTTTTACTGATAGGAATTGTGATAAGGAAATAGGTTCTCAAAAGAAGTAATAGTTGCATGGTAGTTTTATGATTTTGTACAGTCATCATTCTTTTTGCCCTAAGGACGCAGTATAATCATGTTACAACTTCGAAATTTGCTGCTGGATCAAGTCCAGTTGTGGGCTATATATTCAAGACAACAAAACTTTAAGCAAGAGGCTGTCACTTTATTACTTGAGAACTGAAGTTTAGAATATCTGAATATGCGTATTTTACAAATAAACTAAAACAGATTTTTAACTATTTCACTGAGAAGTTTAGAGTGAGACTCACCAGTAATTTCTATAGCTTACTCTCCATTTAAATTATGCAGGTTATTAACATTTTCTACCTGTATCATTTTTAAACATTTACAGGATTACATAATATACAGAATACTGTGGATTCTTTATCATATAGTGTATTTTATTATTTACGTAGGTCTCAATGTTTGGCCCTAGGGATGTCGCAAAAGCTGACAGGAACAGGTCTGTCTAAATTGTCTTTTTTTTTTTTAATTAACAGAATACTGTATAAGAAAAATCAATTAATAAATAACTACTATAAATAGTACAGGGAACTATTGAGAACTTAGACAAAATGTGTAGCCCCTTACCCTGACTTACACTGAGGGAAGTGATACCTATCCAAATAAGTTAAGAAAGGGTGTGGTAATGACCTCTGGTACTCATTTTCCAATTCTGTGTTACTCTAATTATATAGTTCGTAACTGTCTAATATTAAAGAGCCATTAAAACAGTTTGAGCTCTGAAATTTTATAGACCTGATTTGTATCCTTGTTCTGCTGCTTAATAATGCTATGATTTTGGGGGCGCCTGGGTGGCTCAGTTGGTTAAGTATCTGACTTCAGCTCAGGTCATGAACTCACAGTTCGTGAGTTCGAGCCCTGCGTTAGGCTCTGTGCTAACATCTCAGAGCTGTGCTGACAGCTATTTTGGATTCTGTATCTCCCTCTCTCTCTCGCTCTCTCTCTCTCTCTCTCTCTGCCCCCACCTCCCCACTTGCACTCTCTCTCTCTCTCTCTCTCTCTCAAAAATAAACATTACAAAATAAAAATTAAAAAATAATGCTATGATTTTGGGTAATCTCTTTGACCCTAATTTTTTTTTTATCTTTTCATTGATAAAATGGAGTAATAATACTGCCTGTATCCCCAGAATTACTAAAGAATACATGAGACAAGTTGAAAATTTATCACCACAATACCTGGCACACAGCAATAATTCCATAAATATACAGTCAAGTCACTATAAAAGGAAATCAAACATTATGAATTAATGAGACTACAAAGAATTAGTAATTACCTCATCACTCAAAAACAGATAATATTGGGATTTATGAAAATGAAAATATAAAATATACAGGAAAGAGGTATTAAGTGAACAGAGACTCAATGTGAATAATTTATATATAGATTGTCATTTTAACTCTTGATCTAATCATTGTTTTGCTAAATATTTTGACAGCTTTGATAAATCACATGCAGGGAAGGGGAGAGGGAGAATCCTATGTTACTCTTGTTTTTTTTTAAGTTTATATACGTAAGTTTGGCTTACAGTTTTGAGAAGTCTTGACACTAAAAGAACCATAAATTATAACCAAACTCAGACATCCTACAGATGAAGTTACACTATTGAGAAAGAACTGGATCCTTATTTCAGGTAATATTAACTATACGAATCTATGTTGGGTGCAAGAAGTGATGTGAATCATCGATGACAGATACTTATACTCTATTTTTCAAAAATATTTTTTATGACATGTAAAACTAGACAATGATACATATGATTTTATAAAGTAATTTTAGATATATTATTTTGAAAAAATAACTACATTTACCATATGACAACAGTCCTGTCATGCAAGTGTTTTAATGAAAGTCATTCTTTTAACATGAATTATGATTAATCAGAAATAAACAATGCAAATACCAATGTTATATAATACCTTAACTAGGTTTAGAAACTAAAACTGACATCAAGATACTATAAACAAGACAGAACTCTAATTATACTTAAAATTAAGCTTCAATTATCTTTTGTAAATATTGTGGTGGGGGTACTTAACTGGATAACTGTTATATTTCTAAAATAATAATTATTACTTAAATGAGTTAATTGTGAGTTATTAAAAAGGTACCGTATCAGAGAATTAAACTTAGGGAAGTATCATACTGTATTTTAATTCATAAAACTGACAAAATTCAAGGATTTAACTCCTTTTATCTGTATTAGTTAAGTAACAATATAGTTTTAAAAAGAATAAACTGAAATACAGGTATACAGCAAGCATCAGAAGTGATCCTCTTTGAATTATCTACTACATTGGTTTCTATTATTATTGTTTTTGTGGCTAGTTTCCACCTCTGAAAAACTAAATCACATCTAATAGGATCATGATTTAGGGAAGACCTCAATTTTTATTCGTCATAATGATAGGATGTCAGAAAGTGTTCAACTTCAAATTCAAAACAGATAAAAACTCCACGTTTAATAGCCATATTTAGTTTGTTTGAGCTGGTGAGCAGATATAAATGTAATCTGCAATGCTAGCAAATTCCAGGTCTGATAGATAGCAAGCTAATATTTATTTTTAAGTGCTCTAAAAATTATTTGTAAAAGCTGCATAAAAAGGATTCCATAAATGTATTGTGATTTTAACAATTATTCTACACTACAATGGAAGTACATGCTCAAACAAGACACCTCAGCAGTATTTTAAAGCAGTAACCACCTAGCCAATTTCTGTATGTTCTGTAGTTTTTCTAATCCACTCTCCCTGTGGTTGAGCAAAATCGAATTGCCTCTCACATTTGCAGACAGCTCTGTGAAGGTGATAATAGAGCTGCTCCCTGCTGTCATGAGGCAGGAAATAGGAAAATGGCATATGGGGCTAGAAAGAAAGAAATAAAAAAAAGAAAGAAAGAAAGAGAGAACGAAGGGGGGGAAAAAAGAACTAAACAAGAACAAAAGATTTCAACAAAGAACAACTATAACCCAATATGCTTTGCAAGTTAATCTCTTTTCTGAATCATTTAGCATATTTAATCATTCATCTGCGTCCTCACTCCAAAAATGCGAATGGCTGATACCAAGTCTTTGGGTCAAGTTTTCATTGTCTAAAACATTTGGAACATCCAACTCCAGAATATGTTCTATACAATGTCTGCAAAACAGAGAGTCTTTAACTAGAGACATAAAATGTTGTGCCAATCCCAAATTCACCATTTTAAAATAAAGGAAGATAAAACAATGTTTACTAAAATAATAATAAAATGTGCATAGCAGGCTTTTATGTGGTTTAATGTTCCTAAATCTATGAAATAAAATTAAATTAAAAAATAAACATGTATGATTAGACAATTTTAGCTGATTAAAGTAGAAACAAATCTCCAAATAGTTATATTGCTAATTATACCAAGACACATTTTTCGACTTGTACAGTTTTTTGTTTGTGTTTTTAAATACACAGGGTTTTTTTTTTTTCTGTGTGTGTACAAATCCTGCTCTAAACAAAAGAAATTTTAATCTAATGTATCTGTAAACAGAATGTGGCAGTAGGTGCTAATAAAGATAGAATCTACTCTACCTTTCCTTTTACACTCTGAATGGGATCCACAACCACTGCCACAGCTCTCTCCGACAAGGCTTCAAAGCTCTGCTGAGTGTTGATATCCACACCAGAAAGCCAACAACCAAAGCCAGGGTGACTGTGATACCAACCAACAACCATCTCAGGCCTGAAACAAAGAGGGCATTCAGCAGTTCAGAACAGAACAAGTAATACACATGTATGCTATGAAAAGAAACAACACACTAACAGGGTATAAATGAAGAAGAGATGAAAAACACACAGGTGTGAAAAAGCACCATTAGAAACATTGAAATCATACACCATATTATCCAGAAAACATGGAAATGAATAAGCATGACAAAGGAGTGCTATCATTAAGAGATGCACATTAGCAGTGGTAGATACGGCTTTCAGTTTTTCACCTTGTTACCACACTTTCTCTGAGCCAGTTTTTACCCTTTCAGCATTCAAGTAAATATCTACTCTTTAACTCCTTAGCTCTGGGAATAGGATTTTCCAGGCAGAGTACATTGTTAACAATGGACACCAGGATTCACTGTTGTGAAAGGATTAAATATCAATTAAACCAGCAGTAGAACTAGGAACTCAGTCAAAAACCAATTTGCACTGTTCTGCTCAGCTGCTGAGCCTTTTGCTAACATTAATTTTGAAGTTTCTTCCACAGTAGAAGAATTTGAGCAAGAGAATGACAACTATTGAGAGATTTAATCTGGGGAAAAACTTGAAAAATATCTAAATTCTACTTTCTCTGTCTTTAAAAATCATATGCCTAATATAATTAAATAGCCAGAATCTTATTTAGTCCCAACTCTCCAATATATGGAACATACAAGCTCTTTCAATTATAAATGACCAGACAGTAACTCCATATGCTGAACAGGGAAGCTGCAGCCCAAGCTTACTATGTGATGGTTGAGAATTTTAACATGAGGCAGTTTTCTCATTGGCAAATTTCTCTGATTCTAAAAGAAAGAGATACTAGATAGGTAGTACACAGGACTGACAGTGATAATTTACATTAAGTACATGGCTTTTTTTTTCCAGGTATGATAGTCATAAACATCCAGATTTTTGAAACACATTTCTAAAACTACTTCCCATTATTCCTTTATAAAATTAGTTAGAATACTTACCTTCCTGTCTGCTTCAACATATCTAACATTTTGGCTTGGAACACTGGATCAACTGCCTCCACACTGACACCCTGGGTTAGACAAAAAGAAAAATAACTAGCTTTTAGAACTGTGAATAAATACCCAGAAACCTTTTTTTTTTTTTTTTAACAATCTAAATGAACAAAAAGCTACCAAAAAAAAAAACAAAAAACAAAAACCCAAAAACCCCAAAACCCCTATGTATATTATTTTGGGATGCCAAAATAATTTTATAGGCTTGGATACTCATAATTGATTCCCATTTATGTCATTCAATTATCAGCCATACTTTAATAAAGCTTCTAAAATTGCCATTTACCAAACTGCTGTTAGCTAATGAGTTAAGTTTTGGGGATCCTTTAAGAGTTTATGGCCATGGCTATGCACACACACACACACACACACACACACACACACAAATACCAGAAATACCAAATGACTGAACCAACTATTTTTGGCTAGACCTATCTTGGCAAGCATAGTTCCAAATGCCATCTCTGATACCTGATTAGCATTATATCCCTTCCATCCCATCCAAAGTTCTACAACTATTCAGCTATTATAATAATCAATAACCTAAAGACTTTTTGTTCCTCAGCAATATAAATACTCTGAAGAAGGATAACAGTTTATGAATTTACCAGAGTTGTTTTTGTTTGTTTTGCAGGGTGGGCTGGGAGAGGAGGAAGCTGAGTGAGTGCTTCAGTAAGAACTACTTGGTAGATTAAGTGCTTGGAGGCAAATATATACTTTTGAATATCATCTCAAATATAAAAGCAATCACAAATAATTCTTCATTAGAGATCTAAAACCAAGTCTTTTAAATGCTGCATTGTCTTGCTAGTTCAAAAGATTTTTAGAACATGGAAGAATTAAAGACAATCATGTCATCTCTCCAGTGGTAGATCAGTGCCATTATAACTCCTACAAGGTTTTCTTCTAACATCAGGAATTTAATCTATCTCAATAAAGCAGTTAATATTTAAGCACTTCCTTCCCACCAAAACAAATGATATTTTGAATCTTTTTTTTTTTTAATTTTTTTAACGTTTATTTATTTTTGAGACAGAGAGAGACAGAGCATGAATGGGGGAGGGTCAGACAGAGAGTGGGAGACACAGAATCCGAAACAGGCTCCAGGCTCTGAGTTGTCAGCACAAAGGCCGACGCGGGGCTCGAACTCACGGACTGCGAGATCATGACTTGAGCCGAAATCGGACACCCAACAGACTGAGCCACCCAGGCGCCCCGATATTTTGAATCTTAATAGAGAAAGCATCCTCAAGAACAGGGGTATGCCTATAGACATAGGTTGCCTATAGGTGTTTTTTGTTGTTGTAGTAGTTGTTTTGTTTTGAACATTTTTAAAGGGGGTTTAAAAATTAAAAAAAAAAAAATCATAAGAGTAGGAGACAGAAACATGTTTTTACAGAAAGTTTGTTAACTCTTGGGCCAGAAGAAAACCTTTGTAATCTACTACATAGAATGAACACAAAGATCAAAATCTTCTATTTCAAACTGTCAAACAAACATTTAGAAGGAAATGATATTAAAACTTAAGAACTCTTTATTATAATTGATAAAGACCACATATAACAGAAATACTAGTTAATTTTGTTATGCTTTTCAAATTCTGACATGAAAAGATAAATACAAGTAACAACAGCCTAAGACATAAATCTAAATTTTTAGTTAACATGCAGCATATCTCTCTATATCCAATTGTACAAAATAAAGACAAGGGATAGCCAGGTGGACAAAATCAGCAGATCTAAATTTTGGAGAAGAACTTGTGTATTTTTCTATATTTTGCATCATTTACAAACATACTACTATCTGTAATAACTACTCTCTAAACAGTCTATAAAATGTATATATTACACTATTTAAAAATAGAACTTGGTTTTCTCTATTATCTACTTTGCTGAAGAATACTTACAGTTAAGAGTCTCAAACAGAGCAAACAGCTGTATGACAACAATCTCTTTAATCCAGATATTTTACAAAGCTCGATAAGAGAAATGTTGAATATTAGGGGAAAAAAATCCATCAGAAAAATATATATGTTATATTTTTCTAGGCAAACAGATGAGAAGGATATGTGTACAGTTTTTTGTACGAAAGGTAGAAGAGTTACTGTTTTTTGGCCACACAAATCCAATGCATTACATAAAATACCAAAACAAAATAAAAAGCTTCCAGAGAGAATAATACAATGTATTCTAAAAAGATAAAGTAGATGACTTCCAAAGTTTGTATGTAGTATATGCTTCCTCTATAAAGAAATTACCATACCTGGGCAAAAGAACTAAAGTTTGCCATAGTTTTTTGGTTTCATTAAATTTAACATTTTGAATAGGAAAAGCTTAAGAATCATTTATCACCATCTATAATAAAAGGGACCATATTTCAAAACAATAGGAACAAAACATGAGGACTAGATAATGTATCTGAATTAAGTCTAAGAGAGTCTCTAAAATCTGCTGAAGTGTTCAATTAATACCCTACTATTTTAGCAATTAACATAAATCTAGGATGCTATGCTAGTTAAAGCTGAAAGTATGAGTAAAGGGATTTAATGCTAGCATCCTTCAGTTTGTGGACCTACAGGGAATTCATGATGCATTCAAAAGATGAATGACTTAATTCAATGCAATCTAGATATTTCTATCATTAATCTTATGATGGATTTTTCCTATCAGGAAGAGAAAATATAATATGATGAAAGTGATTTTGCATAGGAAAAGGAAAGAGAAAAGAAACACATTTACTTACAGCAGGCAACCATAAAAAGTACTCACTGTTCCTGACTGTGGCATAGCAAACACATCAATCACTCTGACGGTGTAATCATCAACAAATTCTCCAAGCATAAGACCCATAACTTCCATTGGAACTCCAGCACGACCATGCTTTAACATCTGTAAAGAGAACATAGGTAGATACGAAGCTTTAAAATCTTTGGTCCTTTTTATTTTTTTAATAACCTAATTTTGCTTTAGTAGAAATAAAAACACTCTTATTATAGATGTACCTAGAACAACAGCTTCCGTTTGAGGATTAACATTAACAAATATTCCCAACTAAAAGACAGATAGTGAAAGCAATAAAGCTCTCTAAAGCAAGTAACTTTCAATACTTACTTTTAACAGTGCAAGGGAAGAAATATATACTTGCTCTGCTGTGTCCACTGCAGGAGCATCTGTGGGTGGCCCCTAGAAATAAGCACATCAATTATTATAAACACACAGTTTATGAGTTTAAAATTAGTTACATGTTATATAAACTTGATTGTTTTTAAGAGTTTTGGGAAAATATGTCAAGTATCCTTTTAGTCGGGTACAACACAAATAATCAAAACAACTTTGCAAATATCAAACCTGCTGGCAAAATAAGACAAACTTAGTACTCAGGCAAGTGTCCAATGGACATAAAGCTTAAATCTTCCAGCAATGCTTATCTACCTCTGCTACAAAATGACTACCATGCACCAATTAGCCATGTTTCTTACCACAATCTGAGACTGATTTTCAGCTACGGACAGCATGTACATTTAGGGCTATGGGATCTCTGCAGATACGTAGATGTAGTTGGGGATAGGGGACAGAAGATTTCTAATCCCTAGGTGAAAGAGCTGTGAACAACATACTATGCACTCCACCTGATGAAGTTATTCCCCTCCCCAATACAACAAATTTAACACAAGTGCACCAGGTGTGAACAAACTGGTTGAGACTGCTGTAGCTAATATGAAAATACTTTTAAATGGGGACTACTATCTTTAAAACAAATGTTACCATTAATCTTACCACAGGTTAAGGGACACATTATGCTCTCCCTAAGGATTGTGTCTTCTTCATCAAAAGTAACAAGCCTCTTTTGACTCTAACATTCGGAGACATAAGGTAATTTATATAGGGTCATTACCCTCAAGATGACTACAATCTTATACATGTATTTCTGCACACAGAAAGCTTTATTGTTTTTTAAAACTGGCACCTGGAGAAATTAAAATGAGATGTGTCCTATAATTGTCAGGTTCTGTGTTGCTTAAAGTTTCCTTTCCTTGACAATAACTCTATTACAAATTGTAAAACAAACATGTTAACTACCCAATTATAAATCAATATTCTATCTTGCTTTTATGGGTTTACTTACTAAAATTAAACAATTACTTCACTTGTTACATTTCAGACTTGTAGGTCTATGTGTATTTTGTGCTTCTTGTCTATTTGCTAAATGCTCTGATTTTTCAATTTTTATTTTTTGGTTTTGTTTAAAAGCTCATAATATTTGCCAGAAGCATAAAGTTCTATGTATATTTTCTCTAAGTATAAAAACCACATACAAAAATTATTTGTTTCTTTATGTAGAAAGGGGTGAGAAAAATCAAATGCCTCTAATTTTATTTAAAGTATTTATTTGAAAGGGAGACCTCATGTGCATGTGTGTGCATGCAAGTGGAGGAGGGGCGGGGGGGGGAGAGAGAGAGAGGGGGAGGAGGAGGGGGAGGGGGAGAGGGAGAAGGAGAGGGAGAAGGAGAGGGAGAGGGAGAGGGAGAGGGAGAGGGAGAGGGAGAGGGAGAGGGAGAGGGAGGGAGAGAGAGAGAGAATCCCAAACAGGTACCACGCAGTCAGTGAGGAGCCCAGTCAGTGAGGAGCCACTTGGGGCTCAACTCACAAACAATGAGATAATGATCTGAGCTGAAATCAAGAGTCAGACACTTAACTATTTTAATAATAAAATTATTAAAAATCTTATTTTTGGGGCACCTGGGTGGCTCAGTCGGTTAGGCGTCCGACTTCGGCTCAGGTCATGATCTCGCGGTTCATGAGTTCAAGCCCCACGTCAGGCTCTGTGCTGACAGCTCAGAGCCTGGAGCCTGTTTCGGATTCTGTGTCTCCCTCTCTCTCTCTGACCCTCCCCCGTTCATGCTCTCTCTCTGTCTCAAAAATAAATAAACGTTAAAAAAAATTTTTTTAAACCTTATTTTTAATAATAAATGCCAGAAAATAAACTTAAAACCCAAAATGAATTCATCTATTATCACCTAATGCAGGTTTACTGCTTGCCTTTCAAATAGATAGGAGTCTCTTTCAGAATGAAAACTCAAGCTGAAGTGCTGTCATGCCAAAACATTTATTGAGATCATCATATAAAACATGATAATTTTGTTGATATGATTTATTCATCTAAGAAAGTAAAGAAAGTTTAAGAAAAAAAAGCGAGAACAGTAGTAAGTTAGCCATGATGAGAGGTCTTAGGGAAGTATTCATCGAAATTGTATTCATAGAAATTATTTCCTGAATCCAGAGCAACTTAAAATTTCATATGGAGAAAAAGAATTTAAACTGGTATCTAGGCTACAGTTTTTCTGTTTAATGTTTGTTTGTTTATTCATTTATTTATCTGATGTGGGAGACACAGGGTGTGAGCAGGGGAAAGGCAGAGAGGAGGGAGAGAGAATCCCAAGCAGGCTCCACGCTGTCCGCTGTCAGCCCAGAGGTGGATATGGGGCTGAATCCCACAAATAGTGAGATCACGACCTGAGCCAAAAATCAAGAGTCAGGCACTTAACGGACTGAGCCACCCAGGGACCACTTTTTTTTTTTTTTCCTTTTAATACAGTCCTTCTTAACTTGCCAGAGATGATTAAGAAAAAAAGGAACAGGGAAATAAAACATCACACCATCACCAAAATATATTATTGACAAAACCCAGAAACTACCCCTGCTATCAATTAAAAAACCAACTTTAATTTGTTTAACATTTATATAACCAGTACACAGCAGAGGGCCTAGCACATCATAAGAACTTAGTAAGTACTGGTTGAAAAAAATGAATGAATAAATAAACTAAGGTACTGCAAGCCAATGCAACAGAAATGAAAAATACCCACTAATTACTCTCTGAAAGAGCACAGCCATAAGCAAGTAGATATAAAGACCATTACCTCCTCTTTCACTATTTTCTTCTGGTTCAGAAACATACTAACAGAAAACCATGCAGCTTTTTCTCTACTGGATGGGAGCTATTTTTTGAGACAGTAGTCAGTGATTATTTCCTGTTACTCTTCTCACTCCGCTACTATTCTGTTTCTTGATCTAGTCAGTGACTAAATTTCTTAGAAAAAAAAAAAACTTGGCAAGAAGTAGAAAAGTAGTGGTGAACTGCTTTTTTTTTTTTTTTTTTTAAAGTAATCTCTACACCCAACATAGAGCTTGAACTCACCATCCTGAGATCAAGAGTCAAGATCAAGAGTTATGTGCTCTTCCCACTGAGCAAGCCAGGCACCCCTAAACTGCATTCTTAAACAAAAAAAAAAAAAGAGTAACCCATGGAATATACTGTCTATGGGACAGCTGTTAAGGATCTCCGGCAGCTGTGAATATCTGAGGCTATCATTTTCCCACATGCTCACCTGTCCAGAAGAATGTACAATCAGGCAAAGAAGAAAACCCAATTCAAGACCCTGGAAACTGAGCTAAGAGATTTGTATAAGGACCTGTACAACGGTAGATCAAAGATGACCCAAGTTAAGAAAAATGTGGGGCTATGGACAATATATGTACATTGTCTTTTAGCAAACACTCCCAAGGAATAGCATCCTCGCTATTCAAAGAGAGGAAAGACATCTAAAAATAGGACTCCTAAGCAAAATTTTAGAAAATTATTTGGCATCAGTAGAATACAAGAAGCTTTCCTAACTTTGAAATAGAAAGTTCAAGGACATCCAAGATGAAAAGGTGAAAAATAATTAAGAACTAAAATTGCACTGGAGGAAACAAGGGTAAAAATAAACATGACAAGTTTAACTCACTGATACAGAACACAAAAAAGATAGCTCAGAATGTAAAATAAAAAGTAAGAGATGAAAACTACAAGAAATATAATGATAAGAGAGGACAAAGGAGCTGTAAGCTAAGAAATACGGTTGTTCCTGAGGCTAAAACAAGAAATAGAAAAGATCAATAAGTAACAGTAAGGCTGAAAAATTTTCCTGAATGAAAAAAAAAAAAAATTTCAACTTTTAGATCACTAAATGTCAGGCAATAATCAGCGAAGAAACTATTATACCTTGAAAAGTCTTAGGTAAATCTTAACTACAAGGATAAAAACAAAATATCTAAAAACATGAAGGTAGAAAAACTAACCTAATGAAAAAAATGCAACTCAGGTTGACTTTGGATATTTCTCTGCAACATTAAGTAGCAGAAAACAATGAAAGGAAGTTCCCAAGTTTTAATAGAAAAACAATGTGAGTCAGAAATTTTATATTTTAAAAATGTCTTTAGACCCACAAATATGTTACTAAATACACAAAGACTCGGAAAATATAATTCCATGTATCCTTCTTCAAAGAATTTCTTGAATAAATCATCCACTTGAGGCACCACAAATTAAAATTAAAACCTTAAAAATGGAAAAGCCATTACATTAAAAAAATCTGTTAAGATTACTGAGAGTAGTTAAAAATACATATAGACGTAAAAACAAAAACAAAAACAAAAAACAGGTTCCAAACCACAGATACTGTCCAAGTAACTATACAGGGCAGTGGAAAGAAATGAAATGTACAAAATTCTCTGTTTCACATATATGAGGGGAAAAAGAAAAAGGAATCTGTTTAAGTGATTTTGACTACTAAAGAAATATGGATTAAAAAGTCTTCTGGGGCGCCTGGGTGGCTCAGTCGGTTAAGCGTCCGACTTCAGCTCAGGTCACGATCTCCCGGTCCACGAGTTTGAGCCCCGCGTCGGGCTCTGGGCTGATGGCTCGGAGCCTGGAGCCTGCTTCCGATTCTGTGTCTCCCTCTCTTTCTGCCCCTCCCCCATTCATGCTGTGTCTCTCTCTGTCTCAAAAATAAATAAACTTAAAAAAAAAAAAAAAAGTCTTCTGAACAACCTTAAAATAACCACAATAAACATTAAAACTGAATGTACACCTTATAAAATCACTGGAGGAAGAAAAGCAGATATAACACTGACAATAAAATAAAACAAAACAGTAGGGAACCAAGAAGGGAACAAAATAAAAACAGTAAATATAAGATCAAATATACTGGCTATGAAAAAATATAAATGAATTAAAGTCCCTTGTCAAAAGCCTCTCATAACGTTTAAATTGGAAATTCATGGATATATTACTTACAAATAAAAATTAAAACGAAACAAAGGACTGGAAAGATTTGTTAGTCAGTGACATATCTGTATTTCTTTTTGTAAACACAGCCATAATGGCCACTATGTTTTACTCGGCTTGCCTTTGTCCAGCAATGCACTACAGTAATAGATTTCCCAGTATTAAATCAACTTTCTACTCCTGGGATAAATGGTTGACGTGATTTACATTTTTTTTTTTTTTTTTTTTTTTAGTTTTTGTTTCCCTGTTTATAAGTGAGACTAGAGACCAGTTGGGCATTTTCCTTCTATTTTTTTAAAGTTTATTTCTTTATTTTGAGAGAGAAAGAGTGAGCAGGGGAGGGGCAGGGAGAGGGAGATCCCAACCAGGTTCTACTGACAGCATGGAGCCAGAGATGGGGCTCGACACCACAAACCGTGAGACTATGACCTGAGCTGAAATCAAGAGTTGGATGCTTAACTGAGCCACCCGTGTGACCTGGGAATTTTCTTTTTTTCTGTTAAATTTGTCAGCTTTTGATATCATTATGTTAGATTTATAAAATACTTATGAAATTTTACACTTTCCTACTTTCTGTGTTCTGGTAATATTAATACAGTTGACTCTTGAACATAGGGGGTTAAGGGTACCAATTTCCCATGCACTCAAAAATCCACATATAATTTTTTTACTCCCCCCCCAAACTTAATATCCCACTGTTGACCAGAAGCCTTATTGATAATATAAACAATTAATTAACCCATATCTTGTATGTTATATGGACTATATACTTTACTCTTATAATAGAGAAAAGGTTATTGAGAAAATATATTTACACTACTGTACTTTATTTATTGGAAAAACTCTGTGTATGTAAGTGGACCCGTGTAAGTTCAAACCCATACTGTTCAAGGATCAATTGTATATCCTAAATTGTCTATGTCTTAAAATTTTGGAAGAGTTCACTATTAAATATTTGGTTCTAAAGCTGATTTTGAAGCCAATTGTCGTAACTTTTTCAGTGGTATTAATAAATTTACGTTATCTATGTCTGGTATTATATTGCTCCAGTTAGATTACAAAATTATCGCCACAGAACTGAACATATTGTATTTTACTTTTTAATTATTTAATATTGAAAACATTTTTTTTAAAGTTTATTTTGAGAGTGAACAGGGGTGGGGCGGGGGGGGGAGAGAGAGGAAGAGAGGGAGGGAGGGGGGAGGGAGAGAGAGACAGAGAGAGAGAGAGACAGAGAGAGAGAGAGAGAGAGAGAGAGAGAGAGAGAGAGAAAATCCCAAGCAGGCTCTGTACCAGCATCACAGAGCCTGATGCAGGGCTTGAACCCATGATCCATGAGATCATAACCTGAACCAAAACCAAGAGTCAGACAATTAACCGACTGAGCATCCCACTACTGAAAACACTTAGAACTAAATTTATTTCTCCATATCCCATTACATCACCACCCAGATAGATTATTTACATTAAAAAAATCAAATTATAAAATCTGGATAAAAATATTGGTGAAGGGATCTTCCTAATTCATTCTATGAGGTCAGCATTACCTGCTACCAAAGCCAAAGACACTACAAGAAAACTACAGGGGCTTCTGGATGGGTCAGTCAATTGAGCACCAGGCTCTCAATTTTAGCTCAGATCTTGATCTCACGGTTCATGGGATGGAGCTGCACATCAGGCTCTGCACTGACAGCCCAGAGTCTGCTTGGAATTCTCTCTCTCCCCGCCTCTCTCTGCCTCTTTCCCACTCCCTCATTCGTGCTCTCTCTCGAAATAAACTATAAAAAACCAAAACCAAAACCAAAAACCTACAGACCAATATTTCTTACAAACACTGGTAAAAACTCCTCTACAAAATACTAGCAAACAAAACTTAGCTGTATATGTAAAGGATTATTCTACACATGACCAAGTGGGATTTATTCCTGCAATGCTAGGATTGTTCAACAAATGAAAACTGACCAATGTAATATACCACATGAACAGAATAAAGGGGAAAAAAGCCCACACAATCATTTCAATTGATGAAGAAAAAGCATCTAACAAAATTCAACACCGTTTCATAATAAAAACACTGAACAAACAAGGAATAGAAGGAAACTACCTCAACATGATAAAAGCCGTATCTGAAAGCCCACAGTGAACATAGTACTCCAAGGCAAAAGACAAAAAGTGCTTCCTTTAAAATCAGGAACAAGACAAGAATGCCTATTTTCACCACTTATTCAACATGGCACTGGAAGTTCTAGCCAAAGAAATTAGGCAAGAAATAACAGGCATCTAAACTAGAAAGGAAGAAGTAAAATTGTCCCTGTTTGGAGATAAGATGCTCTTACATGTAGAAAATGCTAACAATTACACACACACATGAAAAACTATTAGAACTAATAAATGAATTCACAAAATAGCAGGCTACAGTCAACACACAAAAATCAGTTGCATTGATTTTTATCATGAACAATGAACAATCTGAAAAAGAAATTCTAAAAGCAGGACGCCTGGCGGGCTCAGTCAATAGAGCATGGGACTCTTGATCTTGGGGTTGAGTTAAAACCCCACATTGGGTGTGGAGCCTACTTAAAAAACAAAACAGGGGCGCCTGGGTGGCTCAGTCGGTTAAGCGGCCGACTTCGGCTCAGGTCACGATCTCACACTCCGTGAGTTCGAGCCCCGCGTCGGGCTCTGTGCTGACAGCTCAGAGCCTGGAGCCTGTTTCAGATTCTGTGTCTCCCTCTCTCTGACCCTCCCCCATTCATGCTCTGTCTCTCTCTATCTCAAAAATAAATAAACGTTAAAAAAAATTAAACAAAACAAAACAAAACAAGAAATTCTAAAAGCAATTCCATTTACAGTAACATCAAAAAGAATAAAATACTTAGCAATCAACCAAGGACATCAAAGAGTTTACGAAGAAACCTATAAAACACTGTTGCAAGAAATTAAAGAACATAAATAAATAATGTGAAACGGGAAACACAGCCCATGATCTAAAGACTTCATATTAAAATGTCAAGACTATCCAAAGCAATCTACAGATTCAATGTAATCTCTATCAAAACTCCAATGGTGACTGTTGCAGAAATAGAAAACCCAACCTAAAATTCATATGGAATCTCAAGGGATGGTAAGTAGCCAAGTCAATCTTGAAAAAGAACAAAACCTTCTGAAGGACTCAAACTTCGTGACTGCAAAACTTATTACAAAGCTACAGTAATCAAAAGTGTGGTACTGGCACAAAAAATAGACATACAGACCAATGAAGAGCCGAGAGAGCCCAGAAATAAACCCTTACATATATGGTCAAATAATTTTTAACAAGGGTGCTAAGACAATTCAATGGGAAAGGACAGTGTTTTCAACAAATGGTGCTAGGAAAACTGAATATCCACATTCAAATGAATGAAACTGGAACTTTACCTAACACCTTAAAAATTTTAACTCAAAATGGATCAAGGACCTAATATAAGATCTAACAATGAAAGAAGAAAACAAAGGACAAAAGCTTCACAATGTTGATTTGGCAGTGATTTCTTGGATATGACACCAAAGGCACAGGTAAAAGAAAAAACAGATAAATGGACTTCATGCAAAATTTAAAAATTTGTGCATCACAAGATACTATCAACAGTGTAAAAAGACAACCTACAGAATGGGAGAAAATACCGCAGTTCAATATCTAGATTATATGAGAACTCCTAAAACTCATCAACAAAAAACCCTGATTCATAAGTGGGCAAACAACTTGAACAGACATTCATCCAAAGAAGATATATGAATGGCCAATAAGCACATGAAAAGATGCTCGACATCACTAATCATAAGGGAAATGCAAATCAAAACTATAATGAGATACCATCTTATACCCATTAGGATGGCTATTATCAAAAGAAAGAAAGAAAGGGAGAGAAGGAAAGAAAAAACCCAGAAACAACAATTCGAACCTTTGTGCACTGCTGACAGGAATGGAAGATAGTAAAGTCACTATGGAAAACAGTTATGACAGTTCCTCAAATAATTAAAAATAGAATACTATAAGATCTAGCAATTCCATTTCTGGATATACACCCAAAAACATTGAAAGCAGGTTCTCAAAGAAATATTTGTATACCAATGTTCACAGCAACATTATTTACAATAGCTAAAATGTGGAAACAACCCAAATATCCATCAAGAGATTAAAAGATAAGCAAAATGGGGGCACCGCTGCTTAAGCATCTGATTTGCATTTCGGCTCAGGTCATGATCTCACGGTCGTGGGATCAAGCCCCATGTCAGGCTCCACTCTGAGTGTGGATCTTGCTTGGGATTCTCCCCCCCCAACCCCTCTCGCTGCCCCTCCCCTGCTCACACACTCTCTCTTTCAAAATAAATAAATAAACATTAAAAATAATAAAAGATAAGCAAAATGTGGTATATACATACAATAGAATATTATTCAGCCTTAAAAAGGCAGGAAATTGTGCAATATACTAAAATATGAATGAAGTGAACATCATGCAAAGGGAAATATGCCAATCACAAAAAAACAAAGTATAATTCCACTTATATGATGAGGTACTTAGAGTAGTAAAATCAAAAAGACAGAAAGTGTAATGGTGATTGCCAGAGGCTGGCAGAAGAGGAGTGTGAAGAGTTTTATATACATATATATATGGGTATTTGTGTGTGTGTGTGTGTGTTTATACATGAATATCTGATCTGGGTGAGGAAACACATTCTAATTTGCACATATAAAATATAAAACTGACAACATAATCTAAAATTTTTTCTAAAAAGAAAAAATCTGAAAAAATAGTTGCCCCATTTATGACAAAAAGTCAATATATAAATTAACAAACAAAATACGAAAACTGTAATGGAAACATGGGCAAAGAATATAAAGCAAGTAATTACATAAATACATGATGAAATAAATATGAAAATGTTCAACCTCACTAGTTGACCTTCTTTAATTAAGAAATACCAATTAACACATTAAGATGTTGTTGTTTTCTATCACATGAGCTTTATAATACCCAACTGTGGAGATGGTATTATAAAAGAAATACTCTGAGCACTGTTGGTGAGAATGTAAACTGGTATAATCCATCAGAAAATCTGTGTATCAAGAGCTTTACAACTGCACAAACTTTTTGACCCTACTTTTGCACTCCCAGAAACTATTTAAGTAAATAAGCTGAGATGTTTGCATGAACCAGAATGTTCATGACACTTCTTTTAATAACAAATAAATCTAGAAAAAAAAACCCCAATAATTAAAGAATATTGTTAAATATCCCTTTCTCTGAAAGACAAATACCATGCAATTTCACTCATGTGGAATTTAGGAAACAAAACAACTGGACAAAGAAAAACAGACAAAAAAGACTTTTTACTTTTTAAACTTTTTTTTTTTTTAGCAAAGTTTATTTATTTTGAGAGAAAGAGAATCCCAAGCAGGCTCCGCGCTGCCAGTGCAAAGCCCAACATGGGCCTCAATCCCATGAACCATAAGATCATGACCTGAGCTGAAATCAAAAGTCGGATGCTTGACCAACTAAGCCACCCAGGGCTCTCCCCTTTTTTCATAAAGCTTATTTATTTTGAGAGAGAGAGAGAGAGACAGAGAGAGAGAGGAGACTCTTAAATACAGAGAACTGGTGGTTGCCAGAGGGGAGGTGGATTGGGGGATGGGTGAAATAGATAATGGGGATGAAGAATACACTTTTTTTTTTTTTAGTTTATTTTTATTTATTTTGAGAGAGAGATGGAGAGCGAGCAAGGGAGGGGCAGAAAGAAAGGGAGACAGAATCCCAAGCAGGCTCCACACTGTCAGCACAGAGCCCGATGCAGGGCTCACACTCACAAACTGTGAGATCATGACCTGAGCCAAAACCAGGAGTCAGACACTTAACTGACTGAGTCACCCAGTTGTCCCCAAGACTACGCTTATTTTGATGACTACTGAGAAATGTAAAGAATTGCTGAATCATTATATTGTACACCTGAAACTAATAACACAGTATGTTAATTAACTTGAATAAAAATTTTTTAAAAAGTTCCCTATGATGAGATCTCAAAATACTTCAGGTGCTAGATGGCTATACCCTAGGCAAAGATATCAAGGTATAGCTGTATTTCAAATACTTAAGAAAAACAAAATGTATGAGTCAGAGACTTCAAGAAGGGGAAATGTATAGAGCAGGAGTGATCAGGGTAATGAGGTAGTAATGAGAATCCTAGGACTGTGAGGCACTATCCAGCAAACACAGACATAATGGTTTTTTCCCTTATCCACTGACGTTTCCAAGTCCCTTTAACTAGCCCTGCCCTCACATCTCACATATGCAATCCTGTAACTTTAATGAGAAACAAAGGATTTCACAAGTAAAAATTGATACAAATTGTTTTAAGTTAGGCTTAAGTTAACTATTTTTAGCCTCTGTTTACATTCAACTAAAATGGACATGTGGTGATCACAACAAATCATCCATGTCCCACTTGTAGGATGAAAAAAATCTGAATAAATGCACAGAATTGGAATTACTTCAATCATCTTTCACTTTTTGAGAACTTACTATATTTAAGAAACTAAGCTAAATGCTGGGTAAACCAAAGTGAAAAGTTATACAATGATTAAAGCAAATGAAAACCTGAACCCAAATATTTTTTGAATTTTTAAACTTGGCTATTACTAGTATAAAAAATAAGTAATAGAGAAAATGTTTTCTTTCTGGTGCTTAATCAAACAGCATAGCTCTAAAATAATCAGCTTATAAAGTGTGTGAACTATTCAGGTTCTCTGCTGACCTTATAATGATTCTACTACCACGATAAACAAGTACAGAAGGTCATTTTTTTGGAGACTGAACATGATGTAACTTAAATTTCAAGGTTCTTTAAAAGCAATAGAATAACTGAAGGCACTGGTATTACTAACGTGGTATTAAGCAAAAGAAAAACTAAAATAAAAAACTAAAGAAAACTGGTCTGTATGTCACACAATGCCACTACAAAATAGAAACACATGTATCATTGATAACAGGTAAGTAAAATAAGAAACATCTATGGGGCCCTTGGCTGGCTCAGTCTGTGGTAGAGCATGTGACTCCTGATCTCAGGGTCTTGAGTTCAAGCCCCATATTGGGGGTAGAGTTTACTTTAAAAAAAGAAAAAAACCTAAATGTTCTGCAGCTTTATAGTCTATTGTTAAAAATTTAAATTAATGTTACAATTTAAAAAGTGAAATATGATTTAGTTATATATTGCTGTATAAGACACATAACGAAAATATACCCCTAGGATAAACAAGGAATTGAAATGCAATAGTTAAATTTTCTACACAACTCCTCAATATTCAATTCCTACAGGCAACTTTAAAATCACTTACATAAGTCTGACTCTTCAAAACTAAGTTTATTTTAAAAGGAGAGAAAATCTCTACCTTTAATCTAAGAGTATAAAATCAGAGAAAATAGGTGAACCATACGCACAAACAGCGCCTTTATACATACCATGAAAATCTACCCAACCAGTGTTATAATACCTATGATGGACTCCACAAAGGCATTAAACTAACCTCTGTACAGTAAGTTTTCATCTGCCACATTTAGTAAAACAAAAATTAACTTCTAGATCCACAAATTTTAAATGTGGTTCATTTAAATGAGACATGGTTCCCCACACCCCACCCCCATTTAGAAGGTTAAAATCTGATCCAGCATAAAAAGCTGTGACTTTTACTTGGGCAGCCCTTGTTGACTAAGTGTTAAAAAAAAGGCATTTGCCATTATAACAGGATAAAACTAACGCCTCAAAAGTGTTACCTACTCAGGCCTTTTAACAAATTTGTTAACACTATTAGTTATATTACTCCACCTTTCTCTTAGTGTGAACTGGTATCAATTATTTAGCCAATTTTATTATGTTATTAAAATACCTGCTGATTAAACATGAACCAAAGTGTCACTTAAAAGAAATGTAAAATAAATAGTATCACTGTACTGCAACGTTCTAAAACTATCTAAAAATATAAAGTTATTTTGGGAAACGACATAAAACATTTCAAAATTTGTTAAAAAGTTGTTCTAGGGTTAAAATATCACACAGGCTTTATTTTTACAATGGTTGTTTAAAGGTGTATATTTGGTCCTGCATCACAGAATTATTTTTAAAAGTGTGTTAAAATATGTATTTTTCAAGAAAGAGAAAACAAATTTTATTAACAAATACAGGTGACTACATTTGAAAAACAAAATAAAACCTAAACATATACTGAATAGTTGACAGAAAATATTTTCTAATTTATAGTATCCAATATAACTGAAATTGAACAAATTCTGTCAAATATTTAAAAATTTGATGAACGACCTTCAGTTTCTGCAATTAAAACATCCTTAAAAAAAACCAACTGACCACAAGAGGCAAATTCAAACACCTACAAATAACCACGATGGTATTGTTTATCTCCTATCTAGCAAGGTAAGAAACAACCTTTTAATACTTTAATTTTGTGAGTATTAAACAACTAGTGTGAAAAACAAGCTGCATGTAAACTATTTCTACTGCCTGAGCTTCAATGACTAGCTGAGGCAACCTGTTATAGGAGGTGTTAATTGGCAATAGGAGTACAAGTCAGAAGCATGTTCCCCATCGTCCTAACCCAGCAAGGCTAGGTCATTAAAGTGGAAATGAATTCTTTCATGTCGACTTAACCCCTTCAATGCATGATTTCAGCTGTTTTCTCTCAATTAATTTAAAAAACTTGTTACTTTTTAGAGTTAAAAAAAAAAGTGTTCCCCCCAAAAAGGTCCTTTGGCTAACAGTTCCAATGACTATATTATTCAGAAGAGAAGAATAGAGCAAGTTAACTGCAATGTAAAATAGCAACTCTCCCTTCTAAAAAACATATAAACTAGTTATATTTGCTTATTTTAACACTGTAAAGAAGATATAGGAAATAGTGTTTAGAAATAGCTTGGAACCACTTAATCATATAAGGTTTTGATTTACATTTCCATTTAAGGATCCAACTGTCCTATGGTGATGACTTAATCACCTTACCGTTAGGATAGGGTAATATTAATTTTTTCACTCCCATAATGTCCATACACGAATCCTCAATTTAAAAATATTTTGAAATATATATGAGTTAAACACCTTTCTAATTATGTTTTATTATTCTGATAAGGTGCATAGTCACAGCATATCCTAAGGACTGGTTGCCAAAAAGCCTAAATTCCTTTTATGGCATGATCTCAGAGGTTTCCAGATGGCACATTAATTCTTAAGAAAAAAAAAATACAAAAAGAAGGAAAGAAAAATAAGAATGAAAATATCAAAATAATATGCATTGCTTTTGACATGCTGTATTCATAAATACTAATATTCTTATATATTCTTCAGCATTACAGGCATTTTAAATAAAATTCAACTATATAAATAACATTTTAAATATTACAATTAAATTAACATATTTATGTCTTTCATCTCTGAGTCACCCTGAAAATACTTCCTTTAATAAAAAGAGTAAGAGTAAGAACTAAACATCAGAAAACTTATACTACCTAAAATTAAGTAACTTGTGATCAATAAAAAATTACCAACATGACAATACAGACATAATTTCATCAACTGTTGTAATATAGCTGGACTCTTGAGTAACTACAACTAAAAACATGCTTATTAAAAACTTGGTTAGCAAGGGCTAAGATAACAATGGGCAATATAATGGTTCAAGGATATAAAAAATAGAAATTATACTACACCCAATTCTATATTCCTTTCCCTACCTCACCCTACTCTTCTTCCAAGTCTTCCAATTTGACAAACTCAGTTCCTCTATGCAAACAGATTTTCTTTCCTTAGGTCTACTGACCTCCTCCAATACAGCAAACCTAAATAGCTACCATGGAACCAATACTTTGAGAATATAAAAATTTCAGTGGGGAAAAAGGCAGTAGGGTGGGGCTACAGAATAGTAAGGGAGAGGGTAAGATGACAACATTACCTGGTTATAAAGACAACTAATCTAAGTAACAAAGGATCTGGAGGCCTAATGCACACTGCCCAACGTTACATTTCTCTTTTAAGACACTCACTTTGAAATAATTTTTACGTACTTAAAAATATGTGTGTGAAATATACTGTAAGCATCAATCACTTTAGATATCTAAGAAATGTGTTCCTCCGGAATAGGGATCTACTATCTCCCACTCTGGGTTTCGTTTACTCTGCCCCACAGCAATGAGGAAGGAGCAAGCACAATGCTTGACTACCTTTGTTATACAGAAGCATCATTCACAGAAGATCAGGTAGTCAAACTTCAGAAACCGTAAGATAACTACAAATGTTTGAGTAGCTAAAACATGCTGTCTTTTATAACTGGAAATTAATTCCCAGAATCAAGCAGAACCTTCCATGTCCTACAACAGAACATGAAGTTTTATCCAAACTGTTCCACAAGAGACCCTCTACTACTAACTAGCTCAGACTTTAAAATTCTTGTAGTCATGGGTGCCCCTTTTTTCTTTTACAATGTTCAATGTTGCTATTTATCTCTGAATTTAAATCACAAAACATGTAAAATATAAGTCAGCCACAAACTGGTTATTTTGGGAAGCACTCATAATCTATTGGCCCACCTTCTGAATTAGTACACAATACACGTATGGTATGTTACTCACACATACACAGAATGTATGTTTTTATTTATTCACTGAACAACCACAAACTGGAGCCTACTTGCTGGCTGTACAAAGGCAGACATGCCCCCCCTGCAAAAGGTTTATGAACTAGGAGGTAGGCAAGAAAGAGACAAAACTGTAAATGCAACACAGTAGATTAAGTGCAAAAATAGAGGCGTATATAAGGGACACAAAAGTCAGAGCAATCTACTTGATAAAATCTTTCCATAGGCTAAGAATTAAAGAATATGCAGAACTTTTCCAAACAAAAACGGGAGAGGAATGTTGGGAAAAGGTATTCCAAGAAAAAAAAAAAAGACACACTGAAAGACACAGAGATATGAAACAGTTATCATCCTGCATATTACTGTTCAAAGCTTTTTAAACAATAAAATGGGCTGCTAAAGCATGAGTTCTTAAGTTAAATATAAGTTAATGGTGCTTCAATTTCAATGGGTGTTTTTCTGAAGATATGACTTTTTTTAAAAGGCCATCTGTAGGGGCGCCTGGGTGGCTCAGTCGGTTAAGCGTCCGACTTCAGCTCAGGTCATGATCTCGCGGTCCGTGGGTTCGAGCCCCGCATCGGGCTCTGGGCTGATGGCTCAGAGCCTGGATGGAGCCTGCTTCCGATTCTGTGTCTCCCTCTCTCTCTGCCCCTCCCCTGTTCATGCTCTGTCTCTGTCTCAAAAATAAATAAACATTAAAAAAAAATTAAAAAAAAAAAAAGGCCATCTTTAAAAGATGCTTTTTCTTTCTATCCTTACTTTTCCCTTTACAAAAAATATTTAGCACTTTAGAATATCATCAAACAGTCTGGAATTCTCTGACATGTTTTAAAATAATATACAGTTATAAAACAGTAAAGAAGACGTGTTTTTCTATACAAAATGTTATAATAATATGTAATATTTCTTTAATTTATAGAATTTGTACAAATATTAAATCTAAGGCTAAGAACAATTTCCCTTTCACATATAGTTCTCAGAACTGAATATTGTTGTAACCAACAGTATTCTAAAAATACTGTTTACCTGACATTCAAGCAATGGGTACCACTGGAAAAGAAGACACAGAGTTCAAGGCTGGGATTAGCTGAATCACTAATCAAAGGAGCTGAAGAGTAAGTGGATGATACTGTGATCAGCTGTTAGAGCCACTAAATGTTCAGCCATAAAAGCAGGCCCTAGAGTTGTTAACACAGAATACTAATAACCTGGCCTGCGTGGGTGTATCTTATCTTGTTTTGTATTTTTCAAATATGCTATTTATATCACCTCATGGAAAAAAATAAAGACGAAGAACAATATAGGAAAGCACCATACACAGGGGAGGAAATCCAAAAACATGGGTGAATATAGGCATGGTTAGGAGGAAAAGAAAAAAGACAGGAAAGCTCTGTGCGTGACACACCATGTATGACATGTACCGGGTATATGATGAATAAATTAGGTGTGGTGCTAGTCCTTAAAATGTATGTTGGAGACAGACAATACACAAGTAAAAATAAAAATGAGCATATAATTGTAACTTGAGTTATCAAAGGGTAACTCAAAATAATAGGAAAGAGAACAAGCTTTGGAGATGTAATAAAAACAAGGCCTATTTTCAAAGAGACTTCTCCTTTATTTCAAAGAAATAAACATGTAAGCCAGTGGTTCCTAACCTTGTTTTATTCCTCAGAATCCCCTGGAGGACTTAAAAAATCCTGATGTCTAGGCCCACCCTCAGAGACTCTGATTTAAATTACTCTGGAGTGAGGCTCAGTAATCTTTTTTATTTTTTAGCATTCCAAGTGATTCTAAAATGCAGCCAAGGTTGAGAACCACTGATACAAACTTGTAAACCAAAGGATTTCATTATTTTGAGGTTAATGAAAGGACTGGAGTAAGTCTGTCTGGCTAATTGACGAGGAATTTCAGAGATCTACAGCCAATCCCCAAACAAATCACATACACAAATCACATTACAATAGGATTTTATTATAATCTCAACTCAGTGAAATGCAATGGTTTTACAAAGTGCTACAGTAGGAAGTAAGAGATTAATCAGGTTTGAAGACATCATAAGTGATAATTACTGTTATCTACCAAATTATTTCTGGTCCTTCTCTCCAGCACATAATAGGACTACACCTCCTTGACCTCTTGAATTTAGATGGGAACATGTGACTTGCTTTAGCCAATGAAATATAAATAGAGGTGACCTGTCATTTCCAGTCAAAGCTTTTTAAGAGCCAGAGCTCAATGACAGCATTCTGTCAGCTTGAGTCCCAGAGTAAGGATGACACCGCCAAATGGCACCTAACTGATCCATGACAGACATACAGCGTAAGTGAAAAGGAAAACTTTGTAGTTTTAAGTCATTGTAACCAACAGTATTCTAAAAAGCTGATTACCCGACATTCAAGCAATGGGTACCGCTGGAAAAGAAGACATAGAGTTCAAGGCTAGGATTAGCTGAATCACTAATCAAAGGAGCTGAGATTTACGGGTTGTTCTTGAAGTTTTTAGAACTCACTGAGTTCTAAAAATTTAAGTCACTGAGATTTACGGGTTGTTCTTGAAGCATAACCCAGCCTTCCTGACTGACACACCATAGAAGATGTCCAGAGGAAGAAGATTATTTAAGCAGTCCAGAAGGAAAGTTAAGAAGTATAATTCAGGAGTGTCTAGCTGGCTCAGTTGGAAGAGCATGAAACATTCGATCCTGGAGTCGTGAATTCAAGCACCACATGAGGTGTAAAGATTACTTAAAAAAAAAAAAAAAAAAAAAAGTACAATTCATTAGACAAACAATGGCGGCAAGGGGCATTTGTTTCAAGAGAATGAGTCATGAATGAATAGAAGCAGAATGACCTGGGACTCCTGAGGAATTACCGAATAGTATAATAGGGCTAGTTTAAGATATGAGAAGGTTTGAACAAGAGAAAGCTGGAAAAAGACAACTTACAAAGAACTAAATATCTAGACAAGAGATCAACTCAAAAAAGGATCAAAGCAGCCATTCCACAAAGCGGTTCACATACTAGTCTTCAATCTTCTCTCTGCCCTGTTACACCTAAGTGAGAAGATGCGTTTTCACCAGTAACAATGACATACTATTTTACATACCATTTTAGAAAGTTTCCAGTTGATTCTGATCCACTTTTAGGAGAGATGGCACTCCCCTTTCCCTAAATCCTCAAGAATCACTAGAGTTTGGCTTGAGGACTGTAATTTTTACCCTACAGTGAAGATGACTAAAGCCTTACAAAGAATGTTTAAGCAAATGAATAAAATAATAAACTCTACATCTTAAAAAGGACTTGTATTGCTGGTAGTAGCAAGATTTACTACGGGATACTGTGACAAGAAGGGTACAGATAAAAATTATGTAAAGGTCTGAATTAAGCAGATGCAATGACAGAAGAAATACATTCAAGAGACTTTTTAGAAAACAGACCCCATACTACAAATCTTAAGGACTAACTATGTAGAGGAAATGGATTAGCACACTGTGATTGCATGTTTTTCCTGGGGAAGCGGGGCAAATATCAATACCATTAATCAAGATAGGAAATACCTTCAAGCCATATCCAAAATCTCCAGAATCTAACTATTTCCTACCAACAGAATCTTACTGCTTACCACCATAACATTCTGATAATTATAAATATTACAGGGACATGAAATCCATCCATATCTCATTATAACTGTTTTTGTTTTTACTCTTATTAGAAATGATCTGAGTTCTCTGTTCCTTTCTATCACACTGATTAATCAAGACCTGGCATTACAAAGTTCAAATTTAATTCAATGCAGGGGCACCTGGGTGGCTCCATCAGTTAAGCATCCAACTCTTGATTTAGGCCCAGGTCCTGATCTCACAGTTCATGAGCTTGAGCCCCATGTGGGGCTCTGTGCTGACAGCACAGAGCCTGCTTGGGATTCTCTCTCTTCCTGTCTCTCTGCCCCTTTCCTGCTCATGCATACTCTCTCTTTTTTTTTTTTTTTTTCCCACCCCCCCCTACTCTCTCTCTTAAAATAAACTTTAAAAAATTTTAATCCAATGCAACTTTAATAGCATTATATACAGTATACAAACAATGGTTTAGGCCTGCCTAAAGAGGAACAATTTAAGACTACCAAAAATCATGATAACAGTTATTCACTCAAAATTAAACACACTAACATCTATTCTTTTTTTTTTTTTTTTTAAATTGTTTTTTCAACGTTTATTTATTTTGGGACAGGGAGAGACAGAGCATGAACGGGGGAGGGTCAGAGAGAGAGGGAGACAGAGAATCGGAAACAGGCTCCAGGCTCTGAGCCATCAGCCCAGAGCCTGACGCGGGGCTCGAACTCACGGACCGCGAGATCGTGACCTGGCTGAAGTCGGACGCTTAACCGACTGCGCCACCCAGGCGCCCCTAACATCTATTCTTAATAACACTAGTTTTCTTCCCTCTTGATGTAAACCACTAAAGTTCTTCATCCCCAAGCAGAGTTGATAGATAAAAAAATTCATAATACTCAGTTAAATTTGAATTTCGATAAATGAATATTTTACATATGTACATTCCATGAAATATTTGGGACATATCTATATTTTAAAAATACTCATTGTTCAAATAGAATTCAAATTTAACTGGGCATCCCATATTTTTATTTGCTAAATATGGTAACTCTATTAAACCCAAGTAACTATTAAGTACAGTACTTTCTAATTTAAGTCCATATTGGAAGTCTCTTTCCCATTTTATTTGTTATGCCTAGCTTAAGCTAGTCAGAGGCAACTTTATACTACTACATATAACAGTAACTTTTTCAAAACCTAATGCTACTTCTTTATCTTTCTTTTTTAAGTTTATTTATTTATTTTGAGAGAGACAGCACAAGTGGGGGAGGGGCAGAGAGAGAGGCAGAGAAAATCCCAAGCAGGCTCTGCACTGTCAGCACGGAGCCTGAAGCAGGGATGGATCCCACAAACTGTGAAATCATGACCTCAGCCAAAGTCAGATGCTTAACTAAGCCACCCAGGTACCCCCTGCCTTTTTTTTTTTTTTTTACTTCTTTATCTTTAAATAAGTAATACTTTTAAGACTAAAGCACCTGACTAAAAGGTCCCGCAGTTCCCTCTAATAAAAAGAATACAAATGAAATTTACATTTTATGATATACACATGATACTTTTGTTCTTGTCATAAAACAGCATCTACTTTGAAATGTCTTCTCTTACCAAATGCTAAAATAATCTTTCATTAACCAAGAAATATGTCTTTTACTTTAGGCAAGAAAACATTCACTATTCATATTATACTGTCTCTAGCGTAGGTTAACAGTGGACTCTCCACGCAGGCCCTAAGCGGTGCGCCTTAGCACCACTAGATTTTCTTTACTACAAACTCTTCTTATGTCATTAAGTCTCCATTAAGTAAAACACTCTGTAAGGGCTTTGCATTCACTTGTTTGTAACTCCACACAGCATCTGGGTGCATGCTCTGCATAATACTATTGCTCCCTGTTGGAATACCTTTTTTTTTTAATGTTTATTTTTGCAGAGTGAGAGACAGAGACAGAGAGCGAGCATGAGTGGGGGTGGGGCAGAGAAGGAGACACAGAATCCAAAGCAGGCTCCAGGCTCCGAACTGTCAGCACAGGGCCCAAGGCGGGGCTAGAACTCACGAACTGTAAGATCATGACCTGAGCTGAAGTCGGGACGCTCAGCTCAACCGACTAAGCCACCCACACACCCCTCCCTGTTGGAGTATCTTTATAGAAAAATCAAAACGTTAAGAGAAGGTTATGGACGTAATTGAAAGAATTCCACACTAGATAAAGATTACCCAACACCCACAAAAAAGATGCTCAATAAATAACTCTTCAATCTCTTTATAAATAAATGCAGTTTTAGCTTTTATTTTTGATCACTATCTCACCCACAAACATGCCAGCAGGCATTCTGATGCCTCTGTGAGCCAAGCATACATGAAAATGCCAAAGGCAATCCTTTGCTTGTGTGGTCTCCATTAAGAACTTTAGATCCCTTCTCCCAGAAGGATAAATATATCCAAAAGGCAGAATAAATGAGAGGCTACAGAAAAGGAAATTAAGGTGCTTGAAGCATACTAGAAAGAGAACAAGAGACTGAGACAGTAAACCAAGTTGGCAGCAGACTACGCACAGGGGTTATTCATACTGAGAGCTGATCTTAGGACTAAGAGTAGAAAGTTGCTTTCTTGGGTGTAAGAGAGGCAAATGATACTCCTAAGTCAGCAACGAGAGGAAGAGTCAAGTGACAAACATCCAAAGTGTGAACAACTAATGTTTTTTCTAACTAATCATTGTTATTTTGTTATTTTTAAACTTTCTTTTAAAACTTGTATAAAATATTTAAGAGGTCCAAAAAGATGTAATAAATAATGTAATACACTCATTACCCAGCTTATGAAATAAAACATCACTAAATAGTTGGGCTGAAGCTCTTGTGTGATCCTTTCTAACTGCATCCTCTCCATACCCTTGGTATAGCCACTACTCTAATTTTGGTGATTATCATGCATTTCTTTATGCTTTCACTATACAAATATAAATATACATAGATAAAATATAGATTAGCATTTTCATGTTTTAAATTGTATACAAAAACTTCATATAGAATGTAATATTCCTCCACTTGCTTTTTCCATTATATAAGTAAGTATGGATTAATCATGTTGGTATGTGAAGATCACCTACTTGACAAAATTCCACTGTTAAGCAAAATTATGTACACATTCTCCTACTGATGGACAATAGGTTGTTTTCAATTTCTTGATATTATGAAATAGAGATCAGCAAACTACAGCCTGTGGGTGAGCCAGCTGACTGTTTTTGAAAATGAAGTTTTACTGGAACAGAGCCAGGCCCATTCATTTTTTTTTTTTTTTTTTTTTTATTACATATGGCTGCTTTAACACTACAGTGGCAGGGTGGAATTGAATAATTGCAACAAAGACGATTTGGTCCACAAGCCTAAAATATTTACTATCTGGCCCTTTAAGAAAAGGGTACCAACCCCTGATATAAACAATGCTGTTATGAATGTTCCTGTCTCCATGTGGGAGACTTTCACCAGGGAACATAATTAGGAAAAGATCTACTAGGTTGTAGAGCAGGCAAATCTTTATCATTACTAGATTTTAGCAAGGTGATTATACACTTTTACAGTTTTTTTATAGTTCATATTCATGTCTCTTCTAATGTTTGTATCTTTTGCCCACCTAAAAATGGGTATCTTTCTGGTTTCTTATATATATATACTGATAACCAGTGCTTTCTCCACTATATGTTAGATACCTCTTTCCAATCTGTGGCTCACCATTTTGCTTTGTAACCTTCTTCGTGTCTCAGCTACATCTGAAAAATGAGGATTACAACATAACCCAACTTCATACAGTTGTTGTAAAGAGTATATGAGTTAATGTATATAAAGTACTTAGAACAGTGTCTGGTACAAGTGCTCCACAAATACTAACTGTTTATTCTATAATGGTGTTTTTGGAGGAAAATGAATTTTAAATTCCAATGTAAATTAACTTATCAACCTATCCTGTTAGTATTCATGCTATCTTGTTTAAGAAATCCAGCCCTATACATTCAATTTTATGTGTCCATAAAGTAATATTGGTCTCAACCTATCTTGTTTATTACTCCCTCTGAATGCTAAGAATGGCACTTTCAGTTAACATGATTTCAATTAATTATTCAATTTCAGCATTTTTCTTCAGTATAATTTTAATATTGATCTCTCTAAAGTTCAAGTAGAAAATAGAACCGCATCTAGAATATCTAGTCCCAGACAAATTTTACCCTTTAAAAAGTAAATAAAAGAGAGATCTGCTTATGTCCAAGATATAATAACAGAGACTAAATTTACATTCCCACTTAAAACAAATAAAAAGATAAAATTATATAAAACAATAGTTTATAAGACATGGTTGATCAGGTAATAAAGGACTATGATTTCTGAGAACAGGGAAACACAGAGATGAACCTTACTACCACCCAAGCTGACTGCCTTAAGATAGTTTCCAGGCTACAGTGCAGGGGAAAGGAAAACAGGCAGAATCTAGTGGACCCTCTGAGTTGAGGTGATGGAGCTGAGATTACCGCGAGACCAAAGCAGCCAGAGCTATCAGGGCAGAGTACTGATAATAGCTGAGAAAATAGCTGCTAAGAGAGAAAACCCTAGAGACCTTGAGGTTCCTTCTTGGGTATTCAGCTGAGTACTGATAAGCGCATGTATGAAGAAACTACCAGGAGCTGAGGAAAGAACCACCCAAAAGGATTAGAGAGAAGAATACTTACCTCTCTTATAGCACTGGAAATAGTGCCTGTTCCCACCAACAAAACTGAAAAATCTCCAAATGCAAAGGCATTAATTAGACAGAAGGGTCTTGCCTCAATAGTGGAAAATAATGAGCCCCAAACTAGGCACTGCTCCAAATTCACCTAATAATTTTTAAAAGCAAAACTAGAAAGAATCAAACAGATTGAAGTAACTTACTGCATTCCATAATAAATATCAAGAATATTTATGAGAATAAAAAACAGCCAGCATACAAGGCAAAATTCACAATGTTAGGCACTAGTGAAAAATGACCAGGCATGCAAAGATCAATCAATCAAAACCAATTCAGAACTGACAAAGATAATAAAATTAGCAGACAAGGATACTAAAATGTTGTTATAATTGTTAAAAAGTGGAGACATGGAAGACATAAAACAACCCAAATAAAAGTTCCTGAGGTGAAAACTGTAATTTTATCAGTGGTAATAGGATGAAGTAGGGGTGAATTTTGAGAGGCATGGTAGCGCTTTAACCCTAGGGTGCCCATGGGTGACCAAAAGGTGAAAAAATATTAAGATAAAAAATACACTAGATGGGATAAATGGAAGATTAAATCATACACACACACACACAAATGAGTTAACTTGAAGACACAGCAATAGAAAATGAAACACAGAGACCAAAAAGATAGGAAAAAAAATTAACAGAAGCCATAAATGAACTATAGGTCAACTACAATGAGAAAAAATATACATGTCTTTGGGATCCTTGAATGGTGGATAGGTGGTAGGAGAACAGAAAAATATTTAAAGAAGTAATTCAAAATTTGTTGAAACTTGATGAAAATAATAAGCCTACAGATACAGGAATCTCAAAGAATCACAAGCACAAGAAACATGAACAACATCAACATAGAGCACACCATAACTAAAAACCAGTGATAAAGAGAAAAATCTTAAAAGTATTACAGTACAGTAAAGACAAATGCAGAGATCAATAAAACAGAATTAAAATTTCAGAAATAAATCCTAACATTAGAAGTGAATAGGTCTCGGGGCGCCTGGGTGGCGCAGTCGGTTAAGCGTCCGACTTCAGCCAGGTCACGATCTTGCGGTCTGTGAGTTCGAGCCCTGCGTCAGGCTCTGGGCTGATGGCTCAGAGCCTGGAGCCTGTTTCCGACTCTCTGTCTCCCTCTCTCTCTGACCCTCCCCCATTCATGCTCTGTCTCTCCCTGTCCCAAAAATAAATAAACGTTGAAAAAAGAAATTTAAAAAAAAAAAAAAAAAAAAAAAAGAAGTGAATAGGTTTCTGACAAAGGGACCAACACAATTCAATGGGAAGAGTTTTTTCAATGGTGCTAAGAATATTTACATGCAAAAGCATGATCCCCACCTCACAACATGCACAAAGTGGATCACAAAAATAAATTTAAGAGCTAAAATCATAAAACTCTTAGAAGAAAACTGAGGAGTAATTTTTCCCGAACTTTGGTTAGACAGTGATTTCTTGGTACAACATCAAAGGCACAAGTTATAAAAGAGAAAACTGATACACTGGACTTCAAATAAGTATGAAAAATTTTAGTGTTTCAAAAGTTACCATCAAGAAAGTGAAAAGATAACCCATGGATTCGAAGAAAATATTTGCAAACTATATAAAGGAGCATATATACATAATATATAAAGATATTTAGATCTTTAATATAAAATATATAAAATATAATATTTACAACACAATATTAAAAAGAAAAATAACTCAATTGTTTAAATGGGCAATAGACCAGCATGTAAAAAATGTTATGTCCTGGGGTGCCTGGGTGGCTCAGTCAGTTTAGCATTGATTTCAGCTTAGGTCATGATCTCAAGTTCGTGGAGCCTGCTTGGGATTCTCTCACCATTCTCTCTGCCCCTCTCCTGCTGCATGCCAAGGACTTGGGAGAGAGGGGAATGAGGAATTATTGTTTAATAAGTACAGAGTTTCTGTCTGGGAAGATAAAGAAGTTCTGGACATGGATGGTGGTGACTGTACAACAATGAAAATATGCCTAATGCCACTGAACTGTATACTTAAGAATGGTTAAAGTGGTAAATTTTATGTCATGTATATTTGAGAAAAATAGGTAAATTGTAATATGAGAAAAATAGGTAAACAGTAATATCATAGATTTAAATGTAACCATATCAACAATTACATTAAATATAAATGACCTAAATATCTCAATTAAAAAGCCAAGATTGGGGCACCTGGGTGGCTCAGACGGTTAAGCATTCAACTTGATTTCAGCTCAGACATGATCTCAGTTCATGAATTTGAGCCCTGCATCAGGCTCTGTGCTGACAGTGCAGAGTCTACATGGGACTCTCCCTCTCTCTCTGTCCCTCCCCCACTCATTCTCTCTCTCTCTCTCAAAATAAATAAACTTAAAAAGGAAGGAAGGAAGGAAGGAAGGAAGGAAGGAAGGAAGGAAGGAAGGAAGAAAGGAAGGAAGGAAGGAAGGAAGGAAGGAAGGAAGGAAGGAAGGAACAAAGAAATAAATAAAAGAAAAAATAAAAGAAATAAAACATAAAGCCAAGATTAGCAAACTAGATTGAAGACAAACAAGACCCACCTATATGCTGCTTACAAGAAAGGTACTGAAAGTAGGTTAAATAAAGACCCAAATAAATTCACTGGAAAAATGTACCACATTACCACTAAATAAAAAGAAAACTGGAATCTGTGTAAATAACAAACAATTTAAAGAAGCTCATTATATAATGATAAAGGGTCAATGTGATCATCTCAACAAAAGCAAAAGAAGAATCTAACAAAATCCAATATTCATTCTAGATGAAAGCTAAATAAAGTAAAACTAAAGAGCAACTTCTGTAACCTGATAAAAACCACCTATTTAAAAACACATAGCTAATACACTTGATGGTAAAAGAATGAATGCTTTCTCTGAGATCAGGAACAAGACAGGAAAGCCCACTTTTACATCTATTCACCATTTAACTGCAGGTTCCAGTCAGTTCAGCAAAAAAAAGAAATCAAAGGCATCCAGATTAGAAAGAAAGAAGTAAAACTGTTTTACAGACAACATAATCAATGAAATAAAATTACTTATTATAATAGCATCAAAAATATGAAATATAACATAAATATGATATAACATGAAAATTCTGTACATTTAACAACTACAAAAAATTGCTGAGAAAAATTTAAAACCTTAATAAAGAGATATACACTGTGCTCAAAAAAGTTTACTTCTTCAATTTAACTCTAAAGGTTTTATTTCAAATAAGCAACAGCATTGAAAATACTAAAGAAAAAAAATTATAACAAAACTCATAATATGCTTCCATAATCCATATAATTTTAGGATCTACAGCTGCTTCTAAATAGTATTACCGCCTTTTTATATCCCTGTTATTCACCAATATTCCAATATACCATAAAATATTCAAATACAGTGTTATATTAACAGAGTGACCTGCTTTAATTCAATACATTATAAGTCCTAGCCACAGCAATCAGAAGAAAAAGAAATAAAAGGCATCCAAATCAGAAAAGTTGTCACTATTTGTAGGTAACAACATACTACATACAGAAAAACTTAAAGACTCCACCAGAAACTATTAGAATAAATTCAATAAAGCTGCAAGATACAAAATTAAAGTGTTCTCTTTCTATGAACTATTAATGAACTGTCAGAAAGAGAAATTAAGAAAACAATCCCATTTACAATTACACCATAAGAATAAAATATCTAGAAGTAGATTTAACCAAGGTGGTGAAAAACCTGTACTCTGAAAACTATAAAACATTGATGAAAGAAATTAAAGATGACACAAATAAATCGAAAGATATACCATGCTCATGGATTAGAAGAATATTGTTAAAATGTCCATACTATCCAAAGCAATCTACAGATTCAATTCAATCCCTACCAAAATACCAATGACATTTTTCACAGGACTAGAACAAATACATAATCCTAAAATTTGTAAGGAACCATAAAAACCCTGAATAGCCAAAGCAATCTTGAGAAAGAACAAAAAAGCTGGAGGTATATAATGTTCCAAATGTAAACAATACTACAAAGCTATAGTAGTCAAAGCTATATGGTACTGGCACAAAAATGGCCACACATATCAATGGAACAGAATAAAGAGCCCTGAAATAAGCCCATGATTATACGATCAATTAATCTACAACAAAGAAGGAAAGAAACAATGGAGAAAGAACAGTCTCTTCAATAAAAAATATTGGGAAAACTGGACAACTACATGCAAAACAATGAAACAAGACAACTTTCTTACACCATATACAAAAATAAACTCAGAATAGATGAAAGACTTAAATGTAAGGCCGCAAACCATAAAACTAGAAGAAAATATAGGCAATAAGCTTTTGGACATCAGTCTGAGCAATATTTTTTTTTGGATGTCTCTTCAGGCAAGGGCAACAAAAGCAAAAATAAACACATGGTACTACATCAAAATAAAAAAGCTTGTGCACAGCAACAAAAACAACAAAAAATCAAAAAACAAAAAGGCAACATACTGAATGGAAGATATTTACAAATGATATAAATGATAAGGGGATATATATCCAAAATATATAAAGAATGCACACAACTCAATATCAAAAAACAATCTAATTTAAAAATGGGCAGAGCACATGAATAGATATTTCTCCAAAGAAAACATACAGATGGCCAAGAGACACATGAAACATCACTAATCATCAGGGAAATGTAAATCAAAATCACAATGAGATATCATCTCACACCTGTCAGAATGGCTATTATGAAAAAGACAAGAAATAACAAATGTTGGCAAAGATGTGGAGGAAAAGGAACCCTTGTGCATTGTTGGTGGGAATGTAAATTAGTGCAGCTACTATGAAAAACAGTATGGAGGTTCCCTCCGAAATTAAAAATACAACTGCCATATGATCCAGCAATTCCATCCCTTGATATGTATCTGAAGAAAACAAAAACACTAATTAAAAAAGATATATGCACCCCTATGTTCACTGCAGCATTATTTACAATAGCCAAGATACGGAATCAACCTAAGCATTCATCCACAGATGAATGGATAAAGCTGTAGTATATATACAATGGAAAATTACTCAACCACAAAAAAGAATCAAATCTTGTCATTTGCAACAACATGGATGGACCTAGAGGGTATTATACTAAGTGAAATAAGTCAGAGAAATACATATAATCTCACTTACATGTGGAATCTAAAAACAAAACAAATGAATAAAACAAGATAGAACAGACTCTTAGATACAGAGAACAGTCTGGTGGTTGCCAAGGAAGAGGGGTGGAGGGTGAAATAGGGGAAGGAGATTAAAAGGTACAAACTTCTAGTTATAAGATAAATAATATGTGAGGAAGCAATGTATAGCACAGGGAACAGAGTTAATAACATTATGAAAACTTCATATGGTGACAGATGGCAGCTACATCACTTTGTAATGCAAAGAAATGCTAAATCACTATGTTGTACATCTGAAATTAATATAATGTTGAATGTCAACTACCAAAAAAAAAAAAAAAAAATCAGTGACCCTGCTTAAATTTAACCATTGTCTGACAAAGAAGGCACTATGTAAGAGCTTGAAATGTACAATTTGCCAGCTGATATAAAAAAGTTCTAGATTAGCAAATGAAAAGTAATCTACAGATGGCTATATACAATTCAGAGAAGTCGGCTGAATAAAAGGTGGAAACTATCTGCACTTACAAACCTAAATTAGGCTAACTGAAGCCTTTTGAATGTTCTGCCATAATTCAACATTAAATACAGTCCTGAGTTGTTATGGTTTCATTATTAAAAAAAGTTAACAGTAAGGCTATCATTATCTACCACTCCTAATATGGGTTTCTAGCACCATTCTGGATGTCCATTACCTAACATTACTTCTAATAATCACATAATCCTGCAAAATAAGTACTATAGTGCCTGTAGTATAAATGAGGAAGCTTGGGGCGCCTGGGTGGCGCAGTCGGTTAAGCGTCCGACTTCAGCCAGGTCACGATCTCGCGGTCCATGAGTTCAAGCCCCACGTCAGGCTCTGGGCTGATGGCTCGGAGCCTGGAGCCTGTTTACGATTCTGTGTCTCCCTCTCTCTCTGCCCCTCCCCCGTTCATGCTCTGTCTCTCTCTGTCCCAAAAATAAATAAAAACGTTGAAAAAAAAATTAAAAAAAATAAATAAATAAATGAGGAAGCTGGGGCTCAAAGAAGTTAACCAATGTGTGCAAAGTGATCAAGGTAAGTGGTGACATCTAAATTCAAAGCTGCCAATGTTGTAGTAAATATCTTTTCATAAACATTAATACGAGAAACAAACTAGGAGCGCCTAGGTGGCTCAGTCGATTAAGCATCCAACTTTGGCTCAGGTCATGATCTCACCAGTTCGTGGGTTTGAGACCCATGTCAGGCTCTGTGCTGACAGCTCAGAGCCTGGAGCTTGCTTCAGATTCTGTGTCTCCTCTCTCTGTCTTTCCCCTGCTCATGCTCTGTCTCTCTCGCTCTCTCAAAAATAAATAAATCCTAAAAAAAAAAAAAAAAAAAAAAAAAAAAAAAAAAGAAACAACCTAAGTGTGCATCAACAGAAGACTGGTTAAATAAGTCAGGTTCATCCATAAAAGGGGATAGCAAACAATCACTTAAAGAAAAATGAGGTAGCTTTATAGGTACTGAATATGGGAGGGGACAATATCCAGGATATACTATTAAGTATGTATATTCCCACTGTCCAATACAGTACCCACTGGCTAAATTGTAGTCATTTAAACTTAAATTATTGAGGGGCCCCTGGGTGGCTCAGTCAGTTAAGCGTCCAACTTTGGCTCAGGTCATGATCTTATCGGTTATGAGTTCGAGTCCCATATTTAGCTCTCTGCATTCAGCACAGAGCCTGCTTCAGATCCTCTGTCTTCCTCTCTCTCTGCCCCTCCCCTGCTGGTTCATTTTTTCTCTCTCTAATAAACTTTTAAACTTAAATTATTTAAAATTAAATTTAAAAATTTAGTTCTTCAGTCATACCACCCATATTTCAAGGGCTCAACAGCCACATGTGGCTAGTGGATACCATATAACATGTTTCTTTGTTACGGAAGGTGCTCCTTGGACAGCACTAATACAGAGTATCTCTAGAAGGACAGAAACTGCTAACAGTGGTTGTTTCTAGAGAAGATGACAGAAATGGCAAGGCACTTATTCAACTTATAAACAGTTCTAACTTCTGAACTCTGTAAGAAGTCATACTACCTATTTAAAAGTAACTACCTGGGGCGCCTGGGTGGCGCAGTCGGTTAAGCGTCCGACTTCAACCAGGTCACGATCTCACGGTCCGTGAGTTCGAGCCCCGCGTCGGGCTCTGGGCTGATGGCTCAGAGCCTGGAGCCTGTTTCCGATTCTGTGTCTCCCTCTCTCTCTGCCCCTCGCCCGTTCGTGCTCTGTCTCTCTCTGTCCCAAAAATAAATAAACGTTGAAAAAAAAAAAAATTAAAAAAAAAAAAAAAAGTAACTACCTATTTAAAACTACTTTGTTCAGTTCTCAAAAAAACTCCTTGATTTATGCTGGTTAGAAGCATAAAAATCTCAGAAGTTCTGAGGCATAACAGGTAAGAGATTAAGAGATAGGAAACATCTCTCCAAGATTTCCTAGAAATACTACTGACCTCTGCCTTAACGTCATTAAACATTCATCTATGCCCAATACAATTTGGGATACCAACCAAAAGATTACAGAGTTCTTATTTCAGAGGAATTAAAGGAACGGGGACAGGAAAAAAAATAAAAAGTCAACCAAAACTTATTACAGAGCATTAAAGCTGTGGTCAAAACGCCCAGGGGAAAATTCTATTCTTTTGGGAAGGAAGGCAAAGATCACACTGTCACATCCATTTATACTGTTGTTTAAGGCTCTACATAGGAACACCTAAAAGCAAGTCATTCAGTTCCACTCTGAAATCATTATTTTTTCCTTCAAATGTCATAGTTACTTAATTGCCATATGCCTCAAAAATGGAAACCTGTTGCTTAATCAATGCTATTTATGAACTCCTGGACATTTTTGCCTAGGAGAGGGAAGAAAAGCCAAACCTAAGAATAAAAAGGGCACAGTGGTTAGGTAATCCAAAATAACAAACAACAAAACATTTGAATTGATACTTTTTTCTCACTGGGACAAAGTCCACTCAGAGAGGTTGAAGGGACTGAGGATGATATTAACATATGAAAACAAACCCTGGAAGAAAAATGAATAGGAACAAGACCCCAGACATCTGTTTTCCTGCATATGGATACTGTATTGTCATTTTCTCTAGTCTCTCTAGGCCATTCAGATCTAGTCTAGTTCCAGAATGTGGGCTTTCATCGTTGCCTACTGCCTTTCTCAGGGAGTTTAGACAGATCAGAGATCTGTGCCAAGGCAGAGAGAAAGCCAGGCTGGTGTCCACAAAATGACAAAGGCATGAATATGTCCCTACACAAATTGAGGACCAGAGAGGGACTCCATAATCTAACCATATCCACAAGCATTCGAAGAAGTCAACTTACTAAGGAAAACATCCTATAAGATATAAGACCAAGCAGGCACCTGGGTGGCTCAATCGGTTAAGTATCTGACATCGGCTCATGTCATGATCTCATAGTTTGTGGGTTCAAGCCCTGCATCGGGCTCTGTGCTGGCAGCTCAGAGCCTGGAACCTGCTTTGGATTCTGTGCCTCCCTCTCTATCTGTTCCTCCCCTGCTCGCTCTGTCTCTCTCTCTCTCAAAAACAAAGATTAAAAAAATTTTTTTAATTATAAGACCAAGCAAGGAAGATATGGCACAGTGAGAAAAAAACATATGACAATTATTCCAGAAATCTATATTTCCAAATTACTAAACAAATCTTAAAATGTAATAATTACCAGTAAGTAATTTAAATCCTAAAAAATATACAAGACAGATGTTCAATTCATTCCATACAACTGCTACATGTAGAAATCTCAACACTTAAGTGGCCTCAGACTACTCTACATTTATTTAAGGGAGGGAGACATTTGAAAATGAATGTATGTTACCAGGAAAGTACAAAGAAACTTGCCAGTGTGTGCCAGCTTCATGGCCCATGGGCAATGAGCATCGCCTGCTTGTGCCAGTCAGATCTCCAACCAACGTTACTGTGCAGGCCATTAAAGAAGCTGTTAATACTCTGGTTTAAAAACCAATCTCAGCACAGGGCAGAGCAGCAGATTAAGCAGAACTTTACATCAGTGGCAGGTCTCCCAAGTTCTCTTGATGCCACAGAATTCATAAGTGGGATCAGTATGTTCTAAAAAAACATGGTACTGCAAAAGAAAAAAAAGGTTCCACAGCATCAAGCAGTGTAATACTTGAAACCTCATCATCAAAGTGACAGTTTTCAAGTGCCATTTATGATGCCCTAGTCTGGAAACATCCCAGCTAACCCATCTGATCAAAAATTTCACAGATGGAAGCACTTGATGGCTAATTGGCAAGTCTATTATTCAAATAAAACAGCTCTCTGTACCTCTTCTTTCATTATTACAAGTCAAGGTACAACAAGACTGGTCATTCAAATTTGCTTAGTAAAGAGCGTCTTTCCAAAAGTAATTTTTTTAATATAACAACTTTATTTTAGCAGTTAATTTAGAGCACTAATCAATTTCTGAATAGTAAGGAAAATGTTTTATAAACTAAAAGGAGAAAGGAACATAAACCTTCTTTAAAAAGTTGTCCTATTTGTATACTCTGCTTTTGCCAATATATCAAGGTATACATTATCATAGGGAATAAAATGAAGTAAGCAGTCAATCCCTAAATATTCTTAAAACATGAAATTGATATTACATGTCACAATAAAGAAAAATCCTCTCAAATATTTTAGGTTTCCTAAAAATTTAAAAAGCAAGCATCTTACTCTTCACCTACATTTTGCAATAAAAATTTCCAGACTAATTAAGATTTTTAATTTATGAAGCAAGTAGCCAATGACAACACTATAAGATTATCTACCTGATATAGATGTTGTTGATATAGAATAGACTTTGGCATCAGACTTGTGTTCCAAGTCTAACTTCACTTCTTAGTTCTGTGACTCAACCCTATAATACAGGAATAATTATCCCTATTCATATAGGATTGTTATGAGGATTAAATGAGGAGATTAAGTACATAGAACAGCTCACATCAAAACATGGGAAGCATTCAGCATTTGTCCATATTCGGTATAAGACCACTTCTATAAATTCTAGGGGAATCCTGATAACTGTAAAAATATGTGGTTTCTCTTTATGGATCCATACACTTGCCCTAGACCCCAGTGACAATTACATTCCCTCTTCGGAGTATTTGGCTATCTCCCTATATTGCTACAATTTTCACAGCCCTCAAGGAAACCCCTAAGGAAGAGCCTTGTTGAAAGACTGAACTATAGGGGCGCCTGGGTGGCGCAGTCGGTTAAGCGTCCGACTTCAGCCAGGTCACGATCTCGCGGTCCGTGAGTCGAGCCCCGCGTCAGGCTCTGGGCTGATGGCTCGGAGCCTGGAGCCTGTTTCCGATTCTGTGTCTCCCTCTCTCTCTGCCCCTCCCCCGTTCATGCTCTGTCTCTCTCTGTCCCAAAAATAAACATTGAAAAAAAAAATTTAAAAAAAAAAAAAAAAGAAAGACTGAACTATAAAATGTTCAAAGATCTCATTTAGTCTATAACACAGAAATTAGGGGAGTGCCTAGGTGGCTCAGTAGGTTGAGCATCCATCCAACTGTTGATTTTGGCTCAGGTCACGATCCCAGGGTTGTAGGATCAAGCCCTGCTCAGTGTGGAGCCTGCTTAATATTCTCTCTTTCTCTCTCTCTCTCTCTCTCTCTCTCTCTCTCTCTCCTGCCCCCTTCCCCATTTCACATTCTCTCTCACTCTCTCTAAAATAAAAAATAAAAAATTAAAAAAATTTAAATAGAAATCAGAGGGTAAAATGGGAAGGAAATAATAGCCTGAAACTGTGGAACCAGGTGCAAACTAAAGTAAAATCAAAATGGTCTCCCTACACTGATATGGCTATTTAAAGATAACAAAAATATATTCTACTAGGTAATGAAATAAGCACTTTCCATGAAGTAAAAGAACACCTTTTCTATAAAACATTAAAGGGTGCCTTACCAAACTAGATTTTGTTAGTTTATCTACTTTTGATTGGCATTTTGCTTTCAATTAATTACTTAGGCTCTGGTGTTTAGAATGCTAGAGAACAAAGAACTAATTAACAGAGAGCTACCATAGGCAGGTAAGAATGTATTTGGGTGAAAAGAGGGAAAATGTACACAGGAGTAAGAGAAAAGTGTAACTATCAAAATCATTAATTTATTCTTTATTGTCCCTAAGCCTTCCCATTGTGCTCAACATAGGCATTCAGTGTCCCGGCAGGAAGAGCCTGTGAAATCACCAGCAGTGTGAAGAGCAGCGCTGGGAAGCTGCCTGAGGGAGACTATTGCCCTGCTCTGGTGGCATATGCTTCCCCGGCACTGAACCCAGATAACATCCCACAAAGAACCACCTTGAATGTGTTGTGGGAGAGAACACTAACCATATCTGTCCAGATTTTAAATGAGTATTAGTATTTTATCTAGAGAACTGTCCGAATGGTAATATGATCTGAAAAGTTACAAGTTACATCACAAAAGTTTAAAACTGGAAACCCAAAGATCAGTGCTCCAAATGAGCAAGACGGCCAATAAATCAAATATGCAAAACAATGTTGAGGGTAGGGAAGAAAACGACATACACCAGATTTTCAAGATCGTAACATCCCACACATTTGGCATATTGAGATTACATTGCAATATCTTAGTTTCCTATATTAAACAGGGGTATCTTCTCTTATTTCTCATCCCATATGCTTTTTCTACCAAAAATGGTATCAAATGTCTTGGTCCGTCATATATTTGACTTCAAATTTAAAATTTTAATGTTTCATTTTTCCTAATTTTGATGCTCTATTTCATCAGAATGTAAGTTTGGAAGATAATCTCACTGTAATTGAAAATAACTGCTCCCCGGGCCACCTGGGTGGCTCAGTCGGTTTGAGCATCCAACTCTTAATTTCGGCTAAGGTCATCATCTCACGGTTGTGGGGTTCAAGCCCCACATCGGGCTCTGTGCTGACAGTGTGAAGCCTGCCTAGGATTCTCTCTCTCTGCCCCTCCCCGCTCGCACTGTCTCCTATCTCTCTCAAAATAAATAAATAAACTTAAAAAAATGGAAAAAAAATTTTAATTAAAAGAAAAAGAAAAAAGAAAGAAGAAAATAACTGCTCCCCTTAAAGAACTCAAACAAAACCATTTATGGTAATTTCACATCAAATTAGAAGTTTAACATTCACAAGTGTCAAAGATCTTTCCCCTTGAAAGACCACTCACTAGAAAGTTCAAACAAGATGACAGAGAGTAACCACAATGCACCCGCCAGGAATTTGTTTTCCTTTTACTTGAGAACTCTCAAGAGTAGATTTGAGACCTCTCAAGAGCACCACATTTTTCATGGGGCTTAATATCTATTCAGCAGAATTACATTACAATGACAACTAGAAAGAGTATGCTCTAATTAGCTTGCTATTGACCTGACCTTTCCTAATTTTCTACAGTAGAAACACCAGCTCAAGTACATGAATAATTAGGAACTATACTTTAAAAATAATAGAATTATTACCTGGCAAGCACAGCAAATAAAAAAAAATAAAGGCATATTATATTTTTGTTTTGTTTCTAAAGCAAAATCACTATTTATTTGTAGTTAAGCAAAGAAAACAAATTTCTTGACCCTTACCTACTTCTTAATAGGCAGAAAAATGGCCAAATTAATCTACCAATGTTTAGAAGGGCTCTTTGTAAGTGTTCAGAGGATCACCTAAGGATAGAATACTCAAAGAATCAAAGAAAAAAAAAGGTAACCAGAAGCATCCATCAGTATATAAAAGTTGTCAAAACAAGCTAAAGAGCTCAAGGAACATATAAAAAAAAAAAGCCTTTTATGAAAATCTGTAATTTATCTTAAAATAGTGCTGTAGTAGCCTTTTTGTGTCTGCTTCCATTCTTGCCATCTTACCTCTCCTCTCCAGAGTACCCAGGTTTTTAAAAAATGTTTCAAGCTAACTCCTTTGCTGAAAAATCTCTAATGATTTCCCAACTCAGTTGGAAAAGCATCTTCTACAAGGCCCTACATAGTCTAGCCTCTGGCAACCTCTCTAGATTTATATGGAATGCCTAAGCAAGGCATGAAAAAGAAGTACTGAAAAATAAATTAAGATGCATTTCTGGTTTTGTTTTACTTGGTGACTTTTTAAAAAAAGTACTAAAGGAGGGGTGCCTGGGTGGCTCAGTCAGTTAAGCGTCCGACTTCGGCTCAGGTCATGATCTCACAGTTTGTGGGTCCAAGCCTCGAGTCAGGCTCTGTGCTGACAGCTCGGAGCCTGGTGCCTGCTTTGGATTCTGTGTCTCCCTCTCTCTCTCAAAAATAAATCAGCATTTAAAAAAGTACAAGAAAATGTTATTTAACGTCATTTAGTGGTACTCACTGACTTGTTCTTTTGCTTATTTTTTGTTTGTTCATTTGTCTATTAAGAAGAGAGAACAGAGGCACCTGGGTGGCTCAGTCGGTTAAGTTTCTGACTTTTGGTTTCTGCTCAGGTCATGACTAATCTCACAGTTCGTGAGATCGAGCCCCACATCGGGCTCTTCTGCACTGTCAGAGCTTGGGATTCTCTCCCTCTCTCTGGCTCTCCCCCACTTTCACTTCTCTCTCTCAAAACAAACAAATAACTTTAAAAATTAAAAAAAATAAAAGTAAAAATAAAAAACAGTATATATGAAGTTAAAGTTCCTTTTACCTCCCTCCCTTCTCATGAATTTGTGTTGGTTTATCTAGGCCTAAGGTAGTTGCTAGCTACATGTAACAATAAATTTAATTAAAATTAAAAATTCAGATCACACTGGGCATACTTCATGGACTGAACAGCTACACGAGGCTACTGAATTTAAATTAATTGAAATTAAAATTAAGTAAAATTTAAAATTCAGTTCTTCAGTTGTTCTACTCACATTTCAAGTGCTTAACAGCCAAATACGGCTAGTGGCTATTGTACTAGAGTCCATATAGAATATTTCCATCATTGCAGAAAGCTCTACTCGATAGTGTTGCTGTAGAATTTGTTATACTTTTACTTAAGTTACGTATCCTTTAAAAAAGTATTGTGTTTTAAATTAACATTAATGCTTTCATATTGTATATGTCTCTACAACCTGACTTTTTCCCTTAATATGTTTATAAGTCTAAGAATCTAGTCCATTTTAACTGGAGTATAATAATTCCATTCCATTATATTCCAGTAACACATTTTCCCACAGACAGAAATTTAGGTGTTTTGCAATTTTTCAATAATCTAAACAATGTCACAATAAATATCCTTAAACATGTGTCCTGACACACGTGTGTGAGAATTTCTCTAAAGTGAATAAATGGAATTGCTGAGTCACAGAAGTCAGGGCATTTTCAATTTTACTACATACCCATCAAATTAATTTCCAAAGTGACTTCAAGCATTTACACTCCATACACAGTGTGTTCATTCAACGTATATTTACGGTTCTCTATTTGCCACGTAATGTTCTAAAACACTGATATACAATCCTTAACCAATTCCCACACCCATACTGCACACCCACACCTAACCAAAGGGAAAAAACTTACGTGAAAATCTTTGGTTTCCAAAATCTTAACACTTAACAGACTTTTGTTTTTAAAAAACTCTAATACTTGTTCTAATTTTCATTTCTGTGATGTACAGTGAAGCTGAGTATCTTTTCCTACTTGCTGGCAGTTCTTGTTCTACAAATTGCCATTACATGTTCTTTCTTCTGAGGTTGTCTTTTATTGTCTTACTGATTTATGGTTCTGCTAAATGTGTTGCAGACAAATGTGTTACAAACATCTTCTCTATCCCTTGTCTTTTAAGTTTGTTTCTACAGTCTTTGTTGGGGCAAGAGATAGTAATGTACTGAAGCAGTCAAATTAGCAACCTTATGAGTTTTGCTTTCCTATTCTGAGGTCATAAAGGCAAAATTTTCTTTTAAAAAATTTTATGGGGTCTGGCTACTGTGTGACTGACACGTTAGTTTATTTAATCCTTTTAAGAAACATCTACGGTAGGTATTAATCTCATTATGAAAATACAGTAATTGAAAATTTTATTGTGGTAAAAAACACACAACACAAAATTTATCATTTAAACATTTTTAAGTATACAGTTCTATGGCTTTAAGTACATTCACACATTCACATTATTGTGCCACCAACACCACTATCCATTTCCAGAATTTTTTCATCTTCCCAAATTGAAACCCTGTACCCATTAAACACTAACAACCACATCACTAGGTCTCCCAACCCCTTACAACAACCACTCTACCTTCTGTCTCAGTGAATTTGACTAGTACTTCATATAAGCAGAATCACTCAATATTTGTCCTTTTGTGACTGGCTTATTTCACTTAGCATCATGTCTTCAAGGTTTATCCATGTTGAATTTGGTATGTCAGATTTTCCCTTCCTTTTTAAGGCTGAATAATATTCCATAGCATGTACATATCACATTTTGTTTATCTACTCATCTATCAGTAAGATACAAGTTGTTTCCACCTTTTGGCCACTGTGAATAATGCTATGACCATCGGTGTACAAAAATCTTTGAGTCCCAGCTTTCAATTCTTTGGGACATATAAGCAGAAATAGAATTACTGTGTCATATGGTAATGCTACATTTAATTTTTTGAGGAACCACCATACTGTTTTCCAGAGGTAACATAATTTTATATTCCTACCAGTAATGCACAGGGTTCCAAATTATCTACATCCCAATCAACAATTGTGATTTTCTAGTTGTGTTTGTTGTTGTTGTTGTTGTTTTGTTTTGGGATAACAGCCATCCTAATTGATGTGTCTTCCAAACTTATAAAGTTTGATTTTCACAGTCATGTCTTCAATCCATGTACTATACATCTTTGTATATAGAATAAAGTAGGAATCTACTATTAGTTTTCCCCCAATATCGAAAGCCACTTGTTCCAGCATCATTTAATGAACAGGCCTCTCCTTCCTACTTTTTAGTACAATTTCTATCACAAATCAAGTTCCCATATATGCATAATTCTACTTCTGGACTTCTTAATTGATTGCACTGATCTATCTACATACCAATATTATACTACTTGAGGCATATAATATTAAAATATATTTTGATTTTTGGTAGAGCAAGTTTCCTTTTCCTTTCTAACAATTTCTTTGCTATTTTTGGATTATTTTTTTCCTATATGAATTTCATACTTTTTAAAATGTTTATTTTTGAGAGAGATAAAGAGCACCCTTGGGGGGTGGGGAGGGGGAAACAGAGGGGGAGACAGAGGATCCAAAGCAGGCTCTGTGCTGACAGCAGAGGGCCCAATGCAGAGCTCGAACCCATGAACCACGAGATCATGACCTGAACAGAAGCCGGACGCTTAACCAGCTGAACCACCCAGGTACCCCACCTATATGAATTTTAGAATCAGTTTTCTAATTCCATGAAAATGCTGGTTGATATTTTTACTGGAACTGCACCGGATTTATGATTAAATTGGAAAACTGGGATCTGATATTAAAACTCCTTATCTATGAAAATGGTATTATTTCTTCATTTATTCCAAGTATTTTTTCCCATTACTATGTTAAGTTAATCCTTTCTATAAAACATTAGACCAAAATTCAAAAGACAAACAACTGAACAAACATTTCTACTCAAAGAGCCATGGAAACAGAAAACTCGTTATTAGTTATGTATACAAAAGCCATACACTGCATGGATTTGAGAGTTATAACAAATACACTAGAACACATCCAATTCAGGAACTTATTTTGTTTAAATCACGCTACCTGAAATACTCCTTCAAAATTCAGCTTACATCTCACCACTTTCAGAAAGCCTCCTCTGATCATTCATCTATAGTATTGTCCATTATTTTTGCATGTGGAAATCACTAAGGGCCTGTATCAGAAAAGATACCAACTGATAACTTACTTATAGGCAACACAGGTCTGCATACGTGCTTAGTTTGGCCTACATCATGTTTCTTAAAACAAAAACCAGAGACCAAAATAATTAGGACATTTCACACAAAAGTCCAGGATTTCTGACTTGCAGGTTTTTCATTCCCTCTCAGGGACCCAGCTAACAAAGATCTCCATGCTTCCTTGATTACCAGGACAGGCAAATCATACTTAAAGCTTCCACATAAAAGTGACCTATTAATTTCCAACTCACATTCCATTGGTCAAAGCAAAATCACGTTCAGGCTAACTTAAAACATGATGGAGAAGTAAAATCCTACTATGTGCCTGAAAGGTTAAAAGTCAGAAGTATTTCATATAATTGAGGACTCTGACTTCAATCTCTTCCTTTCTATCTATTCTGAAAACTACCACTAGAATTACTTTTCAAGAATACAGATTGAATTACCTCGTAACTCTGCTACAAAAAAAAAAAAAAAAAAGTTTATAAACTATAATGCCTATGGGGAGAAAAAGCAAGAATCAACAGGAATGGCATTCAACCCTTTCACAATCTACTCCAAATTCATTTACCAGATTCTTTCCTCATTGTTTTCCCTTATATCACTTATTCTCCAACATTTTGAATATGTGTTGCCATATACTCATTCCAAAGTTTAGCTCAAACATCATCTTCTCAATTCAGTCTTATTTACCTTTATTGTGTAAAAAGTTAGAAACCCCACATCCACTCTACTTACAAATCATACTGCTTTTAATGAGCACCAGTATCCACTCAAAGTAGTTAATATGTGCCAAGCACTTAAACATAATTGCTATGCGTCTACTAAAATGTAAGATACCTAGGTTAAGTAACAATGTTCTTAGAAAATCAATATACTGGCCTAACAATTTCAAATACAAGACAAGCCAACAGATGCTACCGACATTTTACTTAAGAATTCATTTACTTTTGGGGTGCCTGGGTGGCTCAGCTGGTTAAGCATCCCACTCTTCATTTTGGCTCAGGTCATGATCTCATGGTTTGGTTGTTCAAGCCCCACATCAGGCTCTGCACTGACGGTGCAGAGCCTGCTTGGGATTCTCTGTCTCTCTCTCTCTCTCTCCCCCAAAATAAATAAATTATAAAAGAAAAAAAAGAATTCATTTACTTTTAAGCTTGAGAAGATTAAAATCTGAAAAGACTGCCCTGTTTCTAAAGCTAAAATAGACCCAAAGACTTAAACTAAAACTTTAAGAGACTGGAGATTATGCTTTAGCTATACCTATCTCTTGAGTTTTGTCCTCACAGCTTGCAGAAAGGTTAGTAGTCAAGACCTAAGTTGGGATAGTTATAAAGACAATCAAGTAGCCAAATTTACAACAGTACATGCATTTAATAAATCATCTCACGTCTTACAGTAATTTCATGTTTGTAAGCATGTTAGCAAATAAAAAAATACATTTGAAATTTAAAGCCACTAGTTTACAAAGTTTAATAGTTCTAATAAAACATCTGCTTGTTTCTACTTCAAATTACTGATAGGTTTATATAGGAGACTGTGGATAGATTTAATGATGTTAGCCTATCACTGTTCAAGTATTAACATTTAAAAATGTAATATTTAGGGGTGCCTGGGTGGCTCAGTCGGTTAAGTGTCTGACTTCAGCTCAGGTCATGATCTCACAGTTCGTGGGTTCGAGCCCCGCATTGGGCTCTGTGCTGACAGCCCAGAGCCTGGAGCCTGTTTCAGATTCTGTGTCTCCCTCTCTCTCTGCCCCTCCCCTGTTCACGCTCTGTCTCTGTCTCAAGAATAAATAAACATTTAAAAAAAAGTTTTTTTAAATGTAGTATTTAAAAAAAATAAAGCTCTAGTTGTTTTGTAGGTATGGACACGATAATGAAGAACTAGGAAAAAGTACCAAGGTAAAGTTTTAATAAAGACATTGTGAACAGTTTTAAAATAATGAAGCCCAGTGAAAAGGGAACTAAAGTAGGCCAATAGATTTGGCAATTTGAGCAATTCCAAAATAGTAATGCAAGAGGCCAGTATATAACCTCACAAGAGTCGATAAAGGAAGTAGAATCTTTGAGTATAAGCTGTTGCTTTAGAAATTTTAGAAATAAATGTATGAAAAGGCTTAATGGCAGAATGCAGTGAAGTTTTGTTGTTTCTGGATACAGAAGACAAACATTTTTGTAGGCAGAGAAAGGGGTCAATTGAAAAGAGCAAAGTTTCAAGAGAGGATGGGATCAGAGAATAAGTGGAAAGATTAGCCATGGAGAAAAGAAAATCACTTAATTTCAGGGACAGTTAAGAGTTGTTAAGATGAAGAACTCTCTTCTGTTCGTAGTCTCATGTTTTAAAAGGGCCATCTGCAAACTTACCAGCAAGTATTCTGCCCCTATTTATAACGACATTATGACTTTTCTGTTAAATAGTAAGAAAGTAACATTCCCCATTTATTTTTGGAGGGATAAAGCAGCTTATGTCTCCTTTTTTACTTTTATTGGCTACTATCCATTATTGAATGGAAAGAGTAGTTATTACCAATCCAAATATCTTTGTCTTTATTAAAAATAAACAATACACAACATTTTATTCCTGTTTATTGAAAAGTAACACACATTTGTTATGATAACATTATTTGTTATTATAACACTTGTTGCAAAAGTAACACTTAAGTATTTGTCAAATAAGTCTAGAACAAGAGTAAAATAAAATGTTAAGAAAAAAATTAATCATTGCACACTAGTATTAGATAAAGGAGATATCACAGAAATTAGCACTCCACAAATTCTCCCTTAAGAGTTTGTCATCTAACTGGGAAGATGAAATACATACATGAAATAACAGATTCTCAAACAACATATTTTTAAGTTCAAAAAAGAATACAGAGGACACATGAGGCGATTAAGTATCAGAAGCCAAGGAGAAGTTATTGAACCAAACTTAAGTTTTTCACTTACTGCAAAGGTTTGCAGTGGTCACTGAGATACAATATAGCTCAATCTGTGGTCAATAAAACCTTATTTCACGTCCAGAAATTTCCCCAGCATGGATTTGGATTTCCAGCATGGATACATAATTTATTGCATCTAATGCTTAAGAAAAATTACTTTGGTATTTAAATTTGCTGCAACTTCCACTAAGGCAAAAAAAGAAAAAGAATTCTAAGGCAATTACCATTGCCTACATTTTGCAGGTAAAACTGCAGTACCTACATACTACCTCAGCTCACTTCTGACACTTTCATATGCCTTAATGTTGTTATTGCTCATTTCAGAATACATTAGGGAATTCTAGAAGTTATCTAGAATGCTTATAAAAGTATGGACACAGCTTTGGAAGGGTCAAATTCAGAGAGGCTCAGGCCTCTTAGAATGGATTACACAGCTCTTACAAAAATGAAGAATCATAAAGAAACATGCTGACAGTAAATGAACCTGAGAAATATTCAACACTAATAAACGTAAAAACAGCTGCTGTCTACACAAGGATGCAATACAGAATCACAAAATGATTCCAGTTTTCTAACAGGAGAAAGTTTATTACTAGAAGCCATAATAGATCTACTCAAGGAATTTAGGTAAAAGTGCCTCCACACTGAAAATACCATGAAATCCCAAACAAAACTTTCTTTCACCAAATACAGACTACTTTAAATGAAGGAAGACAAACTCACTGCCAGTGATACGGAAATGAGGGAAAGCTGGTAACTAAAAAAAAGGGTTATAAAGATAGGTTATAAAAATATTCTCGGGTCTACAAACCAGCCCCAACAGAAGGCAAAAATAATAATAATAATAATAATAATAATAAATAAAAATAATTAAAAAAATATTCCCAGGGGTGCCTGGCTGGCTCAGTCAGAAGAGCATGCAAGTCTTGATCTCAGGGTTGTGGGTTCAAGCCCCACACTGGGTGTAGAGATTACTAAGAAAATAAATAAACTTTAGGAAAAAAAAATTCCCAAAATTTGGTCATTAAACAACATATTACATAAAAGTCTCAGGAAAAGAATAACACATAGTTATCACTTTTGTGAATGGAGGACTGGAAAGATAATCAGTGCAGAACTCAAAAAATGGCAAAAGTTTCTTCTTCAGCTAAAAGCAGAATAAATACTTTGAGACAAAAAAAAAAAAAAAAATCTATCTACAGACTGTTTGCCCAACAGCATGAAGGTAAATATAGTATTAAAAGTGAAAACAAATTTAGTTTTAATAGGAATGTAAGAAACCGTATATACCAAATTTAAAAAACAAGAGATATTACATATTAATTCACCCATGTATCATAACTACTATAAGGAATCCATCAGTTTTAAAATTGTACATACAAACATTCTATGGGTCAGTTTTCTCAATGTTGCCAAGAGGATGCCATGTTTACTTTTTCATGTGCTACTTCTAAAATCTACATTGTAAACCCAGAAATAAGATATTTTGAGTCCTTTTTTTTTTTTTAATAAAAGGCAAGATTGACAATTCTCACATACACTCAAATTTTAAATTAAAAAGTAGAAAATTCTTGTTCCTAGGAGAAAATAATTAAGATAATAGAAAATGTTCTCCACATGTTATTTACTGTTGCAATACAACAACCAGCAATAAGGTAAGCTTCTTAACATAAGGTTATCTGTGAGACAATTTCTTGGGAGTGATTTCTTTCTCTTTGGGTAACTAGAGAAAGACATGTAGTTTACACACACAAAAATTACTAAAGGTCTATATATACTAACCTGGCCCAGTCCAGGCATACCTCCTCCAAGTCTAAGAAGTCTGTCCATATTTCTAGGAAACAGAAACAAAGGAAAACGTTCCTAAGCACAAAAGTGTTTACTCAATTGCTATCTATATAATTCACCTTCAGTCACTCAGTATGTCAAAAATATTGGTGGTAATTACAACACAACATCAGACTTCCTGTTAATTAACACCACATATTAATTCAAGAAGCTGTCTTCCATGCTAATTAACAGACCTTACTTTACTGCTTTGGTTTTGGGTTATCCCCGATTTTAAAGACAAGCAATCTTAGCATACTTTCAAAACTTTGCTATCATTAAGTTAATTATATTTTCTCATTGTTATCTAATAAAGTACCCGAATGAGGAAAAAGTGCCTGAAATGCTTATCATATGTATGATTGAATTTCCTTCAATTTGTCCAGAGTATACAAATAAAAATCCTCACTTTTAAATTAAATTTTAACATCCTCATTAGTAAGTTCTGTGCTAATTAACTTACAGCTTGTCAGTTATCATCAAAACTACATGTGAAAGACATTGTGAGCAGATTATGGATCTCTGAATTAGCATCAAAGCCTTTTTTAAAATGAACTCATTATACTAAAAGAAATATTATAAAGTAAACATTAAAAGCATGAAGATAGTGTTCTAGAACCTACGCAGACATTTTGCATTATTTCAGATGTTGTGTAGACATATACCTTTTTCACTGAGGAAATTCAACTGCTGTCTCAATTATAATTTTAGAGTTAATCAATACAAAGATTAATTTTATCAATCTAGAATAACTATAGAAGACATTCTTATAAGCTTGAAAAACTCAGAAGAAAAATCAAAGAAATAGCAAGAGTACCAATATGGCCTCAAATGAAAAAAAAGAGTAACCAAATGATAAAGAATTAATATCAGTACAGCTAAATGTTGTTAAATGTTAAACATGGCAATGAAGCACTTCTTCTACTTGAAAATCACTAGTGCCTTAAAATTTCCTTTTCTTTCTAAATATATGCTTTAGTGGGGCGCCTGGGTGGCTCAGTCGGTTAAGCGTCCGACTTCAACTCAGGTCACGATCTCGCGGTCCAGGAGTTCGAGCCCCGTGTCGGGCTCTGGGCTGATGGCTTGGAGCCTGGAGCCTGCTTCAAATTCTGTCTCCCTCTCTCTCTGCCCCTTCCCTGTTCACGCTCTGTCTCTCTCTGTCTCAAAAATAAATAAACGTTAAAAAAAAATTTTTTTTAATAAAAAAAATTAAAAAAAATAAATGTATGCTTTAGAAAATGGTATTACAATTTATATTCTATATTAAATGCTAACAAATTAGTCATCTGTTCGTGTTATTTTACTAGTTAGAACTGCTATACAAACTAAAACTTAATAATATACTCAAGATCATTACAGCCTAATCATTTTTGCTGAATCTTGCTAACAATTTACTTCTATATTTAACAATGTTAATACTCTAAACTTTACTCAAGTCCACATATAGGAAACTTGCACAAATGATATAGGCATGGAATCTTCACAAAGTGAATACTCTCCCGTAACCACCACCTAGATAAAGAAACAACATTATCAGCACCTAAAAACACCTGTCATGCCCCTTTTTCCAGTCCCTACCACCACGCAAAGATAGAATTCCAACTTCTAATGGCATAAACTAGTTGTTTTTGAATTTTATATAAACAATTTATAAACAACTTTATATCAACAAGTCTGTGAGATTCACAATGGATAAATTCACTTTAAAAAAAGAAAGGCACACAAGAAAACTTGATAGTCCAGATAAAATTTCTGCTTTACAACGTTAACACATCCTCCTAATAGCAACATTTACAAACAAAACCTCCATCAAATTCTCATTAAAATTCCTCAACTCAAATATAGCATTCAATACATGGCACTTTTTAAAGTCTATAAACGGGGGGTGGGGGGAACCTGAATATTTTAAAATATTAAAGACATTTCTCTAGAATATATTACCAAAGGAAAAAATTCTTTTGTACCATTTCTAGCTTATAAACTTAAAGAAGAAATGGTAAGAAAACTAATAACATACAGTATACTTTAGACATTATATACATTCCAGGCCAAAGTCGATTCCCAGCTGTGTTCAGTTTATCTATTTCCCCTGTGTTGTTTCTGATGACTTTACACAGACTCCAGATGCTGTGAATATACATGAGCGATGTGGGGAGCAGAGGGAAAGAAAATCTGGCAGGTCAAATTTGTGTTTTTAGCAAAATTAGATGTCTCAGCAAATAGGAAAAAATATTTAACTAAAACAGTTTAGATAACATAATGAGGTTTAACAAAAATATTAACATTTAGAAATGAAATACATTGATTAAGGTTCTAAATCACACTACTTTTTAAAAAAATTTTAATGTTTATGTACTTATCTTTTGAGATAGAGAGTGAGAGAAAGCAAGCCAGGGAGGGGAGAGAGAAATCCCAAGCAGGCTCTGCGCGATCAGCATAGAGCCTGACGTGGGGCTCAAACTCATGAACTGTGAGATCATGACCCCAGACGAAACCTAGAGTCGGAGTCACCCAGGCACCCTAAATCACACTACTTTTTAAAAGAGTTTATAGAAAGCAAATAAGAACAAAAATGCTAGTTATCTAAATGACTTTCATGAGCTCTTAAATCTGGTCATCTATCACTTATTTATAATTTGATGTATGTTAAAAAAAGATACATTTTCTGTTTTTTTTAAAAGATACATTTTCATATATCATATCCTAAAAACAGTAGGCAAAAATTATATACATTCTTAATTCTCACCTGGTCAGTAACTACAACTCTTGTGGTGTTAAGCTTCAATTCGTTGTTTGACAAATTTCTTCTTAAGCTCCTGCTAATACTGACAGGTATAACTTTTCCCAAGTACTTTTTTTCTCTCTCTCTCCTAGAAAAGTAAATAAGATAAGATATGATTACTTTGAGAACTATGGAGGAAAATATGCCAAGAGCTTTAAACGAAGCAAAATTCCTAAAATTGAAATAGAACTCAAAATTGATTTTTAATCACCAACTTCAGAAGAATATGGAAGAAATAGCATCCCAGAGAGCAACAGAGCAAAGGATTGACCCCACATCCAAATTTTGTTCCTAAGTTTCTCTTTTGAGCAGTTTTAGTTATATGTAAGGATTGACATTTTATGACTTTTAGTCTTTCTAGAGGTGTTTCAAAGACCAGAGAAAACTTACTCATATTTTTAAATAGAACATTCTATTGTGCAATCACTATATAGGTCCACTGCACATTACATACAAACCTATGATGTACTATGGAATCTTAGTAATGTTATTTTTCCTATATTTCAAAGTTTGCTATTTCATTATCATAGGAATTTGTTTGTCATTTCTTAGTCAATTATTCCTAACTACACCAAAAAGACTAAAAAAAAAAAAACCAAGAAAATGGAAGAATAAGAATTATCCAAAATGATGCAATAGTGAAATACATTATTGCTATTGCTTCATCCTTCACTTCTTATTGTGCTGTCCAAAGCATTTACCACTTTTCAAAAACACATAAAGGACAAGAGACATCACCTTTGTAGTCTTTTTAGCTTTCATTTGAGCACAGCTAAGAATTCAGAACTTTGCATATTATACTCATAATGTCCAAGAGAAAACTGACAGAGAAAAAAAGTTTCACAATTATTAGAGAATCACAAGGTGAATGTAAAAACAGGTAACATTCTAGTCTCTAACAATAACAATAAAATTGGTGGTATAAGCCAGGGTTTCTTCAGCACTATTGACATTTAGAACCAAATTTCTTGTTACAGGGGGCTGTCTTGTGCATTACAGGATGTTTTGCAGCATCCCTGGCCTCTACTCATTAGGTACCGTTAATACGCACCAAGTCGTGATAATCAAAAATGTCCCCAGACATTGCCAAATGTCTGCTGGAAGGGCAAAAATCACTCCCAGTTCAGAACCACTGATATAAACAAAATCTCAGGCTATACATCTTCAAATGACAATACCCTAGATCTTCTCGATCTTAAGAACTTCTTAAGATCTTAAGATCTTCTCGAACTTAAGAACCAATCATGGCTGGAAACAGTTTGGGAACTCTTCAAAAAGTTCAACAAAGAATGATCATATGACCCAGCAATTCCACTCCTAGGTATATATCCAAAAGAACTGAAAATAGGTATTCAAAACAAACTCTTGTACATGCAGATTTATAGCATCACTATTCACAACAGCCCAACGATGGAATCAACCCAAATGTCCATCAAAAGATGGAAGGATAAACAAATTCACATGATGGAATATATGGAATATTATTAAGCTATAAAAAGGAATGTAGTACCATCACGTTATATTATGAATGAACCTCAAAACATTATGCTATATAAAAGAAGCCATGCACAAAGGTCACAAACTGTATGATTTCATTTACATTAAATATCCCAAATATATGAATCCATAGAAAAGGAATGCAGATTAGTGATTGCCAGAGGTTGCAGGAAAGGTGTAAAATGGAGAAACTGCTTAAGGGGTAAGAGATTTTACTTCAGAATGATGGAATCGTTTTGGAACTAGATAGAGATGGGGTAGTTACACAACACTGTGAATGATTTTGGCTCAGGTCATGATCTCACGGTTGCTAAGTTCCAGCCCCGCATCAGGCTCTGTGCTGATAGTGCTGAGCCAGCTTGGGATTCTCTCTTGCCCTCTGTCTCTGCCCCTCCCCTGCTCACTCTCTCTCTCAAAAATAAATAAACATTAAAAAAAAATTTTTTTAAGTGGATCAATGAGTGAACAATATTTCTAAGACTAAAAAAGAAAAACTTTTTCATCCGGTTGGGAATTCAACAAGAAGGACTTCATTACACACTATTTTACAACAAGAACCTGTTTTGCTAAGAGATGTATAATGATGTTGATGAAGCTCATATGTGGACAAATGCTGAAGTGTCCACAAAGATGAACAAAAGTAAACAGATAATGTAGAATGAAAAAAATCACTGGACTAACTCTATTGGTGTTTATAAATCTAAAAGCAAAAAACATTTTGTGAGCAGAGATGATAGCCATCCTCTCTTCAATAAAATTATGAGCTATCAATGTTTTCAAAAGTATTGCAATTGGGAAATGGAAAAGTTCCAGAAATGGATGGTGGTGACAGCTGCACAACGTGAATGTACTTAAAGCCACTATACATCTAAAAATGATTAAAATGATAAATTTTATGTTATGCATACTTTATATGAGGGTTAACATCTATGACTCTGTGTTACAAGTGCCAGGACTCAAATCTTGTTTCTAATACTTACTAGCTCTGTGTCCTGGGGTCAGTTACCTCCCTGAGACTTAGTTTCCTTATCTGCAAAATGGGAATAAGGACAGCATCCACCTTATACAGTTGTTTGGATTAAAGAAGACAATGGACATAAACAACACTTAACATAATGCTTGACATATAGTGAGTAAACAAGGAGTGCTAGTAGCTCTCCTCAGCACCACTTTCCTTAGTATGGCTACAGTTCATACAACAAAGATTTTTCTTCCCACATGCTTTGCCACTTACTGAATTTCAAAACAATAGGTACATTTCACAGTACTAAATGAATTACACTGGAGAAGAGGGACTTGAATTTTGCAGATTTTAGCAAAAGGGTTTATAAAATTAAAGTGTTAAACTATAACATAAAAGACAATACTTCCAATTCTTCAAAATAAAAGCCATACAGGGGCGCCTGGATGGCTTAGTTAAGCGTCGGACTTCTGTGCTGATAGCTCAGAGCCTGGAGCCTGCTTCAGATTCTGTGTCTCCCTCTCTCTGCCCGTCCCTCTCTCTCTCTCAAAAAGAAGGAAGGAAGGAAGGAAGGAAGGAAGGGAGGGAGGGAGGGAGGGAGGGAGGGAAGGAAGGAAGGAAGGAAGGAAGGAAGGAAGGAAGGAAGGAAGGAAGGAAGGGCAGGCCGGCCATAGAAAACTCCTATGGATCTAAACCAAGTTTTTACACCTACCAAAAAGCAGAGGACCCCAAGAGCTCATTCACGATATGATTAACTTTACTTAAAACATTATCAGATAATATGAACAAAGCGTTTAGCTGTAACTAATATGTCATATATAATGTTTACAATCCAAATTGGTAACAATACAAAATAAGTATCAGTACTTTCAAAAGGTCGTACATCAAAAGTTGATGATTTTCGGGGCACCTAGGTGGCTCAGTCGGTTGGGCATACGACTTTGGCTCAGGTTATGATCTCAGTTAGTGGGTTCAAGCCCCACATCGGACTCTGAGCTGACAGCTCAGAGCCTGGCGAATGCTTCAGATTCTGTGTCTCCCTCTCTCTCTGCCCCCGCCCCCTGCTCATGTTCTGTCTCTCTCGCTCTCAAAAATAAATAAACATTTAAAAAAATTTTTAATTTTTTTTTAAAAGTTGATGATTTTCTACTTCTTCATCTCCCTAAGTTAGTATCTGGTTAGAACCTGATACAGTTAGATTGTTTTCCTGATGGAATTAAAATAAATCAATTCTCAAATACTTATAGGAAATGTATGGAACTATGAATAACTCTAAAAACAGATCCTTCAAAACTATCTTAATCCGGATTTGGAATGTGGCAATTTTTTAACTCTTCAATCTTTCACAAGGGACAAGGGACACCGTTTTCCTAGTAATTCATAAAATTCAACAAATCATGAAGGCCTTAGTTGTTCGAGTTTATCATTGTTTCTTAGTTCAATTTTCATTTTTTACTCCCCAATCCATGCTACAGTTACATTACTTCTCAGACTGATGCTAAATCCTTTACTCCATATTTGTGATCTCACTGTATTTCTAATTCCTCTACTCTGATTTGTGGAAAGTAATTGGAAATGTTTTTTACTTTCTTAAAGGCTTTCTTCAGTGGAAGAAACAGTCGATATTAAACTTTTAATTATATAAATAGGATTTTGAAAGCAAGATTTTTCCATTTTAGAACAGTAAAGATGGAACTGTTACAAATATCTTTTCTTGTGCTGTCTCCTAATTACAACTTTCAATTAAACATTCATTAAATACAAGTTTCCCTCTCTTATCCAAAAGCAGAATGTTCCTATGAAAATCTTCCTCAGTGGAAATGGTATAAATCGAAGAAAACAGTTACCATTTAGTAAAAGCGAAAATCCTCTTCAGATTTCTATCTGTTAGCAAAAATGGGTATAATGCAGGTCTTCTGTAAAAGTGAAGTGGGGTAAAGCTAACTTTCTGATAGCAGGGAAAACCTGTACTACTTTATGCATAAGGTGATACAGAAATAGAGCCACTAAGAAACTCAGTTAACTTTCACTGAAAGAATTTATACTCTATCTGGGGAGGCATGATATAAACCCATAAAAAAATACATATAGTGAAAGGCAGCAGGGTAGAGCCAGAAAGGCTCTGAAGGCTATCATACCTCAATTTGAATCTGGGCTTTATGACCTACTCTCCATACGATCTGTAAAAAGTTACCTTCTTCTCGTCTCTAGACTTCATCCATAAAATGGGATAATAATCTACCTCTTGCAAATCAGTGTAAGAAAAAATACAAAGCACCTCTTATAGTGCCTGGAACATTTATAAGGTACTCAATAATTACTGCTATTGTTATGATCATCTTAGAGCCAGAAGCGATTATTTAATCCAATTCTCATTTTACAGATGGGGACACCAAAATATCACAAAGCAGGATATGAATGTCAAAGGAGTGCAACAAACTGGGTATATGACAAGTTCATTAGTAATAAATCATGTGAATTTTCAGGTCAGACTTTCAGAAGTGGACACTGAATTATGAAATGAACACTCCATATAATGGAAAACAAAAGCACAATCTCTTGTTACTGATAATCAAACATAGGTTGTCAACCTACATACTAAACACAAGGTTTACATCACAAGCATAAAAATAAACGCAAAAATAAGCTTTACAATAAAACAGCAAAATATTATTTACCAAGCAACCCTGAGGAGAAAAAACAATCTCCCAAAGTCAACAGGTGAGGCTTCATTGAAAGATGACTTCAAAACTGTTTTCTGACAATATCCAGGGTTTTCACTAAATATCACTTCACTGAACACAACACAACTGTAGTTAATGTCCCACTTCTGTTAAATTTGTTTAAAACATATAAACTTTAAATGAGCCAGTTGCTAGCCTTACTGGACAAAACAAGAAAGCCACCATTGTGTTAATTATCTCCACTAACATTGTATTCAGTTCTTTTTTGTTATTTCGACGTTATAGTGGCTGACTTATTCCTTTACTCATAAACATTAACTTAGTAATAAAAAACATTTTTGTAGCAATAAAAAAAAACTTACACCTTAGAACTGCATTTCTATGCTAATTTTTAAGGCTTCTTCCCTGCCTTTCCCATGAATCTTTATCACCTTTTAAGTTACCATTTTTTATTTCAAGACTTTTTCATTCGGTCACCAAATTTACATTCCAACTCTTCCGAAAAGTTTACATTTTTTTCTTCTCTTGACAGACACAAAAGTACGTCCCAAGGAAAAGTTCCAAGAGGTAACACAGAGCAGATTTCTACTTTACTGAAAACGGGAAATGCTACCTATTCACCAACAACTACTCAATTAGGACAAATTGAAAGTAAGCTAAAAAGCATAGCTGAAAAACCACACTTTGCTTTGGAAAGTTTCAAGGCTAAACACCAGTGCATCTCTGGGGTTTTTGTCCGGTTTTTGAAGGGAGCTGAAATCTTAACACTAAGAAAAAAAGGGGTCAAGGCCCATGGGTAGCACAAGTGATAAAGCAAGCATGCCTTCACTGAAAAAGTGAATTTAATTCTCTCTCCCTTGTTTCCTCTGCCTTCTTTGAAGTTTTTCAACACCGGAGTAACTATCAATAGAGCACACACACACACACACACACACACACACACAGGCCACACACAAGGATTCTCCTGGTGTCGGGAGAAGAGGGTCCCCCAAATGTGATGAATTCAGCGAAGCAGAAACTCCTGGAAGAAGGAGACTACATCCAGAGAGGCCCGAATAACCGGCGAGGAGTACGAAGGAGCCTGGACTCCTCCCTCAGGGCCCAGGCCTCCAGCGGCAACCCGGCTGGGCAACGTGACTCAGGAAGGCGCGGGGCCGGCGGCGGCCTAGCTCGGCTGCCTCCGCGGACCTCCGGGGCCCTGCCTTCCCCGTCTTACCTGAAAGCGGGCGGGGACGGGAGGCCGCGGTCTGGATTCTCTTCTCCCACCTGCGGTGACGCGGAGGCGGCGAAGACGGCAGCAGCTGCAGCGGCGACTCAGACTCCGCCGGGCTCTGGCTCCGCGAACCGGCGATGAATCAGCCCGATTCCATTCAAAAGAGTCGCCCGGGCCTCCGCGGCGAAGCACTTCCGGGTTCACTCCTCTGCTTCGGCTTCCGTTCCCCCGACGGCCAATTGGAGACGGCTCGGGAGTTCGGCGGGCGTCCCGGAGACCTGCGCCACCCGGACGGCGCGGGCAACCCCGCTTCTCCAGGCGAGGCTGGGAGGGCGGGACGGAAGTTAGCGCCGGCGCCGCTCCCGCCCCTCAGACATTCACCCTTTTCTCCCCCCCCACCTTTTTCTCCCTTCCTCTTCGCGTCCAGGCCGCGGTCGAGCTCTGGGACGCCCGCCTACCGGGCCCAGGAGGTGATGGGCTAGGAAATGTAACTACAGGGTTGCAGAAACCAGAACCCCTTTCGTTTGGGTGTTCACCACGGTCCTACTCAAAAACTGAAAGGTTCGTTTGAACTCGGTCATCTGAGAAGCAGAAAAGGGAGGGGTGTAAAGAGAGGGGAAATCGGTCAGGGGTTCTTTTCCACACTGCAGTCTACCCGCCTCCTTGTTTTCGCCGCTTTCCAGGGATTGGATTTCAAGGAAAACCAACGTTTCCCAAATGTTAAATCCACCTATTTTAAGCCCAATTTACAGGGCTCAAAAAAAAGCACTTACTGACGTTTCTCCATAGAATTAGCATCAATAACGTTTCACCCATTATCTGCTCTGTGCTAGGTTTTCAGATAGCAAAACCACCCAAGAAACGACTGATTACTGACGAATTTATATCATACTTCGCAACAGGCTCTGTTTAGGGCAACATGTTCACCAAGTCCCTCTCACTTTATCAAATATATTCCAAATAATGAGCATCTTTAAAGCATTCCTAAATAAAAAATGATGAATCCCCTGGATAGAGGGAAAGGAGGGATTACAGCATCTGAATCCAAAGCTACTTGAGTAGGCATAATTATACTGAATTTCCCTCTTAAAGATAGTCCATTTCTATCTAAAACAAAACAAAACAAAAACAAAAACATGGGTTATTTTAACCATAGGTAATACTATATTTGGATCAACATCTTTATGTTTACCCCCAAACCTGTTCCTCTTCTATTTGCTTTTTTTCAGTGAATGAGCCTATCCTTCAGCTGGTTTCCCTAATCAGCCCTACGAGTTGACATTTCCCTCTTATTCACCTATTCCCACTGGCCTCCCAACTAATAACCCTAGAAATCATGAAGGATTTAAATCTATAAAAGACCTTTTCCGATCCACCACTCACCTTTTACCATTCCCTCTGCTTCAACCTTAACTCAAACCTTCATTACTTTTTTCCTAGAATGCAGCAATAATTTTAATCTCCCTGCCTTCAGTTTGTCCCCCTTCAATGTATTCTCCATTTAATTAACAGATTTTTTTTCAGCTACATAAGTACAGTCATGCCCCTTTGCTTAAAATTTCACCAGTGACTCCCCCAACAATCAATACAAAGGTCAAAAATCTCTCAACTTTGTTTAGAACACTCTTGCTTCCAGCCATACTAAAGTATTTAGCTAAGGAATGAGATGTCCATAGGGTCTATGAAAAACTCTGAGTCATTCCTGGGAATCTAGAAGGTAATATGCATGCTTAGGGGCGTGTGCCTACCTAGGGCCCTGTGAATGCTGGGAAAGACCTGAGAAGGCCCCGAGCTCTCACTTCTGTCTGACCTTGAGGCTCTAAAAAAGCAAGAAGTGAAAACTAAAACAGAGGAGTAAACTCCCTGGCTCAGTGTTGAAGGCCTGCCCCAACACATTTACTAAGCCCCTCAACAAAGACTAGGAGAATTATTGGTTGAAGACATTTAAGGAAATCTCTGTCCAGTCATCAGATGATCACTAAGCTAACTGCAAAGACTTCACTGGTTACACACAACAAAGAATATAGACTTTAAGGAATGCATTCAAAAAAGTCACTAAATCAACAACTACTCTAACAGACAAAAGCCCTGGGGAGAGAGAGTCTGATTTCCAAAGTTCTCACATTATATTATTTGAATTGTCCAGTTTTCTTTCTCTTTTTTTTTTAATAAAGACTTTATTATTTTTTTTTATTTTTTTTAAATGTTTATTTATTTTTGAGAGAGACAGAGACAGAATGTGAGTGGGTTAGGGGCAGAGAAAGAGGGAGACACAGAAACAGAAGCAGGCTCCAGGCTCTGGGCTGTCAGCACAGAGCCCGACGCGGGGCTCGAACTCACGAGCTGTGAGATCATGACCTGAGCCGAAGTTGGACGCTCAACCGACTGAGCTACCCAGGGGCCCCAAAATGTCCAGTTTTCAAAATAAAAAAAAATTTTCAATACAATACATGCAAATAAGTAATAATGTATGGCCCATACACAGAGAAATAAGCAATTAATAGAAACTATCCCTGAGAAAGCCTATGTGTTGAACTTCCTACATAAAGACTTTATATAAGATATTTCAGGGGCTCCTGGGGTGGCTCAGTCAATTGAGTGTCTGACTCTTGATTTTGGCTCAGGTCATGATCCCAGGGTCATGGTATCAAGCCCTGTGTTGTGCTCCACGTTGAATGTGGAGCCTGTTTAAGATTCTCTCTGTCTCAGCCTGCAGCCTATTTCAGATTCTGGCTCTGGCTCTCCCTGCCCCTCCCCCACTTGTGCTCTGTCTCTCTGTCTCTGAAATAATTAAACATTAAAAAAAAAAAAAGATTCTCTCTGCCTCTTCCTTGCACGGCCTCTCTCTCTCAAAAAAAAAAAAAAAATTACATACATTCACAAAGCTAAAAGAAACCATGTCTAAAGAACTAGAGGAAAGTATGAGGAGACTATTTCACCAAATAGATAAAATCAATAAACAGGAATTTTTTAAAAATTGTCAAGTAGAAAAAGTATAATAACTGAAGTAAAAATTTTATTACAGGAGCTCAATAGCAGATTTGAGCAGATGGAAAAAAGAATCAGCAAATTCGAATATAGATTTAGTTAAGATGATCAAGTTTGGGGAACAAATAGAAAAGAAAATGAAGAAACATGAATAGAGTCATGGAAGTCTGTAGAATATAATCAGGCATACCAACGTATGTATAATGGGAGTCTTAGCAGAAAAAGAGAAAAAGGCAGAAATATTTGAAGAAATAATGGTCTAAAACTTACTAAATTTGATGAAAAACATTAATCTATACGTCCAAGAAGATTAATAAATTCCAAATGGGATAAACTCAAAGAAATCCACACCTGGACACATTATAATCAACCTACTGAGAACTAAAGCCAAGGAGAAAATCTTGAGAGTGTCAAGAGAAAAGCCACTCATCACATAATCCTCAATAAATTTTACAACCAAGGCTGTGGAAGCAGAAAGCAGTGGGATGACGTTCAAAATGCTGAAAGAAAAAAAATATCAACCAAGAATTCTATATCTAGGAAAACTATTCTTTAGAAATGAAGGAGAAATTAATATATTCCCAAAATATACGTATAAACAAAAATAGAGATAATTAATTACTAGAAAATGTGCCCTGCAAGAAATATTTAAGGGAGTCCTTCAGGTTGAAATGAAAGGACACTAGACAATAACGCAAAGCCACATGAAGAAATAGAGGACACTTGAAAAGACAGCTACATAAGTAATTGTACAAGACAGTTTAAACATATTTTTTGTTGTAATTAAGTTTTTACTACATGACTTAAAAAATAACTGCATAAAGCAATAATAATAATTCTGTGTTGGCATATTATGTATAAAGATGTAATTTGTATCACAATAACACAAAGGAGGGGGGAGGGAAGGAAGCTATATAGTAATAAAGTTTTTGTATACTATTAAAATTAAGTTGGTATTGGGGCACCGGGGTGGCTCAGTTGGTTAGGCATCCTATTCTTGGTCTTGGCTCAGGTAATGATCTCAAGGTTTCCTGAGTTTGAGCCCTGACTCAGGCTCTGCACTGACAGCATGGAGCCTGCTTGGGATCCTCTCTCTCCCTCACTATCTGCCCCACCCCCACTTGCTCTGTGTCTGTCTCTCTCAAAATAAATAAACTTTAAAAAATAAATGAATAAATAAATAAATAAATAAATAAATAAAAATAAAAGTAGCTATTAATCTGAACTATATGGTTATAACTTAGGAAGTAATTGTAATCCCCAAAGCAACTACTAAGAAAATAGTTAAATGATATATAATAAAAGAAATGACAAGGGAATCAAAATGGTACACTAGATTTTATGTATTTAACAGAAAAGGCAGCAGTAATGAAGGAATAGAACAACAGCAAAAAAAAAAAAAAAAAACAGATGACATGAAGAAAATATATAGCAAAATGTCAGGTGTAAATACTACATTAACAGTAATTACATTAAATATAAATGGATTAAACATTCTGATTAAAAGGCAGAAATCTGCAGAATGTATTTTTATTATGTTTTACTTTTTCCTAAATGTTTGTTAATTTTTGAGAGAGACAGAGCATAAGCAGAGGAGGGGCAGAGAGGGAGAGGGAGACACAGAATCTGAAGCAAGCTCCAGGGTCTGGTCCGTCAGCACAGAGCCCAACATGGGTTCGAGTCCACGAACCATGAGATCATGACCTGGGCCTAAGTCTGATACTCAACTGACGGAGCCACTCAGGCACCCCTGCAGAATGTATTTTTAAAAAGATACAACTATCTGCAGTACAAGAGACACATTCTAGATTCAAAGACACAAAAAATATGGAAACTAAAAAGATGAAAAACATATATACTATGCAAACAGAAACTAAAATGGTACAACCACTTTGGACATTGTCCTATTTTTTTTTTTATATAAAGTTAAAAATACAACTACCATTTGCCCTAGCAACTCCACTGTATGTATTTACCAAAAAAATAAATAAATAAATAAAAAACATAAATCCACACCAAGACTTCCATGTGACAGTTTATAGCAGTTTTATTAATAATAGCCCTAAACTGGAAATAATCCAAATGTTTCCCAAATGGTAAATGGATAAAGTGTAATATGTCCTTATAATGCAATAATACCCAGTAATAAAAAGGAAACTAATGATAGGTGCAGCAACAAAGATGACTTTCAAAAACATCATGCCGAGGAAAAGAAGTGAGACCAAAAGAGTACATACTGTATAACATCATCTTAATCAAACTCTAAACAAATGAAATCAAATATATAGTAACAGAAAGCAGATCAGTGGTTATCTCCACTTTGAAGTGGAGTTAGATGGGAGAATTGATTGCATGGAGTGTAAAAGAACTTTTGGGGTTCTTGGAAAAGATATATGTATATATATATATATATATATATATATATATATATATATATATATATATGCATGTATCTTTTTTGTGGTGTTGGTTTGTCAAAACTCATCAAACAGTACACTTAAAATGGGTACATTTGATTGCATATTATTTACACTACCAAAAGCTTATTTATTTATTTATTTTTTTTTTCAACATATGAAGTTTATTGTCAAATTGGTTTCCATACAACACCCAGTGCTCATCCCAACAGGTGCCCTCCTCAATACCCATCACCCACCCTCCCCTCCCTCCCACCCCCCATCAACCCTCAGTTTGTTCTCAGTTTTTAAGAGTCTCTTATGCCCAAAAGTTTATTTGAAAGAAGAAAAAAATCCTTGGCGGATCTGGGTGGCTCAGTTGGCTAAGCATACAACTCTTGATTTTGATTCAAATCATGATCTCACAGTTTGTGAGAACGGAGCCCCATGTCAGGCTCTGTGCTGACAGCGCAAAGCCTGCTTGGGATTCTCTCTCCCTCTCTCTCTCTCTATACCTCCTCCCCCTCTCAAAATAAATAAATAAACATTAAAAATAAATAAAAGAAGAAAAAATCCTCAAATTTGTTATTTTATCCCTTTCCTTGGTTACACCGAAGTATTTGTAGTTAAATCATGGTGTTTTATGCCTCAAGAATATTCAAACCTATTGTTTCTCCTACCTGAAATTTCCTTTCTCCCATCTGCTATCCCCACACTCCACCCCATCGTTTTGGACAGATACTCATGTATCTTACCCTATAACCCTACTCTATAATCTCTTTTTGTACTTGCCTGCCTTCCCGTCTAAACTTTAAATTTCTTCAGAGTAGAGAACATGGCCTCATCAAAAATAGGTATTCAAAACTGTTATTAAATATTGAAGTATTACTTATCAAAGTACTTTGCTTCCTAACTATACTCAAAAGGATTGGAAACATTTTAAATCCAGATACAGCTCCTCTTGAAATAATCAATTCTTTAAAAATAAACAATTAAACTTATGGAATTTAAATGGCCACATATCTGATAAAAATATTACAGGCTAATGCTTAAAGCATTCATTGTTTGGATTAATCCCAATGTGGCTTTAGAGAACACACTACAGTGAACAGAACTGTGAAATGTTTAACATGTTTCCTAAAATGATAAATTGCCAAAGTTCACTTTATTAAATATGTAATGTACACTGTGTCAGAGACAAAGTTTCCTGCTCATTTGGTATCTTCTGAACCTGAGAGTTTTGTTAAATGAATGGATAACTCTGGCTAGTAGTAGCATTATTACATAGCTGTTCAAAATGTCTCATCCTTATTATAAAAATGTCTTCTTATTTGTAAAGGGCACTATGTACATATACATATAACTCCTTTCATATGCAAAGTCTGACCATGTGTCTAATAAGAAATTATAACAGTAAATTTTCAGATAGCCAAGCTTTACAATTATGAATATCAGAAAAGAGCTGTTGCCATTTGAATTTTAAAGAAATGTTTGGAAGGAATTTAAGAAACACATTGTTTTCTGCTCAAAATTTAAAATCAATTTGATTGTTATACCTAATTATAGTTTTTAAGTTATGCAGCTTTTGAGTATTATAAATAAATATAGATCTAGCACAAGAAAAAGGAAAAATAGGAAAATATTTACTCTTTAAAGTACAGTGAATTAATTTAATGTATAAGGCCAATAAAATAATTGTTACTTCTGCCAGATGGTATTTTACATTTTGATAAAAAGATATATTCTTAATCATATATGTCAAGGAAAAGCGACCATATGTTGTTAAACACTTCCAATTTGTCATTTAATTTAAAAGGCACTACTGATGTTGCCATAATTTTTTTTGGTGATGTGGCCTAAGTATCCTTGGTGTCAATAAAATGTAATCTTCTCAAGTAATTTCCATATTTCTCTTTGACTGTTTGAGTGAATAATTCAAAAAGAATTTTCTTAACATCTACAAAGAAAGGATATCATAAAGGGGATAAATCAGAATCAAGAGTCTATATTCAAGTTACTACTGGGTAAAAAGCATAACCTGTGTCTTCAAGAAACCTCTAAAATTTAATTTACTATATCCTAGCAAAATAAATAAAAAGAATAAAATGATTCCAAATTGATGTGTCTTAAGTTTAGAAACCCAATATGTTTTTTTTTTTTTTTAAGTTTATTTACTTATTTTGAGATAGAGAGAGCACAAGCAGATAAGTGGCAGAGAGGAGAGACAGAAGAATTCCAAGCAGGTTCCCCACCATCAGCACAGAGCCAGATGCGGGGCTCAAACCCAGGAACTGTGAGATCATGACCTGAGCCAAGATCAAGGGTCAGACGCCTAACTGACTGAGCCACCCAGGGGCCCCAAACCCAATACATTCTGAAAGGAAAAAAAGATGGTGACTAATTATAAAATAATTTTGCACATTACAAAAGGACTTCTGATGAAAGACACCTTACAAAAGACACAGAAAATAGCATTTTATCTATAATGGAAAAAGGAAATTGATACTAGATGATTATTAAAACAAAGGTTTAGGGGCGCCTGGTGGCTCAGTCAGTTGAGTGTCCGACTTCAGCTCAGGTCATGATCTTGAGGTCTGTGAGTTCGAGCCCCGCGTGGGGCTCTGTGCTGACAGCTCAGAGCCTGAAGCCTGCCTTGGATTCTCTGTCTCTCTCTCTCTCTGCCCCTCCCCTGCTCATGCTCTGTCTCTCTCTCTGTCAAAAATAAATAAACATTAAAAAAAATTGTAAAAAACACAAAGGTTTAATTTTTTAATGTATATTTATTATTTTAAAAAATTTTTTTACATTTATTTATTTTTTGAGAGACATAGAGAGACAGAGCACAAATTGGGGAAGGGCAGAGAGAGAAGGAGACACAGAATCCAAAGCCGGCTCCAGGCTCTGAGCTGTCACCACAGAGCCTGACACAGGGCTCGAACTCACAGACTGTGAGATCATGACCTGAGCCAAAGTCGGACGCTTAACCGACTGAGTCACCCAGGCGCCCCTAATGTATATTTATTTTTGAGAGAGAGAGAGAGAGAGAGAGAGAGAGAGAGAGAGAGAATGAACGGGGAGGGGCAGAGAGAGAGGGAGACACAGATTCTGAAGCAGGCTCCAGGCTCTGAGCTGTCATCACAGAGTCTGACACGGGGCTTGAACTCATGATCCATGAGATCATGACCTGAGCTGAAGTTGGACCCTTAACAACTGAGCCACCCAGGCACCCCTAAAACAAAGGTTTATATGTCTTTGTTTCCTTTGCCTTTTTCAAAAGGGAATTTTTTGGTCCCTCTTCCTTGTCATTTTCCACCCATTTCTCTTTTCACTGTACAGGGCTTTATGTATGATTTTATTCAGGCTTAAAGTTTAAATTACTATGTACATTCTGAAGACTTGCAAATTTCTAATAACTGTGCCTATCTCTTCTCCAGGTTTTTCATTGTTGTATGGCTATATTATTCTTTATCGATTCTCCAGTTGACATTTGGGTTGTTTCCAGTTTTTTTTGTATCACAAACAATGCTACTATAAATATTCTGTTTTTCTTCTCTATTTGACTGAGAGATTCTCAACAATATATACCTAGAAGTAAAATGGCTGGGTTATAAGTTATGCATGTTGTCAATTTCAAACTGTATTACAATATAATCTTCAAATTTTCTCATTATCTTAATTGTCACCAACATATAATTTTGTTAGACTTATTTTTTGCCAATCTAATGGGAAAAATGATATATTATTTTGCTTTAATTTGCATGTTCCTGATTGCTAGTGAGTTGAACATATCTATCATGTTTGTTGGCCATTTATATTTTCTCTTTTCTGAAATGCCAATTCATGACTTTGGCACATTCTTTACTATGGAGTTACGTGTCCTTTTCTGCATACTTTCAAACTCTTCATTTTGCACTTCAGTAAAATGAAACCCAAAGAGGATATATCACATGGGAAAGGTCGTGTTGTTAGTAGCAGAGTCAAAATTCACAGTAACCAATGACATATATATGTGTGTGTGTGTGTGTGTGTGTGTGTGTGTGTATAATATATATACATTATTTAGGTGGAAGATATATATATATGTTTTCCATATATATATATGTGTATATATATACATATATACAACTCATGTGCAACTACTGTCATTTCCTTCTGTTATAATTTTATTTTTCTAAAATGGAAAGAAATATAATATTAAATTTCCATGACACTTGAGATTGCATTCTATATTATAGATTGCATTTGACCACCTCCTTTCTGAGCTAGGCAGATGTATATGGGCTTAGATTGCACTCAGATTGCAATGCTGCTCCAGGGAGGCTACACTCAATAGTGAACACTGAGAAGTCATAGGTTTGTCCATTACGTTTGCAAATAACAGAGGAAATGTATTAACAACTATTCTGGAAACTCAAATTTTGAGGACAGAGTGAGGGACGTATGTAGTGTAATAAAGACCCACAAATGAGTCTGATCTTTCTATTCATCTATGTACTCATTATCTAAAGTGATTGGGAGGCAAAATCAAAGCGAGGTGTATTTCTTTTTGTTTATTATGAGTTCCACAGCTAGTACACAAGATAATCTTTTAATTTTTTTATTATTTTTTTAATGTTCATTTATTTTCAGAAAGAGAGAGAGTAGGGGAGGGGCAGAGAGAGAGGGAGAGAGAGAGAATACCAAGCAGGCTCCACACGGTCAGAGCCCAATGTGGAGCTCAAACCCGCAAACATGAGATCATGAAACTTGAGCTGAAACCAAAAGTTGAGTCGTATGCTTAACTTTGAGCCACCCAGGCGCCCCTCCCCATTATTTTTTACTTCAAAATAGGCATGTCCTGTTTCGTGTTATTAAGTTTATGTAAGTATTCTCAAATTCTGACTTTTTCCCAATGATGTTGAAACTGGTAATATCATTCTCCTGGAATACTCAGGAGTAAAATGCCAGTGGTGATCCACAGTTAAAGCTGACTTGCTATGAGTAAGAGTTGATAAACAATACACTTAATCTTTAAAGAAAGTCTAATTTCCATTTTTATGGATTAATCATCCATCATATTTTCTCTCCTCATTCCAAAGAGTTGCCCTTTTCCATATAATGTTCTACTTCTGGTCATTTTCATGGTTAGATTTGGTGTTCAGGATGCATTTCCCTCCACTTACACCTACCTATCATTGTGAAGCTCACCAAAATCTCCATCTTTTTCATTTGTATACTTCCATTCTCATTTTAATAAGCACATGCAAGAAAGTAATCTCTTCCTATTTTTGGCATTGACAAGGCCCCTTTTGGAATCCTACGTCTAAGTTTTATCAACACATTTTAAGAAAAAGAAAAAGCAACAGTAATAATTGTTTTAATAATAGAAAACATGAATAAAGATGAGAATAATTTGAGTTTTTTAACCTAGAAAAAAACTAAGGGATGAATTCAAATGAATGCTAAGCTATTTAAAGAAAAATGCTGAATGTCCTCTATTCCATAAAGTTGAAGAGCTTTATAACAATAAATAAAGAAGACTTTATCAACTGTAAGGATAGCATAAAGCATTTTCATTCTTAATAGCTTTGAAATAAGGTGTACAGGGAGGTAATCAAATTTTTGAGCAAATCGAATGTCCTATCTTCCATTTACTACTTGAGGAGTTTGTAGATGAAAGAAGCTAAAGTACCTCCCTAAAATTGTTAGGGTCCAGAGTAGCCAAAAATGTAGAAGAGTGAAGGCCTAGTGGCTCAGTATTTCGACACTATAATTTTTTTCCCTTTTCTAAAAACTCTAATTCCAGTATAGTTAACACACAGTGTTATATCAGTTTCAGGCGTACAATATGGTGATTCCACACTATGTTTTTTTCTACGTTTATTTATTTATTTTGAGAGAGACAGAGAAAGCGTGAGCAGGAGAGGGGCAGAGAGAGAGAGGAAGAGATGGTGAATCTTAAGTGGCTCAGAGTCCGATGCAGGACTCAAACCCATGAAACTGTGAGATCATCACCTGAGTCGAAATCAAGAGTCGAATACTTAACCAACTGAGCCACCCAGGTGCCCCTACCATGATTTTTTTTTTTTAATTGGCTTAAGTGATCATTTGGAGATATTATGTGTATTCTTGCTTAAGAAATTGCCTGTATCAGATCACTATGGAAGACTCTTAACTGGGTTTCAAAAAAGTATAATACTATCATTTATTATTTGTTTCAATATGCAGAATACTGTTTGCATAAAGTTGTACTGTCTCCATAAGAAGTAGAGTAAAATACTTTTCTTAATTTCATAAAATCCTCAAACTGACACTAAGCTTCTTTTTTAAGAGTAAAAATATTAGTGACTCATTGGTTAGGACTTAGATAAAGCTCTGAACCTATTATAAAATGGACCTGATCCTCTTACAAATATGAAAATTAAATCAAAATGTGTGAAATATCAGAAAATGTTGATCCAGTTAAACTTCAAAAGCTTTCTTAGCCTCTAATGAGGTAGCTTAAACAAGATCATCTTTGTTGGGTGTTATTAATTGGGTCTATAAAGAGTCCTATTATTAGAGTATAACTACTTTTGTAATAAACTTATTTGATTTGTAGATTAGTTCACTATAAACCCGTTTAATCTTTGTATTAGTTTTCCTGGCATTTCATGATTTCTTTCTATAATTACTATGTTTAGTAAATTAAGTAATAACCTTAATGCTGTAAAATGTTAGCATGATAGATAAATTTTGTAACAATTTGGGTGAAAATGAACTCATTCATGGAGAGGATTTAATATTTATTCACAAAATGACAAGAGTTCTTTACAGAAAGATGGTAACATTTTAAATAAATCTCAGCCATTGAGTGAAAAGTTCGAAAGTGTTAACTCTGAGACTACAGATACCTTGATTAAGGATTAAATAAAGGGCAGATTATTTTTCCTTACTGTGAGATAATTTTTTGTTTTATTTGTCAAAACATAATTGGGCTATTAATGCTTAACAAGAGCAACTGAACTATTAATCATTCTGACAAAAAAAAAACATTTAAAAATAATACATACCAAACACCAAATCATACGCCTGAATATACAGAGATATACAGATTTTTTTTCATGAAGTAACTTTATGAGACTAGCATGCAAAAAGGCTTTCTGGAGTCGTAATAATAACCATGATAGCTGTGCTACAGAATTGTCTCAAAGGTGACATCTCCTTATGATAAGATATTTTTGATATAGTTATAAAATGTTTCTAATAAATTTTTAAATGTTTGGAGTAATTTTTAAATAACATAAACACAGGGGCGCCTGGGTAGCTCAGTTGGTTAAGTGTCTGACTTTTGCTCTGGTCATGATCTCGTGGATGGTGAGTTCAAGCCCCAAGTCAGGCTCTGTGCTGACAGCTCAGAGCCTGGATCCTGCTTCAGATTCTGTGTCTCCCTCTCTCTTTGCCCCTCCCCTGCTCATGCTCTGTCTCTCTCACAAATAAACAACATTTAAAAAAATTTAAAATGACCTAAACACACACACATGCACGTGCAAACACACACACTGTACCTTTCTTTGAAAAGTCTATTCCATTTTTTCTAACCTGCACATTTTTAGACACTGTAGTGCTATAAATAATTAATAATAATGGGACACATGAGCAAGGTTTAAAACCATCAAAACTACTGAGAACTAAAGAGACAGAAAAGTCAATAGACTATTCAATTACTGCAAAAGTGGATTTATTTCAAGGGCTTTGTAGTGTTTCATTTAATCTTAACAAAGGGATAGTGAAAACAAAAACAAAAACAAAAACAAAAACAGAATAGCCTAAGTCTGGACCAGATTATGCTGCTAACTTTGTGACCATATCGATTAACTGCCCTGTGCTTCAGTGTACATGAGGAGAGAGTGCTTTTCAACTTCCTCCTCTTTCTCTTCTTCTTATTCTAGCAATAGAACATTTTGTTAAACGGAATCTTGCATGGAGCACCAATATATAAAACAGATACATGCAGAACTGCTCGTTGAGGTGGTGGGTGGGAAAACTGGAGCCCTCTGCAGATTTGTTTATGCTATTTTTCGCTGTATAAAAGTTTCAGAAAAAAAGTTGGATGACTTTGCTTTTGCTTCTGTGTTGTACACAATCAGAAGAAGATTTCACAGCATAAAAATGTGTAAACAATCCTATCTTCCTTTTTCAAAGACTTTACACTTAAATCCTTGATCTATCTGGATTTTATTTTTGTGTAAGGAGTAAGTTAGGTCTCCAAAATCATATTTCTCAAGGTTACTATCTAATTGTTCCTCCATTTATTAAGTAATTTGTCTTTATCCTACTGATTTGCAATGTCATCCTTCTCCTATAATCAATTCTCACCTATCATCGAAGCCATTTCTAGCTTCTGGTACTTTAGTTCTAGGGATGCTTCTGTCTCTCCCTATCCCTTACTGATTGCCAAGAAGAAATATTATTTTATTACAGTCCTGTTATTTTTTTTTAGCTATGAAGATTCCGTTTTGTATATTAATTGTTAGCATTTTGTGTATCTTTTCATGTCACATTTACCATTCTTTATTGCCAACTGTGTAATAATTATTGACATCCACTGCAACTATAATCAAACAAGAGATATAGAAAACATTAGCATAGTGGTTAAGAGTCTGAATACTGGAGCCAGAATGGGGACAATTATGCTACTTAGTCAATAAAATTGTTGTAAGGATTAAATGACTTACTATTTGTAAAGCACTTAGCAAATGTTATGTGTTAGTTATTATAATTATTGCCTATGAGCTTGACACCAATTGATTTAGTTTGTATATTATACGTTTCATCTTTTAAAAAATTGCTACCCTTACATTTACATGAATATTCTAAATACTATCAGCATCTAAGTTTAGTCAATCTCTCTCTCATTCCTCCCAAACCAAAGATCTTAAGATGCTTGAATGCCAATAAACTCCTCTTCTGTCTACCGTGTTATCATTGTTCGGTTTCATCTTGCTTTCAAGATTAAACATTATACTTATTTTTTCCCAATTCAATATTAGGTTTTCTCACATGGTTATACATTTTTTTATTTACTATTGCTTTTGCATGTGGGGTTATTGCTTTCTTATGGGAATACATCTTTCACTATTTCTTTCAGTGAAAATCTGAGTGGTGAACACTCTGACTTTGAAAATATATTCTGGGGGCGCCTGGGTGGCGCAGTCGGTTAAGCGTCCGACTTCAGCCAGGTCACGATCTCGCGGTCCGTGAGTTCGAGCCCCACGTCGGGCTCTGGGCTGATGGCTCAGAGCCTGGAGCCTGTTTCCGATTCTGTGTCTCCCTCTCTCTCTGCCCCTCCCCCGTTCATGCTCTGTCTCTCTCTGTCCCAAAAATAAATAAAACGTTGAAAAAATAAAAAATAAAAAAAAAAAAGAAAATATATTCTGGTCTCACTCTGGAATGATAATTTAACTAGCTATTACATTCTATATCATCAGTTATTTTTCCACAGAATATTAAAAAGTTATTCTATTACCTAGTTATTTATTTTTGCTGTCTATTGTGGGTTCTGTGTGTTTTGGTTGTTATCATTTGGTTGGGTTGGTTTGGTTTTACTTTTACATTTAAAAAAATTTTTAAACGTTTATTTTATTTTTGAGAGAGAGAGAGAGAGAGCATGAGCGGGGAGGGGCAGAAAGAGAGAATCCAAAGCAGGCTTCAGGCTCTGAGCTGTCAGCACAGAGCCCGATGCAGAGGGTGAGCCCAATGCGGGGCTCGAGCCCACGAACTGTGAGATCATGACCTGAGCTGAAGTCAGATGCTTAACTGACTGAGCCACCAGGCGCCCCTGCTTTTACTTTTAAGATTCTCTCCTTGAGCTTAGTCTTTGCAGCTACATTTTGGTATCTCTACTAATGGACTCATTTTTATCTAACTCTTCAGTTCTCAGTGCCCTTGTTCAATATGAAGACTCAAGTTATTATTTCACTAGTTCCAAAAAAATTTCTCAGCCATTTTCTTTTCCTGGCCTCTCCCCACTTCTCTCCAATACTTTCATCTTGGAACTTTTGTTGATTATATGCTGTATTTCTCATTTATTCTCAAATCGCTTAATCTTGTGTTTTCCATGTTTTTATCCCTCTGTGCTAGACTCTAGCTCATTTTCTCATACCTATCTTTCAGGTCACTAATTGCTTCTTCAGAATCTAATCTTTCGGATCTATTAGTTTTCTTTTTTCATGGGATCTGGCACTATGCCAGTCATGTAAATTCAAACTCTATCACTGTGCATGGTTCATGAGTGGGCAGCAATTCTGGTTCCCTGCTGCAAGTCATGGTTTCAGTTCTTGCTTCTTTCTTCACAGGGGGTCAGGATGAAGTCTTCTGTTTCTGCCTGGGAGTTAGATTCCTATTTCTGCCCAATTTGATCCATAGCCATGTCTGATAACCTTGGTTGCCTTGGCACCTGTATTAGTTTCCTATTGCTGCTGTGACAAATTACTACAAATTCGGTGGTTTGAAACAACACATATTTATTTTCTTACAGTTCTGGAGGTGAGAAGTCTGAAATGAACTTTACAGGCTAAATTTACGGGCTGATGCCTCCTGGAGAGTCCAAGAGAAAATTGATGCCTTGCCTCTTCTAGCTTCTAGAGGTGGCCAGCATTCACTGGTTGTAGTGAATCTCTCCAAGCTAACTTCATCTCAGCACTTCCTCCATTCTCTGACCTCCCTCCCTTTTACAGGAACCACATGATTATATTGGGCGTACCCAGATAATCCAGCATAATCTCCTCATCTTCAGATCCTGAATTTAATCACATCTGTCAAATCCCTTTTATCATGTAAAGTAACATATTCACAGATTCAGGAGAATAGGATGTGGACATCTTTGGGGGCCATTATTCAGCCCACCCACAGCATTTGTTCATAGACTTATTGCTATGGCTGGGAGTTCCCTTTTTACTTCTAGTACCTCTGGATTCTCCTCTTTTTCTTTCAAGCAAAGTTATGTATTTAAGAAACGTTTTGCTCATATTTAATTAGAAATATCTATATATGTATTTCGTAGATGGTATGGAGGATGAGGGACAGGTCTTTCTCACGCTGTCAGAAGAGGGGTATTATAAACAACCATAAATAAATAGTCATAACTAAAATTATCCTACTGATTGATTGATTGATTGATTTTGAACAAGAGAGAGAGACAGAAGGACAGGGGCAGAGAGAGAGGGAAAGAGAGAATCCCAAGCAGGCTCTACACTGTCAGCGCAGAGCCCAATGCAGGACTTGAACTCAGGAACCATGAGATCATGACCTGAGCCAAAGTCAGTCACTTAACTGACTGAGCCATCCAGGTGCCACTAAAATTATCATTTTTTAATTACAGGAATTTGAAATACCTCAGGGTGATGAAAAATAAATCAAATATATATGAACACAGGTTTTTAAATGCCAGAATAGTCTACTTCTTAAATCGAGGGACACCGTAGTCAGGGACTGCTTCCTTTCCCTGCCTTTAGGTTCAGTGCTACTTGCTTATTGGTGGCAGAGAATATGCGACTTTAGGTCAATAATTTCTTTGTGACTATTCCAATTCTTTTGGTTTACTCACCCTAATTCCCATCACTGTGAACAGTATTTTCAGAGGGCCCTGACCTTTGAATTTCTTCATGTGCAGCTACCTTGCTGAAAAAAGGGAATCCTAAAATGTCAGAGGATTTAGGGACAGAACCACATCATCTGTTCTTGGCAGGGTGAGAAATAGCGAGACTTGCATGAGATTACCTAGAACTCTTAATCGTAAAGTTTCATCAGTCATATTACTCAGAACAAACAGTTCTTTGTGGTTCAAGGGGTCTTCCCCTGACACCAAATACATGGTGTCTTTTCCAACACCACTCTCTAACTCTGTGATTCTCTCATACCATCTGGGTGTCCTACAATTTAATCCTATCGTGACACTAAGAGTTGGACTCCATGGCCTCAGTCTCATAAGGCTGCCCCCAATGCAAGTATCAGTTCCTAGTAACAGGTCCCCAGGTACCTAAACTTCTGTCCACTTGACCACAAGTTCCAGGGTTTCTACAACTTCTTCTCCCCACTCCAAGGTTTAGTAATTTGCTAGAATGACTTACAGAACTCAAAAAGATACTATGTTTACCATTACAATTTATTATGAAGGATTCGAATGAATGGCCAGATGAAGAAGTACATAGGATAGGGAGGGCACAGAGCTTCCACACCTTCCCAGGTGTGTGCCCGCCCATCCTCTTGATGTGTTCATCAATCTGGAAGCTCCCTGAGTCTCACTGTTTTTAGCAGAGCTCCATCTTCAGGCCCCCTCCCCTCCCTGGAAGTTAGTAAGTGGGGCCAAGAGTTCCCACCCTCTAACCACTTGGTATTTCTGGTGACCAGCCCCATCCTGAGGCCATCTAGGGTCCCTAGTTAGTTATCTCATTAGCAAAACCCAGACGTGATCAAAGGGGGCTTACTGAAAATAACAAAAGTCACACTTAGCACTCAAAAAATTACCAAGGGTTTTAGGGTCCTTGTGCTAGGAACAAGGGACAAAGGCCAAATATATTTTTTTATTATGCCACAATAATATTCTATGTCCATTTTCCTTACTCGGCTCACAGAAGACCACACTTCCTAGCCCTCAGGAGTTGGCCAGGGCCATATATTTCCAGTCAATAGATTGTGAGAGGAAGTGATATATGGGCTGAGGTAGTAAGAAGCCACCATGCAAACTTCCAGTTTCTTTTTCCCCCTCCAGCAGCAAATGGAGATGTCTTGTGATAAGAAGTTGGAGCCAGAAGATCAAAGTAGATCTGATGGCCAAGAGACACATGAATGACTGCTGCCCTGGAGAACTGCATGGACTATAGTGATCTTTGATTGACAAAGAAGTAAACTTTTATGTTTTAAACCACTAAGATTTTAGTGCTTGTTATCACAACATAAAGCTAGCTAGCCTCTTCTGCCTGTCTCTCCTGCTTAGTCTATATATTTTTTCTATAATCTTCTTGCTGAAACTCTGATGAGAAGCCATCTATCAGTCAGAATCCCAGCAAGAAAGAGAAACACATTCAAAAGATGTCATCAAAAGACAGATAAATGAGGACCTTGTTTAAGACACGTGAGCAAGTTTAATGGAACTCAGCCAAAGCACCTGCCAACAGGAAGCCATTACTATTCCTAGACTTGAAGGGAAAAGGGGAAGGAGTAGTTACCAGAATCTGAAAGGGGAGTTGTAGCTGTGGGGGATGGGCTAAGAACTATGTCCTTAATGGAATTCAGACATTCTCAAAATGAGACTGGCTTCCAAATGAGTCAGTCCTTAGGGGCTAGTCTCGCAGAGCACAGAGCAGGGTGAAGAGCAAAAACTATCCAGCAAAGCCTCATGTCCTTGAATATCCTGCTCTAGAACAATGACTCAATAAATGGTATCTAAGGAGAAATGTCATGGCCAAACCACATCTTGACAATCACCTTGAAAGTTATAAGAATCAGGAAAAATGCACTGGTGTCAGAGGACCACCCGGGGATATTCATCCAAAAGAGCCATGAGCACCTTCCCTGTGATTAATGCATGTGAATCTGAAAAATTAAAACTTGAGAAATAAAAACATGGGGCATCTGGGTGGCTCAGTCAGTTAAGTGTCCGACTCTTAACTTGGGCTCAGGTCATTATCTCATGATTCCTGGGTTCGAGCCCTTCGTCGGGCTCTGTGCTGACAACATGGAACCTGCTTGGGATTCTCTCTCTCCCTTTCTCTCTGCCCGCACCCACCCCCTGCATGTCTCTCTCTCTCTTTTTCTCAAAAATAAATAAACTTTAAAAAAGGAAATAAAAACATGAAATGAATATATTTACATATAACTGAATAAAATTGAAAAAACAATCAATGTATTTCCTCTTAAAAATCATCTTCCTATTAATACCATAACCTGTAATTTTGGATACCAAGCAAACTATTCACCCTAGTTATTTTGAGCTCCTTCAGTACAGGGACCTAATCTTATCAGTCTTTATAACTCAAATATCTAGCACATTTTTCATAGTAGAATGAATGAATGAGTAACTGTTAAGTACAAAACAACTATGAAGGATGGATAGTGACAGGAATTTATTTCATATACTGCTTGGATAGTTTATATCTGTGCTATAACAATGCCAGCTCTACCCTGAAGGATGTAGATTCATGGGAATTGGAACAGAAATGTACTCTAGCTCTTTCTTTTGCTTTAAAGAATAATCTACGGGGTGTCTGGGTGGCTCAGTTGGTTAAGCGTCCAACTCTTGGTTTTGGCTCAGGTCATGATCTTACAGTTTGTGGGTTTGAGCTCTGCCAGGCTCTACATTGGCAGCATGGAGCCTACTTGGGATTCTCTCTCTCCTCTCTTTCTTCCCCTCCCCTGCTCACACACACACACACACACTCTCCCTCTCTCTCTCTCTCTCTCTCTCAAAATAAATAAATGAACTTAAAAAAAAAGAAAGAAAAATCTGTGAATTCATCCTATATCCTTGAGGTGGGGGGTGAGGTGGGAAACCCTGGGCACCTGTGGGGTGAAAGAAAATTTACAAGAATTATCTATAAATTCAAATGAGTGAGAGGTATGTCATTATACAGAGAAATATGGATGCCCTATAGCCTTATAAAAAATTATTTGCCAACTTTGCTGCTTTATTTTTTATTAATGACATATGTTACTTTTGGCAGATCTCACAGTTCATTGTGGCACTCAAACCAATGGACCTCAACATGGAGGTTAAGAAGCACACTCTGCTTGGGGGTGCCTGGCTGGCCTAGTTGGTGGAGCACGTGACTCTTGATCTCAGGGTTGTGAGTTTAAGCCCCATGTTGGGTGGAGGGATTACTTAAAACAAAAGAAAGAAAGAGAAAGAGAGAAAGAGAGAAAGAAAGAAAGAAAGAAAGAAGAAAAGAACAAAGAAAAGAGAAAAGAGAAGAGAAGAAAAAGAAGCAGTATGCTTTGGGGTATAAATAATTTCACAATTATGTATTTCATTTAAAAACTGGATTGTGAAGTTTGCAAACATGAGAACCCATGGACCTAGTTTACAAGAGGTAGGCAAAGATTATGTATGATCAATTATGTCTATGTTCTGCTGAGGACAAACTATAATCTAATACTTCTTGACAGGAGCTATTGTGGTTTTTAATAATTAAAGATTAATTTATAAAACATTATAAAAATAGCTTTTTATCTTTTTTTTAATGTTTATTTATTTTGAGAAAGAGAGAGATAGAGTATGAGCGGGGGAGGGGAAAAGAGAAAGGGAGACAAAGAATCCCAAGCAGGCTCTAAGCTGTCAGTGCAGAGCCTGATGTGGGGCTTGAACTCACAACGAACTGTGAGATCATGACCTGAGCTGAAATCAAGAGTTGGATACTTAACCAACTGAGCCACCCAGGTGCCCCCAAAATAGATTTTTTCTTCTATTTAAGTTCTTTTTCTTTTTTTTTTTTTTAATTTTTTTTCAATGTTTTTTTATTTTTGGGACAGAGAGAGACAGAGCATGAACGGGGGAGGGGCAGAGAGAGAGGGAGACACAGAATCGGAAACAGGCTCCAGGCTCCGAGCCATCAGCCCAGAGCCTGATGCGGGGCTCGAACTCACGGACCGCGAGATCGTGACCTGGCTGAAGTCGGATGCTTAACCGACTGCGCCACCCAGGCGCCCCTATTTAAGTTATTTTTCTAAGGCAAGTCCCATTCAAGTAGAATGGCTTAAAGAATTTTAAGATGATATGTATATTTGATATAGAAATTTTTAACAGCAGAGTTTAGAAAGATATAGATGGATTCATGGTTTTGATAGTTTAGGAAGATTAGTGTATTAAATACTTTGTTTCCAGATATCAGAAGTAAGGAAAGCTGAAGAAGTTCTTTAATTATTTCCCTAAGAATTTTAACATAGATGTTCATCAAAACTAAAATGTAATTATCTTGGATTTTTTTTTTTAACTATCAAGATAAAAAGAAAGGAAGGAAGAAAGAAAAGAAAGAAGGGAGGGAGGGAGAAAGAAAGAAGGAAAAAAAATGTAAAAGAAAGAGATGGAAAATGCCATGATTGTATGTTGAGTACTATGGGTGCCAAGGGAAAAACAAAAAACCTGTTTTAGGAAATTTTTTTCTTAATTTTTTTTAACGTTTATTTATTATTGAGAGACAGAGGGAGACAAAGCATGAGTATGGGAGGGGCAGAGAGAGGGGAAGGCACAGAATCAGAAGCAGGCTCCAGGCTCTGAGCTGTCAGCACAGAGCCCGACTTGGGGCTGGAACTCACAAACCGTGAGATCATGACCTGAGCCAAGGTCGGATGCTTAACCGACTGAGCCACCCAGAGGCCCCTGTTTTAGGAAATTTTTCACAAAGATTTTCCTTCGAGGTTTCTGACCACATGCAGACATGGAAGTAACTGATCCTCTAACTTTTTTTCCTTCCTTAGAAAGACTCACAAATAAATCGCTGTGCATTTAGATCGAGTCAATTTAATAGCAAAATAAAGTGGTAAATCTGCCCCTTAAATGATGTATTTCACTGTTTTGCAAGAAAATATTATGGTTCCCTATTGCTTCACATAAATCTTTAAAAGATAATTCCCGGGGCGCCTGGGTGGCGCAGTCGGTTAAGCGTCCGACTTCAGCCAGGTCACGATCTCGCGGCCCGTGAGTTCGAGCCCCGCGTCGGGCTCTGGGCTGATGGCTCAGAGCCTGGAGCCAGTTTCGGATTCTGTGTCTCCCTCTCTCTCTGCCCCTCCCCCGTTCATGCTCTGTCTCTCTCTGTCCCAAAAATAAATAAACGTTGAAAAAAAAAATAAAAGATAATTCCCTGCATGACTCTAGTCTTTCTTTTTACTTTTCACATTGATCTCTATATCAATACAGCATGTTAATTTCCATTTTTATACTCCTAGTTTATATGCCTTTTTGTTCCCTCTTTGTCATTGTATACCTATCACTCTGTTCAAGATCTTCTCAAAATATCTTAAATCCTCCCTTGTCTAATCACGCCCCATTTAAAATATTTCCCTTCAGTACTTGTTCAGTTTTTACTATCAACGAGACTTCCTTATCTATATTAATGAAAGGGTCAAAGGGTTAGTAACTAAATACCTTCCATAGCCAGGCAATGTCACATATGGTTTCACATAATTGACATTATTAATTCTTTATAGATGATCATGATGTAGCTCTGAGAGTTTGAATACTTTGCAAACAGTCTCAAAATTAAAAACGAACAGAACTGGGATTTGACCCCAGAGCCATGTATCTCCAAACCCTATCTACTCTCCATCCAAAGACTGCCTCCTATTGCCTCCTAATCCAAAATGGTGGCTGATTCAAAAAGAATTCTTATTTAGCTTTGGAAAAAGTTGATTTTGTACTTACATTTGAATGTGGCAGTGTCAGAAATTATAGAAATATATGTCAAACCAAATTATGAAGCACACACAATATACTTTTAAGAAAGATGTTTTCTCCTAGGCTGGCACAAAGCACCAGGATAAGCAGAATGGTCTTTCTTGAGCTTTGGGCAGTAGTTTTAGGTTTGGAATGACTTTTAAATTATTTTCCCTACCAAATATTTTCTGTTGTAGGTAATCTGTTGTCACATCAGCTGCATTTTGTTAGATTATAAACAGAAACTATGTGTTTTTTCAATCTTATTCGTTTCCTGGAACTTGTTGAGTTATGAAGAGTACTTATTTCATAAATATTTGTTGGTTAACTATAATTAATCAGAAAACCCAGTTTTCTTCACAACTGGCTAATTTTTGAATGTATAATAATGTTGCTTGTAACTACCTTTATCAGAGAAGAGAGAATTCCACCACACATTAATAGTTTTAGACAGGGCTCTGAATGTAAAACAAAAAGCAAAACCACAAAAAAAATTCCCTATGAAATCCATATATATAATTAATAATATCTCTATGATCAATGCTTAATAACGTTTTTTTCTTAAGCCCTATCTGTATTGATTTTCCCTTTTAAACTTCCCATATCTCCACTATTTGTTGACACGACTTTCATCATTTCCAGCTTCTTCCTCACTTTGTGATGTTCATTAGTCTCAGTTATTTTGAAATTTAATAAATATTTTTCGTTTTAATCTGTACAACTTAAAATTGGCATTTTTAAAACTTTAACAAAACCTCTGGGTATAGCCAGTTCCTCGTCGTCCTAATTCACTGATAAAACAATTACCCTGAAACTATTGCTTTTTGCCAGTAGATGGCGCCTATGTCTAAGTAACACGCTCCCTATTTATTTATTTATTTATTTTAAGTTAAACTATTTGGAAAAAGCCTGGTCTTCCTTTGAGGTAAATCCTACTAGTGAATTTTCATGATAGGCACAATTTATCTCTTTAAGATTTAAGTAATTGTTAATTCTAAGCAATCTGGATTAAGACTTTTCTAAATGGAGCTATACATTTCCTTCTTAAACTAGAGCATATAAGCCTGTTTCCTGATGATTGATAATGATCATCATAAACATCAATTACAGTACTACATAAGCATATACAGATTATTCTAGTGTTTGACTGTCCATTAAGGGGCCCCAGATACTATGTTTTTTGAGATTAAGCTTTACAGTATTTTAGTATATAGTCTAGTATTTGGGGGCTTGTTTTTGAATAAACACTTTTTCTCTTTTTTCCAGATATTACTTCTTAAAAGTAACTGCTAACAGCAAATGTTTTCTTTACCCAAACCTTGCTTTGAAATATAACTACCTCTAATGTACCATAATCAAATAAACCAGATAAATAAAGTTATTAGAACTGGGTCAAATACAAATTCTATTGATGAATTACATAGACTTTAGTATGTTTTATGGCATCTGTTTTGAGTACTGAGACACTCTGATAGTTCTATTTCTTAATAAGTGACCTATTTTAATTTATTGATTAATTTATAATTAATAATTGAATGCTAGAGCATTCAAAAATTTGAGTGCTATTCACCATATCCTTTTGACTTCCTTCTCCTTTTAATTTTAGTATTAATAATATTATTGATCCCATTAAGATGACTCCTGGTCTGAGAACTTATTTATTATAAAAAATTTCAGGTCTATTTTTTACACTATGCAAAAGTATTTTCATATGTCTATTGAAAAATAATTTTGTTTATAAAAGGAAATATTTGAAGAAATATGTGATAAACAGATATTAATAAAAAAAGCTATTCTGAAACTTTACCGTGTTTCAAAATCAAGTAAAGATTTTTGTTACAACTGCATACAGATTCCAGGGTCTCACTTCCAGAGACTGTATTTCAATTGGTATGAGGTAGAGACCAGGACTCTGTATTTTAAATAAATATCCCTATTGATTGTTTTATCTCTCTGTACTTCTCAGAGTTCTTAACTAACACTATAGTAGGAAATCTCACTTGAACGGATGTAAAGTTGAGTGTTTTATTTTGGATTCAAAATTAAGGGGTGAAAATCTTAAAGAAAATAATAAAGTAGGGGGCACTGTCTGGCTCAGTCGGTAGAACACATGACTCTTGAGCTTGGGATTGTAAGTTCGAGCCCCATGTTGGGTATAAACATTACTTCAAAATAGAATCTTTAAAAAAAAAAACACAAAAACAAAATTAAAATGTGTTATACAATCATAACTTACATGAAGGAAATTAGTTTTCGTATCAAATCTGCTTCCAAAGTAGGGCAACACTGAAAATCCCACTTAATACTTACTTTCTCGATAATGTTTTGGGACATCTCATCATTACCCAAGTCACATTCAAAGACGGTAAACTAAAACCACTTCAGATTATTATTAAGACTTTCTAATATGCAATTATAAGAAATTAATTAAAATTAAGATAACTATCTCAGTTTTTAAAATACTGATCCTGACTTTTTAAAAAAAAATGCTCTTTCTAAAAATCAACTTTTGCCCTCCTTATCTTGTAGTAACGCTTTTCCACGCCTTTTAAGTGACCCTGTTTTGAGCAGTGTTAACACTTCAGAAAAATCTCTAGATATGTGTCATGTATCTTTTGGTCTACTTTAATAACAAAACGTAGTCTCCTTGTTATCCTCACTTGCTCAACCAATGCATGTTCTTGCCCCTGTGTTTATACAGTATATTCATTAGTGGTTTTTACTTGTCTAGTCTTTTGGGCCATAAAAACTAGAGTTTATTATCCTCCAGGTGATGAATCTTATTTACAAATTAATTGCAGATCATGTGTGGGCAGCATGATTGCTGATCCTGCCTAACGAATACATTTAGTGTTTAATCTTTTTTTTTTTCTGTTGCTATTTTCTAATTTGAAGTGGGTAGACCAAAACCAATTAATTCTATTCCAGTTTTTCAGTACTTTGCTGCATGCTTCTTCTGTCACTACAGATGCTTATGACTCTTAATGTATGGCTTTAAATAACATCGATATTAGAGATGTGCTGATAGTAAACCCCACGCTCCTGATAACTGCAGTTTTCAGGTAAACCAGAGCTGCTAATTACATTAAGACATTTTGGGTCACATACTCATAATCTGAATTAATGTATCTTGAACAAAACTACTTACATTCAGATTGCCTTAATAATCATCATAATCACAGAACTAGAAATCCTTAAGAATGTTTTAAAAAATAGCTTAAAGATTATAATACCTAGTTGAATGTGATTTTACCAAAGGGAAGTTTTGTGTGTGTGGGGGGGGGGGGGGAGGGTTATATCTGAATATAGAATTAAGAAGTAGACATGTGGGGTATTTTAGATGTAGAAATTAGTAGGTTTGTGTACTCCTCAACATCTAGTCAATCAAGACGTTTGAATGAAGTAGAAAGGCAACTTTGCACCTGTGAAGACATACATTTACTGAGACTATCATAAGATTCTATGATTTCTGGTGATTTTTATCATTTGTGACCAAGATTTTAGCAACAGTGAGTTAGTGGAAAGGTAAATTAAATAACAGGTAAATATTGATGTAACTCTATCATGACATATAACTCTATTATGTTAGCCATAACCCGAAGACTATAAGAATCTGGAACATAATAGAAGTATCTTTATTTTTTCCAAGTTAAAAAATTGTGAACTGGTTCTATTTCATAATATTAAATTGATGACATTCCAACAATTCTAACCTTCACATAATAACAGACAAGCAGGTACCAAAAAACTAGGTGATGTAATGAGTGTGATATAAATGAATTTAAATATGACTATTGTTTAGTATGTATTATATTTCTAACACTGTGCTAGGCATGACCAAATAGGTTATTTCATTGAATCCTCAGTCTTCTAGATATTGTGCAGATGCATAAATAGTAATTTATTCCTAGTTTATTAGTTCTCCTGTTCTCAATTATATATGCTCCAGCAGAAGTAAGCATTACCATCACTAGAATTATTAACTCTAAATCTGTGTAAGTACTTGAAGAGATTAAAGCATCAGATAGGTGCTTGAACTTGATGAAGTTAAAATTCATCCAACCCTAAGATTCTATAAATTTATGTAACACTGCTCTGTTTTAGATTGTGGAGAAGCCTTAAAAACCATTCGGCTAAAGCACAAAACCAGCAGGATACTATGAATATGAGGCAGAAACCATGTCCTAGTGCTCCTAGATAGGCCACCTTCATGGCAGTCTGTCCAAGAGAGTTGGGAGTTAATTATGTATACAAAATTAATTGTTTGTCCCTAATTGTCCACATCATAGTAAAATAATCACCTAATACATAAAACATGAGAAAAAAATTAGCTAGAAAGGACTCTCCCTCCCCAATTTTTAAAGCAGTCAGCTTTATACTCTCACCTACAGAATGAGCAGAGGTTAGAACATTCTAATTCTATTTCTCTGTAGGACACCAAAAATAGAAGCAGCTTGCATGGAAATAGTACTGTGACTAAGCCTAGCCTCACTGTTGCATGTTTCTAATTGCATGCACTTCAAGGTTTGAGTTTTTTTAGAAAGCTATTAAAAAGTAGGAAAGTAGGCCCTACAGTATGACTTAGAGTTTACTTTTTAAAAAATCCAACTACTTAAAATTCATTAGTATTTAAGGCAGTGTTATTTTTCACTTCTTTTTACTTTATTCCTTTTCATTTTTATAAATAGTCACGCAGACAATTATATGCTCATGTGCCTGGGCTTTAAAAAAAATAACAACCCAGAAAAAAAGATAGCCAGTTGGGAAAATATAGAGGAGAGACTAAAAGATATGTAATAAACTTTGTCTTGCTTTAATATTCCCTTTTGGCCACTTTACATGATAATCTGTGTTTGCATAAACTCCAAGAGCAAAGAATTCGGAAGTGTGTGCTCCAATGAACTGGGAAGAAAGTTTAGTTTTTCTGCTTCATCTCTCAGATGTGTCTGCATCCGTTCTGTATAGAATTGCTTTTTTGTGGGCCAAGTACATTCTTAGAGTCAGTCCCTAATTTCTCACTCAAGTTCATCTTAACCTCTGCGTTTCTATTGTGGTAACAAATAGGTAACATAAAATTTACCATTTTAACCATTTGAAGTGTACAGTTCAGTGGGATTAAGGACATTCACACTGTGCAATCACCCCACTACCATCCACCTCTAGCCATCTGTTTTGGGTTTTTTTCACCCTTGTTGTTAAAAATGTAGGATTGGGCCATTGTTGCAGCTTCCTGAGTCCCACTTGACTTTTCTTAGCTGGTTTCCAGAAGGTAAATTTGCCATAGGCCTTCTCATCTAAAAGGCTACATTTGTTTATCTGTATTTGCTGCCAACAGACACTAACAGGATAAGGGAGATAAGAAGTGATGGCATTAGAAAGTGGATGAGTTGAAGTGAATTATGAGAAGTAATAAGGATGTTTGCAAGCTCAAAGATGTTTTGAACTTTCTGTAAAATTACAATCATGTATTTGAAATGAAGAGTTTAAAAAAAAATCTTTAAAACTAAAAGCTAAAGTTTAAAGCTATGGAATACTGCAGCATGGAAGCTTTCCCTCCAGAATATGAAATATGGCACACAAGATTTGAATTTATATGATATTGGGGATAAAACCTGTGATAATGTCAATTCTTTGTACATTAACTATTTGTATCGCTGAACATATTACCATAGATATTCAATCTCCAAAATAGCTTCATTCACTTGTTCTCAAAATGTGTATGTAAGATAAGGCCAAACTCACTCTTCCAGTAAATATTCATTCCATAATTTAGTTTTCAATTGAGCCTGAACATATATCAGGTGAAAATAAGATGATCCAGATCTGTCGGTATTGACGTACATGTAGGTGGTTCTTTTATTACAATTTGTGAAATGCTTGCAAGCTGTCTTGGTGAGGGATCTCACACGGAGAGAGATAATCGAGATACAAGACGGCAAAAGTAAGTCAAGTTGCGCAGTTTTGTGAAGTGACCAAGTCCGATATGTTTTAAACAAACAAGGCAAATTATTGGCCTATTCAAAGGCGAGGTGCTACAGTACAGCATTTTAGTGCAAATTATTTGATATCTTAAAAGCTGTTTCTTGTTATTTTTTTTCAGTCTAAAGTGACTGACAACACTTCTGAAATCACTTGCTCCCATTTGAGTGACATTTCATTAAAAATCCCAAGCTAAGGCCCCTCCTATTCCTTTATTAAGTACTGCAGTCTACATCAAAACTGTCTACAACCATGAGTTGTTTGTGTTTATGTCTTTACATTAGCTGCTTTTCAATTGTATTGAGAAAACCACTTTTGTTTTTCAATTATTTATTGGATTCTAAGAGAAACAGTTGTCAGAAGTAAGTTTACGGTGGCGAATGGCTGCCTCAGTAGGTGTAAAATCAATTTGTAATTTCTATTTAAGAAAAGGGATATGCCAACTACCCCACTGTTCCTTTAGTTACTGACTTTTGGTAGTGATGATATACCTAATTCTGAAGGGAAAATTCTGTTTTTGAAAAACAAGGCAATGTACTTTATCATGAAGTCAAGCATACCATGAGCTATGTAGCCTGACATTTTCTAGGAAATAATTTTTTTTTCAACTTTCCTTCTTTATGTGTCTTAATTTTCTTCCTGAAATGACAGAATCATGTATTCATCCTACAAGTAAATCTATTTCGGAAGCAAAGTTCACAGTGGTGAGCCAACAACTGAACGTATTTAGTGTTAAGATGAAAAAATGACAAAAGACTTCAGAGAAAACTAAAGATCCAACTATGCAACTAGAGGTTATGCTACCATAGAGCCTATAATTTTAGGTTTTTTACCTTTAACATTTCTCTTGAGGTCAACCTCTACATTTCAGAATCAATGACTAAAATAGCACAAGCAGGAATAGCAGGTAGATATGTTGTCTAATAGGGTTATATTGATGCCAACCCCATTTGAGGTAAAGGAACTATTGGTAATTGGCAAATAATCTAACAAGGCCACATGAGGCATTCAGGTTCTCGCTTAAACACATCAAACATTGCAATGAATTTGCCACGTGGACGATTTTGATTCAAGTAATAACTAGAGAAGGACAGTACTTGTAAACACTCAGAAAATAATTTAATTTTACCAAAGGCAAAGTATTAACGGCCTGCGTTTGAAAACAAAACTGTTGGGTTGAAGTGTAGCCAACTAAGCAAAAACAAATTGTTGCGAGGGACGCCCATCAAGTGGGTGAGTTATTCTGGGTCTACCTGAAGGGGGACAAAGATGAGAGAAGCCATTTAAGAGCAGTTCTGCTTTCTGCCTCTTTTGTTCTTGCCAGGGTGCCCATTTTTAAAGTATTCAAACAAAGAACCACAGACCGCCAGTCACACCATAATACCAGCTTGTGTTTACATTTTCAGCTCTCCGGATCGTGATCCTATTCAGTGCACACAGAGCGAGAGCTCGTGTACACGCGCCCGTCCGCCATCAGGAGGACTGAAACTGTAAACACAAGCTGGTATTTTGGTGTGATCACGCTAATATGGCGGTTTGTGAGGTCGAGGGGTGGAAGGTGAATTATGGATCCAGAATTTCCTTGCTTTTGTCAGTTTAAGTCAGGCTGCTGACGCAGTCGCTGCTTTTCAAACTTGAATAACTCAGCTATTTTAAAGAAATGAGGACCTACCTTAAATAATTAGAGGGACTACACGGGAGAATTGTCTTCCCGGGAAAGAAGTGAAAGTTTCGTTCTTCAGAACCTACAAAGTTAGACCATGAAAGGCATGTTAACAGTCTAGTTCAGAACAGAACCATGTGTTGTTAATGTCAAAAAATGTTGGGTAAAATAACCCAATGTCTCTATAGGACTTCTCATTTCAAAGGAAAACCATTTAGGGGGCTTGTTTTACCATTAAAAGTCCATTTAACCAAGAAAATAGGGGGAAAATTATTTAATTGTTCGGTGCACTCTAAAGAGAAATGGACCAAGTTTGAGAAGTAACTCAGAATACTCTCCCCATTTTGCTGTTGAACAACAATTGATATTTGCCCTTTAGTTACAGGTAGGAAATATATCTTTAATGGAAGTTGTGCTAGATGAGATCTTCAAGAGTATCTGGATTTTGAAGTTTTATGGAAGTATCCTCACTCAGTACAAAAAAATCTCAGAAATGGTATCTCAACTCATGCCAACAAGGTCAAGAAAAAGATCATTAGAAGTGGATTTATTAAAGCACAATTCCTATTGAAACATAGGCTAGCAAATAAATAGATAAAATTAGTTTTATAGTCTCATTTATACCTTCATGCAGATACTGGTAAATACAATACTTTCAGTCTGTTAACTTTTAAAAAATATAATCTTACTAAAATTATCGATGTTAGAAAAATAAATGGGTGATTTCAGTATATGGGATACACTTATCTTGCTTTTTGGCTCTTTTGAGTGAAAGTTACACGAGGACTATTTATATTTCTAGTAAAGTAATTTAAATTTTCCATTCCTGCTGACAACACAGACATTTCTTTCAATGTGTATTCTTTAGATTTGTGTGGAAAATAGTTCTAAATAAAAATTGTTCATCAAACTGTGTGTGTTTGTTGTTCTATGTACAAAAATGGAAAACAGGAAGAACATTTTCTTCATATATTCAGTTATTTCCAATTCATCAGTACTCAGTATGAAACAAATCTCAGACACGAAGTTTTTCATCTTCAGGCAGAGAGGCCAATAATAATTGTGCATAATAATATAAATATAAATGTATATTTAGTTGTCCCACAGACAGCAATTATTCCTGTGACAGGACTGCAATTTCTAGAGTAAAAAGTTCAGGCAGTCCTTTGGTCCATTATAATCTTTTTTTTTTTTTTTTTTTTTTTAATTTTTCAATGTTTATTTATTTTTGGGACAGAGAGAGACAGAGCATGAACGGGGGAGGGGCAGAGAGAGAGGGAGACACAGAATCGGAAACAGGCTCCAGGCTCTGAGCCATCAGCCCAGAGCCTGACGCGGGGCTCGAACTCACGGACCGCGAGATCGTGACCTGGCTGAAGTCGGACGCTTAACCGACTGCGCCACCCAGGCGCCCCTTGTCCATTATAATCTTAAAGCTGATTACAAATGTGGAATTATCAGCCCTCCATATGTTGAGATTTGTGGAGTCCCCTTCTCTTAGAAGCCTTCTCTCATTAATATAAGCAATTAACCACTTTGTCCCCTACATGTGACTGTATTCACAGGCAATAATATATTCAATGAATGCATATAAATATTATATAATAAGCAAACCTACAAATACATGAGTAACTGAATACCCATATTAGCTAATTTTAAGTGAGCTCATTTCAAGCTTTTCTCGTCTCTCCTCCTAGACCATCAGCTATTTAAAAATTGAACTATATTTAAGTGAAAGTTGTAGCTCCCACTACATCATTACTAAGATCTGCTGGTCTTAGTAATGATGGTAGTACTGATTAAAAATGGAGGTGGTGAAAGATGAAAAAATAGAATGTAAGGAGAGGCCAAAATCCTGAACAACTGTTAAGACCTCAAAATTTTCTACATTTTGACCAAGCATTAATGCATCTTCTATTACTTGGTATGCAACAATGTCTTCATTTTCCATTGACTTTAGAAATACAACTCTTTTATTTTTTTTATTATTTTTTTTAAATATGAAATTTATTGTCAAGTTGGTTTCCATACAACACCCAGTGCTCATCCCAAAAGGTGCCCTCCTCAATACCCATCACCCACCCTCCCCTTCCTCCCACCCCCCATCAACCCTCAGTTTGTTCTCAGTTTTTAAGAGTCTCTTATGCTTTGGCTCCTTCCCTCTCTAACCTCATTTTTTTTTTTTTTAGAAATACAACTCTTTTAGAAGGAAGAGGGAAGCATATTTAAAGAATAAAGAAAATAATATAAATGATTAAAAACAAACAAAAACCATTATTTCTTGCTGTATTTTTCTGCTTTAAAGTTTTACCTGCCTCTTTTTTCCTTGCAACACTATAATAGAAAAATATATGAAACTAGTTTTGTTTTCTACTTGTTTAGTTACAAATCTTCCTTTCTTGGGGAAAATGGTGGCTACTTCTGGATTTGAAAAGAGCAGAAAGAGTTGACTGTCATTAGATTTTGTTTCATCTTATTAGATTAATGCTTTTTCACTTAGAAAGTACCAATATGTTTTAGGAACGGATTATTTTGTCATTAGTTGTACTGACCAGATCAGATTCTGTGGAGGATAATGAGGCAGGTGATGCCCAAATTTTCTTCTTAATCGTCTTATGTTATAAGTTAGCTCAAAATGGCATTAAATGAGACAATTGACAACCTCAGGCCTCAATCTTTAAAAATGTTCCTCTTTTTGGGGGCACCTGGGTGGCTCAGTAGGTTAAGAATCTGATTCTCGATTTCAGCTCAGGTCACATTCTTATGGTTTGTGGGATCAAGACCAAGGTTGGGCTCTGTGCTGACAGCGTGGAGACCGCCTGGGATTCTCTGTCTCTTTCTCTCTCGGCCCCTCCCCCACTCACTCACATGTGTGCTCTCCCTCTCTCAAAACAAACTTAAAAAATTGTTTTCCTCTTCAAGAATGACATCTGTTCAGATTAAGTTAGGCTTCAGAGGAAATAATGAAAGACATGGTTTAGATATTCAGTTTTGAAAAATGGAGATCAAAACCTGTAGGGAAATCTAAGTGAGAGTTTACATAGAGAAAGTAAGTTTAAACATTTGTAACATTTAAAAAATTTACCTTTTTTTGAAAGCAACTTCTCATACATGAGCATTTTCCTCCCTATTCATTATTTAAAATATATCTTGAGGCACTTAGGTCCCTCAGTCAGTTAAGTTCAACTCTTGATTTTTAGCTCCGGTCACAATCTCAGGTCATGATCTCAGGATGGAGATTGAACCCTATGTTTGGCTCCATGCTGAGTGTGGAGTCTGCTTAAGATTGTCTCTCTCTCTCAGGGCGCCTGGGTGGCTCATTCGGTTGAGTGTCTGACCTCGACTCAGGTAATGATCTCACGGTTTGTGAGTTCAAGCCCAGTGTCGGGCTCTGTGCTGACAGCTCTGTGCTGACAGCTCGGAGCTCGGAGCTCGGAGCCTGGAGCCTGCTTCAGATTCTGGGTCTCCCTCTCTCTCTGACCCTCCCCCATTCACGCTCTTTCTCTGTCTCCAAAAAATAAACGTTAAAAACAAAATTAAAGAAAAAAAAAGATTGTCTCCCTCTCTCACTAAATAGATAAATAAAAATACTTCTCATATGATAACACAGAACAGGAAATAATTTTATAACCACATGTTAGATTGTATACAAGTATATGTAAAAGTAGAGAGTAAGAAGTGACAAGAGCTAAGTAGTGCTTTTCTACTTATTTTTATTTTTTTAATTTATTTTTTTAATCTATCCATCTATCTATTTGAGAGAGCGAGAGCATGTGTGAATGAGGGAGAGGGAGAGGGAGAGAGAGAGACAGAGAGAAGGAAGAAAGAATTTTAAGCGGGCTCCTTGCTGAGTGTGGAGCCAGATGCAGGCCTTGACTTGGTCCTCGATCCCATGACCCTGGGATCATAACCTGAGCCAAATAAAGAGTCAGATACTCAGCTGACTGAGCCACCCAAGTACCCCTAAAAAGCTTTTTTTTAAATTAAACTCTACCCCCAACATGGGGCTCAAACTCAGGACCCCAAGATCAAAAGTCACATGTTCTACTGACTGAGCCAGCCAGGCACCCCTCTTTGGTTTACAAAGGCATAGACAAGACTTAGTCTCAACCATCAATAATGTCATGTGTGAGGTAGACAACTAGGCAATAGAACACACATTATCACAACAGAACATACATTAATAAATATTAATACCTAGTAGGATTAAAGCAATGTAACCTGTACTTAAAGAAAAACATTAACACCAGTCTGATATTATTCAATATAAGACAATCAGATAAAATGCTAACAGGATATATCTACTGATTCAAAAGCATTTAAGAACTGTTCTGTCTTTAACTTTTGGTAGAAATGATCAGCTGAATCTCCCTGGAAATTTACCAAGAGGGACCAACATGCCAGGTTCTGGTGCTCTTAATACCATGTGTATGAATGGTATTCACCAGGTTAAATAGAAATTTGGTTTTTTGCCACTGAACAAAGAGATGGATATAATCTAAATGAGGCATTATCTAGGCATATCTTTATTTCCTTTTTTCTGTTTTTAAAGAGGTTTTGGCTTTTTGTAGCTTTGTAATGGGTAGAGTGTGTGAAGAGAGGAATGGCAGAAAAGACGGAGATGTGGAGAATAATTATAAATGTTTAAACTTATACTTTAACAATTATTTACCAGGGAAAAGTTTCTCTGCATAAAATAGTATTGTTTAAAAAACTCACAGGTTTATTTAATTATCTCATTCATAAATGCATGCTGTTGTTAAAAATTAAAACACAATACCAATACATTAGAGTATAAAAGCCCATGTCAGAACCTTCAAACACATGATTTTATCAGTGTACCTCTGTATTCTAAAGGTAAATAATATTAAAAGTGTTCTGGGGCGCCTGGGTGGTTCAGTCAGTTGAGCTCCTGGCTTCGGCTCAAGTCATGATCTCACAGTTTGTGAGTTCGAGCCCCGCGTCAGGCTCTGTGCTGACAGTTCAGAGCCTGGAGCCTGCTTCGGATTCTGTGTCTCCCTCTCTCTCTGCTCCTCCTGTGCTTGTGCTCTGTCTCTCTCTCTCTCAAAAATAAATTTAAAAAAATGAACATTAAAAAAAAATAAAAAGAAAGTGTTGTGCCTATCATTTTAGAATATGTTCTCATTCATTTACATCACATAAATTATTTGGAGAGTTTTTTTTTTAACTCTCAACAATACATCTTGGAGATCTTTCCATGTACTAATGCATACACCTACCTCTTTCTGTCAAAACTGCTGTATAGTATTGATGTACCTCAATTTATTTAACTATCTGCCAATGATGAGCATTTAATTACTTTCAAATATTTCTGTTGAAAGCAATAATGCAGTGAGTGGCTTTGTATACCAACCTCTGTATGTTTGAGTACTTTATGGGATAGGTTTAAAAACTGGAATCACTGGGCCAAATGTGTATGTATTAAATTTTGATGAACACTACCAAATTGCCAACTACAAAGAATGAAAATGCCAGCTAACTACTTTTAAACTGTAGCTTTAAAAACAGCAAAGTTGTGTCCAAGTTCAAAGAACCTACCAAAGGGCCAGTTTGGATACCACCAAACTGAGAAACAGTATGGAGTGTGGTCATGCCTCAGGTGTTGTTTGGTGGTGGGACAGTCAGTCAGCTACAAGGCAGAATAAACACTATTCTCATCCTTAAGAGCATAGTCCTGATAGCAGAGTCTTAGGATGCAATTTTCCTTTTGTTTTACAAAAAAAAGGAATAAAAGACAAAATAATATAAAACTAAATTGATTTTAGGGGCACCTGGGTGGCTCAGTCGGGTAAGTGTCTGACTTCAGCTCAGGTCATGATCTCGTGGTTCGTGAGTTCAAGCCCCGTGTCGGGCTCTGTGCTGACAGCTCAGAGCTTGGAGCCTGTTTCAGATTCTGTGTCTCCCTCTCTCTCTGCCCCTCCGCTGCTCACTCTCTCTCTCTCAAAAATAAATAAACATTTAAAAAGTTATAAAAATAAATAAAAATAAATTGATTTTTGAAACTGAAGTAGACATTCTATCTATTTAATTTGCAACCTGTGCATATATGTGCATGCATTGGTGATTCCATCACCAAGAGAGCAGGGCTATCACTTTTGATCACACTCTTCTCCAAATGGTTTGATCTCTCTAGACCCAATGCAAAGAAAACATTAAAGGATTTTCAAAACTAATGCAGACATCAATACGCTTTGACAGTCTATTAATAATACAAACATGAAATTATCAATAGTTGGAATAATGCAATTTAAAAAAGTGGAACCCGTGGGAAGCTTTCAAGCAACAAAGGCTATTTAACCACATAATGATGAGTAAGGCATCAAAAAGTGAGAATAGGCCTTCACTTGGTTCAAAAGGCAATCAGGGCTAATCATATTAGCAGTTCAAAAAGAATATTTATAAAAAAATTGGGCAGAATTAACTGACCTATTTATAATATGCAAATGCACTGCTTTCTTACACAAAGTTTCCTCCACTGAGCTGAGATCTGGGAATAAACTAATGTGTTTTCCACACACACACACACACACACACACACACACACACACACACTTCTCAGAACCATTGGCAGGTGATTACATAAAAACAAAATCACCGTACCTCATTCTTGCTTTCTACCAAAACACATTTCTTGTGACTAGATCTAAATTAATTGACAGGTTTGCATTATATTTTTGAAAGCTGACATTTACTCTTTCTTAAAAATTCTCATCTCACACACACACACACACACACACACACACACACACACACACACACACACACACAAAGAAACAGCCAGTGCCTCATAAGACTGAAAGCAAAGGATGTCTCAGCTCCTCCCAATTGCCCTTTTACTGAGAATTTCTTGGTTTTTATGTTACAGACCCCTTTTTAAATGCATTAAAGATGCCCTCTTTGAGAAATCAGTTTACAGCACTAACAAATAACATTTAAAAGGGCATTTTAGTTCTAAAACCTGGGTCTTTGGAGGACAACCTGAAATATCCGACTCTAAAATTAAGCCTTAAAGTAGCACTTAAAAATACAGTTTAAACTCTGAACTTCTGTTATAATCAAGAATAAATGGGTATAGTTTTGGCAACATTTTGTTGGATGCATGTGAATAATAGCCTAAAATGATCCACAGAGCATAACTAACCAAATGCATTTCTAACATATCTATTGCTATTTATTAGGAAGAAATAAGAGTCAATTAGGCAACTATGCTATTTTGTTTCATGTTCAAAATGCATATAAATATGTCAATATATTTCTATGATTAAACTACACAATAAATATTTGAGTTAATTTATTAATGAATAATACAGATTAATGTGTTACACATCTTGAGACAAACTCATAGGCTAACACTGTTGGAAGGGTTCATCTGGTCTGTCACTGACCTTCAAATGACAGTTTTAGCCAACTGATAATTGTCTATTCTCTTAGTTAAAAAAAAATTCTCTTTCTACATATAGAAATTTGATTTCTATATTTACTTATCTCTAGTGTTTCCGTGACCTAACAATCAATGCTTCCTTATAAACGTCACATAAGGGGTGCCTGGCTGGCTCAGTCAGTGGAGCATGAGACTCTTGATCTCAAGTTCAAGCCCCATGTTGGGTTTAGAGGTTACTTAGAAATAAAATCTTTAAAAAAACAAAAAAAGTCACATCAAACTGTTTTAATGAAAATTTCTGTTCTTATTTAGACAAAGAGGTCTCTTGCTCAGTATCTTTTCTCTGAAAATAAATTCTACATTTGAATACTAGTCAAGTCACACTTTATCCTTTTACAACTAAATAATACAAATTCCTTTAGCTTTCCCCCAATTGAGGACCTAAATTAGATCTTTTTAGCTATTTTCCTGTTCTTTGAACTCGCATCAATTTCTTCACATCCTTTAAAAATGTGATCCTAAACTGGGAGTGACTTTCAAGCAAATTAACATATGTATGATACAGAGGAGAAATTGTCCCTTGTCTGTTTAAGAATATTTAGGAAATCATAAAAATTATGTTTGTGTTCCCCCATATCATTGACTATTTGTACTTTGTAGATTGTACTTTGTAGATCTTAAAGTCTTTTTCTTCTGTCCTTTTGCCCTGACACTAATTATGATCCTATATTGCACTGAATAATTATGAATGTGCCTTGTATTTATTTCTTTTGAGCATAGTTTTAAAAAATATGATTATTATCCTAAATTGAATTATAGTTTATTTTTTTCAAGATACCAAGCACCTCAGTTGATTTAATATCATTTGAAAACTAGTGCAGTATTGTTTTGACTTTTTTGAATACACAGAAAAAAACATTGATTATTATGGGTCTTACAAGTAATCCCTCAATCCCTTTTTGGTAAGGCCTTGAAACAACTTGCTCATCATTCTAAAAGTAGCATGACTGAGAAGATTTTTTTTTCAGCTATTAATGAGATGAACATATGTGATGGAATCAAAAGTTTGTTTATTTACCTGGAAAAAAACAGTATAGTTAGAAAAATGATGTGAAGAGAGAGTGATGGGGTAGGAGCTAATCTGTCCTTTCACATATTAAAGTAGGTTGTAAATCTGTCGTATATGGTAAGGAAGCAAATACACATTTATTGAATTACTAGATGCCAGGTGTTTTACATTTATTATTTATATTATTGAATCTTTACAATTATATTTAATCATTAAAAACCTGAGGCTTTAAAAAAATAACTGGTTCAGTGAGGTAGATCGTATTATTTGTTTATAAGTTTTCATCGTTTTAACATGCTTTTCCTGGCAAGGCGATATACTTTCCTTTGCCATTCACCTAGGGCATGGCCAGAGCAACGGAATGTGGATGGAAAAGAGAATGTGCTGAGTTGAGATTTAGGAAGTATGGCCAAAATGTTGCCAGCCCTCTTGAATTCCTGCCACTTATTGTAAGAAGAGTATGTTTTAAGGAGCTATTGTTACTGAAAACAAAAGAGGCCCGTGGAACATTCATAAGCCTGACCTGGAGCCTGGAGTTAAGTCCATTTATATCTAGCAGAACCCAGCAATGTCACAGTTGACCCAGAAACCCATGAGAAAGAAAAAGAATAAAAAAGGTTTGTTGCTGTAATCCATTGAGATTTGGGGGAGTCTTTGTTACACAGCACTATTGCTGTAAACCCTGAACAATATTCTCAGAATCTCACTAATACAGATCATGCTAATACGGATAAATGAAATAGAAGATAAAAATAAAGTCTGGAACTAGATTACAACATATCTAAGAACTTAGGTAAAATTATGGATTGCTCAAAAATGGTGTGGTGGGGCGCCTGGGTGGCGCAGTCGGTTAAGCGTCCGACTTCAGCCAGGTCACGATCTCGCGGTCCGTGAGTTCGAGCCCCGCGTCAGGCTCTGGGCTGATGGCTCAGAGCCTGGAGCCTGTTTCCGATTCTGTGTCTCCCTCTCTCTCTGCCCCTTCCCCGTTCATGCTCTGTCTCTCTCTGTCCCCAAAATAAATAAAAACGTTGAAAAAAAAATTAAAAAAAAAATGGTGTGGTAACATTAATGGTGTGGAAGAAATATGGTTAGATCTCTATTTTGTGTTAGAAAAGAAAATCTAGATAAGTTAAAGATATAAATGCAAAATAAGAAAACATAAATATAGTTAGCATAAAACATATGAGGATCTTTTCTTAGTAATCTTGTCATAGAGAATGTCTAAGAATGATGCCAAAGATATTAAATTAAGTGATAATTTGCAAATCTGATCACATAAAAATTTGTATGGTAAATGACACAAACAAGGTAAGAAGACCAAAGATACACTGCAATATATGGATATAACAAACAAAGGATTAACATTCTTAATCCTTAAAGAGCCATTTTCAGGTCAATAACAACAAGATATATAATCTAGAAGAAAAACTGGAAAGGCTAGAATAGCTAACTCACAAATATGGAAATAACAATAGACCATAAACATGCAAAAACACAAAAAACCTTGGTAATCAAGTTCTGGAAATTAAAAAAACAGTGAAATACCATTTGTCACCTGTCAGATTACAGATTTAAGAAATAATGTCAATGCTCAATACTGGAAAGGTTTGAGAGAAAAGTCACTATGGAGTTTTGGGGGGCCAGTTTGGTTGTATGTATACAAAGTCTTAAAATTATTCAAATTTGTTGCTCCAGCATTTGCATTTCTTAAGGAAAGTATGTGTCAAATGTGAAAAGATGTTTTAGAATATTCATTGTAAAATACTGGAAAGTACCTAAAAGAACTTGGAAGACTGATCAAATTGTGAAACATCATAAAAATAAACATTTTAATGGTAGCCATTAAGAAGTATGAAGATCTGCATTTATGAAAATTAAAAGACAGTACCGATTACCCACTAAAAGAAAAAGAAAGCCATTAAACAGTATGCATAGTATGGTCTCATTTTATAAATATGTGAAATACAGAGGCATTTGGGTAGTTCAGTTGGATTTCGGCTCACGTCATCATCTCACAGTTATGAGATCAAGCCCCGCATTGGGCCTCCTTGAGATTCTGTCCCTCCCCCTCTCTCTACCTCTCCCCTGCTCATACTCTCTCTCAAAATAAATAAAATAAATAAATAAATAAATAAATAAATAAATAAATAAATAACAAAAGAATTAATTCTTGAAGAATAGGCAAGATACTATTAACAGTATTTTTTTTTTTCTGAATGATAGGGTTGTGGTTGAACCTCATATAAGGAAGTCCTTTTTTTCTATAATATTTGAATGCTTTTTACAATGAGAATATTACATATTTATAGTCAGGAATAAGAGCAATAAAACACTTTCCTTTTTGAAAAGAACATTTAAAATAGCAGTATCTTCTACTACAAATATGGAAACAAGTCCACAGGATTCAAAATAGGTCATATCTATTATTTCTTCCTTGTCTAGGTCCTCATAAATTATTCATGGAAATCCTGTCTATACTAATAATTATTTTTGTTCATTACTCCTTTGCATTTCTTTTCAAAAAATGACAGGTATTGTCTTCTACAGTCATTTATATTTCAGAATATTCCTCATAATTGCTACTTTCTTAAGGCATATTTACATGATTCCAAAAAGAAGCATATAAATAAAAACAATTACATTGGGTAAAATTAGAGTATTTTTCTACATAAGCCAATAATTTTAGCCTGAACTTAAATTGACCAACTTGAGCTGACCAATTATTTTAGGATTATTGTTGAAGTTAAAGTCAAGAAAACTAAAAAATCAATTTTTTAAAGGAAAAAAAAACAACTAGGAAATAGTCTTCAATGAGACAAATTAACTTTACAAACAATAGCAGTTATACAATATATATATTTATGATGTTGTATGTCTTTATATTTCTGTATATCCATATATAGATATAGATATATAATTCACATATTTATAGATAGTTAAAATCTAGGTATAAAAAACTGCACAGCTTGTGTAAGACCCATCTGAGAACAATTAAAAATCTTTATTAGGAACACAAAAATTTTTATAAACTGTTCCCATACGGGAAAATTACAGTATTATAAAAAGGTGTCCCAATTCATTTATAAATTGAATCCAATTCTGTTTAGAATTTCAGGTGAGTTTTTAAATCCAATCTGCCTAAAAGGCTACTTTATAGTAAAAAGGAGAAGTCCCTCTTCCCCACAATGTCCATTCCCACTCTCCAAAGGTAACCGTTGTTAACAATTTTTCCTCTTTATTCCTTCAGTAAGTTTTCATGTATCTATAAGGCACATGCTCACATATACAGGGGCATGCACACACATTTCTAGCTTTTTTTCTGACTTTTTTAATTATAGGAGAGATAATATCATACTTACTGTTCTACGACTTGATTTTTCCACTTAATATATCTTGGGCATTTTTCCATAGCAAAACATATGTTCTCAAGTGAATTTTTTAACTTGATAAAGTAATTCTGAAACATACAAAGAATAAGTACTCAAGAATGACAAAGATGACCTTGGGGGGAAAAAACTACTAAAGAGAGATTTGCAACATCGGATGTAAGAATGTATAATTAATATATCGTGATTAAGGTGGAAGAATAGAGAAATCAGAGGGGCAGAAGTTAATCACAGGAGTGAACTCTGGAATGTAAAGTCTTTTGGCTTGATTCAAAAGTCTTTTTACATCAATAGGAAAGAAGTATAGCATTCAATAAATATTCAGGGACAATTGCTGAACAACTGGAAAGAAAAGATCAAATCCTCGCCTCACATGATAAGCTGAAATAAACTGCAGATTGCTTAAAACATTAAATGCATGAAATGAAAACAAAAAATAAAAATAAACCAAAGTTGTCAAATATGTAGGAGGAAATATAAGTGAATATCTGATCTTCATAAAAAGTATTTTTTAAATGTATAAGCAGGGGTAGAAGTTTTAATGAAAACATTTGAGAAACTGGTCATTTAAAAATGAAAATGTTGGCGTGCCTGGCTGGCTCAGTCGGTGGAGCATGTGACTCTCGATCTCTGGGTCATGAGTTTGAGCCCCATGTTACGTGTAGAGTTCACTTAAAAAAATTTTTAAAAATGAGAAAGTCAAGATAAAATATCATATTACCTTGGAAAAATACTCTATAATGTATGGCACAGTGTTACTATCACTATTATATAAAAAATGTCATAAATTAATTAAAAAATAAAAACATCTCAATAGAAAAAATGGATGATGTAGAGAAAAAAGGAAGCCACTCTGAAACAACATAAGTGGCAAATAAACATATGAAATACATTAAAAATTTTAAGCCAAAATAACAACTAGAAGAACAGAATTGTTTTTTAAACATCAGAGTAGATTAAAACCTGGCAACATTTAGTGTTGGTGTAGAATGGACAAATGAACACCTTCATATCCTTCCATTTTGAAAGACACTTTGTCCTTATGTATTAAAGCTCATAAAGAAATTTTCTGAGCTGAAATTCCCCTTTTGGGAATTTGTATGGAGGATATCATTATAGATGTATGCAAATTTTGTCTACAGAGATGTTCATCTTAGTGTTGTTTATAATGTAGGAAAATTAGAAACCACCAGATAGTGTTAAAGGATTTGTTAAACTATGGTGTACTATATAGTCATCCAAAATAATGTTGATGACAAACATTTAATGACATGAGGAAATATTTGTGATATATTCTAAATGAAAAGGGTAGCTCACAAATAAGATGCCATGTATTCTAATTATTTTTTAAGTGTTTTTTTATTTTTGAGAGAGAGAGAGAGAGTGTGAGCAGGGGAGGGGCAGAGAGAGGGAGACCAAGGATCCAAAGAGGGTTCCGAACCGACAGCAAAGAGCCCTATGTGGGGCTCGAACTCACAAACTGTGAGATCATGACTGAGCTGAAGTCAGATGCTCAACCAACTGACCCACCCAGGCACCCTTCTAATTATTTTTAATATGTATTAGTACACAGAAAAATGTGCTGTAACAATATACATTAAAACATTAACAGTGACTGGGTGCCTGGGTGGCTCAGTTGGTTAAGTGCCCAACTCTTGATTTCAACTCAGGTCATGATCTCATGGTTGTGGAATCCAGCCCCATGTGGGGATCTGTGCTAATAGCACAGAGACTGCTTGGGGTTTTCTCTCTCCCTCTCCTTCTGCTACTCCCCTGCACGTGCTCTCTCCCTCTGAAAATAAATAAATATTAAAAAAAAATACAAAAAAAATATTAACAGTGACTATCTCTAACTGGTTGGACTATGGGTGATGTTTATTATATTATTATTTATTTAATTATTATGTATTATATATAATATATATAATATATTATTATATATTATTTCCATAATTTTAAAGAACATTTATTAGCTTTATAATCAGCAATAATGTTATAAAAATAAAATACTTTAAACAAATGTTTATGATGCAGACATTGAAATTTATGTTTTTTCTCAAGTGACTTGTTGCTTTGGGTCACTTTGTTTAAGCATAAGCCCAGGTCAGCTTGTTGGCATTTTATTGAAAAAATATATCAAGTAAATCATGAGAATAACATTAGAGGTTGATTTTGCAAAAAATCGTGATCTTTGTTAGACAAAATCACAGTTTATATACGTTATATTTTTATTTTTAAGTGAAACAAACAACTATCATAATTAAAAGAATTCAATTAGCATTATATGCCTTTAAATAAAGATTAAATGGCTTCTCCCTAAATTTTGTTATGTAATCTAACCTCATTTTTTAATTAATGGGAACACAAAAAAGCATAATTTTAAAATTTGATACTCAGCAACAGATTTTTTTTTTACATTTTTTAAAAATTTATTTTTGAGAGACAGAGAGAGAGAGAGAGCATGTGCACAAGTGGGGGAGGGGCAGAGAGAGAGAGAGAGAGAGAGAGAGAGAGAGGGAGACACAGAATCTGAAGCAGGCTGTAGGCTCTGAGCTGTCAGCACAGAGCCCCAAGCAGGGCTTAAACTCACAAACCATGAGATCATGACCTGAGCCAAAGTCAAAGCCTTAACCGACGGAGCCACCCAGGGGCCCCCAGATCATTTTTTTAATAAAAAATTTGTAAATATTTTTCCATATACTTTCCCTAGGGAACAAATCATACCACAGAATATGGCAAAATAAACTCTAGGGAAAATTCTTCATTTCTTCTTTCTGGAATATGCTAATTTGTTGATTTGGTGATAAATATATGTATACATATTGTATTAAAAATAAAATTAGGGGCCCTGCTGGATTTCACCTCAAGTCATGATCTCATGGTTTATGAGTTGGAGCCCTGCACTGAGCTCTGCGCTGGGGTTCTGTGCTCAGAGCACAGAGCAGGCTTGGGGTTCTCTGTCTTCCATTCTCTCTGCCCCTCCCCTGCGTGCATCCACACTCTCTCTCTCAAAAATAACATTTGAAAAGAAAAAAAATTAATGTAAACTTAATATTAAAATTGTGAAGCACAAAGCAGCTAGTTAAAACTACCCATTCTTGCTCATGTATCCTTTCATTTGCTATTTAAATTCATAGAACACACTTTGCACATTCCTCAAATGGTTAATTAATACAAACCTTTAAAAGACTCCCAAGTAGCAAATATTACACATAGTATTATTTTAGGATCTGATTTTAGGTCTGACTAATTCAGCCAGCAGTATGATAAGCAGCAACCTGAATGGCATAGAGGGGTAAGCTCCAAGCACAGCCTGAATGAGAAGTGCAACTCTTTTTCCATGAGCCAGATGCCTTTTTAATTTATCTGTGCAGTTTCCATCTGAAACCAGGTGCTATTCCCAAAGGAGAAAATACTGCCCTCCAGTGGTCTTCCCTGGAGAAATGGAAATAGTTTCAGGTACCATGACTGCAGCACTTCTATAAAACATTGTGTATATATCTAGTCTCATTTCTGGCTATATTTCTTAAGCTGAAGCCCATGTCTACAACTGAGCATAAGGACAAAACCTCTGAAGTAAATTCTAGTTTACAAGTAGCAACTCCAGTTAAATAGTCCTATTAGATAGGGGGAATGATTATGGCTGTCTGACCCCCAAAGCTGACCATTCATTTGACAGTCACAATTGGATTATGTTAGCCACCTATGCTTCTCACTTCCCAGATAAGGAAAAAGAGATTTCATCTCTATGTTTCCCTTGTTGGCCAATTTTTTAGCTAAAAGACATTTAAAATTGTACAGCAGGCAGAACCCCAGGGGACTGAACAGTGTTCCAACATCCTTAAAGGCTTCCCATCACTTGAAAAACCAAATTCTTCCTCCTGTTTCTTAAACTAACCAAAGTAGGCAAAAGCAATTTTAAAAAGTCTTTGTGTCTAGCATTGGAAGTTTCTCATATTTCACACCATTATATAAATGTCACTCTAACCTATATGTATCACAAATGCTACGCTAAATTAGGGCCAAATTTGCAACCTAGTTTAACTGGGTTTCCTCTTTTTGCAAATGCAGTTTTTGTGTCTGCATTTAGCAATGCATACAAAACTGTCCGTGTAGCTAACTGCTTCGAATTGCTAAATTTGAAGATGGATGTGTAGATCGCCTGAGTCTTTATGCCTGTGCCAAAGCAATCCTGTTTCTAGTCATATAGAGTCTTCCTAATCAAATGGACCTCAATTACACTGCTAAATTTTTGGACTACTTCATTGAGTCTTTTGGATTTAGAAAAGCAAAAATGGAATTTTAAGAGGAGAGAGGTGGTATCCTAACCTCCCATGTGTCTATCCTTCAGACACCAGAATGTTAGTACCTTGCATAAGAGCAAGGGCTAGAGTCCCACAGCCCTAGGGGCTCATCCGTTACCAGCTCTGTGACTTAAACTTAGCCTCATTTTCCTCATCAGTGGATAAAGTTAATAATGACCGTCACAATCACCATCACTGCTTAGACTATTAAACCAATGGGCAAGTAAATGTCCTAGAGGCATGATTTTCTAAAATTATTACTCTTGTACCATTTTAAGTAAAGTCCCCTCATTCAGTTTAATATATAGAAGCTGTCCTGAGTCCTCCCAAAAACTTCTCCAAAACAAATGCCCTGCGCTAAGATAAAATATATTAATGTCATACGGCTCAAATATAGCATCTTTATATGAATAAAGTTTTTCTTCGTTTCAATCCCACAGAAGATGGTATCTATTATATTTTCACCTGGATTCACAAAGAACTTCAGAATTTTAAAATTGACAAACATAAGAATTATAATTATGATGAAAGTGGTAGAGGATTTAGACATAGTTGGTTACACTGGCCTGAATCGTGAAGTCTTTGGTCTTGAGAGTATACCCGTGTTCTGGCTATTTACTCAACTCAGAAAATATACACTTCAGAAAGAAATATTGCCTCCTTTAGGAGATTAATGTGCTCCCCTTTCAGATGAAGAAAACCCTACAAACACATTTTAATAAGACACATTGTTTCCCCTGATCGCTATCTGTGGTAATGAGTTTTTACTGAGCCATGGTCCCACATCTTCACCTGCTCCCACTGTGGAAGCCGACAGCATTCCAAAACATAGTTTCTCTCTAGATATATTAATCCAGTGTTGTCTTCACTGTCCATGACATCTCACCAATCACCTCATTATGATACTTTGTGTCATATGACACAGAATCTTTAATGAATCAAAACGGTTCTTATAACACCACAAACTGTTTATGACTTAAAACAGTAGGATATCCTGAATTGAGACTAAAACAATGATTTGATAAATATGCTATATTAGAAATTTTTGAGACGAATTTTTTAAATGAACTTCCATTTAAAGATGGAGCAAAGTAAGTACAGCTAAATATTCCAATAGTGTATATATGTTACAATGAACCCCTATGTAAACATTATCTATGCATCAATAAATGCCAAGAAAATAAACTATGTTATAAGTGTTATAGCTAATCTAAGTTAATCTCAAAATCTGACAATGAAACATATAAACTTGTGACTTTCTGAATTTTGAAAAATGCATCATATTTATAACAGCATCAAAATAATCTAAAGTCAGAACACCTTCCTTGGATATAATTATATTATTATAATTCTCTACCTTGACAGATGACAATTTTAGAAAAAAACCTAAATAGAACTTCTAGTATATGCACTAAAATAAAATGTTAACAGATAGACAACTCACCATAGTATAAGTAACACATTCAAATTTAGTAATTTATTTTCCAGGTGGAAACCAGGCTTCTTGGAAGACTTCAAACTATGCCAAATGGTCTGATTTTACCATAGAGGTAGGCACTAAAGGACTAAATTTACTTCTGTGTAATTTTTGTTAACTACATTTTGCATGCAAATGTCTATACAACCATGTTAATGAAGTTATAGAGAAGGAAAGTTGGCGTTCCCATTTTTCTGTTTTATTCAAAAGCAACTTTTCAGTTGACTCACTATGTCATTTTAAATCACTTTTCATTCAGTCATAAGAAAACAGAAAAGCCTAACAATGCATTCAAATTGGATCACAAGTCAAGAAAAATAATACCTTGCTTATGAACAGAATACAGGCTTGACAGTTTTTCTCCTGTACCTCAAATCTTCAACACATAGGATACCCCTACTGGAATCAGACAAAAAAAAGTTCAGTTAATCATAAATATTTAGAAAATACAACCTACTGGTCCAGAGTCAATCACTAATGGAAAAAAATTTTGTCCTTATTAGGAGCTCAAAATTTTTTGAATTTAACATGGGATTGGATGCTTAATAGATAGCTATCAAAAATTTTCTTTTCCAAGAAATATGAACAAATACATTTAAATTGTATGTGGGTGAATTTTCTATTAAAATTTTGATCTTCAAGCTTCAAAGCCCATGTTGGCAATGAAAGTACTGCTTTCAAGTGGGATGTTAATCCCAAATTTATCTCAGATTATAACAGCGGTTTCCCTATGGGTGTAGGAAAACGAATATTTTTAAAATAAAGGCACACTTGATTTGCAATAAAACTGAAAGTAATAACGTCAGAAGTGTTGGTGATAAAAGGAGAAAAAGGCAGAGGTAACGGTCACAACTCTGTATCGATGGTCTATGTTACAGCCAGGACCAATACAATCTCACCCCAAAACATCCAGAAAAATAAAGCAAAATAAAACCTCTTTCACTTTCACACATTGAAGGCAATCAGGATCCTCACCCAAATTTCAAACTCCTGGAATTTGGAAATATCTGTAAAAACCCCAACACCAAGGTTTCTGAAACCTGCCACATCCCAGAAGTAGGCAGCTCTTCAACCATGGAGATATGACTATTAAGAATTCACAGATTATCTGAAACATTTGCTAATCACCCCACCCCCCTAGGCTAGAGGGAGAGGAAGACTCCAAGCATTGGTGAAGGCCTGCTGTGAAAATGCCAGGCCCTTCTTAGGGCCTCAGGTTGTCCACCTAAGTCCAGCCATAGCTATTACATGACCTTATCAGAGAAAACAGTGTACTCGTGTGTGTGAGAACTGGGGTGGGGCCAGGATGTCAAGACATTTAACAAATTCATATGATTTTTTTTCTTTCATCATTTGAGCGCGTTGTGTTTATACACGCTGGGCAACGTAAATCATAAATCTTGCTAGATTTCTGCTACTGCTGCTTGAAGCCTACAAACGGCATTCCTGTCAATGGGAGGAAGAGACAAACAGAAATCAAGACAGAGACAGGCAGCACCCCCAGGATGTGAAGCTTGTTCCTACTGCAGGCTGTAGTGGAAGGAGATGATGACATCCAGAACAAAATGTGTTTTTGCCCCGAGCATGCTAGAGCTCTTGCTTTGTGATCTCTGTGTATAAGAAAGAATGATCAATGGAGAGGACTTAATTTTCTCCCTTTTCTGGAATCAAACTATAAGGGCTTTTTAGTTATTTTTAAACTTCTTCCTGTAGAGTCCATTGCTGTGTTCCATGAAACAGACAAAACTCAGCAAGACAACAAAGACTTGATCTGCAGGAGAGAAGGTAATAAAGAGCAAGTCCTCTCCAGAGGGTAATTAATCCTTAGTCATTCATCCTAGAAGTCCCAGTTACAGTGGAGGTTAATGTTCAGGTAGCTTCTTTCTATTTTCTTTAAAATTTTTTTAAACATTTTTTTTTTTTTTTACAGAATGTTATACTATTAATTGCCAATTTGCATATGTGTGCAGCTGCTGTTTTGGCTCTGAACTCAATCCGATAAGCTTGCTGGAGGTATCGCAGAGCACTTGGCAGCTTTCCTATTTGAAAAGAAAGCCTCTCCCCACTACAGAACAGCTGATCGTCTATCAGCCATAGACCCTGATGGCGTGAATTACAATTACACTACTTTTCACACTAAATCTGGGTGATAGCTACTTGGAAAGAAGTTTCATCATTTTTTACCACAAACTGGAAAAAGAATTACATGGTCATGCTGTGCTTTTAAAGGCAGTTTGGTTCACTTTTGTCTATTTAACACCTAATTCCAAGAAGTCCATAGGCATCCAGAGATCTGAATGGCGCGTAATGAATTCACTGTTTAGATTGAAGATTTTTAAAATCTACCTCAAATTACATTTATTAACAAGGCGACCAGGAAGTGTTAAAGTTGTTAGACGCTTCATTTATTAAATAATTTGTGGGTATTTTCAGTTGTCATATCTAGAGTCATGGGGTTTGCTTATTTTTTTTAATTAGCAATCCAAAACAATGCTACTGCAATTTAACAATTCATCACGTAATCTTGGGCTCTTCAGTTTAGCTGTTAATGTTAGATAATTCAGATTGTTATTTTGATCTGTTTATAAATGATTTAGGTTGCATTGTGCTGGGAGGCGAACTGCAGCCGCCGAGGCAGAAGATCTTCCTCGTCTTTACTGCGGTGCGCAGGACGGCTGAGGGCACTTCCCAAAATGCATTTGGGAAGCTTCGGGTCTAGCAGGAGGGAACACGTGACGGGGGCGAGGGCCACTAATCATGCCTTGTTTTATTATGAGTCCTTGGTTTACTTCGTTATTGATTTACACTTCCTGTCTGCTTGGAACACTGAGGAAGGCCCTCGTCGCCAAAGTGCGTCTTCATAGAATCCTACACCTCTCGCAGCTTTTCTGGGACATTAGAAAGTCCCTTCCTTCCTCTTCTTGCAAGAACCCACCAATCATGAGAAAAACGTTATGAGGCCCCTAAACACCCCTCTTCTCCACACGCTCCCCTCCCGCCTTGACATTTTTATCCATTTGCTTAAAAAACAGCAACAAAACAAAACAAGAACAAGAGGTAAACCCACCTCAAGCAGCAGAAGTGGAACACACCCATCCTGACGTAGTTCACCTAAGAGGAAAATAGATTGTTTTCCTTTTTTAGTCGCTAGCTTTATTAGATTTCTCACTCTCACAGATTATCCGAAGACTACCCATTGATTGATCGCCCGTAGAGCTGCATTTGGTGTAAAGAAAAAACTCACAGCTTTATTGGCTCCCAGGAGACAAAACAAACAGAACAAGATATTCATATTAATGCAAACAATGCAACAAATGAGGGGAAGAACCGCCCGGCTGGAGCGAGGAGCCGAGCGGCGCGGCCGGGCGGGGAAGGGCCTGGGCGCGTCCCGCCCCGGAGCCGGGCTCCCCGGCCGCCCCGACCCCGGGCCCGCAGCGGCCGGCCCCCCGCGCCGCTCCCCGGCCTCCCTGACCCCGGGCCCAGCGACGGGCCTCCAGGCCTCGCGGGCCCTCGCGGCTATGCAGGCCTCCAGTGCAGGCCTCGGGGAAGGGCCTGCCTAGGCCCTCCACCCTTCGCAGTGCTGGGCTGCAGGGATCGAAAAGCCCTCCTGGCTCTCTCCTTTCCCTTTCGGTCCGCTCCGACGAGGGCCCTGGCCTAGAGCTTCCGGCTCTGGGTCGGCGGCGAAAGTGGAGCCCTCCACTGTGCCTCCGGACCCACCTGACCCACCTGGAGGGAGAGGCTAGAAAGGCGCCTGCGGCCTCTGGGAGGGAGGAAGCTACCTGACACGGATTCTCTCTCTTGGAGAAGCTCACAGTATCATGGGGGAGGCTTTATAAACACATTTAAACACAACACAAAACACTGTATAATCGAAAACGAGGGGAGCAGTATGTACAACAAATGCTGAGAGAGATTTAAGAGGCACTGAGATTTTCCTTGAGGAGGGAGAAAGGAAGACCTTTCCAATCACAAAAAAGGGGTAATTGCCTCAAACCTAATCACCCACCTCCAAATCCGCAAAAAGCAAAAAAAAAAAAAAACCAAACCAAAACAAACCAAAACCAAAAAAACAACAACAACAAAAAAAAAACCAAGAGGAAAATCTGTTAAGACCCGATTTCACATTTTTATATTCAATGAAATATTAAAAATAGGATTCCCAGATATTGCATAGGGCATACTTACAGTAAAAAATTATTTGTTGTTTATCTGAAATTTAATTGGGCATCCTGTATTTTTGTTTGCCAAGTCTGGCAATACTAACTGAACCCCCCCCCCCACCTTTTTTTGGAAGAAACCATACAAGAAGCAAGGCTCATTCTCTGATGTATATATTAATCAGAATATTTCAGACTTTTCAATAGGACTTTGCCTTTCAGAGGAAATGAGTTACTTTCACAGGATACTTTTCCAAGCACATTGTAGGGTGGAGGAAGAAGAAATGATGAAAACACTTGGAAATGTTCTTATATTTTAGAGGAAGTGGCAGTGTCATTGACTTGAACAGAAAATGGGCCAGGGTTCCTTCACTGAGATTGGGTCCTTTCCAGGCCAGTACAGGGTAACCATAGCATGTCTGAAGGTAGAGTGTCAGTTACAGTGGTGTTCCCATGTCAGGATTATATACGTTTTCTAATCTCTTACTATAGAGCCACACTACTCTTTGATATTTATTTTACTTTGAAAGAGACAAAGTTGGGACTTGAAAACGTTAAAGGTGGAAGGGAAGAGCAAAATCTGCTTTGAAATTTATCAAGTGGTCTAAACCAATAAAACAGATCTCATCCAGGCCATACAGATGCTGAAAGAAAAGACTTTCAGAATGCCAGTGGTAAAACCTCAGGAGAAACTAAACAGTGAGTCTTTGCATATTGGAGTGTGTGTGTGTGTGTGTGTGTGTGTGTGTGTGTGTGTGTGTGTCTGTGTGTGTCTGTGTGTGTGTGTGTGTGTCTGAGAGAGAGAGACAGAGAGAAACCAAAAGCTGAACGGTAGAAGCCTGCTGGTTGAGTTTCTCCATCAGTTCTGGTTAGTGAGAGCTTTTTCAAGGGAGCTTTATCACCCTCACTGATACTTTGGATTCCCAGGGAGCGTGCCTTCCTTTTAAGCCAATTGCTTGAAGTTGTCTGAATACACCCACACAGGATGCCCCTTTAACAACTGCGAAGGGAGAAACTATTTGTCTAATGAGAGCTGTTTTCAGAGCTGATTCACCAACATGTAAGGGAAGAATATAATGCCAAGACCTCCTCACGAGCCTCAGGGCCATCTTGAGACAAGTGAAGGCAAACTCTTGAACCAATGGAACATTTGTTTGGTTTAGAGAATGTTTTAGTTCCAGTTTGATAGTTTTAGAAAATATATATGCTCACTTCCAGTTCATACTGGTTTACTTTTTTTTTTAAGTTTATTTATTTTGAGAGAGAGAAAGAGAGAGAGAGAGCAGGCATGCAAGTCAGGAAGGGGCAGAGAGAGGGAGAGAGAGAGAATCTCAGACAGGCTCTGCACTGTCGGTGCAGAACCTGATGCAGGGCTTGAACCCATAAACCATGAGATCATGACCTGAGCCGAAGTCAGACACTTAACCCACTGAACTACCCAGGTGCCTCTGGTTCACTTTTTTCCCTTTACCATACAAACTATAGCCTTTGGTTTAGAATTTAGATGATTAAAGGTAGTGTAGTGGTGTGGGTGTTACAGTGAGGTTTAACTCTAAGCTTTAGAGGTACAAATCTTTTTAACCTTTTCTCCTACCTTAGTTTGTGTCTCAAGCTATAAAAATACATCCCAACACTTGCTGCCTGGAGCAAGGCAAGAGAAATTCTTGACACTCAGTGCATGGAGGTGCTTCTTCCTCCCAGTAGAAATGTTTTGAGGCCTGTGTTAGGGGGGTGATTAATGGATAATCCCTAAATAATACATCCCACCCCTGGTCAGGTTAATGTCAGGCTCCCCATTGTCCCTGTGGTTTAATATAATGGTTAGTCTCTGTGTATAAAAGACTTCTGATAGAATGATTAAAGCTTTCTACGAAGCCAAGTACAAAGCCAGTGAAAAAGTATACCTGTTTTGAGGTAAAGGATTATAATGGAAAAAATAGTGGATTGAAAGACAGGAGAGCTTGAGTTAGGTTCTAACTATTTGAGTGGGTTTGAAGAACTCATTCATTCTCTTTAGCTGCATTTTTCTTTTTGGTTTGTTTTTTATTTTTGTTTTTCATCCAAACAAAAAGAAAGTTGGATTAGGCAATCTTTAAGATTTTGTTATTTCGAAAACAATTATTCCTTGAATTAATTAGTAAGTGGTAACTTATCTTTGGTACACTGCTTCCAAAAGATATAAGTAAGATATTTAAAGAATTTATTCATGCTATAGCTCTAAACAACAAAGGAAGCATGGGCACACTTCAGGTTATCCAGGCATTCCAGATTCCCAGGGGATCTTCAAACAAGGGAGACCAGTTCAACATCAAGATATACCAGAAACAGGTGCAAAAAGTCTGGAGACGTGTGAGCCACTTAACCCTATATACCCAGGACAAGGGTATAACATGTTCTAGAACTTATGGTTGAGTCCTATTTGGGGATTGAGACCTCAAAAAGAAGACTGCAGTAAAGAGAAAGCTAAAATTATTTACTAAATATACATGGTATCACTATCGTGAATATTCTAGCACTTGCTGCATTTTAAGTATGAAGTGCTCTTCACCCATGAAGAGCTCTGAGGCTGGAGGAAGTTAGCAATCTAGTTGTAACTGATTCTTGAAAAGACCCAAGGAACTCACCTCCTTACATCGTATCAGGGTTATAAAGTGATAGGTCTTTTAATTTGAGGCCCTCCTGGTACCGTAAGCTCCAACACGCTTTCGCTAAACAGACTTCATTCACATTCTGAATCTGGTTTTTGTCTCACACATATTAAATTTTACAAAACAGAAAGAAACAATAGAGCTTATTAGGAAAAACTTGTTTTGAATAGTAAATTAAGCATAATGGAAATAGGCACATGTTTTAGCACGGTCCCCCCCCACCCTTTTTTTTTTTTTTTTTTTTTTTACCAATTGAACATTTACATCTTTTTCAAAGTGCTGTGATTTTCCCCTTAAGTCTTAAGCTGGCACCACACACTTTCAATAAATGAGACTTACATCACTTGTATCTACTGAGAGGAATCATTGTGATACTGTAGATTCCAAATGCGCAGCCTCTGTAAAAAGGGTTTTAAGCAGTCTCCCCTAAACTGTATTAATCAAATCATTGTGGCATTCTAAGAATCCAAAGAACTACCTAATTTCAAAGACAGTGTAAATTAACTATCAGTTCTGACTGGTTTCAAATTGTACCCTGTTCTTGGACACTGGAAACCTGTACATTCAGAGGCCCACTTGACTAGATGGTTTGTTAAGGAGAGATATGCCCCAGGTGGAGGCATCTCCAAAGCCAATATATTTTCTTTATAACTGGTGTCAAATTGATGTATATATTAAAAAATCTTGGAAATGATCTCAAAAAGGAAGTAACAGCCCAATGAGCCATATGTTCAGGGAACCTAACAGGTTTCCGTTGGGACCAAATTTCACTTCACCTTTTTGTCCTTATGTGCAAATAAAAACTTATCTGTAAATACACCATTAGAACAACCATGCAAATTTGTGAAGTCTGTAGACTGAGAAGAAATTGCATTAAAGTCATCCCAACGAAGATATTGGAAGGTAAAGAATTTGATTAGATATTAGATACTAGAAATAAATAATGCAACACGGAACTGAACTAAAAGTATGTTTGAACTCTATTGGTTTACCACTTCAGGGAGAGAGGTTTTGGTTCTATAGAATTGGTTAATGAAGAAAAGACTGATGAATAGATAATGAATTGATTAATTTTGATGCTGATGAAGCATCTAAACCTCCAAATTTACATTAATAAACGTAAGGTTAATTTTTTTTCTATGAGATATTTTACTAGATTCAGATGCTAGGGAGTTTCCAAATACCAGATAGTACTTTAGCACTGAAAAGTCTGTGTCGCATTAAGTGCAGAGAGTGCTGCTTAGTGGTTTTCCAAGGAGTAGAAACCACACACACACACACACACACACACACACACACACAACCAAACCAAAAAACAAAAAACCCCAAAACCCCCAAACCAAACAAAAAACAACAAAAAACCCCATTATTTATATACAAAATTATTGATGTAACGCCTTTAAAAAATTCTCAATTTTAAAACTTTTAAACATTCTCTATTATTTTAGTAGATCCCAACAATTTTGCACTCACCTATTGTATTGGTATGCCTGGGCATCTTCTAAAAGGAAAAATGATTCACTCTGTGTTTGTGTAGGTTTTCATATGACTAGATCAATGATGGTATAAAATCACAAAATTTACTCAAGTCATTTTTATTTTATTTTTTCATATTGTACTTTTGTTATGAAACATTACAAACAGATAAAGGTAGAGAGGTTAATATAAATGAAACTCTTATGTATAAATGACAGCTTTATCAAGCCTTCACGTTTTAAATTGATCTTTTTTAAATGAACAGTTGTGTGTGTAAATTAATGCAATGGTAAAGGTCAGCAGAAAAAAAATTATAATGGCTGGATTATCTTTCAGGGGCTTTCCTTTTCCATCTATGTTTTGGGGGAAGGAAGTTTTATGATGTTAATTTAGACACCTGCTTAGCTAAATAGCACGGAACTCGTTGGAAGGAATTGCATTTTCATTCAGTCCAAATTCCTACCAGTTCTCTGAAGCTATGTTTCGGTTAACCCTCTCAAGGTACAAGTACGTCAGTCAGTGTTTCAATGTTTTAATACATATGCAAATATAAAAGTGTTGGGTATGGGTAAAAGTGTATTTTAAGCAAAAGCTTCAAGCTCAACAATCAGCTTTTAAACTCAAAAAGTAGGAGGAAATTGATGCAAAACCCCAGGTCCCAGGCCTGCCTGCCTCAACAGGTATAGACCTTTTCCAGCGGACTCTGGTTCTGGTGGATTCTCTGTCGAAAGACCAAATTCACTCAGGTCAGAGTACTGAGAGGAGCAACCAAGCAGAGACCTGTCCTTCCGGAAATGCCCGGCCCCCTCTTGCCTCCCAGGCTATGCGGCAGAGGGTGGGGTGGCCGTTTTTTTAATGGCTTTCTCTCACCAGCAACAGTGTAATGGTGTGTCTCTGGGGATCCGGTCTAGCCTTGGGGTCAGGAGGTCAGGCCTTGGAAACGCAACTAATGCCAAGGTCCTTTATTTGTCCTTCTCACTCTGATTATTAAGTCGTGAGCGCTGCTCTGGCTTGGTGGGGTGTGGAAGGTGCTGGGGAGGGGGGGGGGAGGGCGGTCTGCGGGGCACAATGAGGGAGCCTTCGCTAGGGTGTGACCTCGCTCGCTGCGCGGCTGCCCCGGGGCAGGCTGCGGGCCGCCGGAGGCCTTTGGGGGTGGCGGCTGCCCTAGGGCCGGTTATCAGATCTGCAGGTTGTCCCGGGGCCGTCTTTGCCTTTCTGATCTCAACTCTCTTCCCACTCCTGTCTGCCCCTCCTGGCCCTTGCCCTTCATGAATTCGCTTGGGTTCCCACTCGCTGCCCAACGCGTTCAGTCCACCAGCCGAAAGCAAGGCGGGCAGGAGAGTGCAGGCTCCTCGGCCTCTTCTCCAAGAGGTGGGTGCGAGAGCGCGGGCGCTTGCCCCACCCCCAGGAGGCGCCCAGGGGTGGGCGCTGGGCGCGGGCCGGTCCTGGGCTCTCTGGCGCCGGGTGGCTCTGGCCCTCGGCGAGCTTGCGGCCGGGCCCAGCGGAGGATGCCCGCGGCGGGCTGCGAGGGGGCTCCCGGCCCGCGAGGGACGCGATAGCTGTGGCTGAGTTCCACTTGCCAGCGGCGGGAAGGACGCGCGGGAAAGCGAGGGAGCAGGAAGCGGGTGGCGGCGGCGGCGGCGGCGGCGGGCCCGCTGGAAAGGAGGGAGCGCCGCAGGCGGGAGGAGGGAGCGCGGAGGAGGGAGGCTGGGAGGAAGGAGGGAGCGCGGCAGGCAGGCGGAGGGAGGGCTGATTAGCATGCAGCAGCGCTCGCGCGCCCGGCTCCATTGTTTTAACACCTCCCCTCTCCTCCGCGCCAATCTGTCACCGTTCAGCAGGCGAACGCTGCTGCCTCAAATGCTGCTCTTCTCAAATGAGACGGATAATTAGTTGCCCCGCACGAATGCCGCACTCTTCTCACCCCTGATTGCTATCACCTTCTTGCTCCTGGCAGTTTTGACACCTCGTAATCAGCCTGCTGCTTTTCTCTTTTCTTCCCGACTTCTGCTTCCCTCCCCACCCCCATTTATTTATTTATTTATTTATTTATTTATTTATTTATTTATTATTATTTTAAATGCAATCCTGGTTCCTATTTGGACCCGGCCCCCGTGGAGTTCACCTCACGCGTATACGTGTGCGCATATATGCGTATATGTAAAACAGGGTGTCTGTGCGAGTGTCGCGGGCGGCCCTGCAGCTTTGCGGGAATCACTGCTTCCACGGGGAGAGAATTCTCTTCTCCTGAAGATATTTTGGGGAAGGGAGGAGTTGGGGAGAGGGACCGGAGGGGAGACTTGGGGAGACCTCAATTAATGCTTTAAAGATCTCTCAGAAATTAACAAACTGGGGAGTCTCGGAATCTGCTGTCAGAAGCGTGTTCTCCCCGCTCTCCTCTAACAAGCACTGACAGTCTAATTACTGTAGCTACAAGCAGCTGTCGAGGCAGCAGCCCGGGAGAGAAGGCGCCACAGGCGGAGCGCACCAGGCCGGCCCCTGCGCCCGGCCCAACCGCCCAAACCGGCCCGGCTCCGGGGAGGATGCCGGATGGAGAGGACAAGGCCCCGCACCCGAGAGCCCCGCGAGCAGAAGGCGGGCCTGGGAGCCAGCGGACGCGTTTATCCGTTTCATATTTATAAAGTCTTTACCTTGAAGGTTAAAAGATGTGAAAAAAAAGGAGGGGACGTGGGGGAGTGGGAAGAACATCTCCTGAGCTCCCATCCACCCCTTTTCTACCTCCTCGAGCTCTCCCTCCCTCCGTGTTGGTAAAATAACCACGCAACCCGGGCTGAGGGGGCGGGGTGAGCCAGGCTGGAGTGTAAGAAAGCAGATGTCCCCGCTGGCAGCAGCCTCAGCCTCCGGGGAAAGCTGCACCGGGGGGGCCCTCCCGAGGACATTCACCTCCCACTTCTCAGGCATCCCGCTCACAACTGCCTCGTCTCGGCGGGGGTGGTTTTTTCAGACTCAGCGTTTCGCGTGTGCAGCTTTTTTACCTGGGAGCTGTTCTTACCCGGCCACGCTTAGCAGATGCCAAGATGCGGCCCCTGCACGACTCCGTAATAAGAGACAGAGGGAGAGACCTGGCGGGTGCCCATTCCACCTTGAAAGCTGCAGTCAGCGCCACCCCTGCGGCGCGGGGCTGGAGCTTGCTCCCCAGGCTGCATTTCCTGTGGCCCAAGAGGGCCTTTGTCCCTCGGAAGTTGGAGCCCTGGAACCCAAAAGCAAAGGAGAGTTTCCCGCTCTTACTAACGGTGGTGGAGGTGGGAAAAGGGAGGACTGGGGAAGAGTCTGTGATAACACTTTAATTCGAGTCACTTTGTGGGCTATAATTTCCTTTGGCTGTCAGCAGGCTAGTAGATGTCAACTGTGTGAGAGGGGCTCTTTCTCTTCTAGAAAAGGAGAAGGAAAAAAAAACCCCGTTTACGAGATAGGTACAGTGGTATATTCTGGCTGGTACAGGCTGAGAAGTTTTTATTTTTAATTGTGTGTGTGCGTGTGTGTGTGTGTGTGTGTGTGAGAGAGAGAGAGAGAGAGAGAGAGAGAGGGAGAGAGAGAGAGAGAGAGAGAGAGAGAGAGAAGTGAGTGAGAGGGGAGGCTGGGTGGGTGGGAGGTAGGGAGGAGACATGGGTAATTGTCTAGGTATTTCCATTCAGCCCCAGTGGCAGTGGAGGAAAGATGTACACGTCTTAGAAACCTTCACAGTGAATACCTAATAATCGCTATGTCACCTTGGTGAGGAAGATGTCAACCTGACGTGCTTGGCACCCTGAGCAGTCGAGGCACCATTCTCATGCTTCCACCAGTTAAGGCTCCTCACTGCAGCACAGAGGCCTCTCAAATTCCCCCATCCTAAAACCTTCCAATTTTTAAAAACACTTCCTCCAAAGAAGGCTTAAATTTCTGTTTTGAGAGTTGCAAATCAGTGTTCACTTTATAAAACGGAAGCCATGCCTCATTTTAAAAATTGGAGGGCAAAGGGAAACCTAAAAAACAAGCAGCATAGGGAAGAAAAATGAAAGGGAAGTTTCATTTTAAACAAAATTTTGCAGCATTCTTATTTGGTAGCCTTTCTCGCAAATGTCTTCCAGTGGCCATCAGTCAGGCTGTTGACAATGAATAACAAATTTCTCAACAACAATGTAAACATTTCTAATACAAATCAATAAATGTGGATAGTTCCTACAGGGTTTTAGGTTTGCTCCCAATAAATACAAATACGTTTCTTTAGCAAGTTTACTTTGAAAATAATTTTTAAATTCAAAGTGATCGACTACTTGTAATTAAATGTCACCAGATCTGATATCACCCTTCTATCATTAGAAAACATGAATGTTTTAAACTTCCCCCAAATGTGATTTATTCCTTTTTTTTTTTTAACTCAGGAACAGAGAACATATTTAATGATCATGACATAAGTAACTTTTTAAATATTTAACTCATTTCATCATGTAGCTATACACATAGTAAAATTTAAAACCATGTATATTATTAAAAGAAAAAACAATCCGAAGTGTTTGAATAATCCTACCAGTGATTTTATCACTGGGTAACAAATCTTAGGTTTTGGTATTTACTTAGACATTTATGTTGTCTGCTGTTCTGTATTACAGGTTTATTAAAAAAAAAAAATCACCGATAGCATAAATAATCTAGTTTTTAAGTGAAACACCCTATAAACATTTGACATCACCAAATTTAATAAATTTAACTAGAAATCCAAGCAATAAGCTTAGACATTTGAAACAAACATAAATTAAGGTAATAAACACTGTAAACATGAATGCAATGAATTACAGTTTTATACAGAATGATCCATAAAAGTTAATAAAAGAAAGTTACAATATAAGTTTAGGAAAAAATTCAAATAGCTGTGACATAGCTATTTTTCAATGAACGATCTTGAACTAAGTTTTCAATCAAGTATTTATAGTATTACAAACCCAAGATCATCACATAGAACCTGATGATCACATAGAATCATTACACGGAGCTGTTTTCAAATGCATCTTAAGTCTCCCCATTAAAGTGTGAATTAAGATGCCGGAGGAAATCCCCCCTGGATGTAATGGATGGTGGGAAAACTGCTTGACAGAATTCACATACTCGAGGTATATGCAGTTCTGAGCCTGTGCCACTTAGTACCGATGATATATCACTGTCTTGATTAGGAAAGGGCTTCCAAACGGGCTATGGGAAACAAACAAAAATATCTTCTGTTATTTGTAGGTAAAATCAACTTAGAATAAATTTCAAATTCAAATTTTTTGAGTGGGTTTTGTGCATAAGTACAAAACTCCTTTCTATGAAAGCAAATTACCTTTCTACAGAGTTAGCATGAAGACCTAACTCAATTTTCCTTTCATTAAGGGCCCAGCTAAACTTTGATTAAGTCACTTAAAATACATACATGCACTTTATCTTCACATATTTAAAATTTTTCCAGTTTTACCACCAGCAAATTTTAATACTCGTTATCATAACAGCAGTAGTTTTGGCACAACAGTCAATCATTAAGACTTTTTAAAAATCGAATTCTATCTTTTCTGTCTTACAACAGAAACCTTAAGTTATAGGGCTCTGATTAATACAAAGTGCACTAGACATGATGTGTGTACACATGCAGTTTGATCAAGAGCAATTTAAATTTCACTATTTATAAGGAAATATACAATGAATAAAACACATAGGAATAAGTTGTTTTGGTTTTCGAAACGAAATTTTTTAAGTACTAAACAAATTCCACTGATCAGTTGTTTCTTTGAAACCTCAAATATTTAATCATTCAACAAAATCTAACATGGGATGCATTCTTTTGGCTTATTTTGCTCCTGCTATATAGCGCATAGTTTTGCCTTCTTTCCCCTTTCTTGTGACTGAATAGTGTCAACAGTTGCCCAATTAAATAATTATGGAAAATCACAATTCAACAGAACTACCTCCATTATAAGCAGCACATAAATACGTGAAAATACTGCATTTATTCTTTCTAAAAAAATATCTAACAGGGCAGAAAAAGCATTTAGTTCAATAGTAGGTGCTCAATAAATATTTTTTGATTGGAATATCTTATTTTCCTGAACTGCATACCAAATTATTTTTAAAATTTGCTTTCTGGTATACCTTGACATAGGTAAATTACCTTGACACAGTTAATTTCTGATACTTTGAGGAAAATCACTTAAAAAGTCAATTTAAAGAGACCTTTTGGGCTCTTATTACTAATATGTTTTTATTAGTCCAACACCTGATAACAGTGTTAAGTTTTCATTCCCTTAACCAATCTCTTTCATTCTAGTTAACCAATCATTTACAATAAACAGTGTATTACTAATTGAAGCATTTAAGTTTCACGACATCACTGTCTTACAAACATTTTACTGGACAGCTGCGTACAGTTGGTGTAAATATACAAAGTCTGTCTAGACCGAGATACGTTCAAATATCAGAACAGAGGGTTTATGATAACATTGACTCAATTGCTTTTTAGAGAAGTGACAATTTTATCACAAAAAATAGTAATATTTAACATGTGTATTTTAAAATCTGGGGTAAGATAATTTTCTTCAGAAAAGGTATGATTAAAAAGCAGTGGTAATAAATGTGAGTATATAAGCCAAAATAAGTTAGAGTCAGCCAGATCTAAATTTTACTGTTTGCAGTTTAAACAAAAAGTACAAGCGATTAATATGCATCTCTTTAATGGGAAACTGATATGGATATAAATAAAAGATTATTTATAAATAAAGATGATTCTTATTAAGATCTATAAAACAGTAAGAAATAGATTTAGAAGCAATTTAGCTTCTAAGTTTGGTGAGCCAATCTTCCACTGCCAGTTTATCTTCAAAGTCCATCCTTATCCTTCTCTATTAGGAGTTATTAGTTCAGATTGGATCTTTTCAGAGAATTCAGTTGGGACCCCACTCACTGACTCAGCAAAACTATGAAGAAAATAAAATCACACAGAGCAAAAATAAGCAGGTATATTTTAATTTTAGGCTTTGTTATGATAGCTGAATGTTTAAAAAGGTGTTAAGTAGTGGTAATCGATATAGCATAAAAATCGGAAACATGAAACCCCAAATTTTCACTTCTCTTTGTCATTACCAACAATTCAAGAATTTTGTGTTTATCATACTAGCTTTATTGATACAAATCAAACAGCAAAATGTTTTTAAAAATTAAGAAATATTCTTTCAATCCTAAACTGCAACATGGCCTTCAAACAAACTAATTTCTTTGCCTTTTCTGCCAAAATATCAATTATCTAACCTTATGCCCCATGTCTTGTGACAGCTCAACACCAATTCTCCTGCATTTTTTAAGCTGAATACTTTTCCATCAAGTTGTAATCACATACCAGCTGTTTCCCTTGCTGTAGCATAGAAAGCAAATGCACAATGCAGGGTGCCATCTACTGAAACATGAATGCACACAGACTAACTAGTAAAAGAACAAGCAGGAGATATAATGGAGAAAAAAGTAACAAGCATTAGAACTGATGCACTTCACAGCTCCACAGGAATTCTACTTGTAATAAATGAAATTGTTTAATTTGTTTCATTTAGTAGTAACTATAACTGAGACTATGATGTGAAATAAGGCACAATGTAGAACATAAGTGAGTTTATAATTAAAGCTGATTGTCAGAGATGCCTAGTTTTTCCCCACTACTAAAATATGCCACAGCTTGACTACTGCCTCCTTTGTATGCTGATGTAAGTCTGTAACCTATACAGCACTTATAAAGCCAAAAGGTATCCATCAAGGTGTTGGATTTTTTTAAAATAAGTATCTCAAGGCAAAAAGAAATTAAACAAATGTTTGCAAATTATATAGATATTTACACCAGTCAGTATTTTCACAGGCTTTTGCTTATTGTAACAATGATATATTTTTCATTTGCCTTCAGGCATTATTATTATTATTTTTTTTAAATAAAAGCACCATTGTCTGATAGAACCTGAATAAATGGGAGGGTAGTAGTGGACTGGGGGGCTGCAAGCTTTAAAAACATCGAAGTGTTTGATTAAAATCATACATATGCAGAGGCCATTTAAAAAATGTATTAGGCTGCATATTCATTGCCAGATTAGAAACCAAACCCTACAGATCTGCGTACTGTATAACTGACAATGTAACAGAGTATTAGACGAAAGACAGTTCACTTATTTTCATATATAAAAATATGCAATGCAATTATTTACTTATGAAAAGCATTCTTTTAAAGATGAGTATGATATACACAAACTTTTTAATTTAAAAAATGCCATTTGTTTCCCAGTATGAAATTTAACAAAGAATCCTATTGTAACACTGGTGCTGAGTAAAAAGCTTTGAATAAGGGACTAAGAAAGTGACACATACTAGCTATGGATTAGGCTGACATGTATTTTTTAAAAATGTTCCCTAAATTTTAAGGTACTTTATAATAGAGCTGTACTATAGAAGACGAGTATCTTCTATAATTTCATGTCATTTATTATAGGACTTGGATTTTTTTTTTAAGTCTTAACTTTAACCAGTCATTAGTTCAAAAGGAATATCTGATAACCTAAAAAAGATGCATGTCTGTGCATGTATGGTAAAATATATGTTCATGCATAATATATTTTTAATGCAAAACAGTTACCTGCTGTGGTCCTCGGATAGCTTTTCCTGGGGAATCAAGTGAAGGAAAAGGTGCATCGGGTGGGTCCTGAAGTGGTAATGTATTTACATATAATGTGTTATGGTTTCCAGGTGGCAAACACGTAGCTCTATCCAGAGTTGTCCTGATACAAGTGTTTACAAGATTGGAGGGTTTTGTTTTGTCAGTTGTTTTAAGGTTTTGTATAGCTGATGCTATGGGGTCAATTCCCTGAATTTCAAATAAAGTTTCTTCTGTTTTAACAAAGTTTCCCGGGTTGTCTCTGAACTCCATATTAAATTTATCCTGGCACACTGCCTCAGATGTGGCAGGACCAAGGATGTTGGGTCTTTCTGGAGTGCTATGTAAGAAAGTAGAGTCATTGTCCATAGGTGGAAACTTGACATTGAATTTAGAAAGTGATTCGAAAGAGGTATCTTCCTCATCTCGGGCCAGTCCTCTCGGTGTGACAGATGTGATGCATGGTGCACCTCTATTTATATCATCTTTAGCCTGAGGCTTAAACAGCTCTTCTTGTTTATCTGTTGTATCCGTACACTGTACAGGAAGAGAGCACTGTGTTTCTGCAGGGAAAAGAACACAAAAGGAAAATGGTTGCATTCCAATCATTCTTAAAAATGATGAATATTATTTTTACAATTCCTTTTTATAGCAACTGAAGACAACTGGTACTTTTTACCTTTGCTACCACCTTCCACGGACTATTAGCAGTCTCCAGTGGGTGAACTGGAACGTAGCTTATTAGTTGCAGTGAAAGTACTTTGTCTTTTCCTAGGTCTTTTGCTGTAAGCTTTGCATCTTGTTCACAGTTATACTGCTCTATGCTTAAAAAACATTTGCTTGTAGTGTATACACTTAAACATTTTGTCAGTAATGGAAGCTACAACTGTGAGCTTGCTTAGACAAATAAGTTGTTAAAAAGAAAATTCCTTACTAGGCATATATAACACTATACAGGTTAAGAATCGACATGAATTCGGCCATTTATTAGCCCTAATATCACTGTGTCACAAAATACATCAGCAATCAGTCTAGCCCTTGGGTATTCTCAATAATTCATGTGAGGGAGTGGTAGTGGTGGGGGTTGGAGAGAAAGAAGACAGTAAAGGCAAAAGAAGGATGAAATTTTGGGATGCATATACAGAAAACTGTATATGAATATATAATTCTCCCGTTACACACACACACACACACACACACACACACACACACACACACAGACACACACACATATATCTATATATAAAAGGCCTATGAAGATAGCAGGTGGATATCAGGTAGATACCATGGCCCCTGCAGCTCATTTATCTGGAAGCTGCTCATCCAACAAATTCAGCTCCAGAACAAATTCAGCTCTCTAGGACACAGGCAAAAGCTAGAAAGTAAGTAAACAGAGCTTCTGAGGAGTCAGAATTAGAGCCAAAAGGCCCACAGATATATGTATTTTGCTCTTACTCTCATTTTAGATTTATTCTAACAAGCTTGATGATATTTCCCTTAGCTCAGAGCTGGTTAGAAGCAGCAAATTAAAAGGTAGGGATAGGAGTTGCTGAAGACAGATATAGATATCAACAAGAGCTGAAAGCATGAGAGGAGACGAGAAAAACAAAATAGCAGATATAAGAACTCACAAAACACTACAGTCTGGTGTAGGGCCAATAAGGGCTACATTTCTCAATGCAAAAACACAATGATCAAAGCATTCTCTATGCTGATAATCCTGAGACATTAGAAAACACTAAATTGTGCTCCACAATCTTACCTAAGAAGACAGTAGTTTGGAGATTGGTAATGTGTGATTTTCATTAAGCGGACAGAAGGTAGAGATTAAAAAAGAAATCAGCACTTTAAAAAGGTAGTCATCAGAGAAGTTTTATCTTCACAAAAGGAGACTTGCCCAAGGAGGCCGATTTAAGCAGACGGGGTACACAGAACACCTTGTGTAGTGTCTGTCAAAGTTAGTAAGCACTTAACAAACGTCAGTTCCTTTCCTTCTGGTCCTTGTAGTCTCATGACACCTTCCTATCTTTTGCCACAGCACATTCCAACACAAGGTATTTTCTGTTTGGACACAACTGCAGTATATTGCAACCAAATCCTCAAGTTTACCTTCTTACATATCTACTGCCTCTCTTTAGTACACACCACCTTATCTTGTTGGATTACTACAATAGCCTTTGAACTGCTGCTCTGCCCTTTAAACTTAGCTCATAGCCAATCCATTCTCTACATTGCTCCTTATTTCTTTTCTAAAGCACAAATCTGATCATGTTACCTTCCTCATAGAACCTTTTCGTGGCTCTCCAAAGCCTCATCCCTCAGAAAAGTCATATAAAACTGTTCATGACTGGTCCCTGGTTACCTGTCCATACTCTCATCTTTCCCAACTGTTGCACTTCTTATTCCAGCTATAATGGACTTTGCACAGTTCTCCAAAACAGCCAGGCTCTCCTGTCTTTGGGCCTTTGCACAAGCTGTGCAGGCTGCCTGAATGTCCTCTCCAAGTACTCTTTACCAAAGTCTTACTTGTCCTTCATTCCTTAATGTAGACTTAATTTCTCTGGATAGTTCTCTCTAGCTCCCCAAGACCGGGTTAGGCATGACTCACAGGTGTCCCGAGGCTTACACACGTTGTACTGTATTTGTTCTTTCTCCCACTGAAGTACATTTTTTAAGGTCTTAAACCATGCTTTGTTTCCCACTTAACCCCAGTACCCTGCCCAGTGCCTGACACATAGTATGCCCTCAATAAATGTATTCTGAATGCATTTGTATTCTGTTCCCAAGACAGCCCAGTGTAATAATCTACATTCACTAGATAATCTGTCTGTGACTAGAAGTAGTACAGTAACAAAGACCGAGCTCAATTGTCTGGTAGGATTTCTTTGTCCTTGCAGGTTTCTCAAAGTCCTTTAACTCTCAAGTAGTCGTTTTTCCTGATAGTAGACTTAACAGTAGCAGGAATTCTAGGCAACGGTACTTTCTTTGCAGATTACATTTGCTAACTGCAGGTAACAAATCAGGAAAATCAACTGCTGAGGTAACTACATTTTGTAACACCTGAGGAGGAAATGCTTATCAAAATGATCTTCACAAGGAGAACAGGGAGAACGATGAAGAATCTGCTGCTGCTGCTGCTGCTAATGACAACTATTAACATCAATAGCACTTCTATGTGTCATGCACTACTATAATCATTTTATGTGTCTTAATTCATTTCATACTCAAAATAATCATGTGGTAGGCATTAGATTATCCCCACTTTACATGCGAAGAAACTGAGACATGGAGCAGTTACTTCCAAGGCTACACAGCTAATGAATGAGTGGTACATCTGGCATTGGAACCCAGGCAACCTAATCTAGATCCTGTGCTCTGAACCATTATGTTAAATCAAACATACTGTATGCTGTACATATACACACATACACGTAGAAGACACAGAAGACAAACATACTGTATGTGTGTGTATATGTATGTACACACATGTACACACACACACACACACACACAGAGTCCCTGAAATGATTTTCTTTTCCAATAGATGACCTATCTCCCTTGTGAACAAAACCTGGGAAACTCAAAACACCTATAATAAAGCAGATATTTTCTTTTTTATAGCTAGCAGGCATACCTCAGCCACATTAAAATAATTTTTGGAATTAATCTGTTCAAGCGATGAGTTAGTATAAAAAAAAAAAGATTTGGGGTGCCTGGGTGACTCAATCAATTGAGCGTCCAACTTCAGCCCAGGTCATGATCCTGTGCTTCGTGGGTTTGAGCCCTGCATCAGGCTCTGTGCGGACAGCTCAGAGCCTGGAGCCTGCTTCAGATTCTGTGTCTCCCTTTCTCTCTGCCCCTCCCCCAACCCTGTCTGTCTCCCACAAATAAATAAACATTAAAAAAAAAAAATTTAAATGAGGTGCATAAAAGCACTTGTGATCCTGACACTATACTGAGAAACATGATCAGGTGGAGCAAATTGCCTTTCTATTTTGTTTATTTTCAGAACACTTCTTTTCGCAAGGACACAAAAAACACAATGAGAAACATTTTTAGGTTTCTAAATTTTAAGTACAGGCTGTCCATTTAGATTACTTCTTAGTCTAATTACCTCGTATATTGACAAAAGAAAAAGATCTGATGGTTGTTTGTAAGTTGCGATCCTATATTCTACTCTCTTCATCTTCCCTGAAATAGGACTCTCCTTTATGGACCAAATGGCACTTTTTATGAAGCCACATTTGCTTAAACATACATTTTATCTTTATCCCTTCTCAAGGCTACTGCCATAAGTGGATGAGAAGAAAAAAGAAAAAGGAAATGTACAATTCTACTAACTCAGCAATTTTTCATGAATTATATGTTTATCTAAAGGTAAAAGTCAAATTTTAACAAAAAAAATAACATGGGGACAATACTGCTAAATACGTTCTTTCCAGATGTATTATGCAAACCACATTTAAAATATTTTCCTTATATTTTTATTCAATGTAATGTTCATCCTTAAAAGGCCTGAATAGGCATCTTTTCCCAAAACATTTTTCTTTCTTTCCCTTTTTGATCTACTACTACCAGAATAATATTTAATATTTTGAGTTTTGTCTAGACCCAGCAAAACTTCACTGCAGTCTATGGCACAACAGATCTAAAACATTTCAAGAATATGCTGTACTTATTATTTGTGACACATTTACTATAAAACATAAGAATAACATTAGGAAGCGGTTTTAGTGGGGAAGAAAATGAAGCTAAACACTCAGTGTCCTAGTTGACAGATACATACTCAGATTTAGACCTGCACAATTTAAAAACGGTCAAAGTATTAAGCCACTGATAATGGGGTAGGTTCTCTGTATAACGATGAATATATCACCATTACAATGTTTTGATAAGATGCTGATGTTAAAAAAAATCATGTTTATGAGTTCTATGTACTACATCTCTTTAGCTAGTAGATTTTAAATAAAAATAATTCTTTTACTCCAGAGGTACTTAGTGTCTTTAGCCTACACAAAAGATCAATTTCTCATGAAAAAGACAAAAATTCAGGTGAAAGAATCAGCATTCTTTCTGGGTAGCTGGAGGGGGAAAAGGGGAAGAAATAAATTATGTCTGTCTACAAAGACTGTTTTGTTTCCCCACCATATTGTGTACCTTTTCTGAAGATAAAACAGGAGTAGTATGCAAAAAGTGAATTTACACTATAAAATGATTTTTAAATAGTCTAGATATAAGAGATGGAAGAGATGGAAAGTGATCTTTAATTAAAGGGGCATTAGCACTGCCGCAACATCTTTCAGAGTGAAAACTGTAAATCACATCTCTAGGGAACCATATGCAGAATATCTCAAATCACAAGGGTAAAGGAGAATTTATCATTTTAAATGATCAGTTTACCTTCCTTTTGTTATGGAAGTGCTTGGTAGCCAGATTCAATCTCTGGTGTTTTGCTATTCATATGGCACGGCTGAAGCAAACCCTGGTCTGGGGTTTTAGGAAAGGGTATAGGCTTTAAAAAACACACGGCAACACATGTGTAAAAACAGATGTTCCTTTTAAGTTATATTTTATACTAAATTTGTACTTTGTATCTCCAACAGGCTAGCCTCACGAAATGTGAAATGTTTATTTCTTGAACCAAATTATAAAAATCCATAGTGTCCAACGAACTTTCAAGCAGAAGTTAAAAACAAACCTGATGTTCTAATTTTACTTAGCTTATATATATATGGTAGTGCAGCTTCAAGGCTGCTTACTAATACATGAGTTAATGTTTAATTAACCCCCCCACATAGCAACTGAAAACTTTGAGACATATTTCCCATATTTATTTTGTACCCTTTGCAAGGTGGGACTTCTCATTAAGATGATTAGTAATTACATCACTCAAGTCACTCTACATAGCCCCACACACAATAAAGAGAGAAAAAAGCCAATCATTAGATAATGTAATACAGTACAGAACTTTAACAGCACTTACCCATTATAAGTGGTAGGAGGCGCAAATTGCAGATCCTTAGCACTTAACAAGCATTTCGAAATATTTTTACGATCAAAAAGAAATACATTTAAATCAATCAAGTTAATAGTACTGTGTGTTAAATCAAACCTTACCAGTTGCAGTGGCTGGTACATTAAGTTTGCTTAAGTGGTCTTTTTGTGCTTTTGCTAGCATGCATATTCTGTGAAATTCTTCTTTTAGATCCTGGAAAGTCTTCTCTATATAAGCCCTAGAAATGAATATTTTAAAATATGAAGCTTTATGTTTAAATATTTTCTATTGTCATTAAATTTACATAGCACCATTTTATGTACCACAAAATAATTACTGAAAGGTTAAAGTCAAAAAATTATTTTAAAATCCTAGAAAATGTCCCAGAGAACTACTCTAATGTTTGGAGAGCCAGGCACAAAGGCACAAAGTAAGCAGTAAGTTAAAAGTTCTAATACATAGATGTAGCACAGACTAGCATATCTACTTATTTATAAATCACACTTTTGCTGGCTGTCTCATTCTCACATTAGAAATTTTAATACATGGATTTTTGTTCTCAGTAAACATCTTAAATAGAAGAAAATGAAATGTTCCTCATTTCGATAATGTTTACGTTAAGATCTGTCCATATAACATAATATGGCCATAACACTTGGTCTATTGAAATATTAATACCTTTCATGGAATAAAGGAATGCCAAGACTCCTTGGTGAAGTTTCTTTTCTAGGAGAAGAAACCTCTTGTCTTCTTACCTTAAAGATACAAAATAATCACCAATTTAAATTGCTTCTAAACTCAAATGAGAATAGGTTAACAGAAAATACAATGGAAAATTCACCTCCGTCATTGAAACATATATGTAGGTAGCTTACAGATACATATCTTTCTTTTCTTTAAATAAGAATCATCAGGGAAAAAGGAAAACTGAGGCAGAAAAATAGGATGGAGACAAGAAGTATTTCAGGCAACTTCTGTAATTACTATTTCCAGTACTGACAATTTAAGAAGCACCTGACATGACCAGAAACCAGGAAAAAAAAAATCTGTGTATGTGTGTGTATTTACTTCTTTTCCATTATTGGTCTATAGGTTTAAATTAATGTCTTTGTATTTTGTTATAGATTCTTTGCTGAGGAATGCAGCTATGTAGAGAGGAAGAAAGAAAACCAGGCTACAGCACCTTAGCATTTAACAAGCATTTTACAGATAGTGCCATGATGTATTTAAGCTACTTTCTGAAGCTAAGTTCTTGCCTTTCACTCCCACCCTGTGGCTTATTCTGGTATTACATTCATTCTGACATTTAAAAGTCAACATTAAAAAACATGTAATACATCCACTGTATGGTTTAGATTTTTAAAAAATCTTTAATCATACTTAGAAAACTCTGTGTATGTTCTAAAGTCACAAATTGACAAATACAAAGATTTGAAGAAGTCTTAATATTATACAATCATAAATTATAATTCTACCAAACCTGCATAGGTCTTGTTTAAGTTCAAATGAAACCAGTGGTCATTTATATTTAGTGACTTTTTAAGATTTAAGATCATTGTAGCCATTATTAAAGTGGATGATTTTACTTCATTGTTTCTTGTCATCTGAGTATAACTCTTTTAATCTTGCTTTTCGAAAAGTTCCTTCAGTTTCTTAGGAGTCTCATTTGTTCTTTAAGAAAAAGACTTGATTCCAGTTTGTTTTTTTAAATTAGTATCTTCTCCAATTTATTTCAGTTTATTGCTCTACTTCTCCAGCTTTTTCTAAATACCAGTGTTGGCTTAACATTTCTAAAATAGAGTATTCCTTTAATTAGTAAAATGAAATCTCAGCAACCCAAACAATTTGTGATTTTATATATTATGTTGTCAGACTGAGGTAACAAAAAGATCATTTGCTGCTGCATACTTTTTGTCTGGCAAACACTTAGGCCAGGTCTTCTTCTGGATGAAAAGTGTTTTACTGAGCTTACAAAGCAGTCACATCAGAAGACATTTTCACATTCACAGTTTGTTTTTAAAAGCAGTAGACAAGGTTTTTCTTTAGTGTTATGTGCAATTAAAAAACACTCAGTGGATTTTAGTGTGTACTAGGAAGAGAGGCGACATTTTAAAGATAGCCAATCATTCAGGATGCTATAAGTAGGAAAGCAAACTTTGAAAAGATACTATATTAAGGGGTGCCTGGCTGGCTCAGTCAGTAGAGCATGTAGACTCTTGATCGTGGGGATCATGAGTTCAAGCCCCATGTTGGGTGTAGAGTTTACTTAAAAAAAATAAAATAAGGGGTGCCTGGGTGGCGCAGTCGGTTAAGCGTCCGACTTCAGCCAGGTCACGATCTCGCAGTCCGTGAGTTCGAGCCCCGCGTCAGGCTCTGGGCTGATGGCTCGGAGCCTGGAGCCTGTTTCCGATTCTGTGTCTCCCTCTCTCTCTGCCCCTCCCCCGTTCATGCTCTGTCTCTCTCTGTCCCAAAAAAAATAAATAAAAATGTTGAAAAAAAAATAAAAAAAAAAATAAATAAAATAAAAGATATTATATTAAATCTGTATCAACAAAATCAGAGAAGAGGTAATATTAAGAGAATAGAAACACTTGGCAATTTAATGTTAAACAAATCATAATATGTGATTAAATAAAATGACTAATCTTCTTTTAAAATTTACTACTAGAAATCCTGAATATGAAACAAAATTATTTTATCACAAGCCAGAAAGAACCAAAAAGAAGCACAGTTGACCCTTGAACTATGGGGTTAGAAGTGCCAACCCCCATGTATAAAACCCATGTATAACTTCTGACTCCCCCAAAACTTAATTACTAATAGCCTACTATTGACCAGAAGCCTTACAATAACATAAATAGTTAACACATATTTTGTATGTTATATATATTACATACTGTATTCTTACAATAAAGTTAGCTAGAGAAAAGAAAATGTTATTACAAGAATCACGAAGAAGAGAAAATTACATTTACAGTAGTGTAGTGTGTTTATGGGGAAAAATCCACATATAAGTGGACCCAATCAGTTCAAACTTGTGTTGTTCAAGGATTAACTGTACTCTAATTTTAAACCTAAAAATGAAGATATTTACATAAAGTAGTGAAGACTATTCCAGTTCCAAAGTACTGATTTTGGAATCAGTACTTGGAATGATTGCTTCTTATGTTAAAAAGAAACCTTAAAAATTGAGGGGGTGGGGGTGGCGATGAGAAGAAGGTGAAGGAAAAGACAGGAAAAGAATGATAAACTTGTGTATGGTTTGGTAAATAACCTGTGACAACCTACTTGTTTGTCGTTTAGATTTGATAACTGGTGTGGGTGAATTAATTTATCCAGAAAAGACTCCTCAGGTGTATTGGTAGGGGGTAAAGGGAGGACTCTCTTATTAAGAAATTTCCACAAAGTATGTAAATTTAAGGTCTTCAGCTTCTTTGGGATTAGGAATACAGCCCTGCTTACTGTTATCTTTGTTACTGTTATTGAAGAAAAATACTACGATTGTACTACACAATACACTGCATCTTCTATCATTCACACCAAATACATCTCTTGATATAGTTCAAATGAAAATTTTAGGTTTCCAGCATCCTAAGAAAAAATTTTAAAAGGGGCCTTTTAACATGTTAGCTCTGCAAACAAACAACAAAATTGGCAAACAGTTCTCCGACACTGTGAAGCAGGGTTTTATCTAGAATGGGTGTAGCATGTCAATGCTATTTTCCATTGTAGCTATCTGACACAACTTTCTGAAAACAATCATTTATACCTCAAAGGATGTAGAATTAGTGTAGTCAATGGCAGCTCCAACATTTCTCCCAGAAACTCAAGACTTGCTTTTCAATGCCAAGTTAATTTACTTAATAAAGACTATGCAGTTTGTTGAACATCCCAGAGAGTAAATAAACATTAAAGGAGGTAACTTGTAGTTTTCGTTCTATTCTCAAATATTATCCAGGCGGACCCTGCACTGCAGGAAGCTGAAGTTACTGCGACTTCAAATAAGAAAGCAAGGGAACTTTGAACATTATATTTTAGGAGATTTTAAACGTTAAATCATTCAACAAATGAGTTTATTTTGAGGTACTAAAACTTAAAATACTTAACATTATAAACTGTTCCAAGTACTAGTTTGGAAATGCCGAAGTTGTGGAATGAATACTGAAATAAGAGCTTTACACGTCGTACTTTTCATTTACACTTCCACTATGGCGCTGGAGAAGTCATTCAACTAAATCATTACGATAAACCCATTTGAAACAGTTGAAAGATGTTGTGAAATGATTCCTTAAATTGCCTCTTATGTGAATTGGGAGAATTTTGTTTTAGTGTAAATCAATTTAAGTTTCTCATAGATGGGTATCATATTAAAAATATATGCTCCAGGGCCAGCTGAATATGCAATGATACTTAAGAAGGAAAAAGAAAAAGCGGCTAATATTTTTGTTAGTCGAAAACCAGGTTTATTCTTAATGCACAGATAATGGAAAACATTTTTGTGTTGGTCTGGGATCTGGCAGATATCAGCATCTTAAAGAAAGAAATGTACACTTTCCCTAATTCTTGCCTTTATAAAATATTTAGCACAAAAGTGAAAGTATTTTATTCCTTTTATAAACTGATTTGAAAAATAAAGAAATGACTCACAATAACCAAAATATGGATTTAACTTAAGTGTCTGTAAATGGATGAATGCTAAAGAAAATGTAGTGTGTGTGTATACATACATATATATATAGTACAGTTGAGTCTTGAACCATATCAGTTTGAACTGTGCAGGCCCACTTCTATGCAGATTTTTTCAACAAATACAGGGCAGTACTGTAAATGTATTTTCCTTACGATTTTCTTAATATTTTCTTTTGTCTAGCTTATTTTATTATAAGAATACAATATATAATACATATGCAAAATATGTGTTAGTCAACTGATAACAGTAAGGCTTCTGGTCAATAGTAGGCTATTAGTAGCTATGATTTGGGGAAGCCAAAAGTTAGATGTGGATTTTCAACTATGTGGGGAGTCAGTGTCCCTAACTATATATCTATATATATCTATATCCACACACATACATAATAAATAGATCAACCTTAAAAAAGGAAGGAAATCAGGTCATTTGAGAAAACATGGATGAACCTGGAGGACATCATGCTGCATGACATAAGGCAGGCACAGAAAGACAAATTTGCATGATCTCACTTATATATGGAATCCAAAGAAGCCAAAATCATGGAAGTGGGGAGTAGAATGGTGGTTGCCAGGGTTTCGGGGTGGGGGAAATGGGGGGGGATGTTGGTCAAAGAGTAGAAAGTTTCAGTTATGCAGGATAAGTTCTGAAGATCTAATATAGAGCATGATGATTATAGTTAATACTATTACACTGTACACTTGAAACTTGCTAATAAAATAAATCTTATATGTATTCATCACAATGGAAAAAAAGATAACCACGTAAAATGATGGATATGTTGGCTTGACTATGGTAATCATTTCATAATGTATATATGTATCAAAGCACCATATATACTAAAAACATATACAATGAAAATTTTTTAAATGTTTACTTATTTTTGAGAGAGAGAGAGACAGAGAGAGAGATAGAGTGTGAGCGAGGGAGGGGCAGAGAGAGAGGTAGACACAGAATCTGAACCAGGCTCTAGGCTCCAAGCTGTCAGCACAGAGTCCGATGTGGGCTCGGACCCATGAACTGTGAGATCATGACCTGAACTGAAATTGCATGCTTAACTGACTGAGCCACCCAGGCGCCCCTATGCAACTTTTATTTGTCAATTATACCTCTATAAAGCTGGGGGGGAAATGCAATAAAATTTAGACTCAAAATCATTTTTTTTTCTTAAAAATTTTAAGCAACTGAAGTCAGCAGAATTAAATTGTTATGCAACTTTTAAAGATAATACTAAATTCATTAATACAATGTATACTTTCTCATATGAAATTTAAACTTTAAAAGGCTAATATTGAATAAAGGTGGTAAGTTTGCAATGATACATATTTGAACTACAGCAATGACTATCATTCTATTCCAGTGTTCCTATCAAAGATGTCCTCTAAAATTTAGTTAAGATGCAGAAGGAATATTTATTTTTAGGTGGCTCAAGCAACTGTATGTAGCCACTATTGGATTTTGTTTCTGGATGAGGCCTAATAGAATTATTCTTTTATTTTACTTTATTTTTTTAACTTAAAAATGTTATAGATATATATACATACACACACACACTTTTTTTTTTTTTTTTTTGAGAGGGAGAGACAGAGTGTGAGCAGGGGGGTGGCAAAGAGAGGGAGACACAAAATTTAAAGCAGGCTCCAAGCTCTCAGCACAGAGCCCCACGCCAGGCTCGAAATCACGAACTGTGAGATCATGACCTGAGCTGAAGTCGGATGCTTAACCTACTGAGCCACCCAGGTGCCCCAATAGAATTATGCTTTTAAAACAGAAAAGAGAACTACGCTCTTACTTGGAACAATATAATTCAAGAAATGAGCCAAGGTGAGATAGGATGGATTAGTAAAGGAAATATAAACTGTGGAATAGTTATAAATACTAGCTTGATAAAGTTTTCTACAGAAAAAGGAGAAATAAATGAGCAGCGTAAAAAGAAACTGAAAATAATTTACTTATCACTTAGGTTACTGAAAGTAAGAATGAAATGAAAGGAGAAACTAAGGTTGAGTATTTTCTTACCAGTTTTAGATATATTTAGACAAAGATATGGTAAAGTCAAGCACTGAATATGATCTAAATAGGGAGAAAGTGAGAATAGGGCTATGACAAAAGAGATTAAGGTGGAAACGCGAACAAAAAATTACAAAAAAAGAGATCTGATGAAAGTACAAAAGCATAGTAAAAGGTAAACAAAAAATACAAGAAAATTGTATTTATGAGTATTTGCGGCCGTGTGAAATCTATGGTTCTCTCACCCTCATTAATATTATTGAAAATCTAGCAAAGCAAGAGGAACACAAATCCTATGAGTCTCATCTGCTTGGCATGGCAGAGTATGCCAGGTAAACCCACTGCCAGTGCAGGAACAATTTCAAGGCAAAATGGGATCCATTCCAGAGTTCTGAAGGAAGCAGCAATAAAATAAACAATATAAGCATGAAGTTAAATACCCCAATTACTTCCAAGATCTTTACAGGATTCTGGTTTAATATAAATACCCCCAAATCACTATCAATTCTACAGTATTCTTTTAAAAAAGTTAAAATCCTTTACTAGTAGTAACACAACGACTATGGTTTCAATTCTATTATGTTAATTTGAAGCAGAGTGAGATTAATACTTTCCTATCATCTGCCTTTGGAGTCTTCACTGTGTATTAGGTTCCTTCTGCACACATCTTTCTGAATTTCTTGGAGAGCCCGACGCAGGGCTCGATCCCACGAACTGTGAGATCTCGACCTGAGCTGAAATCAAGAGTCAGATGTTTAACTAACTGAGTCACCCAGGCACCCCTGAATTTATTTTCTTAACAGGAAGAAATATTGAATTGTGGGGATGCCTTTTTATGAAAAATAGAAAATGAATACCTTAAACGACCACTTAAAAAAAAAATAAGATAACCCATTCCCCTCACCCCTTCTCCAAACACTACATTTAAAACAAACTGATGTGGGAAAACCCTCTTCATTAGCCACAAATTTAATGTTACAGCATTGTCATGGTAAACAGAAAATACCTTCATGAAAGTAGCTGTTACTTAAGCAACTTGTATATATTAATTATTTAACTTAATCCACATAATCTTGTAAATTAGGTACTTTAATTTTAAAGTTTGCTGTAGCAAATAAGGCTTTGGAGAGGTAAATGATTTGCCTACAGTTCGGTACGTGGGGTAGCTGCAGTTGGAACCCTTATCACTGTATGATCTTAACTTCTCCAGTTGAGAGAGGGCTTGGCTGCCAGAGAAGTTCAGTAGTGGGTATCTAGCATGGTGAGGTAGATATAGAATGGTGACATTTACACACTGTACCAATGCAAACTAATTTTAAGCTTCTAAAACTTGTCATACAACAAATACATTTTTCACTGACTAGTGATAAGCCAAGTTTTGATGTTTAAATTTTGCCTGGGAAAAAACCTTTGGTATGGCTGTGTGTGTGTGTGTGTGTGTGTGTGCGCTCAAGAATGTCCAAGTAGAAATTTACATTTAAAAATAACCCAGATAGATTTACCCAAATTCTGTCAAACCAGTTCACTTGCTGACAGAAGTAATCTGGCAATAGTTTTTCTTAACCAAAACTTCACAGTTCAAATATTTCTCAAACTTACTATTAGAAGTTAGCCATTTGACAAAGAATGACAATGAGGTATCTTCTTGTTAATTCTATCCTCTCAAAACCTGAACTCTCTTCCTGACTTCTCATCTCCCAGTAGAGGACTAGGCATAGTTTTAGTAGCTGATTTAAAACCCTTGCCTGATAATTTCACTATCTAGATCTACTCAGAGTTGGTGTGTTCCCTTGAAAGTGGGTCACGTGGGGCGCCTGGGTGGCGCAGTCGGTTAAGCGTCCGGCTTCAGCCAGGTCACGATCTCGCGCTCCGTGAGTTCGAGCCCCGCGTCAGGCTCTGGGCTGATGGCTCAGAGCCTGGAGCCTGTTTCCGATTCTATGTCTCCCTCTCTCTGCCCCTCCCCTGTTCATGCTCTGTCTCTCTCTGTCCCAAAAATAAATAAACGTTGAAAAAAAAAAATTTAAAAAAAAAAGAAAGTGGGTCACGTTTTACTGACTCTCCACATGTTGAGTAATTTTGGACTGTACCCTGAACACTGAATACGTTGTGGAGACGTTATGCTACATGGTGCCAAAAGTGGTGATGATTTTGTTTTTGCAGGCACTTGGTTAGGCTTAGATTCCAAACTGTCACTCCTTTCAAGAAGGGTAGTTCAGATTTCAGATCAGTCCTTTTTAAGCTTTAGCTGCAAACTGCTTTATTTGCTCAGCACATCCATGGGCTCTGGGAACAGCCAGAAACTTGAGCTGAATCTAAACACAGAGCTTATGGTTCTCCTTCCTTCTCTGGCTCTCTCCTCTTTGGGGGTCCTTCCCTCTCCCTGGTGGCTATGCTTCTTCTGAACTCATTCTCTTTCCTGATTCTTCCAGCCTGAAGGATGGTGGGCTTTCTATTGGAATTTCAGCCACTGCAACTATGGCCATTCTCAGGACAAAACTATAGAAAACTGGGAATTTACTCTGAACTGATTACTTGCTCCACATTTTGACTCCTCTCTAAAATATGCAAAGTTCAGTGTCCAGTTTCTCAGGGAGTTGTTCTTGTATATGTTGCTAGAGTTAATACTGTTATTTGTAGAGGGATGGTTAAGTACTCATTCTTCTGTAACAGAAGCTCCAACTAGCAAACTCAGGGTTTGTTTTTTTTTAATCCCTTCATTCTTCTGAGATTTACCATGGTTTTCCAGAGATGTCTTCATCACTAATCCAAAGGCTTCTCTTAAAACTCTCATTTTGTTCACTGCTCATTTGACAGTATTTCACACTACTGACCATATCCTCCTCCTTGAAACATTTTTTGGCTACCAGTATAACATGCTATTTAGGTTTTCTACTTAAAGTTTGATATTTTCATTGGCTTCTCTTCCTAGGCCATAAATGTGGACATTCTCTAAGGTTCAGACATGGGTACACTGTTCTTCTCTCATTATATACTTTTCTTATCATTCATTCTCATGTCAATTCTATTGAGTATTCATTTCCTACAGTCTGTATTTTCAGGCCTATCCTCTCTCTTGATAACCACTCTCATCTCTTTTGAGCCAATGGATTTTCACTTGTTCTGTTATCTACTGTAGACCGAGTTTTAAAACCTAACCTAATTACCTTTTCCTCAAATATAGTTCCTATTTCTAATCTTCATTCCCCCCCCCTTTTTTTTTTAATATAAGGCTGTTCTCCTTAGCATCAAAAATCTTAGGGCAAGATAAAATCTTAAAGAAAGTGAGGTAAGGCTTTCCTGACATAGCAAAATCCAAAACAAAACTGTAGGTCTGACAAAGAGCAATAAAATGCCAAGATCTATTATCTTTCTTATGTCAAAAAAGAATAGACATTTATCAAAAAAGTAGGAAGGAGAGAGTTTTAGATTCAGCTTTAGAAAAAAAGTTATTACCACTTTGTCCTTAGGACAAGAGGCGAAGCAAGAGCTAGGGGTAGGACTTGGGACTCCAAGGCTGCAGCATGGAAAAAGAGAGGAGAGAATGTTTAAACAGCTACAGCAAGAAGGAAAGCAAGAGTTATCATGGCTATTTGGCCATCCAGCATAAATTAATTTCAAATGACACTTCTGGGGAATATGGACAAGTCAGTGAGCAACATTATGTGGATGCAACGTATAGGGAAACACACTGTCCTTAATGTTAAATAGTGAAGAGCAATTAGGGATAGAAGTACTGAGTAAACCCATCCAATATGGCCGTTATGGAATTACTCAGAGGAAAACTGAGTTGGAATACAAAAATCACACCACTGCTGACAAAATGGGAGAGAGAAAATAAAAGACACCCATCTTTGATAGAAAAATTTTTCAGAGAAAACGTCAGGTTTCATAACATAGCAAGTAAGCAGCAGAGTTCAGAGAGTATAACATATTAGGTACAAATGAAAAATTGGGTGAGCCTTCCCTGCCTCTCCCCCACCAAATTCTAGAAATATCTTTTTTTTTTTTTTTTTTTTTTAATTTTTTTTTTTTTTTCAACGTTTATTTATTTTTGGGACAGAGAGAGACAGAGCATGAACGGGGGAGGGGCAGAGAGAGAGGGAGACACAGAATCGGAAACAGGCTCCAGGCTCTGAGCCATCAGCCCAGAGCCCGACGCGGGGCTCGAACTCACGGACCGCGAGATCGTGACCTGGCTGAAGTCGGACGCTTAACCGACTGCGCCACCCAGGCGCCCCTAGAAATATCTTAAAGGGGACTACAAATCTGGTAAGAAGTTGTTAAAATACAATATTGGGGAAAATGCTAGCTAGAGATTCTGCGGTTAAATGAAGCGAAGTGGTTTTCTTACTGCTGATTTCAGATCCTTTAATACATTCTTATGCCTTTAAAATTCATCAGAAAGAGTACACAGTATGCAGCACTTTACAGGTCTGGGGTTCTGTGGAACACTTCAGGAAATGTATCAGGTACCACACTATCTTTTAACAGATGAGAGTCAAAATTCAGTTTGCTCCAGACTTAATATATTAGGTATAGCTAAGTAACTGGGAGCAGTTTACAGATATCATGACTTAGTGTATAAAGATGTAGCTCTCTGGGCTCAGACCTAGTTTGCAGTGACATGGCTAAACACACCAAGGTCGGAATCACCGGTAAATATGGGACCCATTATGGTGCCTCCCTTGGGAAAATGGTGAAGAAGACTGAAATAAACCAGCATGCCAAATACACGTGCTCCTTCTGTGGCAAAACCAAGATGAAAAGATGAGCTGTGGGGATCTGGCATTGTGGTTCTTACATAAAAACAGTAGCTGGTGGTGTTTGGACCAACATCACTTCTGCCATTACAGGAAAGTCAGCCATCAAAAGACTACGGAGTTGGAAGACCGGTAGAAGCTCCACCATTTGAAACATTGTTAGCCTATAATAAATGGGTAATGTATGTAACAACAACAACAAAATAAAGTATAAAGATGTAAAACAATTAGTTATCTAATAAATGTGAAAATGATGAACAAGCAGTATGACTTCCATACATAAATAAGGGTTCCTGAGGGGATGTTAAGAGTATTCTTAAAGTATGACGTTTTTTCAATAGAAGGAAAAGTAAGTAACTTACTGAGAAAAAGGCAATATTTTTCTAACAGAAAATTATAATCTAGTAAAACAGTGGTTCTCAAAATAAGGTCTAGGATCCCTGGAAGTCCTGAGATTCTTTCAAGGGATCTACCTTTGGGAAAGAAATCTGCCTGGGCCCTGAGTGTCCCTACATTTTTGCTGTGTATGCCAAGAATATAAGGCTCTGATTGTTCTTTACCTGGGATATTTCTGAGGACTGTGTTTGCAGAGGGCAAACATGAAAGCTAATGTCTCTCTTGGACAATGAGCATGCTACTTACTGCTTGCTGTAAAATGACCCATCTCCCAAGCTCAGTGTTCCTCACTTTTAATGCAACCCATTACATACGTAGGCATCCATCTGGGTCTTACCACGTTACCCTTCCCTCTTCCCTGGAGGGACCAACACAAATAATGATGCTCTTGCTGCTTATGTGCTGTGTATAACAAAGATTTTTTTCTGATTCAAGAGCCTTGTGTCTTATTACAGCATCTCTGAGGCAGTAACTGGCTAACTTACTAGCTCGTGGGTAGTGTAAAATCAAATCCCTGACCCTGACATATATGGCGTCAACTATTATCACCATACTATTAGATGTTATTTGTTTTTTTTACTCTTTTGATATTTATATTGATGATGCAAAAGCAATGGTGAGTAAAACTGCTAGTGCCTGAACATATCAAGGCCATGACACAAAACTGGAGTTACCGTTCTCTTTAATGCCACATACTCAGTAAAAAAAAAAAAAAAAAAAAAAAAATCCTTGGGGTCCTGAAATGTCTCCTTGATGAGATAGTAAAAATTATTAATTTTATTAAATTTTGATCCCAAGTTAATAGTTTTTAAATACTGTGTGAGACAAAATAGGAAATACACACAAAGGACTTCTATCTCATACCAAACTACAAGGGTTGTCTTGGGGAAAAGCACTGGTTCAACTGTTTGAGAGTTGCAAGCTGAACTAGTCACTTTTTTAATGGAACACCATTTTCACTTGAAAGAATGACTGACATGCATGCTATGGTTATTCAGACATTCTCAAAAGCAAATGAAGTTAGCCTCTCACTTTATAGAAAACTGACAAGATTTGTTGTCCATGAAAAAAATTTTAGAAAGTGAAAATTAAAATCTTGGGAACTGTGTACCCCTTATAGTAAGCTTGACAATTGCCCAATACTTAAAAAGACTTTTATGATGAGATCAGTGATGATGTTAAATGTGATTTTTAAATATCATAAGTCAACATTTGCAAGATCTGCAATAGCACAGTGAACCAGTATTTTTCAAATGACCGATTTATAATGCTACAAAATCATATAGGTAAAAGATAGATCTAAAGATAGACAAGATAGACCTCTGGCTTTTAATGCAGTAGAAAAGTTCATTGGTTTCAGCTTTTATATTGCAATTGACAAACTACTACTTACTGAATTTTGGTATAGTATCAAAGGAGAACAGCCACAATTTCTAAAAAGGTTATTAAAATATTATTCTCTTTCCTAACTACGTGAACTACTATATGAAACAAGATTTTCTTCAGATAATTCAACCAAAAAAACCAAAACAATAAAAAAACACAACAAATCACACCAGGTCCAATGCAGAAGCATTTTATAATGTTGAAAAACAAATGTCTTCAAAACAGATTTTGAAATTAGGATGACAGATAATAATATGAGAGAAACTAGATTGTTTTGGGGGGCTAGTCCTAACCTACTGAGGCTGAGAGAATAGACTTTCATGCTTGGGTCAAGAGAAATCAGGGCTGAACAGAATATACTAACTCTTGGTTTGTGGCCTCTGGAGAAGAGTAGAGAAAAGAAAAATGGGAAATGCGAGGAAGAGCTTAATAGGGGGAAATGAGGGGAGAAAAACCATACCAGAAATAATCAAATCTGCTTAGAAGCCTGGGAAGAGAATTTAAGAAGTGATATGCCACTTCTCATTTTTTTCTCCCCTTAAAAATTATTTCCAGTATTATAAAAACAAAAACTCTAAAATGATGTATTGAATTAAAAAAGAGACCCAGAACAGGAAAGGGTTAGGATGGATTAATAACTCAGATTTGGAAACAATCAAAACTGCAACAGAAGTTTCAATATATTGAAATATTCAAAATATTGAAATGTTTTGGATATTAATATATATTTTTTTGTTTCTTAAAATCTGTGATACATTTATTATAACACTTTGGGAAAAAACTCTGAACTTTGATGAATGAGCTGACTCAAGAGGATTTTTCTGCCTTCTAATTATTATTCTACCAGATAATCTGTAAACAAAAGCTGGTCTCCAAAGAGGAGTAATACAGAAATGTAATACTTTGAAAGAAGGTATATTCAATCCAGTCTCTAGAAACAACTTAGAGGGAATAGGACATTTGCTGTGACTGAGAAGACAGGGTGCTCACATACATTTCTCCAATACTACATAAGCCTCAGCTTAGGCTGGCACGTGCCATTGTATAGAGGGTACATCCCTATTTTTATCTAATAAAAGATGATAAAAAGAGAAGCTTGAGCATTAAAATATAGTCATTTTTTTAACAAAGTTGAGTAATGAACATTAAGTGAATTTATTTCAAGTTCCTCTCTTAGAAAAGGTAGTGTTTAGACAATGTAACCAAATTTGACTTTTCCCACAGAAATCACTTGATGGTTACATAGCTTGACAAATGGTCTAATTTCTAACTTTCATTCAAATGATGAAAAAATATTTATCATATACCTGTATATCACAGTCTATTTTTTTCCAATAAATATGTATATTTTAAATCAGTTTGGTACATGATACAGATTGGTTTTACAGTTTTTAATGGACTAAAATAAACATTTCTAAATATAGTAGTGTCTGCTTATGTAACAAATATCTGTAAGGTAAAATAAGGTATTTGAATAGAACTACATCCACATGAGCAAATAAGAGAAGAAAAAGCTGAAAAGGTTCCTATATACCTTCTGGATTAAAAAAACACAAATTATTAATGGCTGAAGATAGTAAACTGCTAAAGGAAGGGGGAAACAGTATGCAAGTTCTATTGTAAGAGCTCTTCGTGCAAAACTTAACTGGTTTCATATTATGGTTTTGTTGTTAGAGCAGTATTCAAAATTATAGATGAGAGGCTTTATCAGCTACACTTTCACAAAAACTGCTATATGCATTGAAAGAAACGTGTGGCAAGGTATTATTCATAATATGACAGTCTATTATAAAGCTTTTATAATGCTTATAAAACCAGGTACTTGGACAATATATGGCAAGTTGGCCAACAAACTTAGTTGAAAAGACCTGCAATAGAAAAAAGGAGAAGCTGGGGCACCTGGGTGGCTCAGTTGATTCAGCATCTGACTCCTGATCTCAGCTCAGGTCATGATCTCACGGGTTTGTGAGATCAAGCCTTGCATCTCTGCGCTGACAGCATGGAGCCTGCTTGGGATTCTCTCCCTCTTTTGTCCCTCCCCCGCACTTGTGCAAGCTTGTGTGTGCACTCTCTCTCAAAATAAATAAACATTAAAAAAAAAAGGGAGAAACTATAGGGGGCCTAAACTCAGATACAGATCCCTAAGTGGGAGCTGCATCTGAAATCCATAGTATATGACAAATGAACACTGCAAGGATGGGGATATCATCTAAGACCTAGACTTGTGAGGCCAGTTTTATAAGTTACAAAAGTTCAGAAAGTAAAGCAGCATTAAAGTTCATACACTGTCTGTTGAAACTGTCATGCATAACAACTGGAGGAACACACCAATGCCTCTCAAGGACCATCTATAGAATAAGGTAACAAAATAGTAGGGAGCATTCTGTCTTCTGAAGCCATGATTATGTCATTTTAAAAAGGTTATAGTAGGGGCACCTACTATAGTCAGGTAAGTGTCTGACTCTTGATTTGGGCTCAGGTCATGATCTCACAGTTTGTGAATTCGAGCCCCGTGTTGGACTCTGCGCTGACAGCATGGGACCTGCTTGGGATTCTCTGTCTCCCTGTCTCTCTGTCCCTCCTCTCTTTGTGTGTGCTCTCTCTCAAAATAAATAAATAAACTTAAAAAAAAAAGCTTATAGTAAATGAAATTGATCTTTCAAAATCATCAGTTTTACCTTTCAGTTATGTATGTATTATGTATGTATGTATGTAATCCTGCACCCAGTGTGGGGCATGAACTCATGACCCTAAGATCAAAAGTTACACACTTTACTGACTAAGCCACCCAGGCACCCAGATTCAGTTTACATAATGTTCTCCAAAGTGGTCTTGAATAATCTGAGCTCGTATCTAGAAATTATTCTTTTCCCATTAAAATCTTGCAGAAAATTAGGTTTTCATATTCTATGCACACAGTACCAAAACATAGGCACATAAGAATATGTTTTCTTTTCTCTCCTTGAACTAAATGTTGATCCCCTGCTCAAGCCTACCTTTTAGCTCACTGGGAATTTTATTTTTAAATTAAGGTCCTATATGTTTTATCTGTACCATAAAATTATAATTAGCATTTCATTTTATCATATAATTAAGACTTCACATTGACTTACAATGTTTGCTAATTGCTTTGGGGTCCAAATCTTTGTTTCTCCAATCAGACTACATGGCTCCTTAAAGTTAGAGACGGATCATGTCTCATTCTTTTTTTGTACTCCTGTCAATGATTAGCAAGACTAGGCAAATAGAAGGAGTTCAACAAATACTTCTTGTCTAAGTGATTGACAAGTGAATTTTTAGACATCAGCTCTCTTCAAACATGTCAGAGCCTTTATATTCACTAGAATTACCAGGTACAGCACATCTTATTTCCTTAATGTTAGCACTGATGGCAGCTCCACGGCTACATCATTGTTTTACTCTTCAAAACCCACAAAATCTTTGCTGCTCCTTTATGCTACGGTCTATCTACCGATCTAATCACAAGAATGGCGACATGAGGGATGGGCCAACTGTCTAACTGGCATCTTTCCGTAATAACTGCATTCTTTGTATTTTTACACTTTTGCTTAAAGCATGTAACTCAGATGAAAAAAGACATGTATAAAGAACAAATGAGAAATACATACATAAAATCAGAAACAAAGCAGAAAATCAGCTCTTTGGACACATGATCTCTATGTTAAAAAACAGAAGTTCAAATAAACTCATATTACACTTTGTATCCTAGATCCTAGACTCTGAAATGACCTTACAATATTCAGTAACGTTGATTTTGGTTATTAAATCAAAACTTTAAGCCAGCATCGACAATATTTCTTTGTTCTTCCAGTGGCTGGCAGTGTCAGGTACATAGCAGTTCAGTCACTGGACGAGTGAGCGAAGAAAATTTACCAGTATCACCAAATTCTTCTATGTATTCAATATCATCACTCCCTATACATTTTCTTGCATCCCAACATTCTATCTAGACTCTTGTGTAACTTCCAAAAAAAATACTGTAGGATAGAAAGATGAGGGCAAACAATTTTTGTCAAACCCTGGACACCTAGAATAGTATTCAGTTTGGCAACTGAAGTGCCTCTCAGAAGCAGTATTATAAAAATCTCTTATTTCCAAGATCTTAAAAATGATCCAGTATATTACAATCCTAGTTTTTAAAAAAGTGAATTAAACAATGCCAATTTATATCTACATTAAGAAACACAATTTGTTATTTAAATAACTGCTCTCATGACATATGCTACTGTGTCTGACAATGGTGTTCTATAAACAAGAGATAGTTTTGTCAAGAATAAGTGTGTGCATTTTTTTGTTGATTTTCTACATATAAATATTTTCAATTTTCAAAACTGGTTATAAAAAAAGAAAACGTAACAACAGGCAATAGTTTCTTGGTTCTCTAAAACACTGTTCAGCTGTTCTCTGGAAAGTCTACATTCACGTCAGAATTTTTGAAATTGTTTTTTTTTTTAATTTTTTTTTAACATTTATTTATTATTGAGAGACAAAGAGAGACAGAGCACGGGCATGGGAGGGGCAGAGAGAGGATGAGACACTGAATCTGAAGCAGGCTCCAGGCTCTGAGCTGTCAGCACAGAGCCCGACGTGGGGCTCAAATCCACAAACCGCGAGATCATGACCTGAGCCAAAGTCGGATGCTTAACCAACTGAGCCACTCAGGCGCCCCAGAATTTTTCAAATTGTTAAGATGAGAAGCTATGATATTTGTTTCTTCTGAGATTAACACTGATAGGATTCAGGAAGCTGAATTTACTATTAAATTCTGCCAAGGTCCTTGACTTTTCATTAGTATTTATCATATAAATCAAATACTACACACCACACCCTGATCTATGGTACCCTCTCTGTATGCCACAATCTACCATCCTGTGATGCTTTTAAAATACATGTACAAAATCTCTGGTACTCCTCCTTTCAAGAAGGGGAGCGTATTTCCTTGCCTCTGAAGCACTTTGTGACTTATTTCTAATGAGCAGAATAAAGTGGAAGTAAAGGTATGTGATTTTTAGAAACTAGGTCATGTAAAGCACTGTGGCTTTCTTGTTGCTCTCTTCTCTTGGATCTCTTACTCTCTTACTTTGAGGAAATTATTGGCCAGGTTGTGAGAAAAGGCCATGGAGATGTCGCCTGCCAACAGTCATTTGAGTGAGCCATCTTGGACGTGGATCCTCCAACCATGCCAAGCCTTCAGATGACTGAAGCCCTTGCCCACATCCTAACTTCAGTCAAATGAGATCTTGAACCAGAACTACCCAGCTAAGTCACTTCCAAATTTCTGACCCACAGAAACTGAAATAATAAATATTTGTTGTTTTAAGTTGTTAAGTTTGGGCATAAAATTCGGGGTACTTTGTTGTATGATAGATAACGCAATGACCCCTTTGCCAAAACCGTATCTCCTCAAGAAAGACTGTGCAAACTATGGTGGTATATGAGAAGTGAAATTCAGGTTTTCCACTAAACTGAGTACTTTTTCTCTAATGTCTCTAAACTAAAGCAGAGTATTAAGGGCCACCCAATTATACAAGCTCTGCTGTCGTGACTTCCTTATAGAAAGTCCTTTTAGAAGTCGAAGAATTCTTGCATGTTCTTTGTGGAGGAGTACCATGAACAGAGGCCGATCTACAAATTTCATGTTTCTCAAATAAAATTTTCTAAAAGGGCTTTTTTCCCCTCAAATACCCTTTTCCTCTGCTTTTTGTCTCATTTTCCAGGGCAGCCTGGCATTATGGCATTATTTCCTCAAAGTAAGAAAGTAAGAGATCCAAGAGAAGAGAGCAACAAGAAAGCCACATCATTTGCCATAATGCCATAATGTCATTTGTTGCTGTCAAATATCCTAACCAAATCCTGAACAAAATAAATAGTCAAAAGAAAACAAATCCTCAAACAACTCACCAAACAGAAGGAGGAAAGGACTGTGAGCGGTTAGCAGTAGCTTCCTTGTGTTATTGGTTCAAAGCATTTCTATTAACTTATTCTTTACAGAGGCTAGGCCAACTGATTGGGAACGTGATTTCTAGAAATTGTTTAGTTTTTAAAAAGACTAATTACATAAAATTATATTGGAAACAGAAAAAAAGTGAACTGTACCATTCTCTTAGCCATTTGTACATGCTGCCTTTCAGTTTCTACACGTACATGCACACTTTTACAAAGCTGCAACTGACAACCAATATGCAATTTTTCATTTTGGAAAAACCCTGATACATCCAAAATCAAACAAAATTCTTTAGGAAAGGATTTCACTTGTATTAACTAAAACTGAATTGAGTTCCAACTGCTTAATTGGCCAGTATTTTTCTAAATGAGGCCTATTTTTTTACAATATACAGCCAGCTCTCAAATATTCAATAAATCCAATTCCTTCCTTCTTTTGGAATATAGTTCTTCCTTTTAATCTGTTGCATATTTAGTGCGCATTAGCACTTTGACTCTAGATAAAGATGAGAAACTGGAAATATAAGAGTTAATTTTATTTTTATTAAATAGTTACAGTATAAGAAGACTGAGTTGATGAGCTATTCCAAGTATTAAATATGTGGCTGTCACATAAATGTTTCCCCTATTAGTAAAGATCATTAAGAGAACTCACTAGATTTATATTTCTCACTTTATTTTTTCCTCTATTGTCTGTTTACAAATAAAGTTACAATTGTGCAACATTATTAATTCTTTGGAAATAAGCCATCTCTGACATAATTTCTATTACTTACACTTAATGTAAGCCAGATATCCAGATAGTATATATTTTATAGACAAAAGACATCTTATAAAAATAAAACGAATGTAATTTAAAAAATAATTCAGAGGAAGGTTCCCACTGAACACTTACTGACTGAAAAATAAACCCTAAACCTTCCATAAACAATGACAAATTACCCAAATATAAAATAAATTAAATTACTAACATATCTAAGAGCCTTTTACACCATCCTGTTTGTTCTAACCAAGATTAATATTTTCAAAAATGCCTTCTGTATATTTTGAACTAGAGATATTTTATTACCTTCAAAGAAATGTTATAACTGGAATATATGTAGGAATTTTGATTAAAAATTGATGGTAAATAATCACATTTCAAAGTCTTCAAAACAAGGGGCACCTGGGTGGCTCAGTTGGTTAAGCAACCAACTTTGGCTCAGGTCATGATCTTGTAGTTCCTGAGTTCAAGCCCTGCACCAGGCTCTGTGCTGGCAGCTCAGAGCCCGGAGCCTGCTTTAGATGCTGTGTCTCCCTTTCTCTCTGCCCCTTCCCTGCTCACACTGTATCTCTCTCAAAAATAAATACTAAAAAAAAAATTTTTAAGTAAAAAAAAGAAGTCCCCAAAACATGAAAATGGAATGTAAATATTGTTTACTTCAGCACTAAGTTTATGTGCTGCCATTTCACAGTAATTCAATTATTTTATAATGCACTATAATAGACCCAATCATAAAATTCTATTTCAGAAGTCAGAATCACTGTTTCTGAATTTTGTCTTTTGCAAAATAAACTGAAACATATTCCAGTGCAAGAGTGTCTTGTGTTTATCAGCATTTTTAATTTTTTTTTTTTCAACGTTTTTATTTATTTTTGGGACAGAGAGAGACAGAGCATGAACGGGGGAGAGGCAGAGAGAGAGGGAGACACAGAATCGGAAACAGGCTCCAGGCTCTGAGCCATCAGCCCAGAGCCTGACGCGGGGCTCGAACTCACGGACCGCGAGATCGTGACCTGGCTGAAGTCGGACGCCCAACCGACTGCGCCACCCAGGCGCCCCTATCAGCATTTTTAGATAAATGGAAATTGGAGTGAGGGTGAAGAGAGCTGAATGATTCAAATAAAAAAACAAGATTGATTTTTAAAAAATGAAAGGGGAGATACATTAGAGAACTTCTCATTCTATTTTTTATATATATTTATATATATATATTTTATATAATTTTATATATAGGAAAGTATTTAAACTGGGTTTCTCATATTTCATGTTAAATAAAAACAAATTACAACAGTCTTAGTTATGGGATCGATAAATGAATAACCTTGGCACACAAAGCTAAAATCTTCTACCATATTTAGAAGAAAAGAAATAAATATAGCATTCTTGACTTAATTGGTCTTGTGGATGTTAAGAGTCCTCATTAGTTAGGAAATCTTATTTTATTGAAAAGCTATTTCATCCTTCTAAAACCTAACTCATTAAAAAATTCCTTTTTAAACACACATTTCAAGGATTCATAAAAACATGGAAAATAATATACATCTATGTATCTAGTACCCTGATTTAACAAGTGTTAACATTTCACTTCAGTAGTTTTCTTTAAAAAAAGAAAAGTTATAGATACAACTGATCTTTTATTTTATTCCCTTCCCAGAATCAGAGACTCTTCTCTCCCCACCTATGGAGGTGATCATTTTTCTAAGAAAGTTGTGGAACGTTCTTGTCCATGTTTTTATACTTTTACTACATACTTGTGTGTTTAGAAACATAATATTTTATATCTGAAAAAATTTACATAAGTCATTCCCATTTTATCATTTTGTAATTTCCACTTTTTGTTCAATACTGTTTCTGAAATCTAGGCATACTAATATATAAATGTTTGGTTAATTTTAATTTTTCTAAAGTGTTTCCTGTAAAGGTGTACTGTTCTGCCACTGATGGATGTTTAATTTGTTTCTAACCAACATCCTTATACATGTCTCCTTGCAGAGATATGGAACATTCCTTCTTATATTGTTTCAGTGAAGACTTTTGCCGAACTGGTTAGGTGGATTTTTAAAAAAATTAAGCACAGGAAATTTAAGAACAAACTAGAATGTTATTTTCTAATCCAGAATCATCTGTGCCTTACTACCTACCTTAGTTAAATGTTTTATTTCTTTGTGATATAGAAAAGAGAATACTAGGAAACATGGGGGCACCTGGGTGGCGCAGTCGGTTAAGCGTCCGACTTCAGCCAGGTCACGATCTCGCGGTCCGTGAGTTCGAGCCCCGCGTCAGGCTCTGGGCTGATGGCTCGGAGCCTGGAGCCTGTTTCCGATTCTGTGTCTCCCTCTCTCTCTGCCCCTCCCCCGTTCATGCTCTGTCTCTCTCTGTCCCAAAAATAAATAAACGTTGAAAAAAAAAAATTAAAAAAAAAAAAAAAAAATACTAGGAAACATGAACCCTAAGCCTTTATTTTACCTGGAAATAGTGCTTCTATTTGAAATATGTAAGTCATTTGTTTGTGTACATCTACAATTTGTTTAGAATTCCAGTGGTGGATCTACCGCAGGAGAACAAAACAAAGAAGCACATGTGTTATGTGTCAGCATTTGAATGTTGCTTTTTGAAGCAATGGTAGGAGTGAAAAAAATCTCCTCCACCTTCTCCCTTGCTCTCGCCCACCCAAATTCGATAGAATACTGACTGAATAATTCAGTAAGTCTGTGGAACCCAATTTCTCATCTCTTATTTTCTTAAAAAAATTTTTTTTTCAATGTTTATTTTTGACAGAGAGAGAGAGAAAGAGAGAGACCAAGCACAAGTGGGAGAGGGGCAGAGAGAGAAGGAGACATAAAATCTAATAATGAAAGCAGGCTCCCAGCTCTGAGCTGTCAGCACAGAGCCCGATGCGGGGTCTGAACCCACGAACCGCGAGATCATGACCCGCGCAAAAGTTGGGCGCTCAACAGACTGAGCCACCCAGGCATCCCATCACTTCTTATTTCCTTTAGGGAATAAACCAGCAGTGCAGTCTACCTTTAACTCTTTTTCTCTTGGTATTCCTGATTTTACTTTATCATGTGGCTGATCAAGAGGCAAATTATTCTTTCTTGCTTCACTGTCTTCAAGCAGAGGAACATAGCCAAAACTGTTATCTGCAAGACAAAAACCTCTTGGATATAAGTAGGATATCCCTGTTTTTGGTACCAGCTGAAAAAATAAAAACAAATCAGAAACCTAATTTTAAAGAAATTTTAAACTATGAGTTTCAGAAATTCTTAAGATAAAACTTACCTTGACAACTTAAATTTGCCCATTTAGATTTTTTTCCATTCCCACAAAACTACACTCCCCAAATCAGTGGTATAAAAACTATGTAGAATTTAGAAAACTAGAAGCTCTTTGAGGCCTACCATCAACAATAGCAGTGAAACTTGTAATAAGCAGTATTTTCAGGTGTGCACTTCTTGTTTAAGACAATCATTTGCATAACTACTCCATACTTATTATAGGAAAATTAGAAAATGCAGACATACCAAAAATAAATAAATAAATAAAAGCTGCTCACAACCTTTATGACCTGTGAATTATTCCTGTCAAAATTTTAGTTTATATTTTATCACAGTTTTTCTTTTCCAATACATATAAATTCATACAAGAATCTTTTTTGTTGCACACAAAAAATAAAATTATATATATATATGTGTGTATATATATATATATATATATATAAAATCTTGTTTTGTTCTTTCCTATATATAATGAACATGTCTCATGTTAGTAAGTTAACATCTATTATCATCGCTTTTTCTACACAGCTGATGATTATATGAAAGACTATAATTTAACTGTTGAACATTTCATTGTATCTGATTTTTCATTATTAGAAGTTATACTGTGATAAGCATCCTTACATACGTATCTTTGAGTATTTGAATAAACATTTTCTTATGGCATATGGTTAGGACTTGAATTTTTTGTTTAAAAGGCACAGACATTTAAGAAAGCTTTCACTACTTAGTGGCAAATTGCCCTCTAAGAAGTTTTATCAACACAGAGTTCTACAAGAATGTTCATTTTCCCACACCCTGGCAAGTACTCATTTCGTAAATGAAAACATGTAACTGCACCGCAATCATTAAAATATCAGAACTACTGAGAAACAATGGAGAAATAAAATAGAAAAACTTGATTTCCATCTTTCTGTTCTTCAAGAGGTTTAAGAAATGCGTAAAAAATAAATATGAAGATACCTTGACTGGAATTCATAAGAAGTAACTGTGATTTCAGCTTGTCAATAATAGTTTGTTGAAGTGACAGCTGTTCCTGTTGCTCACGTATTCTCTGCTCATAGTTTTCAGTCTGTGGACATAAAAACCATTCAGCCTTATATTTACTGACAGATGTGTGTACATACATCTACTGTCCATTAAGAATTACATATAGATATGGTTTGCCCTATTGCCATTTCTCAGGTAGTGAGCACGTTATTTGTGAGCCAAAAACCAGATCCAACAATACAGTAATAATCATTATAAACATCACTGACATAAAACACTGTAAAATTTAAAAAGTCACTTTAATTAGAGAAATTTCAGTTAATAGTTAAACTCTTGGTCTTTCAGTTAGGATAAAAATTGTAATTTAGAATTCAGTTCTTAATGGCAGCAACAAAAAAAGCATGAATGACAAAATGGATTCATTCTATCATTCTATGCTACTGTATAAAAATACCTGTAACTTAAAAAATGTTAACATGTCACGTCTCTTAAGTAAAAACACTTTTGAATTTATACTTAGGGTATAAAATCACAAAGAAAGTAGCTCTGACTAAAACTCTATGAAAATTAAAGGGATGAGTACAAATTACAAAATTATACTGACCAAAAACTTATTTTCTCAGATTAAGTTTTAAGAAGTCAAGAGAATATGTGCTTAATCCTTACTGGATATCTTAAATATCATAATCTCCCTTATATTTTTAATCCATTCATCTTGCTATTTTATTGCAGTGGCTGTGAAAATTACGCAATGAAAAAAGACAGCAGTTTGCATTAGAGAATACAGATGTTAACAAACCTTCAAGCAAATTTGAAAATGCTACAATTACCAAATTAGTACAAAGTCTTAAAAAATATCACCAACAAATAACAGAGAATTCTTTATCAATTTTTATCACTGGTGCAACAATAAATGACTAAATTGTAAATTCGCTGAATATAAAAGAAGGTCCTAATAATCTTGGAATGTCCTTCAGTACATACTAAGTATTTGATTTGGAATTTTTTTTTAATTCAGAGTTCAAAATTAATGAAATTATTCTTTTCAGAGACCAGTAAGCTTAAAGTTCTTTATAAATTATATAGCGGTTCCTAGATTCCCAAAATACATTAGCTTAGGAAATTACAGCAAAATACCACATTTTGCCAAACAAAAGGTGAAATTCTATAAGTAATACACTTCAAAGAAGAGTAACTGACAGAGCTGATAAGTAACTTAAGTGGTTCATTTTCTTTGCATGTTGCCTGAGGGTAGTGTTACAGGACTTGATACTCCCATTAAACTTTGCAAAGTAACTTTTACATAGGAGATATTTAGTACATGCTTGTTGAAAAAAAAATAATGGAAATAAAGAATCCAAGTTAAAAAAAAAAAGGAATCCAAACTTTATTATTGCAAATAGAAGAACGTATCTTGTTAATCCATATGGGTCACATATCCTACGATTATGAGTCTCAGAACTAAACCTTAAATACCAAAATCCAGTCTAGGGCCATGCCTCTCAGGACAAGACATCTCTTTCCTAGATAAATTTATACCCAAGTCCCTAGAAAGAGTGAGTTGGCTGACTGAAAGGAGGATTTAAATGTCTATAGCAAATTCTGTAATACCTAAATTTACCTGGGCTGCACAGAGCTACCAGGATGAGGAATCAGCAAACATGCTGATGTTACTTCCTCACTATCTACTTCTGTGTATTTACGGCTTTTTCCAAAGAACTCAAATCTCTTCATAAATACTAACCAATAATTGCCCATTCTTTCATCACTATGTTTTGATAGGTAAAAATATTCTATTATCCAGACACTAAGTAACCAGTATAAAAAACTTAGCAAGTTAGAGATAGGCCCAGAATGAGTGTGTAAGTGATTCAAACTTCAGCCTATTCTTTTTCTACTATATATTTTTTCCCCACCTGCATGGAAAACCAAAGGACTCGTATTTTCTTTTGGAACCAAGTCAGAAGGTTCTGCCAGGTAATATTCATCTTTTATCTCTGGCTTAAAAACATACTTTAGCATACCTGCATATAAAATATTATAATAAACGAATAATGCTGAAAATGTAGTCACTGGATGGGAAAAATCAACAACTCTTTCAAGTTAAAGTTTTGAACTATTTCTTAAACCACTTAATAAAGTACTTTGTAAACTCAAGCAAATTCTGTAATAAATTAAAAACTGATATTCTGGAAATACAGCGGGGGAAAAGAAGAGCAATGGCCCTTGTTCTCTTACTGCTTTTTCCACATACTTAAAGCAATTGTAGTATTCTAGTCTCATTATCTATACTTCTGATTTCACTTTAGACTATGATCTCTTCAAGAGCAGAGACTATTTTCTTCTGGTATCTCTAGAGTATAGCAGAGTGGCACATTTTGAGATGCTAAGTATTAGTTGAATAAATAGACTTTAAGTTGTTAATTAAGTTGTTAATTATCAGAGAAATAGACTTCAGAAATAACTTAAGAAGCTACCTGAAAGAATGGAGAAAGGCTTTGCTTATATTTTATAAGGGAAACAGGAAAAATAGGAGACAGGTCACTAGGTGAGTAAGAGAAAAGGAAATTAAGTTTGAGAAAATGGGTGCAAAAGATAGGCAATGTCTGAAGATCTTTTCTTTCTCTTTTTTTGGGGGGGGGGGGGCGGGGGGAAGAAAAAGGGAAGCTTTTACCGTCAGAAAAAAAGGTACCATTTCAAGAAAAGAAAATACATACTCAGAAAATAGTATAAAGATTTTGACCACAAGGCTATAAGATGGAGAGTCCACAAGAAGATATTGATTCAAATTCAGAAATAACCAGTAGAATTCAGTTTATTTGTTATATTTGGAAACTGAAACAAGAAGGTTTCTTTCCTTTTTATTAAATGCTTTTTGTTCACTGAACAGATCTGAATAAACTTATAACCTGAAAAGTCCTTTTAAAAGGTCAGATAATTGTTGCACTGTCACAGTATTTTTTAAAAAACAACACAATTACAAACCAAGTACATTCCAGCCCAATCAAAGATCCCACAAAACAGAAAAATCACTAACAACCACATTGAAAATGTACAACAGCAATGTCTTGTCAACACGTCTGTACAGAGCACAGACATGACAGCTAAAACAGACAGAAGAGAAGATGCTTTTGACAGCCAGTGTGTGTGAATGATTCTTTGAGTCAGATGGCAGCAACAAGTTACCAACTAGGAGATCTGCATGACAACTAACCATCCATCTGTATCAAACACCATCTGGCCAAGATGACTCTGGCTTCTGTGTATTTGACACTCCTTCCAATTCCAAAGACTAGCAAAACAAGTGGTCTACCAGTATCTGAAAGAGGTAAACAGGTACTTAGGTATTTGTGCCATAATGCACTTGTATTCTTTCTTAGTGTTCAAAAGCAAAGCTGAAAACAATGCTGATCAAGTATGGTATACATTTTAAATTTATTAAAAATGGTTGTCCATACATGCCTTCCTTGATTATCATAAACAAAGCAAAAAGATTATCTTTAGAACTGTCCCTTTATCCCGGGAAATTTCAATCCACCTTTAAAGCTAAGGCAGCATATTCTCTATAATTTTGGATATACAGCTGCTCAAGTTTTCATGTGTTTTATAAATATTAAAAGAGTTCTATAAATTGTTTTTTTCCCTATTGCTGACACTGAAAATTCTCATTTTTTAAATATCTTTCAAAGCACTTATTTCCTAGATGAGGGAAAAAAAGTTCAAGTACCCTTACGTCATTGATGATACTTGCTAAGGGTCAAACATTATCTCTTTTCATCCTTAAAAACTAATCTCAATATTCTGAAAAATACCACTGTTTTCCTCCAGGTATAAGAAGAATAGGAATTTAATAAATTGAATGGATTAAAAAAGAAAAAGAATCTCAATGTAAAAATCTTTCAGACTGTTCCAAGATTAACAGAGAGAACAAAAGCTTTGTAGAACGCTACCACAAATGTTCTCAATACGGAAGCTCCACAGTTCTTGAAGGAAGACAATTAAATAATAACTGTCTCAATACACAGCACTTTGATCACAAACTGTTCTATCTTGAAACTCTGGTAAACTAAACATCAACTTCAAGTTAAAAAAAAAAAAAGATTGTATAAGATTAGCAACTCAGAGATCCTATTTATACAGCCTATTCTTCAACCATTCTCTGCTATATTTTCTTATTATAACTAGGTTATAAACCCTGCCCTCCCCCATCCTCCTGGCATCAAGTCTTACCTAGACCTGCAATCTGACAGACCAAATTATCAATGTGAATTATCTACTACTCAGTGCTGCCACCAATTTCTCAGCATGCCAAATGGTAAACTATGACAAGCTATTTTTATTTTGCAATCTTGTGTTTTGGTTCTGATTACTTATTAGCCTTTTTGAGGTTTGGTTTCTCTCTTCCTGAAATGAAAATGGTATTTACTTGAAGGACTGAAGAAAATGACATGTATAAATTATGTGGTACATACTAAGCTCTTTGCAAATGTTAGTTCTTTCTTTTAATAATGAGCAAGGTATCTACATAATACCTGTTACCATAGCATGTAGCTCTATTACCCCTGAACATGGACAATTTGTCACCAGACTTACCACACAACTTCCCCATGCTCTAAGCCAGTTTTCTCAGTCTTTCTTCTAGTTCATTGTAACCCAGGATTCAGAAGTTTCTTTTTGAGAAAGCAGTATGGTACCTCCATTGAATCAAAAACATTCTGTCAAGCAAAAAAACTAAGAGCCCTGGTTGTTCAAAGTTTACAAAGAGAAAAAATAGTCAAAAATGATTACGGAACCATTAATGGCTGTAAAAATTACAAAAGTGGCACATTTGTTGAGAAAATGCACAAAACAACAAAATGTCTACTATCACTACCACCACAAAACCCCACATGTACAAGGTAAAGAGTAAGTCTTTCCCTTTACTATGCCTTTCATTCCTCCTCAGAGGTAACTACTGATACTTTGGTCTATATCCTTTGGGAACTTCTGTGCACATGTATATGTATTCTACTTCTTAAAAACTGTGAACTGTTCCGCAATCAAAATTTTCAACAATACACGATCATCATATGATCATTTCACCGAATACTTACTATGCACCAAAATCAGAGACCTTTATTTCATTTTAGCTGTTAAACTGACTAATCTTCTGAGGCAGTTATTTCCTACATTTTACAGGTGAGAAAACTGAAGCACAAAGAGGTACAAAAAAACCTGGCCAAAGTTTCTTAGTAGGCAGTGGAGCTGGGATTTTAATCCAGGTTTTGTTTTGCCTGACCACCAAAGCCCAAGACCCTAAATAACCACCATGGCAGATCACGTGAGTATATTTAGCAAGGTATATTCTAGTATATTGTGCTAGTATATTCTAGCAAGGTCCTCTTTTTGCTATATAGGCTCCCCTTAAGCAATATCATTCCAAGTGGCAGGTTATACTCCAGACTCTCAAATATCTCCTTCTAGCCCAGACTTCTCTGGGACTTCTAGGTCTCTCTTCTAGATCTATGTGGCCAAGTGCTGCCGGGAAAGCATTTTAAATTTTACATATTCAAAACTGACGATCTTTTCCCTCCAACATCTCCTTCTCCCTCCTACCACCCCAGCCCCTGCGAAAATCAGGTCCTTTGCATTCCTTCTTTCAGTACAGGGCACCACTATCCATCTGGAAAGCTATAACCATCCTTGACATCTACTTGTTCTATAGCCAATCCATTACCAAGTGTCAATTTTAATACTGAATATCTCTCAAATTTGTCCACTTTTTTATCTTCAATGTAGCCATCACCATTCAAGCCATCACATCTTTAATAGACTACTGCAATAGACTTACTGCTCTCCCTAAGTGTAGCAGCCAATCCACTGTCTAAACTGTAGCCATTATGTATTTTGCAAAATGCAAATATAATCATAACACCCACTGGGTTCTCTCACCCTTCCCTCATAAATGTCTTAAATGGTTTCCTACTGTTTTCAAAATAAAGAATCAAAAATCCTCAACATGGCCTCTAAAGAGCCTACATAGTTTTGCCCCTGATTCTTATTGCACTTTTCTCTTATACTTTCAATTCTTCAGGCCAATGAGTCATTGTAACACAGTTTGTTTACTTGGAAAGTACCTCAAACCTGTCCTTTCAAAAATCACTTCATAAATATTATCTTCTCTGATCTCCTAGATTAGGTCAACTCCCTAACAGATGTTCTTTCAACAGTTTACTTTTCTTCCTAATACTTACCAGAGTTTGAAATTTCACATTTATTTAAAAATAATTTTTAAAATGTTTAGTTATTTTTGAGAGAGAGAGAGAGAGAGAGAGAGAGAGAGAGAGAGAGAAGGGGGAGGGCAGAGAGAGAGAGAGGGAGACACAGAATGTGATGCAGGCTCCAGGCTCTGAGCTGTTGGCACAGACCCCGAGGCAGGGCTCGAACCCACAAACTGCAGTATTATGACCTGACTGAAGTCGGCTGCTTAGCCAACTGAGCCACCCAGGCACCACGAAAATTCACATTTATGAGATTATTTGACTAGTCTATTCTTTACTAGATGTGCCACCATTCCACGAAGCAGACAGCATGTATGCTTATCATGGTGGGCCCAGTACTTAGAACAGTTCCTGACACAATATACTGAGTAGGTGCTCACAGTATCTTTGAATGGATATCATAATTTAAACATTCCTAATTATTAACATAACTTCTTGAACTTCTACCTTAGCATGCCTGTCTAGAAGTTTTGACAGAACGTATTTCTGGAAATAAAAACCTGGAACAAAGGATACAAATATTTTAAATTTTGATAGGTAGAAAATGAGTCTATGGCAACGTACTGACGATGTACAATAGAAGAAATAAAACTTCAGTCAGAAACAGCAGAAGCACCTTTATTCTAATACCAGTAGCTTCTGTAGAAAGAAAGAAGAGTAAATTGCTCCATTTCCACTGACACTTTACACAGAGATTTTGGGGAACAAAGAAAGGAAAAAAAGAAGGGTGGTAAACAATGAGGCCATTCACATCTTAAGTGAAAATAAAGGATTTTTAAATAAAGTACTACCTATAATAAAGGCACATTATGCTTTAGTAAACATAGTCTACCAGCTTTTACAGGTAACATAAGTCTGACACTTTACATTTCAGATGGGTCAAGACTAGCTCTAGAATAAAGCAATCTGACAACACAGTCCTTAATGGTTTAACATTGTTGGAAAAATGTTTGGCTCTATAATTTATGACAAAAAGTCATATTTAGTCTTATTTGAGGTCTTCATCATAGACTCACTGGTTAGTTAGTGAGGATCTTTACTTAGCAAACAGTATGGTTTTGAGTATTCTGTAACCTTCACCTTTCTTAGCAGTACAAAGAAAGGAAATTTTGTTTGTAAGCACCTGAACTATCTTATAATTAAGGAGATTTTTACCTTCCCACATAAGACATTGTTGATTTTTCACTTTTAACCAAGAACTTGCAAGAAAAGACAAATACATTTTTTTCCACATTTCTCTTTCAACAAAGGAGATTTATATTTTCTTTTTACATAATGCAAAGATCTTGGGAAAAGCAGGAGACCTGCTCTAGGAAGTTTTCTGAAACTTAATCATTTATGAATACTGTAATCTGATTTTTAAATGGCAATCAGTTTTAAAATTTTCAGATTTTTAAATTACTTATTACTGATACTTCTCTTGGAAAGATGGTCAAATAAGCAATAGAGGGTACTTAAGTCTTTATTAAATATATTTGGTTTCTTCCACAGAACAGTGGCAGAAATGGATCAGAAGCAACTTGGTATAAGTAATACAGCTGATTAAATATTTAAGTCCACATTATAGACTCTTGTGATATTTGAAACCTTGCCTAGTTAGTCAAAATGTGTGGCAAAGACTGCTAGTTATTCCCCCATATACATTCTCGGTTTTTCTTTTAGTAATATAGACTTTTACCTGTGCACATGGTCATCCAGCTAGAGAATACATTTACTAGCCATATGACCATATGACTAAGTTCTGGCTAACAGGATGTGAACAGAAGTGACCTGTACAAATTTTGGACCACATTATTAAAAGACAGCTGTCTGCTTTTCACTGCTTCTTTCTGTTCTCACTGGCAGGGAAATGTTAACAAGTAGAATGGCCGCTGTGATTCCAGAGGGGGAAACCGTATTTTAAGGATGGTAGAGCTGCCCCACTATCCCTGGCTACGCTGGACTGTTGCACGAGAGGACAAACTTTTATCTTATTTAAACACAGTACTTCCTGGTCTCTTGAATTAGTTACCCTGTACAGTAACTGATTCAAGGACCAAGCCAACTCTACCACTGTTCTATTTAATAGTTTCTTCTCTTATTCTGTAAGCATATTAAAAGTTGCCCATGTTAGGGGCTACTATGATTAAAACATCACTCTACTTTGGAAAAAATCAGAAGACCTCTTAGCATGGGTACATATGAATGCTTATACAGGCAACAAACAGAAGAAGCAATATCAGATTGTGAACCCTTTAAGTGTATGATCTGTTTTACTTATCTTGTAATCCCTAGCATTTATTATGTACCTGACACATCATAAATTGTAGAATGAATGAAAGAAATACGAACAGTAAGCCTTATACTCCCCAGCTTCTTTTCGTAAGAGATGTATAAAACACAAAGTAAGGATTTATCCAAGAAAATAGGAAGCCAAATTAGATTATTCACAGTAATGGGAAGAACACTTTGAGTACCTGGAATGGGCTGTGATTTGCTAGGTTAGTAAAATAAATGTGGCCTCTGGATTCAGATAAACCTAGTTTCAGTACACATTCTGCCACTTTGCATAAAAAAATTAACTTATTTCTGAGTCTCAATTTCTTCATTTGAAAATGGGCTAACAATGCTTAATTTTGCAGAGCTAGGGGGATTTACATACAAAGTTATTTGATACTTGTAAAATTTATGGTCAAATCACAGTTCTACCACCTTTATTACTCATTAGATGTGTGGTTGTGGGCAAGCTACTTCACCTCTCTGCACTTTCTTTTCCTCATCTGAAAAAATGAAAATAATACTTCCTCACCAGATTTGTATAATGATTAAATTAGATGACTGTATAAAGCACTCTGGTAAACATAGCTTTGATAAATCTTAGTGATGATGATGGTGAAGATAAAGACATTTTTGAAAAATTTTAACCTTTTTCAGATCAGCACCATTCCATTTAAAAAAATATGATTCACATGTTCTGGAAGAATATATATCACATTACTAACAATGCTTACCCTTGGAGAGTAAGGGAAAAGACAATCACTTTACGTTCTGTATATCCTGAATTACTTGCATTTTTTTCAATAAGCATGTGCTGCTTTTGTAATTTCAGCCAGCAATATTTTAAAAATCACTGACTTGCCCTTATTTGTCTTTGTTTCCTTCATTAATTTGTAATAGTTGGATGTCTTTGCTTGACCGAATACTTTTTTTTTTTTTTGACCGAATGCTCTTAAATGGATGTAGCACACTGACTTCTTAAAGAGGAGTCTTTAAAATTTTATTATTTTTTAATGTAAGAGACAGAGAGGGAGAGAGAGCGCACATGCATGAGCAGGGGAGAGGGAGAGAGAGAATCTTAAGCAGGGTCCACACTCAGCATGGAGCCTGATGTGGGGTTTGATCCCACGACTTTGCGATCATGATCTGGGCCAAACTCAAGAGTCAGATGCTCAACCAATGGAGCCACCTAGGCCCCGAGAAGAGCCCTAAAGTGTACTTCTTCACAGAAACACTATGAGAAAAACTGGCTTGGAGTATGGACAACTAAGTGGTAAAAGGCTGGTGAGTTTGTATAGATGAATAGCATAGCAATAAAACATATCTAGTAAGAGAATCTAGGCCACACCAATTCTTTTCTTTTTTTGCAACAGATTTTTTAAAGTTGTGGTAAAATATATATGTACAATTTGCCATTTTAACTATTTTTCAGTGTACAGTTCTGTGACATTAAGTAACACTCACAATGTGGTGTAATCATCACCACAAACTATTTCCAGAACTTTTTCATCTTCCTCAACTGAAACTCTGTACCTTTTAAACACTAATTCCCCATTCCCTTCCCTCAGCTTCTAGGAACCACCCTACTACTTTCTATCTCTATAATCTGACTAGGTAACTCATGTAAGTAGAATCATACATAAACATGTCCTTTTGTGACTAGCTTATTTCACTTAGCATATCTTCAAGGTTAACTCATGTTATACTATGTGTCAGAATTTCCTTCTTTTTAAAGGCTGAATAAATTCCATTATATGTATATACTGCATTTTGTTTATCCATTCATCCATCCATGGACATCTGGGTTGCTTCCACCTTCTGGCTTACAAAGATTGCTATGAACATGGATCTTAGGATGTACAAATATCCCTTTGAGTCCCTGTTTTCAATTCTTTGGGGTACATAGCCAGAAGTGGAACTACTAGGTCATATGGTAATCCTATGTTTATTTTTTTGAGGAAATACTATACATTTCCCACAGTGGTTACACCATTTTACATTCCCATCAGCAATGTATAAGAATTCTAACTTCTCCACATCTTTGAAGGAAGTTGGGTATGAAGTTGTATCTCATTGTGGTTTTGATTTGCATTTCCCTAACTGCTAATGATGTTGAGGATCACTTCATGTGCTTATAGGTCATTTTATAATTTCTTTGGAGAATGTCTATTCATATCCTTGCTTACTTTTTATTCAGATTATTTTGTTATTGTTGTTGTTCAGTTGTAGGAGTTCTTTATATATTCTAGATATCGACTCCTTATCAGATATACAATTTGCAAATACTTTATTTTTTTAATGTTTATTCATTTTTTTTTTTTTTTTTTTGAGAGCGAGCGAGCAAGTGCTAGTGGGGGAGGCGCAGAGAGCGAGGGAGACACAGAATCTGAAGCAGGCTCCAGGCTCTGTGCTGTCAGCACACAGCCTGATGCAGGGCCTGAACCCATGAACTGTGGGATCTTGACCAGAGCCAAAGTTGGATGCTTAACTGACTGAGCCATCCAAGCACGCCTGTTCTCTCACCTTCCTTGGGTTGCCTTTTCACTCTGTTGATAGTATCCTTTGATACACAAAAGTTTCAATTTTGATGAAGTTCAAGTTACCTAATTTCCTTCTGTTGCCTGATCTTTTGGGGTCATATCTAAGAAATCACTGCCAAATTCAATGTTATGAAGCTTTCCCCCTATGATTTCTTCTAAGAGTTTTATAGTATTAGCTCTTGCACTTAGGTCCTGGTTTGAGATCATTTTTGTATATGGTAAAGGTAAATCCAATCCATGAGCATGGAATTTTCCACCATATGCTGATGTCTTATTTTTCCCAGTAATGTTTTGTAAAAGTCCGTCACCTACTTGGTTAAGTTTATTCCAAAGTATATTATTTACTTTGATGATATTGCAAATGAAGCTTTCTTAATTTTTTTCACACTGTTTAATGTCAATGTATAGAAATGTTATTAATTTTTGTGTGATTTTGTATCCTACAATTTTGCTGAATTCATTAGTTCTAACAGTTTTGGTGAAATCTTTAGAGTTTTCTACATATAAGATTAAGTTGTCTGCAAACAAATAATTTTACTTCTTCCTTTCCAATTTGGATATTGTTTTTCTTGTCTAATAGCTCTGGGTAGTACTGGAAACAGTACTATGTTGAACAAAAGTGGCAAAAGTGGATATCCTTGTCTTATTCCTGATCTTAAAAGCCTTCAGTCTTTTACTATGGATTATTATGTTAGTTGTGGGATTTTCATAAATAGCCTTTATTATGTTGAAATACTTCCTTCTATTCTTGGTTTATTGAGTGTTTTTATCATAAAAGGATGCTGAATTTTGTCAACTGCTTCTTCTGCATCAATTGAAATGATCATGTGGTAACCCCCCTTCATTCTGTTAAAGTGATGTACTATGCTGATTTTGTATGCTGCACCTTTCTTGCATTGCAAGAATAAATCTCACTTGGTCAAGGTGTAAAATCATTTTAATAATGCTGTTGAAGTTGGTTTCCTAGTATTTTGTTGAGGATTTTTATATCAATGTTCTTAAGAAAATTTGTCTGCAGTCTTCTTGCAGTGTCTGTGTATATAGCTTTGGTATGAGGGTAATGCTGGCCTCATAGAGTGCATCAGGAAATGTTCCATCCTGTTCAATTTTTGGAAGAATATGAGAAGGACTGGTGTTAATTCCTCTTTGAATGTTTGGCGGAATTCACTATGAAGCCACTGGGTACTAGGCATTCTTGGGAGCTTTTTAATTACTATTAATCACTACTATTAATCACTTCTTTCTGCTAGCTTTTGATTTAGTTTGTGCTTTCTTGTCTAGTTTCCTATGGTGTAAAGTTAGGTTATTGATTTGAGATCTCTCTTCTAAGGTAAGTATTTACAGTTAAAAACCTTCCTCTTGGCAGAGCTTTCACTGCATCCCATAAATTTTGGTATTTTGTTTTCATTTTCATTGGTCTCAAGATATTTTCTAATTTCCCTTGTGATTTCTTCTTTGACCCACTAGCTGTTTAAGACTGTGCTATTTAATTTCTACATATTTTTAGTTTCCCAGTTTTCCTTCTGTCGTTGACTTCTAGTTTCATTCTATTGTGATTAGAAAAGATGCTTTGTATGATTCCAATCTTTTAGTATTTATTGAGTCTTTTTTAATGGCCCAACATATGGGCTATCCTGGATACTGTTCCATATGAACTTGAGAAAAAATACGAATTCTACTATTGTTGAGTAGGGTATTCTGTGTATGTTCCAACTGGCCTACAATGCTGTTCAAGACCTCATTTTCCTTATTAATCTTCTAATCTGGTTGTTCTATCCATTACTGAAAGTGTTGAAAATAGAGTACTAAAGTCTCTGATGGCTGCTGTAGAGCTATAATTTCTTCTTTTAATACTGTCAATGTTTGTATCATATGTTTTAGAGCTCTGATGATTAGTGCATAATTACTGTATTTTCTTGACAAATTAATAACTTTGCCATTATGAAATGCCCCTCTTTATCTTCTATAAAAATCTCTGATGTAAAGTCTGTTTTGTCTGATGTCAATACAGACACCCTTGTTCTATTTTGGTAACTACTTGCATAGAATCTTCTCTCATCCTTTCATTTTCAACCTATTATGTATGTACTTAAATCTAAAGTGAGGCTTGTAGATAACACACAGTGTTATCTGTGTAGGATAACACAGTGGGATTCCATTTCTTAATCCATTCTGCTAACCCATTTTTAAAAAAATTCATGTATTATTTAATTTACATCCAAGTTAGTTAGCATATGGTGCAACAATGATATTAGGAGTAGATTCCTTAATGCCCCTTACCCATTTAGACCATCCCCCCTCCCACATCCCCTCCAGCAACCCTGTTTGTTCTCTATATTTAAGAATCTTTTATGTTTTGTCCCCCTCCCTGTTTTTGTATTATTTTTGCTTCCCTTCCCTTATGTTCATCTGTTTTGTATCTTAAATTCCTCATATAAGGTCATATATTTGTCTTTCTCTGACTAATTTCACTTAGCATAATACCCTCCAGTTCCAACCATATAGTTGCAAATGGCAAGATTTCATTCTTTTTGACTGCGGCATAATACTCCATTGTGTGTGTGTGTGTGTGTGTGTGTGTGTGTACACATATACCGCATCTTCTTTATCCATTCATCCATCAATGGACATTTGGGCTCTTTCCATACTTTGGTTATTGTCGATAGCACTGCTATAAACATTGGGGTGCATGTGCCCCTTCGAAACAGCATACCTGTGTCCCTTGGATAAATACCTAGTAGTACAATTGCTGGGTTGCAGGGTAGTTCTATTTTTAATTTTTTGAGGAACCTCCATACTGTTTTCCAGAGGGGCTATACCAGTTTGCATTCCCACCAGCAGTGCAAAAGAGATCTTCTTTCTCTGCATCCTTGCCAACATCTGTTGCTGCCTGAGTTGTCAATGTTAGCCATTCTGACAGGTGTGAGATGGTACCTCCTTATAGTTTTGATTTGTATTTCCCTGATGATGAGTGATGTTGAGCATCTCTTCATGAGTCTGTTTGCCATCTGGATGTCTTCTTTGGAGAAGTGTCTATTCATGTCTTTTGCCCATTTCTTCACTGGATTGTTTTTTTGGGGTGCTGAGTTTGATAAGTTCTTTATAGATTTTGGATACTAACCCTTTATCTATGTCATTTAGCAAATATCTTGTCCCATTCTGTTGGTTGCCTTTTAGTTTTGCTGATTGTTTCCTTTGCGGTGCAGAAGCTTTTTACCCTGATGAGGTCTCAATAGTTCATTTTTGCTTTTGTTTCCCTTGCCTCTGGAGAGGTGTTGAGTAAGAAGCTGCTGCAGCTGAGGTCAAAGAGGTTTTTAACTGCTTTCTCCTTGAGGAGTTTGATGGCTTCCTGTCTTACATTTAAGTCCTTCTTCCATTTTGAGGGGGTTTTTTGGTGTATGGTGCAAGAAAGTGGTCCAGGTTCATTCTTCTGCATGTTGCTGTCCGGTTTTCCCAGCACCATTTGCTGAAGAGACTGTCTTTATTCCATTGGATACTCTTTCCTGCTTTGTCAAAGATTAGTTGGCCATACCTTTATGGGTCCATTTATGTTCTCTACTCTGTTCCACTGATCTGAGTGTCTGTTCTTGTGCCAGTACCATACTGTCTTGATGATTACAGCTTTGTAATATGTCTTGAAGTCCGGGAGTGTGATGCCTCCAGCTTCAGTTTTCTTTTTCACGATGGCTTTAGCTATTCGGGGTCTTTTCTGGTTCCATACAAATTATAGGATTGTTTGTTCTAGTTCTGTGAAGAATGCTGGTGTTATTTTGATAGGGGTTGTATTGAATATGCAGATTGCTTTGGGTAGTATCAACATTTTAACAATGTTTGTTCTTCCAGGAGCATGGAATATTTTTCCATTTTTGTGCATCTTCTTCAATTTCTTTCGTAAGCTTTCTATAGTTTTCAGTGTAGAGATTTTTCACCTCTTTGGTTATGTTTATTCCTAGGTATTTTATGGTTTTTGGAAATCGATGTTTTTTGATTAGGGTGTTTTATTCATTTACACTTAAAGTAATTACCAATAGGGAAGTACTTACTTTTGCCATTTTGTTATTTGTTTTCTGTATATGTTACAGCTTTCTGTTCTTCATTTGCTCCATTATTCTGTGTTTAGCTGGTTTTTTGTAGTGACACATTTTGATGTCTTCTCCTTTCCATTTGTGCATATTCTGTAGATATCTTCTTTGTGGTTACCACTGAGACTACATACAACATCCTGAAGTTATGACAGTATCTTAAGTTGATACCAAACTAACTTCAACTGCATACAACAAACCCTCCAACACTATAGCTCCACCTCCCTACTTTGTTACTGATATCACAAATTACATCTTTATATATTGTTCACCCATTAATAAAGATTTAAAGTAATTTTTATACATTTGTCTTTTAAATCCTGTAGAAAATAAAAAGGGGAGTTACAATCTAAAATTACAATAATGCTAGCTTTTATATTTGTATATTTACTTTTACAGAAAACCCATTTTCATATGGCTTCAATTTACTATGCAGCATCCTTTCATTTCAACTTGAAGGCATTTCAATTCTTCAGCATTTCTTCTATGTCAGGTCTAGTGGTCAGGTCTTCTAGGTCAGGTAGTTTTACCAGATATACAGAATTCTTGTTAACAGGTTTTCTTCTTACAGCACTTTATTTTTTTTTTTTTATTTTTTTTTAACGTTTATTTATTATTGAGAGACAGAGAGAGACAGAGCATGAGCAGGTGAAAGGCAGAGACAGGAGGAGACACAGAATCCAAAGCAGGCTCCAGGCTCTAAGCCGTCAGCACAGAGCCCGATGCAGGGCTCGAACTCACAAACCGTGAGATCATGACCTGAGCTGAAGTCGGATGCTCAACCAACTGAGCCACCCAGGCGCCCCTTACAGCACTTTAAATATGTCATCCCATTGCCTTCTAGCCTGTAAGACTTCTGCTGAGAAATCCACTGACAGTCTTATTTGGACTCCCTTGCCTTCTAGCCTGTAAGACTTCTGCTGAGAAATCCACTGACAGTCTTATTTGGACTCCCTTGAATATAATGAGTTAGTTCCTTTTCTCTTGCTGCTTTCTAGATTGTTTTTGTTGACAGTTGGTTATAATGGAGTTTGACATGGGACTCTCTGAATTTATCCTACATAGAATTTGTTGAGCTTCTTGGATATGTATATCTATGTTGTTCCCCAAATTTGGGAAGTCATCATTTAATATTTCTTTAAATCACCTATTTCTTTTTTTCTATTTTTAAAAAATAATTTGTCTCTCTTCACCTTCTTCTATAATGTGTATATTGCCCCACTTGATAGTGTCCCCTAAGTCTCTTAGGCTCTGCTCACTTTTCTTACTTTTTTCTTTTTGCTCTTCAGACTCCATTATTTCAAATGGCCTGTCTTGGAGTTCACTGATTTTTTTTTTTTAAACATTTATTTATTTTTTAGAGACAGAGTGAGACAGAGCACGAGTGGGGGAGGGGCAGAGAGATGGGGAGAGAGAGAATCCCAAGCAGTTTCCAAACTGTCAGCAAAGAGCCTGATGCAGGGCCTGAGCTCACGAACCATGAGATCATGACCTGAGCTGAAGTCAGACATTTAACAACTGAGTCACACAGGCATCCCTCCTTTGTTTATTTTGTATGCTCTCTGAGCATACTTATGACAGTGTTTTAAAGTCCTTGTCTATGGGGCGCCTGGGTGGCGCAGTCGGTTAAGCGTCCGACTTCAGCCAGGTCACGATCTCGCGGTCCATGAGTTCGAGCCCCGCGTCGGGCTCTGGGCTGATGGCTCAGAGCCTGGAGCCTGTTTCCGATTCTGTGTCTCCCTCTCTCTCTGCCCCTCCCCCATTCATGCTCTGTCTCTCTCTGTCCCAAAAATAAATAAACGTTGAAAAAAAAATTAAAAAAAAAAAAATAAAGTCCTTGTCTAGTAAGTCTGATGCATGTTTATCAGCAACTGTTTCTGGAAATTTATTTTATTCTTTGAAAGGGCCACATTTCCCTGTTTCTTCATAGACCTTGTAATTTATTGAAAACTGGGGCATGTGAATAAACTCTTCCAGTCTCTAAAGCCTGGTGTGGAAGATCTTCACTAATTAGCAGGCCCCTAATGAGAAAGAATGAAATCTGGCCATTTGTAGCAATGTGGATGGAACTGGAGAGTATTATGCTAAGTGAAATAAATCAGGCAGAGAAAGACAGATACCATATGTTTTCATTCATATGTGGATCCTGTGAAACTTAACAGAAGACTGTGGGGGAGGGAGGGGGGGAATAAGTTACAGAGAGGGAAGGAGGCAAACCATAAGAGACTCTTAAATACTGAGAACAAACTGAGGGCTGATGGGGGTTGGAGGAGAGGGGACAGTGGGTGATGGGCATTGAGGAGGGCACCTGTTGGGATGAGCACTGGGTGTTATATGGAAACCAATTTGACAGTAAATTATATTTAGTAATAATAATAAAGAAGAAGTCAGAGGAAAAGAAAAGAAAACTAACAAAAACTAATTAGCAGGCCCCTTAGCCTTGAGACTGGCTCAGGGTAAAGCCTTAAGGTCTTCCTCGGTATTTGCCGAGTGTGTATCCTGTTTGGGCCAGTGGGTGTAGGTTTCTGTTTGTTTCTGATTTTCCCTGGCTGGCTGGAAGTATCTTAGCTTCTCAAAAGGTCTTACCCCAGCTTCTTAGGATCTTAGATGTTCTATTATAGTCTTCTTCCTTCAATCTCTTGCACTCAGCTGTCCATTGCAGTCCCCCTGCAGTTTCCACAGGCTAAATTGCCCACCACTGCCTTCCATGACTTTTAGCCTGAGACCCAAACTTATGCTACCATTCCCAACTCTGAGCTCCAAGTCAGATGAGACAGAACACACTCCCTTGGATAGTCCACAGACAGGTCAGGATGTTTCAAACAAGTTTCACTCTTCTCCTTCCTTCCTGAGGAAGGGAACCAGGAATTGGGCTATTTCCTCCCAAATGCACCATACCACACTGGGCAGGTAGTGGGTCAAGGGCAAGTAGAAATGCCATGAAATTTCCTACAGTTTTGAATATGGCTTTTCCTTGACTAGGCGTTTGCTTGGTTGCTGATAATCACTGATTTCCAGAACTCCTATAAAATTATTTCAATCAATCTGTAGTTGTTTATTTGACGTTTTCATGGAAGAACAAGGCCTGGAACTTCCTAGTTTGCCATCTTGCTGATGTCACTCAATAGACCAATTCTTCAAGCACAGTGTTAGGAAGGGCGCTAGGCTTACTGACAGCACATCCCTTGCGGCCCTTCTGACATCAGGATGCCAGGCAACTTCTGCAAGGCTGTCCTCTTGCTTCTCTTCTCTCACCTGATTCTCTTCCCCATTTGTAGCTCCTTCTCCTATTGCTCCAAATATCTCTGTGAAGATGATTTCCAAATGTGTGTTTTCAACTGATGCTTTACTTCAAAGATGCACACTTCAATTGCCTGCTGATCATCTTCGCCTAATCTTCTAACACTTGAACTCAAAATATCCAGATCAAATCAAGTAATAATTTCCTTTACTAAAATCAGCATTCAGAACCTTTGCTCTTATCTTCATACTATAAGTTTGAGAACTTGTATGTATCATCTTATTACTAAAGATTCTAAATGAGGAATATTTAGCTGGTTTTACTTCAAAGTTCAATTTCACTTCTGGGAGTAGTTAGATGAGAACAAATTAGTGATTTACACTTGGTATGTTTGAGTCTGTAATTCAAAAAACAATAAATATTCCATAAAATAAAATCCCAAGAAATGTCAAGAGAAGTATACAGGTCTTCCCACAAAAATATTTTAGAAAATTGTTAACTTAAAAAAGCATAACAAATGAGATTGAAGCATAAAACCTAATGTCAGAACTATTTCGTTATACTACAGGGAAGTGTAATGGCTAAAAACAATTGAATTTCAAAAAGACTGTATCTCACTTAATTATTTATTTATTTATTTTTTTTGAAGTTTATTTATTTATTTTTTTTGAGCAGAGAGAGACAGAGTGTGAGCAGGGGAGGGGTAGAGAGACAGAGAGGGAGACACAGAATCTGAAGCAGGCTCCAGGCTCTGGGCTGTCAGCACAGAGCCCGATGTGGGGCTCAAACTCATGAACTTGAAAGATCATGACCTGAGTCAAAGTTGGACACTTAACCGACTGAGTAACCTAGGCACACCTCACTTTAAAATGGGAATTATTATGTTGTCTCTGGAGGATACAAATACCTCTGCAGTCCCCTCATATGAAGCTGTCTAATGTCCTATCAAACCACAGGGGTTGGGCAATGAAATAGGAAGCGGGAGAACAAGAAGATAAACACTATCTCGCCTCATCATTGCCACTTTTGAGCCATATTCCTTTAAACTTAAGCAAAAGGCCATCCACAAGGCATGCAATTAATACCAGTCTCTCCTCAAAACTGTTTATCTTACAACATACTAGTCATTCTCTCACATTCAAGAATTTCAGCTCTTCCTCTCACACAGTCTTTCTAAATGCTCCTAATCTTGTCACCACTTTAAGGAGAAGTGCTCTAATCTGAGTTTCTTAAAATTTCTCAATCCCACTCCGGCTACCCACTTTCATGACTCATTATGAAAACAGAAAATCCTAAACATCAATTCAAACTCATTGCGAACAGTCAATCCTTTCACCTCTCACATTCTTTTACTCCTTCTGGATCTGTTCTTTCACTTCATGGAAACTTCGGACATAAACCCTCTTTTTTTGTTTTAGTCTATTAGACTGCTAGATTAACTTCTTCTTGATGTTAGTTTGTATCTCAAAGCACACAATTTCAATTGCTTTTGTACCCACTTTCTGGCCACCACTATCCACATTCTTCTACTCTTAACTCTGCAATCTCCTAATCCTGGATTTGGCCATCTGCTCATTCCACTTCTATACGAAGAAAGCTGCTGAAAAAAATGACCAACAAACATGGATTGATACCACCAAAAATTCATGGTAAATGCTGGATGCAACATATTTCTTCTCCCATTTTTTAACTGAAGCTATTTCAATTCTTTACTACCACTCTCAGAATATCCTAAAATCACTTCACTCAGATGACCTCACCATGTATTTCACAGAAAAAAATAGACTCTTACATTATAACCCTATTTTTCTTTTATTGAATAAATTTGACATGTAACATTGTGTAAGTTTGAGGTGTACAGTGTGTTACTTTGATACATTTATATATTGTAATATGACTGCCCCTGTAGCAGTATTTACACATTATATAATTATAGTATGATATTATTTTCTATATTCATTATACTGTGCATTAGATCTCTTTGGCTTATTCACTAATCATTACCTCATTACAAGTTTAAACCCTTAAACACCATCAATATTATGTCCACCTCCTAATCCCTGGTAACCACCATTTTACTGTTTTCAATAGGTTTGACTTTTTTAGATTCCACATATAAGTGATACATGATAACCCTGCTAACTTCCTGCCACCACCAACTCCTATCTGCAAACTTATCTTCGTGTGAACCTGTTTTTTTTTTTTTTTCTCATCCCTTCCAGTTCTGAGGAATAGGTGTTTCTCCTGTTTCATAGTCAATTCTTTAGTTTTAAATCTCCAATGACCAACTGGTTGGTCTTATTTCCATCCTCTCACCCTCTTATCCTTCAAATACTCCTTTGCTCTATACACTCTAATTTGGAAATGCTATTTTATACAACGCTATAATAAAATTTGTTATTCTATAATCTATAACTATAATCTCTTCTTCACATTCTACCTAGGCTTCTAAATCCATATTTGTAACCATCCATTATACAATTTCACCTGCATGTCCCACAGGTAACTAAACTCGATAGCTAAAACCTAATTACGCATCTTATTTCCCCATCTGTAAATCTGCATCTTCTCTACTGTTCCTTTCAGTCATCAGTACCACCATCAATCCAGTCTTCTATTCCAGATACTTAGTTATCATCTAGAATCTATGTTATCACACTCAGAAGTGGCCTGCATTCAGGTGCCACCTACTTTCCATTCTGTTTTCTAAATAAACATTAGACTGCTTCCCTAATTCATCCCTAATGCTTAAGTCTGCATGTTGACTGCTTAAAATGATTCATTTTTTCTTTTTTACATTGAAGTATAATATATGCACAGTTGACCCCTGAACAGCACAGGTCCACTTATATGTGGATTTTTCCCCCCAATAAATACAGTACAGTACTATATATAAATGTATTTTCTCTTCCTTATAATTTTCTTAATAACATTTTTTCTCTAGCTCACTTTATTGAAAGAATACAGTATATAATACATATAACATACAAAATATGTGTTAATCGATTGTTTTATGTTATTGGTAAGGTTTCCAGTCAACAGTAGACTAACAGTAGTTATGTTTTTGGAGAATCAAAAGTTACATGCAGATTTCTGACAGCGCGGGGGGGGGGGGGGGGGGCGGGGCAGGCGGGGATGGTGGTCAGCACCCCTAACCCCCTGCGTTATTCAAGGTCAACTGTATATATATAAAACATATGCATATTAATGGATACTTATATATAATCATACCATTTATATATGTATGCCTTTACATACACATAATACATGAAACATATATGCATATATATATATATTAAAGTTGATAAAGTGCCTTGATGATTACCACTTATTTTTATATTCCTAGCTCTTAGAACACTGTTTATCATCAATATGTTTGTTGAGCTGAATTCTACATTGTCCTCTATCCTATATCCTAATATCAGGAAGCCTTTTCTGAAGCATGTATATTAATCCTTCAGTACATTTTGATTAAGAATGTAGTATGAACTACTTAGTCCTATTCCTCATGATAGGCCCCTAATCTACCTTCACAGCTTCTTTTCCTGTACTGCTCTATTGTTCTTGTTGGAGCCATAGAATCACCTTATTGTATGTGGAACGTACCATATATTCCCTTCCTTTTGTGTTTTTATTACATACACTGCTCCCCCTGCTTGTAGGACTCTTCTTCCTTAATTTACCCAACTCCTAATCTTAGCCTAAGTGAGGGGTGTGAGAGCTGGCTTATCACCTGATCCTCCCAGACTGATTGAGGTGCCTCTTCTCTGTGCTCCTATGTTATCCTCCACAGATTTCCACTTTAGCACTTAGCATCCTATGATAAGAACTATTACTCTTCCTTTTTAGCTTCTAATTGGAAAGTTCCTTAAAGGTATAAACTATGTTTTGTTTCAGCATTCTCAGAACCTCATCAAGAGCCTAGTATATGGCAGGCATACAATAATATTTTAAAATAGATCAGGATATTTTGAGTTTAGTACATAAGAATATATAGTATACATGTTTTCTTTTATTCTTGAATACTTGACAAATATTAAAAAAAAAAATTCCCTTTACCCTCCTTGAAATAATTGCTGACGTGAACAAAGGCTTCTTCCATGACAGTTAAAAGGTTAAATTACAAGAGTTTCTTACCATTACAAGAGTAAATATAAGAGTTGCTTACCATTGGCTAGTGCAGGCAGAGGAGCAGTTAGAGAAATTTCTGTCTCTGCCTTAACCTAAGAATATGTCAATACTGCTCTTCCCTAATTCTGTGTTTCCTAACTTTCCTAGAACAAGTATAGGATTGTTGAAATTTCTTAATGAACCTAATAGGAAAATAAGAAGAATAAAAGTTGGGAATTTTGGTTTTGTTTTTCTTTTTTCTGTTTTGTTTTTTAAAAAGTGATTATGCCTTATACCTGAACTAGAAAGGAAAAATCCAAATTCTAAACTTCAATAATTTTAGAAAACTCCCTGTCATTGTTATGTGTCTGTTTCTCCTCTGCGCACCCCAAGGAAGAACTTAGTCCATAAGTCTGCCTATACAAATGGAAGTATTCTTTTATAAACCAACAGGAGAATCACAAATGATTTCTGAGGAATGCAGGGAAATATGTAAAACAGCTAGTTTTATAGATGTTTAAAGTAGGATGAAGAGAATTGTGTAGTTCCTAAAGTTATGGAAGAAACTAAGAACTGCATGGCTAGCATATTTCTTAGACTTCAGAATTTCAAGGCTAATATATTTTTTTTCTTAAATGAGGAAACCAATGTAAGATCTCCCACTTTCTTTTTTTTTTCAACGTTTATTTATTTTTGGGACAGAGAGAGACAGAGCATGAACGAGGGAGGGGCAGAGAGAGAGGGAGACACAGAATCGGAAACAGGCTCCAGGCTCTGAGCCATCAGCCCAGAGCCTGACGCGGGGCTCGAACTCCTGGACCGCGAGATCGTGACCTGGCTGAAGTCGGACGCTTAACCGACTGCGCCACCCAGGCGCCCCTAGATCTCCCACTTTCAACTGCCTGTTGAAACTAATGAAGGTTAGCCCTTGTCTGGCATCTGGGAGCCTAACTTTGGGAACATTTCCTAAGTGATAAAGTTGACTGCTATGACAGCTTACTTAGACTATACCAAGAGACTATGAGATTTATGATGAAGACCTACTTTCCTTCTGAGAGTCTGAAATTTTGGTTGACATAGGGTATCTATGGGACTAGTTCTTTTTTTTTTTTTTGTCTTTACCTTTATTATTTTTTTAATATGAAACTTATTGTCAAATTGGTTTCCATACAACACCCAGTGCTCATCTCAACAGGTGCCCTCCTCAATGCCCATCACCCACCTTCCCCTCCCTCGCACCCCCCATCAACCCTCAGTTTGTTCTCAGTTTTTAAGAGTCTCTTATGTTTTGGCTCCCTCCCACTCTAACTTTTTTTTGTCCCTTCCCCTCCCCCACGGTCTTCTGTTAAAGTTCTCAGGATCCGCATAAGAGTGAAAACATATGGTTTATCTGTCTTTCTCTGTATGACTTCTTTCACTTAGCATCACACTCTCCAGTTCCATCCACGTTGCTACAAAAGGCCATATTTCATTCTTTGTCATTGCCAAGTAGTATTCCATTGTGTATATAAACCACAATTTCTTTATCCATTCATCAGTTGGTGGACATTTAGGCTCTTTCCATAATTTGGCTATTGTTGAGAGTGCTGCTATAAACATTGGGGTACAAGTGCCCCTATGCATCAGTACTCCTGTATCCCTTGGGTAAATTCCTAGCAGTGCTATTGCTGGGTCATAGGGTAGATCTATTTATAATTTTTTGAGGAACCTCCACAGTTTTCCAGAGTGGCTGCACCAGTTTGCATTCCCACCAACAGTGCAAGAGGGTTCTCGTTTCTCCACATCCTCTCCAGCATCTATAGTCTCCTGATTTGTTCATTTTAGCCACTCTGACTAGCATGAGGTGGTATCTCAGTGTGGTTTTGATTAGTATTTCCCTGATGAGGAGTGACGTGGAGCATCTTTTCATGTGCCTCTTGACCATCTGGATGTCTTCTTTAGAGAAGTGTCTATTCATGTTTTCTGCCCATTTGTTCACTGGATTATTTGTTTTTCAGGTGGGCAGTTTGGTGAGCTCTTTACAGATTTTGAATACTAGCCCTTTGTCCGATATGTCATTTGCAAATATCTTTTCCCATTCCATTGGTTGCCTTTTAGTTTTGTTGACTGTTTCCTTTGCAGTGCAGAAGCTTTTTATCTTCATGAGGTCCCAATAGTTCATTTTTGCTTTTAATTACCTTGCCTTTGTAGATGTTCTATGGGACTAGTTCTTAATAAAAACCCTTAACTCTTGCGTCTCAAGTGGAGTTCCCTATGTAGAAGCACTGCACATGTGTGACTAAATTTTTGACTGGAGGCAGGGTGCACTCTGTGTGACTCCTCACAGGTGGGAAAGAGCATAGGAGGCCTGCATGTGGATCCTTCTAGAATCTGCCTGATGGTTTTTTTATATTAATGATCTGGCTGTGTATCTTTATCATGACACTGTAATAAATCTTGGCTGTGAGCATTACTGTATGCTAAGTAGTCCTGTGAGTCCCTTTAGAAACACAGAATGTATATATGCTATTGGGGACCCCCAAGACACTACTAAATAGTGATATTAAATAAATAAACAAAAACTCTATCATTATCATCTCACAAAAGTGGGGGGCGGATTTTTTTGTTGTTTTTGGTTTGTTTGTTTTTTTTTAGATAGAAAAAGAGAAGAGAACCCACAAGCAGGGGGGAGTGGCAGAGGGAAAGAGAGAGAATCTTAAGGAGGCTCCATCCTCAGCATGGAGCCCAATGCAGGGCTTGATCTTCTGGGAAGGGATCATGACCTGAGCTGAAGTCAAGAGATGGATGCTCAACCGACTGAACCATCCAGGTGCCCCACAAAAGTGTGTGTTAATACAATTCTGCCCTATACTCTGATAGTGTGGAAACATGGAAACATAATATAAGAATAAAGGACAGACTTTTGAATTGGATAAATTTAGCATTACAAGAAGTTCATTACATTCTTATTTTTCTCATTTTGCTACAGATCAGTGAAGACCTAATTATGGGCCAATAGCAGACATGTGCCTAGGAACTACTAAGGTAAATTTATCCTCCAACTTACCCTCTTTTGCAACTGAAAATTAAAAATTATTCATGGAAGATAATACTCTTTGTGAATTCTTCCCTCTGGTCACAATGTTTTTTTTAAAAAAAACAATAACAATCTTAAATTCCATCCATTAATATAAATCTCCGTGTTTTAGTTATTTATAGTTCTTCAAGAAAGTTTCAAACAGTACAATATTTTTTAGTTGCAAAAGACTCTCAAATTCCATTTACCAGAAGAAATAACTTTCAAAACCAAAACCATATACCTTTTGCTGTAGCTCTTTTACTGCAGAATCTCTATCCATACATGCCTGTCGAAAGGCTTCATAAGCTTTATTGAGTTGCTCGCCAATATTTTTATCCATTCCTTTCTGTTCTGTAGCATCACTATAAAGGATGGAGTAAATGACAGGTCTGGAAAATAAAACAATTTAGATAGCTATGAAGTTACACAAATCTCATTTTTAACACACATCTTAAAAACAGTTCCATACAGTTTATCATGAACATTATAGCACCAAGTACTATAAAGGTTTATAAAGGCATATGGGTCTCATCTAAAATCCTGATTAGAAATGTTAAGAAACCTTAACTTCTACAATTTTTAATATTCTTTACTAATGTTCAAGGAGCAAGTGGGGTTCCCATTCACAAAGATGCTACTTTGAAAACAGTAATCTATAAATGCAACCTTAAAATGGAGAAATATAAAAGGCCATTTGTTATTAATACTTTATCATAGAAATGCACAACAGGATTAACAACGTGGGAAGGGATTTCTTTTTACTAAACGGACAGTTATTCCCACTTACAAGGTGAATTCTTGCTACACTGAAATTAGAGCAAAGTTAAATAGATAATAAATGTTTGTGGATGGAGTTCACACTGCTGTTATCGCAGAGCAATTAAAATGTGTGAAAATGCTCTTATTTTAGCACAAAATCTAGGGAGAGTTGCTGTTGGATTGTACATTAAAAAAGAAAAAATCACATCCCTTCAGTCCTACCCACACTCTCTATTAGTTTTCCAAACTCCCTGCTGTTTTTGAACTACAGGTGATCTACTGAGTGGAGATAATTTGGTTTTATCATCTCAATTTGCATAACATCTCTAACCACATTCCTTGGCTCTGAGCAGAGGACCATATAATGCTTCTGATTCCTCCTGTCCAGCTGTAAAAAACAACACCACAGGACTTTTCTCTTAATCCTCTGAAAGCCAGAGAATAGATAAAATTCTCTATCAGTCCTAGGGGGCTTGAGGGTATTAAATTATTTCACTTCTTAATGATTGGAAATCCTTCTTAATCTTACACTTTAAGCTTTCATAACATCTTTCATTTTATTTTGGGTACACAATGCTTAAAAAAAATTTTTTTTTTCAGTATTTTACATTAAAACACAATCACATAGGGGAGTCTGGGTGGCTCAGTCAGTTAAGATTCCGACTCTTGATTTCGGCTCAGTTCATGATCTCATGGTTTGGGGGATCAAATCTTGTTTCGAGCTTGGTGCTGACAGTGTGGAGCCTGCTTGGGATTCTCTCTCTTCCTCTCTCTCTGCAGCCCACCCCCCTGCTCATGCCTGCCCGCTCTTTCTCTCTCAATAAATAAACATAAAAAAATTAAATTAAAAATACAATTTATATAACATAAAATCCACCACATTAAAGCATACACTTCTGTGGCTTTTTGTTGTACAATCATCACCATTACCTAATTCCAGAACATTTTTTTACAATGTTTATTTTTGAGAGAGAGAGAAAGCGTGCAAGCGGGGAAGGGGCAGAGAGAGGGGGACAGAGGATCTGAAGCAGGCTTCACGCTGACAGCAGTGAGCATGATGCAGGGCTCGAACTCACGAACCACAAGATCACGACCAGAGCTGAAGTCAGACACTAGACGACCTGAGCCACTCAGGAGCCCCTAGTTGCAGAATATTTTTATCACTACACAAAGAAGGTAATGTTAGCAGTTAATCCCAACTCCCCCCTCCCATCAATCCCCTAGCAATCACTAATCTTCTTTCTGACTCTATGGATTTGCCTATTTTGGACATTTCATATAAATGGAAACATGCAATATATGCCTTTTGTGTCTGGCTTTTTTCACATGGCATACAATTTCTGAGGTTTACCCATGTTGTAGCACGTAATAGTACTTCACTGCTTTTGATGTCTAATATTCCGTTGTATGAATTTACCACATTTGTTTATATGTTCCTCGGTTAATGGACATTTGAGTTCTTTCCATTTCTTGATTATCCTGAAGGAAGTTACTATTTGTGAATGCATACTTGTGTGAATATATGTTTTCAATTCTCTTGGTTACATACCTAGGAGCAGAATTGCTAGGTTAGATGATAATCCTCTTTAACTTTTTAAGGAACTGCCAAAGCTGTTTCCACAGAATGTGTACAAATTTCTATTTCTACTAGTAATATATAAGAGCCCTAATTTCTCTACATCTTCACCAACGTTTATTGTTCATTTTTTAAATGGACACCCATCCTAGTGGGTGTGAAGTGGTACCTCAACAATTTTGATTTGCATTTCCCTGATGATGTTGAACATCTTTCCAGTGCATACTGGTCATTTGTGTATCTTCTTTAGAGAAATGCCTATCTATCAAATCCTTTGTCCACTTTTTAATTCGGTTATTTGTCTTCATATTGTTGAGAGCGTGCAAGTGGGGGGAAGGGGATGAGGGAGAAGGGAGAGAATCTCCAGCAGGCTCCACACTCAGCACGGAGCCCAACATAGGGCTTGATCCCATGACCCCAGGTCCAAGACCCAAGCCGAAATCAAGAGTCAGATGCTCAAAATGACTGAGTCACCCGGGTGGCCCTTCACATTGCTGAGTTGTAAGCATTCTTTATATATTCTGGAAACTAGAGATTTATCAGATATATGTAATTTACAAATTGTTCTCCCATTCTGTAGATTGTCTTTCTACTCCTTGATTTTAATTTTGATGATGTCTGATTTATCTATTTTTCATTTTGTTGCTTGCTTTTTTTCATGTCATATCTAAAAAACTGTTGCCTAATACAAGGCCATGCAGATTTTCATCTATGTTTCCCTACAAGAATTTTATACTTTTAGCCTTATATTTGGATCTTTGATCCACACAGAGTTTATCTGTATATGGCATGAGGTAGGGGTCCAAACTCTTTCTTTGGCATGTGGCTATCCAGCTGCCCCGCCTTTTCCTAATGAATGGCCTTGGCATTCTTATCAAAATTAGTTGACCGTAAATCACAATGCTTTTTTAAATACCTAGGTAATATTTCAATCCTATCAGACAGTCTTTTCATTTTAAGATACTAAATACACTAAGTCATTTTCAGGTTTAATAAAAACAATTTTGAGGGTTTTGTTATGGGAATCAGAATGTTACTGTTTTCTGAATAAATAAAAGAATGGTAATTTTTTTTGGCATTCCACTCAGGAAGTTTGTTTCTACTGCCACCTCTGATAGATATAAAGGACAAAATACCGTTAGGATAACTAACACTGCCAGGATCTCTGACATGCCATAGACACTACAGAAAAATAAATAATATTAACACACAAAGTATCACTTTGAGTACTTTGGACACCATATCATTCAAAGAAGGATTTAAGGCAGCTTATAAAAATACAAGCAAGATAAAAATAAGTATACAAGAAGCAAAAGAAAACAAGGATAGGCAGCTATAGAGACTATAATATACTGTAATATGCTAATGCAGAAATTAGAGGTTTTAAGTAACTAAGTGACTAAGTTACCTATCACTGTCTTAAAAATTTGCATATCATAACAAATTGTCAACATACAACACATTTATATTTTAAAATCTGAGACAAACAGGAGCCTTGAATTGGGAATCCATCTAGTTTCTTATTTTGTTCTATCATTGAATAAGTCTGTGACCTGAGTTCAGGGCAACTAAATCTTTTATTTTTTTTTAGGTTTTATTTATTTTGAGAGCGAGAGAGAGTGAGAGAGAGAGAGAGAGCATGCACACAAATGGAGGAGGGGCAGAGAGAGGGAGAGAATCTTAAGCAGGTCCTATGCTGTCAGCACATAGCTCTAAAATTTATAGGGCTTGAACTCACAAACTGTGAGCGAGATCATGACCTGAGCTGAAATCAAGAGTTGGTTGCTTAACCGACTGAGCCACCCAGGAGCCCTTAAATCTTTCTCAACCCAAGTTTATTTCTCTCCAATACAAAAAAAGATGTTTGGACTTGATGTCTAAGAAACTTATTTGTTCTACAGTTCTTGAGTCTGTGAGTCTAAAAATGCAGGTCTGCTCCATCAAGAAGGTGCATTCTTGTTTTTAAAAATGTAAATGCAGTACTAGAAATAGCTGCATCATATGCAAGTAAATAGTGTGGAGGCTTTACTTCAGGTCCTTGAATTAGATCACACAAATGTCACTAAGAAGAGTTACTGAGTAAATTCCACATGGATGCATCCTATTTCCTGAAATAAGAATGTGTGGTGGAGAGATACAATTCAGGTCAATACAACTAAATAAATGATACATTTAATTTCTATCTCACAACCAAGAAGAGAATTGGGTGTTAGATCAGTGACACTGACCACAGAAAAAGTCGCCGGGACCCAACTAATTAAATTGGACAGATTTCAAATATTAACACCCTGAACTTTAAAGCCACTTGTTCCTCAATTTTTTTAAAGCATTTGTTAAGTGTAAAATTAATTTCACAATTTAAGAGGCAGTCACATTTCAATTACATTTTGGTATGCCTTCTGCAAAACTTGCCGGGCTCCAGGGAAATGGTTTTATTTATAGTAAACATGCTCAAACGCAAATCTCATCACCTAAACCCAGGAGATCCAAGCTAGAGCAACCTCTACCTTGGAAACATTCTTACAGTTATGGTTTTTCTCTCTTTTTTTTTTTTTTAATTTTTTTTTACATTTATTTATTTTTGAGAGACAGAGAGAGACAGAGCACAAGTGGGGGAGGGGCAGAGAGAGGAGGAGACACAGAAGCCGAAGCAGGCTCCAGGCTCCGAGCTGTCAGCACAGAGTCCGATGCGGGGCTCGTACTCACAAACCATGAGATCATGACCTGAGCTGAAGTCGGACGCTCAACCAACTGAGCCATCCAGGCGCCCCTGGTTTTTCTCTCTTAAGTGTATTTTTAGGAAAGCCATCCATGGTCTGGTTTGCTGGCTCCCCTCCATTCTATGAGGAAAAGATTAAGTCACTGATGCCCTAGAATGCATCTGGGCAAGGAGAAGGCAAAGCACCCCTACTCACTCAGGGCAATCCCCTGAAGCTAGGATAGTCCCTACCCACCCACATCTGCCCCTCTGGCAGTAGTTCCTTTTTTCCCCTGGGTGGTTCGTGTGAGAAGGAAAATGAAGGACAGCAAGTTCCTGTTCTGCCTCCTGGGTCCATTGTGTGCCCACTAGGAGGAGGCACCAAGAAAATCCCTGGGCAGCAGGCTGCTTCCTCTTTCATGAATCCCTTGGTTCAATAATGAAACTGTTCAATAATAAAGAGGTAGCCTACGTAAGGGAGATAATTTTATCTTTCCTTGGAAAAGTTTCCAAGCTCCAACAAAAGTTTGCCAACTGCTAGGGTCAAACTTAGATTTTAATAAAATATATCCCATTACTATTCAATTCAATTAAAAAAAAAGTTTACTTATTAGCAAGGGGCTTCAGAGAGTACCACATTAGAGTTGTGCTCCTTTTACAAAGTTTTTCCACCAATTCTTTATTTCTTATTATTCACATTGCCATTTGACTGATTAAGAGCTCAGAGACATTAAATGACTTGCCTAGAGCTACAAAGCTGTAAGTGTGCGAACTGGGAATAAAGATTTGAAACTCTTAGTTCAAGAACTGTTTATTAAAGGCAACTGCAAAGTATTCTCCCAGGGTGCCATGGTGGATATGTTCATTTGATAAACATTGCCAAGGAGGAGCAAAGCCTGTACTGGGCACCACTGACACAGTGAGAACAAAACATACACAAAACCTATCCTCACGACGACATCATTAGCTGTAGCTTAAAGTGCGTGTGCACACGGATGCACGCGTGCACACACACACACTCCCTGAGGTATCTAAAGGCCACAAAATTTGGAGAGGAAAGTGGTCACATCTATTTTTGAGGTTTAGGAAAGGCTTTGAGAGGTAGGTAACATTCGCACAGGGTTTTGAATTATGGATAGGAATGACCTCACCCATTCCTTTTATTTGATTATCAAACAGCAGTCATCCTTTCTAAAGTGGGTTCCCAAGGGCTATAAAGAGGTTTTTAGTGTTAGGTAATATTTATTCTTCACTAAAAAAGGCTAGGATAACAAGCATTTCTTTGTGCATTGTTCAGCTTGATTTTTCTGATCATACAACTCTGCAAACCTGAGATAATTCTTCAGTATAACAATGATGGTTACTTACAGAAAGGGTTGATTAGGCTAGTGCTCTTCCCATGATACTTGAAAAGAAGTAACAGTGGGAACGAAATAAAAGGCAAGTCTTGTACTTTCACTGGACCTCAATTTTCCTTGCTTTTAAAATGAAGGAGCTAAACGATTTAATCTCCTTCAACTTTATGATTATATAGCATTTCCAAGCAAAAAGAGTACAGAAGCGATTGCTTGGCAAGTACAGTGATATATTTTTCCTCATATGATATAGATTTAAAAGAAGTATTCATTTTGTTTTAATTTTTATTATAAACTAGGCCTTGGTTACAAACCAGCTGATATGGCATTTAATTTTAGGATGGCAAGAAGCATGGAGTCAAGTTACATAGGGTGTCCTGGAAGTAAAGAAATGATATGATACTGTGAAAGTATGTGATATAAAAAATGTGAAATAACACTGTAAAGACTACTTTTATTTACTTAATAACATTTAAGTATGCCCTCCTAACATTGTACCGGATAGAAGGAAGAAAAGTAAAGGTTCTGGATTCAGATCCCAGATCTGCAATTTTCTAGCCATTTACTTAGCTTCTTTGTGTATTAGTTTTATGATACACAGTTTGTAGTGTTATTGTGCAGATTAAATATGAAGTATGTATATTATCTGTTCCTCAACATCTGTTCTCTTCTCTAGTATTCCTGACTTATAGCTGGTATGGTCATGTGACTATGTTATGGTCATTGGCAAGTAAGTGCAACTTCCAAAAGGAGCTCTTCTCCTCACTTTTTTTTCCCTTCCCCAACTGGACAGGATGTTGTGGTTAGTCACCTAGAACACCATGGTGAGGACAACACTTCATAAGGCTGGAACAACAAGAATGAAGATGTCTATGTCCTTGATACCGTGGAGCTGCCAGATCAGCCCTGGACATCTTATACTTTAAATTGTAGTATGTGGAAGAAATAAAATTTCTGTCTTATTTAAGCCACTGTCTTTGAGGGTCCCTTAAGAGAGGAGGTGAGCTGTATGTTAACTGGTACAACAGTCAACACTAGTTCAGTGCTGAATGCATCGTAGATGTTCCTTTTTTCCATGGGAAAGAGACAAAGTCATCGTCTTTGCCTTTTTCTCTAATTAGAGCTTGTAATTTAGTAAGGCAGGCATGCATGAAAATGATTAACCACACTAGCAGGCCAATTATAAATGTGTAAAAAGGTATGATCATATCGTATCTTGATAGGGGTCTGGGAAGCACAGGTGGAAACATTTGTGGGAATTCACCCAACAGTTCACTGAAGATTTATTGCATGTAAGTTTTACCTCAAAAGAAGAAAAAAGAACTGCTAAATAAAAGGTGTAAGCAGGATAACAGCTCAACAGGAAGAACAATTAAAATGAGAGGGATTGTGGAAAGCTTCACACAGGATCTGACACATGAGGATTTCAACTAGTGGAGAATTGAGAGGGAGGAAAGAATATTCACTCTGAAAGAGCAGAGGAATTGAGAAGCCACTAGTACAGTGCATTTAGGGACTGTAGGTATTTTATTTATGAAGTCTAGGATGTGTACAGAGAGGAAGGAGAGGTGAGGGTGTTAAGACAGAAGTCAAGGCTACCAGGTATGATTGTGCTGCACTGTAAAAGCCCTAGGGGATTCATGCAGACCATAATTGGAACCCCCTAGAGTTATAGAGTGTGCTAACTGCATTAACTATATGCAGCAGACTCAGTTATGGCCGGATTGCAGTGGACCCTGAATGTTACTATAAGAAATTTAGGTTTTAACCTGCTGACATTAAGAAGTAATGGAGGACTAGAGTGCCTGGGTGGCTCAGTTGATCGAGTGTCCAACTTTGACTCCGGTCATGATCTCACAGTTCATGAGTTCAAGCCCTGCATTCAGCTCTCTACTGACAGCACGGAGCCTGCTGTGGATTCTCTGTCTCCCTCTCTCTCTGCCCTTCCCCTGGTCATGCTCTCTCTCTCAAAAATAAATAAACATTAGAAAAAAATTTTATAAAAAAAAGAAGTAATGGAGGATTTTCAAGCAGGAGACGAACACATTTTAGAAAGGTAAACTGGATACACCGTGGAATACAAACCTGGAGACAAAGTGAGGATATCTATAGGAAGCTACTGCGTATTCTGGGTGAAAGATGGGCTTGAACTAGAGCAGGGGAAATGAAAGATGAATGGATTCAAGAGACATTTCAAAGTCACAATCAACAGGATTTGTTGGCCAAATGGATGTCCACAATACACAGGAATGCAGCATTCAGGTCCCTGCAATTCTAAATCAGCTGGCCTGGGATGGGAATATGCATTTTGATAAGCAAAGCAACCCAGGTGACTTTGTTGAAGATGGTTCACCAGCGATATTTCTCAAAACACCAGGACTTTTGAAAGTCCTCTGATACTGGTAAGTCCTTTGACAGGCAACCAAGCCCAAATCTTTTTACCAAAAACAAACAAACCAACAAACAAAACCCTACATTTTTGTAAAGAAAATAATGGAAAGAGAAAGAAGCAATACCCATTATCGTATCATTTCATGTCACAAAATGCACACTCTTTTCCTTCCAAATATAAAGCAAAAAAGATAGGACCACTTATAATCTGGACAAGGTCATGTCAGAAGGTAAATAAACTAGGGAATGCATAAAATAGTAAGGCATTTTAGCAGAAGTCTGTTATCTTATACAAAGGCAAATAGGTAGGAATGTTATCCAAAGGGTCTGTTAACCCTTACATGCTGCTGAGTAACAGGAAAAATAATTCTGTCTGATTGTGTGATCTTTTTTTAAGTCTCCTCCCTTCTACTCTGCCAAATCTGTGACAATAAAGTAACATTACTAATGATCTTTCACAAGAGTAGGATGGTTTGTACCTATCTTCTGGTGCTAACTAGAAGAGTCGGGGAAAAAAAATATTTTCAGTAATCTTAAAAAAGTCCCCCTACACAGACCACAATAATATAAGAGATGTCACAGGCTGCACAAGATTCATAAAAGGCAAAGTTGTTTTTGAAAAAGAAGTAGCTAAAATCTCATGAGTTAACAGATTAGGGACCCCTCCAGCATCTCTGAGTCATTTACTGTATCAGAACAAAATAAAACCACTATGAAAGGAAAGAGCTCTTCTATGAAGATAGTGAAACTTCAGGAGACAGGGGACCTTTTCACAAAAAGGCCTGTTTTCTCTTAAATCACAGTTTAAATTGCTGAGCAGTCATTTAGTGTTGAGAATATTACCAATGATAAATGGAAAAAGGCAAAAGCTTACATAATTATAAAGCTGTACTCTGTGCTCTTAACCACGGGCACAGGACTGCTCAGCTCTTCATAACCTTGTTTTTAATTTCCCTGAGGAACACCTAAAGGCTGCTGGGCAAATGTTTGCAAGTCACAACTTGTTTTATTAGAAGTAATTGTGAGAACTCCAATGGGAAAATAAATAAGGTTTCAGAGATTTCCAGATCTCTATTTCCAGTCATTCCCAAGACGTTTAGGGTGTGACTTTAAATGTATAATATGATAAAAGTTTAAAATCAGATACAATACCATGCAACACACTCTCTCACTCCAACTGTTGGATACTCCTGAAGACAAAACCCCCAAATCCCTGGATATCCTGACAAACCAACCTCTCAAACCGGCATTTGTGCCCAAATTACCCAAGTCTCCACTCTCCTCAAGGCCAGTTTTTCTCAAGTGAATATTCAGACCAAGTAACACTTGCTGTGCTATCCTACTGTGAGGAAACAAGAGCTTATTAAAAATTTTCACTTTTGGGGCGCCTGGGTGGCGCAGTCGGTTAAGCGTCCGACTTCATCCAGGGCACGATCTCGCGGTCCGTGGGTTCGAGCCCCGCGTCAGGCTCTGGGCTGATGGCTCAGAGCCTGGAGCCTGTTTCCGATTCTGTGTCTCCCTCTCTCTCTGCCCCTCCCCCGTTCATGCTCTGTCTCTCTCTGTCCCACAAATAAAAACGTTGAAAAAAAAAATTAAAAAAAAAAATTTTCACTTTTTTCACTTTCACTTCTTTTTGTATCTGGAAAAAAAAAGATGCTATAAAATGCAGATTCCAAAGTTAATTTTTAACTGAGACAACATCTTGTGTAAAATATATTAATTTCTTTATTGAGACAATTTGAACATTATAGATCAAAATTAAAAAGCCTAGTCAACCACAGATAAAATCAGATTTAGGAGTACAGAGTACAAACTTGTTGACAGGTAAGAGTAAATAAGTCATTTAACCTTTCTGTGGACCTCAGTTCCCTCATCTGCCCCAGTTTAGGATGTCTGGGGTAGAACATACTGTAGGACATGGGTTAACAGAATCATCCAGGGTGATTAAAAAAACAAAACAAAACAGACCAGTAAACACTGTCCAAGACCTCTTGGATAATTTGGGGGGCGGGGGAGAGGGGGAAAAGCGGATGTAAGACAAATTTAGGATCACTGCCACAGGGGGTCAATTCATAACTAGGAAAGCCCTGTATTCTGTATAACACTGTACAAATACGCACCATGGCAGGGAAACAGACTATTGATAAAGTGTCTTTGTGTTCCACAATGATCTGCTTTTTGAACTGTTTCAGAAGAAGCATATAGAATTTGGAAACAAAAATAGCAGTTGCTAAGGTAGAAGATGTTCTTTAAAAGAAAGAAAAAGAAAGAAAGAAAGAAAAAAGGTATTTTGATACTTTGGCAGATGGCCCACAGCAATAGCACTCTAATGATAATCTTGGTTCTGTGAAAATTCCACAACTCATCAGTTTATATGACAAGTGTTTCCTCTTGGAAACACTATTAATGGAAGAGACTCCATTGATAGCATTTGCACTGAGGTTCATGTTGAGAGAGAAATTTGAGTGGGACCAAGTCTTCTCCCACCAAGCAGCAATGGCCCTTTCCACTCGATGCTCCCCCTACCAATACCCTAATCATTTCAATTCTATCTAAATTCTCAAACTATCTACAGATAGTTGAGAAAGGACATAGATCTCAATGACATGACTTCATTCCAAAAAGGCACACAGCCATGGACCAAAAAGACAATTTTAGATTTCTGTTTGAATGACAACAATTCCAACAATGAAGGAGGTATTTCCTCACAGAGAACATCAGGGATGGGGGTAAGGATCGATACCTACTGAGGTAATATTACTTGCTTTATATAAAGTGCTTTATATAAAGTACCTTATTTTAATTTAAATTTAATTTAAATTTAATTTAATTAAATTTATATAAGGTGCTTTATATAAAGTACCTTATTTTAATTTTTCTATTGCAGGATCACAAATTGCCTTCCCTTTCTACATAAGGATACTGAGCCTCAAATTTATGTAAGTTGACTAAGGTCAAAGAATTAGAAAATGGAAGACCCAGATAACTCCAGGTCTCTCCAATATGAAAGTCCAATCTCTAGCTCATTTTATTCTAATTTAGTCTTTATTTTTAACCACAGAGATACATATCTATATTTTAATGAGTCAAAGAGCTTCACAAGGCTTAAGAAAAACATTAAGTCCCTTGCTCTCTTCTTTCCCCTCCCCATTTCCTGCTTCACCTTGGCAACAATTTTCAGTTCTTTTGGTTCTTTTTGGTATTTATCTCTGTATCTCCAAACATGCTAATGTTGCTACTATTGATTTTTCAGTTTTACTTTTCTTCCCACTATGCAAAGTAAGGATTCAGCTCTTTTTAACCCCCCACTCCCTGGCCCTGACCTGCAACTTTATACTCCCCCCATTCTCCCAAAATAGTTATATCTTCTAAAAAGAGGATAGTTAGATAAACATTCAGCTTTACTTTCTTATAACTATGCAATGTTATTCACTGGTAAGCCATACTATGACTCCTTTCCCTTCCCTGAAACACCTTTCCCTGAAAAAACTTTATTTGCTTTATTTCCCATCATACTAATACAATCCATTCAGACACTTCAGTTACCCTACCATTTTCATCTTCTTAGAGGAACTCCCCGTGAATTTTGTGACTTCAGTCTAGATTTGTTGATCTCTATGCCTGAAGGTAAACCTTCATCTCAAGACCTTCTTTCACCTTGATTTTGAGGATTCCCTTTGTTCATCTCTCTCTCTCTAGCTGAATCCCTCATTTTCAGTATCCCAAATTTTCATCTTTCTTGTTTTACTCATCCCATTTGGTGGACTAAACCCTCCAACAGCTTCCTGAGAAAGTGTTTGCAAAGAAAATTTTTTGAGACCTTGCATCACTGAAATTACCTTTACTCTACCCTCAGATTTAACTGATAGTTTGCCAGGTTAAAAATTCTAAGTTGGAAGCAATTTTTCCACAGAATTTTGAAAGCTTTGCTATGCTCTCTTCTAGCTTCGATTTGTTTTTGTTGAAGTCTAGAGCCATTTTGATTCCTGATCTTATACTTAACTCACCTGGAAGTTCATCCTTCAGTTCTGGGAAATTTTCTTAAAATATTTTTTGGCCAATTTCATTCTTTCTGTATTCCCTTGTGGGACTCCTCTATCAGGATGTTGATTCTTCTTAAGTGTTACTCTAATTCCTCCCACCCACCTTCTTTTTAAATGAACTTCTCTTACTTCATAGATAAAATATCTTAAGCTTGCTGTCTTTGGTAACCAATATTATTCTCTAAGTGACAGTTAACCAATCCTGAAGAAAATAAAATAGTAATCAAAGTGGTAGTGCTTCCAGAGCTCTACTGAGGCTGGGCGTATGTGAACCAAACAACATTCCACCACCAACTGCCCAGCTCAACCAGAATAACTTAACTTTGATTAGTTATATATTTTGGGATTTCAAGTTTGAAAAGAATCACCGGCTTATAGGTATCAGATTCCCACCGCCTCCACCCAGAATGATTTATAATGCTTTAATAAGGTCTATTTTTTGTGGAGTAGTAGAGACAATATGGGTGATTTGGAAGGTGGGAAAGGCCCCTCTGCTGGGTTTCCCCCACTGCTGAGACTATTCTACTTCTATGTAAGTGTTCTGCCAGGGTTCACACTTGTGGTAAGAAGGCACTTCAAATCCATTGCAGTTTCGGGACAGGGGGAGGAAATCACCTTGAGTTACCTCTTCCACTCTGTCCTAGAAAAGAAAGTCGCCTGCTTTTCCAACCCTCTGAGGTACGAATAGTAATAAGCATTCACATTCTATTTCAGAAAAGTTGCCACCTTAGCAAAAGAGATAAATAAATTCGTGAGAGATACACCCTGTCTTTTCTGTATTTTAGTTCTGTATTAGCCTCCTTACCCACAATTAGTATCAGAAACAAAAGTACGAGTCAATAACGGGAGTACGTACCCTTAAACAAAAGGACATCCTCTGTCTTACATAGTTAGGGTAAAATTTTAAAGACACGCAAAAGTATGTGTGTTTTCCCTACTTGAAGAAGGGAAATGGATAAGAACTGTCACTCCTAACATTTAGTTATAATCATTTCCCACTTTTAAGAGTTCCCTAACATAAGCAGCCAATTTCCCAAAATGACAGTTTGCATTTGTAGTCTCACTTTCCAATATACCCATAGCACGCTGTACCTCAAGTGTTAGTGTGTTACAGTCAGGCAGCTGAAATAATAGAAACTTAAATATCATTGAGCCAGCAGTGTTAGAAGTTAGATTTTGTATTTTTTCCATAAGCTGGTAGTTAGCTAAATGCATCACGATAAACAAGGTAAGACAACTCCCTACTCATCAAACCAAAAGCTCCCCAGACCAGGTTTCCATTTTGCTGGATGTTAAAACTTCGTGAAACTTTTTGTGCTATCTTTTAAGAGTTGAAAGATTTCACAGCCAAAGACCACACCCATGTATTTCAGCTTTGCTTTACTTCCTTTTTTTCTCCAGTAGTACTTCTTTCTCTCAGGCTGTTTATCAAATTTTGTGAGTTGAAGTGTACAATCAGTGTAACACCAAAAGAAAACGGGACATGACATGTGGTATTCCACCCCGATGTGAACAGAAACATGGCACTGCTCAGTTAGCTTGCTCAGCTTCCTAAGGGGTATCCTCTCCTGCATTAGGGCCATGTTAAAATCTGGAAATGGTGGGTGGGGGTGAGGTTTATGCAGTTTAAAATGACTGTTTAATATTAAAAATCTGTTTTCTTAAGTCATATAAAGCAGTGCTCTGCAGAATATTCTTGGATGGGGGAACTACAAGAGAAAGAAGACTGTGTGGGAAAGAGGAGCAAATATGAAATGTCCTAGGATCTGTGAGATTTAAACGTTAATCAAAAAGGAGATAAGGATTCTAAAAAACCAAGAAACATCAATATCAATGGAAAGATATTTCTAGTTTAGAGACAGCAAATATATGAAATCATGAAATTATATTATAGTAAATGCTACATAACAAATGGCCATGAACAGTAAATGCATTTAAATATCCCACAATAGTTCATTTTATTCAAGCAATCTGAAATATTTTCTTAAACAGATCTGAGTCCCTGATTTCTGTCCTTTTAACAAGTCACTCTCCCTAGCAAATTACCTAGTTGTGTTTGTTCTGCTGTTCCAGAGAATAATTTTCTATAACTCATTCTACGCAAATGTTTCAAAGATTCTTATAACTTCAACTTCTTGAGTAACAATCAAAATGGAACTTACATTATTTTTCTTAGTCCACTCAATTCCCAGTTAGTGCCTTACTGAAATGACTTGAAAAGATAGACCTTGTGTTCACAATCTACTTTCAACACTTTTTTTTTCTTTGCAAAGCAAAACTGTTGGTAGTAAGTGAAAGCAACTTCAGATTACCACTGCTCAGTTTATTCTCATAATTTAGTATTGATAATTACTATCAAAGAGAGTATCCCTGCGTAAAAGAAAGAAAACTCAGGTTACTATCAAGTTACTATACAGGACATCTCCCTTGTGAGATAAATGATTATCATTATTTACTTCCCAGACTCTTTTTCTTAAAAGAGTAAGTCCCTTAAATGTTTTTCTTGGTTGCACAACAATGCAAATGCATTAAACCCTACCAAACTGTACTTAGAAATAGTTATGATGGTAATTTCATGTAATATGTATCTTGCCATAATTTAAAAAAATGTTTTTATAGACTGGGGATTGAAAAACTATGACATATGTATTATACAGGTCTCAAAGGCTTGTTTTCAGTTTCAAAGAACCTAGTTCCAGTCCTTCTCAATTTTTTTGAACAGTGTCAAATATTGCACCTAGTTCAAAAGACTGTACACTAATTAGCCATCCACCCACAAGGCAGTTCATTTTATATTCTCTGCTAGCCTTTTTTGAAGACGACTCAGAATCTTGGTCCCAGACTATAAAGAGATTTTTGTTACCTATTCTAGATAATAGCCTCCTCTTTCCCTCTACCCATGACTGAAAACCACAGCAGCAAGCATAGAAGATTGGGGGGTGGGGGGGGTGGGGACACAAGTAAAAGGGAATGGCAGCCACAACATAAATCCTACAGGAACCAGAAACCCAAACTTGTCTTGATATAATGAAACACAAACTAGGTGAAATTAAACAGTAATACAGATGTTTATAAGGTGTTAGAAAACAAAAAACCAAACAGTAGTTAACAGCTAATCAGTTAATGCATCACATCAGAACAGTTAGAATAGTGAAGTTTTATATCACAGGCTATCTATTTTTATTTACCATTTACTTTTAGATAATGAGCACAATTTTAAAAAGCATGCAAAGTCTTTCGTTGTTATAAGGCACACTCCCAAATCATGTCAATAATTATTTTTTTCTAGATTGATACAAAGTCAGTTAAAATACTCAAATATGCAAGCATTCAGATAATGACTGCATCTCTCTGTAAACAGCACTTACGAGTGTCTTAAAGTCCTCCATAGTTTACAGATGTATACTGTTATATGACATTACCCGCCTAAGGTCATATTCTTGACAGTGATCAAAAAGTGTCTGGAGCAATCATTTATAAAAGGTAATAACTCGGGGCACCTGGTGGCTCAGTCGGTTGAGTGTCAGACTCTTGATCTGAGCTCAGGTCTTAATTGTAGGGGCAGGAGTTCAAGCCTCGCGTTGGATTCTGCACTGGGCGTGAAGCCTATTTAAAAAAAAAAAAAAGGTAATAACTCTACCAAAGAGTACAAAATACACTATTATCCACATATAAACAGTAAACTATTAGTCTAGAAAAAAGGTGGCCTTTGGTGGTTTGTACTTGTTAAAAGCCATCCCTGTTCTATGTGTGTGCACGTGTCACACACATATCTGGACTGTGTTAATAATTTTCACTTCATATTAAATAAGTACAGGCATGCTGAGCTTGTATGTTTTTTTCACCAACTCATTTTGAAACCCTCTTATGGGATTTGGCTACAGTAGCATGTAAGCTTGGTTATTACCTCTAAAGAAAGAAATTTCCCAACAAAATTGGGAAGCTAATGACAACAAAGTGAAACTGATGCTTTCCCAGTTGAGTGTCATTCCTGGTTTCCTTCAAGGCATAGAAGAACTTGCCCATGTAGAAGCAACACCCTTTACTTTCTTTATAGTATAACTGAAATAGAGGAAAGGACAGCAATACCTTTTATTATCAGCCTCAGCCTACCTATAGCATTTTCTCTGACCATGAAAAAAAAAAAAAAAAGAGGTGGGGGAGAGAAAGGACTAGGATAAACACAGAATTCTTCTTTGTTCTCAACATACGGGTATTTTAGACTCTTTCATTTATTTGGATTTACTCTGAGGAGTTTCTGATTGTTAGCTTTTTAAAGTTCTGAGCCTTTTTCTGTGGATGTTGCTATTTTAAGAACAATAGTACTTTCAGGCCAAGATGGTTTCATGAGTTAATTCTTTCAGATCTTCAAAGAATAGAGAGCTCTTATGCTCTTTAAACTACTTCAGAGCAGAGAAAGAAGGAACTCTTCTCAGTTCTTTTTAGGAAACCATCATAACCCTGATATCAAACTCTAGCAAAGATAATACAGAAGAAGAGGACTATAGATGACACCCAATTACTGATTTTAAGTAAAAATGTTACCAAAAAGGAACCTTCAAAGAATAGAGAGCTCTTATGCTCTTTAAACTACTTCAGAGCAGAGAAAGAAGGAACTCTTCTCAGTTCTTTTTAGGAAACCATCATAACCCTGATATCAAACTCTAGCAAAGATAATACAGAAGAAGAGGACTATAGATGACACCCAATTACTGATTTTAAGTAAAAATGTTACCAAAAAGGAACCTATATGCTTAAATATTACACCATGATCAACTGTAAGGTTGGTTCACAAACTGGAAATCAACTAAAATAACCCATCATCCTAATAGGTCAAAGAAAAGCACACAATAGGTCACGACAGATGCCTAAAAGCCATATGACAAAACTCAACTTTCACTCTTCATAAAAATGTTTAGTTAAGTAGTAATGAGAAGACATCATCTTAACAACAAGAAATATACAGACCAAATGAACACTCAACATTATTCAAAATTGCTCGCAATATGCTAGCCAATGTAAACACACACACACACACACACACACACACACACACACACACACACACCTTGATCCAAAATCCACTCTTTCGAAAAATCCTAGTAAGCTAGAAATATAAAGACACTTCCTTGATAAACAGAACTTATTGGAAATTAATAGTAAATGCCATATTTAATGATGACATGGTAAAAGTATCCAAAAACTAAGAAATAAGAAAAGGACGGCCAGAATCACTGTTATTACATATAACTAGGCTGGATTACATAGCACTAGGCTGAAGAAACTAGCAATTCATTAAACCAAAGAAAGAAAAAAAGTATAAAGAAAGATAAGACTATGTTTAAATGATTGTTTTCCTAGAAAATTCAAGGGGGACAATTTATTAAAACTAATAAATTTAGAAAATCGGCCAGATGTATAATCACTCACCTACATACCAGCCACAAAGTATTAGTGAATATTTTAGCTAAAACAGACCAAAGGATTATTTTAATGAAACATAAACAGTTTACTTTAAATTTTATGTCAAAATGAGTGCAATAATATTCAAGAAAATTTGAAAAAGATAAATGAAGAAGGACTTGCTGTAGGAATTACTTAAAAAATGCCAGAATCAAAGAGATTGGTATTTGCATAGGGAGAGACAAATAGAACAAAGCAACAGAATAATAATAATAATAATAATAATAATAATAAAAGACCCATGTAAATTTATTATACTAAGGTAGTATTTCTAGTCAGGAAAAATTGATCTTAACAAATGAGTTCAGAAAAAAAAGGCTAAATCCCTATCTTATATAATGTACAAAAATAATTTTCAGATGTTTTAAAGAGTAGAGCATAAAAAACTATAAAATAATTAACAGGCAATATAGGAAAATATTTTAATAATTTTTGAGTAGGAACTGCCTTAAGTGATAAAAAACAAAAACAAAACCTGGGCATTTTAAACCAAAAGACTGACAGTTCTTGAAAATATCTGCCATATATTTCATTAAGGATTAATATATCTGTACTCTAATCAAATACAGATAAATAATTTTGAATAATAATGGGCAAAATATAGGGACAAGCCACATTAAGAGATGGTTAACTATGTTATGGTATATGCTCTTAGAGGAATACCATGCTGACATTAAGATAAAATAGAGCTATGCATGGCAAGACTTGCACCATATAGTTTTTGGTCTGAAAACTCAGAAAACAGAATAGTATGTATATACAATCTCACTTTCACAAGAGAACGAAATAACATGTTTTGTGCATGTAAGAGAGATGTAGACGGTCTTGGAGTACCTACGACTGGAGAAAGACCTGAGAACGTTTCATTTTCTTTAGAAATTGATGGCTTTATACATGGTTGTATCATTTTGGGGTTTTCCACCCCTTCCAAATGATGAGAAAATAATTTTTCAACAGAATACAGTACTTGCTTCTCTGCTACATTTGAAATGTGTATTCCAACCATGGTAAGCAGGAAGATCATTTTATTTTCCTACATTTTCATATCACTTCACTTCTGTTACTACCCTTTTTCCCTTAGGATAACTTGTCAAAAGCATCGGTGAGATAAATGACACTTTACATAGCAAGGCTGCTCTACTTTTGCTTGTTACAGTGTAACAAGGGACACACCCACTCCTTGGTTTGAGTATCTTCTCCCTACGTTCTTCGCTTGACAAGCACAGCTGTTTACACCTGTAACTCGTTGTTTCTGTTCACACGAGAGTGGAGACCCTAAGTAACGCCTGGTTCCCACTGCGGGTAGGGTATGCTTTTGCTTTTTCCGCCTCGCCCACCCATTCTCTCCGTCACCCTCGGGGAAGTTACCCCACTTCTCATTGACACGGCTATGATGACACCCCACAGGAAAGCAGAGAGCGGAATTATGCAACAACCTTGGGAAGAACAGAAAGACCTATTTAAAAGTTTTCGAAAGAATAACCACGATAATACTAGCTTCCGGAAGACAACCCTTGCCCCGAAGGGAGTCTGGGACACTCGTGCCGGGACCCACTGCTCACCCAGACATCGCAAGCCCTGCCTCCCCTGTCTCCCGGCGAATAGGTCAAGTCGGCGCGAGCGCTGGACGCGGAGCTGGGCAGGATCCCTCCCCACGGAGCGTCACGGCGGGGACAGCGTTGCAGTGCTGACGTCGCGGGCCCGGAAAACCCCTCCCGGGTCCGCTCTGGGACGTACACCCGGGTGGTTTCTCTCGCACAACGTCCCTCTCCACTCTTGAGAGCTGGTTGTCTCCGCAGCTCTTCGGCTTCTTTCCCTGCGGCACCAGTACTACCAGCGCACCGCCCTCGCTCACACACACAAGTTCCCCGCCATTGTGTTCGACGGGTTCCGAAAGACGAACTCGCTCGCGAAGTTTCTTACTCACAGTTCAGGGATTCCGCGCCCGGGATCCGCGGCGCCCGGCCGAGTGAACCGACCGGAAGTTGCTTTCCGTTCCTGTTCAGAGGGCAGCGCCTGCGCGCGGAGCTTTTAACCCTTCACCCTCCACCCTGCCAGGCCGAACCAGACCCCTCTCGCCCCACCCACACTCGCCCCGCCCGTCCAAGCCCCGCCCGTCCAAGCCCCGCCCCGTCCCGTCTCTCGGGGAAAGGAAAAAGGACGGCATCCAAAAACCATCAATGTCAAGGTTAAAGGTCACCTGCCGGCCTTGGTTAGAATTTTTCCTAAAGAGAAAATAACCAGGTTTAACATCACCCTGTAAGTGGGTTAGCATACACGTGATCATCTGACAGACTTGTTAAAGACGTAGATTTACCAATTCACCCCTAGAGATCTTAAAGTTCAGAGCAAACTGGGTTGTGGGCGGAAGCCTGGAACTTGCATTTTTATCGAATCCTCATGTGAATGTGATTAAGGTGGTTAGGGTCCACACTGAGAAGCACTACACACACACACACACCCATTTGGCTTTTTCCTAACTGTAACACCTTTCACTAAATATACTTGTTAAAGTTGGATAGTTGGTAAATACAAGCAGAACTTCATAGAAAATTCTCATGAATTAAGACTTCCCCATTATTCCATTTCCTCGGCATGCCTGAATATTCTCCAAGATAGAAATTTAAAAAAATTTTTTTTTCAACGTTTTTTATTTATTTTTGGGACAGAGAGAGACAGAGCATGAACGGGGGAGGGGCAGAGAGAGAGGGAGACACAGAATCGGAAACAGGCTCCAGGCTCCGAGCCATCAGCCCAGAGCCCGACGCGGGGCTCGAACTCACGGACCGAGATCGTGACCTGGCTGAAGTCGGACGCTTAACTGACTGCGCCACCCAGGCGCCCCCCAAGATAGAAATTTTAGACATTACATCTAGAAATGTTGGAACTCCCAGTTTTAGCTCTGATACCTACTGGTTCAGGCAAGTTGCTTAACCTAATGAACCTTAATATCTTATCTGACAAATGGAGACAGTGATAACCTCCTTCGCTGGATGGTCAATCCAATAATGTAAGCAAAAGCACATGGTAAATTTTAGAATGTTCTGCAAATGAAAGATATTGTCCTGACAGCCTCATGTCAGGCTGGCTTCTTGCCACCATCAAGGTTTTCCCTGGGATTCTTTGCATGAAACTACTGCACATGTGGAAGCTTCCTGACAGCATTGAAGTCTAGGACTTTCCACATTGACTGGAGCATAATTGCATCTGACTGAATGCATATAGCACTCTCAGAAGCTTCCATATTAATTACCTATTTATTTATTTAATTTAAAAAATATTTTTATTATATAAATATTTATTTTTGAGAGAGAGAGAGAGAGAGAGAGAGGCAGAGCATGAGCGGGGGAGGGGCAGAGAGAGAGGGAGACAACAGAATCTGAAGCAGGCTCCAGGCTCCTATCAGCACACAGCCCGACACAGGGCTCGAACCCACGAACTGAAAGATCATGACCTGAGCCAAAGTTGGGTGCTTAATCGATTGAGCCATCCAGGTGCCCCTAAAAATATTTTTAGAACTCTCACTGCTTTTGTACATATCTTACATGGGTTGATGCTGTTTGAAAAAGATGTCATCACCAAGCACAAGCATACTAAGGACATTGAAGTAACAGTTTGATAGGATTAAAATGAGCAGTTGTGGCTCAGTGGGATGAGCATCTTACTCTAGATTTCAGCTCAGGTCATGATCCCAGGGTCATGGGATAGGGCCCTGCCTTGGGCTCTGTGCTGACAATGTCAAGCCTGCTTGAGATTCTCTCTCTCTCTCTCTCTACTCCCCTCCCCTGCTCACACTCTTTCTCTCTCTCTCAAAATAAATAAATAAAAATTAAAAACAAATAAATAAATAAATAAAATGACTGTGAATACTATAGGCTGTTATCAGGTACAGCCTGCTCTAGAACATAGGTTCTCTATCCATAGACTTGGCAAAATCTTCTGCAATTGAGAATTTTCTTGTCCTAGGGATCTTGGCCAAGCCATGCCTGAACAGGTCTTCAGTCAGTGATTCTTTCTTCATTCTGAAGATTCAAGCCCAGCCCTGGAATTCTTGAGCTCCCTTTTTTCTGGTCACATGGTCCCATATAACTTAGAAGGTGGTATCTTCTCATGGGAACTCAGCATCTTGCTCCCTGGGATTGTAGTTTTTCTTTGTTAGAGCAGGAGGATCAGGTTCTGGTTGCCTCACTTTCTTCTTACACTTCTGAGCCATGGTTATTTGCATTACTTTCCTTAAGCCTTTTAAAAGCCTGCCAAGTTGCAGTGCATTTTTAAATATTGAGCTTACTTTTAAAAGTTAAAGCCAAAATATATTGCAAAAAACATTTAAACAAACAGAAACATCTTGTATATAACATTGTGATCAGTTGAAAAGTTTCTGTAGTAAGTAGTAATTGAGTTAAACATGACAGTAAAACACTTTTTTAAAAGAATTTATTTTTTATGGCAGTTTTGGGTTTATAGCAAAATTGAGTGGAAAGTACAATATATGCATAAGCCTCTTCCATTATCAACATCTCCCACCAAGTGGTACATTTGTCACAACTGATGAGTCTACATCAACGTAATATTATCATCCAAAGTCCATAGTTTATTTTAGGGGTCAGTCTTCATGTTGTACATTCTATGAGTTTGGACAGATAGATAATGACATGTATCCATCATTATAGTATCATACTATAGTAGAGTAGTTTCACTGCCCTAAAAATCCTCTGTGCTCCACCTATTCATCCATTCCACCCCCAGTCCCAGGCAACCACTAATCTTTTTACTGTCTCCATAGTTTTGCCTTTTCTATAATGTCATATGGTTGGAATAAAAAGGTATGTAGCCTTTTCAGATGGACTCCTTTCATTTAGTAATAAACATTTCAGTTTCTTCCATGTCTTTTCATGGCTTGGCAGTTTATTTCTTTTTAGCACTGAATAGTATTACATTGCTTGGGCGTGCCAGTTTATTTATCCAATAACCTACTGAAGGACATCTTGGTTGCTTTCAATTTTTGGTGATTACAAATAAAGCTGCTATAACATAGTATGCAGGTTTTTGTGTGGACATAAGTTTTCAACGCCTTTAGGTAAATACAAAGGAGTGGAATTGCTGGATCATATATATTTTTAGTATGTTTTTTTAAAATGTTTACTTACTTATGGGGGGGGGCAGAGAGAGAGAGGGAGAGAGAGAATCCCAAGCAGGCTCCATGCTGTCAGCACAGAGCCCAACCAGTGGCTCGGTCTCAAGAACCATGAGATCATGACCTCAGCTGAAACCAAGAGTAGGACGCTTGACCAACTGAGCCACCCAGGCACCCTTAATATGTTTAGTTTTGTTGGAAGCTATCAAACTATGTTCCAAAGTGACTGGACCACCAGCAATGTATGCCCACCAGCAATGAATGAGAGTTCCTGTTGCTCCACATCCCTGTCAACATTTCGTGTTGTCAGCGTTCTGGATTTCAGCCATTCTAACAAGCATGTAGTATATCTCACTGTGTTTTAATTTTCACTTCCTTGATGACATATGATGTGGAGCATCTTTTCATATGCTTATTTGCCATCCATACATACATCTTCTCTGGTGAGATATCTGTTAGGGTCTTTGACCCATTTAAAATTTGGGTTTTTATAAGCCATACAGAGAAAGATACCATATGGTTTCACTCTTATATGGATCCTGAGAAACTTAACAGAAACCCATGGGGGAGGGGAAGGAAAAAAAAAAGAGGTTAGAGTGGGAGAGAGCCAAAGCATAAGAGACTCTTAAAAACTGAGAACAAACTGAGGGTTGATGGGGGGTGGGAGAGCGGGGAGGGTGGGTGATGGGTATTGAGGAGGGCACCTTTTGGGATGAGCACTGGGTGTTGTATGGAAACCAATTTGACAATAAATTTCATATATTGAAAAAATAAAAATAAAATAAAATAAAATAAAATAAAATAATATAAAATTTGGGTTTTTAGTTTTCTTGTTGTTGAACTTAGAGTTCTTTGTGTATTTTGTCTAACAGTCTTTTATCAGATGTATCTTTTGCAAGCATTTTCTCCCAGTCTGTGGCTTGTGTTTTTATTCTCTTCACATTATCTTTTGCAGAGCAGAAATTTTTAATTTTAATGAAGTCCAACTCATCCAACTTTTTAGTAAATTGAAAGAGCTGCTTGGTGACTTCTAATTGAAATGGTGGAGTGTAATAATACACCTAGAATGCATAAGCATTTTGAACATGGAGATGCTAAGAAATTTGAATAAGGAAGAAAAAATTAAACATACACATTTCTTAAATATACTTTTTCCTCTCTTTTCAATTCCATGATATTGTAGTCATAAAGAGAAATGGCTACATATTTCTCCAGTGTGTGAAACATGCATGCATGCTGGGATAGATAGAGGAATTTCAAGCTAAAACAGTTTCAAACATTTTCCTTTTTCTATAATGATGATTAATTTTTTAGAATTGACATACAGTATGTTTTACTGAGGTTAAGACTTGAGTTGAGACATTTATTTGAGGATTAATCCTTTAAAAGGTTGACGTAATTTCCCTACAATTTTCCTTTATTCATATTATGTTTATATACCTTAGGTTAGCAAGCAGGACTTTGAGGTGGAGTGGGATGAAAATGAGAACTGAAAAAAGGGGGGCACCTGGGTGGCTCAGCAGGGTAAGGACCTGACTCTTGATATCAGCTCAGGTCATGATGTCATGGTTCATGAGTTTGAGTCCCACTCTGTGCCCTCTGTCTCCCTCTCTCTCTGCCCCTCTCCTGCTCTCTCTCTCTCTCTCTCTCTCTATCAAAAATAAGTAAATAAAATTTAAAAAAAAAAGGAAAATGAGAACTGCATACTCATTGAATATATTTTAGGTTCTATTTTCAAACTGCTTAATATTTTATTGAGAGTTCTGAATATAAATCTAGGGAAAAGGAAAGCTGCCAGTATAAACACCTACTACAACTTGGAATGCCAGGTATGCATCAATGATCTCAGCCAAATCTTTGATGTGAAATATCACTATTAATAGAATCTGGTTGACTTCTGATTTAGGATGACATCTGGACTAGCTGTTTGTGCCTTAGACTCTAAATTAAATTACTAAAGAAAAATTAGAGAAATACGAAAACTCATAATAGTTTTGAAAGGAAGAACTGGTGGCCAGATCCAGCATGTATGGATGGCTGAGCAGGCTCTCCCCTGTACAGAGCACCCAGCTGACAGAGGTGGTCACTTTCCAAACCTTGCCCCCTTGGGCTTGAGTATACCCCAAAGGGGTGCCTTTTTCTAAGTCAGAAAAAGATGTCAAAAGAGAAACTGTAACCCTGTTGACAAGCATCCTAGTAACAAAATGTGACAGGATTTCCAATCATTTGCAAGACCCGTGGGATTGAAATGGACATAACCTTTGTTGCTTGAAGATAAAGAATAGTAATGGTTATAATTGGCCTGAAGAATAGTAATAAACTATCTGCCTCATGACACCTACTAGTCAATTAAACAATAACCCCACTACTATGTGGGACCTGCACATAGTATTTGACAATTCTTTGCCCAAATATCAGCCAATAATACTTCTCTCTGTTGTCCATTTTGGAGCTGTGGTTTGGACCACATACCAACATGATCCCAATGAGAGTGGACAAATGTTCCATATTTAAGGGTATGTGAAGCCAATAATGAAAAGGGATGAGCAGACAGAGCTGTGTGTTGGGCTCTCTCTGAGACTTCGATTTTTAATCTATGGTTCCTATCAAGGAAAAGACCAGTGATTGCTGCTGATTAACCAGGAATTCTCCTCTTCATAGTGAAATAACTAGGCAATAAGGGTAAGGGATTTGGGCTTAGGTAAATACCTATAGTGACAAAATTGATAAATGTCAGCTTCAGGCAAAAGTGTAGCTGTGACCTGTGCATGTCTACTTGTCTCTCATCTCTATATCTGTGCTGAGGAACTAATAGAAATCGAGCAGATAATGAGAAGAACCAAGAAAAATCCATACATCTGGTTAGTAAGGGCTATAGAATGCTGGGAATGAGAAAATACAAGACAAAGCATCCATTTTGAAAGATTATGCTGTATAAAGGAAGAAAATAGAGTTCTCAAAATGCAAAGAAAATGAACACTTTGGAAAATGGTTTACCAGAAGCATAAGTAAATGGAAAAAATCTGCTTTGCATTTTCTATGAAAAAAGAGATGTCATATTAGACAGGATATTAGACGAAGAAAAGGAAGGACCTAGCTAAGAGGCAGGGAGAAATAACAACAAAGTTGGATAAGTTAAGATTATAGAAACATGCAATGGCAAAATTCAGATATTATTTGAACATAATCAAGGATGGAATCAATACTACAGAATATTAATCAATGATTAGAGTAAAAGCTTGAAAAACTCTCTCAAATGTCAATGGAAAGGTCAAACAGAAGAAAACCATGAAATGGAATAGTGGAAAGATAGTTCTCTACCTTCTTCCTGGAGAAAAGATCAGAGTAAATGGAACAGAAATACCAACTATAGATACATCAGAAGATGTATCCAAAGCAATTGGAGATGAAAAGGACTCTAAGTTTTGAAACATAATTAATGGAATGAGACAAACACTTGGACATATCCTGATAAAATTTTGATATTAAATGATCTATCAATTTATTTATTCAGCAAATATTTTGTGAGTGCTTGCTATGTGCTAAAAGTTGGGGCTACAAAGATGACTAAGACACAGTCCTACTTTAAAAGAACTTCCTGTCTGTTGTGGGTAACACACATAGAAGAAGCAGGCAATTGCTCCACAATGTGGTATTACAATATTACAATACGGGTTAAGTATAGGGTACTTTGAAAACACACTGGAGAGGCTTGAGTTCAGGCTTGAGAGATGAGGGAAGTTTTCTTATATCTAAAGTATGGCAAAAATTCAACAAGAATACAGAGAGAAAAAAAATAAATTACTTGCAAAGAAAGAAAAATAGAAAAAAATAGACTATCTTCAACATTAAGCTTCAGAAGCTGAACAGAATAACACCTATAATTGCATGGGAAAGGTTTAACTTTTAAAGTCTATACCCACCCAAGTTGTCATTCACATAGGAAATGAAAACAAAGATATTCTTTGATACTTCAAGGCTCACAAATATACCACCCATTTCTTGAAATAGTTGAAGATACACTTGTGTTGGTCAAGAAGGGAATCAAACTTTTAAAAAGAAGGAAAGGTAAAATTCTGAGGTAAAAGAAATATTTCTAAATATTGGAAATAATTTAATTATTGGATTAAGTAAAAATCTGTAGCAAATATAATGAGGCTATTAAAAGTAACTTTGAAGACATAAGGTGGAAGTATAAATAAATAGCTTAATAAGAATGTATTCTAAAATTCTTGTTTATAGAAACAAAAACTCAAGTGGGTGGAAGAGAAGTGGCAGGAAGTAAAATGTTCTAATTTACTAATTTTCTTATCTTCTACATGTAGGAATAAGAAATAATAAATAGGATGTCCTTTTAACAATAATAATTGAACATATATTGTTTTAGATTCTTTTTTAATGTGAAGGTAAGTAGCTATAAGTAGAATTCAAATTTTTATGGTTATTTTTTCACATTAAGAGAGGAAGAATGAAAAGCAAACATTGCCCATATAACAAAGCTATAAAACTCTTACTTCCTGACATTTAATCAGTCCCCCAATAAGGTAACTCATATGAGTACTCCTCTGCAACATTTCTTGCATGCATATACTTTCTGTCCTCATTGTTAAACACTGTCTTCATAGCCATTTTCTGTCTCTATTGCCACTCTTTGTTCAAGACACCATCAATTCTAATGTATCATACTAGCCTCCTAATGGTTCGCCTCCCTTTCTCTCTTGTCAAACTCTGAATGTTATACTCAGTGAACTCCAGAAGGATAAACTCAAAGAGATCTATACCAAAGCATATTATAAGCAAACCATGGAGAGCCACAGATGAAAGAATCTTGAAAATAGTAAGACAGAAGTGACTCATTATGCACAAGGGAGCCTCAGTAAGATTAACAACCAATTTCACTTTGAAATCATGGAATTCAGAAGGCAGTGGGATGACATATTTAAAGTGCTAAAAAAAAAAAATAGATGTCAACCAAGAATTCTCTATCTAGAAAAACTATTCTTCTGAAGGAGTTCAGTGCTAGTAGACTGAAGGAGTTCAGTGTTAGTAGATAAAGGGAGTCTTGAAGGCTCAGATAAAAGGCTACTAGACAATAATTCAAAGCATTACAAAAAATAAACTTTGACAGAGGCAATTACATTGGTGAATATGAAAGCCAGCATGATTATAACTCCTCTTTTTATTTCCTACATGATTTAAAAAAGATGAATGCTTTTAAAAATCATAAATCTATATTAATGTGTACATAGTGTATAAAGATAAAAATCTGTTATTACAACAACAGAAGAGAGAAGCTAAGCTGTATAGGAGTAAAGGTTTTGTATATTATTGAAGTTAAGTTGGTATTAATTCAAATTGGATAGTTACAAATTAAGTTGCTAATTGTAATCCTTATGGTAAGTGCTAAGACAACATTGAAAAAAATACATAAAATAAAATGAGAAGGAATAAGGTGGTACAAAGCCAAGAACCAATTAAACACAAAAGAAGACATTAATGTAAGAAGTGAGGAACAGAAAAATGGTATAAAGCATATAGGAATCAAATAGGAAAATGGCAGAAATAAGTTCTTCCTTATCAGTGATTTCTTTAAATATGAATGAATTAACCTTTATAATCCAAAGGCAAAACTTAGCAGAATGGATAATGTAACATGATCAAATGATATGGTTCCTACCAGAGACTTACTTTAGATCCAAAGACATAAGTTGAAAGTAAAATGATGGAAAAAAGATTTTCCATGCAAACAGTAACCAAAAGAAAGATGGGGGTGGTTATATTAACATCAGACAAAATAGCTTTCAAATCAAAAACTGTTACAAGAGACAAAGAAGGACATTATACACTGACAAAAGGGCCATTAATCAAAAAGATACAGCAATTATGCACATATACACACCAAACAATATATCCCCCAAATGTATGAAGCAAATATTGATAGAATTGAAGGGAGAAACAGACAGTACTCAATAACAGTTGGAGACTTTACTACTTACCGCTTTTTTTTACTTTACCACTTTCAATAATGGGTAGAAAACAGAAGATGAAAAAAGAGAGAACTTGATAAATAGTATTAATCAACTAGACTTAACAGACATATATAGATCACTCCACCGGACAACAACAAAAGACACATTACTCTCAATGGAAACTTCTTCAGGATAAATCAAATGGTAGGCCACACACACACACACAAAAGCCTCAATATATTTAAAAAGATTGAAGCCATACAAAGTATCTTTTCTAACCAGAATGAAATGAAGCTAGATGCCAATTAACAGAAGGAAAACTGGAATTTTCAAATATGTGCAAAGTAAGCAGCACATTCTTAAACAACCAATCAAAAGAGGAAATCACTAGGGAAATGAGATTTACTTAGAGATTAATGAAAACAAAATTGTACTATACCAAAACTTATGGAATGAGTGAAAGCAGTGCTCAGAGAGAAATTAATAGTAGTAAACATCTACAATAGAAGAGAAGAAAGATCTGTAATCAATAACCTAACTTCACACTTCAAGGAACTAGAAAAAGAAGCAAACTAAACCCAAAGCTAGCAGAAGGGAGGAAAGAATAAAGATTAGAGCAGAGATAAATGAAATAGAGAATAGAAAAACAAAAGAATCAATGAAGGCTAAGTCAGTTCTTTGAAAAGACCGCAAAATTGACAAAACTTTTTCAGAGAATAATAAGTAACTAAAGTCAGATATGAAAGTGGAGACGTTGTTACCAACCAAATAGAAATAACAAGGATTATAAGACAATACTATAAACAACTATCTGTTAACAAATAAGATGATCTAGCTGAAATGTAGAAATTCCTAGAAACACACAAACAATGAAAACTAAATCTACAAGAAACAGAAAACCTGAACAGACCTATAGCAAAGAGATTGAATCAGTAATCAAAAACTTCCCAACAAAGAAAAGTCCAGAACCAGATGGCTTCACTGGAGAAGTCTATCAAACACTTTAAAAAGAATTAGCATCTATCCTTCTTAAATGCTTTAAAAAAATATAAGAGGAGTGAATGCTTCCCAACTCATTTTATGAAGCCAGCATTACTGTGATATCAAAGTCAGACAAAAACACCAGAAAAAGAGAAAACTAAAAACCAACATGATTTATGAATAAAGATTTAAGATTCCACAAAATGCTAGTAAACTGAATTCTATAGCATATTAAATAGATTATGCATCATGACAAAATGTGATTTTTCCCTGGAATGCAAAGATGGTTAAAGAAAAAAAAATCAATGAAATACACTACATTATCAAATAAAGGAAAAACACCCTACATGATGCTCTCTACTGATGCAGAAAAGGCATTTAACAAAACTAACATCCTTTCATGAGTAAAAAAAAAGACTTAGAAAACTAGGAATAGAAGGGAACTTCTACAACACAAAAAAGAGAATTTATGAAAACCCATAGCTAACATCATACTCAATGATGAAAGACCAGAAGTTTTCCCCCTGAGATCAGGAAAAGACAAAGATGTTTTCTTTCACCACTACTATTCAACATTGTCCTGAAAGTTTCAGCTAGAGGGATTAAATGAGAAAAAGAAATAAAAGGCATGTAAATTAGAAAGAAGTAAAAATATTTATATTTACAGATGGCATTATTTTATATACAGAAAATATCCTGAGGAATCCACAAGAAAGCTACTAGAGCTAATAAGTGAGTTTGGTTGCTCCTTAAAAAGTTAAAGAGAATTACCATATGACTGCACAATTTCACTGCTTGGTATATACCCAGGAAGAATTGAAAACAGGTACTCAAACATATACATGTAAATGCATAGTCATAGCAGCACTATTTACAATAGCCATAAAGTGAAAGTAGCCCTACTATCCTACTCAACAATAGACGAATGGATAAACAAATTGAGGTATATACATATGATAGAATATTGCTTGGCCATAAAAGGAATGAAGTACTGACACATGCTACAGCATGGATGAATCTTGAAAACATTATGCTAAATGAAAGAAGCCAGTCAGAAAAAGTCACATGTTACATGATTTCACTCACACGAAATATCCAGAACAGGTCCATCCATAGAGACAGAACATGGATTGCCAGAGGTTGAGAGGAGCAAGAAAAGCAGAGCACTGCTTAATGGACAACAGAGTTTTCTTTTGGGGTAATAAAAATGTTTTAACACTGGATAGAAGTGGTTGGTTGCACAACTTTGTGAATGTAGTCAATGCCACTTAATTTTTCACTTTGTAAAGTTTAATTTTATGTTATGTGGCTTTTACCTCAATTTTTCAAAAAGGGAGAAAATAAGAAAATCTGAATAAACTATGCATTGAGTTAAGAAAAATGTACGAATACTGGTTCCTTAATGTACCATACTAATGTAAGATGTTAATAACCGGGGACACTGGGTGATGGGGTGGTGTATGGAAACTGTTGTGTTTGCTCAACATTTCTCTAAATCGAAAACTGTTCTAAACAAACAAAATCTATTAACTAAAAAAAGACTTCGTTGTCCTAAATAATTCTTGGATCAAAGAGGACACAAAACTGCAAACTTATTTTGAAAACTTAAAATAATGAGGGGCCTGGGTGGCTCAGTCATTTAAGCATCTGACTTCGGCTTAAGTAATGATCTCACAGTTTACGAGTTTGAGCCATGCATCAGGCTCTCTGCTGTCAGCTCGGAGCCTGTTTTGGATCCTCTGTCTCCCTCTCTCTCTCTGTCCCTCTCCCACTCATGCCCATGTATTCTCTCTCTTAAATAAACATTAAAAAAAAAAAACCTTTGAAATCATAAATAAACAAAATTGGTAATGAAAAAGGGTTGTCTACATGATTGTGGAGATTATGAAAAAGTACGAGAATACTGTGTATGGTAATACCTTTGAAAAATTTGATGACAAGGATCATTTATAAGCAACCTAAACTGTGTGGAAAAAAAAAACAGCATAAAATCCAACAATATCAATAACCATAGGAAATATCAGAAAGCTTTTAAAGAACTACATCCAAAAGTGGGTGCCAAAGATAAACAGTGTGAAGATTTGCTCTTTAAATATTTCAAGGAACAGAAAACTCTCATTAAACCTTTTTAGAACATAGAAAACTTTGGTATTTTTTTCAGAAAATAAAAATACAGATTCATTTCACTTGTGAAAATGAAAGCAAAAGTTCTCAGTAAATTACAGATATTTCTTTTTTTTTAATTTCTATTAAAAAATTTTTTTATGCTTATTTTTTAAGAGAGAGAAACAGAGCACGAGTTGGGGAAGGGCAGAGAGAGGGAGACACAGAATTCAAAGCAGTCTCCAAGCTCTGAGCTGTTAGCACAGAGCCCTATGTGGGGCTCGAGCCCATGAACCACGAGATCGTGACCTAAGCCAAAGCAGACACTTAACCACCTGAGCCACCCAGGCACCCCCAGATAATTCTCTTTTGGCATACATTTTCTTAATATAAATTGGCATAAAATTAGTTTGATTTTTTTTAACATTTATTTATTTTGACAAACAGAGACAGAGCATGAGTGGGGGAGAAACAGAGAGAGAGGGAGACACAGAATCCAAAGCAGTCATAAAATTAATTAATTTGGACACATACTTTGCACACCACTGTTGGTTATAACAGAGTTGTGGCTTACAACTAGCACAGTCATAATAAGGAGAAAGCTTTTTTGCACAAAACTGTAGGAACAGCTGCTTTGTTTGAGTATCTGGTTACTCTGCCTGGATAGGGTTCCTTGGCTATGCTACATTGTTTTCATTCTTTTCTGTTAATTTGAGCTGCGAACTAAATTGTGAAGCCAAAATAATAGAGGAGAGGCATCTAAGCATGTGGATAAAGAGAAAATGAGGAAATGTGTAGGTTTGGCTTGGTTCATTTTGATCAACTAATTTATTATTTTAACTAAAGCAATAACTAAATATGCTTTATATTATAAATCTACCTTTATGATGGAGGCATGATTTTTTATAACATGTTTTTTTTAAGTTTATTTATTCATTTTGAGAGACAGAGTGCAAGCAGGGGAGGGGCAGGGAGAGAGGGAGAGAGAGAGAGAGAGAGAGAGAATCTCAAGCAGGGATTCACACTGTCAGCACAGAGCCTGATGTGGGGCTTGAACTCACGAACCATGAGATCACAACCTGAGCTGAAATCAAGAATCAGAAGCTTGACTGACTGAGCCACCCAGGTGCTCTGATAACATAGAAATTTTAAATAATGCAATTACCGTATTGTGTAACAGCAGAGCACTATATACTTTAAAGTAGACAAACCATAGAGTTGTCCATAATAATACCAAAATTACACTGAATTTGTTTAACATGAAGTACTGATACACCTTTACTAAAATAGAATGAGAAGTAGATTTGGTAGTTACTTGGTTTTCATGATAAATGTATTTATCTCAAACCAACACCCATCGTCATTCTTAATGTTAACCACTAGGGAAATTCCCACTGAGATCAGAACAAGACATGGTTAGCTGCTGTCTCCTCTGTTATTAAACACTGTTCTAGAAGTTTTGGAGAGAAGTAAAAAAAAAAAAAAAAAAAAGAGGAGAAAAAATTATATTTTTCCTAAACAGGCATCACATATGAATTACCTAACTAATTTAGAACAAATAGAAGAACAATATAATAGCTGGATACAAGATAAAAATACGAAATAAAGAACTCTCCTAAATGATAGCAGTAATTAGTTAGAAAATACAGAGGAAAGAACATCCCTCTCCAATAGCGTCCCTAACTCTACACACAAAAAAGATAAAATATATTGGAATACATTTGATAATAAACAAAGAACCTATATGTTTCCCAAGGCCTTAATATACAGAAAGAAAAATAATGTGTGCAGACAGGAAGGTTCTGTATTTTAAGGATGATCTTTTCCTTCAATTAGTGCCTAAGTTTCGTGAAATTCCAGCTAGAACTGTTTTCTCTTGGCAGAATTTAACGAATATATTTAAAAATTTCCACTTGGCCATGTCTTTTGCTGTCACAAGTGTTTAAGGAAATAACTGGATGTTGGCCGTAGGGCCCTACTAGCTGCTTGCAGGAACCTCAGTCAGGTTCAGCCCTAAACCTCAGGGCTCAGGTTTGAGCCCTGGGTCTGCCACTTACTAGCTGGAAGATCCTGTAACTTTTTCTCTAGCAGACATTCAATAAATGGCAGCTATTGATGCTAATAATGATTTCTGATGTTTAATCTGTCCAAACTATCAACTTTTCCTAGGACTATCCTTAAGAAAAAACTTAGAGAAATAGTACACAATCCTTAAATATTCATTTTTGATAGTGAATATAACAGCCAATTGGTAATCAAATAAGCCTGGATTACCATAATGGTGAACTCTTAAATGTTTTAAGATAGGAAATGCAAAGTTGTCTATAAGGTTAATATTTTACTGTAAAAAAATATTCATTAACATATGTTTCTTAGGAGATGAAAAAATACTAAACTTGAGTTAATTTTTGAATGGACACACTGGATCAGGCCAGAAGTGATCTTTAAGAATTTATGGGGCGCCTGGGTGGCGCAGTTGGTTAAGTGTCCGACTTCATCCAGGTCACGATCTCGCGGTCTGTGAGTTCGAGCCCCGCGTCAGGCTCTGGGCTGATGGCTCGAGCCTGGAGCCTGTTTCCGATTCTGTGTCTCCCTCTCTCTCTGCCCCTCCCCCATTCATGCTCTGTCTCTCTCTGTCCCAAAAATAAATAAATGTTGAAAAGAAAAATTAAAAAAAAAAAAAAGAATTTAGCTCCCCAGAAGTACAAATATATACAGTATTATTTTACTTTTAAATCTAGTAAGCTAATTATACCTTAACATATGCCAAATACATATCTTTCAAGTCTTACATTATGTTATAAAAACCACTCATTGGAGAAGATCTATATTCCAGATATAAACTTAAAAAATTTATTTCAAGTAGAGACATACATTTGCTCTTAAAAGTTGAGAGGAATGTAAAAAGAGCACAGTATTTTCAAAAATTTTCTTTGGTCTTGGCTAGGGGCCCTATTTTTTAAAGGCCAAATTTCCAGTTATGACAATGAATACAAGGCATTATCGAATCATGTCATAAATTACTCACTTTGCAGAAGCAAGAACGGAACAAATCTGCAACGCTTCAGTCTAAGACATCCAGTCCACCTTGCTAGTTGAGAATTGGTAGGAACAACCCAAGTTTGGCTTATCTCTTTTCCAAGTTAGAAGTCTTCCTTCACAGAGTAGTGCTCTTGAAAGACGTAGGCAGTTACAGAGTCTGGAAACTTTATCTGCAGACTCTAGCAATGCCGCCCAAACTGTCCTGAGCTCTCCCTTGTGTTGAACTGGGAACTTCCACTGAGAAATCCCCTAAATTGAAGACTTCCTTATTTGTAGCTCTCAACAGCCAATCGTGGCAAGATATTGAAATGAAGTAAAGACTACCAGAAAATGTTCTGTAAACCACCCATGACTATAGCCCTGACTTCCTTCTGAATCAAAGATACTTTTTCTTGAATAGTTAGGGCATTTTAACAAAAATCCGGAAATTGTAAACACAAAAATATTTTGTATGAAACACATTTTCATGCAAGAGAATTTTAAAGTTCATTTGATAAATGGCGCTTTTTTTTTTTTTTTTTTTTGGCTTTTAAGAAGGCATTTTTCAACCTAAGCGGCATATTTATAAACAGCAGGTAATGACTAGACTTGAGGGTGGTTGTCTTTGCTTCAAGGCCTACAGAGGTCACATGGATGAAGCCTGGTAATAATAAAGTTTATGCTGGATGCCAGAGCATCATCTCAGGGACTAATGAAAAAGGTGAAGCAAAAAAGGCTCTTAAGATAGCTTTCTCCTTGGGAGCTGAGGTGCCCTGTTCATATGGATGAGGGCATGTTCTAGCACACTGGGGAAATGCTCCACAAATGCGTGTATTCTTCTCAGGCCACTTGGAGCAAAACATCGAGTTTTACATGCAAATGGAAGGCAGCATAGGCACCACAGACATTTTTCTTTGTTATAAAATTTTAGAGCTGGAAATGTCCTGAGACACCATATGTTCCATTTCCTTTTTATTACAGATGAGGAAACAGGAGAGGGTAAATCCTCAAAGTCACAAAGAAAGTTAGAGGCATCTGAGGCTTTGACTCCAAGTGCACTTTTTTTTTTTTTTTTTTACTGTACTATGCTCTCAGCACAGCAAGTTATTGAGCAGGAAAATGACCATAATCACAACAACAACAAAAGGTGGAGAGTCTCTTTGTTCAATTTCTGCATTTTGCAGATGAGGAATTTGAGACTTTACCAGAAGTTCCACGGTCAGAAGAATGACTAGAATTTAGAACTCCTGATTGTCAGTCTAGTTTCTTTTCTTCTCTCTCTTTTTTTTAAGGACTTTTATTTTTTAAATTATTTTATTTTATTTACTTTTTGAGAGAGAAGGTGCGAGTGCGCGAGGGACAGAGAGAGAGGGCGAGAGAGAATCCTATGAGGAGAGAGAGGAGAGAGAAAGAGAGAGAGAGAGAGAGAGAGAGAGAATCCCATGCAGGCTCTGCACTGTCAACGTGAAGTCCCAAGTGGGGCTTGAACTCACAATCTGTGAGATTATGACCTGAACCAAAGTCGGATGCTTAACTGATTGAGCCACCCAGGCGCCCCTAGTTTCTTTTCTACTTTAAAACAGTGCCTTCTCTTAAATTAGATGTTAAATAAGTCTGAGATATATCTACCCATGATGACATTATTCTATGAAAAGGAAATACTTAAAAAATTTTAAAAGCGTTTATTTATTTTTGAGAGAGAGAGATACAGAGAGTGTGAGTGGGGGGAGGGGCAGGGAGAGAGGGAGGCACAGAATCTGAAACAGGCTACAGGCTCTGAGCTGTCAACACAGAGCCTGATGGCTCCGACCCAGTGCTCAAATCCACCAACTGGGAGACAGGACCTGAGCTGAAGTCGGACACTTAACTGACTGAGCCATCCAGGTGCCCCTGAAAAGGAAATACTTTTTAAAATGTCTAAAATGATGAGTTAGCTTGTAATGAAAAACATTCCGTTTACTCATCTAACATACAGTGAAATATTAATTTCTTTCAGCACTTTGTGTTTTACAAATTATCTTACTGATATCAAACATTAAACTCTCTTGTATACAACGGAAAAATAAAACCTATCTAATACTGTAAGTACCACAAAATAAAACAGTGGAAGGAGAATTTTCTTCTCAAAAATTTATATTTTCCCATAAGCAGAATTTTAAAAATACACCTTAAAAAAAAAGTGGTGCTGATGTCTTAACTGGGAAATGCCCTTTTGATCTCTCTATTCTGTGCCCTTTCCCTTTTCTATTTACTTTGGCATGTGAGCTTGGCTGATGTACAAGCGCCTGCAGAGCAGGCTAGTCCTGAGTACTTGGCCTCAACCTGGAGGGGCACTGGCTGCAAGAGGGTCTTGAGGCAAGACAGAGAAGCTGTAGTTAGAGATTTTTGAAAATCTTTTTGAGTGCATGGTATTTAAAACCTGTGCCACCGACTGGTTTTGGCTCTAGGCAGAACATGTGAGGCAGATGTAAGTTCTTAACTCTGTTGTCTTTATCAGTTCCTTTTCCTATTCCCTCCCCCTCCTTTTTTCCTCTCAGAGTCATAAACCCCGTGACCAGGCTGATAGAAATGTGGAGATTACTGCAGGGGAGGAAGGAGCAAAATGGCACCAAGCCAATATGGCAAAGGTTAGGGTACGATGACCCGGGCAGGAGGAGATGGGAGGGTGCTCCAAGCTCAAATTAAAGAATGAGAGGCAAAAGTCAGGTTACCATTCAGGCAGAGGAGAGTGGCCAAGGAGTTTCTAATCAAATAATGAACATATAATGAACAAATAATGCCACCTTGGGGTGGCAGGGTTCTCAGGGCAGATCTGGGTGAAAGGTCTTCCTAAGAAGAATTCTAGGAAAGCAAGAGTCTTCCCTGGGAAAAGTGGAGGGCAGGAAGGCCAGTGCCCTTCATTGCTGACTGGGATTCAGGGATAGGTTCTCTCCTCCATGAGGGGACACCAAGTACCTGCAACTCTGGCCAAGAAGCTAGTTAAACAGCTGGGCTGCATGGGATAGGTGTCTGATTGAGCAACGGTTCAGATGATGGATCACATGGGAAACTTCAGGGTGGATCCTTGTTCCAGGCATGGTATTTGTAGAAGCAGTAGAATTTTCTAGCCTCCACTTGCTGGCAGGCTGACGTCCATTATAGGGCACATTATTTAATACAGATCTTCTCATTCACTGATACCATGGAATTTTAGAGGAGGTGAAAAGAAGTTCAGATGTTTTCCCTACCAATTTTTATTTCTTCTTATGCCTAATTTTGAAAGCTGCCAGACTGACAAGAAGTTAATGAACAGAGAGTATATCACCTCCAATCCCTGCTCGATATGCACTAGTTTGGCTTTAGGATGGGCATGTAAGAATGGTGTAATCAGAGACAACAAGAAGATGGGAAAGGAAAAGGAGGGTGATGAAGAAGGGGTTTTTTTCTGAGAGTGGAAGAGTGAATTAGACTTCATGCCTTTTCTAAAATATGAATTTAGGAAAATAGGGCAGACTGGGAGCAGATTCAATGTCATTAGTTAAGGAAAATGACAGTGCACCTTTTGATTGTGAAGATTTAATTTTCCTTCAATTTTTTCCTTTCTAATCTGTTATGTATAATTTAGTAAGTCACACACAAAAGCAAAACCCATGGTACTTTCTTCAGGGTACAACGTGAACTATCTAACTTTCCATTAAAAATCTTATAAGTTGACAAAATTTCACCAAGGAATAAATGCACCTCACTATTGAAATGTCTGCGTCTGATGTTATGCATCCTGCTTTCTCTTTTAGTGGCCAAGGTAGTGATACATTTAGTTTATTGCCAAATAGCCTTTTTATTTTGATCTATATACTGGGATTTCTCCTGTCCAAGGTTAATGAGAACCACCGACCAGAAGAATGAGTCTCACAGGCATTTTCTTTCTAAACTGAGAAACCCAGAAAAATGGTTTAGATATTGGAACAAAGAAAATAAAAATTACTTGGTTCCTTCACAGAGATCCAGAATTTATAAATGGTAGAAAACAAATTTGCATTACTGGAAACATATTTCTTTTGGATTTATGAATTCATGAAATTGAAATTCCTGCGAGATGCTTAAGGTCATTAAGGTCGTCAATAATTTTCTATGCAAACACATACAGTACGGTAATTTAGTCCTGATATAGTTTCTAATATTAGCAGGATTAATAGTTCATACTTTTAATTTTCTACAAATGAGGAGATTAAAAAAAAACCCATGTTAACCCATCTGTAACCTCTAAGACGCAATGACAATGAGATAGAAATCAGAGAGAAGAGAAAAGAGGGAGAGACAAAAAGGATAATCCATAAACTCTGGGTTTTTTTACGGCTTTAATAAAATAAGTCAAACTTTCAAAGACATCTGCCCTTTGGAAACTGTTTAGCTTGATTCCGGGGGGGACACTGGAAGGCTTAACTAGTTGAAGCTCGCAGAAAGATTTCAGGGCTCTTTGTGTGTTATTTGTTCTTTGGTTTACCAGTTGCCTTTGAATTTGTTCATATTTGGAGGGATGCCAGAGCCTTGATGAAAGAGTCAATAAACATGGTTCTAAGTAAAATCACAAGCTATTGTTTGAGGAGGAAAGATTGAAGTAGTGCTGGAAGTGTAAGAGTAATTGTGTATGTGTGCATGCGTGTGTGTGCGTGTGTGTGTGTGTGTGTGTGTGTGTGTGTGTGCATGTTTTTCATATAACCTGGTTGAATCCCTTCACTTCAAAGAAGGAGAAACAGACTCCAAGAGGTTGATTTTGTCAATATCAAGCAGCTGATTGATGGTGTTGACAGATTTCCACTGGCATTAGACAACCTAGTTCCAAAGTACTTGATCATCTCTGACTTTATAATTTGAGGATGCTATAAAGGTTTGAAAGCTGAGTGGGATGTGATTAGAGAACTTTTTCTAATTACCCTATTGGTGTTGTGTTTTGCCTCTTGTCATTGGGTTTCAAGTTTTAAAATATTGTTTGGATGGGGAAAAAAATCCTAGAAGCACTGCTTTTCCATGCCATTCATTTATTCATTAGTCCTTCATTCACCAGTTGCTCTATGCTGATCACCTCTGGGGAGAGGGTACCATAGAACCAAGCTTTTTGTTTAACACATCAGAGGAATTGAAAATCACCTCTTTGTTAAGAGGCATTATAGCAGAAGCATTAAGCGCATAGATACCTGAGCCATATTGCCTATATTCCAGATCCTGATTCCATTCTTGAATAGCTTCTTGTCTAAATCTTATGGTACTTTTGAGGATCAAATTGGTGAGTATATGCAAAACATTTAAAACACTGAGCACATGGCAAGACTATATAAAAGGTTTTTTGTTATGTTCTTTATTCCTTGTCATATTTTTATTTACTGTCTCTGTAAAAATCATAATGTGAATATGTACAAGGACTGCAGGAAAACCTGACAGAGGAAATTAAATTATTTAGCAATATATTTTGGTTCATCTATGCAGCATCCATACTGACTTTTCTTATTCCCCCTTATAGCCTATGTACTGTTTGGGAAGCTAATTCCATTCCTGATACATGGGTAAGCAATGATCTTGGTGAATCCCAGTACTCTTGTTTGGAATACAGAGGTCACTTTCTCACTGAGAGTAAACAAGGATGCACAAAGCTTGTTATGTCTGACAGCCATCCTAACTGTACAAAAAGCTTCAGCCTTAGGATAAGCCACCACTGGGTGTCCAGAAAGAGTGATAGACAAAAATGAATCTTTAATGGTATCTCTGAGTCTTTGAATCAATCAACTTTGAAGTTCCTGACTTTGTTATTATGTAATCCCCAAAGTCTTTTTCTATTGTTTAAGGTAGTTTGAGTTGGATTTTCTGTTACTCATAATTGAAATCTTGACATAATACTCATATAGTAAGAAAGAAGTCATGAATAACAGCAATAACCACACACACACAAAAATAGCCTTTTGGAGAATTTGCTACTTGGCAAGCACTGTCCTAGGTACTGATCTTTACAACTCCCTGAGACAGGTATTCTCTTTCTCTGTCTCTCAAAGTTTGGAAGTCTGAATACCATGTGCAAAATATTATGACTGCAGTTCTTATATTTCCAACATGGCGTGTTTGTGGCGTATTTTGTGCTAATATTTTTGCAGAAACAGATGTATAAATTCCAATTAAATCACAAAACTCCCAGAAGAAAACATAGGTGACAAGTTCCTCGATATAGGTCTTGATGATTTTTTAGATTTGACACCAAAAGCAAAGGCAACAAAAGCAAAAATAAACAAGTGGAACTACATTATACTAAAAAGCTTCTGCACAGCAAAGGAAACCATCAATAAAATGAAAAGACAACTTGCTGAATAGAAGAAATATTTGTACATTATATATCTGGGAAGAGGTTAATATCCAAAATATATAAAACACTCATAAAATTCAGTGACAAAAACAAAACAAAACAAAAAACAAAAAACTCTGATTAAAGAAGTGGGCAGAGTATCTGAATAGTCATTTTTCCAAAGAAAACATACAGATGGCCAATACACACATGAAAAGAGGCTCAACATTACTAATTATCAGGGAAATGCAAATAAAAATCACTTCATACCTGTTAGAAAAGCTATTATCAAAAGACAATAAATAACAAGTGTTGGTGAGGATGTGGGGAAAAGGGAACCCTTGTGTAACTAGTGGGGATTTAAACTGGTGAAAAAATTTCCCCCCAAAAGTTAAAAGTTAAACTACCATGTGATCAACAATTCAATTTTTGGGTGTTTATAGATAAAAGAGAAAGCACTAACTCAAAAAGATACCTGCACCTCCATATCCATTGCAGCATTATTTACAATAGCCAAGATATAGAAATGATCTAAGTAGTCATCAATAGATAAATGGGTAAAGAAGATGTGGTGTATATATACAACAGAATATAGTTGAGCCATCAAAAAGAATGAAATTTTGCCATCTGCAACAACATGGATTGATTGACTTCAAGGGCATTACGCTAAGTAAAATAAGCCAGACAGAAAAAAGCAAATACTGTCTGATCTCACTTATATGTGGAACCTAAAAACAAACAAACAAAGAAACAAACAAAAACTGAGCTTATTGATATAGAGAACAGATTGGTGGCTGCCAGAAGTGGGGGGTCAAGGGTGGGTGAAGTGGGTGAATAGAGTCAAAAAGTAAAAACTTCTAGTTATAAAATCAATCAGTCACGGAGATGTAATGTACAACATGGTGACTATAGTTAATACTGTATTGCATACTTGAAAGTTGCTAAGAGAGTAGCTCCTAAAAATTCTCATCATTGAAAAAAACTGTAACTATATATGGTGATGGGTATTAACTAAACTTATTGTGGTGGTCATTTTGCAATATATACAAATCTTGAATCATTATGTTGTACACCTGAATCTAGTATAATGTTATATGTCAATTATACCTCAATTTAGAAACCTAATTGGCCAGGGTCCCTCTTCCCTATTCCCATAGATAAATTTTTAAAAATGTTTGTTTGTTTATTTATTTATTTTGAGAGAGAGTGCAGGTGAGCAGAGGTGGGGCAGATAGAGAGGGAGAGAGAGAGAGAGAATCCCAAACACCAGTAGTGCAGTACTGGTACAGAGCCTGACAAAGGGCTTGAAACCCCCGAACCATGAGATCATGATCTGAGCTGAAAACAAGAGTCAGATGTTCAGTTGACTGAGCCATCCAGGTGACCCTTAAACAAATTCTTTGAACCGTTATTTTTTAGGGACAAACATCTCTTATCCTCCCTCTTATATCAATTAAGGTCCAATCAGGAAACAGAAAACATACAGTAGTTTGAATAGGAAAAGTTTAATATAAAGAATTATTAACTATAGCAGCTGATGATCTATAAAGAGGTAAAGACAACTAAAACCAAAACAAAACCCTAGGACTCAGAGTACCTAAGGAAGGAACAACGTGGAAAAGAGCCTTCCTCTCCAAGGCTGAAATTCTGGCCACATTGGAAAGGATGTGGCTTCACATCACTGGATTACAGAGAATTTTGCTTGGTTGCCCGGCCAGAACTGATCCACAGATGCTGAGGAAAGAGGTTGAAACACTCCTCCTAAATGTAGGTGGGCCAAGACTGGGATGCTGACTTCTGACACAAATGAGACTCATTGGGAAACTGTCAATAGAGATGTTACTGAAACTTGATGGGAAGCCATCCATATGTTTGCCACTGAAACTCAGTGGGGGTGTGTGCCACTGGGTGAACCCCAAACGTAAAGCTGGAAGCAGTGAGATGGGAACCAGAAGAAGCAAATAGGAAACACCAGACTCAGAAAGTGAAGCCCTATTTCTCTCATAATGTCTCTCCAGATCTCTGTACTGACAAAGGTTACCATCATCTTCACTGAAAAGGAGAATTGTTTCAATATTTTATCTCCATTTTTTCAGAGTAGACAATAAAGCGTGGCTTTGGAACTGGGAGACAAAATATTTTTAGCTGGCACACTTTTGAATGTAAGGGATGTGTTTTCATTATATTCTGTTATGTCAATATTTAACAGTAGCTTTTACTAAGCATATTATCTATATTACTTGAAGGTAGGTAAAACAATGTTAACTACAAAATGTCTCTTCAGGCGTGGTCCCCACCAAAATCTTGGGGCTCACCAAATCGTCCTTGACTGATGTCTGAAATAGGTTTGACCTTTATTTACAATACAAGACTTTGAACCCAATTAAATCTATCCATTAAGGAGAACCATTATACTGTTGTGGGCCATTAAACCTCAAGGTGGCTGAGACTCTAATGCTAGCTATTGGTAAGGACAATGAGAAATATTTGAGAAACTAGGTTGGAGGTGGTCACTGAAGAGGAACATGGCGAAGAATGAGGAGTCTATGAGTACAAAAGACAGTTTTACCCATTTCTCGATTTTGTCTAAACTGATTACATGGAAATGAGGCAGAGGATATGATTTTTAAGAATAAGGGAAATTTGGCAGAAATACAGTTACTGGGAACTTTGTATATGATAGGGTGGCTTGTATCCTCTTAAATGAAAGAATAAATGACTGAATGATACCAGAAGATGGAAAGTCCTTGGCTGCATACAGTGAATGAAGGGAAGAGTAACTCTCCAGTGCCTCAAGTGTCAATCAACTCTAACATACCAATACTTCCTGATTCTATCCCCTGGCAGGATTGAGTTTCTTACACAGAGCTTGTTTATTCGGGGATAGGACACGGGAGATAATAGAGAAGAAAAGCAGGTAGAGTGAGGGTGAGGGCGTGAGAAGGAAGAATGTGAAGAAGGATGGCTGTGTTCAGGATGGCTGCACAGAGAGGGTTCCTTGCATTCTTGCAGTATGCAAGGAGGAGGTAGGGTTTTTAAGAAGAAAAAAATGAAGCTATCCAGAAACAAATACAGTGTATTTAGTGTTTGATGGCACATTCATTTGGGACGTTCTATTTAATTGAATTAGCTGTCCTTTTTGCCCCAAGGTGAAACTTTCCCCTACCATTAGTCAGAAAACTTTCCTTTCTCTTCTGAACTTTTCTAGCACTGAGATTCTGAGGCATATAGGTTAGCTTATTTTATACATTCCTTCATTGTTATAACTGTCCTATGTATTTTGAGAGCAGAGGCCACGACTTGTGTGTATTTTGTACCCTCACAAATAGCTAGAAGTGCTATGCCTTTGCTAGGCACTTGATAGTCCATGATATATCTGGGGCATAAAGAAATATAAGACTGGCTTTGCAACCTGACATTCTTTATTACTGCTGAATGGGTGGTCACACAGAATGAGTTTATATTACTGAAGGAAGAATTTCCTCTTTGGCATTATACATTAAGAAAAACTTTTTATGGTAGCAACACTCTTATTCAAAGAAATAAGAAGTTAACGGATTTCATTTACTCCTTTCTTGAGTTGATTTCTACCCAGAAACTTGAGGAAACTACCCAATCGAATACTTTGGCCCAACCCACTTATAAGAATTATAGTACAAGACATTAAACAAAGAAATTTATGACAATACTTAGTATAAGGTGAAGTCATTGCTGGCAGGACTCCAGGCTTTCTTCCAAGATCCTCAATGTAATTTAAGGTATATGATGAGAGAGCCAAAAATAAATTAATAAAGAATATAAATAAACATATTTATTAAGTAACTTTATTATGCCAGCTACCACATTGGTGGCAATATACAAATACATTACCTTACTGAATCATCTCAACCACACCATGAAGTAAATTTTATTCTCATTCTGCAGATGAGAAAACAGAGGTACAAGAGTCATATAGCTACTAATCTGGAACCAGGATTAGAATCAAGTCTGGTCCAACTCTGGAACCTATGCTGTTACCACCACATGACGCGGTGTCTCTTAAGAAGAGAATCTATAATAATCAGAATCAGTAGAAAATGGACATACGTTAGGCCCATGACATGGGTATCCTCTAAAAGCAGGTAACAGGGATGCCTGGGTGGCTCAGTTAGTTAAATGTTGGACTCTTGATTTTGGCTCAGGTCATGATCTCATGGTTCGTGAGTTCGAGCCCTGCATCAAGCTCTGCACTGACAGTACAGAGCCTGCTTGGGATTCTCTTTCTCTCCCTCTGTTTCTGCCCCTCCCCTACTCTCTCTCTCAAAATAAATAAATAGGCATTTTTTTTTAAATTAAATTTTATTTTTTTAATTTACATCCAAATTAGTTAGCATATAGTGCAACAATGATTTCAGGAGTAGATTCTTTAATGCCCCCTACCATTTAGCCCATCCCCCCTCCCACAACCCCTCCAGTAACCCTCAGTTTGTTCTCCATATTTAAGAGTCTCTTATGTTTTGTCCCCCTCCCTGTTTTTCTATTATTTTTGCTTCCCTTCTCTTGCGTTCATCTGTTCTGTGTCTTAAAGTCCTTGTATGAGTGAAGTCATATGATATTTGTCTTTCTCTGACTAACAAATTTCACTTAGCATAATACCCTCTAGTTCCATCCACATAGTTGCAAATGGCAAGATTTCATTCTTTTTGATTGTGGAGTAATACTCCACACACACGCAGACACACACACACACACACACACACACACACACACACACACACAGGAATATACCACATCTTCTTTATCCATTCATCCATCGATGGACATTTGGGCTCTTTCCATACTTTGGCTATTGTTGATAGTGCTGCTATAAACATGGGGGGTGCATGTGCCCCTTTGAAACAGCATACCTGTATCCCTTGGATAAATACCCAGTAGTGCAATTGCTAGGTCGTAGGGTAGTTCTATTTTTAATGTTTTGAGGAAACTTCAAACTGTTTTCCAGAGTGGCTGCACCAGTTTGCATTCCCACCAGCAGTGCAAAAGAGATCCTCTTTCTCCGTATCCTCGCCAACATCTGTTGTTGCCTGAGTTGTTAATGTCAGCCATTCTGATAGGTGTGAAGTGGTATCACATTGTGGTTTTGATTTCCCTGATGATGTTGAGCATTTTTTCATGTGTCGGTTGGCCATCTGTATGTCTTCTTTGGAGAAGTGTCTATTCATGTCTTTTGCCCATTTTTTTCACTGGATTATTTGTTTTTTGGGTGTTGAGTTTGATAAGTTCTTTATAGATTTTGGATATTAACCCTTTATCTGCTATGCCATTTGCAAATATCTTCTCCCATTCCATTGGTTGCCTTTTAGTTTTGTTGATTGTTTCCTTCACTGTGAAGAAACTTTATTTTGATGAGGTTCTAGTAATTCATTTTTGTTTTTGTTTCCCTTGTCTCTGGAGACATGTTGAGTAAGAAGTTGCTGCCACCAAGATCAAAGAGGTTTTTGCTTGCTTTCTTCGAGGATTTTGAAGGCTTCCTGTCTTGCATTGAGGTCTTTCATCCATTTTGAGTTTATTTTTGTATATGGTGTAAGAAAGTGGTCCAGGTTCATTCTTCTGCATGTCGCTGTCCAGTTTTCCCAGCACCATTTGCTGAAGAGACTGTCTTTATTCCATTGGATATTCTTTCCTGCTTTTTCAAAGATTAGTTGACCATACGTTTGTGGGTCCATTTCTGGGTTCTCTATTCTGTTCCATTGATCTGAGTGTCTGTTCTTGTGCCAGTACTATACTGTCTTGATGATTACAGCTTTGTAGTACAGCTTGAAGTCTGGGATTGTGATGCCTCCTGCTTTGGTTTTCTTTTTCAAGATGGCTTTCACTATTTGGGGTCTTTTCTAGTTCCATACAAATTTTAGGATTATTTATTCTAGCTCTGTGAAGAATGCTGGTGTTATTTTGATACATATTGCATTGAATATGTAGATTGCTTTGGGTAGTATCATCATTTTAACAATAATTTGTTCTTCCTATCCAGGTGCATGGAATATTTTTCCATTTTTTTGTGTCTTCTTCAATTTCTTTCATAAGCTTTCTATAGTTTTTGGTGTATAGATTTTTCACCTCTTTGGTTAGATTTATTCATAGGTATTTTATGGTTTTTGGTGCAATTGTAAATGGGATCAATTCCTTGATTTCTCTTTCTGTTGCTTCATTGTTGGTATATATGAATGCAACCGATTTCTGTGCCTTGATTTTATATCCTGCGACTTTGCTGAATTCATGAATCAGTTCTAGCAGTTTTTTGGTGGAATCTTTTGGGTTTTCCACATAGAATATCATGTCATCTGCGAAGAGTGAAAGTTTGACCTCCTCCTGGCCGATTTGGATGCCTTTTCTATCTTTGTCTGATTGTAGAGGCTAAGACTTCTAATACTATGTTGGAAAACAGTGGCAATAGTGGACATCCCTGTCTTGCTCCTGACCTTAGGGGGAAAGCTCCCAGTTTTTCCCCATTGAGGATGACATTAGTGTTGGGTCTTTCACATATGGCTTTTATGATCTTAAGGTGTGATCCTTCTATCCCTACTTTCTTGAGGGTTTTTATCAAGAAAGGGTGCTGTATTTTGTCAAATGCTTTCTCTGCATCTACCGAGAGGATCATATGGTTCTTGTCCTTTCTTTTATTGATGTGGTGAATCACATTGATTGTTTTGCAGATATTGAACCAGCCCTGCATCCCAGGTATAAATCCCATTTGGTTGTGGTGGATAATTCTTTTAATGTATTGTTGGATCCAGTTGGCTAATATCTTGTTGAGGATTTTTGCATCCATGTTCCTCAAGGAAATTAGTCTATAGTTCTCCTTTTTAGTGGGGTTTCTGTCTGGTTTTGGAATCAAGGTAATGCTGGCTTCATAGAAAGAGTTTGGAAATTTTCCTTCCACTTCTATTTTTTGGAACAGCTCAAGAGAATAGGTGTTAACCCTTCTTTAAATATTTGGTAGAATTCCCCTGGAAAGCCATCTGGCCCTGGACTCTTGTTTTTTGGCAGATTTTTGATTGCTAATTCAATTTCTTTACTGGTTATGGGTCTGTTCAAATTTTCTATTTCTTCCTATTTCAGTTTTGGTAGTGTATATATTTCTAGGAACTTGTCAATTTCTTCCAGATTGTCCATTTTATTGACATATAATTGCTCATAATATTATTTTATTATTGTTGTTATTTCTGCTGTGTTGGTTGTGATCTCTATTCTTTCATTCTTAATTTTATTTACTTGGGTCCTTTCCTTTTTCTTTTTGATCAAACTGGCTAGTGGTTTATCAATTTTGTTAATTCTTTTTTTTTAATGTTTTATTTATTTTTGAGACAGAGAGAGACAGAGCATGAACGGGGGAGGGTCAGAGAAAGATGGAGACACAGAATCTGAAGCAGGCTCTAGGCTCTGAGCTGTCAGCACAGAGCCCGACGCGGGGCTTGAACTCATGGACTGTGAGATCATGACCTGAGCTGAAGTCAGACACTTAACCGACTGAGCCACCCAGGCGCCCCTCAATTTTGTTAATTCTCTCAAAGAATCAGCTTCTGGTTTCATTGATCTGTTCTACTGTTTTTTTTTTGTTTTTGTTTTTGTTTTTGTTGATAGCATTAATTTCTCCTCTAATCTTTATAATTTCCTGTCTTCTGCTGGGTTTGGGTTTTATTTGCTGTTCTTTTTCCAGCTCTTTAAGGTGTAAGGTTAGGTTGTATATCTGAGATCTTTCTTCCTTCTTTAGCAAGGCCTGGATTGCTATATAGTTTCCTCTTATGACTGCCTTTGCTGTGTCCCAGAGGTTTTGGGTTGTGGTGTTATCATTTTCATTGGCTTCCATGAACTTTTTAATTTCCTCTTTAACTTCTTGGTTAGCCCATTCATTCTTTAGTAAGATGTTCTTTAGTCTCCAAGTATTTGTTACCTTTCCAAATTTTTTCTTGTGGTTGATTTCGAGTTTCATAGCGTTGTGGTCTGAAAATATGCACAGTATGATCTCAATCTTTTTGTACTTGTTGAGGGCTGATTTGTGTCCCAGTATGTGGTCTATTGTGGAGAATGTTCCATGTGCACTGGAGAATGCATATTCCACTGCTTTAGGATGAAATGTTCTGAATATATCTGTTTAGTCCATCTGGTCCAGTGTGTCATTCATAGTCATTGTTTCCTTGTTGATTTTTTGATTAGATGATCTGTCCACTGCTCTAAGTGGGGTGTTGGAGTCCCCTACTATCATGGTATTATTATCAATGAGTTTCTTTATGTTTGTGATTAATTGATTTATATATTTGGGTGCTTCTAAATTTGGCACATGAATGTTTACAATTGTTAGGTCTTGGTGGATAGACTCCTTGATTATGATATAATGCCCTTCTTCATTTCTTGATACAGTCTTTATTTTAAACTCTAGATTGTCTGATATAAGTATGGCTACTCTGGCTTTCTTTTGTTGACCATAAGCATGATAGATGGTTCTCCATCCCCTTACTTTCAATCTGAAGGTGTCTTTAGGTCTAAAGTGGGTCTCTTGTAAATAGCATATAGATGGATTGTGTTTTCTTTCCATTCTGTTACCCTATGTCTTTTGATTGGAGCATTTAGTTCATTGACGTTTAGAGTGAGTACTGAAAGATAGGAATTTATTGCCATTATGTTGCTTGTAGAGTTGAAGTTTCTGGTGGTGTTCTATGGTCCTTTCTAGTCTTTGTTGCTTTTGGTCTTTATTTATTTGTTGTTGTTGTTGTTGTTGTTGTTGTTGTTTTTATCTTTCCTCCTCTCAGAGAGTCCCTCTTAAAATTTCTTAATGGTCACAAACTCCCTTAATTTTTGTTTGTCTGGGAAAATTTTTATCTCTCCTTCTGTTTTGAATGACAGCCTTGCTGGATAAAGAATTCTTGGCTGCATATTTTTCTGATTCAGCACATTGAATATATCCTGCCACTCCTTTCTGGCTTGCCAAGTTTCTGTGGATAGGTGTGCTGCAAACCTGATCTGTCTTCCCTTGTAGGTTACGAACTTTTTTTCCCTTGCTGCTTTCATGATTCTTTCCTTGCCTGAGTATTTTATGAATTTGACTATGGTATGCCTTGTCGATGGTCAATTTTTGTTGAATCTCGTGGGAGTCCTCTGAGCTTCCTGGATCTGTGTCTGTGTCTGTGTCTGTGTCTGTGTCTGTGTCTGTGTCTCTCCCCAGGTTAGGAAAGTTTTCCACTATGATTTGCTCACATAATGCTTTTCCCCATATTTCTCTCTCTTTCTCTTCTGGGACCCCTATGATTCTGATGTTGTTCCTTTTTAATGAGTCACTGATTTCTCAAATTCTTAAATTGTGCTCTTTTGCCTTAATCTCCCTCTTTTTTTTCTGCTTCATTATTCTCCATAAGTTTGTCCTCTATATCACTGATTCTCTGTTCTGCCTCATCCATCCTTGCTGCCCTGGCACCCATTCGAGATTGCAGCTCAGTTATAGCATTTTTTTATTTCATTCTGGCTAGCTTTTACTTCTTTTATCTCCACAGCAAGGGATCCTAATCTATTTTTGACTCCAGCTAGTATTCTTGTTATCATGATTCTAAATTCTGGCTCAGACATCTTGCTTGTATCTGTGTTGGTTAAGTTCCTGGCAGTCGTTTCTTCCTGCTCTTTCTTTTGGGGTAAATTCCTTCATCATTTTGAAGGGAGAAAAGGAATTAATGAGGTAAAAACCTTAAAATTAAAAAAATATTACAATTAAAAAAATATTACAATTAAAAAATTAAAAACAAACATACACACAAAATTGAATAAATGATGCTGGATCCTAGATGTGTGTTGGCTTGGGTGTTGACAGGGGCTTGATAGATTAGAGAAAAAAGGGGAAAGAGAGAAAAAAAAGGAAATCATTTGAAAATTTGAAAAAGTGAATACACTGAAGTAGATTAAAATCAAATGATGGAAGTAAAATAGACTTTGAAAAAAATTACACAAAAGTAAAAAATATGGTAGAAAAAAATTAAAGAAAATATTTTTAATAAAAGTTGAAAATAAAAATGAATTTTTTCTCTTTCTGTATTCAAGAAAAAGAAAAGAAACAACAAAGAGAAAAAAGAAAAAAATAAAGAAAATTGAATAGATGGACTGGTGAACAGACTGAAATACGACTGAAATTACTTCGTTTTCCCCTAGAAGTCAAACTATGAAGCTCATTATAGTCCATCAACTAAGCAAGCGGAGAGACTTGTGTTCCTGAAGAGCAAGGTTGGCCCAGTTGCGCGGGGCTTAGTGTAATGGCTCCATTCTCCACTAGATGGCTCTGCTTAGCTTACTGGGGTGGATTGTTCTGGCGCCTGTAGATGTGTGTGCATGCGCAGGAGTGATGAAAATGGAGTTACCCATCTATCCAGTCTCTAGTATCAGGACTCTGATCTGCCCCATCAGCAACCGCGAACCTGTCCTTTGTATTCAGCTTCCCTCCACTCCCGGCTTTTACACTGTCTGTGACCAAGCCCCAGGCAGAACCTCCCTCCTGGGCTTTATCTCAGATGCAGCTGTTTTTCCTGACCTCCTATTTCTGAGGTACTGTGGCTTTGACCCGTTTAGCCCCTCTGCGGAAGGGTCTCACGGAGCAATGGCTGAGTGCTGGCCTCACCCAGTAATGTGTGCGGAACCATGCTGGTGCCTACTCCCAGAGACTGCGGCCGGGTGCCAGCCCGCTCCAGAAAAAGTTCACGCGATCGAGTAGCAGCAGCGTTTCAGGAATTATGGAAAATTGCAACACACATCTGGCACCAGGCTTCACCCCCAGCGACCTTGTTCCAGCACCAGCGAAAGTGATTGTTCTCCTGGGTCTACTAGGGCCTTGCCTTTGGGGGACCCACACAGCCTCTACCAGGTGTCCTCCCAGCAGGGGAACCAGCTCTCCCCGCGTGGTCCAAAGACCTCCGGATTTCACTCTGCTCCTGGGGATTCGCCCTTCTCACCAGAGCACTGCCAGGTATGGAGCCGTGGAGTTTCAGACTCTGCACTCTCCCTGTTTATAGAGTCTTAATGGAATTTAAACCCTCTCCTTTCTCCTTTCTCCTTTTTAGTTCAGTCCCTGCAGCTTGTCCACTTTCTCTCCAGCTGCTTTTGCGGGGGGGGGGGGGGTGCTTTTCCTGTATTCTTCCCCCTACCCCTGTCTCCGTTCTCTCTCTGCATGCAAAAATGGTTCCCTGCCCTCCGTGGCTTCTCCCTCCCCCAGTTCACTTCTCCGCCCCGCCTACCTGCTGAATTCTGTGGTTCAGGTTGTGCAGATTGTTGTGTTAATCCTCAGGTCAGTTTTCTAGGTGTGCAGGATGGTTAGTGTTGGTCTGGCTGTATTTCATGGACGCGAGACACAAAAAAACTTTCATGCTGTTCCTCCATCTTGGCTCCTCCCTCAATAAATAGGCATTTAAAAAAAATAAAAGCAGGTAACATTTCCGTGGGGATTGGGTTTGTAGCTTTGAATGAGATTGGCTGGAGTAGAGTGGGAGCTTGTCAAGGAAACTGCCTAGGTAAGAGCCACAGTCTTAGTCCAGTTGGTGGCCCAGCACGTTTTGGGGGCAGTGAGCTGGTAAAGACTTTCTCCAGTGGGGCGCTCCTTGCCAGAGGGAGGGGGTGTGGTTTGGAAACAGGTAGTGTCACAGCTCGTCTAGCTCTGGAGCTTTGTACATTTTTGAAGATAAAAGTAACTTAAATATTTATTTCTTGGAATTTCCCATTATATTTTTATATTTGTCAACTAGAAGAGGCACCTTGTGTAGACAATGCTATTTCTGAGGCTTTAGCGCGAATGGTTTGTTAATAGCTGAAAGCTCTAATTGAATAGAGCAAATCATGTTGTACTACTATGTGAGATACAGAGAGGAATAAAATAATTGAATCTAGTGGAGAGGAGACAGATTAGAGGCAAGATCAGTTAGGAATAATTAGCTGACTGTAAAATTGGCAGAGTATGGGGACTGACTAAATGTGGGAAACCAGGGAAAGGGAGTCGTTGATAAGGCTACTGGATTTCCAGCAGGGTGATTGGGAAGTTGCTAATGCCCGTGACTGTGAGTGTAGCTGCTGTCCAAGCACCATTTTAGCTGCCACACACAAATATGTCATTTTGCAGAATCTTCCCAACCATGCCAGAACCCAGATGAAAAGATGTAGAGAGAACAGGATCATGGTGGCAGAGAAGAGATGTTCAGTTTTATAGACATGGCTATTCAGCAGTGAGTAGAGCATTTGTGTGGAGATATCCAGTAAGTAGTAGGGCATGAGATCTATCAGGATTTCCATCCACCCACTGAGTATTAACGAGGTAAGTCCTACCAAGAGGCTGAGGAGGAGACTTTAACTGAAGCTCTGTATCTTTAATCACCATTCTCTTTTGCAACTTTTCTACAAATGGTATGAGACTGAGCTTTCAATAGTCTCTCTTCTTCTCTAGCTTCAGAAACACAATTAAAGCCTCAAAAGTAGTACTCCTTTCTAAACATACACTTATGTTAATGAGAAAAGTTCACTTATTTTATGTGGGGGTAAGTGTTTATTTTTCTGACACATGATAAGAAGCAGTATGAGGCTGCAATATTTCAGATATTATGGAAGGTGAAGATTTGAAGATAGAGAATTTTATTTCCTTTTTCTAGCAAGATGGTAAAATTTCTTAAAAAGATAGGGAACTGAATTTTAACTTGATTTTTTCGGTTAATTTTAAATTTGATCAGAGGTGTGGTTCAGAAGTTTTGTGTGGCTACAAGACCTACAGCATTTAAGTTAGTAAGCAGAAGAACTTTTTCCCTCCACCAGCTGGTATTTTAGAGATGTTAATCTACTAGGACTGTCAAAACAAAATACCAGAGGCTAGGTGGCTTAAATAATAAAGTTATTTTCTCATAGTTCTGGAGAAAACCTGAAAGATGGAGATCTAGATGCTGGCAGAGATGGTTTCCTCTGAGGGCCATAAGGGAGAAAACTGTTCTAGATTTCTCTTCTTGGCTTGTAGATGGCTGTCCTCTTGCTTCCTCTTCCCACAGTGGTCTCTCTATGCAGACATGCCCCTGACTTGTGTCCAAATGTCCTCTTTTTATAAAAATACCAGTCAGGTTGACTTAGGGTTTTCCCAAAGAGCCTCATATTAACTTAGTCGCCTCTTTAAAGTCCCTCTCTCCAAATGCAGTTACATTTTGAGGTACTGGGGATGAGGGCTTCAACATATGAATTTGATGGGACATAATACAGCTAATAACATTATATGAACTGAACTTAGTTTCTTTTCCCACCACTGCTTTTTATCTGTACTTATTTGAATTTTCCCCTGACCCTTGATGAAGTCTGGGTAAGTCCTAAAATGTATCCAGTCCCCTTGCCATATTTAATGCAAAGTCTTCTTTTAGGTTTTAAAAGTTCTTTTTCTAGGGGGTGCCTGGATGGCTCAGTTGGTTGAGCATCTGACTCTTGATTTCGGCTTATATCATGATCCCAGGGTTATGGGATCAAGTCCTGCATCTGGCTCCATGCTGAGCATGGAGCCTGCTTGAGATTCTCTCACCCTTTGACCTTCTCCCTAACTTGTGCTCTCTCTCAAAAATAAAAATAAAAATAAAAAAATAAGTAAATAGTATTATTCTATATAAACAACAACAACAACAAACTTTTCTCCCAGCTTTACTTCAGGACCTGCAGTAAGAAAAGGGGCAAAAGAGGACATGTAGACCTCTTCATTATTTTCTTGTCTTGCTCTTTCATTTCCCAGTCTCCTGTCTATGTTACCTCTGCATCTTCCACACATGGGTGCAGGGTTGTGAGGAGGGAGGAGAGGTATGGGACAGAAGATGTACTACTGGTTGGCTGGAGTGATCATTTGACTCTGGGTGCCTCTTGTAAGACAGATACCCAGTTGTCTCGAGACATTTGTCATGTCCCAGGTGTGAAAAATACAATCTCTATCAGCCTTGTTACTACGACTCCTCAGTCCCTGCTTGAACAATACATCCTACAGAGACTCTGTTTTGGGACCTTGACTTAACCTCATTACCTCCCACAGTGTCCACTTGGACCATCATTGCTCTGCTCAACTCTAGGATCCACAATGATCCTCTCTCCTTGCTCTGTTTTCAAGGCCAGGTCCAGGTTGGCCTCTTGCTTCTAAACTTTTCCAGGTAAGAGTCTCTGCACCCCATTAACTTTGGTTGACACAGCCAGGCCCCTGACAGATTCTCTGGAAGCTCTCCTCCTTATCTGGCTTGAAGGGTTGTGTGTTTGTGAATACTTTTCTGAATTCTACCATGAGATGGGTAGAGAGAATGCACTACGTGCTGACTACTCTCTCCGAACAACTCTCTGCTATTCATCACTTTGCCTCCTTTTATTTTTGGGATTGAGTTTCTAGATCAACTTTTTTGGGTGACCCCAGAGCAAAATTATAGGTAATGTGGCTCTTCATAGTGTTCTCTGCTCTGGGGCTTTAGAGGAGAATCAGAGGCAACAGGAACAAGCCTACTTATACTGCTATATAGGTCAGTAATTTTACTATTGAGATCATTTAAACACAAAGTTTAGACGTAGTGTATATCTAAAACAGAACAAGATGGCTCAATTTCCAGACCTGTCTTCTCAGTATTGCTCCCGTCAATATGGTTGAACCAGTTTAGGGTGTGGATTAGTCTCAGATCCTTTCATCATTCTTTCAGGGTGGTTCCCTCCATACAGGCAAATGGATAGACTGAGCACATTGGAGTTATTTTGCAGGCTACAGTTCACAAGGAGACCATTTTCAGAAGCCCTGTTTAAGGTCTCTTAGGCATCTTTCCCAGAAAGCTGGAATGAAGAGGCTTCACTTAGCATCCATTGATGTCTGATCTTTTGTGTTCCTGATCCTCAACTAATGGCCTAATTCTGATCTACTGTATTCTGAATTTTGGCATGACCACCAGACTCAAACAACCTGTGTTCCTGTGCTATTTCTGCTTTACTCTTGATTACAACCTGGGCCTGATTTCTGCTTCTCCTTTGCTTGGGATCTGGTGTCTGGGGCCTTGAATTTGCTTCACTATGATTCATCTTGTTGTCACAACGCAGAAGGAAAGATCCTGCCAGTGCTTTCACAGTTTGCTAACTAATAAAGATTTCAAAGGTTAATATATCTAATTCCAAAAGTCTTTTCTTCGATTTCATCTTTATTATTATTGAAGTCATTTTTAAAACATGGGAGAAGACATAGGTTTGCCTTCTCTTCAAAGACAATACAAGTTTTGAAAAATGATGAGAAAATTAAATCCTGACAGAGACTCAGAATGTTGTCCCTCTTCTAGGCACTTATACTGTGTGAGCTGCTCATAAATGGGCTCATAAATGCAGCCCAAAAGTGTAAAACAGTCTGCAGCAACTTAATGGAAATCAGAGATTCTACTCCTGGAAAAACTGAAAAAAGGAAAAAGCTCTTTTTGTCCATAACCTGGCATTTCCTCAATAGTTAGAAGATTGCCATGGCTTGGACGTGATAGAACTTATCAATATGGAGAAGCAGATGGGAGAAGGAAGTGGAGTTGGGAAAAACATAGAAAGTGGACCTCCAGGACCAGCTTGGTGTCGACCACACAGAGCACAAAAAGCACGATATGCACATGAGTGGTTTGGGCAGGTATTTATTTTCAAACCTGGTTCAGAAAGAGCCTACTCATGCCTTGAGCAAAGACCCTAGTCTGTGTCATTGATGAGAAAAACATTACCTGATGTCAAAAGTTCCAGTCACTTAGGACTATAGTACCCAAAGGACAGTTGTCTATAATAAAGTTTTGACCAGGCCATATGAAATTAGAAGGATAATGTAGTGATTTTTCTTTAAACCTAAATGTATTTATTTTAAGGAACTGCTTTTTATTCTGAGATTTGTTCTCTCTTAGTTTATTTTTTTGGTATCAATATGTGTTTTTTTAAAAATAAAACAACAGTGTTAGTGAATAGCAGTTCTTTGTTTTTATATCTTTGCTTAGCAAATTAAAGATTAACAACCTTATATTGGTCCCCAAAATGTTTTTGAAAATATTACTAGTTTATAAAATTGAAACATTCTGGAAGTTTTGAGATAAGCCACCACACTGTCTAGTGAAATACCCTTGACAAAGAAACAGGAAACCTAATCAGGAAGAGACCATGTTCTTTGGATGGTGGCAAACAGAGTGTGGGACAAAAATGGCATCAAATTTCAGACCCAATTCCCTAAGTCAGCAGCACGTGCTGAGCCTGTCATAAATGTCACCTATGGGTTTCCTATCAATGCTATTTCTGAATACCATTTGAAAATGTTGTTTTCTTATTATTAACAGTAAATCAGGAAGACAACAATCAAAGATTTTATAAGAAGTATTGATAAAGTACAAATTATGATTTTATAGTTACAGATAAAATGAATAGTTAATGTTATCATAAGTGTGTGAGCACTTAAAAACACTAGTTTATCATCACTGATTGGTTAGTGTCACAAAGAAAGAGATGCTATTGAATTATCTGGCAAGGCTGAACAAAATCAGCTCCCTTTAGGAAATGCCCCTACTCGGAGCCCATGGTTTCCTCCTCTGAACTCCCATTATGTTATATCCCTATCAGGGATGCCAATATTGGATATTGGGTAGGTCACTGCTCTGGAACAATTCTAAGGCTAAACATGGGCTCAAAGAAATAGAATGTTATGAATGGTCATTGATATCTGCCAAGGAATCTGAAAGAGAAGTAGTGGACATATTTGTGGTGGAGATGTATTTGCTTTATTTGCCATTTCAGGTCAATGCTCCATAGCATATACTGCTCCAGATTGTACTTACCTGTGTATTTATACAGAAAACTGTTTCTCATCATAATGCCTCCTGTGAATCGAAGATAAAAGTGGGTTTTTGTAAAATGGATTGTGCTTTTCCATTTGAGCCATGCTTTAATCAACAAAGAATGTCTCGCAAAAGAAAATGGTCTTGGAACAATAGAATTGTGCTCCGCCCTAGAATTTAGAGATGAAAAGTGTTGATGTCTTTGCCACGTAAGTGTGGTTGGCTGATCATCATCAGCAGCACCATTAGACTAGTCAAACTACAGAATTTCAGGGCCCTGCCTCTCCATTTCTCAACCAGAACCTGCATTTTGATAATATCCCCAGGCGATTCTTGTTCTGTTGAGGAAAACAGGACCCGAGGACTAGCAGACGGAACCTTGTCTATTATGGCAAGATGGGGGCATTCTTAGCACAAGGTTAGGAGAGGAGCCGAGTGTGGCTGGGACGCGGGGCAGGCCAATTTGTCAGGACGGTTGAAAGGAACAGCTGCATCATAGGAAATGCTGCCAGGGTGTGCCTTGGAAAGTCATTGCAAACTCACAGGGCTCCTTCCTGGGAGGAGACGAGGCTCCTGTAAGTTCCCAACCAGCTTTTGGCTGGAGTTGGGACTCAAAGATTAATCAGTGGGGAGCAGGGCTCTGAGGTCTCATAAACAAAAGGGGAGAGAAGTAGTTTTGCCCCTCCATTCCACTTCCCTCAGGCCGCTCATTAAAATCATCTGGGGAGCCTCAGAAACCCTCCAGTGCCTGGGTACCATCCCCAGAGATTCTGATTTAATTGGTTTGAGGTCTGTCCCAAGTCGATTGTTGATGGTTATGTGCAAACAGCATGGTGAAGTCTGTAATATTTTACTTCTTCAAGGATTTTTTAAATAAAGACCTGCAGGGGATAAACTAATAAGTATTTATACTTCATAGAAAAAGCAGCTCTACCACAGCATAAGTATATGCTATGTAAATTAATACAAAAAATAGTGTAAACATTTAATTAGAAATATCTTTTTTAAGGGTGCCTGGTTTGCTCAGTCGGTTAAGCGTCTGACTCATGGTTTCAACTCAGGTCATGATCTCACGGTTCCTGAGTTCAAGCCCCACATCAGACTCTATGGAGCCTGCTTAGGATTCTCTCACTCACCCTCTCTCTCTACCCTGCCCCGCTCGTGTGCTCTCTCTCTCTCTCTCAAAATAAATAAACAAACTTAAAAAATAAGTAAAAAATTAGAAAAAAAAAAGAATTGTGCTTTTGTATATCTCTAAAAACTGGTGGGACTAACTCTTCTTAAAAGTTCATTTTGGGGTTGTTTCTTCACTATAATTTAATATTTCAAGACTGCTTGCTTAAATCACTAAGGCTGAGCTCATGAGAACATTCTTTTGATGAATTTCACAAAATGGAAAGGGGAGCCTGGGTGGCTTAGTTGGTTAAGCATTTGACTTCAGCTCAGGCCGTAATCTCATAGTTTGTGAGTTCAAACCCCACATCAGGCTGGCTGTTGTCAGCACAGAACCTGCTTCCTATCCTCTCTGTCCCTCCCCTGCTAGTGCATGCACGTTCTCTCTCAAAAGTAAATAAATATTAAAAAAACAAAAACAAAAATGGACACTAAATATTGAATAACTGAAATCAACGCTGTGGTTTTTATTGGATTTGAACTAGAGGAAGTTTTAAAAATGAGTGATTCTATAAAAAATACCAATGATTAAAAAAATCAGTAATACTTGTAAGATGGGTTTGACTATAGAAGCAGTCTTTTATTTATTTTTATTTATTTTTATTTTATTTTTTATTAAAAATTTTTTTTAAACGTTTATTTATTATTGAGAGACAGAGAGACACAGGATGTGAGCAGGGGAGGGGTAGAGAGAGGGGGAGACATAGAATCTGCAGTATGCTTCAAGCTCTGAGCTGTCAGCACAGAGCCCGACACGGGACTCGAACTCACAAACGGCAAGATCATGACCTGAGCCGAAGTCGGTTGCTTAACCAACTGAGCCACCCAGGTGCCCCATTTTTATTTTTTTTAATATGAAATTTATTGTCAAATTGGTTTCCATACAACACCCAGTGCTCATCCCATTGAGGAGGTGCCCTCCTCAATGCCCATCACCCTCCCTCCTCTCCCTCCCCCCCCCCCCATCAACCCGCAGTTTATTCTCAGTTTTTAAGGGTCTCTTATGGTTTGGCTCCCTCCTTCTCTAACTTTTTTTTCCCCTTTCCCTCCCCCATGGTCTTCTGTTAAGTTTCTCAGGATCCATATAAGAGTGAAAACATATGGTATCTGTCTTACTCTGTATGACTTATCTCACTTCTCCAGTTCCATCCACGTTGCTACAAAAGGCCATATTTCATTCTTTCTCATTGCCAAGTAGTATTCCATTGTGTATATAAACCACAATTTCTTTATCCACACTGAGATACCACCTCATGCCAGTCAGAGTGGCTAAAATGAACAAATCAGGAGACTATAGATGCTGGAGAGGATGTGGAGAAACGGGAACCCTCTTGCACTGTTGGTGGGAGTGCAAACTGGTGCAGCCACTCAGAAGCAGTCTTATGGTGGTTTGGGACAGCTGTATGGGCACATGATTGTCACAAGTTATGGTTTCAATACTAAGTCTGGTGTGAACATTCACTAATCTGGATAAGGGTTAGCCAAGTGGAAAATACAGTTTTGTAGCTAGTCTGAAGCTTACCCAGGGCATTACTTTGGGATATCCCCACCTCCAATTTAATGTTTGACTAATTTCCTCTTTATTTAGAGTGTAGTTGAGAGATACAATCCTGATGATAATAATATGTACGATTCTTTAGGTAGATGACTGTCCTAGGTAGTGCGTGTTAGGCACATGTATATATATTACAGTTTATGACTTTAAAAGTTCATAAATATACTTATTGTAAGTATTATTATAATTATGTAAGTATACATTACTTATTATAAGTATCATAGCACTTATAATGCTAGCTTACATCTTATACTCTGTATCCAAAAGGAGCTATGCCATTTTCAGAGACACCAGCATCATTATACTGAGTTTCTCTGGAATTGTGCTTGGTTAGGATAGATACTGGAATTGAGGATTATTTCCCTTAAGTCCAGGGAATCCAAGTCTTACTCTGTTCCAGAGTCTGTGTGCCCTGAAGAAGCTGAGCACCAGGAGTAGCCTTGGCAGGGTTTGATCCAGCTCTTTTGTTTCCCAGTACAATTAGAAGAGCAGAGGCGGGGCGGGGGGGTGGGGGGTGGGAAGCTCTGAGAAAGGGAACAATTCTGTATTCACAGGTTGTCTGTTATATTAAAGCTCTTCCTGGGCAGGCATTTTTGATGGAGTGAAAATCATGCAATCAAGGAGCTTTAAAAATAGACAAACATATAGCAGATTTCTTCTCTCAACAGAGAATGTACACTCCCTTCCAGGTGTTACCTCAACAAAAGAACAGAGCTGATGCTCAGAGTTCTGGCTGGATGTTGGCTGCCATTCAACCTCTTGCCTGAGCTCTTTTGTACTGCAACTCGTGAACGAACTTTCGTGTCATCCTGGTATAAGATTTCTTTTTATTTATATTGTTTTACCGCGTATAAAATAAGGGGCTGGTTTAAGAAGAGTATTTCATCCTGAGATTCTCAATATCATATGTTTCAACTTAAAAGTAGAGGGAAAAAATTCTCCCTTCTTAGGTTGAAATTCTAAAAACAACTACAAAAACCCCCCAAAACGTCCAATTTTGATGGGTCAATCAGTCACTTCTACACTGCAGAGCAAAATTGTTGTGAATTCTAAGTTTGGACAGATGACCTGTGGATTTCTAGAGAGCAGAAATGCAAGTATTTTCTGGAGGGTGCATCTTTATGCTATTCTTTGAGTAACAGTGAACAGATGCAGATACTGGAGGCCATTGGGGGCGGGGGAGAAGAGGGAGAGAATTTCTATTTCTAGTTCGAGAAGTCTTGATGGTATATGGTTTGATATTAGTGAGAAGATGATGGGCAATAAAAAGATTTTAATATGTTAGAGTGAAACCTGACTCCATCAGAAATCAAGGTGAGCAGAATTCGTCACTGTCACCTAGTCCCTTGTTTCATAATGCCTGCCAAATAGTGTTGTTAATCTAGTTGGTAGAATTGTCAGAAGATTTAAATCGCAATTTGGATTTCCAAGTTCTATCACAATCTATTTCTTTAGCTTAAATTCTAGGAAAAATGTAACATTAAATGTATTTTTGAAAACAAATAGAGAGGACAAGTCACATATAATTTTTATAACTCTGACCTTTCCTAGTTTTTTCCCTAATACCTACATATATTTAGTTATAGTAATTATGTGCATGCAGTTTGTGCTCCACATTTTTGTTTATTTTCTCAGAGATATTTTTTATATATGGTTTTCATAATGATTACTTCTAACAACTGCAAAATATTCCATTAAGTGAATGCAGTACACTGTAGTTAACTGTTTTCCTATTGTTGGATATTTAATCTTGTAGACTCTTCCTTTTAATGAAAGTAATCAGGCTATTATTCATGTATATACATTATTAAAATACATTTGGTCTTTAGAAATCATTCTATTTAATTAAAAATATTTTTGCCTTGGAGTGCCTGGGTGGCTCAGTCAGTTGGGCATCCAACTCTGGGTTTCAACTCAGGTCATGATCTTGCATTTCGTGAGTTCAAGCCCTGCATCAGGCTCCATGCTGACAATGCAGAGCCTGCTTGGGATTCTCTCTCTCTCTCTCTCTCTCTCTCTCTCTCTTCTTCTCTCTCTTTCCCTCTCTCTCAAAATAAATAAATAAACCTTAAAAATATTTTTGCCTCTTGTATTTTTTTTTTTTTTTTTTTTTTTTGCCTTTCAGTGAATGGCTCATGCTTCTGTCTTTTATTCTACAATTTGGAAGAAAAGTATAATTATTGAAGTTATTGGTGATTGTTTTAAAGGAGTTCTCAAACTTTAGTGGCTGTTGGAATCACCTGTGATGCTTGTTAAAATGCACACTTCTGGCTCTATTTTCAGATGCTCTGATTAACTAGATCAGGGATGTGGGCCTAAGCATTTTTGTGCAGGGGTTATAGAGCACATGGATAAACACTGACTTCAGGGAAAGGTAGGATCTTTTAAGACATGTGGTATTAGAATTGGCCAGAGAGTGTTGGAGATTCTATATCTGAATTTAGGTAAACTTCTAAAGATAATATGTGCAGTCTAATGATTGTTGTATCTATAAGTGTAAAATCTAGTTTTGACTTTATGTGAAAACTAGGTAGGCAGCAGAAAGGAAGTTAAGACTAGGAGAATGAAGAGGAGATCAGCTACCCCCCAACTGGAAGACAGACAAAGAGGCAGTCCTGTCAGCTGTGTGTGTGGATGATGAAAAGTGTGGGGAAGACAGTATAAGGCGGACTCAGGGATCACAGATCAGTTGTCTTTTCCAGCTACAAAGTGATGTGGTACAGAGATAGCAAATGTATTTGATTTTTTTCCCCAGAAATCTGAACAGTGATTTCTATTGGAACAGAGCATTTAAACATATCTGGTCAGCTTTGCAGTTTGATAATATTAATGGCTTACACACACATTCAGCATAAAAAAAAAATCAGTATCTCTACCTTATCAGAATGAAATATCTTTATGTTTATCACATTTCCTCCAAGGGCATCAGAAAATAAAGTGTGATTAGAAACCAGTATGTTCTTTATATGATGTTTTTCTATTTTAGAGTGTCCATCATGAAACTCAAAGCATTGTCAGACTGTTCCTTTTCCTTTATTTCTCAAAATAAGCAGTGAGTGGGCAGATATCGCTCCTATTTTATAATCACAGAAAGAGAAACACTGAAAAGTGAAGTTCTTTGCTTATAGTCCCATACCAACTAATTGATCTCTTTTACTGGATTCTTTGAGGGTTGATGTCATGCTTCTTTAGCCTTTATAAGTGCTACAGCAAGTGACTTAACACTGCCAGGAGATAATTTTCCATGTGTCTGTCATATTTCTGCATGTCTTGGGAACAGAGACATGGACTGGCCTTTGCTCTAGAATGTCTTTTCAAGGAGGTTTATACAGCAGGCAGCCTTTGAAGACAGAGATAGTGTTTTCCCTAGAGCAAAAGGCAGGCATGCTTGGGGCACCTGGGTGGCTCAGTCAGATGACTTCAGCTCAGGTCACGATCTCATGGTTCATGAGTTTGAGCCTTGTGCTCGACTTGCTGCTGTCAGTGTAGAACCCGCTTTGGATCCTCTGTCACCCTGTCTTGCTGCCCCTCCCCCGCTTATGTTTTCTCTCTCAAAAATGAATATATATATATATATATATATATATATATAATATGTAAAATATATAAAAAAAATATTTAAAAAAATATATATATAATCAGTTATGCTTGCTGTCCAGTATGAAAGATTCAAGTTCCCTATGTTCAAGTTTTCTTTCCTGAAATGCAACTCATGCCATGTGCAAGCACCCATCTAGGCCCATCTGTGTAGCCACTGTGGGACTTGAAGACAAGGAAGAATGATAAAATATGCTACTCGTGCTGCCTGCTGTGCTATGAGTAATAAAACCCTTGTCTCTGACCCAAGAGTCTCATGTCATCAGCCAACAATCATGAAACTGTGGCAGGCTAACTTGTTATTTAATCAATAGAGTAATATCTCACAACCTGCACGGTTCTTGGTAACCACAAAACAGTGTTCAATTAAAGTTTGTGGAATAGAATCAACAGCCAAATAATAGACTCTAGGTCTTCTGACCACAAATTTATGGCACTTGGAGAAGTCAGCATTGCTCTACCAACTATAGCCAAGGAAGAAATAACAGCAGCCACACATACCCTGGGAGAAAAAGACACCTAAGTAGAATTCTTTCTCTCTCTTATCTATCTATCTATCTATCTATCTATCTATCTATCTATCTATCTATCTATCTTTAGAGAGAGAGTGGGTGTGTGTGTGTGTGTGAGTGGGGGAGATCGGCAAAGGGGGGGAGAGGGGGAGGGAGGGAGGGAGAGAGGGAGAGAAAGAGAGAGAGAGAGAGAGAGAGAGAGAGAATCTTAAGCAGACTCCACACTCAGTGTGGAGTTGGACACGAGGCTTGATCCCATGATCCTGGGATCATGACCTGAACCGAAATCAAGAGTCAGACACTCAACCAACTGAGCCACACAGGCACCCCTAAGTAGAATTAACTGCTAACAAGTGTGGTTAGTTTGTTTTGTTTTTATTTGAAATTACTGAATTTGGAATAACAAACTTGTGTGACCAACAAGTGTCATATTACTTTATTCTCTATAAGTTGCTGAGCAAATAGGAAACCAAATCTTTGTCATTGTTGTGCTCCTTTTTCTTCCTCCCGGAGGTTTAAATTTTGCCCAGAAAATGGGGCAAAGCCAGTATCATCCATTATGGTCACCACTGAAATGCCTTTTGTTTAAGCCAGTGAGGTCCCCTTGAAGCAGCTTACCCTTCTGCTTCTGTGACACCTTCTGCATGGACATCCCTGCTGAAGCTCTATCTAGGGAAGAAGGTGCAGGTTTTAGGCTCCTCACTTTCTTTCTGGATGTGGGGAAATCTTTTCTCTCTGTCAGGCCAACTTTTTTTTCTCATCATCCTCATAACTTAATACCTTCAAGGAATTCACAATTTTTGAAAAACAAAGCCAAGAAGAAAACATGTGGACTCCTGGAGCAAAGGAGTCCAAAGGGCATGGCTCTTTTCCTCAAAAGGGGCTGAGGGGGGAAAAGTAATTTCAGAATAAAGCCTGTTTTAATATCTGAATGAATTATCCTGCCACAATGTATTTTATATCTTTTCTTTTTTTATATTCTCCTTGGATCCTTTCCCCTGATAAAAGTGGATGACCATTTTTACCTTAGGGCATGGACTACTTAAGGGTATAAGCTCCAGGATGGTAGCCCCGGGGGTAGAAGTGGGGTTTAAGAAAGGACATGGGATATACACAGAGCAAGCAAAATGAATGGGAAACCTGCAGATTGGTGCCTTTGGCTCCTGCTCTCGTTGTTCTCTTCATCTAGTAACTTTTCCTCCCTCTATCAGGCTCTCAAGGTAAAACCAACCAGCGAAATGCCTGCTTAACCAACACTTTTGCATTTGAAGACTATGTAAATGACAATAAAACACTGGCAGTATGTGCAGATTCTCTTGCATACTAGATTCAGAAAGGAAAATATGGTCTGTCTTGACTCTCACTGCTGTCAAGTGTTTAAATTGTCCTTCCAGCATATATTTAAAACACATTGTCATTGCAATGTTACCAAACAGTGAGTAAGTCAATGTATCTGAGACCACACAATGATTGACATTTTATAAGTCAAACAGAGAGACATGGAACCTCATACTGTGACTGCTGTTTCCAGCTCTGAGGTCTGCTGATGCAGTTTCTGACAGTGTGGAGAGATGTGTAATGCTGGTTTGCAACCACAAGCTGTAGAGTCAGAAGGTGGCCTTAACTCCTGGGTGGTGTGGCACATGTTGCCTTCTTGAGTGAGAGAGAACCGAGACAAGGGGCAGTGATGCTGCTAACTTGCTTTCAAGCAGTTGTTCTTTTTTTGTGTGAAAGTTGGGGGTGAGGATGGTTTCTTATTTTACTGTTTTGGGTCTTATTTTGCTCTTTTACTTTATTTGGGTTTGGAAATGGTGAGCATATCTGGGTTGGGTGCTCATGTAGGATCACTTACACACCCACAAAGCAAGCCGAGGGGGAACGTGGGCCTTCTGGGTCGCATGGTCACATCTGAGCAAGGTCCTTGCCCTCAATTCAAATCATGTGCTGGGTTTCTCACAAATCATCAGAAGAATTCAACTAAGATTCAACTTTTAAGAATGCAATTTGCACCTGAAATGAAAGGTCAGACTAACCTTCACAAATAGAATGAAGTTATATCTAAGTGACCGCCCCAACCACCAGCTCGGCTGAAGGGGAGAAGTGCTTTTTCAACCTCGAATTGTGAGCCACTGCAGAAGGCAGAAAACACATTTTTCATCTTTTTGGTATCTAAACGTGTATCTCAGTGTCTGGCACAAAATACATATTTGATAAATTTCTGTCAAATGAGTGAAGGAATGAATGCCAACAGTTAACTAACAGTGCAAATGAAAAAAGAGCCTTTGAGGTTTCCTGGGTGTTGTTTCCCGAGGTTACTCTTTCTATGCCATTTTTTTTTTTTTTAGCTTTAATGACTACATCTCATTTTATTACATCTTTTATTTTTTCTAACTAAGCTTACCATGGTTCACAAACCCTGAGAAAATAGCAAGGTTATCCACTAAAGAGTGTTTCTTGACCCTCATTCCCTTAATAGGCATCCCTGGCAATGTTTTTGACTTCCCAAAAGAGTTGTTACATAGATTTTTATATTATTTAGATGGAGAAAGAAGAGAACAACAGGATCAATGGAATTAAGGCTTTTGCATAATTAGGGAAAAAACACCCTTTGCCTGGCACAATTTCAATCTTCTTTTTCACCAGCTGCTAAGTCGTTTTCATATCCCTCGCTGCTTCCTCCAAGCGCAAACACACCTGTTCTCCCAGCTCAGTACCCATTTTCTGCTGGCTCCTTGTGAGCAGAAGATGTGAGTGTTTTGACTTGTATCAGAGAACTGAATAATCATCTCTTTATTCTGGGATAACAACAGGCCTCTTTGGCAGAGGTAGGCAGCTGAGTATGGGTCATCCTCAGAAATATTCTCCTGAGACCATGAGCAGGATAAGCTCACTGAAGTAAACCAATTTAGGTGTAACTGCAAGCTTGAATTTCTTTGTCTGGGCAACTTGTTGCTCTATCAATCTGTGAAAGCCTCTCTGGCCCGGTTGTACTTATGCAATGGCCAGGGCTTGGTGTCTGGTGGCCAGTTCGGAAACAACCAGTCTTGTACTTTCACGTCTGCTGCCGCTAAAGTCACCAACGCTTTGGGGAATGGGCAGCCAGTATGGCACCTCTTACTCTGGCACGCACGAAGGAACTTTAACGTGTAAAGGCTGCACAGCTTATGTGTAAATGGGAGCAAAGCAACAGCCAGTGTCAGAGATGAAATTAAGGAGGTCAAAGGTAGAGCAATCGGTGTGCTGACTGGCAGTGATATCTGGCAAAAGTAGGGGCTATTCCCACTTCTGCTATTCCTATTATATTCCCATCAGGTACAGATGAATTACACGGGATTCAGGAGTTTTAGTCGTCAGCATCTTTAATGTTTGTTACCACAGACTATTCAAGAGTGACTGACTCGTTTGTTTGTTTTTTTTTTTTTTATCTGGAATTGCTTATAGGTTCCCAACCCCTTCTGATTTATAATAATTTCCGAAATAATGGTGTCATTCTGAGGATTTCTTTCCATTGTTCCCTTCTGTATTCCTCCCATCTGGCTAGCGTACCACTCATCTCGATTAGTGAAATGCCATCCCGTCTGGTTCTTCTTTGCCAGCAAGTCGTTCAGTTCTCAAACCACTTCTTCACCTCCATCATATAGTTTAGTATTTTGCAGCAGGAAAACTGTAACATAGCACATTCTTCTCCTAACAGGGAAAAATGAAATCCGTTACAGCAATGCTAATTAAGCAGAGTATAACATTAGCTTTAATGTAAAACATCCCTCCTGAGACTTCCTATCGTATACCCAGAGTGTCATGCAATATGAAGCCACGCTCCCTCTCAATTAGCATCCATTGATTTGGGAACAACACCAAACAGCAATAAACAGACACAACCTCTTCCTTTCTCTCAATTCAGCAGCCTGTTCGGCTGGAGACTTCCTTCCCCCCAGCTGCAGCAACTTTTAAGTGACTGGGTTAAACGAAATGGGGGCCAAATAGTGTCTTTGTTGGGCATCATCTCCCTCTGAAATCTTGGATGTGTGTTTTTCAGTTTAAAGTGACATCATGGCAGTGAGTTAGCTGTTGAAATAACTTGTATTAAAATGAAGACTAAATCGTACTCAAAATGGAATTGGTTTAGTCAGAAGTGGCTTTAAGCAGAAAGCAAGGTGGTGGGGGAGGCTACCGGACATGAGATTTGTCTGTCAGGCCCATGAGTCAGTCTGCTTTTAAACCTTTAGTATCTGTGCTGTTATACCTCCACCTGCCAGATGTAATCCTTTGCCCCTCTTCTCTTATCTCCTAGTGAGTGGCCAGTGCACCCATTAGTAAGTCTTCCTGATTCCCTCCTTGGGGAACTGTAAAAGACCAGTATGTCTCTGGTTAATAGTTCATGCTAGTTTATCAGTTTAGTCGAAAGGGTTCGCATTAGAACTCCCAGATATGTGTTTTGAGTATAGATAGGGCTTAAAATTGTTTTCTTTTTTTCTTATCTCATAAACATCAAACACCAAAAAAGAATGTTTTAAAAGAAATGAAAGTAATTCATAATCCATCCACTCGACTGCATTAAATCCTAGTAGCTCTGTAGCTGCTCAATCCAGTTCTGTCAGTTGTTCTGCTGCTAAGACCCCAGTGCACTTACAGATGCATAGCCCTGATAGATCTGTAACTGTCTGGGTAGGGTGATCTTCACAAATTCGGTCCAAACACAGAAGCCTTCTGTGTGTTTTTTTTTTTTCTGGTTATGTAGATCAGAGCTAGAATTTTAATAAATAATAAATAGGAGAGGTGGGAAAAAGAAAAAATCCAAGGGAAATATCAATATCAAACGTTGTCTAGGCCCCATCTGTTGCACAGTCCATTAGCTGAGAAATTGCAGAAAGCCCTAATAATAGTACGTGGGATTGAAATAGCACCTTTCAAACAAAGAGCTTTGCCATCACTAATCTCATCCATCTTTACAACATCCTTATAGGGGGAGCGCCTGGGACAGGTATTATCTTCTATGTTCTGTAAATGGGAAACACCACAGCACAGGGTTTAGTGATTTAAGCAAGGTCATACTGTTAGTGGGGGCAGATATAGGACATGTACCAAGTGCTATAACTATGGTGTACCTTTGCAGGAGCTACACCATGCAGGCCTATGTAGACCCTGGCCCAGATGTCATATGATGACACGAGTGGTACTGTTTGCAAACTAATTGTGGGCAAAGATCAGATTCTCTGCCTAGGGAATGCTGGTTGCATACATGGTGCTATATGTTCTTTGTGATAAATAACAAGTGTCCTTACCTGGGTGAAAGCACTTAAAGTCCTTTAGCACCCGTCTGTTCTTTTTTTTTTCTTTTTTCTTTTTCTTTCTTTCTTTCTTTTTTTTTTTTTACCTTTTTAAAAATGTTTATTTATTTGTGTGAGAGAGAGGGAGAGTGTGAGTGAGGGAGGGGCAGAGAGAGGGAGACCGCACAGAGCCCAATGTGAGGTTCAAACTCACGGACCATGAGATCATGACCTGAGCCGAAGATGGATGCTTAACCAACTGAGCCACCCAGGTGCCCCTGTTCTTTTGATAGAAATTTACGTTTAGCATAGCCTGTGTTCAGGTCTTTCTCTCTCTCTCTCTCTGTATGTGTGTGTGGTGCGTGTGTGTACGTGTTTAGGTGTGGAGCTTTTTGATATGCTGGTCAAATCTGAGCTACCGTTATTAGAACAAATTAGGCAAAAAGCAGCAAGTGGTAAATCTGGTCAGAGGTAAATATATAACAAAAGTTCTGTTAGTCTCAGAGGCACTCCAGCAGGTTTCCTAGCGATATGCCATTGGGTGCCATCTTCCACTAACAGAAAGTATTTCTGGTTGGAGGTCTGAGTAGACTTGGCTATAGGCAAGACCACAGTGCTTCACAAGAAAAACTATAGGGAAAACAGCAGCTCCTTTAATATTTTAAGAAGCATTTGCTAATTCAGAAAAGAAGAGCAAATATCACATTTAAAAATGTTCTCTGGATTTCTCAGTTTTTCCTCATTTGAAAAAAAAGTTTATTTAGAGAGAGAGAGAGAGAGAGATTAAAAAAACACAAGTGGGGGAGGGGCAGAGAGAGAGAGGGAAAGAGAATCCCAAGCAGGCTCTGCACTGCCAGCACAGAGCCCCATGCAGGGCTGGAACCCACAAACCATGAGATCATGACCTGAGCCAAAACCAAGTCAGATGCTTAACCAACTGAGCCACCCAGGCGCCCCAGTTTTTCCTCATTTCATAGCTCTGGAAGTGAGTATTTAATAGATTTAGTCAGTTCATTCAGTCAATCAACAAATATTATTTAAACTCCTACTGTGTCGGATCTTTACTCAGATATTGGAACAGAGGATTGAACAAGACATCCAGGGTCTGCATGGGACTGATATTCGAAGGGAGAGATAGATAAATAAGCAAGAAAAGAGTGAGAACTACAGAAAATAAACACGTAGAAAACCAAAGAAAGAAATAAGATCATTAGACATTTTGAAAAAGTGCTCTAAAGGAAATAGGGTAAAGACACCACATATACAGAAAGAGAGAGAATGAGAGAGAGACAGAGAGGGAGACAGAGACCAGGGAAGGCTTCTTTGGACAGGGTGAACAGGGAAGCCTTTTCTAAGAGGCTGACATTAAAGTTGAGACCTAAAGCCACTGTTAATGTGGCATCTGCACTATTTGTGTGTTCCTTAATCTCTACTGGATCCTCCATTCTATAAAAGTAGAACGATATTTCATTATTGATTCCTTTGGAATAAAGCTGGCTACCTAGCATTCACCTTGCTTCTCACAGACCAGTGGTTCTCAGGCTCCCTTTATACTCTTAACAATTGTTGAGGATCCCAAAGAATTTTGGTTAATGTGGGTTATGTTAATATTTTTCATAATTAGAAAAATTTAAACATATTAATTTAAAGTAATGTGATAGCTTTATGCTGTTAACATAAGTAACAATTTGTATTACAATACATTCATATATAAATATAGTTATTTATTAAAAAATTTTTAAATGTTTATTTATTTTTGAGAGAGAGAGAGAGAGACAGAGCATGAGCAGGGGAGGGGCAGCGAGAGAGGGAGACACAGAATCTGAAGCAGGCTCCAGGCTCTGAGCTGTCAGCACAGAGTCCGATGTGGGGCTCGAACCCACAAGTTGTGAGATCATGACCTGAGCTGAAGTCAGATGCTTAACCGACTGAGCCACCCAGGCGCTCCTAAATATAGTTTTTTTAAAAAAAAATTAGTGAGGAGAGTGGCTTTGTTACAGTTTTGCAAATCTCCATCTTTTTTTGGCTTAATAGAAGACAGCTGGATTCGCATGTCTGCTCCTGCATTCAATCTGTTGTGAAATGTTGTTTTGGTTGAAGTGTATATTTAAAAAAATCCAGTCTCAGACAGCTTTGTAGTTGGAAAGGGGAGGACCTCATGCACCCTTTGAGAATCCACTGTTATAGAGTAGCTTTTAGCTCAGCTATCTATACCACAATTCCAGGAAAAGTGAAAAATATTCATAGGAAGTAGATACCAGGTGATCTTAACTACCCTCGCATTTATTACTTTCAAATGGTTTACATCCCTCATTGTTTTGGGCATGCATTGGGTTAAAGTCAGCAATACAACTCAAATCCGACTTCCAGCAGCTTATTCCTTTTTGAGCAATTTACAAAGTGACTTTTAAGTCTCTGAACATAGAAGATGTAGTAGGTGGTGGAAATTTATACACTAGGATGCATATTTTCACTTTATTTTCTACGACTGATTTTATTGTACTCTGGACACCTCACTCCCACTGATGGCAGAGTGCATTGGCTCTTTCATCTTTGCGGATTCAAAACAGTCTCTTTTTGACAATTACTCAGTTTTTCAGGGTTTCTTCCCAGAAGTGAATTTAAAGGAAGCTTATGCTTCAGGGCCCCTCACTTGTCTGTGATCCCCCCTCCGCCAGCCCCGCCCCACCTTGAAATTCTTGGGAATGGCCCTAGCAATTCTCCATTTACAAATTTGTATTCTTTTTCTGAAAGATGAGTCCTTAAATTGTATAAGCCTCGGGCGCTGCAAAACCTGGATTTGCTCCTCCTTTCTCCTCTCAAGTTTCTTCTCTTTTTGTCTTCTCAAGAAGGCATCTAGGCGAGAGGAGATTCTAATTATCCTTTAGACAATGGGAGGGGTAGGGTGTCTACCCTGTGCTGCACTCTGTATTCTTGCTGATGAGCTGCTGAAGTGCCCTTGGCCCCAGTAACTATCGTGTAACATAGTTGTTTGCTGACTTGGCCTTCACCTTATTTACAGTGAGACAAAACCTCTGGCTTCTGGCTGTGATCCCTGGCTTAGTATTGGCTCTGCTAGAGTCTCTTCACCCATAATCTTTGTGAACTTCTCACAGGCGTGACAACCAACACCCTGAACAATCTTCTGTGACCACTGCAGCCACGTGCAGGCCCTGGGGAACAAAGTACTCTCCTAGGCCCATCTGGTCAGGCACCTTGTTCAGTAACTTCTCTATTGTTCAGGTACCGTGTCGGTCGAGGCTCCATGTGACTTTGGGGCTTCTCCTATCCGCTATCTATTGCACAACCCATCCAAAGTTTACCCCTGAGGAGGTGGGGGTGGGGGTGGGGGGCGGTGGGGGAAGTGGGTGCATTTGCTCTGATCTCTTGTTTTCTTCTTCATCTCCCCCTTCTCCTCCTCCTCTTTCTTCCTCTTTTTTTTTTTTTTTTTACCATCTTGATCATTTTTAAGTGTATAGTTCAGTAGTGTTAACACATCTCCAGAACAGTTTTTTCCACAAATCTGAAACTCTGTATCCACGAACAACTTTCCTTTCGCCCAAATCCCTCTCAACCACCATTCTATTTTCTGTCTCTATGAATTTGATTACTCCAGGTACCTCATATAAATGGAAGTATACAGTATATATCTTTCCTTTTTTTTTTTATTAAAAAAAAATTTTTTTTTTTACTTTTATTTATTTTTGAGACAGGGAGAGACAGAGCATGAACGGGGGAGGGTCAGAGAGAGAGGGAGACACAGAATCTGAAACAGGCTCCAGGCTCTGAGCTGTCAGCACAGAGCCCGACGCGGGGCTCGAACTCACAGAGTGCGAGATCATGACCTGAGCCGAAGTCGGCTGCTTAACCGACTGAGCCACCCAGGCGCCCCAGTATACATCTTTCTATGACTGACTGATTTCACTTAGTGTAATGTTCTCAAGGTTCATCCGTGTTGTAACATGAGGCAGTATTTCCTTCCTTTTTAGAGCTGAACAATATTCCACTGTATGTCTAGACCACATTTTGTTTATTCATTCATCCATTGTTGGACATTTGGGTCGCGTTCACATTTTGGCTGTTCACTATTGTGAATAGTGCTGTTATGACCATGGGAGTGCAAATGTCTTTGAGACCTTGCTTTCAGTTCTTTTGGATATATACCCAGAAGTGAGATTGCTGGATTATATGGTAGTTCTATTTTTAATTTTTCTTTGTAAAATTTTTTCTTTTTATTTATTATTATTTTTTTGAGATCCTCAGGAATTTTATTTGTGTCTGATTAAACAGCACCACAGAGCCCGATGCAGGGCTCAAACCCAAGAACTGTGAGCTCATGATCTAAGCCAAAGTTGGATGCTTAACCGACTGAGCCACCCAGGTGCCCCTATTTTTAATTTTTCAAGAAACCTCTATACTGTCTTCCATAGCAGTTTGCACCATTTTACAATCCCACCAAGAGTGCACTAGTCTTCCAATTTCTCCATATTATTGCCAACACTTGTTATTTTTTGTTTTTGTATTGTTTTGTTTTGTTTTGTTTTTGATAGTGGCCATCTTAATGGGTGTGAGGTGATACCTCATTGTAGTCTTGGTTTGCATTTCTCTGATGATTAGTGATGTTGCACATTTTTCATGTGCACGTTGGCTATTTGTATATCTTCTTTGGAGAAATGTCTAGTTAAGTCCTTTGTCCATATTTCTTTTTCCTGACGTCTCCTTCTACCTTGTAGAAGAAGTCTCTTTTCTTGGGTAAGGAAATTCCCATAGTTAATAGTCTTATCTCCTCTAAATTATGGTTGTAAAAAATGTTTAATAGGGTACCTTAATGGCACACATTTCCTGCTCTCTACTCTACCCCCACTTAACTTCCATCTTGGACTCTGGTTCAAGCCCTGATCATGTTTTCTGTGAGCTCTGCAGTAGTCTTCTATGTGGTTTTCCTATCTCTGGTCGTAATCCTTTCAAGCTACGCTGTTCCCCATTACTGGAGTGTTGCTATTTACAAAACATTATTTTAACAATCACTCACTGTTTAAAACTTTTCCATGGTTCTCCTTGCCCATCATAAAAGTCTAGATTCCTTAGGGGGGAATATAAGGTTATTTATCACCTGAGTTTTGATTACTGGTTTGTGTTTCTCTACTATATCCTATATCTCTACTATATATTTCTCATAGCCTTGAAAGCTTCTCCTCTTATAGTAAACCTTTCAAGGGCAGGGGGTCTTGTATTCCTCATCTTTGCATCCTTATGTCTTATGTAGTATTTGACAGGATAGGTACTTAGTAAATATATATTGAATTAATGTAGGCAAATAATCATTAATAATTATCCATTTAATAATTTTGAATTTTATTGCTTGCATTGGCCTTTCCTTAAGCTGGAGCTAGAATATATTCCATATGTAATTATATATAATTATTAATATATTATTATATATTCCATATATAATTATTAATTTTATATCAAATATATTAATTATATATAGAGAATATATATATATCAATTATATATGTTGATTTTTTCCTAAAACATATATATCCCATTAAGGAGTATTCATATAAGGATACATAACATTTTGAGTTAATTCCTCCATCCTAAAAATCAACACTGAAAATTAACAAAATTTGGAGGGTAAAAAGAAATAAGAAATTTTCAATCTACTAATAATTTTATAGCAGTGTTCTCAATAAAATATCCTAAATAACATGGAATTAGATAGGAAGAGGGAATCATTGCATACCTCATTTCATCCCTTCAACATTTTAATAGAGGGCGCTGCTGTTTTCACTGTCAGTTTCCTCTTGTCTCAGATGAATGATCCAAGGGTTTAATCGTTTAGGGCATTAAGATCTTGAGTTTTAAGAGACATTCTTCCTCATTTTCCCATGACTTAACTTTGCTTGCTCAATCAGATATGACAGAATCAAGTAATGCATTATGTCTTGTGTTTTCAAACTATCTGTCTTGAATCTCCGTTCCACCCCTACCACGGTTGGGCACCAGGAAGCACTGTCATGGCTGAGGCTCAAAAAGCCCTTCCAGCTGCACTTTGCATCTTCTTTCCCAAAATGTCCCTGTGCCTCAACATTCCTCAGCCAGTGTTTACATGGCAGGGAAATGCGTCTCACTTCTTCCATGTCACTGTATAAAGTGCCGTACAACCATAAGGTGGTGTCATTCTTCTCTTCTCTGCCCTGAGTCTGTGCCCTTGACCACTGGCTCCTGAAGGGCTGGGGACTGGCTGCAGATGTTTACATTACCAGTAGTTCCTTAGGGCTTGGTTTTAAAACTGACGTGTCTCCTTGGCAGCCAGGGATAGAGGTTGTTTTACAATTCCTTTTTTTTTTTTTTTTTTTTTACTGCATTTCTTCCTATTTGGTTACATGTTTTCCTATGGTTAGGTTTACGTTAGTTAACCTATGGTTAGGTTTACGTTAGTTAACAATTTTGCCATTTTTTTAAGCTTCTTTTTATAATGTAAAATCTGCAGGCCCTCAGAACTTGAGCACGGCCTTACATTTAGGAAATCTGGGAATTGTGCAGGCTCTGATTCTAACTGACTAAACTTAGGTAAGTCATTTCACCGGAGTCTCTGTTTGTTTATCGATAGCATGGGTTTATCATCACCTGACAAAAGGATTTTTTTAAAGTTTCAAAGAGATTCTCTGTAAGCAAGTGCTCTGAAAGGTATAAAGTATTATACAGTATATTTCTACTTGGTATTATCATGATGTCTTTTTGGACCTTCTGTTATCAAATTTCTGCTAACAATCATATGGATGAATCTTTGTTACATTATAATAATCAGCCATTTCAGTTAATTCACCTGAACATCTGGTCAAATCCATTGTAATGTTTTGGTCGACTTGGTGAATAGGCCTGTGTAGAGAAAGTCCAAAATAGCCTGGAAATTTAACTTTGCGATTTAATAAAGAAGCTTCCTGTTTGTCTTGTTAATGGCACCTGTATGACTCACTTCTCAGCCAGATGTTGTACTTCATCATTTCATAACGTGTCATTTCTGTGCACTGACTTTCTTTTCATAGTTTCTGAAGCAAAATCTATTTCATCCCATCACCAGGATATCATTGATGACAGCTGCAACACCTGAATAGGTAACTTTAGCTTTCACATGGACACAGAGATGGAAAATTTTCTCAGAATGGAGCCAGCGGGGAATGAAACATATGGCAGGAGTGGAAGAAGTAAAGACTAGCTTCTATAACAAACCCCTGCAAGTTTTGACAAGGCTCTCTGATATACTGTCAAGCCACTCCAGGGCTGAGGCAGGTAACTTCTCTGTCTCTAGTCTGAACACTAAGATTTGCCTGAGGAGAGAATTTTCTTAAGTTCTTCTCCAAAAACCTGTTGGGAAGCAGTGAGTTCTTTATTACTAAATATAATCAAGAAATGGTTTGTAACCCTGGCTGTTCATCAGATTCACCTGCACTGATGGTCAGGAACCTCCCCCTGCCCCCCACTTCCATCCTTGGATATTTTAATTCAGTATATCAGGGAGGGGGCTCAGGCATCTATATTTGTTAGAGGTTCTGGTGTTTCTGACATGCAAAAAAACTAGGCAGAAATGTGTTAGAGAATCCAATAATCTAATGGATGATTGTTTCAGCCTAAGTCCCCTGCCAATGCTGAGTTTATGTGAGTGTATGAGGATAAATCTTCATTTGCAAGGGTCAAAATCTGAGATGTATACAGGGACTAATAGGTAAGGTGAATGTATGAAGTGATTCTGAAATATAATAAGCAGTGGTGGGGATTGTGGCAAATTGGAGAGTGAAACTCGACTGAAAGTCACTCTGGTTAACTAAACACATCTGTGGACATATGTGAACCTTGAGCCTGCAGTTTTAACTGAGTATAAATCTTGGGGATTGAGGGAGTTGGGGAGATTCTTCTCATGCCTGGGGTTTTCTCCAGCTTTTCCAGTGTGGACTACTCAGTACTATTGTCTTTTGAAGTTTTAAAAACAAGGTTAAAATATTAAATGTAAGAGGCATATGTTACAGATTGCCTTTTAGAAAGATGGAGGAGAGGGATATGATTAAAATGGATCCATCTTCCGCATCCATTTCATAGCCCAGTCGATCCCATTTGACTACATATTGGAACAAGTTTGAATTAGATGTGGATAAGCAGAGTATGGGAATTTGACATCCAGTTTATCTTGATTTCTTCTGCTCCTGGGTCCACTCCTAATCCTGTAGGACAGTGGTAAGAAAATGTCAATAAAATAAGAGCAATATAAAAGGGTAGGAAGTACTTCAAGAAGATTTAAAAAACTATTTTGAAGTTAGAAGTATTTTAAGGGCATCTGCTGAAAATGTTGCCTAACTGTGGTATCTGTTTTTTCACTTTGGGGCAATGAAATTTTATGAGTCACTAAATACATATTTTGACATCTGGCTTCACTGCTTTTTTTTTTTTTTTTCTTGAATGCTGTAAATTCTTATCATAAGAATTTCCTTCTTGTCAGTCTTCTGATACTACACTTTGAGTCATTTTCTGGGTGATTTACAGATGGTTGTACTTAATTGCCTTAAACTCTTGGTTTCTTATGAATTCTGGGCTAGGATAAGGTGTGAGGGCAAGGAAGAGAAATGTCAAAATGTATGTGAGGATGGGCTAAGTCTTGGACCTCTTTAGCTGTGTAATTTTTATCCTTGTGCCTACATAATATAATGTAAATTTTTATATCTAGCATTATTCAGTCATGATTCTTACAGACTTGAAGACTCTCTTGCCTTAAAATTTCATTCTGACACCTAGTCATAATTATAGCTACCAATTTTGGAACTCCAATCCATGTGAGACTCTGAGATGTTTTAATTTTGAATTTGTCTGGTGATTTTGTTTTGTGGAGAAATTAATTTTACATTGACATAAGATAATGAAGGATCTTTTTATGAATAAATTTAAAAAATTCTAAACTGAATATTTATGACCAAAAAATATTAGAAAAAAGTTTATTAATTTTGAGAGAGAGAGAGAGAGCATTGGGGAGAGGCAGAGAGAGAGAATCCCAAGCAGGCCCTGCACTGTCAGCACAGAGCCCAATACGCAGCTTGAACTCATGAACTGAGAGATCATGACCTGAGGTGAAATCAAGAGTCGGGCTCTTAACCGACTGAGCCACCCAGGTGCTCCCTCCAAAACGGTTTTAATTTCTATAGCCAAGGAAATATGTCTATGTTGTTTGGTATATGGGGACCTGTGAAGAGGTAACCCATAATCCTCTCGATTAGACAACCCTGTGGGGAGGTACATAAGGAAGGGTGAGTTTGTAATTATATGTGGTGAGAAATTTAGGACAAGGTGAAGTCTAAGAACCACCTTGATTAGTGAAGCTGAGAAAATGTGATGGGATCCCTGCATATTATATGTATACTACTTTTAAGAAATTAACTCAGGATCCCTCCAGAAAATCTTAACACCTGATATGTCAACATGGAGCCCTGGCTGGTCACATTAATTCCTTAACTGATAATTGCCTGATCTTAGAAACTGCTGCCAGAGTGTGGAAGAATGTGCTTTGGGTGACTTACTTGTTGATTTTGCCAGCAATACTCCTTGGGGTGTCTAGAGGCAGAGTTAACTGCTGAAGCAAACTGCAAGAACTCTTGACGACTGTCATGTTCTTCAGCCTGCAGTAAGAAGCTTGGAATGGGAGATCACCCAGTAAGTCCTATTCCTAGTTGAGAACAGCTAGGTATTTATTTTAGAATCTGGGGAATGGCTTTCACCTTTTGTTTTCTTTGGTTTGCTTTCACTTTTGACTTTGGAATTCGTGTGGAAGATTTTACAGCCATGGACAGGATCCCAACAGCCTATGTTAGTTAGGTCTTCAACCTGTTTGCCTGAGGTCAAATGACCAGTTTTGTTTTCCTGTCTTTCTTAAAGAGAACTGCTTTTTCATGTAGAGTGGCTTTGGCCAGGGCCAGTTGATAAAACTGAGGTTCATCTTTGATGGGTAATGCTTGAGTTACTTGAAGTAAGTTACATTTTTTGTTTGTTTGTTTCATAGGTGGCTTCCACACCACTCACTGATTTGTACTCTTGCTAACATCACATACATTAATTTCATAAAATTTAATTAAAATATTAGAACATGCATTTATTTTACTGCCACTTGCATCTGATCAGAGCTTACCCAGACAGCCACATCATGATAAGCACATTATTGATTATTTTGAAGACACCCTAGGCATTGTAAGTACTAGTTTTTCTTCAAATCAAAGAGGCCTAGTCATAGAACTGAAGAGATTAATATGAGCAGGGGCAGCAAGTGAAAAAAACCAAGAAGACCAATGTTAAATCTGATTAAAATGTCTAGTATACTGAAATTGAGGAGAAGATGTAAAATTAAGAAAGTTACAAGCAGGAAATGGCAAACACCAGCTGAGGCGATAGGGAATGCCATATGTTATATGTTCTTCGTGCTTTTTTTCCCCTCTTGCTTTTTTCAAAAAAGACTATATATAAAATACACACATTATATATATACATGCATACATTACCCTGGCACATGTATCATTAAGGATCTCCTTGGAAAGGCAAGTTGATATATTTATTTTTTGGAATAAAAAATCCCAAGTTATTTTCTGCAGCATCAGGTTTGCATTTATACCCATGACTCTATTCATTGTTAAAGATTTAAAATTCTAGTCAGTTTCCTTTTGGTTTTCCTGTTGGATTTTATCTGTCCAAGTTCTGAGCTCTGCTGTCTCTCTGTGTTTCTGTTGATGAGAATCCAAGGAATAGTTTTGGAGCCTGTTCCCATTTATTCTTCCCACAATATTTGTTTAACACGGGATAAACAACTGATCACAAAGGATAAACACTGATAGAATATTCTTAATCCTTTTATTAGGGCCATAAAAATCTGGGCAGCATTTACTACGTGGAGGCAAATGTGCATTTTATTTTATTTTATAATGTGGAATTAGTTTTGGATGTCAAAATGAATGACCCCATGTATGTTCACTGTTCAGATTTATTTTAAAAATTTCACATCTTCCTCCCGCAAGTCCCTTTTAGAACCCATCCATGTATTTATATTCTTTCATTGTATGCTGCTATAAACAACAATCAATAAAGCATCCAACAGCAAGCCTAGAATTGCTAGTTGTTAAGGAAATCAACAGCTTTTGCAAAAGGAGCAGCCATTCATTCTATCAGTTTATCTGCATTTCTCCAGGCCTGAGATGTCTTTGACCTCCCTAGTGTGCCTTCCAGATAGTGACAGCAACCACATTTTCTCTACAGGTCCTATATTCATGATTTCATAGAGCATATCTTTCAAAAACAAGCAAAAAAAAAAAAAATCCCTTAGTCCTGACTAACAATGCATTACCAGTTCACAGATTTTCAAACTTTACATTAAGAATGCTCTTCATCCTTATTACAAAACAAATAACAACGATGCCTTCTATTTTAGAAAGGAGCCTTCAGCTTCAATGACTTAGCCTTATTCTATATCTTGGTGCTCGGTCATGGTGCTCTTCTAGACTCTGTGGGGACTGTTCTCCTTTAGGGGAGACAATGGAAGTGGGCTCTATTAAAACAAAGAAATATGTTTCATGAGCATTGAACACTTTGCTCTGGATAATGCCATTCTCTTCCAGAAGACCCGTTTACTAGAAAGGGTTCTTAGTTCAGTCAGAAATTGGCAGTGACCTACTTTGTTAGCGTATCATAAAAATAGACTGTAATAAGGGCTCTTTTTATTTTTATTATTATTTATTTATTTATTTATCTATCTATCTATCTATCTATTTATTTATTTATTTATTTATATTTTCAGAGAGAGAATGAGTGTGAACAGGGGAGAAGGGCGAGGAAGAGAGAAATTCAAGCAGGCTTCACACTCCCTGGCAGAACTCCATCTCACCACGGTAAGATCACGACAAAGCTGAAATCAAGAAGGAGTCTGTTGCTCAACCAACTGAGCCATCCATACGCCCTTCAAAGACTCTTTTTAAAATATTTTCTAGACAATGATAACTTTAGCACAGTTGCCTAGACCAACGTTTTAAAGGGAATTTAATGGTATGGATGCAAACATTGTAATAACTCCTAATTCAGAAAGTCAAAAAGGGGGTGGCTGGGTGGCTCAGTCAGTTAAGCATCCAACTTTGGCTCAGGTCATGATCTCCCAGTTTGTGAGTTCAAGCCCCGCGTGGGGCTCTCTGCTGTCAGCTCAGATAAACAACAACAACAACAACAACAACAAAAGAAAGTAAAAAAAGTTCTAAGAACTGAAGACTATAAAGGGTTGGGGCTTATAAAAGCTACATCTACAAAGACATCCATAGTCTTTGGATTATTTTACAAAGCCTTGAGTTATTAAAGGTTTCAAGCAAATATCTCTTCCTCCTGCTCCTTTTCTTCCTCCTCTTTCTTTTTAAAAAATAAGTGCATTATCCACCTATGTTTAATGTTGTCTATTGTATTTTATAAATAAGAATCTAGTTTAGGAAAATTGAAGCTGGAAGTAGGGAAATAAAGCTTGCTCTTTTTATATTATAAATAGAACAGTAGTTATAAAGTACACAATCCCAGGATAATTTGACTGATAAATGTATCAGACCTAGCTAATTCCTTGTCTTAGTTTTTACAAAAAGAGATGCAGAATAGCTTCCAGGAATCCATGCAGCTGATGGTTCTCAGATGAGAAAGAAGAAAAACTAAAGGAAATTAAGGACTTGTGCCAAGACAAATGATTAAGAAATGACAACATTGTGTTTAGAAGAATCATAGTGTCAGGATAATTGAATGAGAAAATGAATTACCGACAGCAAAGCACTCAGTAGATTTTGGAAGTGGGGAGGTGAGAAAGAAAAAAGACGTTCTGGAACCTTAATGTAAGATGCATAGTGAGACAGAAATATTTCTTTCTTTCATTCTGTCTCTTTGTTTCTTTCCTCCCCATCAAATCATCATGTTGAAGGTCAATGAAACCAGTCAGTCTGAGCGGTTTCTCATGAAGGTATACATTAGTCATCCAGAATGTCAGTAGCTCTTATTCGGAGTGATTTTATAACTGAGAAATAGTGTTTCTATTACCGGTTTTGGTTTTTTTTACAATGATATTTGCATTCTGTGTGATGTTCAGGTATGAATACTCCAGGGAAAGAAAGATAAATGAGAAGGCAGGCAAGAAGAGGGAAACAAAGGAGAAATATTTTAGAACTTTGTAACTTTTCCAGAGAACTGATGCTTACTTTAAAAAAAAGAAATTAAATAGCAACACCCATTTAATGGAAAGGACGTTGTTTTGCTGATACTAAATCAAATTTACAACATGAATTTGGAACTGACAATTATGACCCAGGTTCTTTCTAGATTGGTAAGATTACATATCTTGGGGTGGGGTAGTCTGGGGGCAGGGTTAATTTAGTTTTTCTACCACTTTTCTGTTTGAATCATTGTTTGTGCCAGGACAAGGATACTGTCTTTCCTTGACCCCTTCTTTCTTTACCTCTTTTATTCCTGGATCCAGAAGAAAGGCATAGTGATGGAAAGAGACCAAAAGCTGTAGGAGAAAAGAGAGAAGACCAGAGGGCCACAGTCCCAGGTGTCTACCTCGGTGGTCTTGTGTGGACTGAGAGTGACTCAATGGAGAAAAGCATGGATGTGTTATATGCTATTCTCTGCATTCTTCTGATGGGTCTTGAATTAGTCTTTTAGGGTACATACCCTCTCTCCCCAGTCTGAGTTTGGGGTAATTAGGGCTTACACTTCCATGAACAGAATTCTATACTTTTTTTTCACCTGCTCTCAGCCCCAGTGTACATTCACGCTGCTCTCATCCCTACCCCTTTAGACTTTGATGATTAGAGGATTGTGCTATGACACTCCCATGATGGAAAACACAAACATGGCAAGGAAATCACATGGTGGTTGGTCACCCAGATGACCGAGAATGTGTTTATATTCATTATGTCTTTTATTTATTTATTTTTTTTATTGAAGTATAATTAACAAATAATAAACTATTAGTTTCAGGTATGCATCATAGTGATTTGATAGTTTTATACATTATGAAATAATCTCAGTAAATCTAGTTACTATCTGTGACCATACAAAGTTATTACAGTGTAATTAACTATATTCCCTATGTTGCACATTATGATGCATATAAATCATTACATGATTTGTTTATATTATAACTGGAAGTTTGAACTTCTTAATTCCCTTCACCAATTTTGCCTCCTCCAACTTCTCCTCCCTCTGGTAACCGATTGTTTGTTTCCTGTGTCTGTGTGTCTGCTTCTGTTTCATTTTGTTTGTTCATTTGTTTTGTTTCTTAGAGTCCACATGTAAGTGAAATCATATAGTATTTGTTTTTTTTTTTCTGTTTTTCTATCTCACTCACTTTGCTTAGCATAAAACCTTCTAGTTCCATCCATGTTATTGTAAATGGCAAGATTTCATTTTAAATGGCTGAGTAATATTCCATTGTGTGTGTGTGTGTGTGTATGTGTGTGTGTGTGTGTATCTTATATCTTCTTTATCCATTCATCTGTCAGTGGACACTTTGGGTGCTTCTGAAGTGCTGTATTGAACATAGGGACACACTTATGTTTTCGAATTGGCGTTTTTGTTTTGTTTGCATTAATACCCAGGAGAGGAATTGCTGGATTATATAGTAGTTGTATTTTTTATTTTTGTAGAACCACCATACTGTTTTTCACACTGGCTACACCAATTTACATTATCACCAACAGTGCACATGAGTTCCCTTTTATCCATGTCCTTGTCTACACTACTTACTCTTTTTCTCTTTTTGTTAATAGCCAGTCTAACAGCTTTGAGGTGATATCTCATTGTGGTTCTGGTTTACATTTTCCTGAACTTGAGCATCTTTTCATGTGCCTATTGGTCATCTGTATGCCTTCTTTGAAAAATGCCCATTTAGAAAAATCAGGTTGTTTGCTTTTTTGATATTAAGTTGTGTAAATTCTTCATATATTTTGGATATTAACCCCATATCTGATGTATGATGTGCAAATATATTCTCCCATCCAGTAGGTTGCAGTTTCATTTAGTTGATTATTTCCTTCACCGTGCAAAAGCTTTTTAGTTTGATATAGTCCCATTTGTTTATTTTAGCTTTTGTTGCCCTTGCCCATGGAGACTGGTCCAAAAAAGTATTGATAAGACCAATGTCAAAAAGTTTACTGCTTATGTTTTCTTCAAGGAGTTTTCTTCAAAGGGTTTCATTCTTTTGCATGTAGTTCTCCAGTTTTCCCAGAACCATATATTAAAAAGACTGTCTTTCCCTGTTGTATATACTTTCCCCCTTTGTCATAGATGAGTTGGCCACATATATGTGAGTTTATTTCTGGGCTTTCTATTCTATTCTATTGATTTATGTGTCTGTTTTTGTGCCAGTACCATACAGTTTTGACTACTATAGCTTTGTAGTATAATTTGAAACCAAGGAGGGTGATACCTCTAGCATTTTTGTTCTTTCTCAAGATCACTTTGGATATTTGGGGTCTTTTGTGGCTCACTACAAATTTGAGGATTATTTGTTCTAGTTTTATGAAAAATTTCATTGTTATTTTGATAAGGATTGAATTTGTAGATTAATTACTTTGGATAGTATGAAAATTTTAATGATATTAATTCTTTCAATCCTTGAGCATGGTATAGTTTCCCATTTATTTATGTCATCTTCAGTTTCTTTTATTAATGTCTTATAATTTTCAGAGTAATGTCTTTGACCTCCTTGGTTAAATGTAAGTATTCTTTTTTTGATGTAAGTGCAAATGGGATTGTTTTCTTAATTTCTCTTTCCTTTTTTTGTTAATTTGTTTTTCTGATAGCTCATTATTAATAAGTGTACAGAAAGGCATCCGACCTACATTTTCTTTTTAAGTTTGTTCTAATTGGTTTCTCTCCATTGTACATGCTCCTAGACAGAGCTAATCCTTATGAATAAGGTGTTACCTTCATGGTAGGATGTAATGTTATTGGGAGAGTCCTATCTCTTCCAAAATATTTTAGTTTCTTATTTTATCAGTCTCTATGGTTTAACTCTTCAGAATTGATTTCTTTAGGTCTTCAGAAATGTCCCACTGAAATGTAAATATACTGGGGAAGGTAACATCTTGAGCTTCCAACAGTGGGAACCAGGGTGGGTGGGTAGGTTGAACTTACCTCAGTGGGATAAAACCTGCTTAAATGTAATATAGGCTAAGTGTGAGGATAGAAGGGACAACAATGTCCCAAGAAGATAGCTGATCAGGGAGGTGAGAACTTGTTTTGAAGACAGGGGGAGTTGTAAAACTTGCTATGTAGAGAACTAGTCAGCAGTTCAATATGGCTTCCATTCTAGAATAGAAGCACACACTTGCTGCTTAACATGATTGCTTTGGGGAGCAGGTTGAAGAATCTTCATGTTGTTCACCATCTTACCGAAAGTCATATATAAACAGGCTTACTTTCTATTTTAAAACAAAGAAAACAGGGTTGTGACAGAAGCACACTGTACTTGCGACCATGTGTGAAACCCAAATATAGGCCAAAATAACATTTCTACCTGCCCCTGCAGGAGTTAAGACATTTGTTGAACTGCTTTCTAACATGAAAAATAAATTATAAAAAGTTCAGAAAATATAAAGACAAAAATTACATGTAGTTTCATCTTCTGAATATAATTGAGGTAATATTTTAGAATATTTATTTCTAGTTTTTTTCTTTTAAATTAGTAATGCTTTTTATTACTTTATGAAGGAAATAGCCATTGCAGAAAGTTTAGACAATTCAGAAAGTGTAAAGAGAAACATCGACATAAACCCTGCTGGTTAGAAATGGCTACTGTGAACATTTGGGTGTATTTCCTCCCTACATTAAAAAAAATTTTTTTTTCAAAGGTCTGTAATGTGATATGGTATGCTACTGGTTGACCTCAAAATTTATTCTGCTCTTCTTCCTGGATACATGACCATTCAACTAAAATCCACATTTCCCAGGTTCCCTTGAGGCTGGGTGTGGCCATGTGGCAAATTTCCTACCAACAACACATGAACAGAAGTCATATGTGCAATTTCTGGTAATTTTCTGTAAGTTGGTTGCAGGGGATTTGTTCCTCTGTTTCCTTCCCATTCACAGGGCCTGATTGCTAAGAGAGCAGAAGTTCCCGGTTGAGCAGGAAATGACACATGCACTCATGCCAGCTTGAATCCTGCCTGTGCTCTTCATCTTAGAGAACCATGTGCCCTTTGGGGACTTCTGAAGGGGTATTCAGCAGAAGGAAGACTGAGACCTTGTGGCTTTGAAGTTTATAACTAATGATTATTCAGATTTACTGGCCTTTATTAGAAACAAGTTATGGGACCTAGAGGAAATTTGGATTTATATATTCATATTTTTATGAATATTTTATACCTTTATAAATACCCCCCAATTTTTTTTTGAAAAAAGTTTTTAACATTTATTTTATTTTTGAGAGACAGCATGAGCAGGGGAGGGACAGAGGGAGAGGAGACAGAGAATCCAAAGCAGGCTCCAGGCTCTGAGCTGTCAGCACAGAGCCTGATGCGGAGCTTGAACCCATGAACTGTGAGATCATGACCTGAGCCGAAGTCGGACGCTCAACCAACTGAACCACTGAGGTGCCCCTCTAAATATTTTAATAAGTACTTCACATTAGTGTTGGTATATATTTCTATATCACTATTATTTGAAAATATGCTCTTTAATATTTATATAATAATTTATCATGGGGTAAACATTTATTGGACATTTTAGTTTTCAATTTTTATTATTAGAGATAGTTTTTGATATGTAATTTTTTTTACTTTCACTCACTAATTTTATACTTTGGATAAAATAGAGGAAGTAGAATTACTAGGTCAAAGGGCATGTGCATTTTAAAGACTCTTGACGTATTTTGGTGTTAATCAACTGTGACCACAACGTGAGGTACTAGGAATGGATCTGTGAGTCTCTTCATAAAAGATAAATTATACATATGGCAGCAAGGGAAGGGATCATGTAATGTTTGTACAAGGACGATAAAAAGTCCCTCATTATCAAGAAATTATGCTTGTTTACTCTCTAATATTTCCATTTGAGAATACAGCGGGACTTGCCTATCAGTGCATTGAATAAATAAATGAAGAAATTTGAGATTGATATCACCATGGATCTTGGTTTAAACGATGTAAGACCCCTGGAATCTTCCAACTGACAAAAGGGGAAAGAATCTTTCCCCCACTTGAAGCAATTGTCCACTTACCATCTTGGAGTTTGGCTGGAGTCTGATATCAAATGATTTCCTGGCAGCCATTTCTAAAACCAGAGTAGTGGCTCAGAAGCAATCTTAGACTCAAAGTGTCCCACCTTCAAAAGAAGCTTAGAAGTTGTGTGATATTATTTGAATGCTGTTTATTGTTGTATGGATGTAGGGATGTAGGGAATAAAGAGAGAATCGAAGCATTTGGTTTAAAACTGTTCACTGTGATGAGAAAGCCTAAGTAAAACTTAGCTCCGTGGGGGAAGCAATCGCAGTTCTGATAGCTTATACAACATTAGTGACTGTTTGGAGGTTTCAGGTTTACAGATGAAACCTAAAGCTTGGGGAAGGCATAACTGCTTCCGTTACACAGATGCACCACTTGCTCCTACTCTGAATTGTCTCCCTATTTTAGATTGCAGTTTGCAGAATGACCTTCAATGCAGATTTCACAATTAGGTTTTTCAAACATACCTCACACAAAAAAGTTTTATATTTTTATTTTTTCTAACAAAAGATCTGGTTAGTAAGACTGTAATATTCCAACTAATGTTGTAACTATTGTTCCAACTATTCCAACTAATGTTCCAACTAGTGCTATCCATACCAGAAAGGAGATACCTTTCTAGCAGGATTTCAAGCCCTGTGAAGTGTACACCAGACCCACATAGTCATGCGAAAGTCAAATTCTCACATCCTCCGCTCCAGCTTGGCTTATACCTTCTGAATCCATAGGCTAGCTTATCCATTTGCAATGACCTTGGTTTCTTGCATTGGAGGTATGACGAGGAACGTATTTTCTTTTTGCCCTATGTTTTTTTAATGGCAAATATAATGATCATTGCCTGTTCCCTCTCTCATCCCATAGTGTTACCTACCAGCATTGCAGTGGCAGGAGCAATATACTTAGATTTCCCTGCTGCCTATAGTTTATCTAAGAACTGATTTCAATATAGCCTCCCTGTTTGCTAGCAACTGGAGGAACAATTATATGGCATGCTTGGACAGGCCAGTGAATAATTGGCCACGTCCCGTTTTAAGTGCCAGCCAACTATAAGATAAATAAAATTAGAGTCCATGGGTCAAGTCTACAGTCTGTATGACCTCACTATCAAGCACTAACCTCTCATTTTCCATTTCTTGCTGCATTCCTGAGGTCAGACATCATGCAAAATGCTAGTAAAAGTTTGCCTTGGAATAGGGGTAGGGAAGGAACCAGGAAAACTGTAAAACAAAAGAGTAGTAATGGGGGTGGAGCCAGGAGTGAGGAACAGTTCACCAAAAAACATGATAAGGTTATAGCCATTTAAAAACTTTGAAACTAAACAGACCTATGGATAGAAATGGGAGTTCAGAAATGGACCCAAATTTGTCAAGGATTTAATATGCTGGCATTTCAAATTAGAGGAGCAAATACCCATTTTCAGCAAAAATGTTGGGGCTCTGGTTAGCCATCTGAAAAATATAAAGTTGTATCACTTACTCTATAGCTGAAGGAAACTGCAGACAAATAAAATATTCAATGTGAAAAATAAACTTGTAGAAACACTGGACAAAAACATGGGCAATTAAAAGAATCTTGGAGCAGAGAAGGCTTTTTTCAGCATGGCACAAAATCTAGAAATAATAAAGGAAAATACTTATACATTTGACTAGTAAAAATTTAAGACTTCTGAATAGAACAAAAGCACACTATTAAAGTTAAGAGACAAATACTGGGAAAAAATAACTTCAACAAATGTGGCAAATAAAGAATTGGTTCCTTTAATATACAAAGAACACTTACAAATCAATAAGAAAAAGATGAATAACTCAATAGTAGGCAATGGACACGAGCTGCTGAAAGTCACCTGGGATGGTTGAAATGTGAGAAGAGTGGGTGGAAAAGTCTTTTGAAATAGATGGTAGGACCCAAGGTGAGGCTATTGGCCATGCAAGAATCATATGGAGGATAGCAGAGTCACCATCTTCAGACAGCTAAATACTGCCAGTCTCAGGCAGCAGGGACTCCCATGGGAGCCCAGCCAGTTCAGACCATCTGTCACCATCCAGAGAACACCACCCATAGCCTGTGCTGAGAGACTGTTCGGCTGTTTCTGTATTATCGCTCTGGTGAGTGTCTTGCACAGAAAGTTGCCTGCACATGGCTTGTGGATTGTTTAACAGATGTGACCCCCGCCCCCCCCCCCCAGCTGTGATTTGGCACTTTGTCCAGATCCAATTTATTGTCCAGTGTGGTTTCTTCCCTCCTAGAAATGTAGTGCAAAGTCTTTGACATCCAGGACACTGAGAGTCAGGAAGGAAAAACCCAGCACGTGTACTTAGGCAGGCCTGGACAATGATACAGCACAGCCTTTTTACATATATGCTTGTTTATACAAATACACTTTCTGGAAGGATACACATAAGGGGCACTAAAGTCGAGGAGTTTTATAACAGTGAATTTATAATGATAAATGTACATTATCTTATAATAAAAATTGTTGAATTAACAAGGAAACTCCCCTGTCACCAATTCCATTGAATACAGTTTAGGAATTGTCATAGAAATGAAAATTACCTGTAATTAGATGGACTTAATTTTTCAGATGTCTTGAAGGTTTGGAGATACTTCAGGATCTCAAGGTTGAAGCCACCACACATATTCATAAGATTTAAGCCTCTAAATGTTCTTTACAAAGTTGAAGCCACCATGCATTCTTCAAGATCAGCTACATGGTCAATAGAAGCACCTACTTTGAGTGCCTTGCTTGTAGTCTACCTCCTACTAGTTAAATGATTCTGAAACCTAACCTAACCTTTTGTCAGCCTCAGCTTCCTCATCTGTTAAGGGAGAATAATAATATTAATACTTCTTTCTCTGGGCTAAAACGAGGGCTAAAAGAGATAATACATGAAAGCATTCTATAAACTGTGAAGTATACTTAACTACTAATCATTAATAATGGCAAGGCCTTAGGAATCACACAAATGGAAATTTTTGTTATTATTCAAGGTATTAGTATAGGACGTTGTACTCTGGCTCATTATGCAATTTATTGTAAGAATTATTTGAGAGGGAAAAAAAGTTCTCCCTACAAGTGGATGCCTAGTATGAGCCAAGTCATAGCTCTCTAGAGAAATCCCATTGGGTCCAGGTTGAGGTTATGAAATCAAGGATTTGAGGACCAAGATAAGAAACCAGCAAAGTGAAAGCAGATCCTAAGGCAAAGCAGTGGGAGAAGAGGATGGGAGAAGTTTTCTTTCATCAGCAGGAAGTTTCCACTGCTAGTCCCAATGGCATAAGACAAAAGCTGCTTCTAAAGGGACTGACTTACACAACCAGAAACTGGTGTCTGAAGCATTTGTGTCTTTAGGTCTTTAGGTGTCTTTAGGAGCATGGTGGTGTCAAACCAGGGACTCATGCTGAATGGGCAGTTTGCTAAGCTGAGAGTTTGTATGGATTACGAATCTTCTAGGTAAAAGGTACCTAAGGAGTACTCACTGGATCCTAAGTGAGGCATTTTATTTTTAGTGATGGCTTGAATGTGCAAACATCAGAAGATGAATCAGTAGAATGATTTGAGGACTCCTGCACCTTTTTTAACTTGAAAAATTGAAATACAATATTAGTTTCATTGGTTCTCAAAAAAAAAAAAAAAATCCCGGGTCTGGGTAGCATTTGTTGATTCCATGATATAAATACTCCTACCACAGGCAAATTCAATGTGACATTACTAAATGTAGGGTTGGGAAGAGATGCATGCAATCGGCTGTTGTGTTTTGAACTATTGCAGACGAACTTTAGCAATCTCTGGACAGATCTTAAGACCGTTATGTTGAGCAAAAGAAGCCAGAGTCTACACTGTATTATTCCATTTAGATGAAATTCAAGATATCATGTTGCACATAACGGAGGTGTGTTCCTTTCAATCGCTGAGTAATACTTCTTTCTTTCTTTCTTTTTTTTCTTTAGGGAAATGTAATTTATTTTTATTTTTTATTTTTTTATGAAGTTTATTGTCAAATTGGTTTCCATACAACACCTAGGGCTCATCCCAACAGGTGCCCTCCTCAATACCCATCACCCACCCTCCCCTCCCTCCCACCCCCATCACCCCTCAGTTTGTTCTCAGTTTTTAAGAGTCTCTTATACTTTGGCTCCCTCCCTCTCTAAACTTTTTTTTTTTTCTTCCCCTTCCCCATGGGCTTCTGTTAAGGTTCTCAGGATCTACATAAGAGTGAAAACATATGGTATCTGTCTTTCTCTGTATGACTTATTTCACTTAGCATCACACTCTCCAGTTCCATCCATGTTGCTACAAAAGGCCATATTTCATTCTTTCTCATTGCCATGTAGTATTCCATTGTGTATATAAACCACAATTTCTTTATCCATTCATCAGTTGGTGGACATTTAGGCTCTTTCCATAATTTGGCTATTGTTGAGAGTGCTGCTATAAACATTGGGGTACAAGTGCCCCGATGCATCAGCACTCCTGTATCCCTTGGGTCAATTCCTAGCAGTGCTATTGCTGGGTCATAGGGTAGATCTATTTTTAATTTTTTGAGGAACCTCCACACTGTTTTCCAGAGTGGCTGCACCAGTTTGCATTCCCAAGAACAGTGCAAGAGGGTTCCCGTTTCTCCACATCCTCTCCAGCATCTATAGTCTCTTGATTTGTTCATTTTAGCCACTCTGACTGGCATGAGGTGGTATCTCAGTGTGGTTTTGATTTGTATTTCCCTGATGAGGAGTGACATAGAGCATCTTTTCATGTGCCTGTTGGCCATCTGGATGTCTTCTTTAGAGAAGTGTCTATTCATGTTTTCTGCCCATTTCTTCACTGGATTATTTGTTTTTCAGGTGGGGAGTTTGGTGAGCTCTTTATAGATTTTGGATACTAGCCTTTTGTCCAGTATGTCATTTGCAAATATCTTTTCCCATTCTGTCAGTTGCCTTTTAGTTTTGTTGATTGTTTCCTTTGCAGTGCAGAAGCTTTTTATCTTCATGAAGTCCCAATAGTTCATTTTTGCTTTTAATTCCTTTGCCTTTGGGAATGTGTCAAGTAAGAAATTGCTGCGGCTGAGGTCAGAGAGGTTTTTTCCTGCTTTCTCCTCTAGGATTTTGATGGTTTCCTGTTTCACATTCAGGTCCTTTATCCATTTTGAGTTTGTTTTTGTGAATGGTGTAAGAAAGTGGTCTAGTTTCAACCTTCTGCATGTTGCTGTCTAGTTCTCCCAGCACCATTTGTTAAAGAGACTGTCTTTTTTCCATTGGATATTCTTTCCTGCTTTGTCAAAGATTAGTTGGCCATACTTTTGTGGGTCTAATTCTGGAGTTTCTGTTCTATTCCATTGGTCTATGTGTCTGTTTTTGTGCCAGAGTAATATTTCTTTATACAGATATAGCACCATATGTTTATCCATTTAGCTGCTAATGAACATTTGCCTTGTTTTCAGTTTTTGGCTATTTTAAATAAAGTTTCTATGAACATTCTTGCACAAAAAGTACTATGAAAATTCTTGTACAAGTCTTTTTATGGACATATATTTTTGTTTATCTCGGATAAATACCTAGGAGTGGAATTGTTGGGCCACACGTATGTATACATTTCACTTAACAAAAAACTTCACATTGTTTTTGAGGCATTAGGTATCCAAACTGAAAAAAGGAAATGTGACACCAAGGATGTTCGGTGTCTTTTTTTTAGATTCTAGTTTCAATGCTACTGGTACACCTTCTACTCGAGATTAGAAGAGAGAAAGCCATGACTGTTTGTTTATTCAATTATTAGTTAGTCCATTAAAAAATATTATTGAACACCTATTATATGCCAGGCACTATGGTATGCATAGAGAATATAATGGAAAATAGCTTCTGGTCCCTGCCCTTAAAGGACTTACAGTCTAGGGAGAATCAAATCTCCTCGGACCTCTTGATTTATACCACATTTTTCATCTATAAAAGGGACAGTTATAAGGCCACTCTATTGGTTAATGGGACTGCATGTTTCATGAAGAGTGACTCCTGACCACAAAATCCAGCCAGGTTTAAGCCAATTTGACAAGCCAAATTGTCAAGAATGTTGACTGGGCTTGCCTAAGGGTACTTTTACTTTGTATTATTATACAACCAGCAAAAAGATGTGTATCTGAAGTTTGGTGGTCTCAGCAGTATGGGCAGAGTGAAGTAGCTGGTTCTTTGCCCTAACTTTAAATCACATTGAAGGATGACTTCAAGAGAGCGTTTATGGTTCCACTCTACTCCCATAGTAAACAAGCCTTGTTCTGCCATAGTTACCTACTTCTGTGTTTTATTTCCTATTTTGTCACTGTGCTTACCGAAATTTTCCAGGAGAAAAATTTCCAGGAGAACCTGTATGCTATTGTTAAATTTTCCAACACAAAGATAATATTTGTTCTTCCAACATTCAACCTCTTGTTGGAGAGAGAGAGTATGGTGGGTGTTATATCCTTCTGCTGGACAGAGGCAAATAAATGGTGAGAAAATATCCCCCAAATACTCATGATGCTGCTACAAAATTATCATCTCCACTTTGAAGATGAGGAAACTGAAGCTGAGACTTATTTGTGCTACATAAATTGAACTTGGGTCTTTATGGTTTCAAGGTTATATACCTTTCTGACTCCTTGTTGGGTAACATGAGAGCTAAGGAGATGGGGAGCTTTATGCTTTATGGGAAACCCAATGGCTAAATGTTAAGTGTTTGCCCCTTTGGAATTCTTGTAACATTAGGCTAAAGTGACTAGATGTGGAGTTAGCCCCTAGAAGTTTTTGTGTCATTAAGGGGCCATTTGCTAAAGGTTTCCCTATGTTTTCTTTTTTCTTTTCTTTTCTTTTCTTTTCTTTTCTTTTCTTTTCTTTTCTTTTCTTTTCTTTTCTTTTCACCTGTTGTTTTGATCTTCTTTTTTTGTTTTTTAATGTTTATTTATTTTTGAGAGACAGAGAGAGAGAGCCAGCTGGGGAGGGGCAGAGAAAGAGGGAGATAGCGGATCTGAAGCAGGCTTCATGCTGTCAGCACAGAGCCTAATGTGGGACTCCATTTCATGAACTGTGAGATCATGAGCTGAGCTGGAGTCAGAGGCCTAACCAACTAAACCACCCAGGCTCCACCACCCCTTCTTTTTTTTTTCTCTCATTTTAGTTCTGCCAGCAAAACAGAGACAAAGCCTGCTTATTTGCCTACTTTACAAAGTTGCTGACAACTGTCCCTTGTTGAGGACTGTCCCTTGTTACGCACTGCCATTTCAGATCCCAACTGATGGGGATACCAAGTTATAAATGGTTGTTAGTTACAAATTAGTCATAAATGGTTATGAATGGTAAACACATTGCCTGGATTTTCTTCTGGAGGAAGCTCTGTGTGGATGTCTGTGTTTGAAGAGAGACTTGAGTAATGTGTACTTGGATAGTGCGTGGAGGAAGGTGCCTTGGTATGAAAACTCTGCTTGGAGGCATAGCTCACCGTGCCAGAGTTTCCTGCCAATGTGTTGCGGAAAAAAGCTGTGTGGTTTCTTTTCTTTCCCCCCTTAAACAAAGCTTTATCTGTAATTACAAACCAGCTGGAGGAAAGAAAAAACCCTGTAGAATTGAACTCAAACACCAGCAGTTATTTTGAAGACAAATGATTGACTGAACTTAACATTTTCCCCAGCAACAAGTTTTAGTGTGAAGATGGAACCTTAGAGAAGAGACGCAAGTTCAAGCAAAGTAAAGGAGAAAGAAGGCGTACTTTTATTTGGTCAGTTGTCATCGCTCAGTTCAGGTTGCTCTTGTACACAGATTTTTTTGATTCAATATCTTACTTTACATTTAAGGTTACTGTAACCAAAACAAGGATGTGAGGCAGTTTGGAGCTAAAATATGAAATGTGTCAATCTGCATATATAGCCACTGCTAGAAAATGGCTTTTTCTGGCTTTCACCTTTTCTGTGCAGATTCAACTGAACAAGAAAACACAAGGGATGGATTCACCACGTTTAGTCCCATTGCACAAAAGCACCTTCCCTGTTTACTTAGTAGGTCTGCAGCAGTTCCCTGTTTTCTTGACTCATTTCTTCCCTGGTAATTAGCGTATTTTTTTCTTAGAGGAGCATATGGCATCCTTACTTGTAAACAAACCCTGCGAACCTCTTTCCATGTTGTGGAGATCTGAACTGAGCTGTAATTATATTGAGTCATAATCATGGAAGCACAATGCAGTCCCAGAGATAACAAAATGTAACACGTAGGCATAATAGGTAAATTGGGTTTCGTATTGCCAGATGATTCAGAGTATGTACAATGTGTACAATGAACAAACGAAGTGAGGAGATTTAATTGCAGCAACATGAGCCTGCAGACAAAGCTAGGAAAAAGGAAAATGATAGAAATAAAGAGCTGCTGTGTTTGAACTACAAATCTGGGCTCAGTGACTCTCCAAGGAAACTGAAGTTGTTCTTCAAGAAAAACAGATTTTTGCTAGGAAGATTCCTATGGTCTGAGATAAAGACACAAGACTAAACATGATTTTTAACTACCTGCTTTGTCATGACTCAGTAGGAAAGGGGCGGCTATATATGGTTACACTTTGTAGTCTGTTGTCTGGAATTTCACCTGGAAATTTTCCTTGACAATCATTGTATTCAATATGCTCATCACAATGGCAGCACACGAGCAACATTTACCTTCCTAATGTGTAGGTGTAAATATAGTCATTCTAAGTTAAAACAAAACAAAACGAAAACTACAACACTTCAAAATTCTGGCCTTGAGGTTGGAAGGCCAGTTGCTTAGAAATCATAGTGGATATTCATAAATTGGTCACGAGAAAAATCCTAACAGGATAATTCAAATATATCGTTTTTTGTACTGTGACACCTATGGACACCCAAGGAGAAAGCATAGACGACTAAGTGGAGATGTTGAATGGGTGCTTGTCTTTTTGCCAAGGGAATCATTCTAGCACTTTGAAGCTGTGTTCTTATGATACCCTATGTAAGACATATAAGACACGGAAAAAATGTGAATTGTCCATATCAAAGAATAGAGGGAAGAGAGAAGTTGAAATTCAGGAGGATCCAGAGATTTTCCCTTATCCTCCTCTCTTCCCCAATCATCCCTCGAAGCTGGCATGTTCTAGACTTTTTTTTTTTAATGTTCTAGACTTTTCTAAAGTCTTCATAGAACTAACAGAGCCCAGAAGATTCACATTAATTTACATTCAATCGCCTTAGCTGATTGGGGAGAGCTAATGGGGAGAGAATTCCTTTCAGGAATTCTGAGCTAAGTGGTTTCAGAGTAGGCTGAGAAAAAACCCCAAAATATGTTATGAGGTGTGTTAGAATCCCTGGGGGTAATCTTGGGAATCCCAAGCTGGGGATTGAGGATTCAGGTAGGGATATGTCAAACACCACAGCTGGTACCCCACAAGAAGAGAAGAGCCAAAAGTAGTTGGGTCTCTGGGGTGGGTGGTCTGTGAAAGATTCATTGCATTAATTGTTCTCATATATTCTGGCTCTGTGTTACTCAAACATAATAAGCTCAAGTGTATATAATAATTACCTGAGGTAAATCTTGTATTGAGGGTCTTAGCCTTGTATTGAGGTTTTTATCTGAGGTAAATTTAGCTGAGATAAATCTTGTATTGAGAGTACATATTGGAATCACCTGGGAAGCCCTAAAAATATACTCATCCTTGGGTCCTACTTTTAAAAATATTGATTTAATTGGTTATGGGTTTTGGAAATACTTTCCTAGGTCCAAGAGGGAGCTGCTCTTGCCCAGGGTGCTATGTGAGTCAGATAACATTTAGATAACTTTCATGTCCCTGGAAATGCTCTTCTTGGCCAGAAACACAGAATACCCAGTCAGCCAATTCCCAAATGCCAAACCATCCTGGGCCTTCTCATTCCAAATAAGGTTGACTGTGTGCCCCCAGCCAATCTGAGATTTAAAAAATTTTCTCTCCCTTGTTTTTTATTCTTTATCCTAAAAAAAGCTGCCTCTAGCCAGTTTTCAGTTCTCTGAAAGGAGACAGTCAGCTTCATGAAGTATTAGATAAAGTTTCTATCACTTAAATATATGTGTGAGTGTACGTATAACGTGCGTATTTTATATTTAGATGAAAACTACTGCCTATAAACTTCATTGATTCTATTTAGGTGAAAACATTGAAATTTACCTTCTCTAAGAGGTAAAAAAATCAAATTTAATTTTGCACTAGTATTTCAGGCTTCAGTGGGCTACCAAGGTTTAAGAGTTGAGCAGTGCGCATTTGAGACCTGTTTAACAACCAAGGTCAGGTTCCCCCTGAGGTCCATTCTAGGCAGCCTTGGCATGATCACACTTGCTGCCCTTTACTCCAAAGCCTTGCTGTAATCCTGTGTTCTCTCATTGGAGTAACAAGACACTTGGCAATTGCATATCTGTTCAACAAATATAATGTCTCTTAGGATTTAGATATGGATGAACTAAAAGCTTGGAAAATCTGGAAAGAAATGAAATGGCTGGAGAACACTTTTGGTTGCCCCTGGGTAATGGTGAAACAAAGGCAAAGTGACTTTTGGTTGTACTATCAAATTTTCTTCAATGTTTATAGACATTGTCTTGTGATGATTTCTGAAGGATTGTAGTGTGGTTTTATATCATTGGCCCTCACTAGTTTAAATGGCCCCAGGATGCCTACTCCCAGTAGAGGCCTAGCCTCCTAAAGGCTGTGATTATGAGTTTGCTCTTAAGATTATTTATATTATTTATAGATATGAGGAGTAAAGCTGTAATGGTGGAATAAATGAGGTTGGGTGGAGATTTTGGGTTCTATCTATATCCTGAAGGTGGCTGACCAGCCCACTACTTCTGAGTTTGGTCCTATCTAAGCTTCAGAATCTGCTTGCAGAGGAAGGATACTAACTTGTCAAAGAAAGACACATTTACTTAGAGAAGACCATAACGCTATATTCTTAGATTAGATCCTATAACATTATGTACTGAGAACATCAGACTGTTTGCAAAATTCTTGTTGTTTTACCTATAAAATTTGTTAGTGTTATTTTTATTTATTTTTATCCTTTTTATTTTAGAGAGAGAGGGAGAGTGCGAGCAGGGAAGAGGGGCAGAGGGAGAGAGAGAATACCAAGCAGGCTCCATACCCAGTGTGGAGCCCAATGCAGCACTTGATCCCACGACCCCAGGATCATGACCTGAGCCAAAATCAAGAGTTGGATGCTCAACCAAATGAGCCACCCAGGTGCACCATGTTGTTGTTATTATTCTCCCTACTGAAAGGAACTATGGAGATCTTTAATACAGTCTTGTCATTTGGACAGAGAAAACTAAGACCTGAGGAAGTTAGATTGTCAGACTCAACACTGAGTATAGTATGTAAAAGGGCTAAGACTACAGTCTGGTTCTCCACCCCCAAATCAATGGCTCTTTCCTTCTCCCAGGTGGTTGTAGCTTCAGAGGAAACCTCACTGGTGAACCTCAGAGTATAAGAATGTGGATTAGGAACTATGAAAACATTAAAGAATACTTGTTCTAATGGTGTTTAGTAGAGAAGGAAACCACAAGTCATTTACTCTGAACTAAATCGTATATAAATGAGTGATGAGAGTATAGATTTGTACAGACTTCCTGAAAATAAGCATTTGACAAAATGCACCAAAAGCTTTAAAAATGGTCTCACTGTTACCTCTGGGTGGTACTACTATGATTCAGTTTTACTTACTCTTCTTTTTTATTAGACAGAGAGAGGCAGAGAGAGAGAGAGAGAGAGAGAGAGAGAGAGAGAGAGAGAGAGAGAGAATCTTAAGCAGGCTTCAAGCCCCATGTAGAGCCTGATGTAGGGCTTGATCTCACAACCTTGAGATCTGACCTTAGCTGAAATCAAGAGTTGAATCAATGCTTAACCAACTGAGTCACCCAGGTACCCCCAGTTTTACTTTCTTTATACATTTCTGTATTTTTCAAATTTCTACCAAGAACCTGCATAACATGAAATAAGCAAAATTCTACAAAACAAAAATATTATTGAAAATATAGCTTGGATGACTCTTTAAAAGGATTTATGTCCACTTTTTCTTTTAAGACAAAAGACCATTTGTTCATGGGGAACAAGACCTAGACTTGCTGCACTGCCGAGACACTTGAAAAGAGGGACAAAGGGCTTTGTTATAAAGGACAAACATGCCAGAAATACTCTGAACCCAATGTAAGTGAGGCTTTTAGGGCCTAACATAGAAGAGTGAACATTTTAAAAGTGCGTAGGGGTAGAAACATCTGAGCCCAATACAGAAAGCAAAGTTGAAAAGGCATTAAGTTTAGATGCTAAGCATTATTTCTAAACTACTAGCCTTGGTGTCTAAGGCTACACGTTTCTGAAGTTTACAGAAAGCCTTTAAATGTCAGCATCATTTTTAGCCCAGAGCTCTTTTCTTACACAACATCTAAAAATATCTATTAGTTTAAATTGTCAGCATGCAAAACATTTGCTATGACTTTTCTCATCATATCACTCAAATCATGTCAGAGCTAGAAATGAAAGAAAATGCCTGAATAATCTGGCAACTACTAATATTATTTGATGAGATTTTCATGGGGGATATTTAATAGCAGTTTAATAATGTCGTATAATGTGTAATCTTAAGAAGCCTAACCAAACAGTACTATCTACTGCACATTTCCACTTAGATGTCCCATAAGAATTTAAAACTCATAATGTCTGAAATAAACTCATAATCTTTTCCTGCACTTGTTTTACCCTCTTGAGTTTCCTATCTCTGTCTCTAGTAGCAGCATCGATTTAGTTGCCTAAACCAGAAACTCAAATCATCCTCTAATTTCTGGATTTCTGGGCTGGATTACTACAAAAGCATCTAGATGATCTCTAAACATAGGCTTGACTCTTTTCAGTCTATTCTCCACATTGCAGATGAAGTATATGCTCTGAAAGGAGATCAGATTACGTTATTTCTTGTTTTTAATATTTTACTGGCTTCCCAATTTCTGCAGAATCAAATGTAAGCTTCTTAGCATGGCCTTCAAGGCCCTACCTGATCTAGTCTTACATCTTTAGCCTCAACACTTTCTGGTTCCCCAAATATGCCAACCTCTTGATTGCCACAGGACTTCCTCTTCTCCAAATTTAGAATATACTTGGATATTGCCTTCTTAGGCACTTAAGGCTGATGAAGTACCCCATCCAAGGAGCTTTTTGGACTCCATGATGTAGCACCCTGTTTTAGTTGCCTGTTTACTTGTGTATCTTCTTTGTTAAAACTGTAAGCTCCTGGAGGAGAAAGTTTAGGTCCTATCTGCTGTTAGAACTTTAGCATCTATCACAATGTCTCTTACTATCTTTAGTTAAAAAAGAATCCTCCCTCATCTCATGTCATTATCAGCAATGGAGGCTTGGAGCATAAAAGATTGCCTACTCAACATTCATGCCACACACTCTACCCTCATCCCACCCCTGTTCCTGCCTCCACTCCGATCTTCCTTTTCCACAGCAGAACCCAGATTGTGTATACATATCCTGTCTTCCTATATTGCCTATGATAATTATGTTAATCCCTTTGCCTTTGCATTAGTTTAAAATTGGCCACATGGCCCAGTTCTGGCCAAGGAAGTTTGAGTAGTGTAATGAGAGCTTCTGTGAAAGGTTTCCTTGCTTCTAAGAAAGAGACATAGGAAGAGGTGGCCTATGTTACTCCTCTTGACATTTTTATGACTAAAGCCATTGTAGCTTTCTTGTTCCCATGAAGGGAACCAGCCTGGGAACTGACACGGTAACAATGCCTGAGTGGAGAAGTGGAATGGGCTTGGGCCCTTTTGATATAACTGAACCACGGATCAGACCACTTCCAGTCCACCTAAACTCCAGACTTATATGGGGTCATACATTTCCTCATTGATCAAATAAATTTGAGTTAGGAATGTCTATTATGTATAGAAAAATACATATGAAGATGATTCAAAGACAAATTATAAATAAGCCTTTTTCTACTTAGAATTATTATCCTGGTATTAAAAAAAAAATATAGGCTTGGGGCGCCTGGCTGGCTCAGTTGGTTAAGCACCTGATTCTTGATCTCAGTTCAGGTCTTGATCTCAGGTTTGTGAGTTCCAGCCCTCTGTTGAGCTCTGTGCTGGGTACTAAATCTACTTAAAAAAAAAAAAAAGGATTTTTCTACTGAGAAGTGTAAAACTAGACTTAATATAATAGTATAACAGATCTGGAACAACAAATTAATATCTCCTTACATTGGCCTATGTATTATTTATATGTTCTTGTCGGGTTGTTTGGTGGTTCATGCAGTAACCAAAAGAAAACATGGCATTGAGTTTTTGGAATTGTGAGCAACAGAGAAATAAGACTGCATTTTAAGTGGCTGAAGTCAGTACCAACAGAGTTGAATAAGCCATAACCTCACTACTAAAATAAAATAAAATAAAATAAAATAAAATAAAATAAAATAACCAGATTTTAAAATATTTTATGTATCCCATTCTTTCTTTTATTGAGGTAGAGGTAGACATTACATCTCTTAGATGACAACAGTTACAGGAAAATTGGGAAATACAAAAAAATGTATAAAAGAAAGTAAAAAGTAACATAATTATATTATACACAGTTAACTAATTTTAATACTTTGATGTAATTCCTTTAAATCTTTAAAAAAAATCCAATGTGCGTAATATAAATGAATATGTATTTTTTGTTTATATACACTTAAATATAAGATATATATAAATATATATAAATAGCCTTGGATCATGTGTTTTTCACTGAATATTTTTTCATGAACATTTTCCCGTGCAATTATTTATTTGTTAAAACTATGCTTTTAAATGGTTATGTAATACTTCATCACCTAAAGAGATATGCCATCACTCTTTAATCAGCCTCTTTGGTTGACTATTTTAGGGGTTTCTTACGATTTTTGCTATTTAAGAAAGTATTAAAACAAATAATTGGGTACAAATCTTGGATTCTGTCTTTAGGATAAATTTTAACTTATGCTGGTCTGTCTTTGGGCCATGTCTTTTTTTTTTTTTCTCTGCCTATTCTTACATTAGTCAGTATCATCTTTTAAAAATTATTGACGGGGCGCCTGGGTGGCGCAGTCGGTTAAGCATCCGACTTCAGCCAGGTCACGATCTTGCAGTCCGTGAGTTCGAGCCCCGCGTCGGGCTCTGGGCTGATGGCTCAGAGCCTGGAGCCTGTTTCCGATTCTGTGTCTCCCTCTCTCTCTGCCCCTCCCCCGTTCATGCTCTGTCTCTCTCTGTCCCAAAAATAATAAATAAACGTTAAAAAAAAATTAAAAATTATTGTGGTTTTATAATATATTTCAGTTTCTAGTAGAGCAAGTTACCCAACACCAATCTTTAAAAAGATTTTTTTTTTCAATATTTATTTTTGAAGGAGAGAGAGACAGGGCGTGAGCAGGGGAGGGGCAGAGAGATAGGGAGACACAAAGTCTGAAGCAGGCTCCAGGCTCTGAGCTGCCAGCACAGAGCCCAATGCAGGGCTCGAACTCACAGCCATGAAATCATGACCTGAGCTAAAGCCAGATGCTTAACTAACTGACTGAGCCACCCAGGCGCCCCACCTAACACCAATCTTTTAAATGTATCTTGGGGCGCCTGGGTGGCTCAGTCGTTTGGGCTCCGACCTCGGCTCAGGTCGTGGTCTTCCGGTTTGTGAGTTCGAGCCCCGTAGCGAGCCCCACGTGGGGCTCTGTGCTGACAGCTCGGAGCCTGGAGCCTGCTTCCAATTCTGTGTCTCCCTCTTTCTCTGCCCCTCCCCCTGTTCACACTCTGTCTCTCAATAATAAATAAACGTTAAAAAAAAAATTAAATGTATCTCTTATTCTCGGGGTGCCTGGGTGGATCAGTCGGTGAAGCGTCAGACTCTTGGTGTTGGCTCAGGTCATGATCTCTCTCGGGTTCCTGAGTTTGAGCCCTGCATCCCTGCATTGGGCTTCCTGCCTGCTTGATTCTGTCTCTCCTTCTCTCTCTGCCCCTCCCCTGCTCTCTCTCTCCATATCTCTTTCAAAATAAATAAATAATTTTTTTTTAAAAAAACTAAAAATATGTATCTCTTATCTCCGTTTTTCTTCTAGTTAATTTCTTTAAAAATTGATCCAAATTCCAAAAATCTGATTCAACTTTTAATTACGTTATTTTAAGCATATGTATTGACTTGGTAATGATTAACATCTCTACAATATTAAATCTTCTTATGTCATTTTGTCTCCATTTATTGAGGCTTCTTTTATGTCTCTCAGAAATATTTGAAGTTTTTTCCTGCTTGTTGCTTTTTAAAGCATTTTCCTCTGTTTTTCTATAAAAGTTTTTTGTTGTTGCTGTTACAGCTATGTGGGAAAAATTCTTAAAAATATGTTACTGAAAGCTTGGCTCTTATATTGCCAGGCTATTTCTCTCAGGATGTTGGCTTTGGCATTTTCTGGTAACAAAATATAATTTCTACCAAGTATGAGGCTGGAATAGTAGCATGTGCTGAGACCTAATTCTGTCACTAATGTAACACAAAGTGAATCGCTTCTTATCTCATTTTACATATCTGAGAATAAATATTTAATATGCCTTGAACATATGCCATTTAAAAACTCCAATCATTGTTTTTAAAAAATTAAAATTAAAAAATTAAAACTATACTCTAAAAGAGGTTAAGCTATGAAAGATAATTTTTTTCTATTCTCCTTTATATATTAAGCGATATAAGACAAGTTGCATTTGATTTTAGGGACTTGATGGCTCACATAATTATGTAGAACTAATTAATTCAAAATCTGTTTATCAACAGTAGTCTGTAGCTACAGCATTTTCTCCCAGAGGCATTAACAAAGGCTTATCACCTGCTTTCTTGTTGCAGTTTGTCTCAAAGGCAAATCAATATGAAAAATATAAAAATGCTATTCCCAGAACTAACACTTCCAACAATTTACAAGAACTTTTAGTATCTGATACCAATTAGTTTTCTTAGCTTAAATTAAAACAGTTTTATTTAGCAGTGAAACGTGTCAAAATAATAAGGATTTTAAAAGCATAATAGAGTTTTCCCCAGGAATTTTTGAAAAATTTAGTAAATACATATATATATATACATACACACACACACACACACACACACACACACACACGTGTATTTATTCATTTTAATAATGAAATTTTTAATTATTGTGTTTTTTAGGAAAAATAACTGTAACAGATGGTTGAGGACAAAAGGATATAAAAGAAACCTATTTTATGCTTTATAGATTAAATAATATAATGTTCTTTGCACATATTCACATATACTACATGCATATAGAAATAAAAGTATCTACATCATGGGCAATATCTTCCTTTGTGTAAGATCAATAAACAGCAGAAATAAGTTATCAATAAATGTATGTGTCTGATTTTTGATAGGGTTTTCTTTTTTTTTAATTTAAAGTATAATTGACTTATAATATCCTATTAGTTTCAGGTGTATATTTTTATATATGATGACATGATCCCCACAATACATCTAGTTACCATCTGTCACTATCCAAAGTTATAATATTATTGACTATATTTCCTATGCTGTACATGACATTCTAATGGCTTATTTATAACTGGAAGTTTGTACCTCTTAATATCCTTCATCTATTTTGTATCCCCCACATCTGCCTGCTCTGGTAGCAAACAGTTTGTTTCCTATATCCAGGAGTATGTTTGTTTTGTTTTGTTTTATTCTTTACATTTCACATATAAGTGATACCATGTGATACTCGTCTTTCTCTGTGTGACTTATTTTACTCAGCATAATACCCTCTAGGTCCATCCGTGTTACCACAAATGGCAAGACTTCATTTTTTAATGGTTGAGTAATATTCCATTTTATATATACACACACAAACATCACATCTTTAACCATTCATCTATCAACTTAGGTTGCTTCCATATCTTGGCTATTGTAAATAATACTGCAATGGATAGAGGGGTGCATGTATCTCTTTGAATTGGTGTTTTTTTGTGTTTTTTTTTTTCCAGATAAATACCTAGAAGTGGAATTGCTAGATCATATGGTAATTGTATTTTTAATTTTTCGAGTAACCTCTTGATAGGGCTTTCTGATCAATTGGATTCCCCCAAACTTTACTCCAGTTACTGTTTCTGGATGTTCTTGTTTGAGCACTAGTTAGAGTTAAACTTGTTTTGGGTTAGAGAGCCAATATTTATTTATTTTCAACCTCCGACTTTGGTTGGGTCATGATCTGGTGGTTCATGGGTTTGAGCCCCACGTCAGGCTCTGTGCTGACAGCTGGGTGCCTGGTGCCTGCTTGGGATTCTGTGTTTCTCACATTCTCTGCCCCTCCCATGCTTGCGCTCTGTCTCTCTCCCTCTTAAAAATAAATAAACGTTAAAAATAAAAAAGGAATTTCAGGAATTGAAATCCTTCTCTTACCCCTCCCCCCCCTTTTAAAGATGCATTGGTCTTTTGAACAATGAAAAACGCTCCTTATACAGTAAGTGAACTTTTAGGTAATGGAAACTTGTTTTTGTAGTTGGCTTTGCAGGCTCAAGGAAAGGTTCATATCAGGTTCTGGCTCGTTAGCCTCAGTGCGCCTGAGGATTTGATGCTTGATCTTATCTTTCCTGAAACACAACTAAAGGAACTATTAGGAATTTCCCTATGCCAGATCCAAAATAAATGAGAATCCTATAACATATTCCAAAACAAGTACCTACACCTATGGTTGAGAGAATGGTCATTAATCCTGAACCCCAGAGGGGATTGCATAATTAGCTAAGTATAAAAGCTGAAGGTACCCCCGAAATGATGCTGTCCTTGAGCTGAGAGGGCCTCTGTCCACTCAACATCATTTGTCGTCCTGACTTTGCACTGGACATTGGGAGATGTGCTTGGGAGTTATGACACCTTGACTATACAAAATGTTATTTGTATTTGTTTACTTGTGAATTGTATACTGTGCTGTAACTTGTTCTGATTCTTTCTTAAAACACTTTGGAGATAAATAAAGTCTCTTGTGTCTCATGAATTTGATTATTAGTCTGAACCCAAGTCCAGGAGAGTGGGTGTTGCAAAGGCAAATTTCCATAGCCAGAAATTACTCCCTATATTCTGCTTAGATCCTTCTATTCCCAATCTCTAAAGCCCAAATACAAAGAGGTAAAACCTACTTAATTAATGAGTAGGTGGACTCTCATTATGATTTGGTGTTTGTCCCTCCCGACATTAGCTCAGCATCTCAAACACCAAATTAATCAATGATTCTGGTGATTTTCCAAGATGATAGAAAGTTAAGAAGAGGCTAGACCCTCCCCACCACAGTAAACATTCTATAATAAAAAAGCATTCAAATACTAGCCCCTGATTCAGTTTCTCCCAATCTCACACTACAATGTCTATGAGACATTGACAAAAGACAAAATCTCACATTACCTCATGTTAAAAATAAAAACTGACAGATAATCTATTGCTAAAACCTGTGAACAATTTACCCATTACCACAAGCCAAATGAAAGTAGATTGAGCAAGACAATTTGTGACCTAACCAATTTTTGCCTCCTGAAATAGAATAAGCCAGTTAAGCTGAAAGGAGGGAAAAAGCCATGTATTTCTCCATTGACCCTGGTAAATTGACCCCTTGGGGGGAAAAAAAAGGACAGCATAGGAAATACCTTTTGAGACATACTGTTTTCCTTTATTCTCACTTTTCATAAACATTCTGGCAGGAATCAATTCATAAACATCTCGAAAGAAATGAGATTGGTGGAATGACATTGCATCTGGGCACATTTGGTCCTCACAAATAAAGTTTTGTAGTTGAGTTGAGTACTTAAGAGCCAGACAGACTTGCCACTTACCGGCAGGGTGACTCTGGGTAGATTATTTAACATCTCTTTTCTCAATTTCCTCATCTGGGCTTGCTATAATTTTTTTAATGTGTATTTTTTTTTTTTGAGAGAGAGACAGTGGGGCTCATTACTAGTGAGTAATGATGGGGCTCCATCGCATGAATTGTGAGATCCCAATCTGAGCTGAAGTCACGAGTTAGACGCCCAACTGACTGGGCCACCCAGGTGCTCCTGGGATTGCTATAAGTATTAAATGAGATTAGAAATATACAGCTCAGTTCACAGACCTGGGTACAATGGGTACAATAAAAGGTGGATATTACTTTTATTATGACAAAGAAGAGTAGAAGATGAGAAAGTTCTAACAGTTCTAGTAGTGTGTGTGTTGTAGAGTCAGCTTTATTTCATGCCCTTCAGAGTATTGGAGAATCGAGCCAGGGGATGAGAGTGGCTTCGCCTTCAGTCTTGCACTGTTACACAAGATGGGTGTCTGTCAGATATAGGGCATGGCCAGGAACTCTGCACATCAACCAGGTCTCCTGCTGCACAGTCAGTGAGAGGATCACACCAATGCCCAAGAGGACGGGATTGTGCCAGCCATACATCCTGTCTTTTGGTAAAAGACAAAAACCGAGACTGTGGCAAAAAACTAAAATGGGTTATGTGTCTATGAAAAAAAATACTGCACAAAGAAAATGGGTTTCAAATCCTAATATGCAAGCAGACTAGCCTCCATGAAAGGGCAGAAAACTGATTAGTTAGTCCTTCAATCACTAAAGAGTTTAATGTCTCATTCATCCTCTTCATCTCTATCTTGCTTTCTACCATCATTCTGAGTGTCTTCAGCCTCTTTGTGGGTGACCCATCAGTCATGGGCTGAACTGTGTCTTCCCCAAATTCTTATGCTGAAGTCTAAACCTCAAGTCTCACAATATGACTGTAAAATAAGATGATTGAGATGGGCCCTAGTCCAATATGACTGGTATGCTTCCAAGAAGACAGTAGGATCTAGACACAGAAGAAAGACCATGTGAAGGCACAGGAAGAAGCCTGCCAGGTATGGGTTGAGGAGAGACGCCTCAGAAGAAATCAACCCTAATGACACTTGATCTCACATTTCTAGCCTCCAAAATGATGAGGAAATGAATTTCTGTCGTTTAAGCTACCCAGTCTGTAGTGCTTTCTTATGGCAACCTTAGTAACTTGCACACCATCCAATTGCCTGGACTCTCAGGTTCTTTATTTCTCATCTCTAGGGACCTTCACTTTCATTTCCCTCCAATCCTCCTTCTTGCCTCCCTGGGGGGTGCCCTGAAGTTGTCATAATCCAGACCTGCTAACTTTTCAAATACATTCAAATCTGTACTGACCGTAGTTATACTGCCTCGCAACCTTCACACTAGTCTACTCCCAACTTCTTTGCTCTTAATCTCATTTTTCCTGAGACAAACCCCACTTCCTCTCTTCCAATTCTTTTGTCTTCTTCCTTCTCAACTTAATCTAGCTGCTATGATTTATCAGTTCATCTTACATCTTGTCAATATCTTGAAACTTCTATTTTCTTTCTGATGCAACAGCTTTGCAAAAGCCCTGCCCGGGCTGTCTGTCTTCCCTGTGCCCAGGCAGCATTTCTGAGCATGGCTGAAGGAAACCAGGCAACCACACCACAGCTGCGGGGCCAGAGTAAAGTTATATAGGCCCTCAGCACTGCCCGTCATGTCCCCTTCTCCACAACTACCATCTCAAACTTCCTCTCTTCTCTTTTTCAAAACCCAGACCTCACTACTTCTGCATCCTCACTCCTGGCAGGTGACTCTCACTTCCTATTTTTGTAGGGAAAAGTGAGGTCACCAGAGAGAAGTTTCCCCACATTCCAGCAACAAACTTGCAAACTTCTCGGTATTCCCAGCCCTCATGGCTTTCTCAGATCTGTCACACTGCAGATGAGGATGTGCTCATCTGCCTTCCTACAGTTAATCCTTTAATGGCTGCTTGGAATTCTTTCCTCCAGGGCTTTGCTGTTTTTATCTTTCTTCATTCTTTTTCGCTTTACCCTCTCACTCCCCTCAAGTGTTCTTTCTGCTCATCACTTAGGTAGTCTCAAAACATCTCCATAGCTCCAGGCACTGCTGGGAGTTCCCCTGGTGCCTCAGGGTGCTGGGGAAGGAAAAGGCGGAGATGGGCGCCACTAGTAGGCAAAATTCCCAGGCACAGATGTCCAGTGACCCGACCACTTACATTGAGCTGAATTTTCATTCATGAGTAAAATAAATGAGATTTTTCTCATGTGTTAGGAGGCTCAGAAAATACATCACGCATAAGAATCATAATAACAGGGACCTCTCGCTGGCTCAGTTGGTAGAGCCTTCGACTCTTGATCTCAGGGCTGTGAGTTCGAGCCCCTCATGTTGGGTATATAGATTATTTAAAAATAAAATCTTAAAAAAAAAAGAACAAACAGTGATGATGATATAATAAACAAACAGCATTTTCTCTGTGTGGGGCATTGTTTCACATGCCCATGTTTCAACTCATCTAATACTCAACAAACTTCTGAGGAAGGTACTATTTGTATCCTTATTGGAGAGCTCAGAAAATGGACCATACGTAACAACACCACCAACAAAAGCAAATATTTGCATGGCACTTACTATTATGAGCAATTTACATTAATAAGTCATTTATTCCTTATACTAACCCTGTGAGGTCTGTACTCTGACCATCTCTGCTTTGCAAGTGTGACTTCCAAGGCCATGCGGTTTGTAGGTCGTAGAGCTAGGATTTCAACTTAAGCGAGCTGAACCCTCTCCACATCCTCCTCCCCCGCGTACTTTTTGAAAAATTGCTTTAAGCAATTAAGAAGCAAATACAAATTAAGAACTGAAGAGGGAGGAAGTCATGGAATAAAAGGATTATGACTAACTTTTGTTCTATGAGTGAAGACTCTGGATGCAGGCTTTCTTATTCTAAGTACCAGCTCCACCTTACCAGTTTTGTGATCTGAAGCTGATTACTTAGCCTTTGTGTGTCTCAATTTTCTCACTTATAAGAGGGGGAACTGTGAGATTATTTACCTCGTTGGTTGTATGATAATGTATGTAGAATGCTTGTATCTATGCTTGAGAATATAAGTGCTAAAGATTACTAGTACTATTTTACTTTCCTTACATATCTTTAACCATGAACAATCGATGATGAGCTAAAGTGAAAGGGGGTGGCAAAATATCTTCTGAAGAATTTCCAGAAGTAGGTTAAACCCCTTTGGACTGTCCCTCAGCATCACTGCAATGGATCTTTGGCAATACATCTCTTAGCCCAGGCAAAAGGGGCCTCTGACCAGGCCCCACACTTTGAGGGTCCCATGTTTTACACATAAAATAAAGTCATCAAGGAACACATGGGTGCCGCTATCACTTGGTGACTCATTCTTTTTTTTTTTTTAATGTTTATTTATTTTTGAGAGACAGAGAGAGAGAGAAAGAGAGAGAGAGAGACAGAGCACAGGTGGGGGAGGAGCAGAGAGAAAGGGAGACACAGAATCCGAAGCAGGCTCCAGGTTCTGAGCTGTCAGCACAGAGCCTGATGCGGGGCTTCAACCCACGAACTGTGAGATCATGATCTGAGCCGAAGCCGGATGCTTAACTGACTGAGCCATCCAGGTGCCCCAAAATGGATTCTTAAATGATGAGGTATCTCAGTAGTGCCAAATGTCTATTTTCTTGCTTCATTCTTGTTCCAGTTTATGGTTCCAGAAGTGCTCATAAATTAGCAGTATTTGAAAAAGTTGCACTAGGCTGCAGAAATTCTGCAATATTTATATATTTAAATAATTTATCTTATGCAAATTTGTATATATGTAGGTATAAACTTAAAATTCATGAAGCATGTAAAGAATATGGATTCTTCACATTACTGAATGGATCTATGTAGTGCTTTGGGAGAAAATAAAATTTGTAATATACGTGCTAACTGTGCATAGTGTAAAAGTCAGAACATTTTGTAACATTTTTTATAACAGTAATTTATCTTAGGTGACTCCATTGCAATGTTTGAGCAAGATAAGTATATATTATTCATTATTTATTGCATTGGTAATTTGAAAATTCCTGTTGTGATTACCTCAGCAGAGTAAAGTTTCTTCAGACAGGAACAAACAGAAATCTGCTTCAAAACAAGTGACTCAGGACAGATGATCTCATTTGGCATTACTGTCAATAAAGCATAAATAATGTGAAAACCTTGATTATAACGACAGTATTAGTGATTCTACTGAAATTAAAACAAGTGAGAAATATTTTATAGAACACATACATGATAATTTATGAATTATACATATTTTCATTTTATTTCTCACCCAAACATCACAGACCTACCAACAGCACACATGATAAAAGTTAAATTCCATTGTTCCTGGTATTTTCCAAATGTGTTATAAAAAGTCATAGCTTGACATATACTTTAAGCATTTTTGATTGTTATGAAGATGTATTTGTTAAGGTAGAAGAAGAGAACATATTTTAGCTAACTGCTTGTTAGCTTGCTCTCTACTCTAAAATAACTGACAGCACGTTATAACTGACACCGTGCTGTGGTGCGTGGGCTCCCAAAATGGGTACTATGATTGTTGGGAGTAAGCTTGGGGGTCATGGTTTAGGATTATGATTTCAGGAATTAAATGTGCATTCTCTTAAGAATAAAAGTTCATTGTACATCTAAAAATAACATCTTTACTTATTCAGTACATCTGTTTATTTATTTAACAAACATTAAGCTCCACACTGAAGATAATCACTAATTAGTGGGAAAACCAACACCTGGCAGTGCAGTGACAGGCATGTGCACAGGTATCACTTCTTCCAGGAAGCTTTCCCTGACCATAGGCTGAGATTTCTCTGGGCTTTTTCTTTCCATTTTCCCTCTTTCTGCAAGCAGAGTAGAGCAGTGAGAGAATTCCTTGGACTCAGAAAATCTGATTTTGAATCTTGACTCTGAGATCTTGGACAAGTTAATCACTTAGGTAGGCTCGCTGAGCTTCAATTTCCATGACAATAATGCAGAATTAAGAGAACATGTCCTAGAAAATTCAGTGTTGTTGGGTGGACATACACATACAAAGAGAAGACACGTGCAAGATGAAGAAAGCCTGAGAAAGGTCATATAGAAGAAAAGACTTTTCAGATTGTAAAGTGCTATCTATACAGATGTGGGATGCTGATCTTAGATTTGAGTTCTTTTTTTTTTTTTTCTTAAGTTTATTTATTTATCTTGAGAGACACAGAGTCAGTGTGAGTTGGGGAGGGGCAGAGAGAGGGAGAAAGAGAATCCCAAGCAGGCTTCGTGCTGTCAGCGCAGAGCCTGTGGGGCTTGAACTTACAAAACTGTGAGATCATGACCTGAGCCAAAACCAAGAGTCGGATGCTTAACCAACTGAGCCACCCAGGCGCCTAGAGTTCTGCTTTTTCCAAGACTTTCTCTGCGTATAATAATTTATTCCAGGGCTGTGTGACGTCTTCTCCTCCATTGGGTCAATTTGGCAAACTAAAGAATTTAGAGTGCCCTGAAATTATGCCAATTTTCCCCATGAATAGGCCATTTTTTTATACAGCACTTTAATAAAAATATATTCCTAGGCTATCCACTTTTCTTTCTTTTCTTTTCTTTTTCTTTCAAGGAGAATTCCTCATCAAACTATGGGAGGGAAGGAGAGAGAGGGAGAGTGAGAGAGAGGGAAAGAAACACTGTGTTTCATTTCCTCAGTTTCCAAATTGAGTAATTCTAACTTTCCAGGGATGTAGTCAAAATTTGTGTTTGGAAAAGGACCTTAGTGAGTGAGTAAAAAGTGTTTAATAAAATTAAAGGGAAGAAAAAAATCAAACTTATCATTTGATAACTCAGCATAATTACTACCTAGCAAACCTAAAGACTATTATTCTGAGTCAGTTAGGTCTGGTTGCAGTGTCTCCCATATGTATCAGTAAGGAGAGGCTGGAGTATATTGTGATAACAAATAACTCCAATTAGTGGCTTAAAATAACAAGGGTTTATTTCTTGCTCACATAAGTTTGTTTCCTTCTCCAGGACCTAGGTGACTGAGCTTCTGTTATTTGGAGGGTTGCTGACCTCCATGGCAGAGAGCAACTTAGCTCTGCAGAGTCTCACATTGGCCCAGAGGGTCACACCTCACCTCTTCTCATATCACAATAGTCAGGAATGGTTACATGGTGCCGCCTATCAAAGGAGCCAGGAAATAGAATCCCACCTTGGGCCAGAAAGAAGCTTATCAGGAATGTTTGGTGAGCATTACTAATGACCAGTGTGGCATTGCTACTTGCATGAGGTGGTAATGTGAACCCTTACAGCCAATCAAGCATTGGCCAAGAAGGCCAATGGGTGTGAGTGTTGGTCTCAGGCTATCCACCTTCACTCATCCTCCTCAATCTGTTCCACTAAAGCCTGCCACCCCTTCACCAGAACTTACTACTTGAGCCAATTCCAAATAATTTTGTACTTTCTTTTAAAATGCAAATAAACATTAAGTATACTGTAATTTTAGTGTGTTTATCTGATGGTTTTGGAGAGCTGGTTGCTGCTGGGCTCTTGAGGGTGGAAAAGCTGTTTTTGAAAGACTAAAAGTCCTCTCCATGAATGAGAAAGAATGTCTGAAGGTAAGTCATCTGCTTCACTATATTGTCCAGAGTGGATCCTGATCACTTGTGTGGGGATTTATAGGGATGAACACCATGTACGGCTTGGTAGTTGTAAGCCCTGGAACAGTCGTGGTACCTATTCTTGTCCATATGAGGAAATAGGTCTCAGGAATCCCAGTTTGGGGATGCATTCGGCCCCAAATGACAAGGTTCATGGTGAACTATGATGCCCAATAGAGATAGAATCCTACTTTTCTCTTCTGATAGGTGTCCAGAAGCTAAAACATCTTTTCTCTTAAACATTTAAAAATGCTTCTCATTATCTTTAAAAACATCTTAGAAAAGTGTATTCTAGGTTGCCTTCTAATTATGCAACAAAATCACTCCTAGTTCTGGTATGTTGGTTAAAAGTCAAAACAGCTTGTATTTGAATACAGCTATACACATTCAACATTCAAAAGCTGTTTTCGCCATCATAATTAGACATTAAATTGTGATTTATATTGTTAAATACTGATTTGGAGTTAGCTAAGTAACAGTCTGGAAACTTACGAGTACTTTAGGATATTATGTTACATTAAAGTATGCCCATAGTGCATCACATTTTTTTCTCCCAAATTTAATGGATTATTTTAATTTGCAACTGAAAATATTTTGAATTGGTAAGATGTATATGCAATACAAATAGCTGAAGCTATAAAAGCGTTTAAAGTTTTTTTTTTAATGTTTATTTTTGAGAGAGCGAGACAGAGCACGAGTGGGGGAGGGGTAGAGAGACACAGAACCCCCAACGGGGTTGGGGGGTGGGGGGAGACACAGAATCCGAAGCAGCTCCAGGCTCTAGCTGTCAGCACGGATGTGGGGCTCAAACTCAGGAACTGTGAGATCATGACCCAAGCCGAAATTGAACACTTAACTGACTGAGCCACCCAGACGCCCCCACAAAAGTGTTTTTTAATGAACCGTAAGTGTTCCTCCGACCCCTGTCTTCTTATCCTTGCATTTCTCCCTCCCCCAGAGTTAACCAGTATTGTCCCTTTATTGTGTTTCCTTCCAAAGATATTCTGTATTGCTATAAATTTTCAAATGGTGTGTGTGCTTACTAATTTGCTTTTACATCTTTTTTGCTTAACATGATATCTTAGTGATAACTTCATAATACTATACACATACCTGCTTTATTCACTTAACGACTTCATAATATTCTTTTGTATTGGTTTGTCATAATTTATTTACCTGGTTCTCTATAAATGGACATTTATGTTGTTTCATATCTTTAGCTCTATGAACAATACTGAAAATGACATTCTTGTACGTAAGTCTTTATATATGTGTGTGACTTTACTGTAGGACATAATTCTAGAAGTGGGATCGCTAGATCAAAGGCAGATTTTCTTAATAGAAATGTCATTAACATGAATTAAATTTTAAACTGCTTACAGCATAAAATTAATTTTTTTTTTAACCAACTCTGGACTTATGGTCAAATAAGACACGTTCCACCTCAAGGTACTTAAATACTATAGATAAAATGGCAGCTATTTATAAATTATGTATCTTGAAAACCACTCTCACATTATCTTTATAAGATTTGTTTACCAACCATAAGATTGAATCTAAGAAGTATTTAAATGTTCCTATGTACATGCCTGGACTATGAAAATTCCTTAGCTGTGGAGAATTTTTATAGTATTTTCTCCTTAAAAGTAAATGCATTTTCAAATAGATGTTCTTGTAAAACTTTCATCAGGAATAATAATATCAAAGCTGTTAAAAATTTCATAAACAGTTGATAAAGTCAAAACAGTAATGTGTTTCTTTAAGGGCCTTACAGAACTTTTAACTAGAAAATTCCCTGCTTCATACTTCCAAGAAGGTACCCAGACTCTTTAGAAAACCTTGCATGATTAAGGTTGATTAAAGAAATCATAAGTAATTTCTCAGGAAAATAATCAAAATCCACTTCCAAATAAGAAGGGTGTGGTTGCCCAGAGCAGCACAAGAAGGGTTAAACTATCATTCTTTCCTGATTATTTCATATCACTTGTATAAGATTGCTAAATGTCAAAAAGTGTTTATTTTTTTGCTAACAGTATAAAACTGAACATACTGTGAGACATAAGGTAGCAGGTGTCTTGGCTCTAAACTATCAAGTCTGTGGGCATTCTGTTATAACAGGTGCTCCAAAAAATTTGAACAGATTTTAACAAGAGCTGTATGGGCTTTTTAATTAGCCTGGTTATTCAGCATGTGTAAAAAGCATTAGGTATATGCTTAAAACATCATAGGGTCTAAAAAACAAATGCTTCACATAGTCACTCTCTCTTTCTGGCTCCACTTAGCTTTCTGCTACTACATTTGACGTATGTGTTTCTTTTATCACAGAATCTCCCCTAGCCCAGGCAGGAGGCCACAAAGAGCGATCATCAGTAATAGTGATAGAATGGGGGATCAAAACACTGTTCCGACTGTTACTCAGATACTCGGTACACTTTTAATAGAATTCAAATTTGACACATATTAGAAAGCAGCCTAACCCTCTTGCAGGAGCCTCTTTTAAAAAAATGTATATGCCTCACAAATGGACTATTTCCAGAAGGATTTTTCACCAATCTCTACAATATGAAAAGATGAGCTATTACTTGGGATTCATGTTTAGGATTTTAGGAATAAATAATGACAAAAACAAACTCAAGTCTATATTTTAGTTACTTGTCTAGTTCATTATGTTCAACACAGATATTGAGATACCTATTTCTTTTTACTTTTAAGTACTTGTGTTACTTTTAATCTCTGGGATCCAAATGTACAGCATTAGTTTGTTTATCAAATAACAGTTTACTGAAAATTATGTTGAGTTTGTGTGTATGTGTGTGTGTCGCACAGACGAATGGAACAGACTTCCTGTCCTTAAGGCACTTAAAAATCTATATAAATCAGGGGTGCCTGGGTGGCTCAGTCTGCTGGGCGTCTGACTTCGGCTCAGGTCATGATCTCGCGGTCCGTGGGTTCGAGCCCCGCATCGGGCTCTGTGCTGACAGCCTGGAGCTTGCTCCGGATTCTGTGTCTCCCTCTCTCTCTGACCCTCCCCCGTTCATGCTCTGTCTCTCTCTGTCTCAAAAATAAACATTAAAAAAAATCTATATAAATCATAAAGGAGAATGTGGTTGAGAGCCAATGGTGTTATAAACAAGTATAGTATGGGACTTGAGAGAATGGGAAGATTTACATTTGGTGCAACTGGGGAAGGTTTCAGGTGACATGTGATGGTGGCCTTGCAGTTGGGTAGAATTTTGAAGTCAGCATTTTGGGTAGGCTACAGTGCCAGCACAAATGAAAGGTCATCAAATCATCATTTACGATTACTGCGCATGTTACTGTCATCAGTGTTTTATTTTTTAGATATAGAGGTAAGGTTTAGATTTGTTTTAAATCAGGTACATGAAAAGGTGCCAATGATTGATTGCTTACAGCGTGCCAGGTGCAGTGCCAAAGGCTTCACCCACTTTGCCTTAGTTGATGTTAGTTGCCTCAGTTGCCCCATACGAGGTGTCATTACACCTGTTTTACACATGGGTGTAAGTGAAATAACTTATTCAGTGTCCTATGATAAGCAAGTAGTGGTGTCAGAATTGGACCCAAACCCATCTAGTGCTTAGGTATATGCATTTCTACAGCATGCTCCACTCCCTCAGTTTTAAAACTAGAAGGAAACTTGTGGATTCTCCTTGGGGATATAATTCATTTATTCTCAGTGGAGGCACAAATTTGATTCTTGGCGGTTGTATTAGTCAGTGTTCCCCAAAGAAAGAGATCCAAATAGGATGGATGGATGGATAGATAAATAGATACTATAAAAAGAGATATAAAAATTGGCTCACATGGTTATGAAGGTCAAGTAGTGTTAAAATCGCCTGTTTGTAAGTGGGATAAACAGGAAAGTTAGTGATGCAATTCAGTCTGATTTTGAAGTTTTGAGAACCATGGAGGCTGATGTATGAGGCAGGAGAAAATGGATGTCTCATCTCAAGTAAAGAACACATTCACACTTTGTTTTTTCCCCCTAGTTAGGTCCTCAGCAAGTTGGATGATGCCCACCCGTACTGGTGAGGACAATCTTCTTTACTTAGTCTGCATATTCCCATGCTAATCTCTTCCAGAAACAGCCTCACAGAGATACCACAAAATAACATTTTACCAGCTATCTGGGCATTCCTTAGCCCAGTCAAGTTGACACATAAAATTAACCATCACAGGGAGCAAAAAAAAAAAAAAAAAAAAAAAAAAAAAGTACTCTTTATGTATAAAGATATACATACAGTTACATACAACATATACAGTGTGTTTAATTGTAACATTTTATGGTACCCCTTGATAGGGAAGAAGGATCTAAAAAGGCTCCTTGGGGGGGGGGTGATAATGAAAAAAAGTTTAAGACACATGGCTCTAACTCCGTTTTTTAGGGGACAGATTAGGAAAATCAGAGAGTGAAAATCCTGCCCAGTCCCATAGCTAGTTAGTGCTGTATATGCATGTGTTTACATTTTATTTTTTCAACGTTTATTTTTTTATTTTTGGGACAGAGAGAGACAGAGCATGAACGGGGGAGGGGCAGAGAGAGAGGGAGACACAGAATCGGAAACAGGCTCCAGGCTCTGAGCCATCAGCCCAGAGCCCGACGCGGGGCTCGAACTCACAGACCGCGAGATCGTGACCTGGCTGAAGTCGGACGCTTAACCGACTGCGCCACCCAGGCGCCCCGATTTTAAAAATTACACTGTTTTCAGGGGGAAAAAGGCACAAGAACCATTCATCACATTGCCGAGTTCAGCAATCTCCTTATAAGGTCCTCTTTAACTTGATTTCTCTCTGGGTTTGTAGGTAGGGGTATGTATGTGATCTCACTCTTAAGCCATAAATAACAAATTCCAACTTCATGAAGGTCAACAAGAAAGAGTGAACTGGTCCTGGGGTTAAATCTTGACCCTAGATGGTACATCATTCAAGCTCCTGTGTTTTTGGGGTACTTCATGAGCTGTCTACTTGGGCGCTCTTAGAATAGCACCTAACAGGTAGTAGGGCTCATGATTGTGAATTAATGTGTGAGTTCTGGCAGCAGCAGGAGGAAAAGGGCTCTGAAAGACTGAGAATGTTATTTAAAATAACTTAAATAATTTAGGTATTAAGCTCATTTCATATGGAAATGAGTGACACTGACTCATTTGCCTGTTGTTGGACATCTGCTTATGCTAAAAGTGGTTGGAGGTCTTAGAGAAAAAGTTGGCCCTCAGCAGAACTCTTTTTTTTTTTAAATTTTTTTTTTCAACGTTTATTTATTTTTTGGGACAGAGAGAGACAGAGCATGAATGGGGGAGGGGCAGAGAGAGAGGGAGACACAGAATCAGAAACAGGCTCCAGGCTCTGAGCCATCAGCCCAGAGCCTGACGCGGGGCTCGAACTCACGGACCGCAAGATTGTGACCTGGCTGAAGTCGGACGGTTAACCAACTGCGCCACCCAGGCGCCCCAGCAGAACTCTTATCTTGGGGTCAGGGGCTCAAATCGGGGTCTCAAATTCTGTTCCTGTTCATGTACGGAGAAGCGGCACCTTAGCTTGTTTGGGATCAGACAAAGGGTCTGTCAGCAGGAAGGAAGTATACGTGCCCCTTAAACAGTTTTACTTACACTCTTCCCACACATCAACATACAATTTATTAAATTTGTTGAAGATAAAAGAAGGGATTTTTTCCCCCTACCCTATTGACATAAATGATTCTATTCCACTTAATTTTTGTATATGTGATAATTTCATATGCACTACCCCCATATGAATACAAGTAAATGTTTTCTTTCCATAATCTGCCTTTTCCATTATCCAATGTTATTACTTTTTTGTGTATTCTCTCGAGTTTCTTTATATTTATAAAGCAAAAATAAAAAAATATTTTCTGTAACAATAAAATGGCATATTATGCACACTTCTGCACCCCTTTTATCTTAGATATTGTTTTATATTGGTATATAGAGAGCTTCCAACTTTTTTAACAGCTGCATACTATTTCATTATATGAATATATTTTTGTTTGTTTAACTGTACTCTTTTTTGAGTTTTTAAGATATGTATTATATATAATATATAATATTGTATCTTCTTTATCCATTTACCATCATTGGGCCCTTAGATTGTTCCCATATCTTGGCTATTGTAAATAATGCTGCAATGAATGTGGTGGTACAGATGTATTTTCAAGGTAGTATTGTTGTTTTCTTCCAATAAATACCCGGAAGTGGAATTGCTGGATCATATGTTACTTGTATTTTTAATTTGTGGGTGAGTTTCCATATTGTTTTCCATAGTGGCTGCACCAATTTACATTCCCACCAGTGGTGCACAAGAGTTCCCTTTGCTCCACATCTCCACCAACATTTACTTCTTGTCTTTTTGATAATAGCCATTGTAACAAGTGTGAGGTAGTGTCTGTGGTGTTGATTTGTATTTGCCTAATGACTAGCGATATAACTATTCTTCTTAGTTGACTTCTGGTTGTTTGTAATTTTGTACGATCATAAGTACTTCTGCAATTAATAACCTTTTATGTACATTGTGTTATATGTGTGAAAGCATATCTGTAGGCTATATTACCAGACACAAAATTTGCCACAGCCTGGGGTATATATATTTGTGATGTTGATAGTTTTTGCTAAATTGTCCTTTCTAGAAAGAGTGCCCCAATTTATACTTATATCAGAAATGTTATAAGAGTGCCAGTTTCTTCACAACCTTGTCTAGAGTATGTTAACAAAGTTTTTAGCTTTTGACAATCTGAGAGGTGAAACTGATATCGTGATGTAGGTTTAATTTTCATTGCTTTGAGTGACATTGAGATTCTTTACATGTGTGTAACACATTTTATTTATTTATTTTTTTCAATATATGAAATTTATTGTCAAATTGGTTTCCATACAACACCCAGTGCTCATCCCAAAAGGTGCCCTCCTCAATACCCATCACCCACCCTCCCCTCCCTCCCACCCCCTATCAACCCTCAGTTTGTTCTCAGTTTTTAAGAGTCTCTTATGCTTTGGCTCTCTCCCACTCTAACCTCTTTTTTTTTTTTTTTTCCTTCCCCTCCCCCCATGGGTTTCTGTTAAGTTTCTCAGGATCCACATAAGAGTGAAAACATATGGTATCTGTCTTTCTCTGTATGGCTTATTTCACTTAGCATCACCCTCTCCAGTTCCATCCACGTTGCTACAAAGGGCCATATTTCGTTCTTTCTCATTGCCATGTAGTACTTCATTGTGTATCTAAACCACAATTTCTTTATCCATTCATCAGTTGATGGACATTTAGGCTCTTTCCATAATTTGGCTATTGTTGAGAGTGCTGCTATAAACATTGGGGTACAAGTGCCCTGATGCATCAGCACTCCTGTATCCCTTGGGTCAATTCCTAGCAGTGCTATTGCTGGGTCATAGGGTAGGTCTATTTTTAATTTTCTGAGGAACCTCCACACTGTTTTCCAGAGTGGCTGCACCAGTTTGCATTCCCACCAACAGTGCAAGAGGGTTCCCGTTTCTCCACATCCTCTCCAGCATCTATAGTCTCCTGATTTGTTCATTTTGGCCACTCTGGTGTGAGGTGATATCTGAGTGTGGTTTTGATTTGTATTTCCCTGATGAGGAGCGACATTGAGCATCTTTTCATGTGCCTGTTGGCCATCTGGATGTCTTCTTTAGAGAAGTGCTTATTCATGTTTTCTGCCCATGTCTTTACTGGATTATTTGTTTTTCGGGTGTGGAGTTTGGTGAGCTCTTTATAGATTTTGGATACTAGCCCTTTGTCCGATATGTCATTTGCAAATATCTTTTCCCATTCCGTTGGTTGCCTTTTAGTTTCATGTGTATAACACATTTTTTAAAAAATGTGTAAATTGTCTGATCACATTCTTTGCCATACTGAGTTGTTGATTTTTTTTCTCATTGATTTCTGGGACCTCTTTATTTATTATAAAAAGTCTCCAATATGAGGTGACAGAGGCTTATTCCCCATATGACATCAATGTTTTTTAATATTGAATAAATTAAATTCAATAAATTAAATAAAACATAACGTTTTATTTAAAAATTTTGTTAGCATGATGAATTACCATTATTGGAAAAGATTGCTTAACATAATTTATCACGCATTATTTAATTTCTCATATTAAAAACAAATAAATGTCACACTTACAAAAATAATCACATCTTTGAGAGAACCCTGACGCCCTATTTAGCATTACTCTGTTTGCTTTGCCTAAGATAAAGAAGCCTGTTCAGAGTACTAGCTACTTGTGCTGGGCTAGAGGTAACTTTGTCACTTATTTGGCAAATGCTCCATAACAAATAAATGACTGATCTAGGAAAGTCCAACTTTCTATGCCTGCTCTTTATAATCAACGTCCAATTGACAAGAAACAGAAGGTTAAGTTCAGGGCTTGCAAAGTACATAGCATTTGGGGCTTGAAAACTATTTATTTGTTGTGTTTAAAGCTCCTCACTGTAGTTACTAGAATAGAAGGATTTCCATCGTTGGCTGGTATTCATAGGGCTCAGCTAAAACCATAGGAGCTGGTAAAAGTTTCCCTGCCTGGCTTATCTTTACATATGACTTTGAACTGTATGAAACTGTCACTTTTACAGGTCAAAAGTAGTTGACTGTCAACAATTCATATGGTTCAATCTACATCTGAAAGCTGGCTGCAGTTATAGAGGATTTAGCTCTCACAGCAAAAGCTTAAAGCTTTTTTTTCCGACTCTGGGAGCACTGGTGTTCCTAGGTTAGTTCACAGCACTCCGGCGGGAAGCGAGAACTGCAGTATTCAGTAGTGACCACGAGAGGGGGCATTTCTCTTGGAAATGCGAAGATTCTGACCAGTTTTCAGAGTAAGGCAGAGGCAGGCTGAGGAGTGCGAGCAGGGCAGCAATAAACATCGTACGTGAGCAATAAACACTGTACGTGAGGAGGAGGCAGTGACTGCACGTGAGGTCGTTGTCCAGCTTAGAGGAAACCCCAGCAGTTTTCTCTCTGGCAACCTAGAGTTCGTAATGTTGAGAACAGGCGAGCGAAAATGAAGGGGGACCACAGCAAGAGCAGGTCCTGTTCTTCAATGGCCTAATTGCTGATTTGGTAGCTAGAATCAAAACATCAAAAGTGACAAGCAGAAGGAGTTGAAGGTATATCCCTCACACAATATGAAATACTAGCCGCTTGCAAAAAGCTCCGATGTCATAAGAAATGTGTTGCCTTTGCCTGTTGCACAGCACCTTCCTGTCCGAAAGTCTCGTCGCCTTGCTAAAAAGGCAGTACACGCTGGCGATGGCTTCCCAGGCACGGATGTTACAGACGTCCTGACATTAGGCAGAAGATGCCAAAAAAAACCCATTTTCTTTTGCATTTGCATAGCTGTTAGTATCTTTAACTCAAAAGTTGGAGGGGCCCTCAGTAACAGGAAGCTTGTCCTTCACTGGTCTCAGGAAATTTGCTCTAAATGAGAGAGACATTGGGGCACCTGGGTGGCTCTGTGGGTCGAACGTCCGACCTCGGCTCAGGTCAGGATCTCCCGGGTTTGTGAATTCCGGCCCCACATCAGGCTCGCGGCTGTCACCACGGGGCCCGCTTTCAGAGCCTCTGTCCCTCTCTTTCTCTGCCCTTCCCCCACTCACACTTTCTCAAAAATAAATTCACATTAAAAAACTTAAATGAGAGAGACACTATGCTCATTTTCTTGGGTAATGCCACGTGGCAAATACGTGCAGAATAAGGGGAGTCCCACCTTCCAGGGCTGGCTGTTATAATCCAAGTTGCAGTTGTGGAGGAAACATTGCAACAGCCAAGCCCCCTGAATGAGAACATTAAGTGACCCTGAAGAAGTTGCTTAACTGGAGGCATCTTTCTTCTTCTTCTTCTTCTTCTTCTTCTTCTTCTTCTTCTTCTTCTTCTTCTTCTCCTTCTTCTTCTTCTCCTCCTCCTCCTCCTCCTCCTCCTCCTCCTCCTCCTCCTCCCCCCGTCCCCTCCTTCTTCTCCTCCTTCTTCTGCCATTCTTATTAGAAAACTAAGAAACAGGAAAAAGAGAACAAATTTATACAACAAATGATGGCATATTCTTCTGACACTCTGCCTGATGACAGTGCTGTCCAGCCTTCACTGCCCAGCGTTTAGAATTCAGGGTTCTTGCTTTCTGCTAGTGAACTGTTGTAATTTGATAGGGAGATAATAAACAGGAAATGATTTCTTTTCTGTACTTCCTTCTCCCCTAGTCTGCCCAAATATCCATGCTAACTGCGGTGCTTTTTTTCGGTGGTTTGTGGGGATTCTCTCTCCTCCGGCTCAAAAATAAGCCGCTGTGTCTTTCATTTGTTATTCTGAGAGAAGAAACCACAGTTGTTATATTTAAAAATGTGAGCGTCTGCTTATTACTGTGGCCAGGCAGGGAGATGGCTGTATGATCCATCGCAGGAAGTGCAAGCTGCCCTCTCTCATGCTAAAAGGAAGCAATTTACCAGTAACACTGGTGCCAGATTAAGATTCTCGGTGCATCGCAAGTGAATTACCATGTCTATAATTTTCAAGAAGAAAAGAAAACAGCAACACACACACACACACACACACACACACACACACACACAAAACAAAGCCAAGAAATGTAAGAAGGGGGATATTGAGCCAAGCTTTGGTAAAAGGCACATAATTCACTTCAGAGATAATGGCTGGCTAGACTGCCCTGTTTCATGTCTAAAACAAAAAGATTTTTTGCAGGTAAGCTTGTGCGCAAAGAATTGGTGATTGCCCTTGGGGCTGTTTTGAGTTCTTATAGCCCAGAGATGAGTAATATTCAGATAGTGGGTCTTGCATATTTGTCTGTATGTTTTACAAAACCCTATGTGGAGAGAAACATTGTAATGTATTGATTTGGCATAATAAAAACTCCAAAAATGTTTTGTAAAATAATGAATTAAAGGGAATAGTTCTTAGGGAATTCTACAATATGTAGCATGTGAAGTACATCACAGGTAATAAATGCAATTAACAGGGATTGAGATATATAGATGGAAAGAGATGGCCTCTGTTGGACAAAAGTGGGTGGAAAGCAGCTGGTGTGTTTTTCCAGCTCAGAGCCCTTGAAATATGAGCTGTGGCCCCCCCTCACCACAAGTCCCACTTAAATTCCTAGAGCAAAGCAAGGGTGGGGGGGGGGGAAGATAAGGATTGGAAGAAGTGGAAAAGAGAATTTATTAGGGTACAGAGGTGGGGTGGGGGAAGGCAAGGACACCCTTGGAATGGGCCAGAGACTTCAATTTTAATCCTTTTTTGGATATTACTCTGACCACATCTGTTCATGATGCTGCTCTATTAGCAAAGGGGAAGAACCAGTGCTCCTGTGATGGAGGCCCACCTGGGGCCAGAGTGCATGTGAGTTAGAACACAGGTGGTTTGCATTAACAGGTGTGTTCCCGTTATTGTAATGCAGACCTCACCTGGAGTCAGCACTAGCAAGATGTTCACTACTAGCATGGGGTTGGGGGAGGGGGGGAGGATAGAACATCTGGGCTGCTATTTGTTTTTCCTATCTTGCTCTTACATTTCAAAGTGACCCTTTGTTCCAGTTCCCTTGAAATGGAAACAAATTTGAGTTCAGGGCATTTCTCTATAGTTATTTGTATTTCACAGGAATGTGGGCTTTCTGACAAGGAACTCAACAGTTTTAGAAATTCTAGATCTTTCTGATGAGGATCAGCCCTCTGTGACATTACATGCATTTCCCGAGAGGCCTGGGTTCAGAAAAGGGGAGATGGGTGTGTTCTTCCAGATCATATAACTCATTGTTGGATCACCATAAAACTCAAATTCTTATTAATTTTCCAGGTGGGAGGTGGGAAGTGGGAGGCAGCTCAGGCTGTTTAAGCATCTTGTTCATTTATTTTGTGGGGGAGGCGATGATTCTCTTGGATGCTTCTGAAAAATACAGAGGCACTGGATAGAAATGGCATACAGGCCCTAGATAACGTGAAATGTTTGTTTGTTTGTTTTTTAATCTCTAAGAGAATTCCATGGCCTAACAGTGAATCATGTTGTACCACAGAGCTATCCTTAATGCAATGCTTAGAAACACTAGGCTTCATCCTCAAGGGTCAGGGCAGTGGACTTTCTTCCCGTGGATCTGCACCACTGAGACTGTGCTTGTGTTTTAGGGCTGGATCCTAAAATGAGGACACGCCATCGTGTTATGGTGTCACAGCCACACATGCACGTTGATGGCTGCTGTAGAGAGGACTCTTAGATGGTCAAGAGAGCTCTACTTTCGATCTTTCCCAAACATTCTCATGTTTATCCTGCCAATTGCTTTGCATCAATAAGCCAGGTTTTCAGCATCCTTCCACCATGCACTTTCTAAATACTATTCTAGCCTGAGGTTAAGTTCCTGCCCCAGGAAGAGGAGAGATGGTGGAAAATTTGATTACTCATAAAATTTCTAAGGATGGTGAGATACATGAAGATAAAGTTCTTCTTGAGGCTTTAGTAAGGCTAGAAGATTGTTTTCCCTATTGAGGGGAACCACAGACTCATGGGACAAGAGGATGTTTTCCAATGTCCTAGGGACTATACCTCAAATTCAAAGACTGTAGAACCCTCTAGAGAGTTCCGGGAGGAATCTGAGCTGATGAAACTTCCAGGTCACCTTCTCCAATGAACACCTAGAATAAGAAAAGGATTCTCTCTGCCTGGAGCCCTCCCTGCCTGATGGTCAGTGTCTAAGCTCTGGTTTCTGTCTGCTCTGCCATCAGGTGACTGTAACCTGTGTCTTGCTTGGCCTGGCTAACTCCAGGGCAACTACTTGTCCCAAACTGTGTCTAACTTTTCCTGACCTCTGCTCACCCCCTGTGCCACCCATAGCCAGCCTTGATTACTATCCAACTCCACTGCCTGCCTCAGGCAAGGCTAGCAGCTTGCTTCCCTAAAACATGCTTTTACTTCTTTTGCTGTAGTGCGAACACACATTGTTCAATGTTAGGAAAGATTATACTTGAAAATGGAAATGTAAGGGGCACCTGGGTGGCTCAGTCGGTTAAGCATCCGACTTGGCTCAGGTCATGATCTCAGGGTTTGTGAGTTTGAGCCCTGCGTTGGGCTCTGTGCTGAAAGTTTGGGTCTGGAGCCTGCTTCAGATTCTGTGTGTGTGTGTCTCTCTCTGCCCCTCCCCCATTCATGTTGAGTCTGTCTGTCTCTCTCTCAAAAATGAGTAAACATTAAAAAAATTAAAAAAAAAGAAAATAGAAACCTAAAATCTGATGGACTAGGCAATGATTCTTGCTTTAGATGGGAGCAATAAGTTTACCAGACCAGTTGAGAATTCAAGGCTTGCAGCAGTCGCCTAATGCTGGAGGCTGGGATGGCAGATGGAGTCAGTATTGGTCACAGTTCAATGCTGACACTGGTCGGAGGGAGCAAGAGTCCTAACGGTCTCAGGGGGGATTGCTGGGAGTTAGGACTTTATCTGGAGTCTGAAGTAGCAGTTGTCCTTTATTCCTGATCACCAGGGTCTCCTCTGGCTTATCCCGAAGGCCTGAGAGAGTCACCAGAACACGCGTACTTCCTTGGGAGAAGGAATCCCCTAGAGCCAAGATTTCTTGGTTTCTGTGTCTAAATAGGGGTCAAGTTTGTTACCCTTAGCTGTGCGGAGCTTGTGTGGAGTCTGGTTCCTCTCAGGAGAGTGCGCACACCCTGACCCCCTCCTGACAGAGCAGCTAGCGCTTATCCAACCCCAACTAGGATCCAGTCATTCTTGGGTATTTTATATGGGCTGCCCCATTACTTTCAATTCTACAACATTCCATGAGTACGTGTTAGCATCACCATTTACTGCTAAGGAAATTGACACCCCATCGGGTAAAACAACTCACCCAAGATCACATATACAAATAAGTGGAGCTTGGTTTGCATCCAGGTCTGTTGGCCTCCTGTGACTACTCTATAGGACAGGAAGAGAAAGGCCTGCATTTGATTTGATATTGATCAGGTAGGATTATTTACACCAGAAAGGGTTTTTTTTTTTCCTCATGTACACATCCATTAAACACGGAGTTTTCCTAAATAGTGAAATGTTGTAAATTTCAAGCATGTTTTCCTAAATAGTGAAATGTAAATTTCAAGCATTTCGCTTTGAAGAGCTCAAGGTATGCCACTCTACCGGGAAGTGCCCTATTGCATAAAGTCAGCTGCTACAGCCTGCAACTTTTGTGTCTGTTTTCTTCACAATGCTAAAAAGTGCTTTTTTCTCCGGGGCACCTGGGTGGCTCAGTTGGTTAAGCATCTGACTCCTGATCTCAGCTCAGGTCATGATCTCATGGTTGGTGAGTTCAAGTTCACATTGGGCTGTGCTCTGATAGTGCAGAGCCTGCTTGGAATTCTTTCTCTCCCCTCTCTCTGCCCCTTTCTCCACTTGCACTCTTCTCTCTCTCTCAAAATAAATAAACTTGAAAAGAAAAGAATAGTTTTTCTTCACTTAATGATTTCCTGTCCTTTTATTTGAGTTGCTTTATTCTTCACTTCCTCACATGACCATTTTAAAACTTTTTTTTTTTTTTTTTTTTTTTTTTAGGCAAACAAAACAAGAGAGTTTATTGGCAGAGGACCTACTTCACAAAGAAGTTAAATAAGCTTCCTCAGTCCATGGAATATTATATAGGCTAAGACCTCAGACTTACACAAAGAAATGGGGAATATTTAAAAAATATAACAAATAAAAGGAAAATATAATATTTTAAAAAAGTTTACCTGCTCTAAAAATTCTTTTTAAAGCAATAATAGTAACAGTGTGTTCTCTCACACTACCCTCTTAATTAAGCTTTTCAAATGTGATAATTCCTTTTCCTAAGTTCTCAGGAATATGCCGTTTTCACCACTATGATATTTTGTTCTAGAAACACAGAGATAACACAACCAATTTTGGATTCAGGAAGAGACTGAAATACTGGAAAGTGAAAGCCAGGACTCCAAACTGACGCCCCTACAAGCCTCACCCCTCCCCTCCGCTCCCACTCCACAGCAGCCTTTTGTGCTGGTGGCCTTGCTGGCAGGAGCTGGCGCTCCCTGCACCCCCTCGTCTACCCCTCCTCTACTGTGGACCCTAATCGCATTAAGCCCATTAATGATCCATTTGTTTTTTTTTTCCCTCCTGCTTCCACAAAAGGAAATGCATTATTCATTGATAACCTTTCTCCTCCTTTTGTGTTTTATCAGTAGTGTAGACCGAGTTTCATGTTGTTGCACAGACTGATAGTGGCTCTTTTGGTGGCTCTGATGTGAAATTACTCCATTGTCAGCAGATATTAACAGGACTCAAGACTGCGTCTGGGTAGAAGCTCTTGCTTCTCTTAGAACTCCAGCTGTTGTTTCTTAATGGCTCTCAACTGACCCACTTACGCAGGAAGCTGGCGAACCTCTGTTCCGTTCACTTGGAGATATGCCACTTTCCTCTTGTTTATCTAACAGATATCCTACCAGATACTAAAACCTCCTTTGAAATTACGGGGGGTGTGAGCATGTCTCTTCTCCGTACTGTCTTTGATCATCAGCACCAACAAAGCTGAGTCTTAGGAGCTACAACAGTATCTTTAATTGGCTGGGCCTATTCTACAGTATTTCAGGACCAGGGTCCCTAGGGGATAGGACGCAGCATCTTTTTTGCACCAATGAAACCCTGTTTAAAATGGTTGCTCCTTCCTCTGCAGAGCCACATGCGGCTCTTTGCATTTAAATGAGCAAAAACCCAAAGCCATAATTCCAGTGCTCAATAGCCAGATGTGGCTAGTGACTACTGTGTTGGACAGCATAGTGGATATTTCCATCACCTCAGAAAGTTCTAGGAGGTAGCACTGGTCTAGCTAGTAATAGTAAGAGCTAACATTTTTGAGTATGTATTATGTGCCCGGCACTGTTCTCAGCACTTTACAGGTGTTAATTCTTTTATTCCTCACCATAAACCTGTGAGTTAGGTACTATTACTGGTCCCATTTATAGATGAGCAAACATAGGCACAGGGAGAGTATTTATATTATAAAGCCACTTGCATCACACAGCTACTATGAGGAATAGACAGGACAAACATCAGACACAGTCAGCCTGGCTCCAGAGTGCAAGCCCTGCCCCTTCACACTGAATTGCTTCTCACACAAGATGCATTAGGAAGAGACTGAGCCCCAAATCATCTTCAATTTGAATACATGTTTTTATTTAAAAAGAATGAAAGCCTATTAACCTAGTAATCATCACTTTTCTGCCCTTCCCAGCCCCACCCTGCTCTTGGCAGGTGGTTGACCTGCGTTGCCCCAAAAGGAACGAGGCAGAACCCCTGGGTCCCTCAGTCTCTTTCCTTCACCGCCTTCCTTGGCCCTGTTTCTTTATCAGTTTCTGCCTCCTTTTTCTTGTCTCCTCCCGGCAAAGGCAAATTCCTTTGCTGGTCTGTTCACTCTCATCCTTTCCTACCTCATGCAGAACTAAGCTGCCATTATTTACCTTCTGTCTTTCTCATCAACTCCTGTTTTTTTCCCTCCTGTATGATTCTGTGTTTTTGAAGAAAACACAGGCAGTCCTTCTCTCCCCTGCTCTTTATTAAATATGTCAGTCTAAGTCCTTGTCCTTTAAGACTCAATGGGCAGCACCTGCCCAAGAGGTCCCAGGGCACCATCACCTTTCCTTCCCTCAGACCGGCCTAGTGCCCCTCTTTGGGGCCCCCACTGCCTTCTGCCTACCATAATTGCAGTACTTAGCACACTGTGTTGAGCAATGCATTTACATTTCTATTTTATCCAATTTTACTGTTTGTGAGTAAGAATCACACTCTGAGTATCTTCAGAGCTCACCAAGTAGCACAATGGCACAATGTAGGCACTAGATGAACATTAATTAGAATATAAGCATTTATTCTAAAAAGAAAAAAAAAAAACCACAAACACCTAAACATGTCAACTTTCTTTTGACCTTGTTTTTTCCTTTAATAATGGTTTCTGGTATTTTATCTTTAAACTTCTTTCTTTTCCTTTTCTTTCTTTCTTTCTTTCTTTCTTTCTTTCTTTCTTTCTTTCTTCTTCTTCCTCCTCTTTTTTTTTTTTTTTTGAGAGAGAGAGAGAGAGGTGGGGGGTGGGGGGGAGAAGGACAGAGGGAGAAAGAGAATCTTAAGCAGGCTCCATGCTCAGCACAGAGCTCGATGTGGAGCTGGATCCCACGACCCTGAGATCACCCTGAGCCGAAATGAACAGTGGGATGCTCAACGGAGTGAACCACCCAGGTGCCCCTATCTTTAAACTTCTTGAAAAATTTATCTGCAATCTTTATTCATTACCAATTAGTCTTTATTCTCTTGCAGTTTGGACTCGCTAGCCATCGAACAAAAGACATCCTACACACAAATGCAATGTCTGTGCCTTGATAATACATTTTTGAAATTTTCAGTACTTGATATTCATGACTGGTCTCTGAAATGCTCTTCTACCTTGAATTCTTTTCTCTTCCGCAGTTGGACTCTCATTACTTCTTTGGTGGAACCATTTCTTTTTGGTCTTGTCCATCTTGGCTAGCTTCTGCTCTTCTACTATTCATTAATTATGGACATTCTTTAAGCTTTAGGATATTTTCTTTCTCCCTTTGTAGTGTTATACATTTCTGACTTCAGTTATGTTCAGATGAGTTTTGCATTTATATTCCAATCATGTCATTGCTTGGCATCTTTGCCTTATGACCTGCCAGTTCTTAAAATTTAACACTTGTAGACTAAGTTAATAATTTTTGCTGTTAAGCTGGTTCCTCCTCCTGACTTTTCAAATTCTTCCACTGACATCGCCATTTTGAATGACTATATTCAGTCTCAAGCTCTATATGCCTCCTATATCTCCAATCACATGTTCCCAATAAGTCATTATGTCCTATTGAGTTTTCCTTTGAAATTGCTCTCACTTCTTCTGTTCCTTTCACAGGGCTGCCTTCCTAATTAAGACCCTTATTTAGCTCTTGGCTGTAGTATTGCAAATATCTTTGAGCATCTCGCCTCCCCCTCCTTCCACATCCTTCACACCACTGCCAGAGTAATCTTCCCAAACAACTCTGATTATGTCTGATTATGTCTTTTCCTTATTCAAAATATCTCTAATGACAGCTCCTTGCCTATTTAATAAAGTCCATATCATTTGCTTGACAGTCAAGGACCACATATAACGGATTTTCTTTTCATTTTTATCTCCTCTTGTTTTACCTCCTGCATATACCCTGAATTTCTTGTTGTTTCCCAATACACTTCAGAGTCTTTTGCCTCCATGCTTTTGTATATATTCTCCCTTCTGCTTAAGTTGCCCTTGCACACTTTATGACCTTCTCCAGCTCCCTTTCTACTGAGTGAAGTATTTTCTTTTCAGTGCCCTATTCTAATGCCATCTGCTTCATGGAGCCTCCCCTGCTGACTTCAGCCAGGAGTGATCTCTCTTGCTCTAAACTTCCACAGCATTCTATCTGGGCTACACATTACCTGTACTTGTCACCTGATCATGTGTCTTCTACAACATGGTAGCTCCTTGAGCTTGAATGCCTGCTTAATTCGTCTTCAACATTCCTCAAAATATTTCACTAAGGGCAGATTCTAAGTAGATATTTGTTGATGATGGAAAGTACCTAGCCTCCCTGGCTGCACTCCTTTTGTCCAGTGTATAGCATTAGCATCTATGCCGTGAAAACTTCAGCTGGAATAAAACAAAGGCAAATTAAAAACTATCACTTAAATAATGGCAAGAAGCTCTGTGGTGTGTCTGTCATTTAATCCCTCTTAAATCCATTTTGGATGGTAAGAGAGTATAGATAATAAATGAAGACTTGAGGAGAGGAGAGTTAAATTTTGATCTTGACCTTTCTCTAATACACACCTATCCATTCCATTCCTCAGTTTCTTCTTTAATGGGATCAGCATCACTGTGCTACCTTAGAGGAACCATGGTGAGAACAGAAAATTACCTTGACACTTTGAAGTGTTAAGGCCATGTGGCCATTACTCCAACCTGTTGTGCACTCTTTCTTCTGAAATTCTATGACTCTTCTTGGGTGATACCCCACTAACTTACACCTATTGTAATGGGAAGGTGGCTCCAAAAACATACGTCCACCTCCTAATCCCTGAAACCTATGGGTATTATGCTATATGATAAAGGGTAAATATTACCTTATATGGCAAATGGTGTGATTAAGTTAAGGACCTTGAGAGAGGAGTTTATCCTGGATTATGCTGGTAGGCCCTCAATTCAAGCACACGTATCCTCATAAAACAAACGCACAGAGAAGACATATTCAGAGGGGAAGACAATGTGACCACGTGGGTGGAGATTGGAGTGATATGGCTACAAGTCAAGGAACACTAAGGATTGCCAGCAAACATCAGAAGCCAGGAGAGAGTCATGGAAAGAATTTCGACTCCAGAGTCCTGAGAGGGAGTGTGGGCCAGTGCCTCGATTTTGGACTTCTGGTCTCCAGAACTGTGAGAGAATACATTTCTGTTCTAAGTCACCACATTTGTGGTAATTTTTATGACAGCTCTAGGAAGCTAATATACTTATCCCATCCTATTCTTATTATGATGTTTAATATTTGCATCCGTGTTTTGGCTTTCTTATGAGCTACTTAAAGAGTTGTTAACAACCACTGTATTTGAAACTTTTTCATTCGTCATTTATTTATTGAGAACTTACTATGTGTCAGGTACTTTTTAGGTCCCAAGACTAAAAAAATGATTAAGACTCCATTCCTCCCCTCAAGAAAGCTGTAGTCTTTTGGGATATAGGAACATCTAAGTGAAAGGAGGGGTAAGGAAGACTTCCTGGAGGTGGTGGCATGTAACTGAATTCTATAGTTTGAATTGGGGTTAATTAGGCTGGGAGCTTACGAGATAAAACAATTTTAGGCAAAAGGGACAGCATGAACAAGGCCACAAAGGCCAGACGTCATGATATATATTCATGTGTAAGAATCTACAGAGAGCTGTTGGAGACCCTGGGGTCAGAGAATGATGGGAACCAAAGCTGGAAAGTTAGGGAGGAACCAGATAAAAGAGTGCTTCATATGCTAAAATGAAAGGGAAAACAGTTTTTTTATTTTTTTTTAAAGTTAATTTATTTTGAGAGAGAGAGAGAGAGAGAGAGAGAGAGAGAGAGAGAGAGAGAGAATGAGTGGGGGAGGGGCAGAGAGAGAGAGAGAGAGAGGGAGAGAGAGAATCCCAAGCAGGATTCATGCTGTCAGCATGGAGCCTGATGTGGGGCACAAACCCACAGACCATAGATCATGACTTGAGCCGAAACCAAGAGTCAGATGCTTAACCAAGTGAGCCACCCAGATGCCCTGAAAGGCAAAACAGTTTTAATCCCTTAGTCAACCACACACAGCGGGTGGGAGGTTTTAACCACATAGTAGGTAACTCTAAGTCTTCCCTGAATGACTGTGTTAAAATGGGCACAATTTATAATAAAAGCTATTAGCATTAAAGAAAAGAAAAGAAAAGAAAAGAAAAGAAAAAAGAAAAAAAAGCTGTTGGCATTGTTATGAAAAAAATCATGTTTTCTTACCGAATGGAGGTATGAACTTGGTGGTTATCATCTGAGACTGTGATGATGCTATATGTGAGGTAAACAAAATTTACAGACACATGTTTTTAAGCATGGGATAGTATAATAAATATTTTACAACTTGCTTGCCTTTCAGATTGCTTTTATGAGATTTATAGAGCAAGTCTTGAGAGGAAAGGAGGAGTCATTGTTTCTCTGGTCTATCTACCACAATAGGAGTCAGAGATGTCGTTTAGGCGATGAGACACAATACCGCTCTCACTAAGGTCCCCACATGGTACGATTATGGCTTTCGTGCTGTTAGAGCTAAATTCCTTGGAATCAGGGTGGAGTGGAAAAGTAAGCATCAGGTGAGAACTCTGTCCTGGCAAGGAACATCCAGCTGATAGAAATAAGTGAAAGTAACTGCTTCCTGTCATTGGATTAAATCTGTTAGGATGCTGCATATCTGATCTGTGATACAAGCTGCAATCAACTATGTTGCAAAAAGACAAATATTTTCTAATTCTCTCATGTTAGCAGATTTGAGAATGCACTACAAGTAAAAATCTCCAAGTGGGTATTTTAAAGTGAAGTGAGCAAGTTTCTAGGAAATGTTTACTGTGCATCCATTGTTCTGTGCCTTGCCAGACACAAAGGAGATACGATTTCAGCTTATGAAAGGCTCAGTTTTGTTGGGAAAGAAAATGATAAGACACTTGACAAAATTACATAATTCTATAAAGCGTAGTGTGATACTTGGAAGTCCCTAAGTGGAAGGTCCTGTTGGGCAACCAGATTAAAAGGTGAAAGAGGTGGGGTGTGGGTCTGACTCAGGCTTGGAGGACTGGCTTTGAGCTGGCGTGGCAGGAGAACAGCTTGAATGCAGACAGAGTGTGGGATTAATAACAAACGAGCATGTTTATGGGCTGAAAGGAGACCAGGGTGACTGGAGCAGTGGACTGATTCATGGTTCAGAGCAATGTGATGTTTTGGGTATACAACTTGGATTCAGTTTGCTAAAGGTCTTGAATTAGCTTCCTGTTGTTGCCATAACAAATTACCACAACTTTAGCAGTTTAAACAATCCAAAGTTATCTTACGGTTCTGTAGGTCAGAAATCCAGTGGGCTCGACTGGTTTCTCTGCTTCAAGTTCATAAGGCCAAGGTTAAGGTGTTGGTACAGCTGGGCTCTGGGGTGGAATCCACTTCCAGGCTTATTCAGGTTGTGGCAGAGTTGGCGATGTGGTTATACGACTGAGGTTTCTGTCTCCTTGCTGGCTGTTGGAAGGAGGTAGTTCTCAGCTTCTAGAGGCTGCCTACATTCTTTGCTTATGGTCCCTTCCCCCAACTTCAAAGCCAACAAATGGCACTTTGAGTCTTTGTTACATCTTGAATCACTCCAAGGCTTCCCTCTTCTGCCATATCTCTCTCATTCTTCTGCTTTTCTCTTCTACTTTCGAGGACTTGTGTGATTACCTTGGGCCCAACTGAAGAATCTCCTGAACTCTCTATTTTAAGGTCTGTAATCTTAATTCTATATGCAAAGTCCTTTGTGCCATGTAAAGTAATATACTTGGCTTCTAGGGGTTGCATGCCAAGGCTGGGGAGTTTGAACGGGACCCAAAAAGTAACTGAGAAGCTCTGCAGGTCCTTGAACAGAGGAGAGGTATGTGGATACACAGAGAAGACTGACGACAGCACTATTTAACTATTCATGCAACACTGATTCAGAAGAGAGGCTGAGCAGGACATGGGGAAGGGAGGGAAGGGAAAACCACTGGTGGCTATTTTGGGCCTTAGTTAGACTCAGGCAATTCTGCTTTGACCCAATGATGTGAACTCTACTCAGTAGAAGAAAAGCCCTATAGCTAATTGTATTTATCCTTCATAGGGGGTAGTTCATCTAACACCTCCATGTGGGGAGGCTCATCCTTCCTCTTCCCCATGTGGTTCATCAAAGTAATCCTAAACATTGGAAAGATTTCTCATGAGAATTCTAAAATGAATACTCTCCATTGCATTACCATTCCAATGATGTTTGTGTCCCCTTTTATAGACTGACACCTTAGGCAGCCACCCCACCCTTTCCCAGCCCTGAATTGGTTCTGGCCGACATTCATTCGTTCATTCATTCATTCATTCATTCATTCATCAGTGCTTGCTTTGTGTGAGTACCACTTTTGGCACTGGGGTTGCTGCAACGAATAAAGGATTAAGAGAAGAAAGTCAAGATCAAATAAATAAATATCACAAGATTCCAATATGTAGAAAATAATTAAGTGGGTTAGGAGGATAGAGGATGATTTGTGAAGACATAAGGTAACAACATTTGGGCAGACACTTGAGAGAGGTCAGGGTTTAAGTCATGTGGCTATCTGGGGCAGAGGAAAGAGTAAGTGCAATGATCCTAAGACCGAGCAAGAGGGAGCATACTTGGGAAAGTTGTGGAAAGTAAGAGGTTCTGCCTGGCTGGAGCAGTGAGAGGAAGAGTTGGGTTAGAGGTGTGTGGGCAGTGCTGTAATGAAATTAACCTGTCACCAATCTGCACTAAGTGACATTCTGCAATTGGGCCTGTAAGCTCTTATACACTGTTTGCTCCAAGATTTTAGTATGATTACTATACAGAAGGATTTATTTGTCTCAAGAAATTTGGACCAAAGAATAAAATAACATGTTTCAAGCTCTGGGTATGGATTGCTGTGAAAAATTAACTTGTTATATGCATTTATTGACTATTGTTTATGACATAAACAAAGCTGCTCTCCTTCTATAATAAGAAGAGTTGGTAATATTGTACCTTTCTTCCTTTCCATCCTCGACATTATTATACAATAAAGAGCTGAATATATAATATTCTGCCGAGAGGGTAACGAGCAGGATTCAATCACACATTTAAATGAATTTAAAAAAAAAATCTGAATCCTGTCCAAGTTCTTCCATCTAAGCATCACTTAAGAATCTGTTTGTTCAGTTGAGTTGCATGTCTGCAGCTGCCAAGCCACTTTGGTTCTGCCAGCTCGACTCTCTGATTGCAAAATAAAGGGTGGTCACTTAACAGTGGATGTGAAAAATAAGAGTGTTTTGTGAGAAGAACGACATTACAAGAAATCCTGATAATGGAAAGCAGGAGGCTTCCCGCTTGCGCACCCCCTTAGCCTGAGGGCAGTTAATTTTGAAGGGGTGTTCTCACCTTCCCCACATCTAAGCCGTCTTTGGCGGGGTGCATGTGCTTTTGGAGGATGGATGCACTTTGCTGCAGCTTACATTCATAAATATTTTTGTAGTATGATAGGCTGTCAAAACAAATCTGTGTTTTCCATTTTTGTGTGCGTGAGTGTGTCAGGATGCCTCTTAATCTTTTTGTCCACCCAGGGGTAGAGCACAAATAATTTACTTTCCTCCTTGTGGCTTTCTCCTTACGGTATAGATTTGTGCAGAAGTGAGTCACGAGGAACAGGTAAATAGGTGGCCGCGTGATCTGTGGTTACAGCCCCTTTATTTAGTGGTTCTGTGTTTCCGCTGAAAACCTGTAGTGGCTTTTAAGCATTTTCAGTGGAAAATTCCATCTGAAGTTTGGCATTAACTACATCATTGAACCGTGGCGGGACAGTTGAGGAGGTCTTACTGACAACACAACTGTGCGTGCGGGAATGTGGCATTGTGTTTAGAGCACAGGAGCCGTTGCATGGCTTTAGAGTCAGAGAACACGCAGAACTGAGGCGATGTCCCCCCAGCCTCATTACTTGTTAGTGGTGTGACCTTAGGCGAGTTCCTTAATGTCACTGAGCCTCAATATCCTGTTCTGTAAAATGAGGGAGGGAATGCCTATTTCCTAAGGTGGCTGTGAGAATTACATGAGATAATGTAAGTCTAGTGTCTGCACCTGCTAAGTGCTCTATAGATAGTAGTCATTTTTATTATCATCATTTTTCTTTGCCTTATTTCATTTTGATAGCACAGCAGGTAGACTTGGCATAAAGCAGCAGTCTTTCTGGTGCATGGAAATATAGGCCCCTAGAGGATAGCACATAAAACCCTGAAACCCAACATATACCTTCCTTTGCATATTCACAATATTTTTCTCCCTTCAAGTAAACCTGGAGAAAACATTTTGTTGCTTGCTGCCTGAATTGGCCAGCAATTCTAGTTTCCAAGGAGATTGTAAATGGATGTATTTGTGTATGCTGATTTGCCTCAACTTTAGAAGAATTCCTCAGGGAATTCTTCAAAAGAAACAGAACATAACGGAAATGTTTTTTTTTTCTTTTTTCATAAGCCATAGAAGTGTGTGTGTGTGTGTGTGTGTGTGTGTGTGTGTGTGTGTCCTTAGTGATCTAAAAGTTACTTAGAAGTGGTCAGGCAAAATGGAAAGATTTGCTAATGAAATATTTATCTCCCTATGACTGCAATTTTATATGTCCCTTCAAATTAATTTATCTGGGATTTTGCTATTTAGAAAAGCATTTAGTGCAATTTGGAATCGTAATTAGGATATTCTATACCAACTGCAGTGCTTGATGTAATCCTCTAACTTCACTATGGTTACATCACAAGGGAGGGTAGAACTGAAGTCTGTTTTTCTACTCTAGAAAACCCAAAAGCACCTGTTCAGTGTCTATCCTAGAGAGGTATTCAATATTGAGTAAGTGATAATAAAGTTTTTTTCCTGGTGCACAGTTTCATTACTTCTTGGGGAAAAGAATTGTACATTAGTATTTGAAAAAAGTATGGATTACCGAGCAGAGAATGCAACTTTCAAAGACTCGTGGTTCTAATTCTAGATTGACAACAACAGCCCATACGACATTGGCCTCTTTAGTCTGTTTCCATTCAGTCCGTTGCCAGATGGGCTAATAAACTGATATGCCTTCTAGTCTCATAAGGAGAATTGTTGCTGTGCAGTGTTTTACATATTTAAGTGATGAAAATATTCATTTAGACCCAATGTGGGGCGCCTGGGTGGCTCAGGTGGGTAAGCGTCTGACTTCTGCTCAGGTCATGATCTCACAGTCCAAGAGTTCAAGCCCCACGTCTGGCTCTGTCCTGACAGCTCAGAGCCTGGAGCCCACTTCAGATTCTGTGTGTCTCTCTCTCTCTCTGCCCCTCACCTGCTCACATTCTGTCTCTCTCTCTCAAAAAATAAATAAACATTAAAAAAAATTTAGAACCCAACGTTGTTTTTTCACCCCAGAACTCTCCTATTTTTCAGATCTGTGGTTAAGTGACCACCGTTTATTTTGCAATCAGAGTTGACTGGCAGTACTGAAGTGCGTTGAGTCCAGGACTCACTCACTCACTCACTCACTCACTCATTCATGGATTCATTCATTCATCACTCATCATGCATTTGTTCAGCATTGAGTGGCATGATGCAGTATAAAGAATATATGGTTAAGTTGTAGTGAGACCACAAAAGCTAAATCTCTCACGGCTATTTGCTACCAAGGGGATTTCGTTTAGCTATATGTTAGTCGTGTTGGAATAAGTATTGGTAAAAAGTTTCTTATCTACTCCTAAATAGATTAAATGGCACAAAATGTGCTTCTACTTCCATTATCTTTAATATTTCCAGTTCAAAATATATGCAATGGGTTGAGAGTGCTGGGGGATGCACCCAGCCCCCACAAGCAGATTCATTACCACCCCATCTGTCACCCCAAATGCTAAATCCCAGGAACACCACTGTTTTGCAGTATGTTATATTTTACAAGACTTTGAGGAAAGAGAAACACAGAAAGATAGTGACAATCACTGCAGGGCTAGAGAGACAGAGAGCATAAGGTTAGAGCTAAAACTTCTAAAATGCAACTGGAGTGTTGGAAAAAAGGAACAGAGGGAAGAATTGAATACATTTACCAGGGAATTAATGAACAGGCAAAGGTATTTATGTAGGCAGAGAGCATATGGAAAAGGGGGAAATGAATCGTGGAAGAAGGCAGCCACTGTTATTACCATACAATTTATTTTATCTTGAGAAGTGTGTTGTGTGTGTGTGTGTGTATGTGGTGCACACACACACACACACGTTCACACTCACAAGTAGTTTTTCATATACACATAATTGGAGGAAGAAAAAGTTATCAAGTCCAGTCCGTACTATATGAGAGAGGAAAACGGCGTCTGCCATGACAGTGTCATGATGGTTAATAAGTTCTGCAGTGCCTTATCTAACCCATATCTTGTAGGGGAATTCTTTAGTAATTATAAAGAGAAAACCATAGAGCAAGGAGAACGGGTGCAGAGAGCTGAGATCTATTTGAATACGGCAACCTCTTTTACTTCCTGGCACTTTTATCGTCCCCCATCCCCACTTCTGGAATTCAAGACCCACTGTCCTGCCAAATGATCAGTGTTGCCCAAGCCCAAGTAGCTTCTGGTGGGGGTGTCTCTTGCAAGGGAGGGGAAGTAGAGGGTAAATGACAGGATTGGGGGGATTGAAGGTTTTTGAAAGAGTGCAGTGTGGCAAGTTTGGAAGCCTCTGCAACTTGGGGCTCTAGAGGAAGGGAGGGGAAAACGAACCTCTTCCTAAATGTTTCTGATAACAAATATCTTTTGTCACTAATGTAATTGTAATGTTGAGGACAGAGCTAAGGGGAACATGTGGAACAAGTGAGGATGGGAAGAGATAAAGAGCACAAGAAGAGCCTGAGAATGAAGGCGACGAAAAAAGTCCCAGGAAGGGCCCAGAACAGTTGAATAAAGGCTAAGCCTGGAAGCTATAAGAAGAGGCTCTGAGAAGGTGGGCCTGCATGAGGCCAGAGGTTGGCTAGGGGCGGAACTGCCCTGACAGCCTACAAATGGAAATCTCTAGAAGCTGGAGCTTAGCAGCCAACACCAGCCCAGGAGTCAGAGCAGTGACACCTGTATTAAGCCTAAGGGCTATAACTGTGCTGTTGCTGCAGGAACAAGTTCTGAAATGGTTCCTTCTGGCAGGGTGTTCTCTGCACAGATATCTGAGCTAGATGTATACCAGCACTGTGTCCCACTCAAACTTCGTATATGGAAATCACAATCCAGCACAAAGCCTTGAAAATTCCCCTGGCCATAATGAGTTCATAGCTAAAAAGCTCCAAATATAAAGGGAAAATGCAATAAAAGAAAGAGTTTACATTTGAGTAAGTAAAGAAAATGTAGCAGTTTTACATGATTAAAGATGTAAATATAATTTGATAGCATCAAAGAGATAATAAAGGAGTGCAAGTCTATAAAACAAGAACAGAGCTTACCAAATAAGAGTAAGATGTCATGAATCAAGAATGGGATAGTATAAAAGAGAACCAATTAATGAAAAATATCCTTGTTGAAATAACAAAACTAAACATAATGGACTGGGTATAACAGAAGAGTGAATTAGTGAGGCATAAAATTGACTTGAAGGAATACTAAAATTTTCTAACATTTAAATGAGTGCTTGCTATGGGCTGGTCATTATTCAATCAATTAACGTGTATTTTCTCATTTAGTCCTTACAAGAACCATATATGTCCCCATTTTATTGATTCAGAAACTAAGGCAAAGAAAGGATAAGTAATTTGTCAGAAGTCACACAACTGGTCTTGAATTCAGGAAAAGCCCTTGTATTTGGCCACTGCACTATAATACTGACTCCCAGCATTCCTCACATTCCTCAAAATGCAGCACAAAGAGATCCAGAGATGGAAGAAATGTTGAGATGTAATAAGTCCCAGACTTCATGAATAAGAATCTGCATTTTGAGAAATCCCACGGCGATTCTTATGCACCATAAAGCTTGAGATGAGTCCTTAGAAATTAGTCCAAAGCAGCGATGCTGAAATCAACATACTTGGACTGAGAAAAAAAAATTTTCTTTGTGAAGTTTTAAGAAGTCCAGGAGAAAAATCTGGAAACTGGAGAGCCAGGTGGAACTCTTTACCAAATCATGTGTTAATGTGTTAATCCCTCGTTTCCATATATTCTAGTCAGCCCGAGGTCATGGGGGCCTCTTGTTCAGTTAGCTGGTAGCTTTCCGAAGCTAGACTAATACTTGTTGGCAAATAAGAGGGAAGGATGAGGTGCCTCAGGCAGTCCGCTGAGAATGTGTGGAAGTGTGTGTGTGTCTGCATGTGTATGTAAGTCAGGAGATAAGGCTGTGTCTCCTTTTGGCCTTGCTGATTGAGATGTAGCTATCAGAGAATGCATCATGATTTACTGGTCTCTATCTCTTTTTAGACTGTGAGCACATTGAGAGTAAGAACTATGTCTTCCTCTTCTTTTTACCTGTAAAGAATAGCACAGTGTCTGGCATATGGAAGCACACAATATATTTTTGTTGTTGAATGCTTAAATTACTTTCAAGTCTTTTTTCTTATGGTAGTAATGAACAAGGCTCTTCTTTCATCCTCTGTTGGATGTTTCTTTGGATAATGACTCCGATTCTGGGAGGATGGAGACACAAAACCATTTGACAGGGAGATTGGAAACACTGTCCAGTGGCCCCTGGGATAATTTGACAAAACTGATGTCCTTTTGAATGCCAATTCCAAATGATTGGTGGTGGCTGTCCAGAGCTATGCTGAGAAGGATTCTGAGGCTTCCTACAATCAATTGGTGCTGTGTGCCAGGGCGAGGGAGCTGGAGGTAGCATCAAGTGGCCATATATTTGCCCTGGAGAGAACCCCATCTGCCAGCCCCCTCTGGAAGCCAGTCAAGGATGGGTTAGAGGGACATGGGCGGTCAGTGAGGGCCAGTCCTCTCACAGACATCTTAAATTCTGGGTGACCAAACCTTCGGAAGAGTACCTTGTCTTGAGATGACACGAGAAAATCATGCTTGTACCAGCATGGACTTGGGACCTTCTTAAACTGAACCCAGTCTGTTTATTCCAGATCCTAGCAATCAAGGGAGCCATGGTGGGATGAGCTGATCAGAGGAACCTGCACCAGTTTATGTGAACTTGATTTCTAAGCTCCCGAGACCTCTGTTGGCAAGACAGGATCTCTGAGAGTTCGCCACCATTCCTTCTAGTGTGTAGAGTGGAGGACTGCTACCTGTGTCAGGGCTCCATATCCCTGCTCACTTCTTCATTTCTTCCCTGCTCTCATCATACAGCCCCCAGCATCTGTAGCTGAGACAGCTTTCATGAAACTGTCCCCAGGGCCTATCACCCTTGTCAGGCCATTGCATGTTGTTCCTTCAAAGATTTTACTTGGCCAGTTATTTTATTGTTTTGTTTGTTTTTCTTTTTGTGTTCTTCTAAAGTTCTTTTAATTCCCAAGATATTTAAAAACCTCTAATGTTTTCTAGTAAGGCAAATATTGGTTTATTGGCAAAGAATTAGAGGGTCTGATGGTGATAGACGAGGAGTGTAAGGAATTGTAAAATAGGCGTTTAATGAAAGGATAACATGGCTCTCTTTGGGTAAATTGTTATATTAAAAAAATCATGAATTTTGACTTTCTATTCTAATCTATGAATTTGAGAAAGTCATTGTTTCCTCATCTGTAAAATGGGTACATCCATACCTCCCTCATGGTGCCCAGTGTATACGTGTGTGACAGATTAATAACATCTCAACAGAAAATGTGAGTTTCTCTTTCCTCTATAGTCTGGTTTCATTGCACATGAGGTGATTATTATCAATCTTAATTTTAAAGGAGTCCAGAGGAATACTTTGCCAGTGTTTTCATTTTCAAACTCCCAGTTAGGAAACTCTTCCTTACTCTAACTTACTATCTAACCCAAATCTCTCTGGTTTTAATTTATTCTGTAACATGTGAAAAAAACTCACCATCATGCTGATCAGGCTGCCCGCCCCCCCCCCCCCCCCAACCAAAGGCCTAGATGTGGGGACTGGGAGCCTGAGAGTCATAAAGAGAGCAGAGGGCGGCATTTACTTGGTGTACTTTCTTTTGCCAGCAAGACAGACTGCACTTGCCTGCAGGGCTGGAGGAGGGAGGAGAATCACTCCTGATCATTCTGTCCTGATTCTGAACCCAGCTGAAACTCCTTCACAAGAAGGGAGTATCGCTAGTGAGGAGAAAATGCACTTGCTGCCATGAACTCAAAGACAAATGTCCTGTATAAAGGATTCTTGCATCTGTAGACACTGTAAAGTTTCTAAGGTAAGATCTTTTCCAGTCTATTTGCCCTGTGAGGAGGTGATGGAAGAAACTGAGGCACACTCAGCTTGTCAGACACGGGCCCAGGAGTTTCTGTGGCTTCCTCTTTCCAAGTCACACCAATCAGTTTGCTTCTTGGTCCCTTCTGACACACCAGTTCAAAGGATTTAGGGGCAAAAACAACAATTCGTGTGGTGCTCCCAAGGCATCTGGCATGGTACCTGCATCTAGAAAGTGCCATGATGACTGATTCTCATCTCAGAGATTACTGTCTCTCCGCCACCAGTCATCACAATTCAGGGATGTTTGGACTTCAGGTAGAAGTCTGCTTTTCCCTTCTCTCTTGAATTCAGTCTGGTCAATATGAAAGGAAACCTGAGTGTGACGCCTGGTTTAGGAAATGTTCCATAAAAAGACATGCCATGCAGCCTTCAGAGCATGATGGAAATTATTATAGAGGTATCTTCACAAAGTTTATAATAGTTAAGGATACGGGAACTTGCAGAAGGGATAATTGGAGCCAGTTGTTAAGTGTTGAGAATCATTTTGTTTTTGGTGACAGCAAAAGTGCTAGCAGGACTGAGACCAAAGCAGTCACAACTCTTTATGCCAGTGGGGTGACGACACGGGCATTTCTATGTCTACTACATTCCAGCAAGTAGCTTAGTGACATTATGGAGACCTAGGAACAAACTCCAGCCTGAGGTCACGGTACATGTTAACAGCTGGTTCATGGTCATGATATCAAAGAAAGAAAATATGTGAAAATCAAGAGAGGAGTCTCCATTAGATTAGTGAATGAGGACTATGAACTTCTTTGGGGACCAAAAACAAACAATAAACAAAACAAAACAAAACAAAAACAGGAAAAACACCATGCCCAGAGAGTAGAAAAAAAAAAAGAAAAATTAGCATGAGTGTATCAAGGGTATATGAAGCTCTGAAGCTTCCTGGGAAGGAAATGATGTGGAATATTACCAGCTAATTACTGGGCAGAATCTTTTGCCAGAGTTGGAAAGAACAGAACCAAAGGGGAATCAACCTCCCCCTTCGTGAAGTACTCATTTCAAAGCCCAATTAAGCCTCCGTGGCTCTGATTTCTTGGCTGTGGACAAGGTGTGTGGTGTTCTCATGTTTTCCCATGCTGCTGCCAAGCTTACCCCACACTGTGTCCTTGGGTGTCACCTGACGACATCATGAAGCTGAGACACCTGAGTTCATACCTGCTCGGGCAGGACTATAGCCAAATTAGCTCAATTTCAGATTGAATTTTCAATTCTCACTTCAGAGCCTCAGTCCCCTGGATGAGAGGCTGGCAATCTGTGCACCCCTCCCAACTGTCTCGGAACTTCTGTGCTGAGGGGCTTTTATACAACAGTGTGTCTGTCAGTGTCTCCGCTAAGCTAAGCAGTTGTCTCTGCAAGATACCAGGTCAGTCTCTCAGAGTCCCTGTGATCACCCTCCTCCCCAAACATTTGCACCTCAGTGCCACGCCACCACGTGCCAAGATCAAATGGCCTTTCTCCATATTTAGGTATAAAGACACAAGTGGTGTTTATGTGGACAGGAAAGGACGGGAAAGAGTTCTTTTCCTTAAGTGTCTCATGATTATGGAGGATTCACACAGGTTCTGGAGTCAGGAAGTCTGCATTCTAGTTCTGGCATTGCTGCTCACTTAGTTGAAAGCTTCCCTTTGTTTAAGTGCAAAGAAGAGGGGGTTGTCCTGGGTAAGTAATAGGATCTGGTCTAGCCTTACCGCTCTTTAATAACCTGTGAAAATGACTTTCAGTTGTGAAGGAGGCTTTGGAATTGTGTTCTGTCCTGCCATTTGCCTTTCTTGAGTCCCTTGTTCTTTCCCTGCACTGAATCCTCATGCACTTGGTGCAGCCCTTAGGGCATCTATTATGTTCTATCTATCTACAGCAGTTTGAATTCTTGATGTCTCATTTCCTATAGATTATACGTCTGGGGGGCATTAGGGATGACATTTTATGTACTTTGATTTGTCATCAAAGTACCAAGAAAAGTGCCTGGCATGTAAGTGTTTGGTGAGTTCTCAGAGTCTAGCATGGGAACCATGAAAGGCAGGTGTCTGGTGTCTGGGAATGATTCCCAACCTCTTATTAAGTCACATGTCTCAGTTAGTATTGCAGCCTTGGCTGGTATGATGAGTGACAGTTGAAATCTTTCATTTCAAGTTGTTCGGGGTCAACTTGTATGTTTTGTGTTCTTCAGCTTTTCTTTGGATTATGATCCTTGGGATTTTTTATGATCGTTTCTGTTGTGTTTTTTGCTCAGCACTGATACTAAAGATGGCATACCCTGATGCCTGTTGCTTCAGTAGTCTTGAATCAGGAGGATCTGGTGGGAAAGATTTGAGGTTTAATTGAACATGACTATTAAGGTGTCAAGTGTTCTACTGGGAAGCAGTCATTTAATTAATGGATACAGAGACACATTTTCCCTTCTATTACTTTTTTCTTACTTTGCTTTAAAGGAAAGAGACCAAAGCAATTTACAGTAGGTATAGTTATCTCCTTTTTTCTGAGTTTATCAGGAAATTTGTAGACTACTTTGAACTTCTGTATTGCTAGAGGCAATTAATTAATTAATTAAATTGGTCCCCATGGCATCACATTCGTAATTTATAATGTCAGTGATAATTTATGATGTCAGCAACTTCAGGGTTTGATGGTGCTCAGTTCTGAGAAGGATGCGAAAGAAATGCAAGCCATAGCTATAGAAGACATTTGTCATGATTTTTGAGTGTCCAGTGCTTAACTCTCTACCTATGTGTGGGGAGTTTTCATCTTATGAAGCAACATCTTCCTATCGCCAAAGAATGTGAAGATGCCAATTGCTTGTTTTCCTGGCCTTTTCTACAACTGGAGCATGGGCATATGACTTGGTGCTATGGACTGAACAATTGGGTCTCCTCAAAATTCATATATTGAAGCCCTAACCCCCAATGTAATGATATTTCGAGGTGGGGCCTTTGGGAGATAATTAGGTTTGGAAGAGGTCATGAAGGTGGGACCCCATGATGGGCTTAGTGTCTTTGTAAGAGACCAGAGAGCTTGTTCTCTCTCTCTCTTGCTCTCTCTCTCTCCCTCTCTCTCTGCCATGTGATCACACAGCAAGAAGGGAGCTCTCTGCAAGCTAGGAAGAGGGCTGTCACGAGAAACCAAATCTGCTAGTTCCTAGACCTGCGAGAAGTAAATGTTTGATGTTTAAGCCACCCAGTCCACGGTATTTTCTTTTTTTTTTTTAAATATTTTTTTTTCAACGTTTATTTATTTTTGGGACAGAGAGAGAGAGAGAGAGAGCATGAACGGGGGAGGGGCAGAGAGAGAGGGAGACACAGAATCGGAAACAGGCTCCAGGCTCTGAGCCATCAGCCCAGAGCCCGACGCGGGGCTCGAACTCACGGACCGCGAGATCGTGACCTGGCTGAAGTCGGACGCTTAACCGACTGCGCCACCCAGGCGCCCCCACGGTATTTTCTTACAGCAGCTCGAGCAGACCAAGATCTCTCGATTCTACCATCTGGGGGCAGTGACCCCTTTTTTGGAAGCCAATTGAAACAAAGAAACCTAGAACACTTGAATTTTACCCTAGGGAGGGTGGTGGTCACAGCGGCTGCAACACAGAGGTTTCTGAGGTGGTTGTGGCAACAGTTCTATTTGCAGTGTCCAGTGTCCAGCAATGGGGCTGTTGGAGGTGTGCATTGGGAGGGCTGTGTCCATTGATGCTGGGAATTTGTCTTCACAAGACCGACCAGTTCTGTGGTGGGATCTGTGGCCTCACTTTTGGCTGTATAGCCTCTACGCCTAATTTTCCAGACCTCCTGAAGATTCTGTGCCCTACATAATACATTTTAATACGTTCCTTTTTCTGCTTTAATTAGTCAGAGTTGGTTCCTATTGCTTCTATCTGAGAACTGTGATTGATCCATTTGCCTGTGACCTCGGAGTTTAGAGTATTGCGTTGGAGGTGACTTACATATAGGAAACATCTGGAATCTATATTTAGTGCATACATTTTGTCTAATACATTGTGCTTCTTACTAAAAATGCTACAGGAATAGGGAATAGGAAGAGCAAGTTAGTGTAAATAAAGTAAATAAATGCAAGAGGGGGAGGTTTGGGAAAAATTAAACAAGATGATGTTTATAAAGCACAGCACATTGTTGATAGTAAATGCACAGAAATGGATAACAGCAACAATCAGGGCTAAACCAATATAAATAGCTAGCACTTACTCAGCGCTTACTGTGAGCCAGACTCTGTTCTGGTGCTTTATTTTTAGGTGTCTATACGGCCAGTTTACCTGAAGGGAGCCCTGGGGTATTCTGGTCAGTGTAGCATTGATCTTGGATTTTTCATCTTTTAACAGTATTTTTATTGATAGCTGCATTAACATAAGTCAGAATAACTTTCTAGCATTGCTTTGCTAACCTATGACAGAATCAACCAATGATGATCCCATCTCGTTTTTTTCCAGCATCTTCCAGACACCACATAAGTAGCGCTTACTTTTCATGGTCTGCATTCAGAACGCTCACTGTTAAAATGAAGTGCTCCCAGGCAGGAGCACGTAGGGACAGCTGACTCTTTCCAGGCTGGGTGGAGTTAGGGGACAGGATACCATTTGTTGTTCCTACTGGCCGCTTGGTGACTAGGCAGACGTGCCAAGGCCTGGGAGAGAAGCTACTAGCCTACGGGGACTGGCGACAAATACGGTTAAGAAACTGTTTAAAATACGTGACTCTGTGCCAGGAATGAGTATTCTGCTTATATCGTTTTTCTAAATGTTCAGAAAATCGACATAAAGAAGTTCAAAAAAATGTTTTTTTGGCTTTAATGTGTACAGATATGTGTTATTTTATTTTCTTTGAAAAAATTTATTTCTGAAATCATTTTGAATAGCACTATTTTATAGATCCACCACTAAATAAAAAAAGGTTGTTGATCAGTAAATAAATATTTCAGAAATAACATGTATTTTACTTATTTTTAGTGCTCCTTTTCACTTTTGGAAGTATTTTATTTTAGACAATGTATTATAAGGTCACCTTATTTATTTTTATTTACTCAATTAATCCTCACAACAACCCTGTCAACCAGATTTTTCTTTTCAAATTTCTATTTACAGTTCAGGAGACTGAGGGCCGGTGATATATAAAATATGCCGCTTAAAACACTCAGGTAGTCAATAGCAAGCTAAGATTTCAAACTTGATAATTTGGCTTCAGAGTCTTTGCTCACAACCATTACTCAAAAGTAGGTTTCACATGGGGCACCTGGGTGGCTCAGTTAGTTAAGCAACTGACTGGCTCAGATCATGATCTCACGGTCCGGGAGTTAGAGCCCTGTGTCAGGCTCTGTGCTGACAGCTCAGAGCCTGGAGCCTGCTTCAGATTCTGTGTCTCCCACTCTCTCTGCCCCTCCCCTGCCCATATTCTGTCTCTCTCTCGCTCTCTCAAAAATAAATAAGCATTAAAAAAAAATTTTTTTAAAGTAGGTTTCATAGAAGATATAGGACTCTCGCCCAAAGACCTGTCCTCCCTGACCAGTGACTTACTAGCACATAACCCAGGGCAATTCACTTCCCCTCCCTGAGCTTCTGATTCTTTATAAATGGGGATGCTACTGCCTATCTCATAGAGTTGCTGGAAAGATTCAATGAATTAACATATCAGAAAGTGCTTTTGTAAGCTGAAGATACTGTATATATTTAACACCACCATATGTAGAATTTTCCCATAAATCTAAGGCACTGTTGTGTGGGCTGATGCCCCAAACTGAAATCAGGGATAGGCAATGACTCTTCATTGCTCCTGTTTCTATTTCCAGTTGAATAAATTGGAGGATAACTCTTCAGATGCTTGTAAAGAAACACACTGTATCCTTAAATATAGGGACCCTTATACTGGTAACAGGAAGCATAAGCATGTGTGGTTGAGTTGTCCTGAATCCATATAGAGTCATAGAGTCAAGGCAGCTGATGGATTTGAAATCTGGCCTATTCCTTTAGAGGTGTCTGCCAGCAAAGAACCATTCCTGACTTGTATCTCTGATATCTTAGACTCCTGCTGCCTAAAATCGAGGTGGAAACTGGAAAAAAAAATCCATGTCATTGTGGCTGGCTGATAGATTTTTTAATGATTCCATGAAGGGAAGATGATTTCCTGTCCTCATGGCCATTGCTTAGGTCTAACCACTATCCCTTGGACAACTATAGGAGCTCTAATTGCCTTGAATTTGAATTCCTCTGACCCATTTGCTTTATAGTGCTACATAGATTTTTCTGAAATGAAAACCTCATCGTTCCACTGTCCTGTTTGCAATCCTTCAGTGACTGCCCTTGTCCTTAGGATAAAGTTTAAAGTCCTTTGCATGGTCAGCTAAACACCTATGATTTTTTCATGCCCCACTCTCAATCCACATAGTTTGGATGGATTTGACTAAATTCCATGTAACTGAGTGGGCATCTGACCCAGGCCTGACCAGTAATACTATTAGAGATTAGTTGAGGGATGGGCATAAGATCTAAGCCAATGGGAGTTAGGTTGGGAGTTGAAAAGAGATTCCTTATGAGTCCTGTAACCAGCTATACTGGAAAAATAATTTACCTCTTGAACTCCCTAGTAACTGGCGTCACTGCATTCCAAATTTTGTTATTTAAGCTATTTGAATTGTTTTTCCTAAGACCTAAAACCAAAAGATTCTTGACTCACACACTAATATACAGAGTTATTCATGCTCTGGCAAGGCTTACCTCTATCTCCTTGTTTTCCTGATATACTATGTTGAGTTTCCTAATGCACCATGCTGCTTTCTGCCTTTGGGCCTTTGCACAGCCTGTTCTCTCTACCTAGAAGACCCTTTACTGTCCTGCTCTTCTTCTTCATCCTCCAAACTTATCTATTCACCCTTCAAAATATCACTTGAGAAGGATGTCTACCAGAAGACTTCCCTGGAACCTCGGTGTGATCGAGTTTCCCCTTCCTGTGTTTGCTTTCTAAGAACACTTACCACTCCACAATGTAACCACTAGTCTATTTCTCTGTCTTCCCTTTTATATTATAAGTTCCTTGGGAAAAATGGCTGTATCTTATTTTACTGTGCATCTCTACCCTTTAGGAGACAATGTTATGAAGCTCAATAGATGCTTGTTGAATGGAGATATAGTTCATACTCGGCTAGAATTTTCTCTAGTCCAGATAATTTTTGGCACACTAAAGAAACTTATCTGACTTAACAAGAGTTCTATATCCTTTCAAGTTGGATTCTATTTAGACTAAATTACTATTTACAGCAAATGTCACTTCATACTCTAATATATTAAAATTATTCCCTCTCCAAGAGAGAGACAGTCTTCTTTTTTTTTTTTTTTAATTTTTTTTTCAACGTTTTTTATTTTATTTTTGGGACAGAGAGAGACAGAGCATGAACGGGGGAGGGGCAGAGAGAGAGGGAGACACAGAATCGGAAGCAGGCTCCAGGCTCTGATCCATCAGCCCAGAGCCTGACGCGGGGCTCGAACTCACGGACCGCGAGATCGTGACCTGGCTGAAGTCGGACGCTTAACCGACTGCGCCACCCAGGCGCCCCGAGAGAGACAGTCTTCTGCTCAGTGAGACTTGGAGTGGGAGTCTCCTTTAACATCCAAACAAGCCTAGGCTAGGCAGGACTCAGAATGAGTTGCTGGCAAGAAATCTCAGAATGGACCCTGACCAGTGACTTGTGAGCGATTGGATGTGATGAGCTCAGGAAGATGGTGTTGTAACTGTCAAAGTACTTCTAAAGAGTTACTCACCTTCCACTCATTTCTCAGTTCACCCTTCCTGGCTCCTGCCACTTCCACAGAAACAGCTCTTGCTCAAGCTCTTGCTCAGTACACGATTGTCACAAATCCATTGACAAATTTTGGTCCTTGTTTGACTTGAATTCTCATCAGCATTTCAATGCGCACCATGCTGCCTATCTCAAACACTGGCTTCTCTGCTTCTGTGACTCCAGCTTTACACTTATCTTTCCAGGTGCCTTGTTTCAGTCTCTCTTTCAGGCTCATCTTCCTCCCCACAGACAACTGGACCCTTAAGCTTCAGTCCTGGCTTTCCTCTGCTGACATTCTCCATTCTCTTCCTACATGATCTCATCCACATCCAAGGCTTCAATTTTCCCCACCATGTACATGATTCACAAATTTGTATCCCTAGCCTAGCTTTTCACTTACGCATCAGACTTGTATGTATAATTGTCCCCGAACAGCTCCACTTAGAGGACACTTCACACTCAACATATATAAAACCAAACTCTAGATCTTTGGTCTCAAATGTAGTGCTCAATCTGTGTTTCCAGTCTCAATAGAGGAGCAACATCTTATATCCATTTACTCAAGTTAGAAACCCAGGTGTCATCTGTGGTATCTTGTTTCTCCTTTTATTCAATCCATCTCTAAGGCCAGGTGAATTTATGGAAACACCTTTTGAATACTTTCACCTATCCATATTTACCACCACTGCCAAATCAAAGTTTCTGCTCCATTACAATAATCTCCTGAATGATTTTCCACCTTATACTCTTTCCCTCCTTCAATATATTTTCAAGCCTGTAATGATAATCATCTTTTTAAAACATACATTTGTTTTGTGTCACCACACTGTTTAAAAACCTTAATGGTATCCCACTGCTCTTGGACAAAGATAAATTCCTTCTCTTGACCTTCAAGGCCCTACATGGTCTAGTCTCCACTTATATTTCCTGCCTCATCTTTTACCTGTATCTTTGGTTTCTTTAGCATTGTCTTGTTCGGGTCACACTGGCCCTCATTCAACCCTTCCTTTTGCCATACTCCCTCCCAGTATTTTTACATGTTCCTTTCATTCCCTTCTTGATCTGGTTAAGTCCTACTCATTCTTTAGATCTTAGTCCAATGGTCATTTCTTCAGAAGAACCTTCCATGACATTCCACTTCAGGTCTCCTGTGTGCTCTCAGCCTGCTGAAGACCTCTCCTTCATAGCACTAACCAAAGTTTTAGCTATGCATTCATTTGTATAATTATTAGGTTTATAGTCTGTCACTATTACTAGACTGTTTGCCTCATGAGGGTATGGCATTCTGATTTTGCTTACCTGTCCCCCCCCCCCCATTAGTTAGGTAATGCTACATAATAAACCACTCTAAAATTTCACTGTCATATGAGGAGATGGTCAATATTTTTAGCCATTAGGGAGACAAAAATCAAGATCATAATGAAGTACCACTTCATACCCATTAGCATGGCTATGATAATAATAATAAAAAGGAAAACAGGTGTTGGCAAGCATGTGGAAAAACTGGAATGTTTGTACATTGTTTGTGGGAATGTAAAGCAGTTCAGCTGCTGTGAGGAGCAGTCTGATGTCTCCTCAAAAAGTTAAGCATAGAATATAGATGATCTTACAATTCCACTCCTAGGAATATACCCCAAGTAACAGGAACAGGTACTCAAACAAGTGTATGGACATGCACATTCAAAGGTGGAAACATCCCATATGTCCAACAGCTGGATAATGGGTAAAAAAAAAAATTGTGGTATATACATACAATGGAGTAATATTCAGCCACAAGGAAGAATGAAGTATGGATATGGGCTACAATGTGGATGAGCCCCCAAAATACTATGCTAGGTATAAAATGGCACATACTGTATGATCCCATTTATGTGAAATACCCAGGAGAGGTAAATCCATAGAGATGGAATGCAGATTAGCGATTGCCAGGGGCTGCAAGGAGGGGAAAAATGGGGGAGAAAATGCTCAATGGATGCAGAGTTTCCTTTTGGGTGGCAAAAATGCTTTGGAACTAGATACAGGTGATAGAACATTGTGAATGTTCTAAATACTACTGAATTGTTCATTTTAAAACAGTTACTTTTGAATTATGTAAATTTCACCTCGATAAATTATTTAAAGGAACAACATTTATCATTTATGATTTCACAAGAATCTCCAAGATTGGCCAGACTCAGTTCTGGTGTTCTGGGTGAAGCTCATTGATCTCAGATGGGCTTATTCTTATGTTTTCAGTTAGCTCTAGGGTTGATCGGGGGTTGGACGATCTAGAATAAATTTGGCTTGGATGACTTGGCTGTGTGCATTCTGTATCTCAAGGCAAAGACAAGGGTGAGGGGGATAAGACCTCTTGAGACTAAGTTCAGACTTAGCATACTCATTTCCTCTGTATTCAGTTGGCCAAAGCAAATTTCAAGACTAGATCAGATTCAAGGGGTGGAGAAATAAACTTTACCCCTTTGTAGAGAGACTAAAAAGTCAAATTACAAAGGGTTTGGATATAGGGGGAGCGGAGAATTGGGGCTCTTTTGCAAATGATACACTATAGTTTTTACCCTCATGCCTGGCATGTGGTGAGCACTCAACAAATATTTGTTCAGTTAAAAAACAAGCCATTAAATTTAGGCCCGAAGGGAGGCTGGGTTCTCAATTCAACATTTGAAATTATGAGCTCTTGTGGACTGAAAGAGAAAGAAAACCAGGATTCTTGGGATATTTGAGAACTTTCTAGATGATTTTAACTTTCCCAGTGATAAATCAGAAGCCTTTTCATCACTTGTAAGGAGGGTGGGAAGGCCCTTCATCTTCATCGTCTCTGGTCCAGTTTTACCCTTCTTTTACCCCTCGTTTTGGTCAGGGTTCAGAGGACTGTCTCATGTTAGAATTCTGAGGTAACACAAGTTTAGTAGTTATATAAGCCAGTGGCGTGCCAGAAAAATGGCTGTCTTCAGAAAAAGAAAAAAGGCTGATTTGTGCTGCTTTCCCTTCCACCAGGGCCAATTTCAAGCTGCCAGCTCAAAGTCACTGAATGCAGAGTTGGGAACAGGTACACTCAGGTGGCTCCCAAGGGTCAGTGGGAGGCAGCTCCAGTATAGCTCTCGTGCATCTCTGTCGCTCAGGGCTCAGCAACACCTTGCCGGCTTTACCTCCAGCTCTTCTGGAACTGTCAGAGTCAATGATCCACTGTGGTTTGTTGCCCTGCCATTTAAGTGGTTCCTTTCATTCATTCACTTAACAGGAAATTTTTGAGCAACTCCTATGTACTATTTTTTTAAAATTTAAATTCAAGTTAGTTAACATACAGTGTAGTCTTGGTGTTAGGAGTAGAATCCAGTGATTCATCTCCTACATATGACATCCAGTGCTCATCCTGAAAAAGAGCCCTTCTTAATGCCCATCACCTACTTAATCCTATAAACTATTATGTTAGACTCTGGGGATAAAATGACGAACAACACAAACATGGTTTTCACCTTCCTAGAGCTCCCATTCCCCCTAAGAGAAATAATACTTCCAGGTCTTTTCAAGGGACTTTTATACCTCTGACATTTTGCTCAGAGATGCCCTGAGAGGGTGTTAGTGTGTTACATCTCTGCCTAGAGGAAAAAGATCCCAAATTTCTCTTTACTCACACACAATTGTCATTTAGAGCTGTCTTTCTGGACTACTTCTTTCTAGGCTGGAACCAAATATTCAATTATAGCTCAACTATATAATTCAATTTTGATAACATTGCTTCATCACAATCTGAAAACTGAGAGGTTATTTTAGAACCAAAGAGAACCAGAAGAAACCAGAATGCATTTAATGGTTACTGTATCACATAATATTCAACATAATGTAATCAATACATAGCACTCTGTATAAATAAACCATTTAGATTCTCACACATCTGAAGGAGAAAGAGGGCACCATTCCCAGAAGTTCTTTCCTTTTGTTAAACCATAGTTCACACCTTTGGGGAATCAAATATTCATTTAAAGCCAAATACCAAGGCTTGTGTTATCTTTTTTTTCTTCCTTTTCAGATGTACATAGTTCTCTTTTGGTATACCATTAACCATGAACATCTGTTTTTCATTTTACTATGTTACTGACATAGTGTCTTATTTTTCTTCTAAGGCAGGGGAGGGTTGGGTTGGTGGGGATAATCAATATATAAAATATAACAGCTATTGCAATATGTGTATATATTTTTAGATGATTGACTGAAATTCCTAACACAGATTATGCCTTAGTGAACAAAAGAAAAATTTGTGATTTATTTAGTGTCTAGGACCCAAGCATAAAGCTTAGTACAATCAGTCATCTATAACACTCGTGGCTTTAATATTAATTGCACTTAGAAAAGCAGCGGGATAGCAATCTTTGGATGAGACAGAGCAGCCAGGAAGTGTATTTTCAGAATACAAAGCTGCTGGTTACCCTTGATGCATGTCGGGAGATGGAGCTGAGAAATAGGAACTCATCTCAGGAAAAGAATGCACTTCATCCACCAGCCAAAGTCACAAAGTCAGGAATCCTGGAAAAGAGGAAAAAGAGACTACCGCTGGGGCAATTTGGTTTAACAGACTGTTATTTCCTCATGCAAAATACATTGCCTTCCTGCCAATTCTCATGAGTATTTAAAGAAAAATAACCACTTGCACAATTACTTTGGGCACCAATATCATTGTGGGCTGTGAATGATGGGTTGTAGCAAAGTCCTGTGGAGGGCCCCCCCCCCCCCCAGAGATGCAGAGTAGAAAGACCTGCTGAATTTCATCAGATCTGGTGTGTGTCTTCAAACCAGCCTGGTGGCCAGAGGATGAAGAGGATTATGGAGAAGTGATTGAATGTTTCTATTTGACCTGTAACTGAAGGTTGGAAATTTCAACGTTAACTCGTAGTATCAGAATGAATTTGTCTTTGCTCTTTGTTTCCATGCCACAGATTCCACATTTAGTGGAGCATACCTTCCATCCAAACTGAACTGAGGTCCCTCGAGAGTAGAGACCATCCTGGTTCATCTTAATATTCTCTCTGTTCTTGATAAGTATGGGGTGAATATCTGTTCAATGAAGGTCAGAGGGAATTAAGTTATTTCACAAACTGCAGCCTCCCCAGTTGATCACACATTTTCTGTTGCATTAATGGAGACTTGGTGGATCTACTCTCTTGGCCACCCCTGGTACAGTCGTGCCTCCTAGGTCTTGGTCTCTCTTTCTGTATGGGAATAATCACACCTTATCTATTTGACAGGGGGTTCTGTGACATCAAACGTGTAGAATTCTGAAGATTCGGCAAAGGACTTCCAGCACTTGTCTTAATCTCCCCTCGAGCTGAAGCCGCTACGTCATTTCTATCCAGTGGTCATTTGGCTTCTACTTAGAGGCTGTTATTGACTCCAGTAGCTAAGATGTTTCAAAGCCATATAAGTAGGTCTGCAAACAATATAGTTTTCTTTGTTTCTCAACAACTGGACAGGACTGTCTCTCTTTTGTTGCCATTGTACCTAGTGACAGAAAAGTTAATCTGGTCAATTCCAGGCTTCTTAATTATTTCAGGTTGTAAACTCAGCATTTCAGTCAAATCCATCTCTCTGGTGGCAGGTTTTAATGCCATGCATGTTTACATAGTATCAGGGCATCTGAGAGACATCTGGTCCTGGAGAATGTAGTATGTTGGCACTCACTGCAATACACAATCCTGCCTGGTTCCTGGGCACAGAGTCTTCTCATACTGGGAACGACTACACCATCTGAGTCCCCATTTATCTCAAATTATTGACCTGGACTAGCCATTCTCAAACAGGAACCATTGGTCTCAGAAGTCATTTATACACTTAAAAGTTATTGAAGGCCCAATAGTTTTGTTTCTGTGGATTATGCCTATCAATATTTATCATATTGGTTACTGGGATGAGCACTGGGTGTTGTATGGAGACCAATTTGACAATAAATTTCATATTAAAAAAAAAGCAACTACTACATAAAAATTAGAGGTAAATATAGGGAGAAGAGAATACTTTCAATAAAGGCATACATAACTTCAAAAAATAAAAAATAAACAACACTGGGAGTGTATGGTGAGGAAGAATACAAAGACAACTAAGATTAGTTTGGTGTCTCCACCTTGATTTGGGTTAAGGCACCAGCAATTCACTCACTACTGCTTTTTCATCATTAGTGCAAATGTCAACACAGTAAAAAGGCAAACAATACCTTGGTATTATTATGAAAATAGTTTTAACCTCATGGATGCCCAGAAAGGGCCTCAGTGACCTCCAGGAATCTGTGGGCCACAGCTTGACACACAGTCTCTGAATATAGAGTTTCTTCACTTTAACTGTAAGGCTCCTATGGTTTTTCCAGCCCTCACTGAGCTGTGTTCAAACAGTTGGCCTTAAAGGAAGGCATTCGTTTGTTCCCCATGTTTTGAGGGGTCACTAGGAATCTGTAAGGCTGCCCCAGGCCCTTCGTGGTGCTGTTGCAGTGCAGGGGGTCCGTGATGGTAAGTGATCAAAAGGCAGTTTTATCTGCTCAGATCCCCAGCTTTGTATTCGAGTGGGGTTTTTTTAAAAAATAATTTTCAATTTTTGAACATCAATTTCAGAGCTTGGTGGGCACAGTGTACCCTCTCAGGGACACTCATCAATATTCTTTTAACATTGAACCCAGGTCTGCCTCTTCTTATATTCACACATTGGTTGTAAATCCCATCTTTTGGACTTACAAAGAACAATTCTATTCTCTTTTCTACATGATAATCCTTTAGATTTTTTCAAAAAGGGTATCAAAACCTCCCTGTCATTTCTATTCTCTAACAGTGATGTAATGGAAATGACCTGGGTATAAGATAAGCCTGGGTATAAGAGTTTTCACTGTCACTTATGAAGTGTGACCTTGGGCAAGTCATGTCATTTCTTTGATTTCAGGTTCATTATCTGTAAAATGGGAATAATAATTCAAACTTTATAAAGTGTTATGGTGATTTAAATGAGGTAAGTGTATAAGGACTCAAATTCAGTGCTGGTCCATGGTAGGCATGCAATTAATGTTACGTTTCTTCCCTTCTTGGGAATGTAATAATTGAAATAAAATATAAATGTGATTTGAAAATGTAATAATATTAAGGTATTCTTAGTCATAATGGCACATGATGCCAGTAATCTTACTAAGAATCATTGCTATCCTCCCATCTTGGTTTTTAAAATCTATGTATTTGATCCTGTGGACTACCAATTGTGGCTGCAGAATGGTGAACTTTTGTGATATCTATAATAATAACTGTCAGTTTGGGGCTCTTTTTTTTCTCTTTTGAATGAGAGAATAAGGAGTTGGAAAAATAAATGTTCAAGGATCTGACATTGAAAATTCAATATCTACTCATAAAGTAGAGGTTTCCATAAGCAAAAGCAAGATGGATGCCTCATATTTCACAGAGGAAATTTAAGTTAAGGGGCAGATGTGGGAAAAAAATCCCTTATTGTATTACCAAAAAGAATAAAATGGATCCAATGGCTTTTTATTTTTCTAACAAGCAATGGACCAGTGACATGAAAGTATAGAACAATGATCTAATTATTGAGCTCTTGTAAACTTAAAGTTCATAAAAATGAAGTTGAGAGATGTGGAATATCACATGAAGTCCTAGGAGATGTAAAGATCATTAATCTCTTCCAGGGCCAGTCTATGCACTAATAGGGTGGTAATTGGCAAAGACCTATTTATAGCTTTATGAATTCCAGGATGCCTCATTTATCTGGAATTATGTTTCACAAGAATAAAAAAAATTCTGATAATTAAATTACACCCCTCCTGGAAGTAAAATTGTTTTTTTTTTTTTAATCTTAAAACAGTGGTTTAAATCCCAGTGTTCATGAATCAGTTCTAGGGACTGAACAACCTAAAATTATGTGGAAGATTTTGTGGTGTTTCCTCACATGCATTTTCTTCCAAAGAGAGAATCCATATTTTTTACAGGTGTTTCAAAATGGACTATACTCCAAAAACCCTAAGAACTACTATTTAAGCAATTTTCAAAGTAAATTTTTTTTGGAATTGATTGAACTCCTCTATTTTATTTATTTCCTATTGGGAAAATGACACACTTAGGGATTTTATCTTCCTATTAATTTGTCCTAGCTTCCTATGATTTTGAAACCTTGTGTTACCTTTTTATGGTATTTCTGTCTCCTCCTTCTGTGATGCAGTTACCTTTTACCTTGTTACCAGCAAGTTTACATCTAGCAATTTCGCCTTGCCTACTGTAAAGTAGCTGGGAAATGAGATAACAGGGCCTGTTAGGATAATAGTAAATAGGCTTTTACTGGGACTCTGTCCTATGAATAAGCGTGAAGGTGTCAGTGAACAGATAGGGCCAGGGGATTGAGCACAGAAATGTGATGTCTCTCACTGCGTAGGCTTGCACCTGGCATATTCTGACACCCACCTTCCTCTGGCCATAGCAAATCACATGGTCAAGGAAAACCACCAGGAAGGGAAGTAAGGATGTTTCTCCCAAAGACAGCAAGTAAATATTTGCTGAACAATTACTTCATTGACCACTGTCTGCTTCTTCGCATAACTGAATTCATATTTTTTAAAAAGAAAAATAACTGTGGATCACCTGGCTATGACTTTTTAAAAGGCAGATTAAACATTCTTGTAAGATTCAGAAACTTCCAGAAGCAACAATTCTTTGTTGTTGTTCATCCTGAGTGTAGGTAATGGACCAAAACAAAACAAAAGAAAGCAAAAAGAAAAAAAACAACACCCAAAATACAAAAAAACCAAAAAAACAAAAAACAAACAAAAAACAACAAAAGAACAAAAAGGCAAAAAACAAAAACCAAAAAAGAAAACAAAGAAAAACCAACTACTCAGTTTAATAACCGAAGGAAAAAATATTGCCAATATTCCCTCAGCCGTGAAATTTCAAATCCAATTCTGAATCACAATTTATGGATATTGTTGTTTGAGCAGCTCTTTGAGCTCCCATGATACAATAATCCCACAAGGGGCAGTTTGTTTGTTGTTTCAGATAATGCCATCTGCTCTTAGCAATGTCTATCTGAAGCCCCCTTCTTTTGCATTATGACAATGTCTTTGTGTAAGTAGAGAAATTTCACCTTCATAACTTATTCACGACTGGGGAAAAGGGTGCAGCCTCAGTGAGACTCCCTGAAGAGAGGCATTACCAATACTTCTCACTTGCTTAGGGACAGCTCCCATTCATTCTTCCCCCAAATTAACAAGAGTAGCTTTTCTTAATTTAGAACATCTGACTGACCTTAACAGAGAAATGCTGACATTTGTGTGCACCTCCTGGCTTTTTAGCCTTCCTTGATGTAATTTTCTCTCTTAAGTAAGGACAGTATGGCCTATGCCTTTAAGATTTAGTAAACAACAAGCCAAAGCAGGATGTAGAACAATCTTGATGAGAAAGAGCACAGGGCTTGGCCTCAACTGGTTAGGGTTTGAATTCTGATGGCTATTAATGAGCTGTGTATCCTTGGGAAAGTGACCCAACTTCTCTGAGCCAAGTCTCATTAACTCTAAAGACAGTATACTGATACCTCTGCCATAGCGTTGTTGTGAGTTTCACCCAAATTAGCCCTCACCACATACAAAATGGAGGATATTCATCAGTGTACATGAGTAGAAGAAACTAAAAGAACTTTGATTCTAAAGAGCTTAAAATCCATGGAAGAATCACCAAAATAAAATGAAGAACACCCTTTGATTCTAATCTTGGATGGCATCTGTACAAAATTAGACAGCAGAAGAGCAAAGCAGAGTGTTTCCAAACACCCAGATGTTATAACAATTGTTCACAGTCACTGATTTTTTTAATCTTTAAGTCTTAAAAGTTTCAAAAAGGTTAGTTCAGGCAACATAGTATCGTTTCTACTGATGTTAGATAGATGGGAGTACTGGGAGAGGGAGAAACAATAACAAAGAAGGTCAAATTGGCTACTTTTTTAAAGTTTCTCAACACTAGCTTTTAATGGAGAGTCTATGTTTAACCTTGTCATGAAAACTATTTCATCTCTGTACAGCAATGTAGAAATAATCTGTAAACAGAACATTAACCGTATTCTTGTTTAGCATTCAAAGTAACTTTTGTCTTAACTGGATAATTTTGTAGTAACGAGTTAAGGCTTGTAAGGCACTATGTAGAATGCTTCATCTGAATTATTTCCAAGACCTGCATGAGGACAAATGTTAGACTTCAATTAAAAATAGAGGTGGGGCGCCTGGGTGGCTCAGTCAGTTAAGTGTCCGACTTTTGACTTTGGCTCAGGTCATGATCTCATGGCTCGGTTTGTGAGTTCAAGCCCTGAATCCAGCTCTGTGCTGACAGCTCAGAGCCTGGAGACTGCTTCGGATTCTGTGTCTCCCTTTCTCTCTGCCCCTCCCCTGCTCGTGCTCTGTCTCTCTGTCTCTCAAAAATAAATAAACATTGAAAAATTAAAAAAAAAATAGAGGCATTGATCACTAAAGTATTTAGAATATGGATACAGTCACCTTCTAAAGGCAAAAATCATTTACTTTACGTAGCTACCCTCGATAGGAAAGAATACCATGAGATAGCCAAATGAAATAAGTAGAAATGGAAATACACATACAGCTCACTGTCAAAACAACAAGGAAAGGGCACTGGTCATCATCTTTCACTTTGTTTCATGAAGATGTTTTTGTTTATATTTCAGAATGTTTTATTTATATTATGTTTTTGTATTTATCTTGTATGTATATTTTAAAATCAGAGACATCTTGAAATATCAAAGAAAACTTTACAGAACACCGAGACGTACCAAAAATAGGCTGGGGGAGTTGAAAGGAAAGCAACATCTGATTGATGGTTAAATTACACAACGCTGTCACATCCCTGGCAACTGAAGGACATTTCTCCTTTGTGTCAAGAAACCTCTGCAGTGTTTGCAACAATAAATTTGTAGGCTGAATGTGTAGCTGAAAATTTTCACTAGGGGGCAGCCTCTCACCAAAATGTGAGAGGATACTTTCTGCATCATCTGATTTCAATAAGAAACTGGCCCAGGGAGGTGCACATTCTCGGCACAGCTTCTAAAGGAAAATTTATGCATCTATAAAATGTTGAATCAGCATGGTCACTAAGTGGTGAATAAAGGAAGGAAAAAGTCTTGCATAACATTAAAAGCCCAGCATAAATAGATGGTCAGCCATACGAATGTTGTGTGCTTTGAACACAAAACCTTTGCAGTGTGTATGCTGGGCTCTGAAACACTGCTCTGTCGAGATTTTTTTTTAAGAGAGTCATAGTTTAGCCTCTTTTATAGACACACACACACGGACACACACACACATGCTGAATTAAAAGCCACTGTGCAAGTAAACATTGTATAGTTGGGAAGGGATTCAAACAAATAAGAATTAATTCCTTAGGTTCTTAAACCCTAGGTTCAAAGTGAGCAGAACGCTGTGCTGGGCTCTTCCTCCTCTGCTCTGTGACTTTTGTATGACCCTATCTATCCACCTATTGTTTTTCCTTTTTGCCACTCTTTCTCTTGCGTTTTATATTCCTCAAGTGATCTCACCTAACAAAATCAACAGCCCCAGACTCGAGGAGAGTCGTGACTGTGTTTTTTTAACCGGGCTCTGAATGGTCTCAAAGCATTAGGCAGAGGCAAGACTTGAAATATGATACTACCCAGTTCTCCTGCCAGCAGGCAGGGCTGTCGGGTCCTATTGTGTCTGTGATTGTAACCGAGAGCTCCAACATCCCGGAGCAACTGGTGTGACCTTGTGTGGTCTGGGAACCCGGGTAGAGCCGAGCGAGCAAGCGAGCCAGCGAGCGTGGCTGGGTGTACTGTCACCTGGGACTCATCTGCAGTGCAAGGTGGCAGTAGGATGCCGGTGGAAACTTGGGGGGAGGGCTAGTCCCAGCAGCCTGTCGCGTAAATCGAGCTTTAAAAGAGGAAAGAAAAGAAATCCATTAGACTGGAGAGGCGCATCCACGGAAACTCAGGCCCTCCTGATCACTAATTCCTCAGTAAGGCAGAGTCCAGAACTTGTGATAGTAGAGAGCCTGATGGGTGTGGGCTCTCTGGGCAGGCTGGAACTTGAATCCTGGCTCTCTCTACTGCTGGTTGGCTGGCTTTGGAAAGGCTACTAAGCTTTTTTGGGCCTCAGGTTCCTCTTCTCTAAAACGAGTGCTTTGAATAGTACCTGGCACATAACGAGTTCAATTAAAGTTAGCTATTATTATTATTATTATTATTATTATTATTATTACTACTACTGCTTTTGCTATTATTGTTATTAAGGATGTGGAAATGAGGGGAAAGGAGTTCATGGGAAGTCTCAGTTTCCTCATCTGTAAAATGAAGGTAATAGTAGAACCCACTTTAGCTATAGAGGTGTTGTAAGATATAAATGAGCTTCTCTATGCGAAGTGCTTAGAATAAATTTGGCAAATAGTAAATGCTCGATAAATTATTGTTATTAGGAACATAAATAGCGATAATGCTACTTTCCACTGTAAGGAGCTGAAGAGTTGTTGTGAGAAATGAATATGTGTTCACTGCATCATAATCACCCAGGATGCTCAATAAATGTCGATTCATTTTATTAGCTTGAGAATTCTGTTGCTTAGGTTGCTTTGTATGCATGCATGTATTGACTCCATGGGGAAACTAATTTCAACAATGGGGACCTAGGGTTTACATATAATCAGTTCCATAAAGCAGTGGGTTGACTATTTTATGTCTTGGAGCTCCTTTGATAATCTGAAGATATCTATGGAATCTTACCCCAGAAAAAAACATACCCTTGCATACAATTCTGCGTATATGTTCAGGGGTTTTTGTCTTGAAGTCCATCCAGGGGTTTTGTAGAAATCCAAGGGCCTTGGGGCTAGTAATTCCTGCAACATAGAAAACAACGTAACTAGCAGGGAGGATTCTTTTTTTTTTTTTTTTTTTTTTTTTTTGAGAAACAGAGAGAGGGGGCAAGTGAACAAGGGGCAGAGGGAGAGAGAGAATCCCAGGAAGGGCAGAGGGAGAGAGAGAGAGAGAAAGGGAGAGAAGTGGGGTTCACCCGAAGCAGGGCTCATGTTTTACCCAAAGCAGGGCTCATGTTTTACCCAATGTGGGGCTCATGCTCACCAGATGTGGGACTCAAAATCATGAACCGTGAGATCATGATTTGAGCCAAAGTCAGATGCTTACCAACTGAGCCACCCAGGCGCCCCGAACCGGGATGATTCTTAATATAGATTTAATTGGTAAGAATAAGGTTAGGAAGATGCCAAAAAAAATAAGCAAAGCCCTTTAACACAGGTTATCAAACTGTTGGTGGTAGAGGCATAACAACCTGAGATACTTATTAAAATTAAGATTCTTGAGCTATTCTACCAGTTTAGTAGGTCTTAGAGGTTAGTACAGTCCAGAAAACTTAATTTTAACATGTACCTAGTTGATTTTGATGTAAGAGACCCTTAAAATATGCTTTGAAAACTATTTCCGTAGGTCCGGAGGAACTTGCATTGGATTGTGAGTAAGGTAGAATTAGTTTTTTAAAAAGATAGAAATCATGTCCATCTTAAAGCTCCATAAGCCATTTCTGTAAACTGATCATCCCAGACAGCTTAGTTCCTCCTGAAGAAAAGGAGTAAAATTGCAGCTCTGGAAGGATCTGGTAGGACAGTTGGGATTTGCCTGAGAGACAGGTTATACTACCAAACAGCTAGATGGGAAGCATTTTGATCATCTCAAGCTCATTCTTGTTACTGACATGGTTGTCTACCTTAGCTCCAAAGGAGTCAACCCCTACTCCAAACAGTCAACCTGTTTGGACATGAACTTATTTCTCCCCAACCATATTAATCTGATTATGATTGCTTTTCCCAGCCAGGTAGTAGTCTTAAGATCAGGAACGATATTTGATTTTTTTTTTTAAGTTTATTTATTTATTTTTGAGAGAAAGAGAGGGAAAGAGAGAGAATCCCAAATAGGCTCCACAGTCAGCATGAGCCTGATGTGGGGCTCAAACTCATGAACCATGAGATCAGGACCTGAGCCAAAATCAAGAGTCAGAGGCTTAACCGACTAAGCCACCCAGGGGCCCCTCCATCCCTGCCCCCCCCCCCCCATATTTGATTATCTGTATTCCTGTAAGCCTCTATGCAGGTATCTGGTAGAGTGCTTGGTAGATACAGTTTTATAGGTTCAATAACTGCTTAATTAGCTTAAATATAATGTGCTCAAAAGGCAATGATATGGACTCCAGTGGTCTTCATGACTAATTAACATGCTTCTAGCCATGACAATGTAGAAGGGCTTTGTGGTAAAGTGAATTCAAATTCATTTTGATCAGCTCTTCTCCTAAACATACAGTACAGAGGGTCAAAATAAACTTCTTTAGGCTGCATTCCTGTTTGGCCATTCTAATAATGCTGGGGAACATTCTCTTCATATGGACCTAGCTTTAGTGGGCTTACTTTGCCTGGTGTGCTTGGGCTTCTTAGATGTCCCCAAGGGCAGGGGTGTTGCTCTTTCTTCCTTCCCTCTTGTTATGCTAACGAGTTTAATGGCAAATTCTAGACAGAACAAAGGATAAGTTAATATTGTCTTCTGACCCTCTGAGGTGGGTGGGGGACATTAGCCTCCACGAATGCCGTAGAAACCCAGAAAATACCTGCTGACTGAAAGCCATCAGACTCTAAAAAACCAGGTTTTCAGGGACCCACCGCTGAGAATAACTATTCATCTCAATAACACCAGGGTCTGTGTCTCTGAATATGGCTGACGTTGTAGATATTATTTATATCCGAAACAGTTGTTTTAATACAATGAGAAGGGTATTTATACGAAGCAATTCTCAGGCATATAGTACTGGGCCATGTTTGGGATTCCTGTAAGCATCCTTACTTTTGAGCCTCAAATTAAATTCTTCGCTCCTACCTGAATGCAATTGCCGAAGGACTTAAATTTTTTGTTGTTGTTGGTGGTGGTGGTGATTTTTAAAATGGGCTTTAGAATGTCTGGAGTCTTAAGAACATTGCACAGAAATGTAGGCATATAGAAACCCAAAGTTACATAATATTTTAGGCAAATATATGGTAACATAAGGAAAGCTTAAAAATGAACATTGGTGCTACCCGACAATGCACATTCTGTGTTCCATTAAACCGCAAACATCTGAAAAACAATTTTTGGCATTCATCATCTTTAACTCCCAGAAGAGTCTGCCTTTCTAGAGAAAAGCACTTGGAAGTATCACTTAAAGTGACAGACAACACCATCCTTATGCCTGAGGGATCTACTCTAAGCATCCAGCACCTGGAAAGGGAGGGGTGCAAGTAATGATGAAACTCAATCCATTTTGAAAAATGGTCAGAGAACAAGTGAGCTGCTTTTCTGTCAAGAATTAAAGAATCTTTTTGAAAATGTGGTTCTGCATCAGTAATAATCCCAAGGGAATCCAAAGTGTTTTTAAACAAAAGAACACAAGTAAAATCTGACACAGATAACACATGGCCACAAGAGCCTTCCTAGATATTCACTCTCTCTCTCTTTTTTTTTTTTTTTTAATTGACACTGAGGAACCAGTAAGGATGCTTACAGCAGGTTTACTGAAGTGAAAGGAAGTGAGCCATGGTTGTGCATGAAGAGGTCAGTTGTGGCAGTAAGGAGAGGTGCAGCTTCAGACATTTGTCCCTGGTGGGGTCAGATTGTCGGTGTTCAAAACAGTTGCCAGGAGGAGGAACTATCTATTGTTCTACCAAAGCTTGTGATCTTTCTGAAATGGGCAAAAATCAATGGGCTTATACACATGTTTTTCCAGTTGCGGGCAGGCGACTATTCTATCAGTCAGGCTTTCTCCAGGAAACAGAAGGCAGCACCACCAGGAAAAGGATTACAAGTCTGGGGAGAGCTAGGGCGTGGAAGAGGAGCTGTCATGGAGCCCCTAAGGCAGGGGAAATAGACTGCAGTCTCTCTCTGCTCTGTGATCTTGGCTGGTGATTCCCAGAGGGCAATGATGCATCAATCCTGGGCAGCCTCCTAGGACAGAGAGCAAGACACAGAAGGGTAGGAAATGGATAAGGAGTGGCAAGGAAAAAACTAAGCCATGCAACCTGGCTTCCAGGCACAACAGAACATGCTAGAAGAGCGCAGTGTATATATGCTATCATAAACCCAAACTTGTAACAAATCAGATATTTATTTCCTCCCTTCTCTATCCATCCTCATAATACATCTTCACCAGAAAGTCTGCTGAAAAATCTTAAAGCATGCAGGGTAGTATTTATTTTGTGTAGTTGTCTTATCTTTCTTCTACCACCGTGGGTAGAGCAGAGCATACGTGAACTTATATTTAGATGTCTTGGTCTACTTTTTGGTCTTTGATATAAATTCACTGGTAGCCAAGACTGTAAGGTCGTACATTCTGGCTTTTGTTAGGCAACCTGCATGTTCCCCATGACCACAATTAATGATGCTGTTAAGATCTTGCAGCCAAAACTTAGTTCCCTATGTTAGTATCTCAAAGAGGATTATAATCTGGGACCTTGTGTAAGGAAATAACACCTGAGATTTCAAGGCTATGGTGGAGGTAGATAGCTGGCTGGTGAGAGGGGGAATGGGAGATTCACTAACTGTTCAAAAAACATTTATGAGCCTCTGCTCAATGCTGGACAGTTTGCTGAGTTCAAGGAACACAAAGCTATAAGACATGGGAAACAGGCAAGTATGCCAAGATTTTGCAATTCAATGTGGTAAGTGCTTTAATAGGGAAATGAACAAAGATCTATGACACCAGGAAGTGGAGCATCTGGGGAATGAAAGGATTCACAGAAGAGACGGTAAGTGAACTGAGTCCTGAAGAAAGAGTAGGAATTTGCTAGGGATATGGCCTGGGTAAAGACATGTTTCAGGCCAGTGTGGCTGTGATTGGTTGGGTTGGTTGGGTTGGTTGGGTTGGGATGTTAACTTCCAATCTCTCCTCATGCAGGAAATCTACATCTTTCATCTCCTTCGGTCATTCTACTCCATCGTTCTTCCCTGCTCTGTGCCAGGTTGCATAAGAATTTACTATTAATTTTGTGGACAGTTGGTAATGGCTCAATGTTCAGAGTTGGATCTAAACTTAGACTAATCCTTCATGCATCATCTGTCCCTTGCTCAGGCTATCACTGTCCTTAATTTACTCTTGCACGGATTCAAGCACAACTACAACTTAAGAAACTTGGCTTTACTTCAGAATCTTCTGTGCAGATTGTAAAGTGCTGTTGCCCAGGAAAGAGTTGTGTCTAGGTGTTTTTCACTTTCTTCTCTCTAGTTATGCTTTGCTTTGTTGGTAAGGACAGTCTGAGGGAAGAGGGAAGCAATAAAAGCAGCTCTTAATTTTGATGGAAAAGAGAACAGCTTTCAGACTATTGCGAATTGAAAGTAGAAGACAATATTTCTGCTATTTGAAGAAGTGGTCATCCCCTCACTTTATCAAGCTTTTGTGACTCACGTGGCCTGAAACTTTTTCCTAGACCATTTCATGCCCCTAAAATTGGTTATGACAAGAATAACTTTATTTACATTGGATTTGTTATTTATTTCATAGCAAGCAAATACAAAAGGAGCCTAAAGTAACCACTTAATGATTGCCTTTATTTATCCATTTTACTATTTTTATGGGCTAGCCATTAACAGCAAAGAAAAAAATTGTAGACGATGGCTGAGAAAGGTGGTCAATCTTAATTGACTCTAGGTTTTTATGATGAATGGACAGGTTAAAATGACCCTTAAGTCATCACTAGTGGGAGTCCTGAAATGGGGTCATGAATATATCAGGGCAAGAATGACATTTTTAAAAACATAACTCATTGGAAAGTATAAGGCAATCTTTCCTCAATAAAGCTTAAAATCAACTTCATTCTCTAAAGAATTTACTCCAGTCTCAAGCTAGGGAGTGATTTATTGTGGATTTTGGTTATACTGTCAGATCTGGGTAGGAGTTTAAACAGCTTTCATTGTGTCATGAACATGGGCGTAACTGCCCCCCAGCATCCTGTTTCCTAACATGCAGTCACAGATCAGGTACCAGGATAGCAGGATCAGGCAGACGCTCCAGCTTATCCCTATTACCTACGTTATTCATGTATGTGGGACAGAAACTCCCCAGAACATGACTATTTCTAAGAATAAGTCTCAAGAATGCTATTTTAGAGACAAGGAAGATGAATACATAATCATTCGTATTTCTTTACTGTGTTAGAATTTTTACTTAGTTATATGTATTCAATAAAAAATTGCTGACCCTGACTGGGAAGGTGGTCAATTTTGGTTGACTCTAAATTCCTCTTATGAATGGACTTGAAAAGTGTTGAGGGCTATAAAATTTAGAAAATAGAATCTATGTGAATACATTGATTTCATTTTAATCCTCAAGTGATTCTGTGCATAAGACAGGGCAGTTATTTTTAATCCCCATTTTATAGATGAGGAAAATGAATCCCATAGGGCATAGGTGACCTGGCCAAGGTTGTACAAGTAAATGGTGCAACAAGAACTTGGATTTTATGCCTTTGACTTCAAGGTCCTCGTGTCCTTCCCCTTGTGTTCATTGAATAAAGATGGCATTACTGATCCACCAGAAAAAGGGCATGAATGCTGGGATGTTTCTTCAGAGGTCATGTGTCTATGAGGATCCACACTCTCTGAGGCTCCTGGTGACCAGTGGCCCACGATGGTGAGGACACTTGACTGTATTAGACTATAGTCTAAGGTGAAGAAACAGAAGTTAGGTTCAAAAAGCATGCCAGAGAAAATTGATCAATTCAACACTTCACGAGCATGTGCTGTGTGCCAGGACTACTGCCAGGAGATATTTCTGGCACAATTTCTGCTCTTGAGAACCTTACAGTTTGGAGGAGGAGATAATTAGAAGACAGTGTGACAACTGTAGTGTGCAAAGCGTGTTGTAGGGTCCTACCGTTAAAGCTATACTCCAGCTGGAGCTAGGGAGTAAGATTGGGGGGGCGGGGGGCAGGGAATGCTCTCCAGAGAGGGTAAATCTGAGCAGAACCTTGAAGAAGTAGGAGTTAGTCAAGCAAAGTAGGGAGGAGAAAGAAAGGATATTTCATGTGCAATGGTGTGGAGGTGAGTGAGGGCATAAAAGTTTCACACATTTGCCAGTACATCTCTGGTGAGTTTGGGATATGGAAGGAGACAAAGCTGGAAAGAGACAGAGTCAGATAATGGAAAGTGTAGAATGCCAGAGTAAGTGAAGAGTTTGTACTTTATTGTGTAGACAAGGGAAAGGGGCTTCAGGTTTTGCTTTTTTAAATTGTGGTAAAATTCACATAACATAAAATTAACAATTTTAAAATGAACAATTCAGGGGCACTTACAATTTTGTGCAGCTATCACTTCTATCTGGTTCCAAAATATTTCATCACCTAAAAAGAACCCCTGTGCCCATTGAACGGTCACTCATTACTCTGCTTCCCCGCTAGTCGCTGGCAGCAACTGAATCTACTGTCTGTCTCTAAGGATTTACCTATTCTGGATATTTCATTTAATGGAATCATACAACCTGTGACCTTATGTGTCTGGCTTCTTTCACCGACTGTAATGATTTTGATGCTTATCCATGTCGTATGTAGGATGTATCAGTATTTCATTCCTTCTCATGGTTGAGTAATATTCCAGTGTTTGGATATACCAACATTCTTATCCATTCATGATTTCATGGACATTTGGGTTATTTCCACCTTTTGGCTAGTGTCGTGTGAATAATTCTGTGATGAACATTTATGTACAAGATTTTGAGTGCCTCTTTTCAATTCTTTGAGGATATAATTAAGATTGGAAGTGTTGGGTCATATGGTAATTTTATACTTAATTTTTTGAGAAACTGTCAAACTGTTTTCCACAACAACTGCACTATTTTACATTCCCACTAGTAAAGTACTTGAATTCCAATTTTTCTACAGTCACGCTAACACTTACTATTTCCATTAGAAAAAATTATAACCCTTTTAGTGAGTATAAAGTGGAATGTCATTGTGGTTTTGATTTGCATTTCCCTAATTTTTAGTAATGTTGAACATATTTTCATGTGCTTGTTGGCCATTGGTATATTTTCTTTGGAAAAATGCCTATTTAAGTCCTTTATCCATTTTATTTTATTTTATTTTATTTTACTGTCTTCCTGGGGTTGGTGTCAGAGTTCTTTACATATTCTGGATGCTGGATTCTAATCAGAGATATAATGTGCAAATATTTTCTTCCATTCTCTGGTTATATTTTCACTCTTTTGACAGTGTCCTTTGGTGCACAAACATTTTTCATTTTGATTAATTCCAATTTATCTTTTTTATTGTTGTTGTTCCTTGCACTTTTGGTGTCATGTCTAAGATCCACTGCCAAATCATGGTCACTGAGATTTTCCTCAACGTTTTCTTCAAAGAATTGTACAGGTTTAACACTTAAATTTTGGTCTTCAATCCATGTTGGGTGGATTTTTTGTGGTGGGAAGTAGGGTCCAACATCATCGTTTTGCATGGGGACATCCAGTTCTGCCAGCATCATATGTTGAAGAGACTATTCTTTCTCCACTGGATGATTTTTGCAGCCTTGTTGGAAATTTTTCTTTTTTCAAGATGATTTGGCTATTGCAAACCTATATGGATTTTAGGATCAACTTTTCCATGTCTGTAAAAAATACTGTTGGGGTTTTGATAAGGATGGCACTGAATGCGTAGATCATTTTTGTGAGACATCACTCTCTTGGTTTCCTTTGATTCTGTCTGTGGTGTCCTTAATCTCTTATAGCATCTTTAAGACAGTTGATATAAAGTCTTTGTCTAGTAAATCCAATGCCTGTGTTTCCTCGGGGACAGTTTCCATTACTTTCTTTTTCTCTTCCTGTCAGTGAACCATACTTTCCTGTTTCCTTGTATAACTCACAATATTTTGTTGAAAACTGAACATTTTTAATATTATAATGTGCAGCTTTGAAGATCAGATTCTCTCCACTTCCTGAATTTTGTTAATGAGGCTTCTTTTGAGTTGTTGCTGGCTTGTTTAGTGGCCTTTCTAAACAATTTTAATAAAATCTGTATTCTTTGTTGTGTGTGGCTACAGAAATCTGTGTTCTATTAGCTTAATGGTCATCTAGTATTTTGACAGAATTTCCTCAAATGCCTAAAGGCAAAAAAGAAAAATGAAAAACACTCTTCCAAGTCTGAAAATTGGCTCTGTGTGGGAATACTTCTTAAACAGTTAGGCAGGCCATTTACAACTCTGCCTTTTCCTGTTTGCTCAGAGCCTGAAGGTCAGTCGGGAGTAAAAGCTTCAAGTCTTTTCAGGACTTTTCTGACCATATATCCAGCTCTGGGAATGTTCCTGGTCTTATCAATTCCTTAGTACTGTGTAGGAGCTTTTAAAAGCCCTATCCTCCATGTATCACTTTTCCCTATGTTTTTTTTTTTCCCCTTGGGGTTTTCTCATTTGTCTATTGCTTGTTCTGACTGCTATCCCTTGCTCCAGGTTCCCATGGGCAATGCTTGTGCTTTTAAATACTTTCTGCAAATGCTGCCTGGGAAGTCACCCCAGACCTGGGAATGCTCGGAGTCAAGCAAAACAAAGACAGGCCCTTGGCTGGTCCTTTAGGGAGCTACCAAAGAAGTTGAAACACACTACCACAGTTTTTTTGAGACTCATATCCATATCACGCCCTCCAACACTGCCAACCTATACCAGGAATGCATGCTACTAACTTCTTGGGCATTACTACTCTGGGGATGGGCCACAGTAGATGGGCAACCTGAAATACCACAATGCTTTTACTAAAGTGTGGTAGCTTCTGTCATCATTAGGTTTTCCCTGATTGCTGTTAATTTTTGACTAGATTCCAGAGTTCTGCAAAAGTTGATTGACAATTTTGTTAAGCAATTTTATTAAGTTGATTTTGTCTCATGCATAATTCAATTTTTTTCTTATAGTAAATGTATATAAATGCACATAAAATTTGACATTTTAACCATTTTTAGTAGTTCAGTGACATTAATTACATTCACACTGTTGTGCAACCATCACCACTCTTAATTGCTTTTATGAAGGGATGAAGCCATAGAATTTCCTTCTCTGCCATTTTCCATGATATCACTTCTGACTTCAGCTTTTTGAAGAGGGAAATAATGTGGCATGATGTGTGTTAGAAAAGTTAGAGACTTTCTTTGCTACTTTTTGTGAACCTACAATTATGTCAAAGTAAAAAGTTAAAAATATATAGTGGATAATGTATTTTAGGATCTTTCAACAATTTTTTTTAATGTTTATTTTTGAGAGACAGAGACAGAGCATCAGTGGGGGAGGGACAGAGAATCCGAAGCAGGCTCCAGGCTCCGAGCCGTCAGCACAGAGCCCAATGCAGGGCTCGAACCCACAGAGCAGGAGATCATGACCTGAACTGAAGTTGAACGTTCAACTGACTGAGCCACAAGGTACCCCCCTGTTTTTCAGGATCTTATATATATATTAATTCAGATATCTGAAGGAGAAAAGTCTGAACTCAAAATAGCAGATCAAACCAGAGGCAAAGAAATGCAGAAAGAAACATTGTAAATAGTTTCCAAAGAAAATCCCTAGGTCATTATGTGTCATGGCACAGAGATAATCACACTGAGTGCTGAATAAGTTTGGAAGAACATTTGACTTGATTCAAAGGGAAAAAAAAGGAAAAACAAGTCCTTGCAATGGGTATTATAAAAGGTCTCATAGGACCAATTTGATTACATTTTTCACTTGTCAAACCAGGTTTGCATCATGTAAACAACTTATACATGGACAAATAAAACTTAGTAAGAACCAGGAAAGAAGAAACTAGAACCTGAAAATAAATTAGGCTAGAATAAAGAGATCAAAAACGACTCCAGGTATTGTAGGGTTAAAAAAAACCAACTTTTTCCTGTATCTTGTAACAGTTCATTGACCGAAATCCTGCAAATTAAACTGACAAAAGACAGGCAAAAAGGCACATAAATTTTATTTGATGTTAATATTAATTTTTTTAAATTTTATGTATTTATTTTTGAGAGAGAGAGGGAGAGACTGAGACACACACACACACACACACACACACACACACACACACAGTGAGAGAGAGAGAGAGAGAGAGTGAGAGAGAATCCTAAGCAAGCTCCATGCCATCAGTACAGAGCCCAACGTGGGGGCTCAATCCCACGAACCGTGAGATCATGATCCAAGCTGAGGTGAAGAGTTGGACGCTTAACCAACTGAGCCAACCAGGTGCCCCTTGATGTTAATATTTTAATTTTTATGTGTATATGGGGGGTCTCACAGAAAAGGAAGTGAAAACCCAAAGATATGTTTAGGCCTGAGAGCTTACATACCATTTTAACAATAAAGTGATAAATCTGTGAAGTGGTAAGACAAAGACAAAGTTTTTGGGCTTCTAGGGGTGGCAAATTGTGGGAAAGTGAATATATGAGGGGAGACTAATGGAAGTTAAGGTTATTTTAGTAAGACTTGTTTTTGTAGACTCAAGTTGGTGTTGCATTTGACAGCCTCAAAGAGTTGTCTCTTTTTCCGGGTATTGGAGAGGGGGGAGGAGACACCTTCTCAAAGGGAAATTTATACCCTGCTTTTAAGCATAAGGGAAGAGAGTAGAGAGTTTTTCTGTGTCTGCTATTTCTCAATTGCCTTCCGTTCAAAATAATGCTTATGCTAACATAGAATATTTTGGGGTAAAATATTTTGATCCCCTTCAGTAGTTTAAGGAAAAAGGAATTCAATACAGGGAGCTGGTTACTCACAAAACCATTAGGAGAATGGAGAATCAGGCTGTAACAGGAGACAAGCAATGCTTGTAGAACATCACGGATATGACCTTCTCAAGGTGCTGTAATCTCAATCACAAAATATAAGATGGGTGCTAAGAAAGCCAGGCCTGGGAAGCCACGAACACTGCTTTCACAAATGTTTCTTGACAACCCTCAGTGGAAGGTAGTGATTAGGTCTAGAGCATGGAGTGCGACATCTACCCCCCTTACAGCTGCCTCCTGCTCCAGGAAGCTGGAGACAGGATACTAGCCGCTCCACGAGATTGTTTCCCAACAGCAACCAAAAGCACCAAGATAGTTCCTCTTTCATTTCCACCTTTAAAATCTCATGCAAATGCATCTAGCTGTCCTCATTTGTATCCAGGACCCTAGCTGCGAGACTGGATAATGTAATTTTTAGTTTTGCAGCCTCTGCAGTACAGAAATGCACACTGGAAGGAAGTGGGAATGAATGTTAAGTGCCGACTGAGTATATTCAGCCCTGTGGCTGTTTAGATATTTCCTTGATTTTTATCTGTTCCATTGACTGGCAATTCTAGCACCCCAAGATCGGAATAAGAAAAAAAACCCCTTAGAGATCATTTTGTGCTAACCCTATAATTCTGCAGATGAGAAAACTGAGACTCAGAACTTTTGAGTGACCTGTTCCAGATTCTACAGGTAACAGTGGCACATCTTAGTTCCTGGGTCTAGGATCCTTTCCAGACATTTAATTTCTTTATATATACCCTGCTTTGTTCCAAAGAGAATTTAAAGTGGCTTACTGACATAAAAACAATACAGCAGAATAAAATTCTTAAAAAATAACTATGTAATATGAGACACACAGGAAGTGAGGGGCATCATTTCAAGGAGCCAGGACTCCAGCATGTAGGAGTAGGTAATTTAGCGTTCTGAAGAGTAAGCAAAGATGCAATCTGCGATTGAATCTAATTTTTAGGCACTTGATTAATGAATTTGACCTCAGGTTTGGTATGTGAAAAAGAGTTCTTTTAGGGGTGCCTGGGTGGTTTAGTCCATTAAGTGTCTGATTCTTGATTTTGGCTCAGGTCATGATCTCACGGTCGAGAGATGGAGCCACACGTGGGGCTCTGCGCTAGGCGTGGAGCCTGCTTTAAGATTCCCTGTCTCTCCCTCTCCCTCTGCCCCTCCTCCACTCACATTCTGCCTCTCTCTCTCTCAAAAATAAAGTATTTTTAAAAGGGTTCCTTTATAGTTTACTACACAAAAAAAGAAGTTTCTTACTCAAAAATGCCTTAAAAAGAATAGTGATTTCTTAAAAAGCTATTTCTTTAAAACAGAGAAAGCCTAAAAGGCTGAAGAGACCCCACAGAAAGTTTAGGTGGCTAAGACAGCAGTGATTTGTTTTGCAGAAGGGCTAACAGTGTCCTAAAGGGTCAGAAAGGGGCTGTCAACGTCTTAGCGTAGGTGAGCAGGTCACAGTCAGGGGCTATCTGCGCATGTCAGAACTGTCAGCTGGAGGCAGCCGAGATGATTTGGGGAAGAAGCAGACATGCCAAGCAACAGTTTGATTTAATAATTAATTTGGAAAGAGGTAAATAAAATTGGCTGTCAAGAGCCAAAATAACAAAAATAGAAAGAACTCTAAGTGTAAGTTATTAGCTTTGTGTTTATGTTAAATGTATTTTTGACATTAATAATTTCTTCCTTCTTACCACCTAGCTCCTTTCCTCCACATTAAAAAATTTTTTTTCCCAGAATGCATTTTGATGTTCTCTCCAACCTGTTCCTCTAATTGCAATTAAACCCTGAGGGAGTAATTTTTCCAAATGCCAGAAAATAAGTTAGTGCCCAAGGGAATGGCAAAGCTGGAAATGTGATGTGAGTAATCACCAGACCCGCTTTTTCTGCTTTAGAACAAAAGAAGGGCTGGGAAGAAGGGATCACCCACAATTCTCAAATAGGAAGCCCTGGTGTTCATTTCCCCCAAGAAAATCATTGTTCTGCAATCTTAGGATCATCTGACAAACTGCTTCCTGGTGTATTGATTTGCTGCCACGCTAAAAAAGTAATAAATCAATAACCAGCTTTGTTGAGAAAGGAGGGAAAAGTAGTGTTAGCTTGAGGAACCAGAGAAGACTTCAGAAAAAGAATTACGTTTTTGAGGGAAAAACAGTAATGCATTTGGGAGGAACTTTGAGGACCTAAGAGATGGCCACACAATAGCAATTTGAGAGGAACTTGTGTATGGTTAGTCCCATGCCAGTCTCACTTTGCGTAGGTTAGTACTGCAGGCAGGAAGCTGAGTCATGGGTTACACAGGAGCAATGGCGCATGAATCAGATAAGATGGTCAGGCATGGGTGCCCTGGTGGGAATGACACCATGGCATAAAGACAGAAGTTGCACTGGCATCAGAGAGACCTGAATTTGAACTCCAGCTGGCACTAGCTGAGCTTGCCTGGGCACGTTACTTGAATTCCTAAGCTTTAGTTTCCTCATCTGTAAAACTGGAAGAACAGTTTTTCCCCCATGGTGAGGATAAGTTATAACATCTCAGAAGGGGTTAGTACATTGTAGTTGACAAATAGTTGCTATTATTGTTAACTAGAAGACTTTGGGGCTATGGAGAATAGATTAGGAAGCAAGAACATCAGGAAGTTGGTTTAGAATTTTTTAAGTCGATAGAATGGTTTCTAAATTACAGAGAGACCAGCAAGTTAGGAAAAACACATGATAAGCAGCAAGAGTCATTGGAAGGAATTTGATGCTATGTCATTGGAGGGAAGTCAATGATTTATTTGAGGAAAATGGTATCCAATTTATCAGTAGAAAGCTATTTGACATTTGTGGGAAATGGGAGAAAAGTCAGGTCAAAATATAAAAATGCGGAAACCATTAACTGGATGAAATGGAATGCTTGGTGATATGTGAGGGAGGGGCCGGTGTGAAACAAGTGGTCTTGAGATAATTGGAGAAAGATGGGTAACAAATGGTGTATCTAGACTGGAGTTCAGGGAATTCTATCAGTCTTTGTGAGGGAAAAATGCCATTAGAAATGACATCAAAATTTTTCTATGCAAGTATTCTCTGTGTAATCTCTGCCAGCATAAATTCCATAATTATAATTTTTTTTTTTAATAATAAAAAAGTAGAAAAAAAGTGCCTGACCAGGGTACTGACAATCAGTTTCCCAGTGAAACTGGTGAAGTTGAAATGTTAGGTCGGGTAAGAAATTAAAAATTTCAATTATCTACCTGTCAGTTGTCAGGCTACCTAATTCAAGATGAAATAAAGAGATGAGATTTTAGGATGAGACAAATGACTAATTCTAGCAAGGTAGAATGGCCCCACATGGCATAGAGTGTGTGTAGAATGAACAGAAACTGGTTTAGTCAGGGGTGTATGAGTGATCTTTTGGATAATCATGGCACAATCAAACCTGACATTTTATTAGGTGGGGTAAAGCCAAGAACACCCATTTAGATAAAATTCAAACACTGATCCCAGACAAACTTGGCCAAAATAGATTTTAAAACAACTTTTTAAAAAGTCTGAAGGCTAACTAAAGACATTGTTGTAAATAAGCAAACACTGCCACAGATAAATCAAAATGTCCACGTATGAAGGATAAATAGAAATCAAATGACTAAATAATCCTAGAAGCACATTACAAGATTTTCTGAAATTATTGATGACAAGATTGCTTTTAAGTACATCAAATCAGCAAGCTATGTAGATATGGAAAAGTGATGCATGTAGATGCAAAGGAAATATAAAATCCAATGAATTCATTTATTCTTCCTTCCTGAGTAGAAATGTGAACAGCCTCTAAAAAGGAAAAAAAAACAAAAAAAACAAACAAACAACAAAAAAAAAACAACCACAATTAACTTAGGAAAGACAGATTAAAAACAAAAAAAGAAAAGACATATTTTCTTCCTTCGATGTCTGACTTTTTATTACCTGAAAAAATCAGAAAGATTCCAAATTTTTGATGAAATCCAGTTTTAGGGAAAACTACTTGAAAAAAGTTCTGTAGCCTTTTTTATTTCAAAGAAAGCTCTTATGGAAGGATGTTAAGGCTGAATTCATTTCCAAATTAGCTTTGGAAGCAGACAGTTGAGATTTACAAAGGAAAAAGTCAGGGTGCAGCAAAATTACTGGGAGTGGCTGATCCCCACCCAGAGTCTGAATGCACTTCATGTATGGATGTTGCTTAAGATATATTATCAGCTGTTAATTGAGCTGGGACATTGACCTTGTGACACTAAATGCCATGGGGCAATCATTGGAACCCCCTGGGAAGCCTGTGGAATCTGTGAAGAAAGGCAGAATTCTAAACACCTCAGAGGCATAGCCTTCTTGAGGTTAAAGAAAACAGAGTTAATATAAAGAAAATTGTCTTTGATTAATCTGGTAATTGTTTCTAGAACTAGTCTTATTGGATTTTTTTTCAATCATAAAAGCGATACACTCTAACTGAAAAAAAAAAACCCTAGAAAATGCAGAAAAGAAGAAAATAGAAATCAATTATCCCCCCACACTCAACAAACCTATGATAATATCTTAAAATGTACTTTATGCATTTTTCTGCCATATATATGGTTTCTGTCTTTTTTGTAAATTTTGTATAAAATGAGATAGTACTATTTTGTAGTCTGCAGTTTTTACTTAGAAACGTATGAAATGTAAGTCTTTTATGTCAATAAATACTGATACATTTTCTTAAAAGTTTATTTTATTTTTGAGACAGAGGGAGACAGAGCATGAATGAGGGAGGGTTATAGAGAGAAGGAGACACAGAATCTGAAACAGGCTCCAGGCTCTGAGCTGTCAGCACAGAGCCTGACGCGGGGCTCGAACTCACTGGCTGCGAGATCATGACCTGAGCCAAAGTCGGACGCTTAACTGACTGAGCCACCCAGGCGCCCCCAGATACATTTTTTAAAATGTCTGGACATTATGTAGTTTACTTTTTTGATATATAGATAAGTTACATAATTTAAATAAATAATTTATTTACTTTTAAAAAAATGTTTATTTTTGAGACAGTGTGCAGGCACAGTGGGGAGGGGCAGAGGGAGAAGGGAACGGAAGATCAGATACCGTCTCTGTGCTGAAAGCAGCGAACTCTGATGTGTGGCTCTAATTCAGGACCCCTGAGATCATGATCTGAGCCGAAGTCTGTCGCTCAACCGACTTAACCACCCAGGCGTCTCTATTTACTTTTAAAATCAATTCATTATTTGGCTCTCAGTATGTTCTTTATGCACATTAATCCATGTATATTTCTGATCATATTATACTCTCAGACTGTAATATTATGCTCTGTGCAGCATCTAGCACAGCAGAGAATGACAAAGTATCTTTACCCATTCACTGGAAAGGATTTTAGAGCCCTGGCACTCGATATTTCACTATTAACACAATGCTAAGCTGAGCATCCTTGCTTGATTCTTTCTTAGGATGAATTCCAAGAAGTTGAATTGCTATCCCAGAGGTGATGCTCATTTTTTTGGTATATATATTTATTTATTTTGGGGACTGCACAAGCAGGAGAAGGGCAGAGACAGGGGAACAGAGGGTTGGGAGCGGGATCTATGCTGACAGGCTGTGCACAGCGATAGAAAAGTGGTAGCTAACCATCAAAGTTCACTGGTAAAGTATTATAGTAGTGGCTGGGACACATTTACTTTACTAATCAGACTTTCAAAAACTTTTCACTTCTGCTCTAAGTTTAAAAATGAGCTAACCATTTAATGTTCTAAAGGTTGGGGTTTAAAAAAAATAATTAGCACACAGTAATATTATTGACTTTTTGGGTGTGTGATTCTATGAATTTTAACACATGGGTAGATTTGTATAGCCACCACCACAATCAGAATGTGGACCGGTTATAGTCCTACGAGTTTAGTAGTCTTAGTACTACTGGTTAAGTATAGTACTAAACATCTTTGTACTACCCCCATGTACTGAAACCCTGGCCACCACTGATTTGCTGTCACTTTAGTTTCTGTCTTTTTAAAGTGTCGTATAAATGCAATCATACAGCATGAAATTTTTGAGACTGGCTTCTTTCACTCAGCATGATGCCTTTCAGATTCATCCAAATTGTTGTATATTTCAGTAGTTTGCTCCTTTTTATTTCTGAGTAAATTTCATTGGGTGGATGTACCACCCAATGTTTGTTTACTCACTTATTGAAAGGTATTTGCGCTGTTTCTAATTTCTGACAATTATGAATAGAGCTGCTATATAAGCACTCTTGTACAGATTATTGTATGGATGTAAGTTTTTGTTTCTCTAGGGTAAATATATAGAAGTGGAATTGCTAAGGCATATGGTAAATGTATGTTTAACTTTATAAGAAACTGCCAAAAACAGTTTTCTGAAGTCTGTATCATTTTTATATTTCGACCAGCAAATATACGAGTGATTCAGTTTCTTCACATCTTTGTCAGCACTTGGTGTTTTCGGTATTTTTTATTTTAGCCATTGTAATAGGTGTGTGGTGCTATCGCGGGTTTAACCTGCATTTCACTAGGAGCTAATGTTGAACATCTTTTGATTTGCTTACTTGCCATCCATGTCTCCTCTCTGGCTAGGTTACCTGCTAGTCTTTTGCCTGCTTTAAATTTTGTTTGTTTGTTTTTACCATTGACTTTTGAGAATCCTTTATATATTGTGGGTACAAGTCCTTTGTCATACACATGGTTTGCGAATATTTTCTCCTAGTCTTTAGCTTGTCTTTTCATTGTCTTGACAGTGTCTTTCACAGAGAAAGAGATTTTAATCCTGGTGAAGTCTCGGGATCGGTCTTTTTTTTTTTTTTATTTTTAAAAATGTTTTTATTTATTTTTGAGACAGAGAGAGACAGAGCATGAGCAGGGGAGGGGCAGAGAGAGAGGGAGACACAGAATCTGAAGCAGGCTCCAGGCTCTGAGCTGTCAGCACAGAGCCCAACACGGGGGCTCAAACTCACGGAGTGTGAGATCATGACCTGAGCCAAAGTCAGAGGCTTAACCGACTGAGCCACCCAGGCATCCTATCTTGGGGTCAGTCTTGAATACTCTATGTGGATGCTGGTTGATTGCCCAATCTCCCAACCTCCCTTTCATCTAATTCCCACATATTTGGTCTCCATGTCCAATTCCCAGGTCTGTCCCCTCACCGCACCTACTCACAAAAGTCAATTCAGTTAAATATGTTATATATGTGTATGTATAAATATAAATTATATAATGTAAATAAATACTTGATTTGCTTTTAAAATCAATTCAACATTTGGCGTGTTTGTTATGCATTTTTATCCACACACATTGCCGAGTCATATGGCCCTGGAAGGTAAGCACTTGTCCTTTTCTTACCTTGTTTTGACCTGCACCTCGCATATGAGAAGATGATAGAGTATCATCATTGGAAGGGATATTTTGTCCCGATAGTAAATGTGTGGTCTGTGCCTCAGCACCATCAGCATTACGTGGGAGTCTGTAAGAAATTCAGACTCTCAGACCCTACCCCAGGCCTGTGAGTTAGAATCTACATTCTAATGAGACCTCCAGGTGCACATTAAAGTTTTTGAAGCACAACTGTCTAGTCATCAGGCTCTCTCTCTCTTTTTTAAAAATGTTTATTTTTGAGGGGGGGAGGGGCAGAGAGAGAGGCAGATACAGAATCCAAAGCAACTCCAGGCTTTGAGCTGTCAGCACAGAGCCCCACATGGGGCTTAAACTTACCAACTGCGAGATTACTTGAGCTGAAGTTGGGTACTTAACCAACTAAGCCACCCAGGTGCCCAGGCTCTCACTCTTATTTTCCAAACAAAGAAACTGAGGTTGGGAGGGAGCAAAGATGGCCTCAAGGCTGGAGGCAGCTAATGCTAGAGCCAGGTGGAGAACCTGGCCTTCTCACTCCAAGGCCAGTGTGTTCAGCCAGCTGCCACCTGCCTCCAGCGTTTTGGATGACAATGACGATGTCAACTTCTCCCATCTCATCCCAGGCCATGCATGGAGCATCAGCACTTGTCCTGATGTGGTCTTTTTCCAAAAAGACTCCCCTCACTCCTTATTCCCAATATCCTCTAGGGATATCAAACTTTCAAAATGCAGGCTTTCAAATTTTCCTAATGAAGTGAACTACATACTCTTTGGGGGAATAAAGTGATTTTTTCCCCTTGCATTTGTTTACTTCTCCGTAAGCTCCTGAGATGGCTAACATACTAGTTGTTAATCACACCATCTGCTCAAACAGCACTTCTAAATCATTTGATTCATACTTTTCTTTTTAAGGAATTTTTTTTGCAGAACAATATGTTTGTGTCTGTGTTACTCCCATCATTTGGCAATGCAGTATGAGCTATTTAAACTTTCCTATTTATTGTAAATGGCTTTTCAATCAGCAAATATTTTTTTAAATGTGCATACACCACAAAAAAGCTGTGTCTACTGACTTTTCAAACATTGGAAACAGTAGAAAAATCTGTTCCAGTCTGTCTGCTGTCAAATTTTTAACCATCTGATTATATTTAAATGAAGCGTTTAGGAAGATGATTTATCTGACTGACCCTGAGAAAATGTTCTCCACTGGTCCTGGAGATGGCGGTGCTGTGCAATTTAGTACAACCCTTCCTCCACTACACCCCCACCCCACCCCCACAAAAGGAATTTCTGGAATGGCAGAAACTGGGAGAGGATTCGCTACATGTGAACCTTCTAACACTTAGCATAAACCTCTTCTGAACCCTGGAACAATTTGGTTTATCTTTGGGTTCTTTTGTTTTTGTTTAAAGCTGTACCCCATGCGCTTCCTGTTTCCAGCTGGGATCTGAAATGGAAATAGTTTAAAGGTTATTCTCATATCATGGGTAACCAGGAAGTGCCTATATAGTTTACTAAGAAGCTGGTTTTCACAAGACTGCTTGGCTTTAAAAAAAAAAAAAAAATCCTAACAAAGGCTCAACCAAGATAAGTGGAGCTAAGAATACTAGAAGTTTTGAATGCCTACTGGGACCACATCTCTGGGAGCTGCCTCTCCGGGTTTCCTTTCCTTAACAACAGAGGCCTGCTGCCTGACATTCTTTAAATTTCATTAGCAGGATCTGGAACAGTGGGTTTAAAGCGAAACGTGCTCAAGCCCTAGGCAGTATAACCCAGAGGACAATTTCTTGGTCCTGTCATTGCTAAGGTGTAGGCAGGGAAACAGGGGAGATGGGGCGGGCGGGGCGGGGGGGGGGGGTAGGGGTGGATACAGATACACAATCTTTATTTTTGAGATTGTCAAAACTTGGTGACAATTCAGCTAGCCAGAAAACATTTATTGAAGGTTTCATTGTGTGAAAGGCATTATATCAAGCATTGTTACAAATACTAACCGGCACTATTTATGTGCTGTGAGCCAGCCCCTTGCCAAATGCTTCAGCAACATTTCATTTAATCTTCACCAGAACTGTGTGAGGTAGGCACTGTACCCCCCACCCCCCATCCTTTTTAAGTGGGCTTCACGCCCAGTACAGAGCCTAACGTGGGGCTTAAACTCATAACCCTGAGATCAAGACCTGAGCTGAGATCAAGAGTCAGACGCTCAACCAACTGAGCCATCCAAGTACCTGCCATTTTTTTTTAACATAAGGAAAATGGAGGGCAGAGAGGTTATGAAATGTGCCTAAGATCGTGCAACTCATAAGTGCAATTGTTGAGATTCTAAGTCAAGCCTTGTAACCCTAGAGCCTGCTCAGTCAGTTGTTGCCTTGTGTTTTGATTCATAGATGAGATAGCACAGATATCAAACTCTCAAGTTGGAATTAGACATATTTGGTGCCCATTTAAGAATGACAGAGACCCAGAGACTTAGATCTCAGTACTTTCCTTCTGCTAAGTGTTATCTAGTTGGAAAGAAGCCAGGCCCTCAGTGAACATGCATGTCATTTGGGCTGGGGAATTCCACTTGGAATAGCACACCTAAGTGACCTAAGATGTCTTTCTCCAATGTGATCTCATCAGAGAATTTCTGGGACTAAGATTTGCTAATGAAGTTAGGGACACCAAGGATATCCAGTTGAGGCTGTAGTTTTGGATACCTAGGAGTAAAACACACCAACATTTTCAAACTGTTTTTTCCAGTGTATTGTACTATTGCCCAAACTCAGAGAGTATCTCAAACTGATTCTGTTTAATTCCTCAAATTTGAATGTGGGGTCTTCTTTTTCATCTTTGTCACTAAAATAAAGATATATAGAATCCCATTTCTTCTCTTTGCTTATGAATGCCTTACAACATTGCCTAGGGCAGTGATTCTCAAAGTGTGGTCTGCAGACTTATGGCATCAGCATCAGTTGGGAACTTGATACAAATTCTCAGTTTAGAAACCTCTTTCATTCTGCCTCGTTTGATTTTCTGTTTCAAGTCAGAATACTTCACTTGGAGACACATTTCTGTCTCCTCTAAAACATACTCCTGCAGGGGATGGGAGCCACTTCTATTTGTGAGGAAACTGCTTCCTCTGCATCCCTTCACTGTTACGGGAATGCTGAGGCTATTATTTTGTAGGAGGATGGCATTTTACTGTGGTCCTATATTTGGTTCAGGCCACACCCACAACAGGGACCTAGTTGCAGCTGAAAGGTAAGCTCACAGCCAGTGTCTGTCCCTTGTGGAAGGAACATGTAGTAGACCAGCACTGACGGTGCAGGAGAAGAACGGGGTGCTATCTTGGTCTTGACGTTGAAGGAGGGGTTGGGATGTTAGAAATGTGTGTGTGTTTTGGCGGGGGTGTTGCGATCACAAGGTGTGTGAAGGATGTGATTCTGTCACATGAAAGTGTCTACTTAAGGTTGTTTTTGAATGATGGTCAGAGACTTCTTAAGGTTCCAGAGAGGAGCCTTCAGGTCAGTAGCAGTAAGAGCCAGGAGGACTGTCCCTCCTCTGTACTTACTAAAGCAGCTCCAGGGGTCTCTGTGTTATCTATTAGGGCTTTGTATAAGATTCTGTTTGAAATATAGGATTTCCTGATGGAAAAATATTAGGGGGAAAAATCCATCTTGTTTGTAGTATAGGTTATTTTGATCACTACATTTTCAATGTTTCTTTCTCTTTATTGATTCTTGGGATCTTGCAAAACTTGGTTGAAAATATCTCAGCTGATCTATGGGAAAAGGTTTTCTCACATTGAGATCTCCAGAGATGACCATAGGAGTAATGGAGAAAACCAGAGGAAGTGGCCTCTGAGGTGAAGGTAAAACCTGAGAGAGGGGGCAGAAATCAGGTCACCAAGCTCCTTCTCCCCACCGTTCTCCTTGTCCCGATTTCTTATTCCACTGGTAAAGGGAGTTTATTATAAAGATGCTTTTTTTTTCCTTTTTTTAAAGTGAATTCTCTTCTTTAAATATCTAGTGCAGTGCTGGGCACTCAGGAGGTGCTTAATAAATACTTCTTGAATTAAATTAAGAACCTTAGAGCTGTTAAAGAGATGCTGCACATTGGGGGGAGAATACAAAAAAGGAAAGATTGTGGAAGATGAACTTGTCTTTCTTTACAGATGGTTTCAAGGAACTACCAAGGTCAGAAATGAAAACCTATCCTCCCCCAGCTGGCTACATATGGCATTCGGCTTATTAAGACTGTTATTTTCTAGAATCATAACACAAAAGCTGACTGTCTCAACAACCCAGGGCAGCCCACATATGATGCCAAACTGGGTCCCTGAATTCTGATTTTTGGCTCATTTTCAGGGAGTCAATGGGTGTGTGTGATTTCATTTCAGACTCTTTGATTGTCTCTCAGACTGTTCTAGAAAACAGCCTTTGGGCTGTAATTTTATTTTATTTCTTTATGCTTTAGGAAAATCTCCCTGGCTTTTCTCAGTAAAGAAAAGGAAAAAAAAAATGATAGGAAAGGCACTTTGCAGCCAGGGCAGGAGCAGTGGTGGTGGCGGTGGCAGCAGCCACTGCCCCAGCTGCCGCCATGCTTCATAAAACCATCCCAAATGGGATGAGCGCATTTAGCAGAATGATCAATCCACTGCTGCCATATCACTTCTATTTATAATCTTGGCAGAGCTACAAATTTCAAGGGTTTTCGGAGACGGGGGAACTCTGTTACATGAAGTGATTTTAGCTCTCATCTTTTTCAGAGCTTGAATTCAAGGGAGTGGAGATCTTCCAGCCTTTAAAGGAATTGATGTTCCCACAGAACCCAACTAGCTGCCTGCTCACAGGTGATGGCTTTTAATACAGGCAAGGAAAAGGCTCAGAAGGGTCTTTTTTTCTAAGACATCTTTTTTATTTTTTAAGGAGTTTATAAGATAGAAACCTATTTCATGTATTTTTTTGTGTTTATCTGCAGATAATAGCCTTAAATCACCTAAGGGTTTACTCACACATCTCTGCCTCGCCTCAAATTATTCATTTCCAATACTGGCCTCTCTGTTAATTAAATGGTATGTCTATGGGGGCATTTCCACTTGAATGATAATTAATGTGTTTTTTCCCAATCCAGCTGCCCATGAACTCTTGGTAGATAAATTGTTTTGTAGCACATATTTGCGGCTGGGCTTGGATAATGATTTCCTGCTCAGTTGGAAAAAAAAAAAAAAGTAAACATCTTCCAAAGCACAATATCTCTTCCTTACCTTTTTACAGCTTGGGAACGTGGGGAGAGGAAGAAAGGTACCCCCTAATTTGCAAATAAGATGACCAAAGTAACACAGTAACTGTGGTGGAAGCTACACTGACCTTTCGGTTAATTTTCATAATTATTTGATATCCTTGCCTGTGTCCCTGGTGGTTCATAAGGCATATGGTTTCTGAGACATGTATAAATTAAGGTTACTTAAATGTTTTAGATTCCAGAGATATGTTAAAATGTGACTAAGTTGCTTTTTAATGCACAAAGTCTTCTTTTTCGTTTTGGTATGCTACTAACAATGTTCTGTGAGAGGCAGAATGTCGTAATGGTTCCAGGCATAGGCTCTGGAACGAGAGCTGCATTTGAATCCTGATTTCACCATTTGGCAACTATGAGACCATAGGCAAGTTCTTAGCCTCTTTATATCTTACTTTGCTCATCTATGAAGTGGCAATAATACTAATGAATATCCTCCTCCTAGGGCTATTGTGTGGATTAATAGCATTTTTTAAATGTAAAACAAAACAGAATGGTGTCTGGCACACACTGATTGTTGTATTAACTATTAATCAATATTTTAAAGATATTTTGGGGTGCCTGGGTGGCTCAGTCGGTTGAGCGTCCGACTTCAGCTCGGGTCATGATCTCACAGTCTGTGAGTTCGAGCCCCGCGTTGGGCTCTGTGCTGACTGCTCAGAGCCCGGGGCCTGCTTCAGATTCTGTGTCTCCCTCTCTCTCTGCCCCTCCCCCGTTCATGCTCTGTCTCTCTCTGTCTCAAAAATAAATAAACGTTAAAAAAAAATAAAAAAAAATACTTTAACATTAAAGTAGATTTACTGGAAAAATTGTAAAAATTTGTCTGCTTTTATACCACACTCTTAATTAATTGACAAAAGTCTCTGAAAGTGCAATTCTAGCTCCAGAATACTAAAACGTCAGCAGAAGGATAGTGTGGGCATGAAATTTATAGTTTTGATGAATGTGAGCCTCAAAAAGAGGAGGTATAGACTGGAATATCAAGATGGGGAGAATTTTCTACCCAGAAAGGTGAATGTCTAGAGGTGAACAGCACTCTCACAGAAAAGGGAGGAGGAGGAAATGCCTTGGGCTGAAACTCCTATCTAAGCATCTTGCTTACATAAACCCAGTTATTTCATTTGTTCAGTCCAGACTTGGCCTTCCTTACCCTGAGCAAAAGTGTTATTAAAAAACCATATAGTCAGGAAAAAGAATATTAAAAAATCTTCGGCCTCGCAGTGCCTCCTCCTGATTCAGAATGAAAAGATTAGGGCAAGTGGCATATCAGAACTGGGTCATTCCACCAGCTGATGTCAATTACGTGTAGAGCACTCTAATCTGACTTGGTTCTTGGTAATAGGATCTGAGCAGGGAGTTGTCCAACCAAAACGTTAGCACAGTTGCATAGTAAGTGTCTAGAATGGAAGTCGACATCATCACATGTCAATGCTCCCAAATTTGTCTGGAGGAATTAGGAACCTACAGATGACCCAACTGTGATGTTTATGAAATACTTCTGAGTTCTGGGCACTGTGTTAAGCACCCTGTATGTTACTTTGTGCAATCCTGTTTGCAACTTTAATATTTTTCCATACTTTCCTAGTGGAGGAAGCTGAGGTTCAGACATACAGCTGGTAGACAGTAAAGCTGGGATTCAAATCCAGGTAGTCTGGCTTCAGTCCATGTGCTGCTAGTTTTGTTTGTTTGTTTGTTTTGATGCTGTTAGTTGTAACCACTGAATTCCCTTCTATGATCCCACAAAAAGTGTTAAAAATGCAAGAGTTGAGAAGTATCAGTATAGCTTCATTATATCAATTCTAAGACCTAAAAAATAATTACCCTGTGAGGTTTCCATACATATTAACAACGGTGCTGACAATTAGACTAAAATGTCAAACAGCAAATATTGCAGTGTTGGAAAATAATGGTCTCCTTCCACAATTACTGAGATCACTTTTTTTTTTTTTCTGTTGAAGAAATGAACACATCCCACGGACAAAGCTGGGCCTACACGGAGGCATTTCATTGATATGATGGCTCAATAGTAGCACCTGGAGAAATATCACAGTGAAACCACTGCCGATGCTGGGCATTGCACTGACCTGATATCTGAAACGGTGAGCTTCACATTCTGCCTAATAATTAAAGCAATTTATCTCCAGACGGATCTAGGCCATTTTGTTGTTCAACATGAAACTCTTGGGGGATGAAGATGACTGTAGGCAATCTCTGTTGTGCAAATACTAATATGAAAAGTACACGGGTAACTCGTTGAGATGCCATCACCTATGTGGTCATCTCAACTTTGACTGCTAGATTGATGCCACTACACATGGCTAGAAAAGACTTACTCAGAAATGAGCAGTAAAATAACTGAAGCGTTACCACCATCTTGTGTGACCTAAAATGCAGACCAAATGACAATGCTTAAACAAGTCTTTATCCTGTCCCAAAGGCCAAATTAAGAAACAAATATGAGAAAAGAATGCCTGCAAAGGCCAAAGAACTCTGATATTATATGGCATGCCATTTGAGTACAGGTTTGTCCTGCCTGTAGTGTGTGGCTACTGAGCAACTGATGTGTGGCTAGTCTGAATTGACATGTGCTGCAGGTATAAAATAAGACCCAAATTTAAAGACTTAGTATGGAGAGAGAATGTAATCCATCTCAATAATTTTCAAAGATTGATTACATGTTGCAATGATAGTTCTGATACATATGCTTAGGTAAAATATATTTTAATATTAATTTTGCCTGTTTCTTGTTACTTTTTAAAATGTGGCTACCATAAAATTTAAATTGCAAATGTGGCTTACATTGTGTGTCTATCAGGGAGTTCTGGTAGGTACTCTATACTAACAGCAGCCGAGGAATGAGACAGCTTGGTTTTCATTGTGGATGCTGAGGGACTACGTAGGGGCCAAATGGAATATTTTTGATGGCCTCGTCATCTCCAGTGATTTTTGTTTGTTTGTGTCCAAGTTAATTGCTTTCTGCTCTTTGTTACATCCTTTCTTATATTTTCTTTGGGTGTTCTTCTCGCCCCCCTCCCCCCATTCTTCAATAGAATCTGTAGCTCATTTATTTTTAGGATTTCTTGTTTCTCAGTAAGTTAACTCTAAAGTATTTATTGATTTAGAAACGTCCCCAAATTTTGGCATATGACACTTATTGTTGTGTAGTTTAAATTTTTTTATAATATCCTCTTGTGGTTTCCTCTTTGGCTACTAGGTTATTTTTATGATACAGATATGTGATATAGATTCTTTGGCATGTCTTGAAATTTCCTCTGTGACTTGCTATGTAGTTTCTCTGACAGCTCTGTTTGTGCTTGAAAAGAATGTGTATTTTATGCTTTTTATTCATTATGTGCAGGCTTCTACATTATAGTCTTTTGGATTAGGTCTTTGTGTTGTTCAAATATATATTATAATTATAAATCCTTAAATTACAAGAATTATAACATTATAATTATAAATCTTTAATACTATTTCTCTCTGCCTCATGTATTGGTTTGAGAGAGGTGTATGAAAGTTTCCCACTGTGATTATAGATTTGTCAATTCCTCCTTACAATTCTCTCATTACTTTATGTATTTTGAGGCTCTATTGCTAAGTACATAAAATTTCATGATGATTTTATTTTCCTGTTGAGTTGTTCTTTTTATCTTACTTATCTATGATTCTATCAGTGCTTCTCGGCTTAAAATTCTATGTTGTTTGATTTGAATGTAGTAATACCAACCATCTCTTGATCGGTATTTGCCTGGCTCATATTTGTCCATCTCCTTCTGTATCAACATGTTTTTGTGTATTACTCTTAAAAAAATAGCTGGATGGTATTCTTTTTTTTTTTTTTTGAAAATTTAATTAGAGGCGATTAAAATTTTTTTGTATTTAATATGATTACTAATACATTAATTCCTATTTACACTATCTGGTTTTATGTTTTTGTGTTTTTTCCCCCCTCTTTTCTGGGTTTTTATTGAATTGACCATATGTTCTTTATTCTCTTTATATCCTCTCAACTCATTTGGTAATTATACATTTGATATTTATTCCTTTTACAGGTTTTCCTTCTGACTTAACGAATTGTGGAGTTAACCAAATCCTTATCTCCCTCCTGAACAGTATAGGAAGTTAGAATGACTATTCCTTCCTGTATTCCAAATTATCATGTACGATTTTAGTTTTTTCTTTCATCTAAGCCACAAAATTAGTTAATGTTATTATTATTTTGCATCTGAAGTTCAGTTAGATCTATCAGCATGCTTACCTAAAGCTTCTTCATCTTATTATTTCCTCCACTCTTATTTCATTATTTCATTATTCCCGTGGATTTCATTATTCATTATTTCCATCTCATTATTTCATCCACTCTTCCTCCAGATTTACCATTATTCTTGCTGAATGATGTTATTTAGTAATTTTTTTTTCAGTAAACTGCTATAAATAGTAGACCCTTTCAGTCTTTTTATTTATTTACCTTCCCTTGATATAGTTTAACTGGTGGATAGTAACTTTGCTTAACCACATTGAAAATTTACTCTATTGCATTCTGGCATCTTTTGTTACCAATGGAGGGGATGTTTTCTGTCAGTCTATTTTGTGTCTCTGCACGCAGAGAATGACATATTTTAAAAACATTTATTTATCTTTGAGAGCGCAAGCCGGGGAGGGACAAAGAGAGGGAGACAGAGGATTCAAAGCAAGCTCTGTACTGACAGGCTGATAGCAGTGATCCTGATGTAGGGTTTGAAATCACGAATCAAGAGATCATAACTGGAGTTGAAGTCAGATGCTCAACTGACTGAGCCACCCAGGGACCCTGGGAATGACATGTTGAAACCCTCTGTTTGTGATGGCTCCAAAGCCCCTATTAAGTTCTATACCCATTAAAGGTGTAAATTATGAACTGATTTGGTTTAAGCTCCTGTTCACTTTTCTGATTTTGGCTCCATTTTTCACTCAGGGATTTCACACTCTGCATTTGAAATTTGCTAGGTATCCAAATTCTGTTTCTGTAGAGTTTAATTTTTTTTTTCCAGGAGAGAGAGTCATTCCCTGTCAGTTCAGTCTGCAATATTGACTTGACATTCTCAATGGTCTCATTACTGCTACATCCCACAGTCTCTGGAGGTGCCAATATGACAGTATGGTCTTGACTCTAATGTCTGCAAGTTAGAGTCATGGAGCATTTATGATAAAGTTTTAAGACTCTTAGCACATTTACTTGCTGAGACCCCCCACCCCCCACCCCATGACATCCCCACATTCTGCTCTCACCTCTACTCCTGTGGTCCCTTCACCTTGGCAGTCTGCTCTCCTAGGCAGACTTCCATTGCGCATGCCCTCTGCCTGTCATTCCTATCATGACTCTACAGCTGGTCCCTGGGATAAGCCTCTTTGACTTGACATCGGAGAGAAGTACATTTACATCTCGGCTGCAACCCTTTCTGTGTCCCATGGGTTACTTGAAGTTTATCAGGTGAGTCTGGTTCTAGTCCACCAAGCCTTTCAAATTCAGGGAACATACATCTCCCTCCGCCCCCCCTCCCTGGCTCTAGTCTGGGAGAGAAGAGTCAGCAACCCCCTCTGTTGGGGAAGGGGAGAAGGATGGGGATACAAGGCTCAGCCTGTGCCAGAGAAAACCCCCTCACACGCTTCCCTCTCTCAACTCTTCGCCCTCTCATAATGCCCTTCCTACAGATCAATAATTGAAACTTTCCACAGCACAAATTTTAACATTTTTCATGATTTCATTTCTTTATTCTCTTTACTTATACTAACCAACACTTTGGTATTTATATCTGAACTCAGACATGTATCAGATTTTGATGCCTATTTACTCTAGTAGTGGCAACTAGTGAGTTATTAAGGATTTCTAAAGTGTATTATTTTTTTCTTGAGATTTTTCTTCAGTCTTTGTTATTATGGGACTTTTTTTTCTCTTCTGAAAAGGGGTCTGCGATCTGTAGTCACCTATGTTAGCTATGATTAAAAAGTTTGAGTGAGGAGTCTTCTGTGAATGCAAGTTACTTTAGTAATGGTTAAAAGTATTAATCCTAACTTTGATGGATTATCTTTCACATAGTAGGCATTATGTAAATATTATTGAATACATGAGTGAGAAAGAAGCAATCCAAAATCCATAACACCTGTTCTTAAATTATAGAAGTACTGGAAGGTGTTGAAGGAATTGTTTTCTCAAATTTCAAAGAAGAACAAGAATTTTGGTGCGCCTTTTCTGATTCCAGACACGTTCCCTTTGGCGTACTTAAAACATTTAACCTATAGTTGCCATGGTGGTGTGTCTGCCATTAGCCTTCCTGAATTTGTGATATTATCTTACTTTAATAAAATGCTTTTCAAGGATTCTTTTCAAGGTTACTTCATAACATGGGATGGGGAGTGGGACTAGATGAAATTTAAGGTCTTTTCCAATCTAAGATTCTGTGATTCCCTTCAGAAAATTCTGGCATCGTCTCTTCTCTTCCCACTAGTGGTCCAGCAGAAGTGAGTTATGCAGGGCAGAGCTTGGGAGTCTGTGGAACAATTACTTTTCCAAATGTCTTCATTGGCAATAGTATGCTGCCATATGGCTAAGTATAGCATGCAGGTGTCACAGATGAAATCTTCCAGAAGCTTTCATGGCCTTACAAAGCCAAACAACTTGCTTTGGGAACACTGTGTACTTAATAAGGAAAGTTAGATTTTGGTCCACATGTGTCTTAAGGAGCATGAATTATTTAGAATGAAAAAGGATATATCTACATAAAGGAACATTTTGTTTTCTTTTTAGCATTAAGCACAGCTGTATATGGAACAAAGTATCAGATGTAGGCTTTTACCTTTTAAAAATTATTCTCCTTGAAAGTTCACATTTTTGACCCACGTTTGCTATAGCTTTCCATGGTCTACTATGGAGAAAACGTATAACAGTAATAGGACTTTTGAGTTCTACCTGTTACCTTATCAATGACTGTATAACAACTTGCTTGAGTTCTTTGTGACTCATTTTCTCCATAAGAAGGGGATACTTTCTGTTCCAAAAAGCTCTAAGTATATTTGGTGATGAAATGGATTCTAGAAGGACCAGGTGTTTAAGAATTCTAAAAGGTATTATTTTCTCCCTTAGTTTCTATACATGTTTAAATTCCTGTGATTGAATTTAGTAAATAGGAAACAGGAACATGTACACCCACAATCTAAATGACTGAGAAAGAAGTTGATAAACAAGACCATATTTAGCAAGCATTTTAATTTGGGGAAGAGACTGGACAAAGAAAAGAAAAAGAACATCAATAACGCTGAACTTCAGTGAACTGTATTTATTAGCATCCATATTGTTCTCTAGTTAATAGACATATAACATTTTGTATTCTACAGAATAACTGTCATCTATGTTCCCACTTATGAAAACATTCTAAAAATAGCACTCTGAATTCTTCAAAGCAGAGACCATTGGTGCCAGATAATTGAGTGCACTAATTTTACTGGATCCGTATGTATGTATGCACATATATGTATGAATGTACATGGTGGTAGCATCTCTAGAGCTTTTTGTTTGCTGGGGGTCAACAGTGAGTTGTAAACACATACACATTTGAGTGTAACTACTAGAAATAAGATGGTTTGAAGCAAAAACTATTAAAAAAGGAAGTCTCCTGAAATGAATTATGCTGTGTAGTCCCACAGAGGCAATTGAATGGATTGTGGCTTCTGAGGACAATACGACAGAAAAATTTCAAGGAAATCTCACCAAAAGTATTTTAGTGACCTATGGCATGGAACAGCTCATCACAGACAGAACTTCAAGTAGTCTCTTCAACTTATGGTTCACATTTTCATAAGAAAGAACCGGCTAGCTAGTCAAGAAAGGGTGGCAGTAATTGCTTTCTCAGTCAGTGGGAAAATAAGAAAATGAAAAACAGGATAACTTAAGAAAGGCAAACTCATTTTGTACCTTCTGGAACCTCTCAGTTTGAAGTCAAAACTAAACATCATGTTTCCTTCAAAAGCAACAAACAAATTGTTTTCTTCATAATGGAGCATTATCTCCTATAAAGAAAAATAAAGCAATGTTATTTACATGTTTAATGTTTAAAAAAGAAATAAAGACTAGCAGTCGCCAGAGTGATGGGACAATGGATAAAGAACAGACCCAAAGATTCCCTTCCCTCTTCCAAACCTCCACCCTGCAAGGCTCCCCAGAGAGGAGAATGCAGAAGCAGATCAGAGCTGGGAGGCTAGAGTTCTTGGAAATTTAATCTCCCACTCTTTCAGAGTTTGAATCCTGGAAGGTTGACTGGCGGCCTCACTCTGGCCTTCTGGCTATTTCTGGAAAGACTCAAAGAACTTCTTTAAGTCATATGATTTGGCTGTTAAAGATCTTGACACAAAATCTTTCTTTGACCTGGGACAAGGTGAAGAACCAAAGAATGAATTATCTAAAGGAGCATGAACATTTCTGCTTGCTCCAGTGTCCTTTTCCTGAGAGGTGCTGTGCTTGGAATCTCAGGTGCATTTTTGGGCCAAACCTGGTGATTCACCTTCACTACCTCTGTGGAAGAACATAGCCTAGTCTCCTCCCATCTCTGCCTGTTCATTCCAAGCAGAGCCACTATGTAGGGCCCGGTTCAGCCAACCTTCCCTTTGTACAAATCTACAAATTTGTTCTGTTTTGAGTAAGACGTTCTAGGCAGGCAATGGACAAGAAAAATCACTGTGGTGCTTGCTTCTCTGTCTCTGCATGAGACTAAATTCTTTAACTGGCTTCTGGAGAAGTACAGCTCTCTGCCCTAAGGGTTTGCTCAGGTTGATTATCATACACCTTGTTGAGAAATAAAATCATCAGGTTGATTATCATATACCTGGTTGAGAAATAAAATCATCTTGAATGGTTTAAACATTGCAATAAACTTTGTTATTTAAATATTAACAATGTTACTTCATCTTTATCTAAGTAGAGTGACTGTAGCTGGGATTGTTAACTATCCCCATAAATACAGGGCTTAAGTATCTATCTTGGATGGATGAGGAAGGAAATGGGTTTCAATTCCCAGGGGAAGACAGAGATATAGTGTGGGGCAGTATGAACAGCAATGGCCTTGAAGATTAACTGGTTCAAGTTTGAGGACAGACTCAGTCACACCTGGGCTGTTTGACTTTGGCTAACTTACTTTCTGAGAAAACTTTTTGAACTTCCATCCCTTCCTCTATAAACTGGGGATAATAATACCAATGCCATTGGGTTGTTGTGAGACTTGAGTAAATAAATCAACTAGAACAGGACCTGGTACATGGTAAATGATCAAGAAATGGTGACTATATTTATAGTATTAAGATGGAAGACATAAAACCATTAAAAATAGAAAGATTTAAATATCAGCAAGTGTTATCAGGGCTATGAGATTATGGGAAACTTTATTTTCTCCTTCATTTTTTTTTTTATTAAATAACAAGCATGATGAGTGAAGTTTATGATTGATTTTCTATATATTGCATGTCTGTATTTCTATCTATCCCTCTATGTCCTTCCTATGCATACATATAGAGATTTGAATGCATGCAGTATTTTGGGCTGAAATGAGTGCTTGCTCTGGAGAAAAAACTAAGACCCCAGCAATGACACTCTGGAGTGGGGTGGAGACTCTGGTACGGGCTTCAGAGATCTTGAGGCTAGTTCAGTATTTCCTCCAAGTTAACCGGGAAGCTTTTGCCTTAGCTCCATTTTTTTTCCTTCATAAAATGCGATCAGAGGGTGTGATTATGAAAGTCTCTTTGTGCTCTGAAGTGACACAATTCTATGTGGATCACAAAGAGAGCAAACAACCATTTCTACCTCTCCAAGTCTTACTTGGGAATCCCTAAATGGAAGGTAGAATGTATACGTTGAATTGAGTTTCACATGGAGAAGATTATTCCCAATAAATTTCCTATCTCCAGGCTTATGGGAAGAGAAGAGGAAGATCTTGTGGTGTTATTCTGAAGTTTCTGATTCTCTTGGTCATTCATAATCACATAGATGTAACTATAGGCTTTTTTTTTTTTTTTTTTTTTTTTTGGTCAGAGTCTCCACATAGACATCCACCTAGTGAAGGTCGGTTCTGCCCGCTTTGTTAAGTGGGTGCCTGGTCTGCTCTGCTCTATTTCACTGAACTAATAAATCATGAATATTTTTCTTAGCCATTTAAAAGTCATTTCCTCTCATTTTCCCTGGGCACCAGAGGCAATCTTATACATAAAGGCTGGTGTGTGTGTGTGTGTGTGTGTGTGTGTGTGTGTGTTGTGTTGTGTTTGTATGTTTTGATTGCTGCCTTCAAAAATAGTATACAATAGCAAACAACTGCATACAGATTTTTCAAACCAAAATTTATCAATGACCTAAACTCTAGCAGTGTATTCATCAAAAAGCAAAGATGTATGACTTGTATTACTTAACCTTTCCACACCACCTGCTTCTTATTATATTTTTTATTTCATATTCAACTTCTTATTTGAAATTCAAACAACTTATTATAATCATGTGTCCGCTTTCTGAACAGAGGTGGAACGTTCTAAAATCTGGTGTTTTATGTATAGAAATTGCTTTTAGGGATGCCTGGGTGGCTCAGTTGGTTAAGTATCCAACTCCTGATTTTGACTCAGGTCATGATCTTGTGGTTTGTGAAATTGAGCCCCACGTTGAGCTCCACACTGAGCATGGGGACTGCTTGGGATTCTTTCTCTCCCTCTCTCTCTCTCTGTCCCTCCCCTGCTCACACATTTTCTCTCTCTCTATTGAAAATAAAAAGTAAAAAAATGCTTTTACAGTAATTCATCTATTCAACAATAAGTAAATATTTATTTATTGAATGCCAATATTTCTACAGATTTCTAGATATCAGGGATATGTCAGTGAGCAGAGGAGAGTGTAATGTCTTCCTTCATGGAGCTTAGACTTCTGGTATGTCTGGGGGTGGGGAGGAAGAGAGACAGGCAGCAAATACTAATATTGTATATTAGACTGTGAGGAGTGGTGTAGAGAAGAAGCAGAGCAGGAAGATAGCAAGTTCCAAGAGTGTGTGTGTGTGTGTGTGTGTGTGTGTGTGTGTGTGTGCTGTAGGCAAGGGGGGAGGAGTTCAAATTTAAATAAGAGTATGGGGAAAGACTCTGCTGTCAAGGTGACTTTGGAACAAAGATCTGCAGGAGGTAAGGGAGAGGGTGGGGGTGGAGGGTGGGTAACTAATGGGGAAGCCTCCTGCTGAGAAGCGACAGTCAAGTGCAAAGGCCCCAAGGCAGGGGCTGCCTGGCCTGTTTGGGGAACAATGAAGAGGTCCATGTGGCTGGAATGGAGTAAGGGAGGTAGGAGATAAAAGTAGAAGAGAAAAGGTGCCCAGATCAGATATACAGAAGTATTTAGGGGTGCCTGGGTGGCTCAGCTGGTGAAGCATCCAACTTCAGCTCAGGTCATGATCTCACGGTTTGTGAGTTTGAGCCCTGCGTCAGGCTCTGTGCTGACAGCTCAGAGCCTGGAGCCTGCTTTGGATTCCATGTCTCTCTCTCTCTGCCCCTCCCCTGCTCGTACTCTGTCTCTCTCTCTCTGTCTCAAAAAAAAAAAAAAAAAAAAAAAGAAATATGAAACTCAACACCCGAAAAACAAATAACCCAGTGAAGAAATGGGCAGAAAACATGAATAGACACTTCTCTAAAGAAGACATCCGGATGGCCAACAGGCACATGAAAAGATGCTCAACGTCGCTCCTCATCAGGGAAATACAAATCAAAACCACACTCAGATATCACCTCACACCAGAGTGGCCAAAATGAACAAATCAGGAGACTATAGATGCTGGAGAGGATGTGGAGAAACGGGAACCCTCTTGCACTGTTGGTGGGAATGCAAACTGGTGCAGCCACTCTGGAAAACAGTGTGGAGGTTCCTCAGAAAATTAAAAATAGACCTACCCTATGACCCAGCAATAGCACTGCTAGGAATTGACCCAAGGGATACAGGAGTACTGATGCATCGGGGCACTTGTACCCCAATGTTTATAGCAGCACTCTCAACAATAGCCAAATTATGGAAAGAGCCTAAATGTCCATCAACTGATGAATGGATAAAGAAATTGTGGTTTATATACACAATGGAGTACTACGTGGCAATGAAAAAGAACGAAATATGGCCCTTTGTAGCAACGTGGATGGAACTGGAGAGTGTGATGCTAAGTGAAATAAGCCATTCAGAGAAAGACAGATACCATATGGTTTCACTCTTATGTGGATCCTGAGAAACTTAACAGAAACCCATGGGGGAGGGGAAGGAAAAAAAAAAAAAAAGAGGTTAGAGTGGGAGAGAGCCAAAGCATAAGAGACTGTTAAAAACTGAGAACAAACTGAGGGGTGATGGGGGTGGGAGGGAGGGGAGGGTGGGTGATGGGTATTGAGGAGGGCACCTTTTGGGATGAGCACTGGGTGTTGTATGGAAACCAATTTGACAATAAATTTCATATATTGAAAAAAAAAAGAAAAAGAAATGATCAATGACTATAATTACTAGACACAGGAGCAATATCCATAAACAAAACAGATGAAAAACTCCTATTCCTGGAGTTGATATTCTTTTTGTTTTAATTTTTCAATGTTTATTTTTTTCTTTTTCTTTAAAAAAATATTTTTTAATGTTTATTTATTTTTGACAGAGAGAGACAGAGCATGAGTGGGGGAGGGGCAGAGAGAGAGGGAGACACAGAATCCAAAGCAGGCTCCAGGCTCTGAGCTGTCAGCACAGAGCCTGACGCAGGGCTCAAACTCACAGACTGCGAGATCATGACCTGAGCCAAAGTCGGATTTTCAACCGACTGTGCCAGCCAGGCGCCCTTATTTTTTCTTTTTCTAAATATAATTTGTCAAGTTAGGTAACATACAATGTATACAGTGTACTCTTGGCTTGGGGAATAGATTCCCATGATTCATCGCTTACATACAACACCCAGTGCTCATCCCAACAAGTGTCGTCCTCAATGCCCGTCACCCATTTCCCCCTCCCTCCCACTTCCTCATCAACCCTCAGTTTGTTCTCTGTATTTAGGAGTCTTTTATGGTTTGCCTCCCTCTCTGTTTGAAACTGTTTTTTCCCCTTCTCTTTCCCCCATGGGCACTCTCAACAATAGCCAAATTATGGAAAGAGCCCAAATGTCCATCAACTGATGAATGGATAAAAAAGATGTGGTTTACATATACAGTAGAATACTACGTGGCAATGAGAAAGAATGAAATCTTGCCATTTGCAACAATGTGGATAGAACTGGAGGGTATTATGCTAAGTGAAATAAGTCAGTCAGAGAAAGACAGATATCATATGTTTTCATTCATATGTGGAATTTTTAATGTTTATTTTTGAGAGAGAAAGAGAGAGAGAGCATGCGAGCACGAACAGGGGAGAGGCAAAGAGAAAGGAAGACAGAATCTGAAGCAGGCTGCAAGTTCTGAGCTGTCAGCAAAGAGCCTGACTTGGGGTTTGAACTCACAAGTGAGATCATGACCTGAGCCGAAATCAGAGGTTCAACCGACTGAGCCACCCAGGAACCCCTGGAGTTGATATTCTAATGAGGGGAGACAGTAAACAAAACAAAACCCAAAAAGTGACAGTATAATATGCCAGGAGGGATAAATGCAAAGGGAGAGAAATAGAGGATGCTGGGGCAGGGTGTGTGGGTGCTGAGTAGTTCACTGTTACCTAGAATGATCTTGGATGAAAACTTCCTGAGACTAAAGCCTAAACTCTTGGTTCCTTATGTATTATTCAGTTCTTAGCATCAGTATGAGTAACTAATATTAAATCGTTGAAAATGATCTGGCTAAATATTCTTTCAACAAATATGTTTTATTTATGTTTTGCGTACCAAGGACCGTAATAGTTGAAATCTGTCTAAACGGTAATAGCTTCTAGGGTGTAGTTTGAACCGTATGCAAAAGAGGATGTTCTAATCTAAAGCCGAGTGTGCTCAACGCATGATGGACAAAAGGCCATGGTATCTTGGGTGTTCTTTAGGTTGAGGCTTTGCATAGATTCTGGGATGGAGGTAAGATATTAGTCTATGTTCTATTTTTTTTTTTTTTATGAGACCAGCAAGTCTGACTCCAACTCAATAACTCACTTTAGATAAACCTATTTTCAGCTTTGTTTGGAAGATGTAAGTCTTGGTCATTCTTTACTGTCCATTACTTTAGATGACTAGTGGTATGGTCCAACAATTGAACCAGAGATATATATATATTCAGTCACTAGCAGCAGTTGACATATATTTCTGCATTATGCCTGTCCTTGGCAAAGGATGCTTCAGATCCTCCCTTTGCTGCCGTGGTGTCAATTTGATAAATGGACAGGCTTCCTTCCCAGCAGGGCTGGTGTGGCTCCAGGTTGCAGCACTGCCCACTTCAGTAGTCTGCAGGCCGTTCGTTGTTCCTGCCTCCTGTGAGCGCACAGAGTCCATTCCGAGTGCACCAGGGCATTCCAAAAGATGCTCAGGCTGACAGCATCACACCAGTACAAGGAGAAAATAAAGTTTTGTTCTGTTCTGTTAAACGTCTCTGCAGGCTCTACAGAGACATATTGCCAGAAGAGTAAAAGGAAAGTTAATTCTGTCCATGGCAGAGTTATCTTGAAAATTTACTGCCAGCACCTTGCAACAGATATATTTGTATAGTTTAGCTTTTCTTTCAAGCAATATTTCAGACTCAGTGGTCATTCATTCCTGTGTTGGATGTTTAAAAGGGAGAAACAAGGAAAATAGTGTATTAATGAGCACAGTTTTTAAAGGTAAAGAGAGTGAAAGAGGACATGCCAAATCATGGAGACTAAAGGAAGGGTAGCGAGAGAAAACCAGTTGGTTGAGCATCCGACTTTGGCTCAGGTCAAGATCTTATGGTTTGTGAGTTCAAGCCCCACATCAGGCTCCGTGCTGACAGCTCGGAGCCCGGAGCCTGCTTCGGCTTCTGTGTCTCCCTCTCTCTCTGTGTCCCTCCTCTGCTCTTGCTTTGTCTCTCGCTCTCTCTCTCACTCTCTGTCAAAAATAAACATTAAAAAATTTAAAAAATTTTTTTCTTAAATATTATAAAAATTAATGAACATCATCATTATACTAGACTTACTTATGCATTTTACTGGTTTTAATATTTACCACTGTGTTTTGTATACCATGTATTCCATCACCTTGAGTTCTTTTTGCAGTTTCCTCTGATTAGAGAGTTCCTCAAGCAATGCTACTGGACAGTCTATGCTGTTGTGGGACTTTTGGAAATCCTTACATACCTGAAAATGTCTGTCACTTGCTGTCACACCAGGGTAGTTTGGCTACAGACTCATAGAGTCACATTCTTCTCGCTTGCGTCCTTTGCAAACAGTACTGTTTTCTAGTTTTTAGTGTAACAGATGAGATTTTTCAGTGCTGGCCTGATTTTTTTTTCCTTTCCAGGTGAACTGTTATTATTATTATAGTTATTTTCTGCTTGGAAGCTTGAAGGGTTTTATCTTTATCCCTGAGACTCAGAAATTTTACCAGGATGCATTTAAATACTTGTACTTTTTTTTCAGTATTCTACCCCAGCTGTAGGCTATTTCGTCAGATAGTCTCAATACTACTTTTAGAGATGTCTTAGCTTAGGTTCTTTCAAAAAAGCAGAGCCTGAGACATTGACTTGGTGTCGTTTATTTTGGGGAAATTATCACAGAGAATAAGATGAGGGGACTTGGAAGAGTAAAATGTTCCTTCCCTGGAAGGAAAGCCAGTCTCAGTGTGCCTTATTAGTTGGTTACCAACAGGGCAACTAGGGCTTAATCCCCCTGAGGCTGTGCCTCAGAATTATCCACCTAAGGTAGGAGAAGAAAAGTATTTATCCACCAGTTTCCATGCCCCCATTGGCCAAAGGTTGCGTCATATTGTCCTCATACGTCTGGGTTTGCACATTTATCCCCAGGCTTTGGGTCTCTTAGTTAGTTGTTTTACCTTCGTTAGGCCGTGCTTGCTGAAATTGCATGAAAGCACTGACAGAAGCCCCGGTGACTTTTGTGGATTTGGAGCTTTATTCCTTCAAACCACTACTGTGTAGCAAATACTTAATTTCTGAATGCTCATCAGGGTCAGCGTGTCAACTCCCTTCTTAGTTGGTGCATCTGTTTGAGAAGCCCTAAATGACAAAATAGTAGTCATAGCTTTAAATTCCGTGGAATTTAAAGTGGAAGCCCTTCTGCCTTTCTGTGTTCTCTGGTGGAATCCTCCTCCCCTACCCTCCATCTTCACCCCCAGTACCAGGACTCAGAACTTTTAACCCAGCAGAGCCTAAGGCTATAGGGATGGGAAGCCCACATTCTGAAAGTGGGTCACTAGGAATGATGACGAGATGAGCTAATCTTACTTCCATCCCTTGGTTTTTGGACTCATGTACTCTAGTTACGCTTCACCATGTATTGGCTAGAGGTTCACTAAATATACAGAGTCCTGGAGGACAGCATTCAATCTTCCCTAATGTGGTCCCCGAGGAGGCTCCTTCACTGGGCTTAACATAGGGATATTTCATCATTCTGCTAGGCTGGCTTCTTCCTGGTGATGTGGTGTAAGGTGGGATCTGAGGATTCTCTAGTCATACACTCTTTTCATTTGCTTTTGCTATAAAATATGTCCCTTGGTCTGAGTCAATTTTATTGGGATCCTAAGATGGTATATCATATACTCTTCAAGCCTCAGATGATGCTAGCTGAGGCAGCAGGGATAGGAAACGCAAAGTCATGATGAAAGTAGGTGTAAACTCTGGCAAGGATATATTGCTGCCCTTCTAAGATGTCAATTATTTGTCACCCAAGTGATTGGCCATCTTGAGGGATGTTTCTATATTGAGGCACCATATTGTATCTCTGCTGCAGAAATTCAGCAATAGCTCTCTCTTAGTGAGAGAGAGCCCATGCTGTGACCTATGCATGGCCTCCATTTCTGTCATCAAGGCTGCTTCATTCATAAGACTATAGTGCAAGCACTGGGGTGTCTAGTCAGAGGCTGACTGATAGCCACTGGACAAGTCAGCCTATTCTCCTAATTTCCCAGTACCTCTATGAATGCTCTGGAATGCTCTCCAGTAGGCATTAACATAAGACACAAATACCCATACATGCTTTGGGCCTTCTGCCAAAGAATCATCCACAAACCTGTTCCTCAGACTTCCTTGTGTGTTTTCAAGCCTCTGATTGTGTTTCTTTCAAAGTCCTGACCTATCAGCAAAGCCCTCTGACAGCCCCAAGGTCTGTGTGTATCTGTGCTTTAGGCAGTTTCTCCCTGCAGACAGGTGTATAGCCAAGCGTGTGGCTTAGAGTTATACCAATTGGGAAAACTTGTCTTTTTTGCTGCCTTTCAGGGCACCTTTGACTGGGGTTTGATTGTGGTGGCAGTCTATTATCACTTATCGTAAGTATTTTGGGCTAATCCATCTGTGTACCAGGCTCAAATATTTTCTCCTTTATGAGTTAGTCATAGGGAAGCCTCCATGACAGCATGTAAAGTCACATGACAGTTGAAGCCACCTGCTTATGCAACTTCGTTGTGCTCTCTGGCCCTGCTCAGCACAATCCTCAATGTATTACTTACAATATACAGTGATTGTTTCTGTCCCTGGATGACCTGATGACTGTGGGTCTCATAATCCCAACTTCTCATAGGCAGCTCCAGCTGCATAGTCACATTGGATGTCCTAGTCTCTACTAGGGCCCAAAAGCATGCCAGGTAAGTAGTTCTCTCCCTTTGAATGTTTGGCTTTGCTCATTAACAGAGATTCTGCACAGCATCCTAGGATACCTCTAGCACCATCCATCTTCTAGGTCCTACTGTCTGAGCATCAGGGCAGCTTGTACTATGGTCTGACCTGCTACAGGATCTTCTCTTGCTCTGGGCAGTATATATCACACCTAAAAATGGCAGCTTTCCAAGACACCAATAAATGGTCCACAGTGTATTACCATGGGTGGTATGAGCTGACACTGGCATCTGAACAAGTTTACTGTGCAGTGCCTCTTTCTTAGTGGTGGGAGGTATAGGTGCACCAATTTGTCATTTGTATTAAACAAGATTTTTCTCACATGTTCCGATTCACTGGATCTTCAAAAACATCACCCATGTAGTAGGTCCTCGAAACCTTGAAGGCTTTATTATCTAAGCTATGGCACGTACATGTCTGACCACGGCACCCTAAATACTTACCACTTCCGCCTCACCAGGTCCGATTACTGTGATACCACCAGTGTGGTCACCCAGAATCATGCTGATTCTGTGGAATATCAAGGCCATTAAGGTCCTTGTGGACTATATTGTGACAGAGAGCAGGAGATTTAACCTAGTCCTAAGGTAAGATAGCAGTGTACTCTACTGTCTTTTTGACATGACCACAAAGTGCTTTTGTTCCTTATTATTCATGGGGATTGAGAAAATGCATTCGTCTGCTCAAAAGCTGTGTGTTACGTGCCAAAGTTGTGATAATCAGTTGTAGCAAAGACCATATCTACTATAGAACTTGTGATTGTAGCCACCACCTGGTTTTATTTTGGGCCAGTCATTCACCATGATCCTTCTAGCTTTTGAAGAGGCCAAATAGGTGGGTTGAATGGTAACATGCCTTCATCCTTCGAATCTTTGTTAGTGGTGCTAATTTCTGGAGTTCCACCTGTGATGTAGCACTGTGGTTTTAGGGACTTTTCCTTATCCTTTTCAAACACAGTAGCTTTTATTCCATTGGCCAAGGAACTAATCTTGATTGCACTATGGTAATGGGCAATAACTGCACAGATGGTCTGTGGACCCATGGGGCCACTAGGAGATGGATGTGGGCCAGGATTCCATTCATTGTCTGGCTTATATAAGCCTTGCTCTAATGAAGGGCAATGGCACTTCAGATTCCTTGCTATCAGAGTCAGCTCAGACCCTGTGCCCAATAGCCCTTGAATAGTCTGAGTATTCTTTCCCCAGTACATACTTATTCTGATAACTAGTTTCAGGTCCTTTGGGGAAACATTAGGGGATATTTATTGTATACATTTGCAGTGGTGGTGCAGGCTACTTCCTCAAGGGGACCCAGCCTCTTTATTAGTCAATGAGCTCTGGATCTGAGACTGAGCTCTGAGTCTGAGAATTGACTTAGATCTAGAGAATGAGTGAGTGAGTGTGATTTTCCATTTGGTGGCTGATACCAGTTTTTTGTTTTTTGTTTTTTTTTTGCTTGCCAGATTGCACCTTCTGGTTATACAGCTAAAACTCTAGTTGGCTGCCCTTCCCTCTTGGTTCCATGATCTATTAATAATTGCCACAGATCCCTATGGGTCAAGGCACTCTGTCCCTCTGACCATCCTGCCCATTTCAATAATTATATCCACTCTCTTTCTGCAAAGACAAAACAGCCTCAGCCATTTTAGAATTCTACCAATTCTAGCAATACCAGGGAAACCAGTTCCAATGCAGTACCTTCTAGAGTCAACAGCTACAACCAAGCTTCTCTACAATGTTGGCACTTCCCTTCATCATGCGCTCTTTATTGACTGAGTGGAAGAGTGTCCTTTGTACCTCCTCAGGGAGCATAGTCAGGTGGTGGTTTCTTTGTCTAACATTAATACACTACAACATTTCCTGAGCCTTTCAGTCTCTTCCCCAATTCTTTGCCTAAGCAGTGCTACACCTGATTTACTTTTGTAAGGTCCAAGCTTCAAGGAACAATTCCAGCAGTGTATCAGAACCAACTTTGTTCTTGCTAAGACATTGAACACTGTATCACAGAAGAATGTTCCAATGTCGGTAAACTCTCCCCTTCGTCTGCCTTAGACTCTAACCTCATATATGAGCACCCTCAAAATCTGTCACCATATTGGTTCCCCGATTTCTGCCTTGCAATTCTTTAGCTGTGCTGTTTTCTGGCAGAGCAGAGAGTATATATCCCCTGTGTTGGTGCTATGACCTAAACATTCCTATCATACATTCCTATCATTATAGCTCTTACTCCACAGGATAGGAACCAAGGCATGCTTCTGCTAGCTGTTTAGTATATAGCACTTAGAGAGTGGAGGAATAAACTTCAGATGAGTCCAGTCTGGAGCTGTGAAAGCGATGTGTTTGAATACAAGAAGAAGAGCATATCTTGTGAGGTGTTATCCTCAGATAAAGCTTTTGCAGTGTCTCTTCATCAGCGTTTCTCAACAGCAGCACTATTGGCATTTAGGCTGGATAATTCTTTATTTGGGGGGCCATCCTGTGTATTGTAAGATGTTGGCAGCCTGACCTCTATCTGCCAGATACCAATAACACTTCTCTCCCTCAGTTGTGATAACCAAATCTCCTTGGTGAGAATCGCCGCTTGGGTGACAGGATCCAGGTTCCGTGAGGTGATGGCAGGATTCTTCAGGGTGCTGCTAAGGTGAAGTGTCATCAGGCATTCCTGTGCACATGGGGTAGCTACAGCAATGGCTGCAGAAAAAAAAAGGGGGTAGGCTAAGAAGATATGAGCCAGGGCATAAAATGTGTGTGATACAGAGGTAGACAATATGCACTCATTGCACTGAAGGGAACACTGAGCCTCAGGGAGGTTAAACAACTTAAGTTGATGCATTTAAGTTGGGTGCACTGGGCATGAAGATGAATAAGACACAATACCTCCCCTCAGGGAATTTTCAGTCCAGCAAAATGTGAAGTATTATATAATAAATAATTGCACATAGGTGTTGATGAAATCATACAACCAGCAAACGACAAAGCTAAAAATGGAATGAGATTTATTTGACTTCCAAATGTATATTCATTTTAGCACATAGCTAATGCCTCAAGATTTTATTATGTTTATGGCATGCTAGAACTTTGGCTAAATTATTTGCATACCTGGTGTCATTTAACGTTCCTAGAAATCTAATTAAGTAGGCAGTCTCATCTCCATTTTTCAGATAACGGGGTGGCCCTTTCTTGTACACCTTCATATGACCTACACACATTATGCTTAAAGAGATGCTGCTTTGTGGAGGAGGATGACCTCAGACTGATGAAACCACTGTGCGCAAGCATGGAGACGCAGGCACAAGACAGCGGGATACGTGGCTACCCACCACAGAGCCCAGTGACCACCCGCATAGGCTCTATTTTCATCCCTCCACAGTGCAACTGATTAAGACATGGGCTGGTACCGACCGGCTCAACTCTTTTTAACAGTGGCTTGTGGAACTGTGGAAACTATCTAAAAATATATAACGAGTGTGAGAGAAGTAATGTTGTTGCAAGGGAATTGATAACCGAGGATAATGGGAAGGGGAAGAAATAGCAAGTTGGAGCTAATTACCAGGGAAGCCCCCTGACACTGAGAATGGTGAGCCAGGGTAATGGTCTCCTGAGGGGAGTGGCAGAATCACCATCAGCTAGTACATTTAAAAATAGGCAACAGAGCACTGGAAACAGGACTAGTGGGAATAATCTTGCATTAGGCAGGAAAGGAGGTAATTGACTAAGTGACCTAATATTAAGAGCTTTTGCTCATGAATTTCTAAAATTCTAAAAAAATAAAACCTGATAGGCTGTATACAGAAATATGGGTACCTAATGACTGGAGATGCCTAAATATAGCCCCAAATTATTCATAAATGGAAAATGAGAGCAGCCGTGCCCCAGATGGAGCATAATATGAGGGTCAGAGGAAATGCAGGAGATGGACAGGGGAAGCGGAAGTTCTGTCAGGAGTCAGATTTCTCTGATGCAGGCAGATGGGGCTGTGCCCAAGTGTACTTGAGCTGGAAGAAGCCTGTGTTAGTTGATTGCCTAGGACTCTCTTTTTCTTTCCTCCTTTAGCTCTCCTCTACCACATGTAAGGCAGGGTTTACAAAGACCATCTTTTGTGGACTCCTACATCATCCCTGTCTTCCAAGTTTGTGCTCTCCTTTTTTAAAACTGCCGCGTGACATGGTCTTGCAGTACTGCCTCCTAGTTCCTGTCCAAAGCTTGATCCAGAGCCCCGGGAAGCTTGTTAACGATGCAGGTTGCAGGATCCCACTGCATAACCATGGGATCTGGATATCTCAATATCAGATCTATGCATCTGCAATTTTAAGAAATTCCTGAGTAAGTCTGACGCACACCAGTAAGTTGGAGAAACTCTGCCTGGGGAAAAGCAAGCTGGCTAAACCAAATGAAAGCTCAGGGGAGAGGAGTGCAACCCAACCCTCCTCCCCTCCTTCCTCATTTGCTCCCCCTGATTTTCCTTTACCCCCAACCAAATGAGATGTCCTTTCACTTGCACATCCCTCTTGCACATAGAAGTATGTATACACACATACTTTCATAAAGATTCTAATTTTCTCATATGTCGAGTATGCTAGCAATTAGTCCTCTTCTCTGTGTTTGTAGGTCAGGGGTTAGGTAATTACCATGTTTCTATCCTTCAGAATTGTGTGGTAAAGAATGGATTTTGTTTTTGACTATGAGTTAAGTCAAGTGTATAAAAAGTAATAAAAACAAGGCATGCAATAGAAACTTAGGTTTGTCAGCTTTGCCAGAGTGAGAAAGCACAGTCTGGAAGCAGAACGTTGAGCTTGGTGTCAAGACCTGGCTTTTGTTTCCAGCTCTACCAATAATCACATAGGAGACTTTCAGCAAGTCATGTGGCCTCCAGTTTATCTCCCCGTAAGCAGGGATAACAATCGCTTTCTTACTTCTCTCACAAAGCAGCTGAGAGAGTAAGCATGATAATATCACTCTTTAATATCAGTTTTCACTTAGGAAAGCTAAAAATGACATCAACCCTATCAACATCATCATTTCACAATCTACAAACCATTGAACAGGAGTTCAGTCTGGATTCCCCAGAGATAATTATTTTTCCTCCCACCAGGACATATAAGAAAAGATAAACCAGGGAAAAACAAAGATGCTAGGAATTAGGGCTAGTTAAAATGTATATCCGTAGTCGGTCTTCTAATTCCCCAGATAATGCTAGATCTCAAGATCAGGAAAATAACTGGCATTCTTTAGTTCTTGACATGCTACCTAATGAACAACTAAACCATTTTCATAGAAGGCAAAATTAGAGTGCTGCTGCAGGAACGTGGCTTCTATATCTAAAGTTAATTGGATTTTCCATTGTGATGAGGCTTGTTTTTCAGAATTTAATCTCTTAGTCTCCCGATTGCTCTGGGTTGATGGTAAGACAGAAGATAAATAGGGCATGTGGAGTGAATCATGGGTTGGGGAGGAGCCTATTAGGTCAAAGGATCTGCAGGTATATTGAGACATTACAATGTGCAAGCAGGAACTAGGATTTGGGTAGAATACGTGTCTTCTCAAAATGGAGTTTTTCAGAAGGGAAAACTGACTTCATGTTATTGTAGTTTCTCTCTCTCTCTCTCTCCACCTGTCTCTCTCCTAGACAATAATGTGCTCTACTTCCATTAGGATGTTGAGGGTGATCCGTGCAGACTGGAACAAAATAGCAGTACTAACTTTTTTTTTTTTTTCCCAGTCAGACAGATTGCTCTAGAGTCTACCCAATTTAGCAACAGTTTGTACTCGCTGGTGTTTTGAACATGAAAAGAGCTTTCAAAGTGAAAGAACCAATTTGAAAAGAGCTTCAGCATCGCTGATGGGCCAGGAGAAAATGGGACTTTCCCAGTTGTGGAATGGCAACGCGCTCCATCGCCTTGAGGGCAGCAATGAACAAGGTATGGCTGCATATGTGCCTGGCACCCTTGCTGGCCCAGCTAGCGGGTGCCTGGGCGGGGGGGCGAGCTGCCAGACCAGTGAGCTCAGGACTCACTGGAGGGAAGAGGGTCAGGACTGCTGCTTGGCCTTGGTTTCCACACAGGGGGAGAATGCCAGAGTTTTGACATTCTCTGCAAGAAAAGAATATTCATGAAGTACTTTGTGGTTGTATGACCCTATCAACACTTGCGTGCAACGATTTCTCATATAACATTTCACAGTTTGCTGGACTGAGAATTCCTTGAGGAGGAGTATCGTGTCTTATTCATCTTTATGCCCAGTGTATCAAATTTAAATGCATCAACTTAAGTTGTTGATGGATCTATTCATGTGTTCTGAGGGAATTCATTTAAGTGTAAACACATAAAATATGCCATAATTTTGTTAAACCTATTATGGTACTCCTTAATTTTATAAGTCAGTAAGAATCTAAAAATAAAGTGGCCACGGGCCTCTCTAGACTTCTAACGGCCTTGACCATGCATGGAGCCTGCTGGCGCAACTCAAATCAGTGAGGAGTGTTTCTCTAAGCCTCCTTGGAGATGTGAGAGGAAGCTGAGGGTGACAAATAGGGGGACAGCTGGGGAGAGCCATGGAATTAGCCAGATACCAAAATCTGTTAAAAGTATTTCCCTAAATATCTGCCCTTTAAGGCCCTACAAACAAAAATATTGTCTCTGTCTGTGTCAGCTTTTATGTTACACTTAGTCAAGGATCCGTGCTAACCCACTGAATAAAGAACACAAGAATATTGCCCGGCACTTGGATGGTTTAAAACAATTAAATAGCAAATTGATGACACTGTAAACCTAATTGAAAGTGGGCTCCAGACACGGAGAAGTGTGGCACAATCACAATTCTATGTTCATTGCAAGCTCAGTTTAACCATGCAATAGCCACAAAACTTATGTTTAGACAGCACTTTACAGTTTGTAAAACACACTCACATATATTATCTCAAGTACTTCCAAGGGAAGAATATTTCATAATGCCTAGAATGACCTATGTGGGCTTTGTTTTAAAGGGCAAAATTGTCTTAGCCATATCTTTGGAGATTATTTCATACCATAGATGGAAATCTGAAGGTAGAGACCAGAACTCCAAATCCTGTGGAATCTGGAAAAACAGCAAGCTGAGTTTACAGATGTCAAGGTATACTCTGGTACTGGGTGTGTATGCACACATCTAATCCCAGGGAGTCCAAATAACAATTTGCTAGGGGCTGCCTGCATTCTGTAACTGTAATCAAGAAGTCAAACTCAAAGCAAGGGAGGCAGGTTTTCACTCTCCCCACGTATCTCCCAGGTAGGGGGAGCCATGACGTACCACACCGTGTGCCCTCTCCTCCCCACTTCAGGGTCCATTGCCCACCACACAATTACAAAGCCTTCTTGTCAACTTTTAGAGAAACCAAATAGTTTAGCCTTTTCTGCATTGGCAACACACTACTAGAAAAATGTTTGCTGCTTGCTTACAGTCTAGCAAGTTAAAAGATACTCCCTCACCCTCTAGCATTGCATTTTGGGAAACTTTCTCACTTCCGATTTGGAAAATGACCAGGAGACCTCAATTGTTTCCCAAAGTCTCAACAATAAGTTGTTGCAGCATAGGGCCTCCATGTTGTCTTCTGCACTGTTAGAGGCACAGCTACCAAAAAGGACGTAATGATTGTATCTTAATACTCTATTCCTTTTGGTCTCTAACAGGAAATTAACTTAAGGATATTTATCACCTCCAAGTGCTCAAAATTCTGAGAAGTAAATTCAAGATGGTAGCATTAGTGAGGATTGCCTTTCTCAGCCCTACTTCTACTTCTAGGTCATCAGACTCTCTCAAATCTCATTAAAATGGCATTAATAATTTAACCACTTCCAGAAAGCCTTTCAGCTAATCAAAGGGGAGTTATTTTGCTCAAACCACACACTTTAACAAATACGCACCTACCACTTTTCTTGTCTACTTTGTTTTGGTGTCATGGAAATATTTGTGCATAGAAGTTTCGTTCAATTACCACGGCTTTTCCCACATTCAGTTGGTCTACAATGAAGTAAACAACTTTTTGCTGTTTTCCTGAGGGAATCTTAGTCTTCCGGTAAAATATTCAACTTCTTATTCAAACCCCTAGATAACCACCATGTCATGACAGGCAATGTGTGGTGATTCACTGTCAATACATATCAAATATAATTATCATACATATTTGTTAGCAACCCTCTACATTGCACAAGCGTCATGTAGCATTCTTATCCATGCCTAAACCAATCTCAGCTAACAGTAATATGTGGTGACCAAAAGCAAGGTCCCAAACCAGTCTTCTCAAGTGTTTGCCACTCAACACAATTCCCACTCAACAAAACTACAGAAGACAATACAAAAGTGATATAACAAGAGCTCAAGTGAATAGTCAGAAAATAGTTTGGTAGAGAGAAATGCTTTAAAAATACTTGGAAATAAGGGAAGGGAAGCAAAAATAATATAAAAACAGGGAGGGGGACAAAACACAAGTCTCTTAAATACAGAGAACAAACTGAGGGTTGCTGGAGGGGTTGTGGGTGGGGGGATGGCTAAATGGGCAAGGGGCATTAAGGAGAACACTTGTTGGAATGAGCACTGGGTGTTACATGTAGGGGATGAATCACTGGCATCTACTCCTGAAATCATTATTGCACTACATGCTAACTAACTTGGATGTAAATTAAAAAAAATACTTGGGGACAAGCATTAATTGATGTGACATGGATATTTCATTACCTCGACCTGCCAACGTTTATTGAGCACCCAGGGATAAAGGTGAAAATGGCAAAATTCCTGCCCTCGAGGATATCATATTTTAATGGAGAAACCTGACATTGGAAACAGATATCTAGAAACTTCTAAGGCATTTCAGAAAACTATCGTTCTTATTTTGCCTGGAAAGAAACCAGCTAAATCTTAGAAAGAGTAAAAAGGACTGTCCAGGGTTACAAGACTAAAAATGGCAAGCTGGTCAAGATCCACACTAAAAGAAGAGAGAGGGAGGGGAAGTGGTTTTCGAAGTACTTAACAAGGAGAAATTAGTCACAGACTTCCTTTTATTCACAGAAGCTTCTCACAAGTTCTGGCAATATTTTTTTAATAAAGTTGAATTTTGGTCAGACAAGTGAAAAATAATAATTTCTTCTTGACCAGCTGAGTATTTTCCCTGAAAAATTAATATGGAGGGAACATAACACAGTCCCCAATCATGAAAGTGGTGATAAAAAACTAAAGGCAGGTGTGGTGGTGGTTTGTGTATGTGTGCCTGTGCCGGTGTGCACGCAGATGTGATCAATCCACATTCCATCTGTTCTGAACATATTTCCATCTTGTCCCTATATCACATGTCATAGAAACTCAGACTCTTGGTCAAAGGTCTTGGTTTAACAAGATAGTTAAACATAAAGAACTCAACACAAGTGCAACAAAAAAAAGCATCATTTTTTTTTTTTTTTTTTTTTTCGGAACACAACTTGATACTCCCTGGAGAAATGCATAGTCCCCAGGTGAGGCTCTCTGCTTTCTCAGGAGATTTCTCTAAATCAAAGACTTATTTATCAAAAAAACAGTATGTTGGCACATTCTAGAATTAGGGGTTTAAGTACACCAGCATGAAAGCATTTGCACTTAATGTACTAAATTAAATAGATTATAAGCTTAGAATACTGTTTTTCTTCCTTTATTTTCCAGTTCTTCCCCTTGAGCACAGTTAGCATTCGCTTAGTCTTATGAATGACAATGCCTAGCAGTGTGTGGCAAAGATTGAATGTGATATCATGTAAACAAGAGTCATATGTCATGCCTACAATATATACACTGTTTACCTGATGAAGTCATGTCTTGCCTGGAATATGTATTTGGAGAAAATCACCAGTACTCATCCTCCTCCTCCACATGTATCACCATTCATTCATTGGCTTGCTCCCTCATTCAAATATTTATTGAACTCCTACTATGTTCCAGATACTCTTTCTGCCTACCCAACAATAACTTTCTCCTCCTTCCATGTGGCATAGCCCAAATTGAATTCTCGCATCTACTCTGGCTCCATGTGGCTCAGCTAAAACCCAATTGGTTTAAACCAGTCTTGATTTCATATTCCTTGCAAGGGACTGATTTCATGAAGAGTGTGAGTCCCAGAACTGGCCAACGGAGATTGAGAAGAAGTATGTTGAGGTGCTTCAGGGAAAGACTCCTTTGCTCTTAAGAGTCGCCCTTAAGAGTTGCTGAAAAAGTTGATCTTTGGGTCTTAAGAGCAAACTGTTTCCCTGAGGAAGAAGAAATTCTGCCTCAAGACTGCACTACCAGCTTCTGTCCAAGGTTTCCTGCCTGTTGTCCTTTCCCACAGATTTTTTTAACTTTTTAAAAATTTTTTAATGTATTTTTTAAAAATATATGAAATTTATTGTCAAATTGGTTTCCATACAACACCCAGTGCTCATCCCAAAAGGTGCCCTCCTCAATACCCATCACCCACCCTCCCCTCCCTCCCACCCCCCATCAACCCTCAGTTTGTTCTCAGTTTTTAAGAGTCTCTTATGCTTTCCCACAGATTTTAGCTTCACCAGCTTCCACCCACAACTACATAGGCCAATTACTTGAAATTTCCCTAGATAAGTCATTAGATAGATTGATAGATTGATCAATAGGTCAAAGAATAGATAGATAGATAGATAGATAGATAGATAGATAGATAGATAGATAGCTATCCTTCTTGTTCTTTTTCTCAGACAATCCTAACTGATTCACTGCTTTCTTTTTTTGGTATGGAAATTTAGATGAATGAGTAAAAACATGGAAAGAACCTGGGTCTTTGAGAATGTGATTAAACTTCTGAATTAGTCAGTTCTGGAGCCTCCCTTATTTGGAATTCCTTGTGATGAGAGACAATAAATCCTTTTATTCTTTAAGCCATTTTAAACTGGGTCTTCTGTTACTTGAAGCTGAAAACAACCATAACATTAAAAAAGTCAGAAAACAGTACCATAAATAATCACAATTAGTCAACCACAAAAGGTTTAAGATGATGACAGATTGGTATTTTGATCATTTTCTTTCAGGTAACAAAGAACTTATTTTCACTGGCTAGAAGGTCCAACTAAATGAGTACATTTAAGACTTTAGACACTACTTATTATCTCTCTATAGGATTGATATACAAATAGGAAAAGAGGAGCCATAAAGAGATCTCCTGTGGTGATAGCCTGTTTCATTTTATGGAAGGAAATCTTGAAAATCTTATTAATATTCAGAAAATAGTGAAACCATGCTCAATATTTTTGTAAATTATTGAATAACTATCTTTTTCTTTATTTTGCACTTTTGAGGCTCTACCAACAAACGATCATCTGCATGGTTCTTTTTTTTAATGTCTCATAACTGACTATTTTAGTTCTGTTTCACACTCTGGATTAGAGTTACGGTTAAATTACAAACAGCTGTGATTCCTGCCCCAACAATGTATATAGGTGTGCACAAAATGTTTAATATCTTCTGCAGAGAACAGGTGTTGTATGGGCAGTGTGTGCTGAGAAAAAAAAAAAATTCATTTTAGGCTGAAGCTGTGTAATCTAGTTGTGAGGATTTTTTTTTTTTTTGAGTTACACATGTAGGAAAACAGATACATGACAAAACGTTGAATGACTCTTAAAAAGAGGAACCTGCATTTCTACTGTGGCATTATCTTCACAAGTTTATCATTTGTAAAAAAAATTTGAGAGTAGTGGACACATAATGTGACGTTAGTTTCAGGTGTACAATATAGCAATTCAGTAAGTGCAATGCTATGCTCACCACAAATGTAGCTACCACCCATCTCCATACAATGCTACTACCCAGGAAAATGAAAACATTTGCAATGGCCGGATAGGGAAGCAGCCCAAGTGTCTGTTGATAAATGAATGGATAAAGAAGATGCGATACATATATGTACAATGGAATATTACTTAGCCATAAAAAGAACAAGATCTTGCCATTTGCAAAAAGTTTATACTTTCTAAAAAATTTCAATTACTTTGAATAACAACAAAACAGAAGTGCAAAAACAGTAGGTGGGAGCCTAAGAGGATGGAAGACTGCAATTTTCAGGGTTCTCTTTCCCAGGGGCTCACTCAGTACACTTGATGAACATTGCAATTGCATATGATCTTAAAAACTTGTTTGAATTTTGTTGGATTTGGTTTAAAAAACTTTTTTTTACATTTATTCATTTTTGAGAGACAGAGAGAGACAGAGCGTGAGCAGGGGAGGGACAGAGAGAGAGAGGGAGACACAGAATCTGAATCAGGCTTCAAGCTCTGAGCTGTCAGCAGAGACCCGAACACAGGACTCGAACTCACGAACCGTTGAGATCATGACCTGAGCCAAAGTCAGACGCTTAACCAACTGAGCCACCCAAGCACCCCTGTTGAATTTGGTTTTAAATGAAAGTTCCAAAGAAAGTCTTTTTTTTGTTTTTGTTTTTGTTTTGTTTTTGCTTTTTAAAAGAAACACATAGGGGATACAAATAGTAAACACAGTGAGTTCCAGTGCGATAGGGTGTTGTAAAAAATTAAAAACTCTTCCCTGTGGGAGTGACATTCTATACAATTGGTTTAAACAAATGCATGAGGAAACAGTATTGTGGCCAGAGTCTCTTTGGGCTGATTTGGGTCCTACTAGCAGCAAAGGAAGGTGTTAGAACCGTGCTAGGTGGTAAGTCCTAGCAAAATCTTAAAACCCCATGGCTCACACACCAGTCTCCAATACAAGTCATTTGGGAAGAGGAGCAAGTGCCTTCTTTCCTGGTGGGTTAGTCTGACCTTACTCCTAAGATACCCCCATGATGAAGGGAAAAGAACTTGATTAAAAAGGACTTATTAACCTATCTACTTCAGTGTTCTCAAAATGCGACCATCGACCATGTGCGTGAGAATCTGTGGGCTGCTCAGTGAAACACCACATTACTGGGTGCATAGCACTTTCATTTCTAACAAGCTCCCACTGATGATCCTTATATCCATTGAAGATTAATAGATAATTACTGATGTTGGGTCAGATATCTTCTCCACTCAACTCACTGACCCCACAGCCTGACCTAGACAGATTACAGATCTCTGCCTTCTGGTTGGCTCTGACCAGTGGGCCCTGGAAGCTGATTAGAGGAAAGGAAGAGCATGACCGAGGTATTGATAATCTGGGCTTCCTCTTTCCTGTGCTGCCCGCGGACGGGCTTCTCTGATTGATACCACTTTTTCTTTCCCTATTCCTACAAGGACTCAGCCTCTCAGCCCTTTAGTCCCAGATGTGGTAACAGCTCCTTTGATGTACCTGCGCTGGAGTACTTACTATTCCCAGAACCCCGCCTATACTTTGTAAGCAGTCTCTTTGTCAAACTCTCCTTTAACGTAATGTGAGTGTGTCATTTGCTTTCAGTGGGAATCTGAAAGAACTATATGTAGCAATATTTTATAACTAATAATATTTTATGTTTTGCCAATTGCTTTTATATGTATTTTTTGACCTTTATAATACAATGTGATATAAGTAAAGCGGCTTTTTTTTTTTTTAAAGAAAATCACCATTTTATGAATAAGAAAACTGAGGCCAAGAGAAGTTTTTATACGTGTTCAAGTTCACCCTGTTGGTCAGTGGGAGAGCCAGAAAACAAGTCCGGTCTAATGACTGAATTTAGAGCTCTTTGCACTGCATCAGCCTGCCAGTCGTCTTAATTCCCTACCACATGCGACATCACCTGATACTGTTACCTAACACAAGTGCAATAGAAATGACATTTTTTTTGGATAACAATGAACAATAAAAGAAAGAATTTAGTGTAATCTTTGTATTTATTTCAATTGAAGCTGAGACGCAGGCACCCACGGAGCTGGAAAGGAATGTTCTCAGGGGAGGCGGACTTCTCTGCAGTTGCGCATACGATCATATGCAGCCGGCCTTACACAACCTGGTTTCTGAGAACCTTTCCATCCAACAGTGACTTAACCAACCCTTCCTGGGGCTCCTTCTGTATTCTGAGCCAGCTTCTTTCATAGTATCTCCAACACCTTTTCCATGTATCTAGCTCTTTTGGGTTGGCAGCTCCCTCATGGCAGGAGTCTTTTTTTTTTTTTCATTTGCTACTGTATTTCCAGTTTTTTGCCTAGCACTGGTCACACAGTAAGTGCTCAAGAAGTATTTGTTGATGGATAAAAAAAGCAGCTGTCTGTCTGGTGCATCTTTATACCAACGTTATTATGAAAACTTGGGAGTCATTTTCTCCCCTTCTAATCCAGTCAGTTGCCAATCTCTGTTGATTCTACATTTGGACTCTTTGATATGTTTCATCCTTCTCCTTCCCACAGTCATTGCTCTAGTTCAGGTTCTTGATTATTATTTTTTTTTCCCTTGGAGTTGGTTGTAATGGTTTCCTAAAACTTCTTGCTTCTTGTTTTCACCTATACCAATGCCAGCTTACTCTTCTAGAGTCCAGCTCTGATCATCTGACTCCTCATCACAAGCTTTAAATGGTTTCAAAACCACGGTTTATACACCTTAGCATATCATTCCACTGCTGTGCACCAGGCTCCATAGTTATTTTCCCAAATATCCTTTTCTACCCTCCATGTTCTAGCCAGCCTAAATTTTGTCCTGTCTGTTAATCCTGGTTTCCTTCCCACTCCATGCTTTTGCTGGTATAGGCTTAACACCTGAAATACCTTTCTATGTCTGAAATATCTGTCTACAGGCTACACTAAGAAGCTACCTCTACCATGAAATCTTCCTGATTTTGCTCATGTTCTTCTTTTTTGGAACTAATTTTCCCTGATTTTGAACTACCATATCACCTTGTCAGTATCATTCTAGTTTCATTTAATATTCTCTGTGTATTAGAATGATTTATGTTTTCCCTCTGCATCTTACTGCTCTACAGATGGTAAGGTCCTCAAGTTCAGGATGCGTATTGCAATTATTTTTGTATTTTCCTTATTATATATGGTACTTTGTACATAAAAGATTATCAATAAATATTTATTGAATTAATGTGTGTAATGGCACAAGGAAAGCATGGACAAGAAATGGGGCATTAGGCTCCGTTTAGGTTTAGTAGATGAAGTGATCCTGAATACATGAGAAAAGTTTTAGAGGGATGTGTGATTGTAGCAAAGACATAAAGGTGAAAGAAAGACGTGTGGGCTACTGGATGGTTTGCTTGTCTGAGTAAGAGACGAGAAAAGCAATAGTAGACATCAGGGGAGCAGACCCTGAAACTTCAGGGAAAAAGTGACTTGGACCAGAGGGTGATGGGCAGGCAGTAAAGGTATTTTTCCTGCTAAGACAACAGAAATTTTTTCAGGAGATCAAAGGACAGACATGAAGGAAAGGAGTGTTGAAGAAGTAGGTTACAAAGTACTATAGTTGGGTCTGGAATAAGACCGAAAAGGGATGTGTCAACAAAAACTGGCTAGACTTGGGGGCCAACAACGAGCTGACATGTTAGAATATTGGTGGGCTGTGGAAAGAGAGGAATCAGAGGCAGACAGAGTTACATCAAAGTCAGATCACTAGGCTGACCTTGGGGAGAAGGCTTTGATATCCAAGGTGCTTTCAGGCCATTCACATCGGATGTTTAGTAGCAGCACTGACTTGGGGGTTGAGGTTACCTCAGAACTAGAGAAGAGGTCAGGGCAGATGTTCAGTTCTGTGCAAGGATTCTGAAAACACTCAGGGACTTCCCAGAAGCCTCTCCTTATAGATGTGACATGTATTGGCCAGCTGTTCCAAATGTGGAAGGGTGATACTCTGAGTAATTGTCTAGGTTAGCTTTCTAGTCGTATCTGGGTCACAGATGCTGTTCCCTATATATGTTGCATATCTGATTCCATACCTGAGAGTACTACAACATGGAGAATGAGGCACTGGGAATTCCTGGATTCTTTCTCTAAACTTTTACATGCTTTACTGAATAAGTCCAATTGCTCAATTTCTCTGCTGGAGTCTCAGCACTAGTTAAATGAATTCAGTAGTATTCACTTCAAAGTGATATTGTGAAACTTCATTAATGAATGTCTTATTTATAAATCCTTACAAAGAATTATTTTACTTCAAACCTTCAGGATGAAACCAAATTGAACTTGAGTGTTTTTCTGCCAATGGCTTTTCAAAGAAATAGTCTCTTTTTCTCCCTGTGGGGAAATCAGCATAAATACTATTGAAATTTATCTAAACAAAAGAATGGGGTATTTTCATCATTCCACAATAAAATGGCATTTTTGTTTGTGGAAAGGAGGTCCTTTTCTATTCAGTGTTCAATTTCTACTTGATTTTACCTTTTCCCACTTCTTGTCAATTACCTAGGACTAGGGAACACTTAGATTTAAGTGGTGAGCAGAGTTTATCTAGGGAGACAGAATCAGGGCAAAATTGCATATTACATTCATCTTTAAATTTCTGCACCCTTGGCTGTCTGTGGCTTGTAACTATAGCTACATGGTCAAATATTGTTTTTTCATATTTACCTCTCATGGGGTATGTGGATAAATGCCAAAGAGCAAAATAGCTGGAGTAATAGTTCTGAGAAATCTCTCCACATTTTTAAAACTCATTCATTGTATGGGAGAGATGACAAATCTGTGTAGAAACCTTGTTTGGTGCCCATACAAAAATAACCCCACAGTTCTCTGTGGTATTTGGACATCTCCCGTTTTTTGTTGTGGGGTGAAACAAGGTTACACAAATCACAAGTGCCATTCTACTGGTGTCAACATTACAGCAAAGAAAGAAAAAAATTGGTAAGGGTTGAGGTCAGTAGAAAACAGAAAGTTTGGTGAGCTTTAAAAATGGTAGCTCGGTTTTGGCAACATTCGGAAGCAGATAAATACTGACTTCATTATTCTCCCCGTTTTCATTCCCCACACATCTGTGCTTCCTTCTCTACCTACACCCCATTCTCCATACAATCATCTGGGCTTCTGTGTCCTTAGGCTTCAATGGAACCTGAAGTTCTGTTGCTGAAGTGTTGGCTGATGCTTGAGAGGGAGGTGTGGGGGTAACAATGGCCTTGGCCCATACAGAGTCAACTCTGAGGTCCCTTATATAAGTAAAAAGGGAGAAATAGCTTTGGCCCAGTGACAACAGAGTTGGGTGGGGGTAGAGATCCTTACTGGAAGTGGGATGAAGAATGACTTTAATGCTTCTATGGTAAAACTTACAGGCACTGTACAAACTATAAAAGACCTGCCTTTGAACCCCTTAAATCACAGGTTGTAGAGTTGCCTCTCCTACTTCTGAAGGCACAGAACAAAAGATTACTATTGCTGGGAGGAAAGCATCACTTGGTTGACTCTACCAATGGCCTTTGTAGCCAGCCCCCAGACACTACATTTGATTTTCAGAATTAAACCACATGTTTTTTGGGATTCAGAATCAACCTCATGTTTTCCATATCTAATTTCCAGCTGGAACAAGATTCAAAGTACCAGAATTCTCATAAGAAAACTACATTTTACACATATCCAACTCAATTCTGCAGATGCCAAAAGTTTGGATGACTATTATTAATAGTCTTGATAAACTTTGTAAAAGCATCCATCCACAATTTTGGCTTCGTGTCCTGTTAGAATTATAACTCCTTTTTATTTTCTATCTCTAGAACTTTTTAAAAGAATAATAGAGTGGAAAATGTTTTTAAATTAAACTACTTACATTCCATAAACTTATTCTGTGTGTAACTTATTGGCTCATTTTGTAAGGAAAAAAAGCTTTTTATTTCTTTTTCAGAGGACATATGTGGCCATGTCATTATCACACTGTGAAGAATCATAGATTGAGAAAAGCTTGAAAGAAAATAAGAAAAAATAAATTTCTGTTTTTATCTTACAGGGCAAATAAATATTGGATTTCTCACAGGAGGCCTATGAAGTATTTTATAAGCAATAAATCCTTAATCTCTTGAGGAGGCAGCATGCTATGTTAGAATAAGAATCAGAGAGCAGTGTTTCCTCTAACTAGCTCTGTAATATTAGGTAAGTGTGGCAAACACTGCAGTTTGTCTATCCAATGCCACTCTTCCAGGCTAATAGCTCCCCTCTCCCACATGTTGACAGACCTCCACTTCCAGGGAAGCTGGGGTGTTCCTTATCCCCAGGGATAGAATCATAATTCACCTAAGCCAGTGAGAGGACACACTTCTCCTTTGTCAATGAGTGGGTTAGTGGTGACCATGTTATCTGTTCTGGCCAATGAGATGAGAGGGGGAGTCAGCTGGGGCCTCTCTCGAAAACATTTCTTGGCACTTAAAAAAAGAACACCATAACCAAGTGATCCAACCCAGCATCACCAAAAAAGGAGCAAAGTGATATCATGAGTCTCCTGATGTATTCCAATGTGAAGTACATAATTAGTGACTGGGAAGTGTTCTTGATAAAAATGGGTAACTCGAATCTATTGATGAAGAAGCAATCAAACGCAGGTTATGGGACATTTTATCAGGCAGCTGGCCTGCACTCTTCAAGAATAGCAATTTCATAAAAGACATTTCAAGAAAAGGTAAAGCAGCTCTTTTAGACTATCGGGTAGCAGAGATGCATAATCCTTGATTGAATCCTAGATCAAAATGGAAGAAACTGCTCTGAAAGATATTTTTTGAGACAAATGAGGAAATTTTAATACGGACTATATTTTAGATGAGGCCGTTTTTATAAATTAAGTTTCTGGCATATATAATAGTATTCTGATTTTATGGAAGAATGTTCTTTTTCTTAGCAGAGTTATGTCGAAGGACCTAGTGGTGAGCTATTGTGATGTGTACAACTTGTTTTTTTTTTATCTTCATTTTTTTTTAATATATGAAATTTATTGTCAAATTGGTTTCCATACAACACCCAGTGCTCATCCCAAAAGGTGCCCTCCTCAATACCCATCACCCACCCTCCCCTCCCTCCCACCCCCCATACAACTTGTTTTTAAGTGACTTAAGATAACGAGAGAGAGGGAGAGCATGAGAAAGAGAGTGAGCAAATGGTAAGGATTAGTTTAGTGGTCCACAGCCACAGAGACATCCATCACCCGGGAACTTTTTAGAAATGCAAACTCAGGTACCAGCACAAAACTACTGAATTTGAATCTGTCTTATAAAAAAATGTCCATGTGATTTCCGTGTATATTAAAGCTTAAGAAGCAGTCTGTAGGGCTTATAGTCTGGCTGAACAGCCATATTGTTTTATGTACCTGAACAAATGCATGAGCTTGGTCTACAGACAGAAAGAGGAGAATAAAGCAGATGTGCAGAGCTCTAGACAAACAGAGAGATTAGTTCAATTACTATTGCTGCATGGGGGTGTAAAAGCAACAATAATCAATTATTAATGTCTCTCTTTGTTCTGGATTTAGTTCCACAGGGAATCCCTCATGTGGTTGCAGTCAGACTGTATCCTTGGAAACATTTTGAGGGCTTCCTTACTCACATCTTTGGTTCCTGGAGTAGAGAGACTCAAATAGCTAGGTAGGGACTGGAACACATTGGGCTCTTTGGGCATTTCTTTCTATCTCCATGTGGCCTTTCCAAGTGGTCTCTCCCACATGGCAGTTCTGGAAAGCTGGACTTCTGACATTGAGGCTCAGGATTATAGGGGAACATTCTAAGAGAGAGAGCCAGGTGGAAGCCATGTCACCTTTTATGGCATAGTTTTGCTTCACAAGTCATGTAGCACTCTTCCATCATGGTCTTCTATTAGATGAGGTAGTCATAAAGACCTGCACATTTTCAAGAGAGGGGGGCATAGACCCCAACTCTTGGAGTAAGAGTGGCAAAGTCCAGAAGGAGCATTTGTGGCCATTTGCTACAAAATATTGTTATGGCCATTTTGAGATAATACAATCTGCTAGATAAATGACTTCAATTCTGGACCATTAGGAGATGAGATCCAACTGTACTTCCTTCCCTTATATTTTATTAGGTATCTTTTTATCTATCTAGAAAACTTGTCTTTTCATTTTGTGTGTTTGTGTGTGTGAGCACACGTGCTAGAGAGGGCTTCTGTTACTTAACATCACAATAGCCTTGACTAATGGGTATAAATAATGATTGCAGACATTCTTCTCCAAACTTGACATCTGTCTCAAAGTGAATCCATTTCAATCTTTATCTTACTCTAGTAGGTCATAATTAGATTGCTGGGAAGCACACACAATCTTTTTGTCTGATACATAGAAAAAAATAAGTACAATGTGATTGCTTGGTTGGTAGGATCCTTGCTAGAGCAAGACAACTAGCAAGGCTGGCCAGACTCAATGTTGTATACTCTGTAGGAAACACTATTATTGATTCTACAGCTAATCACCTGCTGCAGCAACCCTCTCGAGCAGTGTTTTCTAGGTGTGCTTCAAGAATTGCATGTATCCAAATGACATGGGGGAGCTTATTAAAATGTAGATTCTGGGGCTGTATCAGAATGTCCAGTGTATGGAGCCCAGGAAACTCCATTTTAAAAGATCCCTTTACAAAGCTCTTCCCTAAACCTGTGCTTCTCATTTAATGTAAATGTGAGGTGAGGTTTGAGATTTTGCATTTTCAAGATGATGCGGTATGGATGGCCAGCAGATCACACTTTGACTGGCAAGACCTTTAAACAAGACCTCAGAGTGTGGTCCTTCATTAGAAGCATCAGTAGCCCCTGGAAACTTGTCAGGAATGAAAATTCTTGGGCCCCACTCTAGACCTACTGAATCAGAAATTTCGGGGGTGAGACTCAGCGATCTATCCATGTGGTTCTGACACACACTCCAGTTTGAGACCCGCTGCTGCTCGAGGGACTGACAGAGAGCGGGAACTCCCAAACCGCTGATCAGAATCAGAGGGTGAGCATGAGCTTCCTATGGAGTTTTAGACCCACTCAGAAGCTTCTAATTCCATAGAATTAGAATTAGGCTCGTCTCAGTGATTCTGAAGTCAGCTGTGGTAGGGAGCCTCTGGACTAGAGTGATTGGGAGGACAGTGGTCCTGAGGACAGGCTGATGCAGTCTGGGAGAGAAAGCTAGAAAGGAAGAAAAAGAGGGATCAGTCTGCGGGATTCACAGTTACGTAAGTAATTACTGTGTGACCAACCCTGGGTGATGGATTTTATACAATGTCACTGAATTCCCTAGACTACCCTATTGCTATGACTTACGTCCATTTGATAAATCAAAGATTAAAGATAAAAATCGGTAAATAATTTGTCTGAAGTCACACAGCTAGTAGTGGAACAGAAAATTAAAATCAAACCTCTTTTACTTTAAATGTTTTTTCCATTTTACTCTCTAATTAAAAAAGGACTTTGTAAGGTGGCTGAAAGGAAATCTGGAGATTGTGAAGAGGGGGTGAAAAGAAACCACCATGGACAGTGCAGTATTGAATTAATGGCCTACCTGGCAATTTCCCCACCTAGACAGTGAAAATATGGAATGTTGTCATTTCTTTAATCCATCTATCACCTTAACAAATATTTATTGGGACTCAGCAATGTACTCGATACCATCTTAGGTGCTGAGGGTAGATACAGTAGTAAAAAAAAATGCCTTCCGGGAGGTAATAGTCTTAATTTGTTTTTGTTTCTCAGGACCTACTAAAGCAGATGTCACACAATAAATGGTCTCTAATTATTGCCTTATGCATTATCTGTAGATGGGTAATCTAGAATTAACAGTAGAATTAGTCATAGCCGAGCTATTTAGCCAATGTATTAGCTAGAGTCTAATTACATAAGGCTCTACTTTCTCTTCCTACTCTGTTTTATTGTTTTTTTGGGTGGGGGGATACTGTTGATAATTAATACCATACCTAGCAGACTAAGAAAGGAAGTGTGTTACTTAGCAGCTGTGAGAAAAGTTTTCTAGGAAGAAAGTTGAAGTGAAGTCAACTAACTTGCTGTAAATGTGTCATGGGAATCAACTCAAATGTCATTGATCTGAGTTTTCTTATTGCCTCTAGTTATGTGGATAATAGATTGCTGAACATCTTTCAAGTGTTTCCCTCAAATGTGCTTTCCTGAAACTCTTCAGAAAATGTTTAATTGCTCCTAGAGTGAAAATACACATAGTAGTCAAGAACTTTTAAAATGAAGATGTAATTAGGAGTCATGAAATAATAAACATATTAAATACATTTAATTTTTAAAATAATCCATGAAAAATTTCATTTGCCTTACTAATGTTATCAGTGGAGTGCCTAAAGAATATTATTGGTTACAAAAATATACATTGTCAGTTAATACTTGTTGATGTGGTTATGGATAATATTAAGATTCTCTTTATTTGAAGAATGGTAAACAATTGATATTTCAGGTGGATGTTTTTTAGTGTCACTCAATGCCTCCCTCAGGAAGCTCTTGAAAAAGAAATAGTGTTGCTCCTCTTTACATTTGAGAAGATTAAGAGGCAAACTATGAGCAATCTAAGAATCTTCGCTGCATTTGCTTACATGTGAAGGTTACCAACCATTCTAATGGTTAAGGAGGTTATTTACAAACACCTCAATATGCCAAGTGTATCTTCAAGTGGGGTATGGTAAAAGTGGGGATGGCATTCATGGACACTTGACATATACTATCTCCATTTGATGGTTAAGGGACCGCCACATATAATAAATATTGTTCTTAAGGCCCCTCAGCTAATAAGCATCAGTCTACAGTTGCCTGACTCTTTAGTATGAGGCTTATCTCACAATATCTGAAAGAAGATTTCTTCAACAAAAGAACCTGTTACATTTGAATGAGATACATAGGGAGATTATGGTAGTTTCTATTATTCACAACTAGAAGAGATTCTAATATATCTGGAGTAATCCTTCCTTTCCAACGTGTCAATCTATCCCTCTTCCTGAAAATGAAGGAAATGTTAGAGATCAGACATTGGCATTGTTTTCTTTGATATTTGGGATTGTAGAATGCAAAGTCTGCTTTGCCAAGATCATCTTCTATGTCAAAACTTTCCTAATTTCTCTCTGGGTGATCAGTGTTCTCTCTTCACATTACTCTTGTACATGTGCTTTTCTCCTTAAACTGTGGCTTTCCGGGAGTGGGACGGTACTTCCTTTATTCCTGTGTCCCTGGCTGTTGGAAGAATGAATCAATAGTATGTTTTTTGGGGGTACTTTGATGATTAAAAAGCTCAACCTTCTGGTGGCAGACTAGCAATTTTTTCAACAAAATTTATTGGGCACCTAATATATAATGGTAGGCAGTGTGTTAGGCACAAAAGACAGATCATCCCCAGCTTTTTTGCTGGGGAATTGGGGCACACCAATTCCACCCTAAGTCCATGTGCCCAGTACAGCCTGGACTTGGGCCACACAGCCTGCATGGCCATCCGTGGGGGCCCTCATGTGCCCCTTAGCTCAAACTGCCACAAATCATGACTTTATGTACCACAATAAATAAATGTGCTGTGTCTATGTGTGCAACTTGAAGGGTGGGCATGTGTTTGACATTACCCCATCCATCTATCTGTAGATTCTGAGCCATCTGACTTGACAAAATGCAGTGGAGAGTTTAGTGGAGACATAGGGGAAGGACAGGAGGACACGTCCTTTCAAAGACTCACATTCAACCCCTCCCCCACCCAAAACATTGTCATCTCAGACAGGATAACTCGGTAACTTTGTAATATCTAAACTTGCAGCTGTTTGTGCATAGTTTTTCTTCTTTCTCCACACTATTCTAGAAAAAAGAGGACACATTGCACAGACCCCATGTCCATGGTGATGCTGGCTGACTGCTGGAGACCTGCGCACCTTACCCTGCTCTTCTTTCTCATTCTTGTTTGCTGTTCCTTTCAATAATCTCTCGCAAATTGTTTTGAACAACATCGTAGGAGGCTCCTAGTGGATCCATATACTGGTGCTTTCAAAACAACATTTTAGCTCCCTGACTCACAGGCAGAATGGAAAAAAAAAAAAACATACCAAAACAAACCCCTACACATTCGAAATAATCCACAAGGAAAGCCTGCATTGGAAATCATATTGCCATATAATTATCCTGTTTACAATCTCTCGTGCATCTTTTCTCATAGAAAAACGCAGATTTGGAAACAAAGAAGGAAAAAGATGCCAGAAAACCCTGGCAAGTCTCTGACCATCGCTTGCTTAGGAATGGCCACAGGAGAGAAATGTGTTTGCAATTAGGACTGCCCAGAGCAGGTCAGATTACATCTGCACGTAGCCAAACTGAAGAGATTTCCAGAGTGAACTTGTGGTGTGGGCCTAAGTGGATAAAAGGCAACTTAGGCTGGAGCCATTACGAGGAAATAAATGGGGCCTCCCACCTCCCACTCTGCTTGTTACCCTTTCCTGGGCTTATTCCCACCTCTTGAATGAAGAGGAACAAAATCACCATCATTTTAGATCCTCTCATGTTATAGTTCACAAGGTTTTCTTGCATTTTTTTAGCAATAGACACAAAAGGAGAAATAAAACGGCTATTGTAAAGTGGTTTCCACGCTAGTTGTGATTTACAGAATGACTAGGGGATGTGAAAGAGATCCCAGCAAGACTCTGAAACAGGCTCACCATCTCACCTCTCTGCTTCCAGGAGCAGCGTTCCTGCTTTGCTTCTGGGCTCTGAAGCACCACCATTGACTCTTCGATCCCACATTGATCTGGTAGTTTAGCTGTCTGATCTGCTATCAGTTTAGCCCACTCTCCAGGGCAAAGCAGAACATCCTTTGCAAAGAACGAAAAGCTGTTAAGGTTTCTCCCCTTGCCACAATTTTCATAATGTCCCACTAAACCTGCTGCCACCCCCTCAATTAAAAAACAAAGACACTAAACAAAATGTTTACTTTCTCATTGTTCCCTGATACACCTGTGGGGTTTTGGTTAATTGCGGGTGTATGTATATGCCCGGGTGTTCGGTCCCACACAGAGCAGTTCTATATTCTCTGTCAGACAGAAGAGATGTCTGACAGCCATTTACAAACTTACCTCCTCCCCCCATTTCCCTGACTAGCTCTTTGCTTGGGAATTTTTCAAATGAACTTATATTATTGCTTTTTAATTCTTTTTAATCAATTGTGACAAGTTGTAATAATACTACCTTGCATGAAATCTTTACTTATAGGGCCCTAAGGCCTTTCAAGAGGCGTTAATAATTACACACACACACACACACACACACACACACACACACACACACACCGCCACATGCACACATACTCATACCACACCTCCCCCCACTACTACCATTACTGCCCACACAAAGATGAAGAAATTAAGATAGAACTTTTAAAAGGGTCAACATTTCTCTAATACCCTACGTTTTATTACCAATTTATGAGAGCTGATTCTTTACTGAAGAGAACCTATTTTAGCTATCTATATTTTTTGCTTACATTTTTTTCAGCCAGAAGGTAATTTTTGTAAATGGTGTCTCTAATAGCATGCCAGATAATATAGAACCCAAATTGGATATTTAAGGGTAATGAGGCACTATTTACAATTATTCTAGGATATAAGCTATAAATTGGCACTGTCCTGGGCAGATCAGTTTGTATGTTCTCCATATTCTTTTTTTTTTTCTTTTAGTTTCTTTATTTATTTTGAGAGAGAGAATGAGCAAGGGAGGGGCAGAGAGACAGAGAGAGACAGAGAGGGAGGGAGAGAGAGAAAGAGAGAGAGAGAGAGAGAGAGAGAGAGAGAGAGAGAGAGAATCCTGAGCAGGCTTTGTGCTATCAGCTTGGAGCCTGACTCAGGGCTTGAACTCACAAACCACGAGATCATGACCTGAGCCAAAGTCAGACACTTAACCAATGAGCCATCCAGGCTAGCCCTCTTCTCCTTATTCTTAAGTGACCTGTCTGCATTTGTGGATTCATGGTCAACAGAGCTCTCTGAATTTGCAAACCCTATTTTTTACATAGCCTTGCCTTCCCCTTTTATTCCCTATCTGACATGGTTGCCCAAAGCTTTTGCCCAAACCTGCAAGAAGGCCATGAAAAAGAGGGGTCCTGAGATTTGGGGCCTGAAGCCCCTGTATTTGTTTGAAGTACCCTCATGGTTCATGGTGGTCTGGAGAGGGTATCCCGGATAGTCCAGAAAAAATAATGACATGTTGACGCTATGAGAGTTTTGTTATATTCTCATTACAACGGGGATGTTTACGGGGTAGCAAAAACCCTTTGTAAGTTACCTTTGGCCCTTCCTGGAGCCTCATCCAGGAGTCTATCTTAAATGGGAAGACAAAGGACTATTCTTCTTTGCTGTGGACTAATCCAGGCTGCCTGGCTTGCCAATTAAATACTCGAGGTCCTTAACTTGTGGTGATTCTTAGGAAGTCAGTCCTGTAGACTGAACTCTCCTGACCTGCAGACCAGCTGGCTCAGATGCCATGGCCTGGTTTCTCCCTGGATATTTGGTCCCCATGCCCCCTTTTATTTGAGTTGTCAGCACAAATCCTCTCCCTATACAGCCGAACATGTGGCAATTTTTCTCTCAATCATTTATTCTTTAAACATAATTAACCATCTTTGAGGCTAGTTTCATTCTCATACAAATTCTGAATTCTACCAGTGTTGATTTTGCTGGAATTCAGATTAATTTTTTTCCCTGAATTTATAATTCATATACCATGGGTTTAAAAATTGTCTTCCCTGGAAGTGGGATTATTTGAGAGAATCTCCATTCTCCCTGCCCCAATAAAAGATTTCAAGATAGTTTTTGTCCATCATTTAGTCCTTTTTTTATGTTTTTGCAAATGAAATGATCTGCAAGGCCTTATATCTTGATTTTGGCAGACACATTTTGCTGATGGAATGAGAATTCCCAGTAGTATAGCTGAGGGACGGGGATTACTGTGCCTCTCTATATTTCTTGAGTACTATTACAGCAATGCTGGTAATAACGAAGAATGCTGCCTCTTGCTGATGATTTTCAGGGACTGATTAAATATTTGCATGATGTGGCTGTAGTCCTGAATAATGCCTAGGAGGTCAATGAAAAGCAACCCAGCCCTCTCCCTTGCTTTCTGTGGCTGATGAAAAGATATTCAGCATTAAGCTCAGTAACACTGTAATACCAAGACACACTATCTTTGCTCAAGTGACTCATTGCTATCTATTTTAAAATGTAAGTACATTTATATAAAATGATAATGCCACGATGTACCTAGGCCTTTCACGTGATTGCTTCCTTTTCTCTTGTCACATTGCCATGCATTAATTTCTAATGGAGATTTAAAAATCAAAACATTACCAATTTAATTGCCCTGGGGTAGCTCTGGATATTTGATTCAGCTCTTGCAGCAATGGTAAAGAAGGCAGAACAAGAAGGTCTTCTGGAATGCTAGCAGAAGTGTGATGAAATGTGGTGGGTCCAACTCTCTTTGATGTTATGCATCATTGCTTCTTGTAATGACACATCATTTGGTTGACACTGCTGGGGAATGAAGTGTTCCACATAAACACGTTTTCCAGATAACTGGAGCCAACTCGTTTTCATGCCAACACTTTTACATTTTAAGGTAAAAGTGTAGATGAAAATCTTTCTAAAATATACAATAGTTTCTTGCCTTCTTAAGTACAGCAAAGAAAGTACAAGGAATATTTTCTTTTTGATCCAGGGATATCTAATCATGCTGTCAGTCCTAGAGCAGGAGGGTTTTGGTTGTTTGTTTGTTTGTTTTTAAGTTTGTGTTATTTATAATTTATATCTTAGTTACTGCTGACAAGAACTCAAAGTAAAATACAATAAAATGACACACAATGGGCCAGGTAAAGCTCTCCGACAAGTGTCTAGAGTGTAGATATATTTTGTATTGAAGCCATATACATGTACTTTCAATATCAGGCAGCAAAAGGGACACCTTGTTTTGAAAACCAAAGAAGTTGGCTTGATTTTTCTCCCTCAACTGGAGTTTTGTCTCACATCAGTATGAAGGTGGCCTAGGAGAAAGTTTGCTATAGCTGTGAAATGATCTGTGGCTCATTCTATTTGGAACACCAGTGTCAGCCAATCCCAAACCCTCCTTGCTAACAACAGGTCACAGCCCAGAATTCCCTGTCCCCATCACTGCCTGTGCCTCCCATCTTCCTCTCAACACTTGGCCTCTCTCATTCATCTTTCTCAGTCTCCAAACCCTTCTATTCTTATTACCTCTTCCATGATTGCAGCCTTTCCCCCATTTTCCTAAAGCATTCTTTGGGTAAACACCTCTACTCCCTCAATCTTTTCTTCTGCTCAGAAGCTGTATAACCAAATGCATTCTTGCTTCTAATAAATAAGAGGACTAGAGACAAGTTATTGAAAAGATTTGATTTAGTTAAATAGATTAGTGGATTAGTTGAGTGGATTTAGTCAAATTAATGGGTCATAATACGCAAGAGAAAGAAAGTATTGGTGCAGCTCATGGGTTTTAAGGTTTATTTAGTAGTCTCTTTTGACAAGAAAAAAATTAACTGTTGATTATCCTAATTATCTGAGAGAGAATATGTGAATCACAGGTTTGCATAATGATGAAGGGTCTTTATCACACCCACCTGTTGTCAGAAAGTATGTGAAGCCCCCAAACAACAATAGCAAAAACAACAAAATGGAAGATGGAGATTCATCCATGAGTAGTTAAAGCAAAAAAGGGTAATTTTCCATTCACAGTTGCTTAACCCTCTCTCTGGATATTATAATGCTTGTTGGTTTGGTTCCCTTCAAGTGGGTCACTCTCCTGTTTGTTTTAGAGTGACTCTAAAATTAAGTTTTCTAGTTCAGTTATGACTATTTCATGCTTATTACTAAGAACAACAACTTGCTTGAATTAGCCCATACATAAAGCGGCATATACTTCTGAGAAAGGTGTTTTGCATGACTCAAATCTTGTGTCAAGAATATTTTCAAGCTTGTCTGTATAACTTTGGGAAATTCCATGAGGATTGTGAAGGCTTTCAGAGATCCATGCCATCTTGCTTCTGGGGCCTCCCTTCTTTCTGTGAAGTCAGAAGTAGGAAAGTAAGCTCCCAGCTCAGTGCTTGGGTCCTAAATAATTGAAAACACTTCAGGGAAATGACAAAGTATTATTTTTCAGGAAAATCCTGGAGATTCCTGATATATGAGATATTTACATACTCTGTTCCTTATTATTTACTCAATCTCCACAATGGCTAGTTGAAAAGTAAGGCATTCTATAAATTAGAATAGTGTTGTGTGGTGGGAGGGAACTGGGGAGTAGGGGGAGTATCAAGAGGGGGCCTTAACCCTCACACTTCAGTCTTTCTAATATTCATTAGATTAAATCATTCAAACAACATAGCACTTTCCCTCTGATGATGATTAATACAGCTGATGTAATTGCTTGAGTGAAGTCTTTTAAAACTAGGTTATCATTTCATTACTATTTTATTAGGTGCTAGTGCCATTGATTGATGGATGTAAACAACATTAATTGAATCTTGTGCTCTATGCTAGGCCAGGGCTTACAAAGTTGAAAAAACCATACAGGTCTTGCTGTCAGGTTGCTTATGGTCTAGCGAGAAGGTATGTGGCCAGGCAGACATTGAAACAGTAGGATAGTTGCTGTTAAGGGCCCTTGGTGTTTGCAAGACCCTGGATAACTTACCTCTTCTTCTCTCTGAATTTGTGGTAGATGAGTAAATAAAAGAGGTCAGACAGGAATAAAAAATAGGCTTTCTCGCCAGTAATGGACTGGAGAATGTGACTCAAACATGAAGCCAGTAGGCTTTACCTCCCCCCGAATTGACCGTGTCTGCTGGTGGGCAGAGCGGCAGCTCTGGTTAGCGTCGACAAGGAAGCAGGAAGCAAAAGGGAGAATGTGGGTTGTGTGTGGGCAGTCAGGTCCAGAAAACTTCAAACAGGCTGGATCTCTAGTAAGCAGTATGGCTTTGTTTCCAATCTCACCAATCGGCTAAGTTGCTCCTCTTCCCTTGGGAGTAGAGAGAAGGGATGGAAGCCATTTCCCCTAGAACTATTCCCAAGGTTTTAAAATTCCCTTTGATTTGAAAAGCTTGCCTTTTGGGTGGTAGGTGAATAGTACTTTGCTTACTGAGTGCGAAGGAGGGGCAGAGAAGCTGGCGTGCAGGAAATACAAACGCAGAGGAAGAGTCCTTGCAAGTATCTCCCAGCTGATGCTCACTAAGCCTTGGGAGAGCAGTTGCGGGATGAAGTGGGTATCTGATGCATTTTCCAAATAGAAACCTCTATGAATTCTAGGCCCCGAGTTGTACAGCAAATAGGAAGCATTTGTTTGCCTATACCCTCAGTGGATGTTGCTCTGCATCTGTGCCCTCAAATAAAGAAAGCATGCATACTATTATCATAGCAGTGACTCCAATAACTGATCGCACATTTATGCACACACAGTGTGATGCTTATTTCCTTTGTGGGGAACCCTCATGATCCTTTTGTGATAACTGTGTAAAGAATTTTCTTCTAAAGAATGAAATCCTTTTTATGTAATTTTAGATTGAAATGCAGTAATTTATCTGCAAAAGACTTTTGCATATGTGATAGAGGCTGCTCCAAAATAAGTAACAGATGTGTAGGGCTCCATTGAAACACAAATATGTGCCAGGCATTCTTTAAATATGAAAATTTGCCATTATAAGAGATGTGTCAGGAATTTAGCCTTTTATGTCTGTCTAGTTTTATTTAGTCATGAGCAAAATATGATAGAGAAAGCCCCAACGAATGCCTCAGCTCAAGTTTGGAGGGCAGTGGTCCAGATTGTCTTTTGGAAAATGCCAAATGTGAACTCCAAAGCAAATGTAGGTTAGAAATAAATGATGATGGCCAAATACTAAGTAAAATACTGCCCCCGATGCCCGTGACCCATTCTTATTCTCTGCTGCCTGGTCACTGAGATTGTTTAGTAGTGTTAGGAACTTGGGATGCTTACGTGCTGAAGTCGTGAATGTACAGTCCCAATGCATATTGGCAAGAACAAATATAACTGGTGTTAGAATCAGACCTCCAAACACAGACCAATCTTGGAAATAAGATTGTTAGAAATGTTTAATACAGACCCATTCCATAACCTAGAAACAAGACTTTAGAACCCTTTGCCTTTATAAAACTAAGTTTCTTTAATTTGCCATTTCCAAAATTGTATAATGTATTGGTACATCTACTTTTGAACACAAGCATATTTAGAGAGTATGAAAATCTTACTATATTTTATTGAAACAACCATTTAGTTTGCACAGATGTGCACTCGAATTAGTACTTTTCAAAATGAATCGAGAAAGCACAGTTTTTGGAAGGAGTCAGCAAAACTTTGTTTGCTCAAAATACCTGTAATAGGCATTTTACTTCCTCATTAAAATGTCTCTCCTCAGTCTTGTTTCATGAAATGATCTACTATATCGCCTGCCCTGAAAAACTGAATGATAAATAAGCAAATTAGAATTGTTTTTCCTTGTTTATGTGAGAAAGAAACATCAGCGGCACCTCCACTAAAAGTCATCCAGAAAAGTAAGAGAAAGTTTGAGAGATGTGGCAGTGGCAGAATTAATTGTGTAATGTCTTTTCACTAAATCTTCAGACTGTTCCTGCTTCCACTGTGGGTCAATTTAGCGGCAATGCGACTCAGATGATAAGGCTTAATTTTCTGTGACCTATTTTCTTTAACCTTTATATGACCCTAAAGCTTTTCTTTTTCTGTTTTTCCTCCTTCCTTCCTCCTTCCTTCCTTCCTTCCTTCCTTCCTTCCTTCCTTCCTTCCTTCCTTCCTTTCTTTCTTTCTTTCTTTCTTTCTTTCTTTCTTTCTTTTGTTCTTTCATTCTCGTTCTTGCGTTCTTTCTCTCTTGTCTATCTTTTCCCCTTATGCTGCCTGCCTTCTACCTTGCCCAGCCATGGGTAACTTCAAAGCACTTCTGTCGGATGCTAGGTTTTATTGCATGGCGATTCATTCCACTACATAAAACACCACTTGCTTATAAACGTTCTGCCCAAAAATAGGGGCAACAAAAGTCATTAAAATTTTCTTCCCATGTTTTTCTTAGCAGGGAAGTGTTTGGAAGAGGAAAAATGTGGATTCTTTACATGCAGTGGCATATTTTCTCTTGGCTATTTATAATTCACATTTCTCCCCATGTACTTGAGGTAAAAGTCACTTTTAAAAATAGAAGCTATCATTTTTAAAACTGAAATCAATCGTCAGAAATACCTGCAAAGAAATTAGTGCAGACATTTCATTGCTCCTTGTTCAAATTCTCTCTCCGTGACCCTTTTTTTATTTTTAATGAGTGCTCCAGGATACTTTTCACAAGTCTTTCATTCTTTCAGAAATTATTCTTTTTAACACTATACGCGTGTCCACTGTAAGTGTAATGATGACACACACATAATCTACACACAGGTCATACGAACAAGCCCTACCAACATGCATAAAGGTAACTTTAAATTAAATACCTACATACTTGTAGGTTAGTATGTTGAAAAAAGAATGGAGCACTTATAAACACTGAAAATAACACAAAGACATAGCCAGACTGAATTTTGGACATGGATAATCAGAACAATCTGTAGCCCGTCTGTGGCTAATGGGATGTTTCTCCCAGCTTTGTCACCATGGCAAATACTTCATAATACACAAACATTTGTAGCGCTAAAAATCCACCCACTCTTGTTGAAAGATGGCCAGGTTTTGTAAAATTACATTCCAGCTAGTGCTACCCTGCTGATTTTTCAGATAAGTTCTTTCTGTTTGCCATTCATGTGCTTGACAAGGGATCGAAGGGGGAAAATATGTAGAGTTTGTAAACAGTCTTTGCATTTTCCTAGTTCAAGCACCTTATAAACACATGTCGCTAAATTTTTGTGCAGGCCGAATCTGGGGTTGAGGGAATCTATTTTGTAGTGGTAGGGTGGAGAGGGGAAACCTCTAGGTCTTTAACTCCCCCTCCCCCCACAAACCTCATCATTCTTCTAAATAAACATACAATCAAGGCAAGTCCCTTTGTCCCCTCAACAATTAAATTGCTGCCCTTAAGCACTTATGGAGAGTTTGGGGTGCGTGTCTTTATAATGAATGCCACCAGGGCCAGTATTCCATTGAAGTGGTAGCCTAGTCCAACTTCCTATTTAGCTTCTGGAAGCAAGGCCGGGAGTGCCACATGCCTGGGTAAAGAACATCCTGGTTCCTTTCTGACCCTCCTGCTCTCTTGCCAACACAGCAAAGTATAGCACACACTCCAACTCATTCCTCTACTTAGAGGGAGGGGGGAAGGAAGCCTTGGTAACACTCCATTGCAGAGCCAAATTAGAGCAAACTGTTGTGCGGCAATGCCAAAAAAATTCAGAATACGTGTGACTGGGGGGAAAATGTAGGCAAAACAGTCTTTTCCACAAGTGGGTGGAAGAGGACGAGTCACAGTTTTAAAAGCATAACATAGGTGTATAGTGCCAGAAAGGGCCAGTCCAAATATTTACATGCAATAGTGATATATGAGGAAAAGCTTAACAGAATGCTTGTGGGGGGGGGGCGGGGGGAAGAGAGAACATGAGTGTTACTGGAAGCTCTAGGCACAACACCGGTCTGTTGGCGACCTGTTTGAGTTTTACAAGCCTGTTTATACTGTCTGTTACCCCAGCATCATCTTGCTGCATCATATGGTCTTTCCCAGAATCTCATAGCATCAGGCAGGAAGGCAGGAGAAGACATGGGCACCAATACACCACAATTATGAATGCCTCCTCAAGGAGATTATTCCTCCTAACAATTGTTGTTAATTTTAATGATTATTAACCTTCAATAGGACCATGAACATTTATTTTTAAAACTCAGGCTTTGTGGAAACAAAAGATGCCTTTAGATGTGGCAATTCAGAGCAGCAATTATTTGCTTTAGTTTTACTTTGGAAAGCATTTGGATGCTAATTCAGAATTTGCATTATTCAGTCATTGCTACTGCTTAAGAGAGTGGATGCAAAAGACTACCAACCAAACTTGCAATCACGTTTTCCCTGTATAAAATGCTGCATGTAAAATATCAACCCCAAAGGGTTTTGACTGGCAGTAGCTTTTTAACAAAAGAAGAAAATTACCTTATTTGATTTCACACTTATGGGCAAAGTTTTATACTAATAGTCATTAGCATAATGAAGACTTCTTAGGAGAGATGATTCAGGAGCTGGGTTTTTTTTTTTTTCTTCTTTTTTTCTGTTTTCTTTCCAGAAGAGATATTACAGTAAAATAGGAAGTAAGTCTTGGTAAATAGCAAGCATTTTGCTGTGAGTTTAAATATTTATTTTATTGCCCAGGGCAAAATATCTATGATCTTGATATTTCTAATAAGTTAAACACATACCCAAACTAGGTTCTATGCAAGCAACACCTGGCGATTGACGTTGCCTTTTTAAATAGCAATTTTAACAACTCTTAAACACAGATAGAAATACTACCTTCTATTTTGTTTAAAGTTCATTTCCTGTCTCTAGGATATTCACTGACCTTTCAATGTTGGCTATTTTGCTTTTTCACTTTTTCCTGTGAGTCTTATTCCCCTTCTCATTGGCTTCATTCCATTCCTGACCTCTCTTCCCCTCAAGAAAATTAAATGCAGCCCAAAACATATTGGACCCCAATTAGTTTTACAGCTCCTCTTAGCTTCCTTCTACTTCATTCTTTAGTTTGTTCCAAGTCATTTGGCCGAACACATTCAGGCTTCACAGACCTGCGCATTCACATAGGAAACAACCTCTATCTTTCATAGATTGCTTTTTCTACATTTCCTATTTACAAAATTTGAAATCCCCGTAAGCTCGTATCAGAAACTTCTTGGTAACCCTTAATTATATCAGTTTTATTCAATATCATTCAGTTCCTGGAAGCAATATCTGTTCTCATGGATATTTTTCTATCTATCACATTTTTATTAAAACCCACAATAGACTCTATTTTATCTTCTCCTTAGATAAGTGCATTAAAGAAAAATAATGCAAGTAAAAGGATAGCTTTATGGGACATGTCCTGGGATCACACGGTGAATGACTATAAATAAATCACAGGTGATTCTGTTTCACCTAAAGTGTTGAAGAGGACAGAGCACTCTAATCTGTATGATGAGATAATTTGTAATCTTCTCTTCTTCCTTAGGGCAACTAAGTGCATGTGTAAGCTTGTTTGTGCTTCTAGAAATGTCTTTAATATTTCCCTGAACTCCACCACAACATTTTCAGTGAAAAATGGCTCTGCAGTTTGTTTCATCATGCTAATTGAAATGAATTATTATGCCATACAGAAAAAACCTTCTTCTCTTCCAAATTCGACTTTGCAGATATCTCTGATTTACCTGCAATTGGATTACAAGAGCAAACTAATGCTTCGGAATTATCTAGTTAGAAAAGGACTATGCATCTTAGCAAAAAAGAAGTGAATGAAGAAAGGAAGCCTTACGAAGATGGTATAAGTTCACTCTTACATTTGGACAGATCAATTAGGTATTAATTTGAAACAATTGTATGATTCATATTTTCAGCATTTGGTGACATTGAGGTAGTAGTTGATGAAATTAAGATACATCCCTCACGCATTCTACATTCACAAGCCTCTGGCCAAGGAATAAGCCTTTCCTTCCTCTGTATTTTTCTTGTGATTTATATTACCCCGAGAAAAATGAGGCTGTACAGTTCTGTGGTTGGCACAGTACTGCTGCTCTGTTATAATGCCCGACAAGTTAAATACATAAAATTGCCTCCTGGATTCCTTCAGTCTGAATTTGGGGCTAATAATCATGGCAAGTCCTGACCCCCTTCTCCCAGGCTTGCCTTGTTTAAGTATTTCCCACTCTGGATGCTCTAGAGCCCCCGAAGATTCTCTCTCTCTCTCCAAACATCTTCAAATCCTCTTGGGCTCTGTGTTTACACTGCATTACCACAGATTTTAAAAAACACATTCAAATGAAAACAAAAACAAAACTCTTAATGGGCTCCACTCTGAAAGGCTGGAAGTGTCAAGAGACAAAAATTTGGACCGCCAGTGGATACTGGTGTTTCTTATTTCCCCTGCATTTGTGGGCTACCCCCTCGCGCTGTGATACTTTATCTGTGTCCCCCTCCACCTAACAGGCCCTCAGAAAACCTCTTCCCAGTCTCCTCCTTTCCTCTTCACATTCCACTCATGCTCTAGATTCACAGGAAGTTGCAAAGAAATTCACAGAGAGGCCCCACGGACCCTTTACGGGGTTTAATGCTGACATCTCGCGTGACTAGTACAATGTCAAAACCAGGGTCTTGACATAGGACAATGTTCAGAGCTATTCAGATTGCGTTGCATTACAGATTTTACAATACATGAACCTATTTGAATGTGTATATGTATAGATGTATGCAATTTTATCGCATTGTGTAGGTTCATGTAACCACCGACTAAACCAGGGGTATTTCCAGAAATAAAATTAGTTTCGCAAATGTCACAGCTAGTAAAGGTAAGAATTGTTCCATGAAGCTGCTGTTTCTGTTTTTCATCCATTTATATCCATTTTCAGACATATATAACATGCATGTATATAAAGTTACGGCATAAGATGCATAAATATAATGTATAACATAAAACATATTTCTTACTGTTGGTCATGATCAAAAAACTTTAAGAGCCACTGTCCTAGACTCTTGCTGCTCAAGGTATGGTCTATGCCCTAACAGCATCAGCTTTCTGGTATCTTGGTAGAGATGCAAAATTTCAGGTCCATCCCCCAAGCCTATTGAACCAAAATCTGTATTTTTAAGCAGGATCCGCAAATGATTTAATGTGTACATTGAGGCCTGAGAAGCACTTCCCTGGCAGACGGCTTCACTGAATCTGCAAGAGGATAAAATACAATCTCTGCATTTCATTGAGAGCCGGAATGAGGGCAATGACCTTTGCAAAGTTTGAATAGAGACCTGGCATCACGATTGTTTTTCCTTGCCTGCTTTAATAGGAGGTGACCCTTGTCAGAGTCCATAGGGCATGGCTGCTGCGGAAACGGTGATAGAGTTTACATCGGCAAGTTCTTTATTCTTTCAGGATTTTGTAATGTTTTCCATCAGCAGCCAGGGTACAAAAAAATGTGTGGTCCTTTCTAGTTTCCACAAAATTGTGATGTCTGGGGAGTGAGGTTAGCCCACAGTATTTTCTGCTTCAATAAAGTTGGTTGAAATCTCACTGTCCCCAGCCTGATTGGTGCTATCACCACACAGAGTGTTATTTTTTCTTCCCTTTTCCAGGTAGGTGACCCTGAGAATACACATGGGGAGAAAATAAGAGAACAATGTGGCCTTGCTCATTAAGATTAGAATCCTGTATAATGTGTCCATGATTCCTGAGGAGCTCTCATCCTGTGAGCTTCATCATTCTTTATGAGATTAATAAAATTATTGAATATTGTTCCTGTAGTGTCTGCGCTTTCAACTCAAAAATAACACGCATGAGAGCCATTCCAAGTGAGTAGGGCTTTCCAATATCCTGGTGATTTTGTAGGGAAAGCTGGGGCAGGGTGGGAGTAGGGGAACGGGGAAAGGAGGTTTTCGAATGACAGTGATCCAGCTTAGACTCATTCCACCAACTCCTAGCTACTGTTCTTGAAGTAAGGCTAATTAATGTAATTAACACACTTCAGGCAAAATAACCCACCCAAATATTAACAGAATGTCTTTCATAAGAAAAAACACAAAATGTGGTTCTGTCGTTTTATTTCTGCTTGAGGAGGCAATATTGTGAAGGAATGTGAAATCCTTTAATTAGACACAATTTAAAACCCAGACAGAAAATTGAGATGCTGAGAATTCTACCTTGAGAAGCAATATTCATACTCAGGAGCATCAGACAATGCACCACACACAGATGTTTTACAGTGAATTAAGGTGATCTCATCACACCAGAATATTACTCCGTTATAATAACCACATTAAGATAAACTTCGATCACAGCCAGTTATGGCTTCATAATGAGATTAAAAGTCTACCCAGGTAGATGCCTGAAGACAGATTTAGAGAAGAAATTCTGATTCCTCTCCCCGCCCCCCTCTAGGTACTTCTTTTATGCATATACATTTTCCAGTTAGGAGAGAAATCAGGAGGAAGATACTGGCACTGGACTCCGGGAGTGCTCTGAACAGGAAGCTGCACGTGCTTCCATCCCTATTGTGCATGACTGGGAAGAACACAGGCCTTGGAACCACCAGCTAGTCTCTAGGCCTGACCCTGCAGTACTACCAAAGGCGCCCTGGGTTAGTTGGTTCACATTCTTGGCCCTGGTCTCTTTATTTCAAAATGAAAAGGTTGGACCCTACAGGCTCCAAATCTCTTTCCACCTCTCATATGTTGTTATTTTAGGACTCTGCATTGTTCCAAATAATGAAAAGAATATAGAATTTTAGGATTTCAAGGTCATCTAGGACTCAAAGACCCTCAGACCATGCCATCCTTCAGTGCTGCTTGAAGACATCAAGCACTCACACCCTGATTACCAGCCCATCAATGAACAGAACTCCTATCCTGCAAAACCACACCCTGCTGAGGCCCACATTTAAGGCCTGGACCCCCCCAATTAATGATTCAAAAGACTTCCTATAGCCTTGGTAAATATCAAATCAACCTCTTGAGTGTCTACTTGTCTGCACCGTACCCCCCCCCCCGCCCCCGCCAAGCGTACAAGTTACCTAGAGGTACTTAAACCCTGGTCCTTTTCCTCATCTCCCATGTTAAAAAGACTTATTAAGTAAAATGGCTTTAGGCTTTAAACCTTTAACTGCTGGGGCACTTGGGCGGCTCAGTCATTATAGGTCAGACTCTCGATTTCAGCTCAGGTGATAATCTCACAGTTCATGGGATTGAGCCCCATGTAGGATTTGCCTACTTGGGATTCTCTCTCTCTCTCTCTCTCTCTCTCTCTCTCTCTTTCTACCCCTCCCCTACATGTGCACACATGTGCGCTTGCTCTCTCTGTCTCTCAAAATAAAAAGTAAACTTTAAAAAACAAATTAAAAAAATAAACCTGTAACTGCTGGCAGAATTAACCAATTTCTAACTAGTCTCAAATGAAAGTTTAATAACCCTTTAAAAGTAAATGTGGAACTTGATTTATTCTCAACTGTTGATTTCTTCTTTTTAGGCAGATTTTTTTCATGTTGTCCCCACCACATTCTCACCCCCTCCAAACACATATACTACACCTACAAATTAAGGTAGAATTTATGAGATTTCACTTGACTTAAAAGTGGCATCCTTACAGGGAACCTGGGTGGCTCAGTTGACTAAGTGGTTAAGTGACTGACTCTTGATTTCAGCTCAGGTCATGATTTCACAGTTCATGAGTTCAAGCCCTGTATCAGGCTCTGCACTGACAGTGGGGAGCCTGCTTGAGATTCTCTCTCTCCTTCTCTCTCTGCCCTTCCACTGCTCTCTTTCTCTCAAATAATAAATAAACTATTAAAAAAAGTGGCACCCACTTTTCCCTAAGAGACTGCATCTTGTAAATCACCCTTTAAAAGCTGACAGGATTTATTGTCTTTTGCCTAAGACCCTGTGTTAGGCTCTATTGTACAATATTATGAACTCTGGGTGTTCAATAAATAGCTGACAATGATGAATGAGAATGAGTCCATGAAATAGTTGGTGGCATCTTCAAGTGCCAATTATTACACTTTCATAAGGCTGGGACCTTAACTCGCATTCAAGGAAAACCTGTTATACCAGATATTTATAAATTTATAAATTTATAAAGCCCATTTAAAAAACTACAGATTATTCCCCAAGATAATTATGTGGTTACCAAAGAAACTCACAAGTAAGCAGGATATAACGGGACTCAATGTACCTACTGTGTAATTTATGAACTAGCAAAGAAAGATGACAAAAATATCTGGTTACTAACATAAAAGAGTGAGCTGGGAAAACAAAAGTCAGTGTTGCTGGCCATTCTGGAAGTTGGGGAAAATGTAAATATTAAAATGCTTCCTGCCTTCCCATCCTAAACATACATACTCACCCCACAATGTTGTGCAGGATAAGGAAAAGGGCATCCGAAGGGAAGAAGAAAGAGAAGCAAAAGAGAGCAACAAACCAGAGGGCAGATGGCAGGAAGGAGGATTTTTCCATTTTAAAGAGCAGAGGCCACAGTGTGTGTCTTAAAGGGAGAGAAAGAATGAAGCATTCCTTTTCCCCACTGTACCTCAACTCTCTTCTCTTAGTCGGCCTGGGCTGCTACAACAAAATACTATAGTCTGCCTGCCTTATTTCTCACAGTTCCGGAGTCTGGGAAGCTCCAAATCAAGGTGTTGGCTGATCTGTTCTTGGTGAGGGCCTGCTTCCTGCCGGGCAGGTGGCTGCCTCCTTCCTGTGCGTGTATGATCTCTTCTTTGTGCTCACACGGGAAGAGAGAGAGAGAGAGAGCTCTCTGTCTTCCTCTTCTTCTGAGGGCACTAATTCAATCATGGTGTCCCCACCATCATGACCTCATTAAACCTACTTACCTCTCAAAGGTCCCTCACGGGGGTTAGGGCTTCAACATATGAATCTTGGGGGAGCACAAACATTCAGCCTGTAATAGCCCTTTCTCTCCCCAGGTAAACAGCTCCATCCAGGGGAACACAGCACATTTGTGGGAAAAAAGATGCCAGTTATATGGAACTCAAAGTTAAATAATTATTGTGATTTTCTGATATATCCATTAAAAGAAAAAGTGAAATTGGGAAGAATATTAGTTTCTTATGAATGGCTGTGATACTGATTATAAGGATGAATCATTTTGCTTTGTTGCTAATAGTTTCTACTTAGCTATTTGAAAATGTGTTTGACTGAACACTGAAATATTTATAAGTATAAAATATTCCAAGTATACAAGCATGTTGAAAAGCAGAGAAAATAATTTAATGGACTCCAATGAGTCTTGATTTCAGTAATGAAATGAGTCAATCAGTAAATCTAAGAGCAGTTTGCCTTAGTTTGCCTTTGTTAGCAGTTTGCCTTTGTTAGCAGTTTGCCATATTTGCCATATTTGCTCTAGATCACTTTCTAATCTTTTCTTTCTTTAAAAGAAATGTCCAATTAATGTTCCACATCTCTCCATCCCTTTTCCTACAGCTCAAGGTAAACACTAACCAGAAGCTGATGTGTGTGGTGAACACTGTGATACCTAATCCAGATGCAATACCCCATTCTGATCAGGAAGGGATTTGTCTCCAAGCTGTTGAAAAGTCGATGGAAGAAGCCTCCCAACTGACAGCCTTCCTTGGGGAGAGACGACACTGGGAGGTAGGCAGATCATGTAGGGTCTTGGAGGCTATGGTAAGAAGTTTGGATTTTTTTTACTGATTGCGTTAATCATATCCTGTTGTTTTGTTAAGGGACTTGTTTTAGTTGTGAAACTCACTTGAAAATTTCATATGCTCACTCACAGAATAAAGTCTCACCTTTTAGCTTGAAATATGGAGCCCTTTTTGAGTCGTACACTCTTAACCTTTCCTACCCTACACTCGCTATTCCTCCCTTTCTTGCCCCACACATATATCTGTCAGACTGATCTGCTGATTTTCCTCAGAAGACAACATTTTCATCCTGCCTTTGTCCCCAACTTTCCCCCTCTATTTCCCGTGGCCTGGAATGCCCTCCTGTCAAAACCACTTACCCATACAAGACCCAGCCGAAACCTCCATTCCATGAAGCCTTCTCGGACTACCCAGCTCTCAGCAATTTTCCCTCTTCTGGATCAACATTCTTATTTTCTATCTGTCCTATTGATTCTTAGTAATTTCTAGTCCCCATGGAATGAGGAAGGGACTAGATTCTCCAAAAGAGTCCAAGTGGAAGCAGCTTGGGCAGACATGCCCCTTGTAGTAAGTGACTTCTATCACTGCTGGAGAAACTGGTAGCTGTAAAAATGAGGTGGATTGAGACAGGTCAAGGTAAGGACAGAGGCAGATAAGGCTTTATATCCTTAGAATGTAGGAGCAGTATTTGGTGTTCCTTCTTTGAGGAGATTATCTGCTAAGAGAGTGTTAAAGGTGGAAAAACTAACACAGAATCCAGTTGGAACCATTAGAGCTCAGGATAACTGGATGTTGTGCTGTAGCTGGGGCTGCCCTTCCTGACAGGGGATGCCTCATCTACAGTGTATAGTTGCCTGGCTGGACACTGAAACCACTGATGTTGCTGACGTCAAGTGCCAGTGTTGGGCCATGACATCAGGAACCTCAAACAAATAGAAAGAAGGAAGTCCCTTTCTCTGCTTTCCTTTTCCTGCTTTCCAATCTCCCTCTGGTGCAGTAGATCTGATACCTGTTGGGGTGTTAGAATGACCTGTGAAAGAGGTTAAATGGTGATAGCTAGGCTCCCCAGACCACTTGAAAACTATTGTCGAGGTATGGGCCCAGTCATCTATAGCTTGCAAAAGTTCCCAAGGTATTCTGACACAGACTGATGGTTGCAATCCACTGCTTAGTGCCTCTTGTTGGCAGAACTAGGTGGCAAAGTTGTTTGGGGAAAGTGTTTTTCTGAATCAGAATCCCAGCATCCCAAAGAAGAATGCAGAAGAATGAATTTGAATCTGAGAGACAGTAGTTAAATACATGGCACAATATCCTTCTAGATATGAATAAGGTTATGTTTTAGTGAAAAACCCAACTTCCACTAAGATCTGGAAGATCTGGAATTAGGGGCAGTGGATATGACACTGAAAGAGAACCTAGGTTCCCATGAGAGGAAGGGAGCATTGAAGGAACCTTTCTCTAGGCTTCACTCATAAGAGAATTATGTGTTACTTAAAAGAACACATGCTAGAATCACATGGCTTTCCATGTCAGCCCCATCCACTTATTATTCTGAGCTCTTGACATTATTTAACCTCCCCCCCGCCCCCACTTTCCTTATCAGTAAAGGAAATCAACAATAGAAACAGTTTCAAAGGGGTTGTGAGACTCTAATGAGATGCAGAATGGACAGCATTTAGCCTAGTTTACAGCATCCAGGAGAGTACCAGCCTCTCACTAAATTTTACAGAAGGGTCAGTCTTTGAGAGGAAAGCAACCGCCTGATGGGCACACTTCTGTGCTCCTAACATGGGGCAACTCTTCCACTTCCTGTTGGAAAACTTCATCTGTGGGTGGATTCTGTGACTGGGAGGGTAGGTGTCATGGAAAAGATTCCTGGAAGCCGGTGGAGCACTAATGAGCTTTGGCTGGAGACAGTGCTGGGTGCTGGGTGCATGTAGAGGAATGGTAGTGCAGTCAGAGGCATTTTAGAAGGCTGCTTCCATCCCAGGCCTTGGTGCTACCCAATCTCTCATCTGAGATACATTTCCATGGATGTCTCCTCACCATTCAAATGGCACCAGCTTAAGGAGGACTCTCTAACCACCTTATTTAGTGTTATTCTTTATTTTATTCCACGTGTTATTCTCTATCCTTTCTAAGTTTTTTTCATGGGATTTTTCATTAACTGATATTATCTTATCTAATTATCCCACTACACAAGATTGCAAATGCCTTAGAAACAGCCTAGAACAGTGCCTGGCACCCAGATGGCACTCAATAAAAAACTTACACTAGGAGAAACCAATGCCTTCAGGAAGGTGAGGGGGAATAGCAAGTACTCAAGAGTGGTATGACTCGCAACTCAATGGGAATGATAGCAACAATTATGTCCCAACTACCCATACACACACACACACATACATATACTCCTTATGGGAGGGTGCCTTACTCACTGCTGCCAAGGCCAACACTGAAATTTCAGAATGACTCAACTATAGCAGTAGAAGTTTAGCCAGAGTCCAGAATGTTCCTACAGCCTTACTCATGAATCACTTAGTTGTGCTAACTCACCCCAACCAATTGGTCCTCCAGGATTCTCTGTGGCTTTCCTAGAACAATACTATCAATCCAAGATCTTTCTGGTCCTGGTCCTGGTCTAGTAATGAGGGATCAATGATGGGTTACTTGTTCCTGGAAGAGTAGGTGTATGGTGAAGTTTACTTTATCACTAAGAATGAGGCTACCAAACATGTAGCCTAAGAAAGGTAAGGAATTTAGAATAATCTCTCTTGAGAAACAAGCTACCCCTTGGGCCGTATGTTCAGGTTCATTCATTCATTCATTCATTCAGCTGGCGCTTGTTAAGTACCTACCGTGACCCAGCCACTATACTAGGTTTTAGGAACCAAGAGGAATATTATAATTCCATGCACTTCCTGAACTGAAGATTATTGTTAAAAGGGCTATTCTTTCTTCAAACATTCTGCAAATGTGTCTGTACATATGCTGCTTGGACTCAGGTCTAGCCTCTCTTTCTGCTTGAGAGATTCTGTCTTTGGCAACATCTATTTTGCTGTGCTGAGCTTTCCGTGGTCCTGGGCAAGTTGCCTTTATGCTCTAAACTTAAGTTAGTCCCTTTACTCTGGCTGCCACTGTGGAAAAATTGTATAAATCCTTTCCTTTTCACAGAAAAAATAGCTTCCACTTTGGGATATAAAATGAAAAGTGGGCCTTCCTCTTTTCTACTGGGCAGACATGATTATCATGATACTTCTTTGTAATGCTATCAAACACCACCTGCTCAGTGAGTGCATTAGCATTTTAAGTATATTTTCTGTTAGAAGGATATTAAGTCTGAGCTATGATACAGATTTTTGTTTCAGTTATCTCTAGCACATTTAGATAGCCCTTAATTGTAATCATAAAGAAGAAAAACTTTATACTTAAAAAAATCATACTCCACAAAACTGGACCATCAAAAGGATGAATTCTCACTCATAGAACCTTCTAGAAACTGATGAAAACTAAATGACAAAGTATTTCAATGAGAGTATCAGCGGGAACAGTAATTTCATTACTTCCATTTAGGTAAGTAGAATGAAGCAGTTTCAGCCTGAAGAGGAAGAATATGGGCTCTCTGATCACAAGGAAATGCCTCCTAGAAAAAGGTACTGGGAAAAACAAAGAAAAAACTTACTTTGACATTCAAAATATACAGACCTGCACTATTTACTGTCATGCCGAGTGGTCTTGGTTATATACAACCAGCAATGCACAGAACAGATATAGAACTGTGTTCATGGGGAGAAAAAATTTAAAAACAGAGAAGTAGCAAAAGCATGCAGCCCTGACCTCTCAATTATTCCACAGAACATTCCTGGCATAAATATTCTGTATCTACCATGGACAAGATCCCAGCAGAGAAGGGCCTGCCTTGGCTGGCAGTCAAAAAGCACTCTAAGAACAATAATGAGTCCTACCCCCACACCATAGTACCTACTTGTAAGTTAGCCTAGGAAGGGTTGGGAACATCTAAGTTTTCTAAGTTGCAGTAAATATATCTTTCAAGGAACCTCTAGGAACAAAAAAAAGCTCTAGGGAGTGTGCATATTGGACACTAGGAACAACCTTGTCTACCAAGAATGTTGACATCAACCAAAGGCTTTGCTATCCTTCTGATGGCTCAGTCCGGCTAGGCCAGCTCTCAGCTAAGCTATTGAAAGAAATCAGATGAACCTCCAAAGGCCACCTACATTCATTGCACATCAGTGGGGAAAAGGATTAGGAAAACTAACTGAAGAAAAACAAATCTTTATTTATGATTTTTATAAAGATCTCTAGCATCTTACAGATGATTATTTTGCTAACTGAACTGAAATCTTAGTAATTAATAATCACTCTGAGGAAATCAGGAAACATCATTGCATTTAAAGTTTGAAAGACAAACATGACTTGGAAGTGACAGACAGTGTATTGCTCTGGAGAAATTATAGACACCTCCACTGGCACCATTTTTTTTAAAAAACTTTTCTTGGCACCATTTTTTTTTTTAACTCCAGGATAGTGAAGAAAAGGTAGAGACCTTTCTCTCTCCTCTCCAGAGAAGACTTGTTTACATTCCAGAGTAAAGGTCTCACTCCCTCTCTGGAGGGGAAGTGAACAAATGTGTGAGCAACCTATGAAAGCTCCGAGTTTCATAATTTAAAGGTTCCTTTCCTGTGATGAAATTCCGCTGCATGTTCGGGGTGATATCAGGCCCGCATTGAATTGCTCAATGGGGATTGAAGCTCATGGCTGAGATGCTCAGTGAATGATAAATGGTTTGTTCTCGGATCCAGAGATCTTGTGTTTCCTGTAAAAAACTGTAGCTATGTATATGTGCATATATGTTATGTATTACAGGCACATAACCTTGTATGCATACAAGCACATATTACCCAAATAGGACGTCACCACCAGCTCTTAGATTGGAAAGAATAACAATTCTCACAGATAAAGTGCCTCATGAATTAAAATGAGCAGCTGGCCTATTCCTTGTCGTGATAGTTAATTGTATGTTTCATCTGGACTGGTCCATAGGGAGCCCAGATATTTGGTCAAACATTCTGGGTATTACTGTAAGGATGTTTTTGGATGAGATTAACATTTAAATCAGTAGACTGAGTAAAACAAATTGCTCTTCCTGATACGAGTGGGCTCTATCCAATCAATGGAAGGCTTGAATAGAATAAATAGACTGATCTCCAAGCAAGAGAGAATTCTTCCTGCCTATTGGCCTTCAAACGGGAACATTGGCTTTCTTTCTGTCTCTGTACTCAAACTGAAACATTTGTTCTTTTTGGGTCTCGAGTTTGCCAGTCTTTGGACTGGAACTACACTACTGATTCTCCAAGTTCTCAGGCCCTTGGACTCAGACTGGAACAAAAGCATAAAGTGACTCCAACCTGCAGACTCACCCAGCAAGCAGATCTTGGGATTTGTCAGCCTCCATAACTGTGTGAGCTCATTCCTAATAATAAATCTCTCCATATACATACATATCCTATTGGTTCTGTTTCTCTAGAGAACCCTGACTAATAAAACTGCCTTGATATAAAAGAAATCCAGTCAACAGAAGGCTTACTTGTTCTATGTTTATGATGTCCCTGTTTCCACATACATCTAGGAATACAAATACTATAATCCTGACAAAAGTTGCCTGTTCCCCTAAACCTGTCCACACCTCTGTGAATGGTCCTTCATTAAAGTCTCTTTATTTAAACCATTTGGGATAAACTCATTTGGGCCATGATACATATTATTCTAGAATTCAATGCCACAATGAAAAAGAATAATACGTATATGAATGTTCTACCCAATTCTCAGTTTTACATTTAACATGTAAAAGTCACAAGAAAATTTCACTTCCTGCCTAGCAATGAATAAAAGCCTAAAAAGGTCAAATGATCTATTCAATCATAACATTTCTAGAAGCTATCACAGGGCTGAAGTCTCAGAGGCAGCACACATGAATACACATGAATTATTTCACCTTTGGCAGAATGTGGGAGGAAGAAGTAGCCACCAGAGAAGAGAAGAAGGAAAAATTGGCTACAATTTTTACAAATTCCTAAAGGCAAATGTAGGACGACAGATCAATTTAAAATACCTGGAAGGCCCAGACATAAGAGGAGTTCACACTCGGTTTCAAGGTCTTTCCCCCAGGTCTCTTCTAGGAGCTCATGAGAAAAACCAAGGGTAGGGAAAGAAACTGGAGAGATTCCCCCCTCGGGGGCATCAATTTGCAGGATGTGATTGGTTACCAGCTGTGCAGCACTGCTCATTTTCCTGTGCCCTCTTTCATGTGAAACAAAAGCCTAAGTTGCTGGGTATAGACAGTGAAACTTCTCACCTCTAAGGCCTCTGGGGGACAGATAACAAAGAAAAGCCATTTGCTTCTGGACAACGTGTCTTCGAGTGAAGAAAACTTGAACAATACAATAATGTTTCCGTGAAAAAAGAAAATCCAGGACAATCCCAGAGCAAAACCATATTTCTGTAGGTCTTTCTATATGTATATAATATGCACACAAATGGAAGTGGCAATTATAGTTACCTTGATGGAGGAATGTGGAATTGGTAGTGAAAGGGGACTTGAGTTGTACCAGTGAAAGCCAAATAAAGTCTGTAGTTTGGTAAATAACATTTTACCAATGTTAATTTCTTGTTTTTGACAAATGGAACATGTTTATATAAGATGGGAAACTGGGTGAAGGGTGTATGAGATCTGTACTAGCTTTGCAACTATCCTGCAAATCAAAAATTATTCCAAACTAAAAACTTAATTTAAAAGAAAAAACTGAGAAAGTACAGATGTTGAATGGAATTTTTAAAAAGTGAGTTTGAAGTGATAATTATGATAATCTGTGATTATGTTCCTAGTTATTGCAAAACCTTTACCTACCAAAATGAAACAACTTTCTGGAAAGCTTATAAATCAGGGCATTGAAGTTACAACAATAATTAATGAAACATTAACTGTTTCTTATAGAACTATTTAAAAAACATACTTAAAATGTAAAAATTTGAGGCTGTGAGACTCAGCCCCATGGGCAATAACCTTAATATTAAGAAAAAATCTCGGGGTGCCTGGATGGCTCAGTTGGTTAAGTGTCAGATTGTTGGTTTTAGCTCAGGTCATGATCTAATTGTTTACGAGTTCGAGCCCCACATCAGGCTCTGTGCTGCCAGTATGGAGCCTGCTTGGGATTCTCTCTCTCTCCCTCTCTCTCTCTCTCTCTCTCTCTCTCTCTCTCTCTCAATCTGTCTCTGCCCCCTCTCTGTCTCAAAATAAATAACTAAACTTTAAAAAAATAAAAAGAAAAAAATCTCTTTTTTCCTGAGACTTAATGGCAATCTACTTAATGGAGAAGCCATTGGAGGAGTTTGATGAAGTTTTTTAAGTCAAATTATGGCTCAGCTGAGGTTGTCATATAGCTAGTGAAAGCCACGGTCAAGCAAACAAGCTCACGGTTTGTGAGTTTGAGCCCCGTGTAGGGCTCCTTGCTGACACCATAGAGCTTGCTTGGGATTCTCTCTCTTTCTCAAAATAAATAAATAAACTTAAAAAATTAGTTTTACTGTAAATATGGCAACATTTGAAAAAAATAACTGGGATTCTCTTTTTAATTGTATTATTTTTATATTATAGAGCTGGTTTCTAAGTATTTTGAATATCAACTCTGTTTACAACCTTTACATCCATTTATCTCTAAGACAGTTGGAAATTGGATTTCTAACCCTGACCACGTGACACCTTTGTTTGGCCCCCGAACCTCAAGGGCTGCACGGAAAATTGCAAAAATATTTTTTTTTTAAATTTTTTAATGTTTATTTATTTTTGAGAGAGAGAGAGAGAGAGAGAGAGAGAGAGAGAGCAAGCATGAGCAGGAGAGGGGCAGAGAGAGAAGGAGACACAGAATCCGAAGCAGGCTCCAGGCTCTGAGCTGTTGGCCCAGAGCCTTACTCGGGGCTCTAACTCATGAGCAGTGAGATCATGACCTGAGCCAAAGTCAGACACTTAACCAACTTAATCCAGGCACCCCTGCAAAAATATTCTGATATAAAAATTGATTAAAAACTTAAAATAAACCTGTATTAGACAGCAATTTTAGCAAGGGCAACTACCATAAAGTAAAATAATAAGTATTAGAATCAACTTCCAAACTTTGGAAATTGGAGATTAAGAGAGAGAGTGGAAGCTCTTTGGTAAGCATTACACAGCAGGAGAAATTCTTCAGCTCTAAGACCAAAGGAAGGAAGCATACGGAAATGATAACTATAGTGTGGCAAAACCAATTTAAATTTCTTTAAATAAAAGTTTGTACCACTTCACGGCCAGCCTTTAGAAATGGCTCTGGAAAATTCCAAGATAACAGAGCAACGTGAAAAAAGTATATAATTCAACTAAGACATTGTTTTTCAGCAAGAAGCAGATTCCAAGCATGCAATAAAAAAAAAAAGTCAAGGAAGAAAAATACTGGAAAAATTTGAAATTATTACGCTGTAACTTACCAGTCTTTTTGAATGGAAAGAAAGGAATGCTCTGGTTGGCTGGAGTTGTCTACAGGAGACCATCTTCTTTATACAAACTCCAGAATAGTAACTTCCGTTTTTGTAGGAACTCTACAGATCCTTAGAACTGATTTGAGAAATTAGTTAATTGTACAAGCCGTCATAGCTAACAAATACAGAGCCTTGGGTTTCAGGTCAACTTGGGAAGACTCAAAAGTACGTGTTCCTTCCTCTACCCAATGTTTTCAAACCGGCTTCTTGTTAAATCAGACAATTCCTAAAACATACTGATGTTCATGCCTTATCTCAAGGTTCTAATTCCAATCTAAATTGGTCTGGGAGGGGTGCCTTTTCTTATTTGTTTTTGTTTTATTTATTCTTTTTAATTTTTTTAATGTTTATTTTTGAGAGAGATAGAGACAGAGCATGAGTGGGGGAAGGGCAGAGAGAGAGAGGGAGACACAGAATCAGAAGCAGGCTCCAGGCTCTGAGAGGTCAGCACAGAGCCTGATGCGGGGCTTGAACTCATGAACCATGAGATCATGACCTGAGCCAAAGTCGGACGCTCAACCGACTGAGCCACTCAGGTGCCCCTGTTTTTACTTTTTTAAAAAGCCCTGCAGATGATGCTTCTGTCCAGCCAGGGTAAGAGCCACTGTGCTACATGTGCTGAGTCTTGAAACCCAAGAGCTGTCAAAAAATTCACAGTAATATTATGATCATGCAGAATTTACGTTTGGATATAGTGTTATTGAAGAATCAATGAAATAGCTCATTTTGATCAATACAAATATCTATATTGAGTTGAAGGATTTTCTTCATTTAGAGCTCATTCATTAGAGAAGGTTTTTCTTGTTAGTAATTATGGGCTTGTAGCTTAACTAGCAGAAAGTGTAATCATTGGACTAGAATGGCTTTTTTGCCCTAATAGGATGATAATGATTAGGGCCAGTCTAACACTTGCTCTGGATTTTTTATCAGAGGTTGTCAATGAATACCATTAAGTCCACAATGAGAACAGGCTTCTTGTGTAATAATCAGTTCAGATTAAGAATTTGACCCTCACAAAAGTTTTTTATAACATGTAGGCACTATTTACTGAGATCTTACTCTATGGCAGACACGATATTAAAAATTTTAGACATTACTTGTTTACTCCTGCCCACATCCCTGTGAAGTGGTATTAATACCTTTGTTTCACAAATGAGGGACTTGAATTCAGGGAGTTCACACAACTCAAAGTCTCACAGTTGGAAGGTGTAGCCAGGATTCAAAGCTGGGTCAGTTTGACTTGAAAGCCAGTGCTTTTAATCTTGATTTTTTTTTTTTTTTTTACTGGTGAAATATCAAACACGATATGAGCATAATAATAATAATCCCTCACTGAAATTTAAAATGTGAGAACACAATAACGGGTAACTATAGCCTTTAGGTGTTTCTTGTGGGGGGAGGCATCCAGCCTTAGTTTCCTTAACTCTGACAAACTCTGATGACCCCTCTCTCCCACAGGTCTGTTAGAAAATCCCAGCATGGGGGTGCCTGGGTGGCTCAGTTAGTTAAGCCTCCAACTCAAGATATTGGCTCAGGTCATGATGTCACAGTTCATGGGATCAGGCCTCACGTCACGCTCTATGCTGACAGCTTGGAACCAGCGTGGAATTCTCTCTCTCTCCCCCCCCCTCCCTCTGCCCCTCGCCCCCACACATTCTTTCTCTATTTCAAAATAAATAAACATTAAAAAAATAAAGAAAATCCCAGCATGTTTAGGTTTGGCAGAGAAAATAGAAGTTGCCTAGTTAAATTTGAATTTCACATAAACAGAATGATTTTTTTAGTTTAAGTATGTCCCAAATGTTGCATGGGACACACCTGTACTAAAAATTATTTATTTACCTGATGTTCTAGTTGAGCTGGGTGTCCTGTATGTTTATTTGCTAAATCTGGCCACCTGAGTGCATGTGGTCACCAAGATTAGGCAGGTACGAGCCAAGGTGGGAAAAAGGAGATGAAAAATCCATTCTTGTCATAGCAGAACACATACAGTAAAGGTTTTAACACAAAACTTGACTCTAAGAGAGTTTTCTTATTTCAGTGGCAAACTTTTATAAGCATCAGTGAAAATTGGCTTAATTATCTTGAAGTGATAAAACATGCCACAATTTGTCTCTCTCCTTTGTACCTTGATGACACTCATAGAAAAATTGCTTTACTACGTCTAAAATGCTTTTCTTGTGCTTTTCTCTCTGACTGCAACCTCAGATGAGTTTTTCTTTTCTTTTCTTTTTTTAAATGCCTACATACCTAAAACGAGAGGGTAAAGAATAAAAGTCCCTGACAGTGCTGTTACCAAAATAAAACATAGAATTTATGATAATGTAAAAATAATAGTGGTGGAATTTGTTGTCTAGAAGTGCTAAGGAATTTTAGAGTAGTTTACCAATTCTTGCAACATTCCTTTGAAGGGATTATCATTGTCTGGATGTTCCAGATAGAAAAATATAAGTAGAGATAATTACCTTCTTTGTCCAAACAAGAAATTGGGGACACCATGTGTTAGCCATAAACTCACTGAGACCTCCTCTGTCCCAGTGACTTAACTCATGGCTTCCCAGCCACCTGAATCCTTGTCCAATTGTCTAGAATTACTAAATAGCTAATGTAGCAAGAAATTAAAAACAAACAAAAATTCTAGTAAATGATTTTAGAAACATGTCAAGGAATATCACAACTATTTTGTAACTCATCAAGTTCCCAAGGGGAGGAGGGAGAGAGTGAGAAGAGCAAATTCAGCACTTCCTTGAAGCTCAAATATAAAATGTGTCTTGCCCTCAAGTGACTCGTGACAAATAAAATTAAATCTGATATATGTAAACTAGCACTGGATTTTCAGGCTGGATAAATTGTGACTTGTTTTTCCTGACACTGTTTCTCTAGGTTATATAGTGCTTGGCCTTCATTCTGCTTGGCTAGGTGACAAGTGGTTTGAGCATCCACACTGTGTTTGATAATGTGGTCATGTGACTCTTTCTACTGTTCTAAAGTGCAAATGTCCAAGTCCATAAGTGGCACATAATGTTTCACAGTGAATCGGGGCTTTCATCAAGGAGCAAATGACCCAGACTGGCGTGTTTGTGACCATATTCCATCTACACAAGCCCTTTGATAAAGGAAGCCTTTGGAGGTGCTGGGAGAGGATGGTTGATGGTGCAGGAAAGAAGTACACCACAGACAATTTACTGGGTAAGCAGGAGCCTTTTCAGCAGGATTCCTGCACGAGAATTACCCTTAGACTGAGTAAATCTAGAGATTAGTCTGTGGTGTCTTTTGTGTACGAAAATGCAGCACATTTTTTCCATGCCTAAGCCCTTTCCTGAAAATGGGTTTCTAATATTATGTCTAAATTCCTTGTTCACTGAACCTACAAGGAACTTATGGAGCAATGGAATTAAAAGATTAAACCTCGAGCCACTTGTGCTAAGTCTTTAAATGCCTTATGGAGCACAGTTTACATAGCAACCCAGTCCACAATGGAAGTTGCACGACTCAATTGCTTTTGGAGAGTCTTAGAGACTCAGGTGTTAGGGGAATTTTTCCTTCACTGTTTTCCTACTGCAGCAACAGGCCCAGTGGCATTACGATTCTTCCGTGTACACGCCGTTAAGTTTTCACATATGGTTGCATGTACTGAAGTTGTGTATGGGTTTCATTTTAAATATTACCCAGTGACCACATGTGATCTTGGCGTGGAGATTAGGTCTTCTTGAGTAATTTCATCTCACAGCCTGTTAGAACTGAGTAGCCCTTTAGAAATATATGCCAGCTTCTTTTTATAGATGAGAAAAATGAGACGTAGAAAAATTAATGATAATAAAAACAACAACAACAATAATGATAAGTAGCAGTAATGACTAACATTTGTCCAGCGTTTTCTACATGCTGGAAACAACTATTCTTCATGAATTATTTCTTTTACTCCTTGCTGCAGGCCTGTGAGTTCTGGGCTAATATTTTCCTTAATATGTGCTTTCATATGATAGCCTTCCCTTCTAATATCATCAATTATTAGCTGTCTATTAGATCACGCCCATTAGAAGGCACACATGCTGTTAGTTCTTCCCTTTTAAAGGACAAACCAGGAGCACCTGGGTGGCTCAGTCAGTTGAGTGCCTGGCTCCATTTAGGCTCAGGTCATGATCCCAGGGTAGTGGGATGGAGCCCTGCCTTGGGCTCTGCACTGAGATTGGAGTCTGCTTGAGAGTCTTTGTTTCTCTGTCTCTCTACCTCTGCCCCTCCCCTGCTCACACGTGCTCTCTCTCTTAAAAAAAAAAAAGTAAAAGACAAAACAACAACAAAAAAACAAAGCCTTCTCCTTATCCTACTTCCCTTACTGCCTGCCATTCTTTCTCTTATTCCATTTTTGCAGAAAAAAATGCCTTGAGTTGTCATTCGGCTCAGCCGATTCATCTCAACCCATTTCTCCCAGCCAGTTGTTTGCCACCACTCCTCTAAACAAACTGCTCCTGTGTAGGTGACCACTGGCCTCCATGCTGCCAAGTCCACTGACCAAATTTCAGTCCTCATCTTCCCTGACACTACCAGTAGCTTTTGACAAAATTGTTGCCTCCTGCCTGAATCATTGCTTTACCAGATGGGTATATTGCCCCTATTCAAAACAGAGCTTGGCTCCTGGTATCAACCCAAAAAATATTTGTTATAGCAGCCTCCCACAAATTCTGACATGTTTTGGTTTCGTTTTCATTCAATTCAAAATATTTCCTAATTTTCGCTGTGTCTTTTTCTTTGACCTGGAGTTGTGTACAAGTGTATAGTGTTAATTTCCAAGTATTTAGGAATTTCTAGATAGCTTTCTGTTGTTGATTTCCAATTAAATTCTGTTGGGGTCAGAGAATATACTGGGTATAATTCTAATTCTTTTCCTTTTTTTTCGAGATTTGTTTTATGGCCCAGGTATGGTCTGTCTTAGTGAATGTTCCATGTGCACTTGAAATGAATGTGTATTCTGCTGTTATTAGGTGGAGGGTCTTATAAATAGCAATTATGTTGAGCTGATTGATACTGTTGTTCTAGATCTTTATTGATTTTTTTAATCTGTTTGTTTTATTGATTACTGAGAGAGGAGTGTTAAAGTCTCCAATTATCATTGTTTATTTGTTTATTTTTCCTTTCAATTCTGTTATTGCCTCATGTATTTTGGCTCTTTGTTGATACATACACAAATATTTAGAGGTTATGGCTTCTTGATAATTGACCCCTTCATCATCATATACTGTCCCTCAACCTTGATAGCATTACTTGTTCTAAAATTGACCTTGTCTTATATTTTTTTTTAATTTTTTTTAATGTTTATTTATTTTTGAGACAGAGAGAGACAGAGCATGAATGGGGGAGGGTCAGAGAGAGAGGGAGACACAGAATCTGAAGCAGGCTCCAGGCTCTGAGCTGTCAGCACAGAGCCTGACGCGGGGCTCGAACTCACGGACCGCGAGATCGTGACCTGAGCCGAAGTCGGACGCTTAACCGACTGAACCACCCAGGCGCCCCAACCTTGTCTGATATTAATATAGCCAGTTCAGTGTTTAAAAAATTAGATTTGCATGGTATATCTTTTTTCATTATACTTTTAACCTACCTATGTCTTTATATTTAATGTGAATTTCTTATATAACATATAGCATATAAATGGATACTGCTATCTAATTTAATTTAATGATCTTTGCCTCTTAATAGTTAAGGGCATTTAGACAATTCATATTTAATATAATTATTGACATTATTGTAATTAAATCTGCAATCTTTTCATTTCTTTATCTGTTCTTTGTTCTTTTTTAATATTTAAATATTTTTTCATAATTTCATTTTGTATTCATTTTCAAATATTTTCTGTGATTGCTTTAGGGTTTACAATATACATCTTTAACTTATCATAGTCTACCTTCCATCATTATACAACTTTTTTTTAAGTTTATTTATTAGTTTTTTGAGAAAGAGAGAAAGAGAGAGAGAGTGGGGGAAGGGCAGAGAGAGAAGAAGAGACAGAATCCCGAGCAGGCTCCACACTGGCAGCTCAGAGCCCAATGCGGGGCTCTAACTCACGAACGGTGAGATCAGGACCTGAGCTAAAACTAAGAGTCCGATGCTTAACGGGACTGAGCCACCCTGGTGCCCCCATTATACAACTTCTAAAGTGGAAGAGCCTCAAAACATTGTATATCCTTTTCTCCCTCTCATCTACTTCTCTCATATTATTGTTGCCATACGTCGTACTTCTACACGTGACTCACTATAGTTACTATTTTTAATTTCTCTCAGGGGGACAGCAAAATATGGTCTGCAGTCCAAATCGTGCCCATGGCCTGGTTTTATACAGCCTGTGAGTTAAGAATGGTTTTTATATTTGTAGTGGGTTATGCAAATGATAACAACCAGAAAGTGGGTTATGTAACAGAAAACCTATATGGTCTGCAAGCCTAAAGTACTATTTTGTCTTTCACAGAAAAAAAATTGCCCATTCTTGTTTTAATTACCTTTTAAAATATTAAAATTAAAGAAAATATTTTTTATGTATACTCTTATTTTTACTATTTATGATTCTCTTCTTTTTGGGGGCAGGTGGTTTGGTAGATCTAAATTTCCATTTGATATCATTTTTCCTTGCATGTGAAGAACTTTCTGTAATGTTTCTTTTTGTACAGATATGCTGACAGTGAATTCTTTCAGCCTTTGCTTATTTGAAAAAAATACCTTCAGCTCACTCTCATTGTTGAAAGGTATTTTCAGTGGGTATAGATTTCTGGGTCAGCAATTTCTTTTTCTTTTATCATGGTGCATTGTTCTCTAACTTGCAGTTTCTAATGAGTAGTGTCCTATCATTCTTTGTTCTTCTGTGTGTAATGTTTCTTTTTACTTTTGTTGCCTACAAAATTTTCTCTCTGTCTTTGGTTTATAGCAGTTTGATTAGTGGTGTGGACATTTGTGTGTTTGTTGGTGTTCACCCTGCTTGTGGTTCTCTGGGCATCTTAGATCTATGACCTGTTGTCTTTTACAAATTTTAGAAAATTTGAAGTAATTTCTTCAAATATTTCTTCTGCTCCATTTTGTTTCCTCTTTCTGGGACTCCATTTTCATGTATGTTAGAAATTTAATATTGTGTTCAGCTTTTGGATGCTCTGTTCTTTTTTTTATTATTATTATTCTTTTTTCCTCTTTGTGTTTAATTTTGAGTAATTTCTATTGATCTACCTTTAAGTTTACTGATTTCTTATTTCTTTCCAGACTGCTGATAAGCCTGTCATTGGAATTCTCTATCTTTGATATTTTTTATTTGTAGCATTTTAATTTGTATATATTTTTTAGTAATTTCTGTCCCCCTGTTTGAATTCCTTGTATGTTCATGAAAGTTGCTACCTATTCTATCAGATCCTTTAGCATATTAATTATAGTTGTTTCAATGTTTTTGGCTGATGGTTTCAAAATTTGGGTCATCTCTGAATCTGGTTGTATTGACTGCTTTATCCCTTAATTTTCTTTCTTTCTTTTTCTTTTTTAAAATTAATTACCAGGTATTGTGTATATAATAGAAGAGATTGAGTTAAATAGTATCCACACCCAGAAATTTGCTTGCCTCTTTTGTCAGGCCCATAGTGTGTGGGATTAAGTCAACTAGTCAGGAGTCAAACTGGGTTTGGGTTTTTTTGTTGCTATTTTCACCTGTTCACCACAGGCTTCAAATTTCTCCAGAGTTTAGTTGCTCCTATTTTGTACTTAGAGTAGAGCCTAGTGTGCTCCAGGGTTTTCCTCTGTGTTCCTGCTCCATCTTCAGCTTTAGCAATCCCTTTGCCTGTGCCAAAGATGGCGTCTCTCGCCATGCTCTTGCATGTGGTTGACTGCTTTTGCTTGCTACTCCCTGCTAGTATCGTAGCAGATATGGAAATCTGAATCAAGATTTGAAGCAGATATGGAAAGCCTGAATCAAGCAGGCTTTTTATACCTTGCCTGCTTTTTCAACATTCCTGCCTGCCTTCCCTCTTGCTCCCAAGCTCTGCCTTGTATCTGTGCTTGGTCGTGGGTGGGGTGGAGTTTTCTGCCCCACCCTCATGGTAGCTAGTTTCTGCTTAATGGTGCAGGATCCTGCACCCAAGATGTTTTTCCTGCCCTACTCTCAGGAGCAGAGGGTTTTTACTGATATACTTCCCCTAGGAGCAAATTGATCTGTGCCTGTGTTCCACACCCCAGACAGACACAGGTTTTGTTTCTACTCTCCCCCAGAAGCAATGGTCTTTTACTTGGGCCCCAGGGATGAGAAGATTTGCTGTCCTCACTCAAAGGCTTAAGCTGTTTTCTTCATAGAAAGATGCCGAGGAGCAAAAGATAGTGTTATTTATCTACCAATTACTATGATTTGTTGAGATTTCTATTCCAGAGAGCATTAACTCCTTGGTAATTTTGGCCTACCCCAAATGTGAGTCAAGTATCTGCCTGAGGTTGAAGAGAGCCATCTGGAAGACAGTTCCACGTATTTTCAGTAGGAGTCATCAGAGTGTAAGGAACAGTGAGTGCTCAAATGATATGGTGAAGGCACACACACACACACACACACACACACACAAGACATTGACTACTACACAAGATTCACCAGGTGACAGAAATTCCCGTTCTGTTTGCCTCTCCCAAACCTCAACTCTTGGTCTGGGAATCTGTGAATTATATGTGATCATGGTTTGCTCAAGTGGCCCAAGTGAACTAAAGTGAGCCAAAATAAAAAATTATGGGCAGAAAAAACACTCTAAGATGAAAGGCCATCAAGCATCAAAGCCTTCCTGACAGAAAACAATAAGAAACTATGACATTTTTTCCCTTTGATCAGGCCTCAGAGAATGAGATTGAGAAATAGTTCAAGTTTTTCTAGAGAAAAACTGGAGCCACTAATAGAAAAATATCAGTTTTCATCCCATAGTAGGGAACATGTTGTTGGTTTGTAGGAGGGCTATAAAACCACACCTACAAAGGAATGGCTAATACTGCTTATAACACCAACTTCTAATTCTAAAAATGAATTAAAGAGTAGACATGGGAAGGGGAAAATGTGGCTGGCATCAAGGAAGGTTTACCAGCATTCCTAGGGCAGGTAAACTATAGTATATCCTGACACTATGGTGAGTGAGTTACAGGTGGACATAAGAAAGGCATAGAAGAAGCATGGCTACCTCCCTCTCTATAGAAAAGTACTGGTTATGAGCCAGGGATGGAGGTCTGGAAAAGCAGCCTAGTTTAAGGGAAATGCACTGTAGGAAAGGTAGATGTCTGTTCTTTTTGCTTTCCTATGTCCATTCAGTCAGCTCCTTGTAACAATGCTTGCCTTTCCCTTTGAGAAACAACTATCAGCTCATGAACATCCAGGGGAGTTAACTCTGCTCTCACTTGAGGAGTGGACTTGTGTCTCAAGTCTGATAATCAAAACATTGCATTTTCTAGTTATAGTGAATTAAATTTGCTCCAACTTTTGGAAAGAGGGACATAGTCTCTTTTCTGGTGAACTTGAATCCAGAGGGTGTAAACCCAGGGTTTCAAAGAGTCATGATAAAGGGCTCCAGGATGCAGCCACAGAGCAAAATGCAGGGCTAAGCGATTAGGAAAAACTAGTGACAATACTCCTTTTTTCTCTAGAGCCAGTAGAACCATGGATTTTCACTTGTATGAACTGAGAAATTCCCATTTTTGTTTGTGGATTGAAATTGAAATTTTTGTCACTTGCAGCCAAAAGATTCCTTCCTGACTGAAATATTGACTCAGGACAGACCCTCTTAGGGCTACAAGGTAGTACAAAACAAAAGTCTTCACCTGGAACTTTGTTAGATGTCCAAAGCATATTAATAAGTTGCTTGACTGAAGAAGCTAAATTAGGCAGGATATCCAGGAAGTTAATTTTAGCACAATTAAAAAAATTTTGTTTTACTTTAAATAATTTTTTTATTTTCAAGTAATTACATATTTACAAAAAATTACAAAGACATTATAGAGAATTCCCATATTTTTTTGCCTGTTTTCTTCTACTATTAATGTCTCACACAACCATGGCACATTTGCCAAAATAGTGATACATTGTTATTACCTAAACTATAGAGTTTATTTGAATTTCACATGTGTTCCTACTAATGTCCTTTTTCTGTTCCAGGATCCCATCTAGGATACCACATTGCATTTAGTTGTCATATTTTCTTAATCTCCTCTGGCCTATGGCAGTGTTTCCATTTACCCTTGGTTTTCATGACCTCAACAGTTTCAAGGAATACTGGTTTTATATTTTGTGGAATGTCCTTCAGTTTGAGTTTTCTGACATTTTTTTCATGATTAGAATAAGATGATGGATTTGGGGGGAAAATACCAGAGAGGTGAAGTTGGGTAAAAATCCTAACAGAGTTGATTAGATGATGAGAAAGTGAATGTACTGTGCATACCATTGAGTCAAGGAGGCCTCTGAGTATGAAATATGGTGGTCCTCCCAGGGTTGACTGTCATTCAGAATCATATTGCATTGAATACTAAGCATGGAGCTCTTTGTATTTCAAGGAGACAAAAGTGCATAGTGATTTTCTGGGAGTTTTTTTATAATCATGAGTTTTTACTTTCTGGAAATTTAAGATACAGAGTTACTAATTCATTTCAATAAGTAAAAAGCCCTGTCTTTCCAAACCAAAACTGGAAGGAAAGGCCCGTTACTAACCATGAGAAAGGCACCTTCATTTTGCAGAGACCTCTCTGCTACAAGAGTTCTCTGAGTGGATTTATGCCTGTGCCTCCAAATGATTTTCATAAAATGGTTCAATAGTGCTATAGACTGAATGTTTGTCTGCCCCCCCTACCCCCACCAATTCATATGTTGAAATCCCAACCTCTAAGGAGATAGCAGTTGGAGGTGGAAACTTTGGGATGTGATTAGGTCATAAGGTGGAGCCCTCATGAATGGCATTAGTACCCTTAAAAGAGGCCTCAGAGAGCTCATTGCTTTTCATTGTGTGAGGACACAAAGAGAAGGTGATCATCTATGAATCTGGAAGCAGGTTTTCACCAGACACTATCTGCCAGCACTTTGATTTTGGACTTCCCAGCCTCCAAACTTGTGAGAAATAAATTTCTGTTGTTTATAAGGCACCTAGTCTAAGGTAGTTAGACTGAACAGCAGCCAAACAGACCAAGACAAGTAGTATTGACCAAATATTTTCATACATAGACACACACACACACACACACACACACACACACACACACCACACACACACCACACACACAATTATCAAGGGCTATATAGTTTCAAACAGAAATGTATTATTGAATTATCTTGCTGTAATACCAGGAAATAGTAAGTGGATCATCTACTTCCTTCTTTTTATGAATCAATTGATTATTGGAATAGTTATCAAACTCACTGGGCAAACCACTAGGAAAAAATCAGTAGAAGAGAAACCAAAGATTCAGTGCTAATCCAAATGCCTTATGTTCTAACACAGATATTTATCATTCACATGTCCAAATTAGGTCATGTATATGAAGCATTGTAAAAGTAATGTAACAATATTGAATATTGTACTTTCAATGAGTTCTCCTGCTGAAGACACATTAGAAAAAAAAAGAAACTGATTTTCTGCATCTTTTCACCCACTGTTGTTTCTGAAGTGTGGTCAATTTCCCCTAACTCCAGTTAGGAGTAATTACCTTTTATTTTTAAATTCTAGGATTAGAGGGGCACCTAGGTGGCTCAGTTGGCTAAGCGTCTGACTTCAGCTCTGGTCATGATCTCATGGTTCATGAGTTCGAGCCCTGCATCAGGCTCTGTGCTGACAGTTCAGAGCCTGGAGTCTGCTTTGAATTCTGTGACTCCCTCTCTCTGTCCCTCCCCTGCTCTTGCTCTCTCTCTTTCTCAAAAATAAATAAACATTAGAAAAAATGTTAAATTCTAGGATTAGAAAGTAGAATCTTCCAGAAAGAATTTGTGTTTACTAAACAAATATGTGAATTCAGAAGATCTTTTTAAAAGGTTTCAAAATCATTGCCCATTGATTACAGATTTTTCTTTTGGTTTGGTATGAAAAGCATTTTAAATTATTTTAAAATAGTCACTAACTTTTGAAACTTGAGAGAATTCTCCTAAGAGATGTCTTCTTGGTTTCTCTTGTTGAACCAAAAGACTTGGTATGGTTGGGTATGCTGTACCCTATAGACAGGGTTTGTGGTCCCTACCTTGTCAGCCTTATACCTGGACAGCTTTACTCACTTGCTTTCAAATTCTGGTCAACAGAAGTTAGAATTCCTGGTCTACATCTATCCAAATAATTTAGACAATTATCTGGAAGGGCAAAGGGAACAGAAGTTTGTACTTTGAAGGTAAAGAAAGGAATAATTTAACTTCAATGGAGTTGCATATCCCAGGAATGGAAAAGAGACAAGAGAGATGGTGGTAAAGAGCCTTCTGGCAGGTACTTGACTGAAATGTCCAGATGCAGAAGAGGCATGAGCCTTTGAATCCTGTGAACCAACTTCTCTGCCTTGGTAAAGGCCTCTAGTAACTGAGTTTGCCACAAAGGACTAGAGCCGCTGAATAGTTGTCATCTTTTTTCAGCCTCCAAGGGCATCTGCAAAGCCCAATGGCAGCAGTAATCTCAAAACCCAAGAGCTGGCTTTACTCCCGTTTTGTAGGACCTAATATGCCCCAGAGAGAGAGAGAGAGAGAGAGAGAGAGAGAGAATCCCAAAATACCACTGACACTGGAACCGAACTGCCAATTTCAGTGGGCAGAGAATTAGAGTTAGATTTTATTAGATTTAGAAAAATAAAGAAATGTAATATTACATTTATCCCAGGGTTTAGAACAACTTATTCCTGTGAACCACAGTAAGTGTTGTTTTTTTTTAAAAAAAGAACTTACTTTTTAAAAATAAGAAACAAGAAAGCATAGTAAAATAATAGCAACTAAATTGATTAGGTTCAACTGCATCCACAATTAAGTTCATATTCAAGAATAAGTGATTGGTCTCCAAACTCTTTCTTGATTCTAAAACACAAAATATTGGTAATCTAAGGGAATATTCAGAATATAGTTGATAAATAGAGGTTGAATTATCCAGGCTGGCAGGTAGAATAATTTAACAACCAGATATACAAGGATGGTGATGCAGATATCTATCTTCATTTTGAAGCCACTGTCACTCAACAGACAAATACATTGCATGCAAAAATTTAAATTTAATGGAAATGATGGCTCTTAAACCAAAGTTGACAGTCTAACAAGTTAGAATTTACTATAGGTCACTTTACAACTGTGAGAAATTGTATTTCTTTCTGTCCTGATAAAGAGGTTTTAGTTTTGAGCTCAGGACTTAGGTGTACAACTGCCTTCTAGACATTTCCCCTGATAAGTGCCACAGACACTCCAGGCTCATGTAATCACAATGTTCCAAAATCTCTGGTCCTCCCAAAGTGCCCCTCTGCTCCATTTCCATTTACTAAGTTATCCGAACTAGACACGGGGGAGCTACAATACATCATCAATATCCCATATCCAATTAGTGGCAAGATCCTGTGGACTCTATGTCCTTAACTCTCCAAGGCCATGACACTGCCCTCTATTGTCCCAGCTGCTCTTTTCCCAGACATTCATTATCTCTAGCCAGAACCATTGTAGCAGTCTCTTGACTAAATTTAACATCCAACTTTTAATCCTATTAACACCTGCATGCTGCCACCAGAATGAGCTCTTCATAATTCATTGAAAAATGCATAGAAGCATAGACACTTCGGAAGACAGTTTAGCTGTTTCTTACAAAACTAGATACAGTCTTACCACACAAGCCAGAAATGATGCAATTAGGTGTTTACCCAGCTGATTTGAAATTTTATGTCAACATAAAAATCTGCAAAAGAATGTTTACGACACCTATATTTATGATTAGCAAAAAAATTGGAAGAAATCAAGATGTCCCTCAACAGGTGAATAGATAAACAAACTGTGGTACATCCATACAATGGAACACTAGTCAGAGATAAAAGGGAATGAGTTTTCTAACCTTGCAAAGACATGGATGAATCTTACATGTGTTTGCTAAGTGAAAAAAAGCTACTCTAAAAAAAAGCTACTCTGAAAAAGCTAACTAAAAAGGTTACATAGTAAATTATTTCATTTATATGACATTCTGGGAAAGGCAAAACTATAGAGATGATAGTGTTTGTTGGGAGTTCAAAAGTTGGGAAGAAGAAGAGTTGAACAGGCAAAGCACAGAAGATATTTTAGGATGGTGAAACCATTTTGTTCAATAACATAATGGTGGACACATGACATCATGCATTTGCCAAAACCCATAGAACTTTACAGTGAGTAACTATTCATGGATGCAAATTTTAAAATCCTTCAGGAGGTCAGGGAGGTCCCAGGGTGAATGCAGACTATGGCAAAAGAATCCAACTTACAAATAAATGAAACAGCCTCACTAAAGCAGGTGAAGGAAAAGGTGCTGACAATCATTTTGGAAATGATTGGGATCTCTAAGATTAAGGGAACTGTATATAAGCACTGTAATGTAGTTAATGAAGTTGTTCCCCATGAGTCAATGGGTTAACAATTCTGAAACCACTATACATGTATGATGGTACTGAACAGCTAAGAGAATGTATGGCAGATGGAGTGACCTGGGTTTCTCACTGTTGCAGTGGGAAGTTACAGAAAACAAGGGTGGAAGGAGACTAGAACAATTCTGTGGTAATGGATCAGAGTTGGAAATATGACTTTTAGCTCATGTTTAACTCCATATGGATACATATGGTCACACATAGAAATATTCATGGAAATACATATAAAAATGGGTTAGTATACAAAGGTACTTCCTTGCTCTGTCAGTTGAGAGGGCCTAGAAGCAATGACCCCCTGGTAGTGATGAGCATACCTAGTGCCAAGACCTTAGTTTCTAACCTGGTTCTTCAATAAAAGGAACCAGGGCTCTTTGGAACATGGCCAATTCTAGGACTGGGGCAGGATATATACATCATGAACTTCAAGCATCTTTTCATGCCAGAAAGTAACTAAAAAGGTTTCCAATGGCCAAAGCTGAAACAATTTGAACAAAAAGATAAATAAAGTAGTATCGGATTATAGCACAAAGTGTAAAATAAGCAATCCTGAATCAATACTGATATAAATGATTGAATAAATAAATAAACAGATGAGATTAGACAAGTTTCTCATGCAACAAAAAAATCCATATAATTTGTGTAGGTACTCCAGCTTCAAGAAGGTAAAGCATAAATCGCTACTCCTTATATGTTGGCTGTTCATAGTGACTTCATTCCAAAAATATAATATGCACAGGGTGAAAAAAGAGAATAACTTTACAGTTGAGAAACCTACAAACACTACCTTAGTTAGGTGATCAAGGTTAATATCAGTAGTGGTAAGTCATGTATGCACCTTTGAAATGATGTGATAAAAATGACACTTTACTTTTGTGGTCTTCCTCCCCCAAACCCATAACCCCAGTTTAATCATGGGGATAAGATCAGGCAAATCCCACTGAGAGATATTTTATAAAATATTTGACAAGTACTCCTCAAAACTCTCAAGATTATTCACTGGAAGACAAGTCTGAGAAATAGTCACAGCCAAAAGGAGACTAAGGAGACATGATAACAAAATGTAATGTGATATCCTAGATGGGATCCTGAAATAGAAAAACAGCAGTATATAAAAATGGAAAATTTGAATAAAGTATGGGCTTTAGTTAATAATAGTGTATCAATATTTATTCAATTATTGTGAGAAATGAGCCATACAAATGTTAAGGTATTAATAATAGAAGAAACTGGCTATTGGGTATATGATAAATTTATCTTCATAATTTTTCTGTAAACTAAAACTTTTAAAATAAAAAAATTATTTTAAAAAACTCAGTGTCTACTATGTGCCAAGAATTGAGCTAGACATTGGCAATAGAAATAATAGCTCCCGCACCCATGGAAATCAGTGACTGGTCAGTGAGAGAGGCGTTAGTAAATAATCACATAAATAACTATAGAATACATATAGAGTGTAGAAGAAAATTAATGAATGATATTATATTGTAATGAAAGATTTATTCTAGTTTGAGGATCATATAAATACTCCCAATAAAGTAACATTCAAACCAAGAAAGAGTTATCCAGGTGTGTGTGGAGAAGGGGCTGGGAGAAGGAAAACACCAAAAAACCCCGAAAGGAATAGCATATGGCAAGAACCCAAGGCAGGAGGAAATTCACATTTTGATAGAACAGAGAAAAGGCCATTATTTTTGGAGTTTTGAGCTCAAGATGGAGGGGGAGAGAGAGCAAGAGTGAGAGAGAGAAACAGAACCCAGATCCTTGGTTGGTTTGTAACCTGGGATCCATAGATTCCCAATGGGCTGATGAGTAGAACTTTTTATTTAAATAAAACTCATTATCTCTGGAACCTTATGTACTTTATGTATTTAAAATTGTTATTCTGAGAAGGGGTTTATGGGCTTTAACAGACTGCCAAAGGGGACCAATATGGCACCATGTTAAGGATTTTAAACTTTATCCCAAGTACAAAGATAACACATTGAAGCATTTTACGTTGCTTAAAATGCTTCATTGGTTAAACTTGCCTATAAGACAAAGTCTAAACTCCTTAGCAAATCCTACAAGACTCTCCATGAAATGGTCACCACCGGCTTTTTCAGAATTTTTATTATTCAGCACTTGCTCCCCAGTTTTATCTATCTTGTTCCACATTCAAATCCTAACAAGCCTCTTGAAGTCATCAGACAGGATCTGCTCTTTCCTGTCTTCTTACTTATGCTCATGTTGTTTCCTGTGCCAATAAAAGTCTTTCTTTTTTTAAAAAAATGTTTATTTATTTAATTTTGAGAGAGAGGGAGAGAGAGAGAACGCAAACGGGGGGAGGGACAGATTGAGATGGAGACAGAAAATCCCACGCAGACCCCGTGCTGTCAATGCAGAGCCCCACTCCGAATCCAACAAGAACTGTGAGATCATCACCTGAGCTGATATTGAGCTGACACTTAACCAACTGAGCCACCCAGGCACCCAAAGTCTTTCTTTTTGTATCTGCTCATGTTCCTAGACTTAGGTCAACAATAATCTCTATAAACCTTTTCCTGTGTGCCCAGATTGAAATGAAGTGTCCTTCTTCTGTGGCACATTATATCTAGGTATGGTAAAAAGAATAAGTGCCCCCCAACCCCCACATCAGTGCCCACAGCCTAATCTTGGGACCTTTGAAATACGTTACTTTATATGGTGAAATGCGACTTTGCAGATGCGATTAATTAAAAATTTTTGAAATAGCAAGACTATCTTGAATTATCTGGTATGCTCAGTGTAAACATAAGAGGTCATTAAAACAAGGAAGCAGGAGTGTCAAAGTGGGAGAGGGAGAGGGGACAGTGCAATCGGAGGAAAATGTGGAACTGCAAGGAGGAGGAGGGAGAAGAGATTTGAAATTGCTACACTGCTGGCTTTGACGATGAAGGAAGGGGCCACAAGCAAAGAATGTGGGTGGCCTCTAGAGGCTGAGAAAGGCAAGGAAACATTGTCCTTTAGAGCCTCCAGAAAGAATCCCTGTCAACACCTTGATTTCAGGACTTCTGAGCTCCAGAACTGTAAGGCAACAAATTTGTGTTGTTTTAAGCCACTAACTTTGTGGTAATTTGTCATACCAGCAATACTAAACTGATATAGTAGATACACCTCTATTTGGTTTCTCTTATAGGTTACTGTATTTACTTATGCCCCCCAGTTAGGTGTTATGTATTATATTACCAATTCAACAACACCACGTATGTATTGAGAACCTTGTCTGGGCTTGGTACTGTTCACCATGCTGGAAATTCAATGGTGGACAAAAGACATGAAGTCTCTGATCTTATGAAAAATACAACCCAATGTCTGGCACAAAATGGGTTTTTAAAAACTTTTTTTGAGCAATTCAATCAAGGTGGTTTTATTATTATGACCATTATTTGTATCACTTTTATTCAAATAACAATTCTACAAAAAATTGGTGTTAAAGTTCATCAGAGATGGTAAGGCCACACCCAAATTTTACACCAAAATAAATCTTATACTGTTATTTCTGAACAAGGAGAAATTCATAGAGAGTTGGAATTCTTATTATTAGTTGTTGAGGTTTTTTTTTTGTTTTTTGTTTTTTGGTTTTTTTTTTTTTTAGCTTCTGAAAAACCAAATGTACACATTAGGGTGAACACTATATGTTTTACACATGCATTTGATCCAAGGTGATGATACTTGGGCTGATGAGATAGAACTTTGTACTATTAGGTTAACTTTATACACCAGTAATAACTTGAAAACAAATTCTAAACAAGTAAACAGTTGGGTGAGCCCTCACAGATTTTTATAAGCCTGTTTAGGGGTTGACACATTTCATAGAGGCCAAGAAATAAAACCAGTGTTACAGTAAACACAAAAAATTAATGTCGTTTCTTTTCAATTTTCAGTGAAAAATCTACGAACTTTTCAGATACCATCCAGAATAGCTTCTGAGCTTCAGAATGACCTTCCCCTTTCTTCTCAGTGTTATGCCTTCCAAAGGCTAAAAATCTAACTAATGACTAATTGCTTAGTAGACATTGATCTTCTGGTTTTCTGCAAGGGTCAGGCTCCCAAAGCTGAGATTTAGAGGTGTCTGTTTCTATTTTAAGGTAAAGATCAGCCTGTATGAGCTGTAGGCAATTTGTTGTAAAGCAGATACAGTAAGAGGACAAACCACCATGGGAAATGAGCAGGGAAATAACATAGATCTGGCCATGGAGGGTATATCTGATTACTGAATGAGAGACTCTTAAAAGAGTGAAGAACCAGTCTATGGACTTCTTAGATTTTCAAGCAGAAATTTCTATTGGGAAAGACTGAGTCAAACACCATTTAGCACAAATTCTTCTATGACCAGAATGAAGAAGAAAACATGGCTTTGGAAACTTAGAAAGCTACTCGGACTGAAGGAGAAAGATTTTTAGGGCCCAGGTAAAGGTAATTTCCTTTCCTTTCCATGCCTCTGTAAAATGATAAAAAAATAAGAAAAGCATGAATCCATAAGAACAAGAGAAAGGAAGGCATAACATTAGAAAATATATATTTTTGTGTTTTTTAATGTTTATTTCTTTCTTTTTTTTTTTTTTTAATTTTTTTTTTTTCAACGTTTATTTTTGCGACAGAGAGAGACAGAGCATGAACGGGGGAGGGGCAGAGAGAGAGGGAGACACAGAATCGGAAACAGGCTCCAGGCTCTGAGCCATCAGCCCAGAGCCCGACGCGGGGCTCGAACTCACGGACCGCGAGATCGTGACCTGGCTGAAGTCGGACGCTTAACCGACTGCGCCACCCAGGCGCCCCAATGTTTATTTATTTCTGAGAGACAGAGAGACAGAAAGTGAGTAGAGGAGGGGCAGGAAGAGGGAGACACAGAATCCGAAGCAGGCTCCAGGCCCTGAGCTGTCAGCACAGAGCCCGACGTGAGGCTCTAACTCACGAACTGCAAGGTCATGACCTGAACTAAAGTCAGATGGTTAACTTACTGAGCTAGCCAGGCGCCCCTAGAAGGTTTTTGTGTTTTTAATTTACTTTGCAATGGGAATGGGCTTAGTATTTGGGATACTACATTCCATCACTCTCTTTCCTCTAGTTCACATACACTCACCTAATTCATATGTCTATTCATAATGGAACAAAAATGCTGACTCCAAATATTAAGCTATAAACAATTCTGCTTGGTCATACTGGAATCAAAAGTCCTATTAGAACAACATATCATCTGCTGAGGCATCCAGGGTGCCTGTGAGATTTAAAACAGTCGAAGAGCAGATGGAGCTGTGTGGTAACTGAGCAGGCGAAGCGGCCATGATTTATAGTGCTTACAGAGAGAAAGGCTGGCCGAAGAGAACGGATTAGCACAGCAGAACCAGTGGGAAGCTCAGCATTTGGAGGCAGAGGTGAAGCCCTAGATGAAGCAAATGGGAGCTGAGTTAAAGACTATATAAGAAAACTGTTACCCCCAACACCAGCCCTTCCACACAGAGCACCAGACTGATGCTCACCTCCTACACACTCCTACCCTCTCCACACAGGAAGAAGCCAGAGCTTTATTCTACAGAGCAAAGGCAGATTTGCTGGGCAGGTAATAAAGCTTTAACTTCAAAGTCCCTCATCGGACCCCTTTAAGAGAGAGAGAGCCCGGGACAGGACTGATAATATATTCATATGGCCATAGACGGTTTTTAAACGTTGCAAAAGCAAATATTTTAACTATAATTATTTAAGACTGCTATCTCTTTCTAATTCAAGTTCCTTTCCATCATATTCCCTCTCCTTTCAGATATCTTTGGAGTGGCTATGTGCATTTTATAATATGTCTATGGGAAAGTTGAACTGGAGATGCATTTACTGTGGACTTACTGGGATATGTTTATGTGGTTTGCAGGCACTTCTGTGTATAATGTTGTTAGCCATCCCAATGCAGAAGGGGTTAACTGTTGTATCAACTATCCCTCATTCTATAAACTAAGTCTGCACTATGGCCCAAAGGTGCAGAGATAAAAGTCAAACAATAGCATGAATGTGTCCTATGGTGGTGCCCAGCTCAGGGAAAAAGTAGATAATGGAAAACAAACAAGCTAGTCCATGAAAAATTCTACCAATCATTAGATTTATGAATATGAAGCAAAGGGTTTCATTCCCATCAATATCTAGTTAACATGGAAATTCTCTCTTGTCAGAAACATACTTGATATGTAGTGTGTACAATTATTGCACCATACAATATTTTTTTTATTGGGAATTGCACAAAATAGAATAAGCCAGAATTTCTCTGTGTAGGAACACAAACACATACATACAAATGTGTATGTGTGAAAACATATGATTTAGGTATCCTAATGAACCAGATTATCTTCAAGGCAAATGTCCTAAAACAGTAAGGTGGTTCTAGTGTCAAAACTCTTGGACTGCCTGGGTGGCTCAGTCAGTTAAGCATTTGACTTTGGCTCAGGTCATGATCTCACATTTTGTGAGTTCGAGCCCCGCGTCGGGTGCTGTGCTGACAGCTCAGAGTCTCGAGCCTGCTTCAGATTCTGTGTCTCCCTCTCTCTCTGCCCCTCCCCTGCTCATGCTCTGTCTCTCTTTCTTTCAAAAATAAATAAATATTAAAAAACTCTTATATATATTGGGCTTCAGTGTGGAGCCCAATACAGTGCTTGAACTCATGACCCTGAGATCAGGACATGAGCTGAGATTAAGAGTTGGATGCTTAACTGACTGAGCTACCCAGATACTCCAAAACTGGCATATATTAAAGAATAAAACAAAATATGTAATATAAGTGTTCTTTAGATAAACATTTAAAAGAATATGAAACTAGAGTGATTACAGTGAAATTGGTAGAAATTATTCTGAGATGAAGAAACAACTCCAAAGAAGCAATTTTCAGTTTAGACTAAGGCAACAATTCATTAAGAGAGAAAATTTTTAAATAGAAATAATAGTTTTTGGATAATTGATAACCCAATTAATGAAAACATGAGAATCATGTGAACACATTGACAAAAAATTTGTTTTCTGGCTGTTTTACATGAAATATTGACATTGTAAAGATAACATGAAACTCACAATATACTACCACGATGAAGACATGATGACAAGCTGGTTAATGAATGTCATCAATTTAAAGATTTTTTAAGGTTAGTCATCACACAAGGCATCTTGAAATGCCCTGAAATCTCTCAGCTTGTAATGGAAGAAATATAATACATGGTTCTCCAAACTGGGCAGCAATCTTAATTTATATGACATTACCAATGAATTGTGAAATTCAAAGAAACACCTCCAAATTACCAACATTTGTTTTAAATCAATAAAGCTGGAGGAATTATTTTCCTAGTTTCTGTACAGAAATGACAATAAACTATTGTTATATAAATAGGCCAAGACCCTATAGAAAAAAAAATTGAATAAAAAGTATCATACAGTGAATTAATAAAAACTGTTATTTTCCTGGATTTTGTGACATTTGTGGAATTTGGCAGCTTTTTAGAATGTGCTATTTGTTGTAACCTTTCTTTTTCATTATAAATAGTCACTTTTGTACTAAATTTGGATTCATGGTTTGGTATCATTTTCATTTATGACAGTCCCATATTGTAAAACTTCAGGTTCCACAAAACCTGTATCTGTCCCTACTCAAGCCATCCTGAAAGGGACAGACTTGGGGCTCACGAGGGGATGCCAGCCTGGGCAGAGGATCAGCTGAAGCCTGCAGACCTGCCTGTGCAGTCACCCAACTGGGAAGTTACTAGTCTGTAGGCCTTATCCACAAATGTGGAGCTCTTCCGAGGTCTTTAATATCATGATTAAAAAGGGCAAAAGTGAAATATGTCAGAGAACTGCAGAGAATACTATGAACACATGCAACCCAGACTCTCTTTGGATATGTTTTTTAAAGAAATAAAAGATCATACTTACCATTGAGGGCCCCCCCTTGAAATCCTTCTTTTTCCCTCATATACTGCAGGCTAATTTAGGAGTTCTTGTTGGATTTGCTTCTCAAATATATGCCAGATCCGCTCACTGCTCATACCTCCCCAGCTACCACCACCGCCCAGGCCACCGTCACCTGTCATGGAGACTAGAACAACAACTACCCTCAAAACTGGCCCCATTGCTTCTACTCTTACAGTCAGTTTTCCACACAGCGTGATCTTTCGAAAACTTATATCAGATTGTTTCATTACCTCGTTTAATACCTCCCGGCGGCTTTCTGTTTTAATGAAGAAAAGCATCCATGTTCTGTAAAAATCAACTCCCCTCTCATCGCTGCTCCACTAGGCTCCAGTCACATGGCTGCTTCAGACAAGCCAAGAGAATTCCACCACTGACCCCCCACACCTTGCGCTGCTTTTCCCTCCAGATCACCCCCGCCCCGGATCCTTTGGGCATTGTCCAGGTTTGGGCATCAATGACACATCCCTAGCACAATCTGCCCTGAGCACTGTCCTAAAGCAGCACCTTCAAACCCACCCCTTTACATTGTTTTATTTTCTTCACGGACTTTTTGTAATCTGTAATTATCTCATTTATTTATTACTTGTTTTTTCTTTTCTGTCTGTTTTCTTTTTTTTTTTTTTAATTTTTTTTTTCAACGTTTATTTATTTTTGGGACAGAGAGAGACAGAGCATGAACGGGGGAGGGGCAGAGAGAGAGGGAGACACAGAATCGGAAACAGGCTCCAGGCTCTGAGCCATCAGCCCAGAGCCCGACGCGGGGCTCGAACTCACGGACCGCGAGATCGTGACCTGGCTGAAGTCGGACGCTTAACCGACTGCGCCACCCAGGCGCCCCTTCTGTCTGTTTTCAATATTGAAAATGCAAACTCCATGAAGGTGGGAGATATGCTACTTTTTATATTGCTATATTTTGAGCAGTGCCTGTTACATTGCAGGCAGTCAATACATCTTTGTGGAATAAATTCATATTAGACTCTTCAACACCACCACTGGATGTTAGCCAATAATGGAGAAATGACTTCAAAAATCTGAGAGAACATGATTTTCAACTTGGAATATAATAGGCAGCCAAATTATTAATCAAGTGTGAGGGCTGAAAAGGACATTTATTAACATGTTGGGAGTCAGAAAGTTTACATCCCATACTCTTCTCTTGCGAAGCTGGATAGGTTCCAATGAAAAGAAGTACTAAACTAGGCAAGAGGTAGACATGGGATCCAGAAAGCAATGTATCAAACCCAAAGCACAGGAAAGAGATGTCTCAGGATACCAGCTAAACAACAGGCTTACTGAGCAATTGGTCCAGAGGACAGAGGATGCTAGGAGGAGGCCACCGGGAAAAGGACCATCTGATAAAAAAGGTCACTTGGAAAAACAAAAGAAAACAAAGCAAAAACAAGGTCAGTGGTTGGAAGATATTATGGTGCTTTGGGGAAAAAAATTAAGAAATAATATTTGCATAGTCATAAAATGTAAACTGAAAATAGCTCTATCATTTTTATTTAGGAAATAAGAGAGTTAAATCCTATTTATAATAGGAGGAAGTTAATGTCTAAAATCAACAAATTGAGGAATATGCAATTATTTGGAAATAAGAAGGTAACTTTCTGATGGAGTAGCCAAGAGAATAAAAAGTAGCTGTCACTGGTAAATAAGCTGGGAAGTTAGGAAGTGTGGGGACTGCAAGGGAACATTGTCTTCCTTGTCAGTCTTTTAGTGCTACCTGACATATGACTTCGGTAAAAATTAAAATATCTAAAAATTTGAGAACTGTAACTTCTTATAATAACAACAATGATGACCACAGAAAAAGCAAATAAACAATTCAGGCTTATACTAGCCATTGTCTATGAATTTGGAAAAGATGTATACTGTCCTGGAAATCCTTCTGTCACACTTGTGAACTATATCCATTCACTGCTTTGGGTAAGACAACCTTACACATTTTAAAACCAAATTGTGCAAAGCATTTTTCAATGCTGTATAGTTTAGAAACTATACAGCTATGCCAGGTGTCTGTGTGTGTGTGTGTGATGTTTTTGAGAAATGTCAGTAGATACAGCCCAGAACAAGAGAAACTTGAATTCTTCCAATAGAATTCCCAATTGGCCTGCAGTGGTAATGCTTATGGGAAGATCAAAACTGTGCATGTGGTAATGTCTAAGACTTTGGAAAAAACCTTTTAAATATTAGACAAACTCTTTGAAGTGAATTCAAAATACCGAAAAATAATTTACAAAGAATGTTTTTTGGGAAGTGAGGGGTTGGACAAGAGCAGGAATGGCTTTCATTTTCATGACTGTTTTTGGAGATAAATAAGCAGATTTTACAATAAAACACAGAAAGATTATAGTTGGAGTTTTTGTGCATCTAATAGTAATGGGGAATACAATAAAACTTTTTAAAAAGTGGCAACTTTCAACTTGACTTTTGTCCAAACCAAATAGAACCTAAAATGTAAACGTTTTGACATTTGTAAAATGAAAAGTCTTTATACTTTTGCATGGTCCTGAATAGTTCCCCATTCGTAACTCAATAGTTGTTAGTAACAGAATATGAGCTTGCATCATTTTCACTGGTATTGGGCAATGCAGCCTGGGTACATTCAACTATTTGTTGACTAGTTTTCACCCACAGGGGTAGATTGAACTACCCCTTGGTGGGGGAGGGAACCTGACAAAAAATACCAAAAAACAAAAACAAAAACAAAAACAGGCAGCCTCTGCCAAGGGTCACTTCCTTTCTGAGTCATTTTGTATGCAAATATCCTTGGCTTCATTGGATGAAGAGAGTATGAGAAATCTATTTGGGAGATGAAACATTGCAACCACTATTTTGTAATAAGATGGGAAAATTGAGCATTACCTTAGTTTTCTGGCTTTTTGGGTGAGGAAAAGAGAATGAGAAAAGAGTTCTAGATGGGCAGGGAGGTGATTTCAAGGGCTCTATTGGCCGTGTTACCTACTTCATAAGGCTGTTCTGGAAAAGGAATCCATGTCTGGTCCCACAGCCAGTAAAAGCAAAACAAAACAAAACAAAACAAAACAAAACAAATCACAACAGTTTTTATATCTTACAAGAGTTTGAGATTCAGGCTGGTACAAGACAATATCCTGAAGTAGAAAATTCATTGTATATGGCTCTTCACTTGGACTCACTCTCCCCTTACTTCTACCTTCTTGGGTATACAGTGTAGAATTTTCAGGTACTACTCTGCCAGTCACAGTGAACCTGCTCACTCATTAGAATTAGCCTGGAATCCAAGCTGGGTTTTGGGGGATTTTTTTGATCTGGAGTTATGGAAAAACTCCCTTTTTTCTTTGGCTATGAAACCTTAAGAAGGTAAGCTAGACCTGACTGGGACCATTGTTCTGCCTCTTGGGGACAGCCAGTTTGAGAAAATTAAGCCAAATAAGAACATTCCAGAAATTTAAAGAAGAAGGTGAGAGAGAGCAAGCAATGGGAGAGTTAGGGGAGAATGAGTCAGTAAGTGTCTGCAATCGAATGCATGGGTGTGCTACTGAGGTTATTTCCAGGTAAAATCCCTCTTGTAATTTAACTTAATTCAAGTTGGGTTTCAATTTGAGGCTAAAAGATGCAAACGGCAGTCCTGTTTTGAATGACAGTAATGATCTCAAAGGGAATGAAAAAATCAATGGTGGGTTTTTAGATATTATAACACTGGGACAGAGGACATCTTGATCGGGGACACTTCATCTTCCCCCCTTCGATATTACTGATGCTACTGAAGAGAGAAAAGTAGCAGTGGCTAGATATTTTAAAATACATTTTTGAGACATAATTGATGTAAAATAACCTCCATACACTTAAATGTACAATTTGATGAATTTTGATATAATATACACCTGTGAAACCATCAACAACATAAAAATAATGAATCCATTGCTCTCAGAAGTTTGTATGTGGATGCTTTGTAATCTCTCCATTCACCTCCTAACCTTTTACCCTCATCCCAGCGAAACAATGACTTGCTTTCATATAAAAGGAGTTATACTCTTTGTACTCTTTTATTATTAATTAATTAATTAATTAATTTATTTATTTTGAGTCTGGAATCTTTCACTCAGTATAATTATTTTGTGATTTATCCAGGTTGTTGTGTGCTTCCATAGGCATTTCTTTTGTTTTCACTGCTGAGAGTATTCCATTGTATGGATGTACCACAAACAAACACCTGTTCCCATGAGAATCAGATCATTGGACCATAACACTCTTTACCAAACTCTTCATTTCTGTATCCTTCTATATCCTTATCCATTGAATACCCAGGAATCAGTCTGCCTCTCCTCAGAGATTACCTTCATATAGGCAACCCACTCAACTGCCTTGCTTCCTAATACCTTGAACTCCTCATCTCCAATGCTTGTCTCCTCCACTCCACTCCAGCCAACTTTTTCTAAGTCATACTTTGAAACTTGTCACCACTACTGCTCCACCTCTGAGATTACTGATTTGAACACTTTCCTTTCTGACAACAACTTCCTAAATTTCCAACTTGTTTGGTAAAGTGCCCCCTATGGAAGATTCTTTTATCTCATCAGGACTTCCAAACATTGATAACTGGACTCTTAATCTATCAAACTCCTCTTGTCTTCACTTCCCTCTTTACTGCTCAGAATCCATGTTCCATTTCAATCACTCTTTTTTATGTACTATAATTTCCCATACTTTGTCCTTCCTTCACACTCACCTTTAAAAAGAAAGCAATTTGAGAACTCCACCATACATTCTCTTCACACATATGCACAGGCAACTGAGGGCACAGGTCTCACTGTGTATTCATCACCTCTCACCTAAACTGGGAGCCCAGTTTAGTGCCTGGCAACACTTCTCACTACTCTCTTTAGCAATCACCTGAAAGCTTTTCTACTGCCCTCAAACCTTTGACCACTCCCCAACATGTGCTTCCCTACTGTCACCCTGTGACTTTGCCTCCTGGATCATAGAGAAAGTAGAAGCCTTTAGATACTGAGTTGTTGAATTTTCTATCTTCCATGTTTACAGCAACACCTGTGAGGTTTTTTCATCCCTTGTCTTCCCTTCTATTACAATGCAAGAAACATCCTTTCTTTTGTATTTCTTTGTGTTTTCTGGACCTTACACGTGGCCACTTTCTCAGGAACTTTTTTTTTCTTAAGTAGGCTTCATGTCCAGTGTGGAGCCCAGCATGGGGCTTGAACTCATGACCCTGAAATCAAGACCTGAGCTGAGATCAAGAGTCAGATGCTTAACTGACTGAGCCACCCAGACGCCCCTCAGGAACTCTTAATTTGTCCTATTTTTCACTTGTGTTTTTTTATCTTTAAATTTTTCTTTTTACTGGATTCTTCCCAGTATCACTTAAAAATATTGTATACTCTTCAATATTAAGGGAAATTGTCTGTCTTTTATCCCCTTAACAAAAACCTTTCTATAAACCTCCCTGGACCCCACATCCTCCTCCAACTGCTGACCTCTCTCTTCCTTTATCTTCAGAGCCAACGTCTTTAAAGAGCTGGCTGTCTTTAATTGTATATTCTAGCTTCTGTACCTCACCATGTCACTAAAAATGAGTTTACTAAGGTCACTAAGAAACTCCTCAAGGCTAAATATAATGGATCCTTGAAGCCTTTTCTTATTTGACCATTTAATTCATTTGATGTGTTGTTCATACCCTCATTCTTGAAACAAATTAGGCTGGCCAAGAGACAGAGTGCATAGCAAAGAAATTCATTACAATTGGGCAACTGGAGACCTAGGTTCTAGGTATCTTTCTCTGACATCGACCTTTCTGCTATCAGGTCTCTTATACTCTGGGCTTTAGGTGCTTCATTTTTAAACTGAAGAGAAGACTTGAAGTACGTGAAATTGGAAGTCAGGGAGACCAAATGGCTTCTTGAGATTCTTTTTAGCCCCTGGAATCTATGGTTGCTGATTCTGAGTCACACACGAGTTAGCAGTCACATTTGTACGCATGGCTCAGCATTCCCATCTTTGAAGTGAGACATTTTCTCTTGCTGCCTAAATTACTTCTAGGTTATAAATTCACCTTTCGAAGCAATATTAACTCTTTCAGGTCTCCAACCTGCTCTTTACTAATGACTAGATTTTTTAGAGAGGAGTAACTAGTCAATTGAAATATCAAGTTGGCTATTTCAGTATGCTAAGAATCCTAAGCCTTTTAAATTCATAGAAACAAAAGTTTGGTCATTGGTCAAAGCACTAGGGGGTAACATTTTTTCTGCCCCACAGATTAGAGCTATCAGGAAGATCTATACAATGTTTATACCGGCCTCGGTACTGCGATCACTATTTTTTTTTTTGACCATTCAATGTGGTGTGGTAGAAAGACAATGGACCAACAGCTAGAACTGCATTTAGACTTGGTACAATCAACAGTGTGCTCTGTAAAAGTGGGCAAGCCATCCCAAGTTGCTCGTCTATTAAAATGGGGAAGTAACATACTTATTGAATGCCCCAGCATGACTGTGAAAATCAAGTGCGCCAAGGAATAGAAAATACTTTAAAGAGTAGAAAGAGCTTTATAACTCAAGACATTTACTAACAGAGAAATAACAATATCCTAGTAAGAAAAGTCTATTGGAAGAAGGAATCTCTGAATCAATTTGTAGTAGATAGGGCATTGATTAATACTTCAGTATTCCTAGGTAGCAGAATATTGATTGGGGCAGTTTTTGTCAGGGAGAAGCACCTGAGAATTGTTGGTTCTAATGTTGATCTTTTAGCTTACAGAAGTTGAGCTATACACCTGAGGAAATGACTTTATGACTTTTCAGCTATAGAGATTTCATTTCCAGAGGTTTTTCAAAAAGGATTATTGCTTGAAAAAGAACAGCTCAGAAAGAACTACAAGTCTTAATGGAGCAAAAAGTAGGTAATTTAGATATGTTAATTCCTTCAGAGGTTTAATGATTTGGCAGAATATGGGCCTGTGTTTCACTAATGATTGTCAGGGAAAATGTTCTTTTCTCCATACCTTAAGTTTCTCTCCCTGGAAGATACAATGTAGAAAGAGGTACAAGATCTCTCAGTCTTTCTTATTCGGACTCATCTCAAATATACTAATGTGAAAGACAGCCGAGGTACATTAGATTGTGTGAATTTTCCACTTTCTTTTCATGTGTTTGTCCCTTGTCATAGAGTTCCACACAAGTATAGTTGTAATCTTACCTTTTCTTTATAAATTTAACAAGGAAAACCCAATAGCTGAATTATTTTGTACATAGAAATTTACCTTTAATTTACCTTTCTCCCTCCACTATCTATGATTTTGAAGGGGGCCACATGCAGGATTTTTTTTTTTAACATGTTTTCCTCCCCACTCCCTTTCATTTTCGTAAACTTGCTACTTACTCCATAGATGGTTAAAGTTCACCATCAGTTCACAAGTGGCTTTATGAAAAAATTATTTAATGATTTCATGAGTCATCTCTATTCCATCCAATTGAAGGAATTATCTAGTAATATTTGGTCTCAAGGATTAATATGCTTTTTGGCATTATAGAGTAGAAGAAGAGAAAGCTTTTTATAAATTCACGGGATATGCTACTCTACTTACTTATATCTGCAAGATTCTTACTTGCAATAACAGAATCCATTATAGCTGGTTTAAGCAGAAGGGATCAATTAAGGATTATCAGATCACTGATAGAATTCTCTGGGATAGTCAAAGAGAGAACCATTTTAGCAAAACAACCGCAGTAGGCAAAAATCTACCATTTGGCGCTTTCAAAGCTGGTGGTTTGTGTGGGGGAGCTGAGGTCTCACTACAATCAGTACTCTTTTTGTCTGGTATTCTTTGAAAATGTGGAGGAGGAACACAAAATGGATTTATGTCTTTTTTTTTTTTATTCCAGTATACTGAACATACAGTGTAATGTTAGCTTCAGGGGTGCAGTAAGAGTGATTCAACAATTCTACACATTACTCAGAGCTCATCAGGATGAGTGTACTCTTCATCCCCTTCACCTATTTCACCCATCCCCCCTCCCACCTCCCCTCTGATAATCATCAACTTGTTCTCTATCATTAAGAGTCTGTTTTCTGCTTTGTCTCTTTTTCCCTTTGTTTGTTTTCTTTCTGGGTGAAAGAATATAGTATTTGTCTTTCTTTCACTGACTTACGTCACTTAGCAGTATACTCTCTGGATTCATCATATTGTTGCAAGTGGCAAGGTTTCATTTTTTTTACGGCTGAGTAATATTGCATTATATTCAGATACCACATCTTCCTGATCCATTCACCTGTCAGTGGACACTTGGGCTGCTTCCATAAGTTGACTACTGTAAATGACGCTGCGACAAATACGGGGGGTGCATACATCTTCTTGAATTCGTGTTTTTGTATTCTTGGGGTAAATTCCCAAAAGTGGAGTTACTGGATCACACGGTGATTCTATTTTTAATTTTTTGAGAACCTCCATACTGCTCTCCACAGGGGCTACACCAGTTTGCAGTCCCACCAATTGTACACAAGGGTTCTTTTTCCTCCACGTCCTCGCCAACACTTGTTTCTCATGGGTTTTTTTTTGGTTGTTGTTGTTTTTTAAATTTTAGACATTCTGACAGGTGTGAGGTGATATCTCATTGCGGTTTTGATTTGCATTTCCCTGATGATGACTGATGTTGAGCATCTTTTTGTGTGTCTGTTGGTCATCTGTATGTCTTCTTTAGAGAAATGTCTGTTCATGTCTTTGGCCCACTTTTAATTGGACTATTTGCGGTGGGTTTTTTTTGGGGGGGGGTTGAGTTGTATAAGTTCTTTATATATTTTGGATACTAACCCTTTCATGGATATGTCATTGGCAAATATCTTCTCCCATTCATCAGGTCGTCTTTCTGTCTTTTAGATTGTTTCCTTTGCTGTGCACAAGCTTTTAATTTTGATGTAGTCCCAGTAGTGCACTTTTTCTTTTGTTTCCCTTGCCTCAGGAGACATATCTAGAAAAATGTTGCTATGGCCAATGTCAGAGGAATTACTGCCTGTGCTCTCTTCTAGAATTTTTATGGTTTCAGGTATGACATCTAAGACTTTAATCCATTTGAGATTATTTTTGTGTATGGTGTAAGAAAGTGGCCCAGTTTCATTCTTTTGCATTAGCTGTCCAATTTTCCGAGCACCGTTTGTTGAAGAGACTGTCTTTTTCCCATTGCATATTCTTGCTTCCTCTGTTAAAGATTAATTGGCCACACAATTGTGGGTTTCTTTCTGGCCTCTGTATTCTGGTCTATTGATCTATGTGTCTACTTCTGTGCCAGTACCATACTGTTTTGATTTCTTCAGCTTTGTAGTGTACCTTGACATCTGGGATTGTGATTCCTCCAGTTTTGTTCTTCTTTGCCAGGATTTCTTTGGCTATTCAGGGTCTTTAGTGGTCCCATACAAAGTTTAGGACTATGTGCTCTAGTTCTGTGGAAAATGCTCTTGGTTATTTTGATAGGGTTTGCATTCAACCTGTAGACTGCTTTGGGTAGTACAGAATGGACATTTTAACAACATTTCTTCTTCTAATCCGTGAGCATGAGATCTCTTTCCATTTGTTTGTGTCATCCTCAATTTCTTTCACTGAGGCTTTATAGTCGTCAGAGTGTAGGTCTTTCGCCTCCTTGGTTACGTTTATTCCCAGGTATTTTACTATTTTGGGCACAATTGTAAATGGCATTGTTTTCTTAACTCCTCTTTGGGCCACTTCCTTATTAGTGTATAGAAATGCAATGGAGTTCTGTATATCGACTTTGTATCTAGTGATCTTACTGAATTCATTTATCAGTTCAAGTACATGTTTGGTAGAGCTGTTAGGGTTTTCTATATCTAGTATCATATCATCCTCAAATAGTGATAGTTGAGCTTCTTCCTTGACAATTGGGGTGCCCTTTATTTCTTTTTCTTGTCTGATTGCTGTGGCTAGGACTTCCAGTACCATGTTGAGTAAAAGTGGTGAGAGTGGACATCTTCGTCTTGTTCCTGATCTTAGGGGAAAAGCTCTCAGTTTTCCCCATTAAGTAGGAGGCTCGCTGTGGGATTTTCAGGTAAGCTGAGGTAAGTTCCCTCTAAACCTACTTTGCTCAGGGTTTTTATCATGAACGGATGTGGTACTTTGCCAAGTGCATTTTCTGCATCTATTGAAATGATTGTGTGGTTTTTATCCTTCCTCTCGTTGATGCAATGTATCACGTTGATTGATTTGCAAATAATGAACCACGCTTGCATCCTGGGGATAAATCCCTTGTTGAGGATTTTTGCATCCGTATTCATCAGAGATATTGGCCTGTAGTTCTCTTTTTGGTGGCGTCTTTATCTGGTTTTGGTATCAGGGTAATGCTGGCCTCATGGAATGAATTTGGGAGTTTTCCTTCCTCCGCAATTTTTTGTAACAGTTGGAGAAGAATAGGTGTTAACTTTTCTCTAAACGTTTGGTAGAATTCACCCAGATTTGGGGGGTTTTCAGCGGGGCTCACAGTGCCAGTAGGGTCTGAGCTGGTCCACTGCAGGGGGAGACCTGCAGGAGCCTGGGAAGCCTCCCGCTGAGGCCTGCCAACATTGAGGGGGCAGAGCCACAGAACTGCCTGAAGGCGGGGCGCTCTGTTAGCAAGCTAGATGGAGAGTGTTTTGCTGTGCTGGTTCCCACAGGTGTCCATATAGCTAGGCTGAGGGGTGGGGGAAGGAAGTGGCACCTGCCAGCTCTTTGGTTTGGAGAGGTCTCCCAGAGATCCCTGCCTCTCCAACCCAGGGTCGGAGATTGGTAAATAAATCTCCTTCCCATATAGCCCACGCGATTTTTAAACTGCTGTTTATGTGCTGTATCTTAGTGAAGCTGCCTGTTGCGCTGATTCTTTATGGGTTGGTACTTGGTTTCCTTTCACCCTCCAGCTCTCCCATAGCTGAGTCTGCACATTTTTAAAGTTTCAGGTGTTAAGCCCCAGTGAATGTAAGAACTCCTGAAGGTTGACCCTGTGTTTTTCAAATCCAGTTGTTATGGTGATTAATCTTCCCAGTGTTAGTCCCACTGCCTAGGGTGCCTGGTGTTGGTGTCTGTTTCTCTCCCCTGTCCATGTCTGTAGCCTCCCTCCCTCCTGTGGACTGGTGTTCAGTCCCATAGATCCATATGGCTCCCGATTGTGTCATTGCCCTTCCTACCCTCTTGAAGGTGGCTTCTCTATATTTAGCTGTTGAGATCCTGTTCTGCCAGACTTTGGGTCATTTTGTGGGGTTTTTTTTTACACTGATATGGGTGTTTTCTGTTGTATCCATGGCATAAGGTGAGTTTAGGATCTCCTACTCTGTCATTCTTCCCTCTATTCTGCCACCTTCAACAAAATGTAATCTTTAAATATTGATGGGTATAGAGTGTTCATTGCACAATTGGTCTATTATGTTTGAAATTTTTCATATTAATGCATCAGTGGCAAAGGAAACTGAATTCGAATCCTGGATGCATCATGGAGTTCCCCTCCTGCTTCTCAATATATTCATCTGTTAAGGGAGAGAACTGAACCTGAGTGCCTTTGAACTTCTTCGGGTGTTCATATTCTATAAGTTGAGAGAAGTTGGTTTCCTTTGTGAGAAATTTTATTACCAATAGTCATTTTCTCCTTCAAAATCTGTCACTCCAGGAGACGAAGGAGCAATTCATCAATCCAGTTGACTAAGTGGGTTCCACTTTCTCCCTCACAACTCCCCATGTGTCTTACCCAAAACAGAAATCAGGAGGCTTTTCTAGACTATACTATGGTCATAGCCAACTCTACTTCCTGACATAGCTATTTCTTAAGGAGCTTAAGAAGGTATTTCAAAACTCAGTTCATTCTGTTTGTTTGTATCATTCCTCCATGTTTTAAAACAGTTTTAGATGATCAGAAAAGTGGCAAATATAACCACCCCAAAAAGTCCCATATACCTCACACTTAATTTCTCCTAGTGTTAGTAAGGTACTTATTAACCAAAAAATAAACCGATATTGATGCATCACTATTAACCATAGTTTATAGTTTATTCAGGTTCCTTAGCATTTACCTAGTAATTTTTTCTGTTCCAGCATCCCATCCAGGATGCCACATTACAGTGAGTCATCATATTCCTTAGGCTCCTTTCGACTGTGACAGTTTCTCAGGCTTTGTTTGTCTTGATGACTTTGTTTTGAGGAGTACTGGTCAGGTATTTTGTAGATGTCTCTCAATTGGGGTCTGTCTAGTGTTTGTTTTTCTCAAGATTAGACTGGGGTTATGGGTTTTGTGGAGGAAAAGCACAGGGGCGAAGTGCCACTCTCGTCACACCATATCAAAGCTAAATATTAACAACATGACATACGGTGACTTCTCCTTGGTATATTTCCAGGTGGTTACATTTGCCTTCCCCTTGCCCCAAACTCAAAGGGATTGTTCTCTAATCTTCATAGAGAATCTGTTGGGTTTCCTAGAGGTAAAATCCGTGAAAGTGTGGTTCCCTCCAATCCTAATACTGGGATTCCAGGAGTTTTAAGTCTGGTTGGTCCACACCATTAAGTGTTTCTACTAGTTTATGGTTCTGTGGCTTCAGCTCCAGGTAAGTAAATCATGACTCCCTCTTTCTGGATTCACCTGCCTCTCCAAGTTTCAGGGTGACTTAGATCTCTGATGGGTTCAAGAAAAGTCATTCATTTTTTCAGTTTATTTAATTTTTCTTATTGTAAGGCTAGGAGTGATGTCTTCCAAAGTCTTTACATGTCAAAGCTGAAGAGTTCAGTCTGTTTTTATGCAAGTTTATTCAGCAATGATCCTAAAGGAAATAAAATTAGTGGTCTAAAACCTTTGCTTTAACAGGCAAGTAATCTTTGAAGTGAATTTTCTGTTAAGCTTGTTTCACTGTATGATATTTAGAGTGCCTTGGAAACCAGCTCTCAATAAAAATGTGTTTCTCTTGACTAATTTGGCTCCATTATGTTTAGAGGCACGTGATAAAAGAATAAAATCATAAGATTTTGAACACAAAGATACAGATTTGGGGGGTTTCAAGTAAAAACCTCCTAGACCATCTCTACCTCTGAGACTTATTTCCTTATTTGTTTATTTGTTAAATTTCGTGGCTACAGGGATTTCATCTATCTTTTTATCTTAAGTGTCTGGCATAAAACCTGACCCAGAGTAGGCTTCACTGAAAATTGAATTGAAAGGCCTGCCCAATCAATCTCATAGTGTTGTTACGAGGATTAAACAAATGATGTACATGAAAGCTCTTTGCAAACTTCAAAGGGCCTTACAAACGCTGCTCCTTTATTTTTTTTTATCAGTCATTAATCTTGAATGCCTGTCTACATGTAGGCATTTTTTTTGATGCCGCGCAGATAAGGAGGAAAGCGCTATAAAGAGTTAATTTTTACTCAGATTGCGGGTTGATTCCTCTTATAGCAACAACAATATACATTCCTCAACTTGTTCAATTTAAAATCCTGGCAAGTGTTTTGATATTTGACAGCACTCCTGTCAAGGAATTCTGTTCTACAATTAATCATGCCATAGCCATTTCTTCCACTACTGCCACAATATAATGGCATCATTGTATATGCATACATAGTACACTTGTATACTGCTGAAAAAGAGGTAGAGCAAATGAACTTGAAAAATTTACTACTCTGTAGATCACAGTTATATTGCCAAGATTTATTATTAAACCCATTCTATTTTAATGCCATTACTGCTCCAATATGAGCTTAGATCAAAACATTCAGACATTGCAGTTTTCTATTTCCTTGCTTGGGAAATTAATATTCTGCCTTCTTTAAGATGTTTTGAGTGTCAGCTAGGTGTACCATAAATGGCCGGAATTTTGATTATGGCTTTGTCTAAATCAGTGCTGGACGTGGCTACAGAGTCTACTCCATTCCCTCCCCCACTGTCAGAGATTTCCTGAGGCAAATGAGTTTGCCACAAATCAAGATGCATGCAACAAACATCTCTATGAACCTGTTCCATCTCTCCTTGGCGACTTGCCACCTCTCCTTACTCTTAACATTGAAAAATCCGTATTTACCAAATGTCTTAGCTTCCTTAGTAGATTAACCATTTCATGGGAATCCTAGCCCACTACCACAACCATGTGTTCCTCATAGAGAGACATCTTACATTTTAAACAATCTCAGACGGTTTTGGGCAAATACATTACCACGGTTTTTCAGTAGAATCATTTCCTGTTTATGTGTCTAATTTGTCAAGAAATCAGATCACAAATTACAGAAAAGGCAATCCAGAAAGTACAGATATGGTGGTCAAAAATAGATTTAATCTTTACCCTTGCAGGTAATTGTAACTACTTATACTGATGACATCTTGTGGCTTTCAGACTTTCATCTTTTGGAACTTCCATGTGGAATTGTCATGACCAATACTTTCATACAACTGCACAGTCACCCCATGACACCCCATGCATGGCGTGAGTTGGTATCGAATTGCTCAAGAAACATGTGACACAAACACAATCACAATTTCATATTAAGGATTGAAAAAAATCCATTAACTGAAAAATGAACTTTGTATACATGGTGATAAATAGCATAATAAGGTACTGCTGTCACTTAGGAAAGCAAGCGAATGTAATTATTGAGTAAACAAAGTCCAGACCATAATGACTACATGTGTAGACAAGGAAGATGTGGCAGTGCCCAAGACTGCAGATGCAAGAGGTCAAGGTTTTCAAGCTTCTAAATTTATTTCTTTTTTAAAAACATTTTTAAGTTTATTATTTTTTAAAGTTTATTATTTTTATTATTTTTTTTAGGTTTAATTTTGAGAGAGAGAGAGAGAGAGACAGAGTGTGAGCAGGGGAGGGGCAGAGAGAGAGGGAGACACAGAATCCGAAGCAGGCTCCAGGCTCTGAGGTGTCAGCACAGAGCCAGACGTGGGGCTCGAACTCACGAACCTTGGGATCATGACCTGAAATGAAGTCGGTCTCTCAACCAACCGAGCCACCCAGGTGCTCCTCTTATTTGTTTTCCCCACTGATTCATGGTCTGATCTTAAATCTGTTCTGAGGAGTTATTTTCAAATGAAACAGATTATTTCTTAATCCAGAAATGCCAGAAAAATAACATAATTTCACATTTTGAGACTGCCAGATCTGCATTTATCAAGAGAAGGTAAGCTCAGTTTTGTATACCAACCTGGCTTTGTCAGAGAGACTGCATGGCATGGTGCCTTGCGAGATAATAATAATTTGGGGTAAGGTTACTCTTACTCTGATCCTTGTTCCTGATGTCTAGTCTCTTGACTCCTGTGTGCACAACTATTCCTAAATCAATACTCCTAAGGGGCTCTCTGGCTCTGCTACCAGAGGGGGACAAAAAAGAAAAAAGAAAAAAAGACATAGCTCTTACTTACACTTTTGTTTTCCACTAGTGAAGATTATTTTCATTGTTGTGCCCTCTCATTCAGCTCCTTTTGTCACCAAAAGGACTTAGGTGATAACTATACTCCATAGTGGCAAAAGTGAACAAATTCAAAAGGATCTCTCAAGAATCAATTTTACATACATAGCAGCAACAAACTGATGTCTGTCTACCTGAGGTAACCTGCAATGTATTAAAAGTGCTACCAAATCAGAAATGGAGTCAAAATCTTGGTGTATACCTTCCTAGCTATCATTTTATCAGAGATGTGATAAAATGTGGCTTTGAAATTTTAAATCGATGCTCAATAATTGATTGCAACCACAGTATGCTATTTCATTTATACCAGTCACATAATTTCTCCTATTCTGAACTTTCTCATCTGTAAAATGAATGCCTAATACCTACCCTTAAAGGGCCAGCACAACAGGCAGCTTCACTAAGATACAGCACATAAACAGCAGTTTAAAAATCGCGTGGGCTATATGGGAAGGAGATTTATTTACCAATCTCCGACCCTGGGTTGGAGAGGCAGGGATCTCTGGGAGACCTCTCCAAACCAAAGAGCTGGCAGGTGCCACTTCCTTCCCCCACCCCTCAGCCTAGCTATATGGACACCTGTGGGAACCAGCACAGCAAAACACTCTCCATCTAGCTTGCTAACAGAGCGCCCCGCCTTCAGGCAGTTCTGTGGCTCTGCCCCCTCAATGTTGGCAGGCCTCAGCGGGAGGCTTCCCAGGCTCCTGCAGGTCTCCCCCTGCAGTGGACCAGCTCAGACCCTACTGGCACTGTGAGCCCCGCTGAAAACCCCCCAAATCTGGGTGAATTCTACCAAACGTTTAGAGAAAAGTTAACACCTATTCTTCTCCAACTGTTACAAAAAATTGCGGAGGAAGGAAAACTCCCAAATTCATTCCATGAGGCCAGCATTACCCTGATACCAAAACCAGATAAAGACGCCACCAAAAAGAGAACTACAGGCCAATATCTCTGATGAATACGGATGCAAAAATCCTCAACAAGGGATTTATCCCCAGGATGCAAGCGTGGTTCATTATTTGCAAATCAATCAACGTGATACATTGCATCAACGAGAGGAAGGATAAAAACCACACAATCATTTCAATAGATGCAGAAAATGCACTTGGCAAAGTACCACATCCGTTCATGATAAAAACCCTGAGCAAAGTAGGTTTAGAGGGAACTTACCTCAGCTTACCTGAAAATCCCACAGCGAGCCTCCTACTTAATGGGGAAAACTGAGAGCTTTCCCCCTAAGATCAGGAACAAGACGAAGATGTCCACTCTCACCACTTTTACTCAACATGGTACTGGAAGTCCTAGCCACAGCAATCAGACAAGAAAAAGAAATAAAGGGCACCCCAATTGTCAAGGAAGAAGCTCAACTATCACTATTTGAAGATGATATGATACTAGATATAGAAAACCCTAACAGCTCTACCAAACATGTACTTGAACTGATAAATGAATTCAGTAAGATCACTAGATACAAAGTCGATATACAGAACTCCATTGCATTTCTATACACTAATAAGGAAGTGGCCCAAAGAGGAGTTAAGAAAACAATGCCATTTACAATTGTGCCCAAAATAGTAAAATACCTAGGAATAAACGTAACCAAGGAGGCAAAAGACCTACACTCTGACGACTATAAAGCCTCAGTGAAAGAAATTGAGGATGACACAAACAAATGGAAAGAGATCTCATGCTCACGGATTAGAAGAAGAAATGTTGTTAAAATGTCCATTCTGTACTACCCAAAGCAGTCTACAGGTTGAATGCAAACCCTATCAAAATAACCAAGAGCATTTTCCACAGAACTAGAGCACATAGTCCTAAACTTTGTATGGGACCACTAAAGACCCTGAATAGCCAAAGAAATCCTGGCAAAGAAGAACAAAACTGGAGGAATCACAATCCCAGATGTCAAGGTACACTACAAAGCTGAAGAAATCAAAACAGTATGGTACTGGCACAGAAGTAGACACATAGATCAATAGACCAGAATACAGAGGCCAGAAAGAAACCCACAATTGTGTGGCCAATTAATCTTTAACAGAGGAAGCAAGAATATGCAATGGGAAAAAGACAGTCTCTTCAACAAACGGTGCTCGGAAAATTGGACAGCTAATGCAAAAGAATGAAACTGGGCCACTTTCTTACACCATACACAAAAATAATCTCAAATGGATTAAAGTCTTAGATGTCATACCTGAAACCATAAAAATTCTAGAAGAGAGCACAGGCAGTAATTCCTCTGACATTGGCCATAGCAACATTTTTCTAGATATGTCTCCTGAGGCAAGGGAAACAAAAGAAAAAGTGCACTACTGGGACTACATCAAAATTAAAAGCTTGTGCACAGCAAAGGAAACAATCTAAAAGACAGAAAGACGACCTGATGAATGGGAGAAGATATTTGCCAATGACATATCCATGAAAGGGTTAGTATCCAAAATATATAAAGAACTTATACAACTCAACCCCCCCCCAAAAAAAACCCACCACAAATAGTCCAATTAAAAGTGGGCCAAAGACATGAACAGACATTTCTCTAAAGAAGACATACAGATGACCAACAGACACACAAAAAGATGCTCAACATCAGTCATCATCAGGGAAATGCAAATCAAAACCGCAATGAGATATCACCTCACACCTGTCAGAATGTCTAAAATTTAAAAAACAACAACAACCAAAAAAAAAAAACCCATGAGAAACAAGTGTTGGCGAGGACGTGGAGGAAAAGGAACCCTTGCGTACAATTGGTGGGACTGCAAACTTGTGTAGCCCCTGTGGAGAGCAGTATGGAGGTTCTCAAAAAATTAAAAATAGAATCACCGTGTGATCCAGTAACTCCACTTTTGGGAATTTACCCCAAGAATACAAAAACACGAATTCAAGAAGATGTATGCACCCCCCGTATTTGTCACAGCGTCATTTACAGTAGTCAACTTATGGAAGCAGCCCAAGTGTCCACTGACAGGTGAATGGATCAGGAAGGTGTGGTATCTGAATATAATGCAATATTACTCAGCCGTAAAAAAAATGAAACCTTGCCACTTGCAACAATATGATGAATCCAGAGAGTATACTGCTAAGTGACGTAAGTCAGTGAAAGAAAGACAAATACTATATTCTTTCACCCAGAAAGAAAACAAACAAAGGGAAAAAGAGACAAAGCAGAAAACAGACTCTTAATGATAGAGAACGAGTTGATGATTATCAGAGGGGAGGTGGGAGGGGGGATGGGTGAAATAGGTGAAGGGGATGAAGAGTACACTTATCTTTGTATTTTTTATTTTTTATTTTTTTAATTTACACCCAATTTAGCACATAGTCAACATTGATTTCAGGAGTAGATTCCTTAGTGCCCCTATCCATTTAGCCCATCCCCCCTCCCACAACCCCTGCAGTAACCTTCTGTTTGTTCTCCATTCTTAAGAGCAAGAGTACACTTATCTTGATGAGCATTGAGTAGTGTGTAGAACTGTAGAATCACTCTATTGCACACCTGAAACTAATGCCTTCTGTGATATATACCAGAATTTTTAAAAAATAGTAATTAAAGTAAACATTTTTTCATAATTGCTTCCTATATTTGCATACCATGTAAAGTAATTTTTATGCTTATAACACTTCATCTCTAAATATTTCAGTACATATTTCCTAAGTATAAAGAGTTTTCTGCATATCTACAATATCATATTAACAATAATTAGAAATAATTTCTTAATATATTTAATAGCTGCCTCACTTTCTTATTTTTCCAGGTGTCTCCAAAATGTCTTTTATAAATTTGTTTTCCAAATCAAGATGCAATCAAGGTAGCTTATGCATTTGGTTTTATGGGTTTAATTCGTATAATTTCTTTCATCTGGAATGTTACCCAAACATTTCTTTCTTGACTTTTTGTAAAATGCCCCACAATCTGGAGATACCTGATTATTTTCTCTTTGAGTCTTTTAATGTGTTTGTCTTTCACTGTATTTTTTATAAAAAAAAAAATTTTGGGTGTGAAGGTTTAACTAGATTCACATAAAATTGTTTTGGTGAAAATGCTTTATACTTTATGCTGTGTCCTTACTGCATCATCAGAAAGCTCATCCTGTGAGACTCTTTCCCTCTGAATAATGGGACGTTTGATGACTGAGTTAAGGTGGTGACCTGAGGCTCTCCCCAGTGTTAGAAACATTGTATTTTCCCATGGTCTAGCAAGGAATGTGTGGGGTATTTCTTGGAACTAAGCGCATATCCTGTTTCTTAACAACCTGACACCTAATGGTTTTAACATCCAATGATATTCCTTACTTGAATCCATTATCCCACTGCAGTTGCAAAATAGTGATATTTCTAGTTTATCATTCCTTCTACATGTGTGTGCTGAGATTCTTCAGTACCGAAGAGCTTTTCTTCATCAACTGTGGGTGAATGACTGTTAATACTGCAAAAAAAAAAAAAAAAAAAAAAAAAAAAAAAAAAAAAGGCCTGACAAAGGTTTAATTCCTTTTAGTTATAAGTAAATTTTGAGTAATAAGTTGATATAAAACTATATCCAAAAATGGCAAAAGAGTGAAAAAAATTCTCTCTCTTCTGTATTTCTTTTTTTAAAAATTTTAATGTTTATTTTTGGAAGAGAGAGAAAGAGTGCGAGAAGGGGAGAGGCAGAGAAAGAGAAAGAGAGAGAGAGAGAGAGAGAGAGAGAGAGAGAGAGAAACAGAATCTGAAGCAGGCTCCAGGCTCTGAGCTGTCAGCACCGAGCCTGGCGTGGGGCTCAAACTCACAAGCCGTGAGATCATGACCTGAGCTGAAGTTGGAGGCTTAACCAACTGAGCCACCCAGGCGCCCCTCTCTTCTTTATTTCTATATCTAGCTCTCAATCTGTCTGTTTTGGTGAGTCACTGGAGAGTCATAGGTTGTTATACATTTTCATTCTTCTTTCTATGACTCCCCAGTGATCAAATTTGGTCAGTGGAAGTTTCTTCAAGTTGTCCTATTGTCATGTCCCCACTAGTATGTTAAAGCCTCCTCATTTTCTAGCAAAATATATCCCAGGATCATTTATATCTTGTCTCTGACCTCTTTCTCCATGGGCTTGGATACTTTTTGAGGGAAATGATATTTAGAAACTGAAGCCTGGACACTAAGGTGTGCTCATTTCTGGAGTCCTTTCAGTGAATAAACAGGAACTATATTTTATAAAAGGGCTTATTTGAAGGTGAGCTGAGAATACCTATGTAGGCTCAGAGCACAATAGACAATGCATTGTGACATAGTATCATTATCATTTTCCAGATGAAAAAATGAGGCTCAGAGAAGATCATTTTCTTCAGCTTACATAGCTCATAAGTAACCAAGCTGCGTTTTGTACCTGTCTGTAATTCTAACGCTGTCTCTAAAGGAGCATTATATCATGTTTATGTCCATCCAGAGTCCTTACATATTTTGGAATTTTCCATATTTTGTTTCCCATTTCCCCAAGTCTGGAGCAAGGTTTTACTTTTTCGTTCTCCCTTTCAGCGAGGGTGAAGGTACTGCTAATTAAACGCATGCACTAAGATTTCCATTTGATGAATAGTGTGAATTTTCAGGTACTACACACAACCCATTTTGGTAAAGGTGGTAGAGAAGGCGTCTGGTTTTGGTGGCTTCAGGGGAAGAGTTACTGGCATCTACGGTCCAGTGTCCAGGGTACAAGCAGTATGATCCCTCAGTGGCAAAAAAGAGTGGGATCTTTGTGAGAGCAACCCTGTAGCATAGCTTGGCCATCATGCCTGGTTGTTGCACTTCTGGAATTTCAATAAATTCAATTTCTGCTTAAACTAGCTATGGTGAGTTCTGTTTAAAACTAAAACCCTTGGCTATGCACTATGCCACTTTCCCAAACAGTGTGCCATAGCTGGTGAAGATGAGCAACAGGTGTGTTATGAGTTTGCATTTTTTTTTTCTGAAACAGCTCACATCTCATGATCCAAATGCCCCTACCCGAAGTGGGTTGCTCTCCTCATTCTGAACCCTGGTATCTTACCTTCATACTCAAATTAGATCTGACCTTGACCTTCCTTTAATAATATCAAGGAGAGTGATGCCAGAGGGACAGTACAACAAGAGAGGAGATTTCAGACACCATCAGGAAGTCACTGTTGCCCAGTGGTGGAGACAAAGATGCATTGATCCCAGATGAAGATGTTCCCATTTGAGCATTGTTGACCACTTGCAGCTACATACACTTTCTTAATCTTCCCAACCATTCTGTGAGGTGGTTTTTAAATAACCATTTTATGGCTAAACAGTTGAGAGTTCAGAGAGAATAGGTGACATACTGAAGGATAAATTACTTAGTCACTTATTTTATTTTACTTACTTTTATTTTTTTAATGTTTATATATTTTTGAGAGAGAGAGAGACAGACAGAAAGAGACAGAGAACAAGCAAGGAAGGAGCAGAGAGAAAGACACAGAATCTGAAGTGGACCCTAGGCTCCAAGCTGACAGCACAGAGCCTGATGCGGGGCTCGAACTCACAAACCGCAAGATCGTGACCTGAGCCGAAGTCAGACGCTTAACTGACTGAGCCACCCAAGTGCCCCAAACTTAGTCATTTATTTTAAATATGGATGTTGCATGATGTGGTTTGCTGTTGAGCAAATACCTTGGCAGCGATGAAGATAATGGAGATGCATCTAGTTATAAGGCTACTGCAAAGCTCCAGGGAAGAAGAGACTAACGCTAATAAGCTCCCAGCCTATAATTCTCTTATGGATTTAAATGTGTCTTTTAAAGAACCAAGGATTTCTGCTACACTGACCTTCCAATTTCAGAAGACCATTAGTTACCGTACGTTTTATTTTTTTTTTTCTTTTGTTCCGTCTCTTTATTCAATTTTTTTTTATTTATATATGAAATTTATTGTCAAATTGGTTTCCATACAACACCCAGTGCTCATCCCAAAAGGTGCCCTCCTCAATACCCATCACCCACCCTCTCCTCCCTCCCACCCCCCATCAACCCTTAGTTTGTTCTCAGTTCTCAACAGTCTCTTATGCTTTGGCTCTCTACCACTCTAACCTCTTTTTTTTTTTTTTTTGTTCCCCTCCCCCATGGGTTTCTCTTAAGTTTCTCAGGATCCACATAAGAGTGAAACCATATGGTATCTGTCTTTCTCTGTATGGCTTATTTCACTTAGCATCACACTCTCCAGTTCCATCCACGTTGCTACAAAAGGCCATATTTCATTTTTTCTCATTGCCACGTAGTACTCCATTGTGTATATAAACCACAATTTCTTTATCCATTCATCAGTTGATGGACATTTAGGCTCTTTCCATAATTTGGCTATTGTTGAGAGTGCTGCTATGAACATTGGGGTACAAGTGCCCCTATGCATCAGTACTCCTGTGTCCCTTGGATAAATTCCTAGCAGTGCTATTGCTGGGTCATAGGGTAGGTCTATTTTTAATTTTCTGAGGAACCTCCACACTGCTTTCCAGAGCGGCTGCACCAATTTGCATTCCCACCAACAGTGCAAGAGGGTTCCCGTTTCTCCACATCCTCTCCAGCATCTATAGTCTCCTGATTTGTTCATTTTGGCCACTCTGACTGGCGTGAGGTGATATCTGAGTGTGGTTTTGATTTGTATTTCCCTGATAAGGAGCGACGCTGAACATCTTTTCATGTGCCTGTTGGCCATCCGGATATCTTCTTTAGAGAAGTGTCTATTCATGTTTTCTGCCCATTTCTTCACTGGGTTATTTGCTTTTCGGGTGTGGAGTTTGGTGAGCTCTTTATAGATTTTGGATACTAGCCCTTTGTCCGATATGTCATTTGCAAAGATCTTTTCCCATTCCGTTGGTTGCCTTTTAGTTTTGTTGGTTGTTTCCTTTGCTGTGCAGAAGCTTTTTATCTTCATAAGGTCCCAGTAATTCACTTTTGCTTTTAATTCCCTTGCCTTTGGGGATGTGTCGAGTAAGAGATTGCTACGGCTGAGGTCAGAGAGGTCTTTTCCTGCTTTCTCCTCTAAGGTTTTGATGGTTTCCTGTCTCACATTCAGGTCCTTTATCCATTTTGAGTTTATTTTTGTGAATGGTGTGAGAAAGTGGTCTAGTTTCAACCTTCTGCATGTTGCTGTCCAGTTCTCCCAGCACCATTTGTTAAAGAGACTGTCTTGTTTCCATTGGATGTTCTTTCCTGCTTTGTCAAAGATGAGTTGGCCGTACGTTTGTGGGTCTAGTTCCGGGGTTTCTATTCTATTCCATTGGTCTATGTGTCTGTTTTGGTGCCAATACCATGCTGTCTTGATGATGACAGCTTTGTAGTAGAGGCTAAAGTCTGGGATTGTGATGCCTCCTGCTTTGGTCTTCTTCTTCAAAATTACTTTGGCTATTCGGGGCCTTTTGTGGTTCCATATGAATTTTAGGATTGCTTGTTCTAGTTTCGAGAAGAATGCTGGTGCAATTTTGATTGGGATTGCATTGAATGTGTAGATAGCTTTGGGTAGTATTGACATTTTGACAATATTTATTCTTCCAATCCATGAGCAGGGAATGTCTTTCCATTTCTTTAAATCTTCTTCAATTACCTTCATAAGCTTTCTATAGTTTTCAGCATACAGATCCTTTACATCTTTGGTTAGATTGATTCCTAGGTATTTTATGCTTCTTGGTGCAATTGTGAATGGGATCAGTTTCTTTATTTGTCTTTCTGTTGCTTCATTGTTAGTGTATAAGAATGCAACTGATTTCTGTACATTGATTTTGTATCCTGCAACTTTGCTGAATTCATGTATCAGTTCTAGCAGACTTTTGGTGGAGTCTATCGGATTTTCCATGTATAATATCATGTCATCTGCAAAGAGTGAAAGCTTGACTTCATCTTTGCCAATTTTGACGCCTTTGATTTCCTTTTGTTGTCTGATTGCTGATGCTAGAACTTCCAGCACTATGTTAAACAACAGCGGTGAGAGTGGGCATCCCTGTCGTGTTCCTGATCTCAGGGAAAAAGCTCTCAGTTTTTCCCCGTTGAGGATGATGTTAGCTGTGGGCTTTTCATAAATGGCTTTTATGATCTTTAAGTATGTTCCTTCTATCCCGACTTTCTCAAGAGTTTTTATTAAGAAAGGGTGCTGGATTTTGTCAAAGGCCTTTTCTGCATCGATTGACAGGATCATATGGTTCTTCTCTTTTTTTTTGTTAATGTGATGTATCACGTTGATTGATTTGCAAATGTTGAACCAGCCCTGCATCCCAGGAATGAATCCCACTTGATCATGGTGAATAATTCTTTTTATATGCCGTTGAATTCGATTTGCTAGTATCTTATTGAGAATTTTTGCATCCATATTCATCAGGGATATTGGCCTGTAGTTCTCTTTTTTTACTGGGTCTCTGTCTGGTTTAGGAATCAAAGTAATACTGGCTTCATAGAATGAGTCTGGAAGTTTTCCTTCCCTTTCTATTTCTTGGAATAGCTTGAGAAGGATAGGTATTATCTCTGCTTTAAACGTCTGGTAGAACTCCCCTGGGAAGCCATCTGGTCCTGGACTCTTATTTGTTGGGAGATTTTTGATAGCCGATTCAATTTCTTCTCTGGTGATGGGTCTGTTCAAGCTTTCTATTTCCTCCTGATTGAGTTTTGGAAGAGTGTGGGTGTTCAGGAATTTGTCCATTTCTTCTAGGTTGTCCAATTTGTTGGCATATAATTTTTCATAGTATTCCCTGATAATTGTTTGTATCTCTGAGGGATTGGTTGTAATAATTCCATTTTCATTCATGATTTTATCTATTTGGGTCATCTCCCTTTTCTTTTTGAGAAGCCTGGCTAGAGGTTTGTCAATTTTGTTTATTTTTTCAAAAAACCAACTCTTGGTTTCATTGATCTGCTCTACAGTTTTTTTAGATTCTATATTGTTTATTTCTGCTCTGATCTTTATTATTTCTCTTCTTCTGCTGGGTTTAGGCTGCCTTTGCTGTTCTGCTTCTATTTCCTTTAGGTGTGCTGTTAGATTTTGTATTTGGGATTTTTCTTGTTTCTTGAGATAGGCCTGGATTGCAATGTATTTTCCTCTCAGGACTGCCTTTGCTGCGTCCCAAAGCGTTTGGATTGTTGTATTTTCATTTTCGTTTGTTTCCATATATTTTTTAATTTCTTCTCGAATTGCCTGGTTGACCCACTCATTCGTTAGTAGGGTGTTCTTTAACCTCCATGCTTTTGGAGGTTTTCCAGACTTTTTTCTGTGGTTGATTTCAAGCTTCATAGCGTTGTGGTCTGAAAGTATGCATGGTATGATTTCAATTCTTGTAAACTTATGAAGGGCTGTTTTGTGACCCAGTATATGATCTATCTTGGAGAATGTTCCATGTGCACTCGAGAAGAAAGTATATTCTGTTGCTTTGGGATGCAGAGTTCTAAATATATCTGTCAAGTCCATCTGATCCAATGTCTCATTCAGGGCCCTTGTTTCTTTATTGACCGTGTGTCTAGATGATCTATCCATTTCTGTAAGTGGGGTGTTAAAGTCCCCTGCAATTACCACATTCTTATCAATAAGGTTGCTTGTGTTTATGAGTAATTGTTTTATATATTTGGGCGCTCCGGTATTCGGCGCATAGACATTTATAATTGTTAGCTCTTCCTGATGGATAGACCCTGTCACTATTATATAATGTCCTTCTTCATCTCTTGTTACAGCCTTTAATTTAAAGTCTAGTTTGTCTGATAGAAGTATGGCTACTCCAGCTTTCTTTTGGCTTCCAGTAGCATGATAAATAGATCTCCATCCCCTCACTCTCAATCTAAAGGTGTCCTCAGGTCTAAAATGAGTCTCTTGTAGACAGCAAATAGATGGGTCTTGTTTTTTTATCCATTCTGATACCCTATGTCTTTTGGTTGGCGCATTTAGTCCATTTACATTCAGTGTTATTATAGAAAGATATGGGTTTAGAGTCATTGTGATGTCTGTATGTTTTATGCTTGTAGCGATGTCTCTGGTACTTTGTCTCACAGGGTCCCCCTTAGGATCTCTTGTAGGGCTGGTTTAGTGGTGACAAATTCCTTCAGTTTTTGTTTGTTTGGGAAGACCTTTATCTCTCCTTCGATTCTAAATGACAGACTTGCTGGATAAAGGATTCTCGGCTGCATATTTTTTCTGTCTAGCACACTGAAAATCTCGTGCCAATTCTTTCTGGCCTGCCAAGTTTCAAAAGAGAGATCAGTCACGAGTCTTATAGGTCTCCCTTTATATGTGAGGGCACGTTTACCCCTTGCTGCTTTCAGAATTTTCTCTTTATCCTTGTATTTTGCCAGTTTCACTATGATATGTCGTGCAGAAGATCGATTCAAGTTACGTCTGAAGGGAGTTCTCTGTGCCTCTTGGATTTCAATGCCTTTTTCCTTCCCCAGTTCAGGGAAGTTCTCAGCTATTATTTCTTCAAGTACCCCTTCAGCACCTTTCCCTCTCTCTTCCTCCTCTGGGATACCAATGATGCGTATATTATTTCTTTTTAGTGTATCACTTAGTTCTCTAATTTTCCCCTCATACTCCTGGATTTTTTTATCTCTCTTTTTCTCAGCTTCCTCTTTTTCCATAACTTTATCTTCTAGTTCACCTATTCTCTCCTCTGCCTCTTCAATCCGAGCCGTGGTGGTTTCCATTTTGTTATGCATTTCGTTTAAAGCGTTTTTCAGCTCCTCGTGACTGTTCCTTAGTCCCTTGATCTCTGTAGCAAGAGATTCTCTGCTGTCAGCTATACTGTTTTCAAGCCCAGCGATTAATTTTATGACTATTATTCTAAATTCACTTTCTGTTATATTATTTAAATCCTTTTTGATCAGCTCATTAGCTGTTGTTATTTCCTGGAGATTCTTCTGAGGGGAATTCTTCCGCTTGGTCATTTTGGATAGTCCCTGGCGTGGTGAGGACCTGCAGGGCACTTCCCCTGTGCTGTGGTGTATAACTGGAGTTGGTGGGCGGAGCCGCAGTCAGACCTGATGTCTGCTCCCAGCCCACCGCTGTGTCCACAGTCAGACTGGTGCGTGCCTTCTCTTCCCCTCTCCTAGGGGCGGGATTCACTGTGGGGTGGGGTGGTCCGTCTGGGCTACTTGCACACTGCCAGGCTTGTGATGCTGGGGATCTGGCGTCTTAGCTGGGGTGGGTAGGCAAGGTGCACAGGGGCAGGAGGGGCAGGCTTAGCTTGCTTCTCCTTAGGTGATCCACTTCAGGAGGGGCCCTGTGGCAGCAGGAGGGAGTCAGATCCGCTGCCGGAGGTTTGGCTCCGCAGAAGCACAGAGTTGGGTGTTTGCGCGGAGCGAGCAAGTTCCCTGGCAGGAACTGGTTCTCTTTGGGATTTTGGCTGGGGGATGGGCGGGGAAGATGGCGCTGGCGAGCGCCTTTGTTCCCCACCAAACTGAGCTCTGTCGTCCGGGGGCTCAGCAGCTCTCCTTCCCTTTGTCCTCCAGCCTTCCCGCTTTCTGAGCAGAGCTGTTAACTTATGACTTCCCAGACGCTAAGTCGCGCTTGCTGTCGGAACACAGTCCGTCAGGCCCCTCCGCTTTTTGCAAGCCAGACTCGGGGGCTCTGCTTGGCCGGCGAGCCGCCCCTCCGCCCCGGCTCCCTCCCGCCAGTCCGTGGAGCGCGCACCGCCTCGCCGCCCTTCCTACCCTCTTCCGTGGGCCTCTCGTCTGCGCTTGGCTCCGGCGACTCCGTTCTGCTAATCCTCTGGTGGTTTTCTGGGTTATTTAGGCAGGTGTAGGTGGAATCTAAGTGATCAGCAGGACGCGCGGTGAGCCCAGCGTCCTCCTACGCCGCCATCTTCCTCTCCTCAGTTACCGTACGTTTTAGACATACCCCTATCCGTGCTGTAATGATGTCCAACTAATGTTGCAGTGGGTGACTTCACAACCTCCTCTTCTGTTGGCAATAGGATCACATGCTTATCTCAGTCAACAGTTGGATAGCAGGAGCAATTTCCATTCACTCAACAAATACTTATTAATGCCTACAATGTACCATGTGCTAGGAAAAGGGTGATAAAACAAGAACAGCCTCTGTCCTCAGAGACAGATAGACACAGACAGACAGAAACCCAAACACATGCACATAGGGAGAAAAGAAATGGTAACATAGCACATTTTTGTCCCTGAAAATAAGTATCACGTTAGACATAAATTCCTAAGTCCCATTCTAAACTCACTGACGATGAATCTCTAGAGAGTTTTGAGAGCCTGAGTGTTTAATAAATGCCCCAGGTGAGTCTTATCACCAGGGAAGTTTATGTGCATTAGGTAAAGTGGAAGGTGCTGTGGGAACTCCTAGAAGGGGCATTCAGCAAGCTTGCTTGTTTATTTTTATTTATTTATTTACTTATTTATTTATTTATGAAGTATAATTAACATACAGTGTTATAATAATATACTATTATATTACTAATATATATACTACTATTATATTGCTATTATACCTTAAAAGGGAAGGAAATTCTGACACATTCAACGACATTGATAAACCTTGAAGATACTATGCTAAATGAAATAACCCAGTCAACAAAAGGACATGTGTTGTATGATTCCACTTATATGAAGATATGAAGTACCTGGAGCGGTGAAATTATATAGCTAGAAAATGGAATGGTGGTTGCCAAAGGCTGTGGGGAAGGGAGAACAGGGACTTAGTGTCTAATGGGGATAGAGTGTTAACTGGGGAAGATGAAAAAGTTCTGGAGATGGATCGTGTTGATGGTTGCACAACAATGTGAATGTACTTAATGTCATAGAACTGTGCCCTTAAAAATTGTCAAAATGGTAAATTTTATGTGATGTATATTTTACCTCAATAAAGAAGCATTAAAGTAATCACGAGGAAGAAATCAGAAATGTGTTGGACTTCCTGACACTTATTTTATATTGTGGTATTATTTTCACATATTTTCTTTATCCATTCTTCCACTGTTGGAATTTGGGTTGTTTCTAGCTCCCATATTATGAGTAATGCTGCTATGAAAATTAGTGTATAAATATCTTTTCAAGCACCTGCTTTCAATAGTTTTGGGTATATACCCAGAGGTGGAATTGCTGGATACTATGATAATTCTATGTTCAATTTTTTGAGAAACCACCATACCATTTCCATAGCAGCTACACCATTTTACATTCCCACAAGTAATGCGCAAGGGGTCAAATTTCTCTACATCTTTATTACACTTGTTATTTTCTGTCTTTTTATAATAGCCATCCTAATGGATATGAAGTGGTATCTCGTGTGTGTGTGTGTGTGTGTGTGTGTGTGTGTGTTTAATAGACTTTATTTTATAGAGCAGTTTTAAATTCAAAGCAAAATTGAGCAAAAAGCACCAAAAGTTTCCTTATGTCCCCTGCTCCCACACACGCATACCCTCCCCACTACTAACATATTAACTATTAGCATCCCTCACTAGAGGGTACATTTATTAACATTGATGAACCTACACTGACACATCAATACCACCCAAAGTCCATAGTTTACCTCAGGTTTCATACTTGGAATTGTATATTCTAAGGGTTTTGACAAATGTATAATGTCATGTATTCACCATTATGATACCATATGGAATAGTTTCACTGCTCTAAAAATCCTCTGTGAAATATCTCTCCAGCTATTTATTCTTTTCTTTCATTCATCAGAGTTTTACAGTTTTCCTCATACAGTCGTATACAGTTTTTGTTAGATTTATACCTAAGTATTTCATTTTGGGATGCTTACGTAAATGGTATTGTGTTTTTAACTTCAAATTCTGCTTATTCATCACTGATTATAAGAAAGAATTGACTTTTGTATATTAACTTTGTAATCTGCAACCTCGCTATAATCTCTTATTAGTTCCAGATGTTTTTGTTTTTTATTTCAGATTTCCAACATAGATAATCATGTTGTCTGTGAACAAAGACAGTTTTATTTCTTCTTTCAAATTTTTTATACGTTTTATTTCCTTTTCTTGTTTTACTGCATTAGCGAGAGCTTCCAGTACAATGTTGAAAAGAAGTGGTGAGAGGGGACATCCTTACCTTATTTATACCCGATCTTAATAGAAAAAGCTCAAATTTCCTGCCATTAAGAATTATTTTAACTGTAGGGTTTTTTGTATATATTCTTTATCAAGTTGATGAAGTTCCATTTTGTTCCTAGTTTTTTGAAACTTTTAAAAATGATTGGGTGTTGGATTTTGTCAAATGCTTTTCTGCATCTGTTGAGATAATCGTATGATTTTTCTTCTTTAGCCTGTTGGTATGATGGGTTGGTTTTTAATTGCTTTATGAATGTTTAATTAGCCTTGCATACTTAGAATAAATACCACCTGGTCGTGGTATATGATTCTTCTCATGCGTTACTGAATTTGGTTTGCTAACTTTTTGGAGGATTTTTGCATGCATGTTCATGGGAGATGTAGGTTTCTAGTTTTCTTGTAATGGCTTTGTCTGTTTGATAATGCCAGCCTCATAGAATGATTTAGGAAGTGTTCCTTCTGCTTCTTTCCTGTGAAAGATATGCCATAGAATTAGTGCAATTTATTCATTAAATGTTTGGTAATAATCACTAATGAACCCATCTCTGCCTGGTGATTTCTGTTTTGGAAGGCTATCAATTATTGATTCAATTTCTTTAATAGAGGCAGGCCTCTTCAGATTGTTTATTTCTTTTTGTGTAAGTTTTGTCAGATTGTGTCTTTCAAGGAATTTGTCCATTTCATTTAGGCCATTAAATTTGAGAGTATAGGGGTTTCTAGTATTTTTTCATTATCTTTTCATGTTCATGGGATCTGTAGGATTTCATTGTGGTTTTGATATTCATATCTCTAGTAATTAGTGATGTTAAGCATTTTTTCATGTGTTTATTGGCCTTTAATGCTTTTAAAATTATATCAAATACCTGAGTCTGGCCAAGAATTTTGCTCTTGCTATTGTGTGACTGAAACACATCTTTATTGTTTTCTTGAGGCCATCCAACATTGATTTTACTTCTAGGGAAGGGAGAGAAATGGACACATTACCATACTGGCAAATACTTTACCTCCATAGTCCAGGTACTTACCATTTCATGATGATGACTGACCTATTGGGTTTAAATACCTCTTTGAAGATAAATGTTTAATAAATTAAAAACAATGCAAACATTATATTAATAAATTTTGCTGTCACACTGAAGAAAGACTTGGAAAGTGCATCAGGTTAGTCCATCACCAGAAAGAACGTCTTTGCTGGAGCTGATAATGAATATATTCTGAGTCTATACAGTGATTAAGAACAGTTCCTCCTACTAACCTCAAGTAGTCTTTTCGTCACCAGAAAAATCCATGTGCTTCTTTATTTCAGGGGGTTATTCATCTTTAATCTTCACCTGTGACTTGTAGTCAAGTCAGCAGGTCCCCCTATGCCCCAATCTCTCCTCTCCTCACTTCCTCTTCTCCCTTATTCCCTCTCTCTTGCTCTGTTTTTCCTCTCAATCAAATCCATTCATTGCTGCAGGCTATTACTCTCAAAGCTAAAAGAGAATAGACAAAAAAACCCACCTGGCCACATTTAACTTATTTTAAAATAAATGTGCTCAGAAGAGAATAAGGGAGAAAATTTTCTTGCGATATTGATTCTGGGTTTCAGAGAACTACTTTTCCCCCATAGAACTATATTTAAATAACTAGAATTATGCAATAAAAGAAAGGCACTCCCCATCCTGGATATACGCAAAGTTTAAGGAACATCATCTATGAAATGACTGCTTTTGCAAAAAATTGCATTTAAAAGATGAGATTGAGGGAAGACAGCTAAAATTTTTTCTCCTCCCACTTCATCCACATATAGAGCTTCAAGTGTTCCTAGATTCATGTGCAAAAAAGGACATGTTCTTTCCTGTTTATTCACAAGGCAGAGAACCTATACTCTGATAAGAGCTGCCCCTTCTGTTACTAATGTGTCTTTTACTTCCTTCAGAAGCCTCACAACTAAGGAGATGACTGTTTTCTAGCATGGCCTCATATTTGACATATGACTTTACATCAAGTGATTCTAACTCAGCTCAAAGTCAATGAATATTTACCTTCTTTGAACCCATAATCTTTATTCAAAATCTTCCAACATCCTACAATAATTTGTAAACATCTGCAAAAATACAAGAAAAGATGAGACGGTTACCCAAAAGCCGAGCATACAGTTTAACACAGAGGTTTCTGGAAACTGCTGGCTTCAGATGAGATGACAACAATGGATTTTTTTTTTTTTTTTTGTATTATGTTGCAGGGTAAACCTGGTTTCAGAAGCAGCAAAGGGAAATGGGAGAGAATCTAGACAGGGCTCATAACATCTGTCTGAGTCCCTTGGCAGCTATTGGTCTTGGTCACATGACTTAACTAACTTGGTCTTAACTAACTTCTCTGAGTCTGAGTTTCCTCAACCGAATTGGAGATAGCATGGGTTAAATGACATGATTTACATTATAGTGATTATGTTTTAAGTTCCATAGTGCTACATGAATACGAAACAAAGGTTGGGTTAATATATGTTGTCATTTCCCCCACTTTCTCCTCTCTTCCTGCTTCACTATAATTCTACAAATTAGTAAATTTGTAGTAAATTCTACTAATTTGTAGAATTGAAAAGACATTTCTACAACAGCCTGTAAGAATATGTCATTCCCTACCCTGTTAGCTTGCTCATTGGCTTGTTTTTTTCTATTTGATAATTATGAGGATTGTATTAGTACATACGTACCTACCTGCTCTTTATAACACTGGCTCACATGTGTTAAATAAATAGCTGATGCTTATGTGTTAGATACAGGCTCATCAAGGGAGAGAGGTCTCAGGCTTGTCTTTATTAATAGTGTTCTGTGTTAGCCTAGCTACATTCCTGCTAGTGTACCAGTCAAATCAGCTGTTTTATTAAGATGCTGAGGTTCACAAAAACATCATTTTTCTCTTTGATTGCACTTTTCTTGTACTGTGTAGACAATGACAATAGGAACAAGGAGTCAGATAATACTCATCATGTTTCTCCAACAGAAGCAGCCAAATGGAGCCGGCGTGTCTTGTAGTGCCTTGGTGCTCAGACAAGTCTACCATTTTAGCACAAAATAGCAAGGCACAATATCGCCTTTGTGCTCAAATCTAGTGTGCTCTGGGTCCAAACCTTTGAAAATGCATACAATATTCTCAAGGCTGTTGAAAAGCCCCCCACAAAGAGATGGCTCTTATATATCGTTATGAATGGCTTGGTGTATACAACTGTCCTGAAAAGCCAATGGAAATTCTGAGCCTCTAATTCCTGGCTGAGAAAAGCCTTCATCCAGTCTGAGACTGTTTGTTAAATATGACTAAAACGTGGATTGTGAAGCACTTTATCAAGCATTCAGAAATCACATATGCAAGAACTTGACCAAACAGTTCAGTACCTATGCTATGTAACGTGTGTGTGTGTGTGTGTGTGTGTGTGTGTGTGTGTGTTTGTATGAGTGTGTGTGTGAATCATGACCTCTGGGGTCTTATTTTGTACAAGGGGAGAAAAATATTTTTCTCTTTTGCATACTGGTAGGGAAGGAGTCCTGCCTACAAGTTCAATTATATTAGAATAGAAACTGAAATTTCAATATTTCCGCTGGTTCTTTAGGCTGATGAAGGCTACAAATGATCACTCTGTGTTTACTAGAGTTTCCCAAAAGTTTTTGGAGATGTAAAAGTAGACTGAAAACATATTGGAGGTGGAATGAGCATAGAGACAGTTAAATTCCTCTGTTCAAAATATAAGTATATAGGAAAACCATGAGCTGGCAGCTGGAATATCTCAGTAGGAAAAATGGAGACCAGAAAAGGAGACAAGCTCTGGACTAATAAATTCTGGCTAGGAAGGAATTCCTTTGGCAGGAAAAGATGCTGACATTTTATGACAGTGATGTCTAATATTAATTTTTACGTTATTGCTTGGAATATGCTACACTATTTCCCTTAAACTTTAGTAAAAACTGGTTTACATACAAGTCTATGCTAGTAGTTCCCTAGATAAATTAAAAATTCTGGGCCATACCAACAAAAGAAGGGGTGTGTGGGCTTAAAGGAGAGAGGACAAGGGATTCAAAAGTGAGTTTTAAACCAGAGATCAAAATGCAGCATGACCAATTAAAATCAGTTAATCAGGAAAAACATCAGGCACCCAAGAATCCTTAAAGATATGGGGGGGGGGGGAAGGAGGTTATTTGAACCACTTTGAGTATTAAAGATAAAAATGACTGCTAAAGGTGAAGAACTTGGGGATACCCACGTAGTTACCTCTGGAAGATACTCTGAACACTGAAATACATACATTCATAAACATTTTCCCCTATACATTTTTGCATCTGAAACAAAATATATGAGGTAAAAATCTGATCATATCCAACCCTATCAGAACCCTCTGATTTGTGATGTTATACCCAAGGAAGAGCCAACATACTTCCAAAAGAGCATTTCCAGATCCTCTGGCCTATTCTTCAAACATTTTCTGCCCCGAATCAGATCATTTAAGGAATGTGATATTAAATTATGTGGTTGCTGTGGTATGTTTCTGCCAGTGGGTCATGTTTCATGTTCTGTAGCAATGGGTCCCACAGAGATAACACTTGAAAACATAGTGGGCATTGGAATAAGACCATTTCAGTTTCCAAAGAATTCACAGTGTAGTGGGAGAGAAAGCCAAACACATACTTTAACACAATAAAGTGTGATATTATAATAGAGATATATATTAGGTGCTGTGGGTATACAGAGAACGTAGTTTTTTCCTTTGCCTGGGGAGGGCATGGGAAGGCACATTGTAGGAAGCATTCTTCCACAAGGTAATGTTTGAGCTGTGATTTGAGAGCATTCTACTCAGAAGAAAAGGAGGAGGGAGGCATCCAAGGCTGAAGGAACAGTATGTACAAGGACTCAAGAGGGAAAGAGCTTGAGGACACATAGCCCGCACGGGATAGCTGAGAGGGGAAAATGGTGGAAAATAAGTAGCAATCATCTCATAAAATAGGTAGTAATTATATCATAAAGTATTAGTTGTGACAGGTTAAGAATTTGGACTTTAAATAAAACCAATTTTATTATGCCAAGACATCCACAGGGACTGGGGACAATAACCAGGGTCCTGTTTTGAGAGAGGAGGAGAGAGGACAGGTCTGTAATAGCTGGAAGGCTGCTGTCAGCCTATATTACTTCCAAACTCCCCTTGATTTTTTGCCTTCTGACAGCGTGTTAACCTTGACTGTAATTCTTTTTTACATCACCAATACTACTAATTGATGTTTTAAGCTCTACATTTATCTTGATCCATAACTTTTAACCAGATACGATCTGGGTAAAAATGTTACTTCAGGCAAGGACATGTAAACAGAATGGCTTGTTCTAGAACCTTCTACTCACTCCAAACTACATTCATTCTCACCACCATTTTTTGAAAATTTAATTTTGTTAGAGAAGTGTTAGATTTGCAGAAAAATTGAACAGAAGATATAGATATTTCCCATGTACCTCCTGCCTCAAGGAGGTATTCCAATACAACACATACATATCAAACTCCCTCACCAAAGGGTATTTTGTTATAATTGATGAATCTACATTGACATGGCTCAATAACCCAAATTCCATAGTATACGATGGGGCTCATTCTTGGTGTTGTACATTCTACTCGTTTAGACAAATGTGTAATGATATGCATCCATCATTATAGTATCATACAGAGTATTTTCACTCCCCTAAAAATCCTCTGTGTTCTGCCTAATCATTCTTCCCCACTTTCTCCAACTCCTGGCAACCATTGATCTTTTTATTGTCTCTATAGTTTTGCCTTTTCCAAGATGTCATATAGTTGGAATCATACAGTACATAGCCTTTTCAGATTGACTTCTTTCACATAACAATATGCATTTAAAATTTCTCCATGCCTTTTATGGATTGGTAACTCATGTCTTCTTTTTTTTTAAGTTTATTTATTTATTTTGAGAGAGATAGAAAGTAGGGAAGGGGCAAAGAGAGAGGGAGAGAGAGAGAGAATCCTGAGTAGGCTCCACACTGTCAGCATAGAGACCCATGTGGGGCTCAAACTCACAAACTGTGAGATCATGACCTGAGCCAAAACCAAGAATTGGACACTTAACTGACTGAGCCACCCAGGCACCCAAACTCATGTCTTTTTAGTGTTGAAGAATATTCCATTGTTTAATGGTTCAATATCTACAAATCAATGTGATATACCATATAAACAGAACGAAGGATAAAAATCATATCAGAAAAAGCAGTTGGCAAAATTCAACATCCTTTCATATTAAAAACCCTAAGCAAATGGATATAGAAGGAAGTACCTCAACATAACAAAGGCCATATATGACACACCTAGATCTAGCATCATACTTGATGTTGAAAAACTGAGACCTTTTCCTCTAAGATCAAGAATGGGACATGATTACCCACTCTCATTACTTTTATTCAACATAGTACAGAAAGTTCTAGCTGGAACAATTTGGCAAGAAAAAGAAATACAAGGCATCCAAATCAGAAAGAAGAAAGTAAAACTGCCATTATTTGTAGATGACATGATATTATATACAGAAGAACTCTAAAAACTCCACCAAAAAAACTGTTAGAACTAATACACTAATAAAGTTACAGGATACAAAATCAGTATATAAGTATCTGTTGTGTTTCTATATGCTAACAACAAACTATTAGAAAGGCAAAGTGGGAAAGCGGTTACATTTACAGTATCATCAAAAAATAATAATAAAGTGTTTAGGGATATATTTAACCAAGGAGTTGAAAGATATTTTCACTGAAAACTATAAAATATTGATAAATGAAAATGAAGAAGACACGAAGAAATGAGAAGATATTTTGTGCTTATAGATTGGAAAAATTAATACTGTTCAAATTTCCATACTATCCAAAGCAATCTACAGATTTAAAAAATCCTTATGAAAATTCCAATGACATTTGTCACAGAAATTGAAAAAACAATTCTAAAATTTGTATGATATCCTTGACATTCGTTCTGGCAAAGAATTTTTGGGATTTGACACCAAAAGCAAAGTCAATAAAAGCAAAAATAAACAAATGAGACTACATCAAACTACATCAAACTAAAAAGTTTCTGAACAGCAAAGAAAACCATCAACAAAATTAAAAAACAAGCTATGGAATGGGAGAAAATATCTTTAAATCGTATATCTGATATGGGGTTAATATAAAATATATAACTAACTCACACAACTCAATAGCAAAAAACAAACCATTCAATTAAAAAGTGGTCAGAGAAACTGAGTAGATATTTTTCCAAAGAGAACATTCAAACGGTCAAGAGATACATAAAAAAAGTGCTCACCATCACTAATAATCAGGGAAATGCAGATCAAAATCACAATGAGACATCAATTCACACCTGATATGATATCTATTATCAAAAGTCAAGAGATAACAAATGCTGGTGAGGATGTGGAGAAAAAGGAATCCTTGTACACTGTTGGTGGGAATATAAAATGGTGCAGTCATTATGGAAAACAGTATGAAGTGTCCTCAGTAAATTGAACATAGAACTACCATATGACCCAGCAATCCTACTTCTGAGTATATAGCCAAAGGAAGCAAAATCATTATCTTGAAGGGGTATCTATACTCCCATGTTCATTGCAGCATTATTCACAAGAGTAAGGTATGGAAACAACCTTAGTGTCTGTTGATGGATGAATGGATAAAGAAAATATAGTATATTATTCAGCCTTAAAAAAAGAAGGGAGTTTTGTCCCTTGCAACAACATAGATGAACCTGGAGGACATTATGCTAAGTAAAATAAACCAGACAGAGAAAGACAAATACTGCATAGTATCACTTATTTGTGAAATCTGAAAAAAAAATCAAGCTCATAACAACTGAAATGGTCTTTTGCCTCTCCATTTAAACTTTAGAATGAATTTGTTGATATTTATAAGATAACTTGCTGAGATTTTGATTGGGACAGAATTGAATCTATAAATTGAACTGGGAAAAACAGACATCTTGATGATATTGGGTCTACCTATCCATGAACATGAAATACCTTTCCATTTACTTAAGTTATTGGTTTTATTCTTCAGAGTTTTATAGTTTTCCCCATTATATTGTACATATTTTGTCAGATTATACCTAAGTATTTCTCTCCGTATATATATACATACACAGACATATGCTATATGCTTAAGCATACATAGTTGAATACACAGTTGCTTTTATTAGTTTGAAAAAACTGTTATCTGTTAGATCAATTAAGAATAAGAAAAAGAAGTCTTTATTTTACCTTCATTTATTCCTTCCTTGATGCTCTTCCTTTCTTTATATATAACCAAGTTTCTGACCTATCATTTCCTTTCTCTTTAAAGAACTTCTTTTAGCATTTTCTGTAAGGCAGGTCTACTGGAAAAAAATTCCCTCAATATTTGTTTGTCTGAGAAAATATTTATCCTTTACTTTTGAAGGATAAGTTTGCTGGATACAAAATTCTAGGCTGGTGATTTTTTTCTCTAAATATGTTAAATATTTCACTCCACTCTCTTGCTTGATTTTGAGAAGTTGAATGTGATTTTTATCTTTGTTCTGTTGTAGGTAAAGTGTTTTTCCTCTAGCTTCTTGCAGGAATGTTTTTTATCTTCGATTTTCTGTAGTTTGGAAATGATTTGGCTAGGTGTAGTTTTTTGTCATTTATCTTGCTTGGTGTTCTCTGGTCTACCTGGATTCGTGGTTTGTTGTCTAAAATTAATTTGGGGGAATTCTCAGACATTATTGTTTCAAATATTTCCTTTGCTCCTTTCTCTTTCTTCTCCTTCTGGTATTTCCTTTACATGTATGTTACACTTTTTATAGTTGTCCCACAGGCCTTGGATATTCTGTTCTATTTTTCTTTCTTTCTTTTTTTTTTTAGTCTTTGTTCCCTTTGCTTTTCAGTTTTGGAGGTTTCTATTGAGATATCCTGAAACTCAGAGATTCCTTCCTCAGCTACATCGCATCTACTGAGAAGCCCATCAATGGCATTCTACATTTCTGTTGTGGTGTCCTTTATCTCTAGCATTTCTTTTTGGTGATTTCTTAGGATTTCCATTTTTCTGCTTACTTTGCTCATCTGTTCTGGCATGCCTTCTACCTTATCCATTAGAGTCCCTGGTATATTAGTTATAGTTCTTTTAAATTCCTAGTATGATGATTCCAGCATCCCTGCCATGTCTGGTTCTGATGCTTGCTCTGTCTCTTCAAATTATGTTCTTTGCCTTTGATATGCCTCATAACTTTTTTTTCTTGATAGCCAGGCATGACGTATCAAACAAAAAGAGCTGCTGTAAACAGTTTTGTAATGTGGTGTTGAAATGTGGGAAGACAGAAGTGTTCTATAGTCCTAGGACTAGCTCTCAGTCTTTTAGTGACCTACGCCTCTAGACTGCGAACTTCATCTATTTTTCAGTTTTTTTTAATTTTATTTTTTATTTTTTAAAATTTACATCCAAATTAGTTAGCATGTAGTGCAACAATGATTTCAGGAGTAGATTCCTTAGTGCCCCTTACCCATTTATCCCATCCCCCCCCTCCCACAACCCCTCAAGTAACCCTCAGATCATTCTCCATATTTAAGAGTCTCTTCTGTTTTGTCCCCTCCCTGTTTTTATATTATTTTTGTTTCCCTTCCCTTATGTTCATCTGTTTTGTCTGTTAGAGTCCTTATATGAGTGAAGTCATATGATTTTTGTCTTTCTCTGATTAATTTCACTTAGCATAATACCCTCCAGTTCCATCCACATAGTTGCAAATGGCAAGATTTCATTCTTTTTGATTGCCAAGTAATACTCCCTTGTATATATACACCACACCTTCTCTATCCATTCATCCATCGATGGACATTTGGGCTCTTTCCATACTTTGACTATTGTTGATAGTGCTGCTATAAACATGGGGGTGCATGTGTCCCTTGAAAACGGCACACCTGTATCCCTTGGATAAATGCCTGGTAGTGCAACTGCTGGGTTGTAGGGTAGTTCTATTTTTAGTTTTTTGAGGAACCTCCATACTGTTTTCCAGAGTGGCTGCACTAGCTTGCATTCCCATTTTTTTCAGTTTTTTATTTTCTTCCATCTCAATTGTAAGGGGATAGCTAGAGTGGACTACAGTGGGCTGGAGTTGAGTATTTCCCTTCTTCAAGTTCTCCTTGACTCTGATAACATCCAGCAGGTTAGGCTTTGGTTAGCTAGTTTCTCATGAAGGAAAACTTTTTAACAAAAATAGCATAATATGGCACATTTCAAAATGGTTTCTTTTCCTCTCCCCCTGCTAGAAGATCAAGGGGATTTTTTTCTGGTATTTACTGTGGGAACCCATTAAAAATTCTTGAGATAGGGGCGCCTGGGTGGCGCAGTCGGTTAAGCGTCCGACTTCAGCCAGGTCACGATCTCGCGGTCCTTGAGTTCGAGCCCCGCGTCAGGCTCTGGGCTGATGGCTCAGAGCCTGGAGCCTGTTTCCGATTCTGTGTCTCCCTCTTTCTCTGCCCCTCCCCCGTTCGTGCTCTGTCTCTCTCTGTCCCAAAAATAAATAAACGTTGAAAAAAAAATTAAAAAAAAAAAAAATTCTTGAGATAAATCTCATAATGTTGTGTGACTCCCCCTATGACTGGGACCTCAGAGTATTTAACTCTTAGAGTTGTCCACACTGAGTCTCCAGCAATTTATCAATTACAGTTCAAGGTAGTTTTTCTATCCTGGCACTGATAGCCACAATGATTTCTGGTGTGCTTCTGTCCTGTTAAGCTGTGACTCCCTGTATTTACCTTTTTTTTTCAATATCAGGAACAGCAGTTTGTCCTGTGTCTTCACATCTTTTATGGATTTAAGAAAGGTTGTTGACTTTTCAACCTGTTCAGCTTTTTTTACTTGATATTATGATGCAGTGGTGACTTCCATGCTTTTTACATATAGGATTGGAAACCACACCATCATTTTTGGAATGTTTCAAAAAATAATACAGGCACAGAATTGAACTACAAAGTTAGGGTTAGGTATTATTACATCCATAATGATCATTGGTATCAGTGTGGTCATCCTTAAATTGATAGTGACATTTCAGAAAATGGAAGAATTGATTATGTGTCAAGATTATTTTGAGGGTGAAAATTCATATACAAATACATTTGGATTACAGGATGCACAAATTTTCTTTTTGGTGCATGAAGATAAAAAAGACTGACATTTGAAATATTTGTTGACCTTTTACTTGCAAATTACAGTAATTGAAATACATAATTGTTATAATAAATACCTTTGGGAGAAATATTTCTAATAAAGATGAGTAATACTAAATATACTAGTTAGAAGTAGGTTTGGCTGCAAGTAACAAGCACCCAAAAAACAGTAGTTGAAACAATGTAGAAGTTGATTTTTCTTTATGTAGAATTCCAGAAGAAGGCAGTTCAAAGAAGAAATCTTCAGGGAAACAGGTACCATTACCAATCTTTTTTCTTGGCTGTATCAGGTCCAACCATCACATCTGCATTCTATCCAGAAGATAGTAACAGATAACAAAGAGCAAAACGTGCACATTAGCTTCTTTTAAGGAAGATTCTCGGATGCTGCCACATAACATTTATACATACCTCTCACTGACCAGAATGTAGTTACACAGCCACATTAAAATTTTTTTTAATGTTTATTTATTTTTGAGAGAGAGACAGAGACAGAGACAGAGACAGAGACAGAGAGACAGAGACACAGTATGAGCAGGGGAAGGGCAGAGAGAGAGGGAAACACAGAATCCAAAGCAGGCTCCAGGCTCCAAGCTGTCAGCACAGAGCCTGAGGTGGGGCTCGAACTCACAAACCGTGAGATCATGACCTGAGCCGAAGTTGGACACTTAACAAACTGAGCTACCCAGGTGCCCTGACACAGCCATATTTAGATGAAAGCAAGTCTGGGGAAGTATTTATTCTGAGTAACCATGTTCTCAGATTAAAACCAAAGACTCTGCTACCATGGAAAAAGAGGAAATTTTGTATTGGTGGAACATTAACTGCCTTTGATACACTGTTCTATGCTTTAGACTATATTTTCTTCTGGAACTCCTACCAATTCTGTGGGTTTGCTTGTTTGTGTTCCTATATTGGAAGAAAGGGGAGTAGGAATGGAAAAAAAAAAGTCTTGAAAGGAGGATATAGGAATAAAAAAAATGGTGTGATTATTAGGGTCTTACTTTGACAGTCTCTCTTTTTTCTCCTAAAAACCTTTTAACGCAAGAATGCTATTTTATTGGTTTTTGTGAAGAGTGCTAAAAGTCTGGGTTTGAGAAGGACCGACACAAGAAAATGTATCAATCTTACAAATATGCATTTTGGGATACCCATCACTCTTAAAGAGAGGAGAGCATACGAAAGGAATATAAAGGCTTTTATTAAGATCTCGGTCAGTGAAGCCCTTAAAGGCAAATGGTAACCCAATCATCGCTACTGTCGTAGCTCTAAAAAAAGAACTCATTGGCTCCTTCAACTTTGTGGTGTATCATTGACCAGCTGCTTCTTTCTTAGGTCTTGAGTTCTGAGCTAGCAAAATCTGCTGTGAAAGTAAGTTCCAAGGGTCCCTCCACATCAGACTTAAACTCACTAAAACTATATGTGGGTATTCAAAAATAATGTAAATTCTATTGTCCAACATGGTAGAATGCAAGAAAATGCCACTGGTGGCATAGTCACTGCACTACTCTGTGTACCTCACTCTTTTATGCACAGAAACATGATTACATTTCAGCCAGGGTGATAAGCTTTCATTTTTCAATGGCTCCATCCTCTCCTAGAGAGAACCTAATCTCTTCAAAAGCATAATAATATTTAATCTGTTCAATGTGCAATGATTTTCAGCCTATCAGGACTAAAGTAATTATGAAGATATTCTAGAATCTAAGGAATATAAAACTGGAACCACCTAAAAGTTGAAATCCTGTTTAAGCTAATCTGTAGCATATATAACCATGATTGAGATCAATCAAATCTAATGAAGTGTAAAACACCATTTTTTTGTAGAATTATGCTCTCTTTACAAATCAGATTTAGTGACTGTGAGGTTAACTGAATTTTATGGCGCTGATATTAAGCCAATCCAACTCATTACAGTTCAGTCAACTTTAAAATATTCTAGAAAATATATTTGAAAACAATATATACCCTTTTTCAAAAGCTTTTGCAATTGGCTGCCGCTTTAGTAAATTAAAATACTAAGACACAAAGAGATTAAGCAAATGCCCAAAGTCAAGTTGGAAAACCTAAGCAAAATGAAAGTAAGATTATACAGCTCTGAAATGTCTGCAACTAAAAAAATTCTTTTACACTAGAACCATAATCTTTATCAGATTCTGTTATTAAATGATACAGAATACATGCAATTATAGATAAAATTCTGTGAAACAAGCAGCCATTAGGGAATGGAAGAAAGCCCTCAGGTGGTTCCCTTGGTAATATTATATCTGATCTGTCCCAACCAGGAATGGCAAAAGGGAAATTTTTTTCTTCAAAAGATGCATTGCTGGCTTGTTGCAATGCTGGAGCAGGAGAACTATTCTTAGAGTAATCTGTACCCTGTCCAAATGTGTGTTCCCTACACTGCTTCCTGGACCAAAATAGTGAGATACCAGCCAAAACTGTATGTCAGTACAGTTGCTAGAGTTTAGTATCCTAACCCCATACAGACACTAAGCATAAGAAAGTTGATAGGGAAAGGAAAAAAAAAGCTGATGGGGCTATATTAATATCAGACAAAAGTCATCTTCAATATAAGGCATATTAGCAGAGATAAAGAGATATATTTCATAATGATAAAATGGCCAATTCCAAAAAAAAGATATAACATTCCTAAAGGTATATGTATTTAATAATAGAACTCCCAAATATATGATGTAAAAAGTAATTACATGGAGAATTAATTGAGAATTAATTAAGAATTAATGGAGAATATGGACATATCTACAATCATAAGCAGATATTTGACTCCACCTTATCAGTAATTGAGCATGTATGTTGACAAAAAAAATCTGTAAGGATACAGAAGATTTTAATAACTTTCAACCAATATGTCCTCACTGACATTTATAAAATACAATACCCAATCATTGTATTCTTCTCAAACGTTTATGGGATTATCACCAAAATAGACTTCATAAATCAGCAAAAGAATATAAGAGGCCAACAAGTATATGAAACTGTACTTCAGAGAAATGAAAAAAAAAAAAAACCCATAAGATACCACATCACACCTATTAGGATGGCAAAAATAAGAAAGGCTGACAATATCAGATGCTGGTGAGGAGGAACTGAAACCCTCATATGTTGTTGGTGGGAAGCAGTTTGGCAGTCTGTTTTAATTGTAATCGTGACCCTAAGAGAAATAAAAACATTTTTTCAAAAAGTCCTGTACAAGAATGTTCACAGTAGATTTTTAGAAAAAATTCCCCAAACAGGAAACAGTCTATTGAGCATCAAACTGAGAATGGATAAGCAAATTGTGGTATATTTAATCAATGAAATTCACTCAACAGCAACAGCAAAAAAGTGAATTTCTGATCCTGTAACGACATAGATGAATCACAAAAACATTACATTGGGCAAAAGCCAATCAGTAAAAGAGTATATATTGTATCATCACATCCATATAAAGTTCTGAATAAACAACAAAAAATTATGATCCGAACAATGGTTGCCTCTTGGAAAAGTATTGAACTGGAAAGGAGTATGAGGTAACTTTCTGGGTTATGGATTGCACAGGTGTGATGATTTCAAATATAATTCAATTAGACACTTAAAAGCTGTGCTTTGTATTACATGCAGATCATATCTCAATAAAAAGGAATATGAATGAGAGGAAAAGATTTTCTCACTTTACTAGAAAAGAAAAATGCACCCCCCCCCATTATCCCAACAGTTTGACAAAAAGCTTAAGCCATTTTCAAGTACTTTGTTTTGTTTTTTTACTTTGTTTTTTTACAGAAAAGAAATTAGAACAAATTATCTGACGGATACAGTGTTGAGAGGGTTTTTGTTGATGCTGATATCAAGTTAGGACTTTGAAAATAAAATTCTCAAAGAAATTGATTTGAGAATTTGATCTCAATTCACATGAAGATGCAGCTTTGAATTTTTAAAAAGAAAAAAAAAGGATGGAGCATAAATATTTTCTATACATATTGCAAAAATACAGATAGACAGCATTATTTCATGAAAGTGCTGTTAATTTCCAGCTTAATTTCTGCTCCTAACTTCTTATGCCTTTGATTTTTCTTGGAAAACCTATTGAGAAAGGAATTCTAAGTCAAATTCCCCTATCCAGTGGAATGTTAAGAAAATTCTTGGCTTGGCACAGGGCAACCAACCTAGAAAAAAGAAAGCAGGATTCCTGCTATTGATTATAAACCTTCCCCTTGGCCTTTAATCTTGTTCTAACTCATTTATTCATCCATTCATTCATTCATTCATCCATCCATGCATTCATTCAAGTTCAAGAGGCTTTTACCCAAAATCCTTTTACTAAATCATACATCAATTAATTCAGCAAACATTTTTATCCAATACCAAGGAAAAGTAATTATTTTTGAAACATGCTATTTCAATCAAATTCCTTGAACCTGGAAAATCTGACAGCCATGTTTTAGAGAATTTGATGACTCTTTTAAAATCCTTTAGAAAGGAGGCTGCCAGATGTATTGCTGTGTTCACATATGTCCATGCATGAGTGAATAAAGTAATTAAATGATCCTTAGGTAGTTTGCTAAACCCTCACAGAGAGACTTTGTTAGGAAACTTGGCATCTTCACCTAGGCTACTGATCTTGTTTCCCTGTTTGCACCAAAGCATTTCGTTTCTAAAAATTATGCTTAGGAATTAATTTACCTTATGCCAACTGATGAGTGAGATTTATCTTAATTTGAATAAACCATAAATGTCCATTCATCAGTTACGATCCTTCTTAAGGCAGGCTGCCAAGAAACGCCAGGTGTCTGGGCCAGAGTTTACTCAAATATAAGATGAACCCTTTTGCTATGTTTGAAAGCTATGAATCCTCCATTTGACTTTGGGCCAAATATTTAATGGCTCTAAGTCTTGGTTTTCTTGTCTGTGAAGTAAAAAAAGTTGATTATATGGGATGTAAGTTTCAGTTCTACAATTCTGTGAACATAAGATTGATAGCAAAGGTAGGGGTTATTGATACCATTAGCACAGAACCTGACTCAAAACTCGGTGAACACATAAAGTTAAAGCCCAACTACGCCTTGATGATGTATCGGAGTCTGACGTTATACTAAAGAAGTACTAAAGAAAGTGGTCCTTATCTTCAAGAAACTTATCTTCTAGTTTGGACCTAAGACAAACATAAAATAACAAAAACAAATGGCAATATATAATGAAGTGTAAGAATAAAATTCACTAAATTCTAAGGGTCAGAAGAGTGCACTCAGATTATAACTGACAACTAACAGTTACAACTAACAATGCCATCATGTGCCCTATGTCTCTTTCTTTTTCCATAAGACGTTGGTATAATGTGAACAACAGAATCTCAGTAACTAAGTAGGATTATGGCGAGTAGAAAATATTGCGACCTAGTATTCAATGATGATTCAAACTTTAGTGTATTAGAAGGAAAAACAGTGGAAAATAAGGAAGGATTATATTATGTAATACCAATATTTTCTTTTTTTCCTCCACGTAGTTTTCATACATTAAAAATGATGGCTTATAAACACTGCTTTACCTTGTTGGCTTTGTTCTACAGCTGAGTGAAAAGAGAAGCCATTAAAACATATTTGGTATAATATGAAATATTTATGACCTGTGTGATTATGTGGCACAAGTAGCTGATGGCTTTTACAGAAGGCTCACAATCCTAGTGAAGAAGGGTGCCTTAATTCTACTACTGGTGTCCTTTTGGCTAGTATAGGTCATAAAAATGCTTTCCTTCTTTTTGTTAATGTAAAACAACAGGAAGCATCCTTGTTTTCAGTCACTTCAGAAAACTCCTTTGTCCAACGTATCCTATATTTTGCTGCTCTTTTGCGGGCAATCATTTTTTAAAATGATTTCCTTTGACCTTTTTACTAGCATGTGTGCTGAAATAACTGCCTCTTGCTACACTTAAAAAAAAACATTTTAGGGGCGCCTGGGTGGCGCAGTCGGTTAAGCGTCCGACTTCAGCCAGGTCACGATCTCGCGGTCCGGGAGTTCGAGCCCCGCGTCAGGCTCTGGGCTGATGGCTCAGAGCCTGGAGCCTGTTTCCGATTCTGTGTCTCCCTCTCTCTCTGCCCCTCGCCCGTTCATGCTCTGTCTCTCTCTGTCCCAAAAATAAATAAACGTTGAAAAAAAATTAAAAAACAAAACAAAACATTTTATTTGATCATCTTTTAAAATTTGTTAAATTCGGAGTGCATGCTAGTATACTTCAAATAGATCTTCATCCATCATGAAAATCACCAAAAGAAAACAAAGAAGTCAAAAGTATCTTTCTGATTTGTGCTTGGAGTAGATTCTGCCTATACAATTTATGCTTTCTGAATCTTTAGCTTTATATTTAAGATATTTTTCTTTTCAAGTTGATTTGAATTACTAGGCTAGTGGTCAAAACATGAGAGAAGGCAAATTGAAAAAAAAAGCAAAGGTAAATAGAAAAAAAGAAAACTCACAAGTGTCTTGGTTCTCTGGAAAAGCAAGTTCAAAAAGTGAAGGCGTCATTTGTCTTATTTTTTTCTTTTTTAAAATTTAGTGCAGTACCCAAAGTCTAGCACTATTTTTGATCTTGCACTGTATTAAGAATGCACTTAGCTCAGAAGTACCTCTAATACAATAGATCCCAAATGCTTTCTTTTAAAATTCAGCCCAGGTTTTCTGAAATTGAAATGCACATGCAACTCATTTGTAGGATTGAACATACATCTTACAGTACATACTGGCATTAAATTGAAACCTGAACAATGAGAAGTCATTTGTGTGGGCAGGATGCCAAATCGTTCCTGGAGTTCTACATGCGGGCAATAATTTACATCGACAGGTAGAAAACATGTTATGTGCTTTTGGTACGATGATGCCGAAGAGCTTGGCAATGACTCATAACTCAGCTATCATTTTAAAATGCTCAAAAACATTGGAGAATGAATGAAAACTTGTTCCTGTCTAGCCAAAGGCAAAGGAGTCCTTGGGATCTGACAAGGTAAATCATGAAACAGGACCAAAATAAATAGATGATAGATAGATAGGTAGGTAGATAGGCAGGTAGATAGATTGATGGATGGATGAATGGATAGATAGATAGATAGATATGGATAGATATACAGACATACAATATTATGTCTTGAGTTTCATCTCCCTCTTATTTCTTATAACCATGAAGGAGCTGAAAGGAGAGTTAGTAACATCTGTTTTTTCTACTATTTTCTCATTTAAGATAAATTGACTATCTACCCTTCTCATTTTTATCATTGTAATTATCTCCATTATTTTCCATTATCTCCTCCCTTTTTCCCCATGGAATTGTTAATCATAAACTTAAAGAATATAAGCCATTTCTCTTAAAATTACTTATATTTATGTTTTATGAACCACCTAGTGGGAGCAGGATAGACAGATGGAATAAAGGAACAAACCCCATCTGTGGCTCCTCCTATGCCAGAACAGTCAGAATTCCAAAGGCAGTCCCCATGCCATGATCACTGTAGATTTATGGTGAATTCCACTTTTCTAGGGTCAAACTACCGAATTTTCCTGAATAACAGGGAGTGGCCATTGTACTTTTTCCTTGAACTTGTCTTGCCCAGAAAATGTCCTATACACATAACTCTTTTTTAAAGAAAAAGATATTTCAACCCTCACTGTAGTTAACCAACTAGCTAGGAACTGAACAAAAGCAATCAGTGAAAGCATCTAGAATGACCACATCTAACAGTGGCTTCAAATCTGACAGCTGTTTCCCATCCAAGCACCCTGCAAGGTTGCCGCCATTACTCCCAAGTAACTCTGCACGTTAAACAGTCATCCTGCCGGGGTTTGGGTTCCAGGGTACACCGTAAAGTGAAATCAGGCACGTTCCATCTGGTTGACACAACGTTCCTCAGCTGCTGGTGTGGAAAGCTGTTCTCCCTGAAGCTCCCAGAAATGTCTGGCTTACAGGGACAGAGGATCTTGTCATTATTTTCTTGGCAGTGCTCACAACAGCTCTCATGCGACTAGTTTAAATCTTGAATTCTGAAGCATCCCAAGCAATAGTATTACAAGTTTCAACAGGTGGTACTGTTCAGATATTCACACAAAGTGCTTCCTTTGTCATTAAAACCTAACCTGTAATCTCTCTGCAGTAAAATGGTGTATTTTTTTTTAATACGAGATTTATTGTCAAATTGGTTTCCATACAACACCCAGTGCTCATCCCAACAGGTGCCCTCCTCAATGCCCATCACCCACTTTCCCCTCCCTCCCACCCCCCATCAACCCTCAGTTTGTTCTCAGTTTTTTTTTAAAAAAATTTTGTTTTCAACTTTTTTTTTTATTTATATATGAAATTTATTGTCAAATTGGTTTCCATACAACACCCAGTGCTCATCCCAAAAGGTGCCCTCCTCAATACCCATCACCCACCCTCTCCTCCCTCCCACCCCCCATCAACCCTCAGTTTGCTCTCAGTTCTCAACAGTCTCTTATGCTTTGGCTCTCTCCCACTCTAACCTCTTTTTTTTTTTTTTCCTTCCCCTCCCCCATGGGTTCCTGTTAAGTTTCTCAGGATCCACATAAGAGTGAAACCATATGGTATTTGTCTTTCTCTGTATGGCTTATTTCACTTAGCATCACACTCTCCAGTTCCATCCACGTTGCTACAAAAGGCCATATTTCATTTTTTCTCATTGCCACGTAGTATTCCATTGTGTATATAAACCACAATTTCTTTATCCATTCATCAGTTGATGGACATTTAGGCTCTTTCCATAATTTGGCTATTGTTGAGAGTGCTGCTATGAACATTGGGGTACAAGTGCCCCTATGCATCAGTACTCCTGTGTCCCTTGGATAAATTCCTAGCAGTGCTATTGCTGGGTCATAGGGTAGGTCTATTTTTAATTTTCTGAGGAACCTCCACACTGTTTTCCAGAGCGGCTGCACCAATTTGCATTCCCACCAACAGTGCAAGAGGGTTCCCGTTTCTCCACATCCTCTCCAGCATCTATAGTCTCCTGATTTGTTCATTTTGGCCACTCTGACTGGCGTGAGGTGATACCTGAGTGTGGTTTTGATTTGTATTTCCCTGATAAGGAGCGACGCTGAACATCTTTTCATGTGCCTGTTGGCCATCCGGATGTCTTCTTTAGAGAAGTGTCTATTCATGTTTTCTGCCCATTTCTTCACTGGGTTATTTGCTTTTCGGGTGTGGAGTTTGGTGAGCTCTTTATAGATTTTGGATACTAGCCCTTTGTCCGATATGTCATTTGCAAATATCTTTTCCCATTCCGTTGGTTGCCTTTTAGTTTTGTTGGTTGTTTCCTTTGCTGTGCAGAAGCTTTTTATCTTCATAAGGTCCCAGTAATTCACTTTTGCTTTTAATTCCCTTGCCTTTGGGGATGTGTCGAGTAAGAGATTGCTACGGCTGAGGTCAGAGAGGTCTTTTCCTGCTTTCTCCTCTAAGGTTTTGATGGTTTCCTGTCTCACATTCAGGTCCTTTATCCATTTTGAGTTTATTTTTGTGAATGGTGTGAGAAAGTGGTCTAGTTTCAACCTTCTGCATGTTGCTGTCCAGTTCTCCCAGCACCATTTGTTAAAGAGACTGTCTTTTTTCCATTGGATGTTCTTTCCTGCTTTGTCAAAGATTAGTTGGCCATACGTTTGTGGGTCTAGTTCTGGGGTTTCTATTCTATTCCATTGGTCTATGTGTCTGTTTTTCTGCCAATACCATGCTGTCTTGATGATGACAGCTTTGTAGTAGAGGCTAAAGTCTGGGATTGTGATGCCTCCTGCTTTGGTCTTCTTCTTCAAAATTACTTTGGCTATTCGGGGCCTTTTGTGGTTCCATATGAATTTTAGGATTGCTTGTTCTAGTTTCGAGAAGAATGCTGGTGCAATTTTGATTGGGATTGCATTGAATGTGTAGATAGCTTTGGGTAGTATTGACATTTTGACAATATTTATTCTTCCAATCCATGAGCAGGGAATGTCTTTCCATTTCTTTAAATCTTCTTCAATTACCTTCATAAGCTTTCTATAGTTTTCAGCATACAGATCCTTGACATCTTTGGTTAGATTTATTCCTAGGTATTTTATGCTTCTTGATGCAATTGTGAATGGGATCAGTTTCTTTATTTGTCTTTTTGTTGCTTCATTGTTAGTGTATAAGAATGCAACTGATTTCTGTACATTGATTTTGTATCCTGCAACTTTGCTGAATTCATGTATCAGTTCTAGCAGACTTTTGGTGGAGTCTATCGGATTTTCCATGTATAATATCATGTCATCTGCAAAAAGCGAAAGCTTGACTTCATCTTTGCCAATTTTGATGCCTTTGATTTCCTTTTGTTGTCTGATTGCTGATGCTAGAACTTCCAGCACTATGTTAAACAACAGCGGTGAGAGTGGGCATCCCTGTCGTGTTCCTGATCTCAGGGAAAAAGCTCTCAGTTTTTCCCCGTTGAGGATGATGTTAGCTGTGGGCTTTTCATAAATGGCTTTTATGATCTTTAAGTATGTTCCTTCTATCCCGACTTTCTCAAGGGTTTTTATTAAGAAAGGGTGCTGGATTTTGTCAAAGGCCTTTTCTGCATCGATTGACAGGATCATATGGTTCTTCTCTTTTTTTTGTTAATGTGATGTATCACGTTGATTGATTTGCGAATGTTGAACCAGCCCTGCATCCCAGGAATGAATCCCACTTGATCATGGTGAATAATTCCTTTTATATGCCGTTGAATTCGATTTGCTAGTATCTTATTGAGAATTTTTGCATCCATATTCATCAGGGATATTGGCCTGTAGTTCTCTTTTTTTACTGGGTCTCTGTCTGGTTTAGGAATCAAAGTAATACTGGCTCCATAGAATGAGTCTGGAAGTTTTCCTTCCCTTTCTATTTCTTGGAATAGCTTGAGAAGGATAGGTATTATCTCTGCTTTAAACATCTGGTAGAACTCCCCTGGGAAGCCATCTGGTCCTGGACTCTTATTTGTTGGGAGATTTTTGATAGCCGATTCAATTTCTTCGCTGGTTATGGGTCTGTTCAAGCTTTCTATTTCCACCTGATTGAGTTTTGGAAGAGTGTGGGTGTTCAGGAATTTGTTCATTTCTTCCAGGTTGTCCAATTTGTTGGCATATAATTTTTCATAGTATTCCCTGATAATTGTTTGTATCTCTGAGGGATTGGTTGTAATCATTCCATTTTCATTCATGATTTTATCTATTTGGGTCATCTCCCTTTTCTTTTTGAGAAGCCTGGCTAGAGGTTTGTCAGTTTTGTTTATTTTTTCAAAAAACCAACTCTTGGTTTCGTTGATCTGCTCTACAGTTTTTTTAGATTCTATATTGTTTATTTCCGCTCTGATCTTTATTATTTCTCTTCTTCTGCTGGGTTTAGGCTGCCTTTGCTGTCCTGCTTCTATTTCCTTTAGGTGTGCTGTTAGATTTTGTATTTGGGATTTTTCTTGTTTCTTGAGATAGGCCTGGATTGCAATGTATTTTCCTCTCAGGACTGCCTTCGCTGCGTCCCAAAGCGTTTGGATTGTTGTATTTTCATTTTCGTTTGTTTCCATATATTTTTTAATTTCTTCTCTAATTGCCTGGTTGACCCACTCATTCGTTAGTAGGGTGTTCTTTAACCTCCATGCTTTTGGAGGTTTTCCAGACTTTTTTCTGTGGTTGATTTCAAGCTTCGTAGCATTGTGGTCTGAAAGTATGCATGGTATGATTTCAATTCTTGTAAACTTATGAAGGGCTGTTTTGTGACCCAGTATATGATCTATCTTGGAGAATGTTCCATGTGCACTCGAGAAGAAAGTATATTCTGTTGCTTTGGGATGCAGAGTTCTAAATATATCTGTCAAGTCCATCCGATCCAATGTCTCATTCAGGGCCCTTGTTTCTTTATTGACCGTGTGTCTAGATGATCTATCCATTTCTGTAAGTGGGGTGTTAAAGTCCCCTGCAATTACCACATTCTTATCAATAAGGTTGCTTATGTTTATGAGTAATTGTTTTATATATTTGGGCGCTCTGGTATTCGGCACATAGACATTTATAATTGTTAGCTCTTCCTGACGGATAGACCCTGTCACTATTATATAATGCCCTTCTTCATCTCTTGTTACAGCCTTTAATTTAAAGTCTAGTTTGTCTGATATAAGTATGGCTACTCCAGCTTTCTTTTGGCTTCCAGTAGCATGATAAATAGTTCTCCATCCCCTCACTCTCAATCTAAAGGTGTCCTCAGGTCTAAAATGAGTCTCTTGTAGACAGCAAATAGATGGGTCTTGTTTTTTTATCCATTCTGATACCCTATGTCTTTTGGTTGGCGCATTTAGTCCATTTACATTCAGTGTTATTATAGAAAGATATGGGTTTAGAGTCATTGTGATGTCTGTATGTTTTATGCTTGTAGTGATGTCTCTGGTACTTTGTCTCACAGGGTCCCCCTTAGGATCTCTTGGAGGGCTGGTTTAGTGGTGACAAATTCCTTCAGTTTTTGTTTGTTTGGGAAGACCTTTATCTCTCCTTCGATTCTAAATGGCAGACTTGCTGGATAAAGGATACTCGGCTGCATATTTTTTCTGTCTAGCACCCTGAAAATCTCGTGCCAATTCTTTCTGGCCTGCCAAGTTTCAAAAGAGAGATCAGTCACGAGTCTTATAGGTCTCCCTTTATATGTGAGGGCACGTTTACCCCTTGCTGCTTTCAGAATTTTCTCTTTATCCTTGTATTTTGCCAGTTTCACTATGATATGTCGTGCAGAAGATCGATTCAAGTTCCGTCTGAAGGGAGTTCTCTGTGCCTCTTGGATTTCAATGCCTTTTTCCTTCCCCACTTCAGGGAAGTTCTCAGCTATTATTTCTTCAAGTACCCCTTCAGCACCTTTCCCTCTCTCTTCCTCCTCTGGGATACCAATTATGCATAGATTATTTCTTTTTAGTGTATCACTTAGTTCTCTAATTTTCCCCTCATACTCCTGGATTTTTTTATCTCTCTTTTTCTCAGCTTCCTCTTTTTCCATAACTTTATCTTCTAGTTCACCTATTCTCTCCTCTGCCTCTTCAATCCGAGCCGTGGTGGTTTCCATTTTGTTATGCATTTCGTTTAAAGCGTTTTTCAGCTCCTCGTGACTGTTCCTTAGTCCCTTGATCTCTGTAGCAAGAGATTCTCTGCTGTCAGCTATACTGTTTTCAAGCCCAGCGATTAATTTTATGACTATTATTCTAAATTCACTTTCTGTTATATTATTTAAATCCTTTTTGATCAGCTCATTAGCTGTTGTTATTTCCTGGAGATTCTTCTGAGGGGAATTCTTCCGCTTGGTCATTTTGGATAGTCCCTGGCGTGGTGAGGACCTGCAGGGCACTTCCCCTGTGCTGTGGTGTATAACTGGAGTTGGTGGGCGGAGCCGCAGTGAGACCTGATGTCTGCCCCCAGCCCACCGCTGTGTCCACAGTCAGACTGGTGTGTGCCTTCTCTTCCCCTCTCCTAGGGGCGGGATTCACTGTGGGGTGGGGTGGCCTGTCTGGGCTACTTGCACACTGCCAGGCTTGTGATGCTGGGGATCTGGCGTCTTAGCTGGGGTGGGTAGGCAAGGTGCACGGGGGCAGGAGGGGCAGGCTTAGCTTGCTTCTCCTTAGGTGATCCACTTCAGGAGGGGCCCTGTGGCAGCAGGAGGGAGTCAGATCCGCTGCCGGAGGTTTGGCTCCGCAGAAGCACAGAGTTGGGTGTTTGCGCGGAGCGAGCAAGTTCCCTGGCAGGAACTGGTTCTCTTTGGGATTTTGGCTGGGGGATGGGCGGGGGAGATGGCGCTGGCGAGCGCCTTTGTTCCCCACCAAACTGAGCTCTGTCGTCAGGGGGCTCAGCAGCTCTCCTTCCCTTTGTTCTCCAGCCTTCCCACTTTCTGAGCAGAGCTGTTAACTTATGACCTCCCAGCCGCTAAGTCGCGCTTGCTGTTGGAACACAGTCCGTCAGGCCCCTCCGCTTTTTGCAAGCCAGACTCGGGGGCTCTGCTTGGCCGGCGAGCCGCCCCTCCGCCCCGGCTCCCTCCCGCCAGTCCGTGGAGCGCGCACCGCCTCGCCGCCCTTCCTACCCTCTTCCGTGGGCCTCTCGTCTGCGCTTGGCTCTGGCGACTCCGTTCTGCTAATCCTCTGGCGGATTTCTGGGTTATTTAGGCAGGTGTAGGTGGAATCTAAGTGATCAGCAGGACGCGCGGTGAGCCCAGCGTCCTCCTATGCCGCCATCTTCCCTCTTCTCAACGTTTTTTTTAATTTATTTATGGGACAGACAGAGACAGAGCATGAACGGGGGAGGGGCAGAGAGAGAGGGAGACACAGAATCGGAAACAGGCTCCAGGCTCCGAGCCATCAGCCCAGAGCCTGACGCGGGGCTCGAACTCACGGACCGTGAGATCGTGACCTGGCTGAAGTCGGACGCTTAACCGACTGCGCCACCCAGGCGCCCCATGTTCTCAGTTTTTAAGAGTCTCTTATGGTTTGGCTCCCTCCCTCTCTAATCTCTTTTTTTTTTCCTTCCCCTCCCCCATGGTCTTCTGTTAAGTTTCTCAGGATCCACATAAGAGTGAAAACATATGGTATCTGTCTTTCTCTGTATGACTTGTTTCACTTAGCATCACACTCTCCAGTTCCATCCACGTTGCTACAAAAGGCCATTTTCATTCTTTCTCATTGCCACATAGTATTCCATTGTATATATAAACCACAACTTCTTTATCAAAATGGTGTATTGTTTTTAAAATGCTAGAGTGAATCACTATTTTAACTAGGACAAAGAGTGTTTTTGTCAGGTTGGGCATGGGATGGTCATTGAATAAATTTGGTAAACAGTGACTTGTGAATAAGTAAACACATGAACAACAGATGTTACTGAATTTGCATTGCTAGGTGAGTTTAGCTGTCCCCTAAAAGGTGTCTGCGAATGGGAAAAGTGCAAAGAGAAAATCAGAGTAAAACCTTGGTTTGTGAGCATAATTCATTTCAGAAACATGCTTGTAATCCAAAGCACTTGTATATCAAAGCAAATTTCCCCATAAGAAATAATGGAAACACAGATTATTTTTTTAAACATTTATTTATTATTAAGAGACAGAGAGAGATAGAGCATGAGCATGGGAGGGGCAGATAGAGGAGGAGACACAGAATCCGAAGCAGGCTCCAGGCTCTGAGCTGTCAGCACAGAGTCCGACACGGGGCTCGAACTCACAAACCGCGAGATCATGACCTGAGCCAAAGTCGGACGCTTAATCGATTGAGCCACCCAGGTGCCCTGAAACTCATGATTTGTTCCACAACCCAAAAATATTCATGTAAAAATTATTATACTACTGTAATGTAATACAAAATAATAAAGAAAATACAAAATATAAAGAAAAGTAAACAAATTAACCTGCACTTACCTTTGAAAACCCTTGTGGCTGGTTTGAGGGAGACCAGAGAAAGGAGGGTTATTGTGTAGGATGACTTTTCACTATCACTAACAGAATCACTGCTATCTGTTGGCTCAATGGAATCTTTTTCTTTTCCCGCAACTTTAACAATGAATCTACCCAATGACCTAGAATGAAGCAAAGCATTCCTAAGCTTACTCTTGTGTGGAAAAGCAAAGGACTGACCATAGGTGCTTTGAAGTGACAAAAAATACACTATGCCACTTGTGGACACCTTCCAACGTTCTGAAAAATTATTGATTTCTGCCAAACACCGCGGCCTGAGACCAAGCATCTGAGCATGGGAGATGATCACCTACAATCCTGCAGCAAGAGAGAGAGACAGACAGACAGTGAGTGAGAGAGAGAGAGAGAGAGAGAGAGAAAAAAAAGAACCGTTGACTCAGTTGTGATCATGTGACATTCAGCGTCACATACTACTTGTATTGCAAGACATTGCTCGTTTATCAAGTTAAAATTTATTAGAAATGTTTGTTCATCTTGCAGAACACTTGCAGTATATGTTATTTGCAATTCAAGGTTTTACTGTATTTTCATCATCTGGCATGCATGAAAATCAATGAACCATATTTCTGTTTCAGTATATCTCTCGGGGCCTAGACTCTTTCCAGATACAGAACAGGCTCTCGAATATTTGGTAAAAAAACAGATGAAGTGCAGAATGATTCCTTTTGTGCTAGAATCAGAGCTCTTAGATACTAAGTATTCTGGTAACATGTATTAGTTCTCTGAAAGTTATACAAGCCCTTACTTCATTCACAAATGCAGTATACCAAGAAACAAGACCTGGGGACTTCCTTAATCTCACCTATCAAAGGAAATATTTCACAATGTGTCTGAAACTGCCCTCTAAAGCAAGAAACTCACTTGTTATTGTCTACTTATGTTGCCAAGTAGTTAAAAATGAGATTGATCACATTTACAACAGTGTTTTAGGTAAATTTATTTTAAAGTGACACTCTTGCACTTACATAACAATATACATTCCCTTCTTTTCCCTTCTCTTCCTTGAACCCTGGAATTTCAGTTTACGCTTTTTTCATGATTTTATATTAACATTTATGATAATAGTTCTAGTCGTATTATCACATTATTGATATTCTGTTTTATAATAAATACATATTTTTTAATTTTGTTGTTATAAGGTAAGATAATTAAAGCAACAGACTTACCTCAGTGTCTTTTTGATTGGTATTCCTAGCTAATTCACTTTGCAAGACCACTCTAACTAGTCACTTTCCAGACAGCAAAATTAACTTGCTTGATTTGAACCCTACACAGTAATAAAACTCATCAGTTCGGGTTGTAGGAAAAAGGGAGTCGAGAGAAGGTAAAAACCCTCTTTGTAAATCTTAAGGTTGAGCCCTATGCATAGCTTTTGCTTACATCTGTCCCCTGCCTCATCTGCCACCAAAGAGCCACCAGGAGACCCAAGAAGAAAGTGTACCTTGGAGAATAGCCGGTAAATAGCCTTACTGACACTTTTACAGCCCTTTGTATGTTCCATTGAGGGCTATATACACTAAAAATACCATTTTCTCTTCTACGTCAAGTCTCTCAAAACATACTATCTAGGTATCTATACCCAAGATTAGTGACGAGTTGTAGGGGTATAGGAAGACACTGAGTCCATCTTTAAGACACTGTCAACAATCAAGGTGAGGAAATAAGAGTAGTGAACAAAAGATTGGAGAAAATAGTTTCAAAGCAGAGATGATGCAGTGTAATCCAATGATGTAATTGGGGTAACCTAAATCATTTGTTGGGTCCAGTGCAAAATGAAAATAAAAGTCCCCTGTTAAAAAATTAACAATTCCAGGGCACCTGGGTGGCTCAGTCGAAGTCGACCTCACAGTTTATGAGTTGAAGCCCTGAATCAGGCTGTTTGGGATTCTCTCTCTCCCTCTGTCTTTGCCCCTCTCTTGCTTTCTCTCTTTCTCAAAATAAATACACTTAAAAAAAAATTAAGAATACCAAGATGGCTACATCTCGAATGTAGCAGAGCATTAAGTCAGGTCACTTGGAGAGGGGCATGGGAGGGGGATAATGGGTGATGGGCATTGAGGAGGGCGCTTGTTAGGATGAGCACTGGGTGTTGTATGTAAGCAACAAATCACAGGAATCTACCCCCAAAACTAAGAACACAGTGTATATACACTGTATGTTAGCTAAATTGACAATAAATAATATAAAAAAATAAAAAAGTAAAAAAATAAAAAGGAAAAAAAATCAAGTCACTCAGTGGTGTTCAACTGGAGAATGAACCTGTCTGGAAAGCCAAAGAATCCTTCACTCACTTGTCTGGTGCCTTGGTGGGATGGTTGGAAAACTGGGCTCAGCTAGGTCTGTAATCTAGAGCACCTATTCAGGGCATCTCCAGCATGACAACCCCAGGGTAGATGGTCTTCTACATGGTGCCTCGTGGCTCCAAGAGGGAGGAAGCTGTATGGCATTTCATTAGCAATGGGGCCATTTGGAAGAATGACAATAAATTCTCAATGAAACACTGTTTAGTTCAAGATGCGTCTTGAATGCTGGTTGTTAAAAAAGAGTACTTTGGATTAATAAAGCACCACTTTGGAAAGAATGCAAGAGCTAATACATTGCCAAGGATAGAAAATGGCCTAAACAACTCATTTTCTTTGGATTTTTCTGGGCCCTGGGCACCCAAATACCAATGAGGCACAGCCTTACTTTCACAGAGAACACAGACAACAATGAAATAGACTCCCAAACACTAACTTTATACCATGTGATGGACATATATGAGTGCTATTAAGAGGGAGCATTGCATAGCGGTACAGGTGCAACCTCCTGGATCCATACTGCTGCACTGGCACTTTACTCACTGTGTGAGCCTGGGCAACATATATAACCTCTCCGTACCTCATTTTCCTCATATGTAAAATGGACATAATAGCAACACCTGCCCCATATAGTTTTGTGAGCATTAAATTACTTACTTCTTAAAACAGTTTTTGGCACATAGAAGGTACTGGGTAACTGTGAACTATTATTAGAAATATTATTATTATATGGGGCGCCTGGGTGGCGCAGTCGGTTAAGCGTCCGACTTCAGCCAGGTCACGATCTCGCAGTCCACGGGTTCGAGCCCCGCATCGGGCTCTGGGCTGATGGCTCGGAGCCTGGAGCCTGTTTCCGATTCTGTGTCTCCCTCTCTCTCTGCCCCTCCCCCGTTCATGCTCTGTCTCTCTCTGTCCCAAAAATAAATAAATGTTGAAAAAAAAATTTTTTTTAAAGAAATATTATTATTATAAACACAAAGCTGGAGGAGGAATTAATCCTCCTGCATAGAGGCAAAGGAGAAAATCAGGGCAAGTGACAAAAACCTGAGCCTTGAAGTTGATTAGAAGTTTGCCACATGGACAAAGGTCTTATTTAGGAACAGAACAGAACTGTCATAACTGAAACTTTACGGACCTAATTTATTCAAAGGAACTTTGTAAGTGATGTATAAACACGTTCATATAGTTTTTATATGTTATGTTATAGATAAAAACTTCAAATTAATTCCGAAGTCAAAAAATTTTTAGAGAAAGTACTTCATTACCTTTTATGAGCTGTGGCTTTATGATATGCAAAATGTTGAGCCTTTCAAGAGGCAAGAACCATGTATTGGTCATCTTTATATTCACCTATACCTGTTGAATAAAAGCAATGTGAACTTCACATTCATATTGTTTTTTTTAACTTTTTTAGTGTTTATTTATTTTTGAGAGAGAGAGAGAGAGAGCCAGTGGGAGAGGGGCAGAGAGAGGGAGACACAGAATCCAAAGCAGGCTCTAGGCTCTGAGCCGTCAGCACAGAGCCTGACGCAGGGCTTGAACCCATGAACTGTAAGATCATGACATGAGCTGAAGTTGGACACTTAACCAACTGAGCCACCCAGGGACCCCTCATGTTCATATTGTTGTAGCCATTTTTCCACGACATGCTTTCTTTATTTTTTTTATAATTTTTAAAAAATGTTTATTTGTTATTGAGAAACAGAGAGAGACAGAGCATGAGCATGGGAGGAGCAGAGAGAAGGGGAGACACAGAATCCGAAGCAGACTCCAGGCTCCGAGCTGTCAGCACAGAGCCTGACACGGGGCTCCAACTCACAAACCGTGAGATCATGACCTGAGCCGAACTGAGCCACCCAGGAGCCCCTCCACCACATGCTTTCTGCCAGAAGCAAGCAGGAACCACCTGCTTGCAGCTGGAGACACAATTCATCTTTCCGTAACTCTCTACTTCTTATCTAATGATCCCAAATGAACGTGTTGGGACAATCATTCACTGTTGTTCAGGGAACAATCTCTACACTCTTATTTACTGCACAATCCTGACTGATGACATTTTTGACTGAGTCAGGCAAATCTGCATATTCAAGGGAATGGACTCAGGAAGTTACAGGGGAAATTCTTTAGAGGCTAGAAATTGGCTGGCTTTGCAAAGCACTGTGCAATACAGGAATTTACCATAAGTTACAAGCATTTCTTTTGCCCAAATAGCCAGAACCAAGGAATATTTCGTTATTCCAAAGGGGATTTTTGGCCTTAAAAAGATGAGTTTATAAAATCAAACTTTACTTGGTGGGCAGCACACTCTCATACAGTGAATACCATGAGATAATGGATTATGACACATTCACTTGCTTCTGCTTCAGCATTTAGCTCTTCCCAGCCTCCCAACTATCTTGTCATACGGGGGTTGGTATACTCGGATAAATGCAGAGAAGTTTCACACACTCCAAGTCTGAAAACAACTCAATTCATTTTAGGTGCTAGAAGTTTTCTTAATAATGTATCCATTCAAATATTAGAAAATCACTTCTCTAATATCATGGAACCTCTTTGAAGTATTTTTGAAATATTAGCAATTTTGTTAATCCTAATCTGTCTGATAGCAAAGTTGAATTTTTAAATTGTCATAAGTCATCTTTATACCTCGTATTTAAAGTTTTAAAACAATTTCTGATGTCTACAAGAGACTTTTCTAGAAGTCAACACATTGACTCCAAGGAATTAAAGTGGTTAAGAAAAATAAAGCTGAGAAGGAATCTGTTTCTTTCATATAACTCCTCGATGGCTACTCATTTAATAAGTATGTACCACTGGGGAGAAATTGACCTTTATGGGATCTTAAGTAATAGATATCTAAGTAATAGAGTCTTCTCTTTTAACTAATAATGAGTCACAGATAAACACTCTTCGGGTGTGTCCTATAAGAACGTGTGTGTCCTTTGTATTTCTTATCCCTCTCATGACAACACTAAGACCCAAATCGAATTTTCTTTGTTGAAATAATTCAAGGCAGAGAAAACAAAAACCAAGGCAAGATCTAAAGAAAAGAAACCTCCAGCGGTCAAAAACAGCCAGATGCTAGATAAAAAACCAACACATATGTCTCTGTAAATTTATTTAAATTTAAAAATCAGGAGATTTCATACAGGAATCTGGATTTCTGTTTCATCTCATTGAATTCTAAAGGCAGAGTAACAATGAGCCTGCAGTCCTAACTTTAAACCATCAGAAGGGACTGAGTTTTGCTGCTCCCTTTTGGATAGAACATGGGATTACCTAGTTCCTACTATTCAGAGGATGTGTGAAAATTCGGTTACACCTGGCTCTGCTTCCCTGGTAAACATTCACTTCTCCACATCACCAATTAGTTGACTGGGACACGGAATCAAAATTAAAAGTTCTATAGCTAGCGAGGCCATCAATTTACTATGTGCTATTAGGCATTTTGCTGCCTAGATCTTAGATTCCTCATGTGAAATATCCCTGGTTATAAAGATTCTTTCCAAATTTCCTTCCTGCCCTAACATTCTATAATTCTGTGACCAACCATTTCCAGTGTGTCCTCTCATTCAAAGGTTTTGTAGTTTCTATTGAAGGAAATAAAGTAGGTGCAATTTTTAGTCTACAGACTATAATTCTGTCTGGTTAGGCTATTTGATGATTTTTATTCTCTAATTTCCCTTGTTTATATCAAAACAATTATTTTCAGTCTTGAGATAAAAAATTATGATGACATCTGACACTTAACTTCAAAGAAAGTGGACTTTTTCAATTTGTGTCCTAAATGCAAAAGATAATATCCATTGCTTTTTAAAAAACAGCTATGAGATACAGTAAATTTATACATTTAAAGTATACAACTCAGTGGATTTTACTATATTCACAGATATATGCATCTATCACCATGGTCAATTTTAGAAAATTTTCATCACTTCGAAAAGAAAAACTTCAGGGGAGCCTGGGTGGCTCAGTCGGTTGAGCGTCCGACTTCGGCTCAGGTCATGATCTCACGGTCTGTGATTTCAAGCCCCGCATCAGGCTCTGTGCTGACAGCTCAGAGCCTGGAGCCTGCTTTGGATTCTGTGTCTCCCTCTTTCTCTGCCCCTCCCCCACTCATGCTCTGTCTCTCTGTCAAAAATAAAATAAACATTAAAAAAATTTTTTTAATAAAAAAAAAAACACTTCAGCATCTAGCTATCACCCACCTGTCTTCCCATCCCCACCCCAGTCCTAAGCGCTAACTAATCTACTTTCTGTCTCTATAGATTTGCCTATTCTGCACATTTCACATAAATGGGATAATACACAATGTGGCCTTTTGTAACTGACTTTTTCCACTTAGTATAATGTTTGGAAGGTTCATACATTTTTTGGCATGTGTCAGTTCTTCATTCCTTTTTATGACTAAATAATATTCCACTGCATAGATATACCATATCGGTTTATCCATTCATCAAGTGATGGACATTTGGGATATTTCCACCTTTGAGCCATTATAAATAGTGCTGTTATCAACGTTCATGTACAAGTGTTTGTATGGATATATGTTTTCATTTCTCTTGCATATGTACTAAGGTGTGAAATTACTGGGTCATGCTGTAACTCTTTATTTAACCACTGGAGGTACTGTCCTGTTTTCCAAAGTGGATGCACCATTTTACAATCCTATCAATAGTGTATGGGGGTTCTGGTTTTTCCATATTTGTGCAACTCTTGCTATTAGCTGACTTTTTGACTCTGGCCATCCTAGTGTGTGTGAAGTGGTATCTCATTGTGGTTTTGATTTGCATTTCTCTGATAATAATGTTGAACATTTTTCAAGTGACTTTTCTGGCCATTTGTATATCTTCTTTGGAGAAAAGTCTACTCAGATCATTTGCCTATTTTTTAATTGAGTTGTCTTTTTATTATTGCAGTTGTAAGAGTTCTTTATATATCCTAAGATACAGTGCCTTATCAAGATATATGACTGGGAAATACTTTCTTCCATTCTGGGTTCTGGAGATTTATCTTGTTCTTTTATTTGAAACATATTTCCCTGTTTCTTAATTTTCCTTGATTCTCTATGTCAGTGTCTGCACATTAAACAAAACACTCCCCTTTCCTAGTCCACACCTACCACATCCAGATTTTACTGATTTTTCTCTGGTTTGAAAAAACTCCCTGGGGAAAAAATTGCCTCACACCCTAAACCAATAAAATCTGAGCTTCTTTGAAGAGATTGTTCCTGAGTCAGTGTTTGAGATTTGGAGTTCAGACCCCAGACAACTCCCTCCAGCTGTCTCTTTCCCCACTTACGTTAGGCAAACTAACTGGACTATAGTTAATCTATATATGTCCAATAAATATGCCAATTGCCTTTTAATTTCTTTTCACCACAACCTCCACTGTTTTTAAGAGTATCCTTAGGCTTGAACTTCTTCATACTCTATTTCAAATGGAGGTCAATTCCTTATGAAAGAACTTGAGAACTATCTCTTTTACGGCTTCTTCTCTATCCGGGCAAAATTTTGGCACTAGGGATGAGGACAATAGAATGTTTCTCCGTGAGTCAGATTTAGTAGCTGAAAGCTAGGTGTAACGGGTCAAGGAGCTCATATCTTCCTAGCTTACCTGTCCCAACACAGAATCACCACTTTATGAGCTGCGCCAAGGATACTTGGGGTCCCAGAATTCTCAACAGTACCATGCCCAAGCTAGAGCATGGTATTAGCAGGGGCTGGACTGAAAAAGGAAGTCCCATCTCTTACCATGTTCACCCTGAATTTAGCCTCAGCAACATGTAGCTGGGGGCAGAATGAGCACTAGAAATGTAAGGGATGGTATAGTAGAGATGATCTAATTGTGATGATCAAAAGAAAGTGGCTTTAGATGAGTTCCTTGTACGTAGAAAATTATAAATAAAAACAACTATTTAAAATATTAGACATTACATCTAATATTAGACATTAATGTCTTGCCTTCTTGGAAGATCATCCTCTAAATGGTAGTTAGTGGTAGAAAACGCCCAGATCCAGTTTGAAGTGGAGTTTCTATCTTGCTGAGTTAGGAGGTGAGAGGTAGTGTGCAGGTCTCGTTTTTGCTGAATTTTAGATTTTGTTGAATCAATGTTTTGTCATCTACTGTATGTTCTTGGGTCCATCTTGAGATATGTTAAATAGTTGTTTTTATTTATAATTTTCTACTTACAAGGAACTCATCTAAAGCCACTTTCTTTTGATCATCACAATTAGATCATCTCTACTATACCATCCCTTACATTTCTCTAGCTAGTATGCTAATATAATGGAAGATAGTAACACACATCTCTCTTCACTTTTCTAGACTGTTACCTACTAGTATCTACAGAAGTGTGTATGTGAAAAAAAATATTATTTTGAACAATTTATATGTGTCATTGGGTTTTTACTCATCATATAGGAAAATCGTCTCAATTATGAAATACATCTATCATTTGATCTTTCCTAGATCTCTCCTTATTCTTTCCCTTTGCATATATGGCTTTGTAGTTCAGGTCTGACACTCACATTTAATATAACCTTTTGCTATTTCTAAATATAACAGTGCAGTTTAAAAGCATGAGATTAACTGATAGCATTGACAAACCATTTAATAATGAGTTTCAGAAACTTCAAAGCATGGAAAACTTGTTGCAACAATATGGCCTAAGTAAGCAATCAGAACTTTTGCCTTCCACCTATCAAGGTGATATGTAGTACAATCAACCTCTAATTATCTAAGCATTTTCCACATGAAAATTTGAATGTCATAGTCCAGTGCATGCTGGAGTCATCCTCTCTTGCCCCTAATTTTAAAAATATAAATTTTGATAATAATCTTAAAATATAAAATTCTGATGATTTGTTCTCCCATTCCTGAAATAGTCCATAATACATTGCATAAACATATCAAAACAGTTTTTGGATTAGAGCTTATCATTTAAAAACTATACTGCTATACCTGCTACTAATTGGGGTCATGAGAGTGTATGTCTGTCAATGTAATGTGAAAAAAAAAAAAAAAGACTGGTCAAATATTTGTAGAACATGAAGATATTTTTACAACCCAGAAATTAAAATTTATAAAGTTTATTGTTATATATTCCAGATTTATATATTCTGGATATAGACCCTTGGATAGATACCTGCATTTCAGAGATATCCTCCAAATCTTTGGCTTACCTTTTCATATGGTTAGTGCTTGTGTCCTAATACATCTTTGCCTACCCCATAGTCACAGAGATATTTTATGCTTTTTTTTTTTAAAGAAATGATACCGTGTTAGCATTTATATTGGTTTTTTTATCATCTTAAATTAATTTGATGGTATATTATTAGATCATGTTCCTTAGGAAACTGACTCTGAAATGGAGATTTCCATGTAAAAGGCTTCTCAGGGTGTGAATATTTCAGCAAGCTATATAGTCTACCTCTTATAGAGCTTGGATCCACTGACTTCATATAATAAGGAATAACAGTTGTAACCCTTTGGATACTGGTGCTGGCTGAGGGCCTGCATATAAGAAGGGCAAATCTAGGAATATCAATTTGCTGCCAAGTGGCTGTTCAGTCTTCTCAAGAGATAGTGTTATATCAGGGGCTCAGTACTGGTTTCTGTTGCTGAAAGGTGGATATTCTATAGTGGCAGGGGCTATATTGGCCTTGGTAAGTGGGGGCTCATGTACTTGATACAAAGATCTTTATACTTTATACCCACTTTCAGAAGTTTATACACAAATTTCTTTCCCAGACTTCCTTATCCCCAAGTTTCTAACCTTCCTAGTTTCCAGCAATTGACAAACTAAACAAGACATTCACGTTGGCACATCAGTTTATACATATTCTTACCTTGGCCACTTCTCCTTTCTCACAAAGCAATTGCCCAGGTTCACTACCCAAACTTTGCCCACTGGGAAGATTTCCCTTCATTGCTGTCCACCCCTCATCTTGAATAGAGCTGAAGTTGAGCTCTTGTTCACCTTTGGTTTATATCTATATACCAAGCTGATCTACTTACAAACCAAGCTTGGTGTTTTTCTTCATTTGTCTGCTGGTAATAAGGAATCCCCAAAATAGTTACAGGTGTGAGCAGAGGGGAAAATGACAATATGACATCATGACCTGTCCCAAATGTTTGTGCAGCTAACATGTGCTGCACTGATTCTACTTGTGCTCAATGCCAATGTTCCACTTGCCTCTACAATGGATTACTGTGGGACCTACCCGATCTAATGACTTGGAGACTCTGACAGAACCCAGCACAGGGTGGGTAGTTCCGACTATGTAGTCACTCAATATTTCAGGACCAAGTGTCCCATTTCTAGCAAACCCCAATCAATAACATGCAAGGAACTATTTTTGTAATGGCATAAACTTACCTACTGTATATGGGATAACTTTAGACATATAAGTGTCTACATCTGTGATTCTCAATAGGGGTCTTGCCATAAACTCTTCATGATGCTTTTTCCCATAACAGACAATTCCAGTACTATATGATTTGCTTGCACTGCAGCTTAAACCTACTGCAGGAATTTTTTGTTTTTGTTTTTGTTTTTCTGTGAGCCCCATTCAAAGCTACTAATTTTCCAAGTCACTGAGTTGAGCTGGAGGAGTAGTCTCAAGCATAGAATATGCTGCCTCCAGACATCTGAGAGGGCTAGTAGGTGTCACACTTTCTTCTTAGTGGTACTAGACACAAGATACAATAATTTGTTCTCTACTTTGGAAAGAATGTCATAATATACCACAAACCACAGGAGCCCTAAAAATGTCATCGATGTGGTGGTCAAAGTGGTGGTCACTTGAAATCGTATAAAGTTTATAATCAATCATTTGCAGCACATGGGAATTACCATGGCCTCCAATATACTTGCCACTTCTCGTTCATTTGGTCTGATTAATGTGATATAATCCACATAGTAAATCAACGTGATATTCTGCAGAAAGTCCAGATGGTCCAGAACCTTTAGTACTATAATATGACAGATGGCAGGAGAGTTAAAATAGCCCTGGAGAAAGTCTGTGAAGAATACTGTTGTCCACCCTACAAGAATGCCAACTGTTTCTGGTCTTCCTTCTGATAGGAATGGAAAAATATGTATTTGCCAAACCAATGGTTCCATGAAATGTACGTGAGTCCATAGTAACCTTTTCTAGAAAGTAACTTTATCTAGTACAGCAACCTCAATTGAGGCTATTACTTGATGAAGTTTGTTTAATCCACTCTTATCCTCCAGGATTCATCTGATTTGGGTAGGGGCAAGATTGCTGAGCTAAATGGAAGTAGAATGGGACTACTGCATGCTCCTGAATTAGTTAAGTCTTTAATGTGACACTGATGTCTGCCATTATCCCTGTGAGATATATATATATATATATATATATATATATATATATATATATATATACTATTTTGGTAGCATCAGTGGTTTCCTCTTGGCTTCCTGCACTACTATAGTTCATACTTAACAAACCAAGGAATTAACATGGTGTTCAGTCAACTACCAAAGGTCTTCATTTCAATTATACAGGCTAGGACAGAGGCCTGTGGACCCAGAAGATCCACTGCGACCCAGACCTGGATCATGGTTCCTATTTCCTACCCACGTGTCTTCACTATAACAGGACTATGATGATGCTTTGAGTGCGGAGTATCGCTGTCAACTAAAACTCTGTGTCTCATAACCTTGAAAATGTCAGGAATGTATGATTATCCCCCTTTCCCTAATACAGTTACTGGAGGAAATGGTCCTCTGGGAAAGAATTAGGGAAATCATTATTTTATACGTTGTTTTGATGTTGCTGAGCCCTTCCTTCCAGAGACATAATCCCTCCTTTACTCAATAGAATCTGGATCTAAAGCTGGCTAAGATCAGGAAAGGAATTGTAATGTTAAAAAAATTGGAAGAGCTATCTTAGCTGTTAAAAATGTTTTATATCTAGGGGCACCTGGGTGGCTCAGTTGGTTAAGCGTCCTACTTCTGCTTGGATCATGATCTTGCAGTTGGTGGGTTCGACCCGCGTCAGGCTCTGTGCTGACAGCTCAAAGCCTGGACCCTGCTTCGGATTCTGTGTCTCCCTCTCTCTCTGCCCCTCCCTTGCTAACACTCTATCTTTCTCTCTCTCTCTCTCAAAAATAAGTAAACATCAAAAAATGTTTTATATCTATACTGTCCAATATGGTTCATTAACCACATGCAGTCATTGATACTTAAAATGTGGATAGTGAACTGAGGAACTAATTTTTTAATTTTATTTAAGTTTAATAGATTTAAATTCAAATAGCCATGTGACTAGTGGTTATTGTATTGGACAGTGTAGGTATAGGCTTGAGCAATATCCTTATTGCCTGGCTATCTATCTCACCCTTTGGTGCACCATATTCTATTAAATATTTCCATAATTGTCACTACAATAATTATGCCCACTTTGTTTCTGAAGTTTAAATGCCACTATCTTGGCTTTATTTTTTCTGAATCCTATCTTCCCTGCTGATATCAAGAATTCTATTTCTATAACATTATTTCCTTGGTTAGGCCTGGCCAACAGAGAGTAGCTACCACTGACTTTCTCAATGATGCTGGTATCTCTTTAGGTAAATGGAGTGTCTTCCTCTGACCTAGCAGTCAGATGGCAGTTTCGTGGCCCGAAATAGAGTATTTCCATTTTAGCATGCCTACTTCTCTAAGCCTTTTGATCCCTTCCCCACCATCTGCCAAAGTAGTTCTGGCATTTCTATATTACTTAATGTCCTACATCACTTTTTTTAAGCTTCTAAGAGCTGACCTATAATAGCACTGTCTTCCAGGATCTTGCCAAGATGTCAAATACTGTATCATGAGAAAGTGCTCCCATGTCAATAAACTCTTCCTTTTCAAAATTTATATTGTCTCCCTTGATCCAACACATTTAGGACCAGTCCCATTCATACTCTCCATGTTCATGCTGGTACATCTGGGCTAAATGTTGCAGTCACTTCAAAATATTGTCTCCCTCCTTTCTTAGTGGATTCAACACTTTCTTAGCTGGGTTATGTTGCTAATAACCCTAGTTATTAGCCTCTGAACCAGGAGAGAAGATGGGAAGTAACTGGGGAGGCAAAGTATCTTATCTTACAAAAGAGAGGCTCTTGCATTGCCCAGAGCCAAGTACAGAGCACCAACCTCTAATAAGATGGAGGATCCCCTTTTGCAGACCCAGAGAGTTTGGGGAACCTAGGGATCCAAGGTGCTTGAGTATATTGAGTGAATGTTGTATTCCAAGTCTCAAAGTTCCACTCCTTCTCAACAATAATTCCATGAGCTTAACGAAACAGTCCTGTCTGGGCTGAGAAGTCAGTGTTCTCTATAATTCCGTCCTGGCCTGTTCCTCAACATTTCTGATCTCCGGTGCAGGAAAATAAGAGTCTTTTTACATGCTTCCAAGTAGGCCTTCCGTTTTTTAAATTAGTGATTAATGGCACTCAACCATTCATTCTCTTTCTGCAGTGCATTAATAGTCTACAGCAACATCCATCAAACCCTATTGTCCTTATAATTACTACTTCCCTCCAACCTCTCAAATGCCTAAAATATTATACCCCTGCTCCCTGCCCAGTGCATTCCTTTCTAATAGTATCACATTGCAATTTACAACCAGAAGTAGAATTGCACTGCTGCAGGATGCCAAGGTACATCCATACTTCATCTATGATTAGTACTGGGCTATTCATGACCATTCTGCGGGTGGGTGGCCCAGCTTCAAAATTCCATTTTAGGATTCGCTTAAACTAGTGACATTCAAACCACTTTGAGATGGAGAATTCCAAATGGAAACGTGGGGACAGAGCTTGTACTGTCACACCATCCAGCCCTTGGAAGTAGGCTGCTTTCTGAGCAGGAACATAAACTTAAGTGGGGAAGTAACTCTTCAACTGAATGCAATTTCTGGGGATGAGCTTAGCTGTAAACCATCAATAGGCAACTAATAAACTAATAACAAAGTACTACAGTACTATTTTTTTTTTCATTTAGTCTGTTAAACACTCTAAGGGCTCCAGTACAAAGCTGGATAGAAATGGTGAGAGAAGATACTCTTACATTGTTTCTGATATTAAGGAAGAAATGTTCAATTCTTTTATCATTGCATATAATGTTAAGTGTAGCTTTTTTGTAGATGCCTTTTATCAGATTGATGAAATTCCTTTCAATTCCCAGTTTTCTGAGCTTTTACTAGGAATGGATGTTGAATTTTTAAAAATGTCTTCTTTTCATGTTTATTAAAATGATCATATGTTTCATAGTCATATTTTTTCTATATATGTGGTAAATTACACTGACTGATTGTCAAATGTTATACCAACCTTGCATTCCTGGAATAAAGTCCACTTGATCATGATGTATTATCTTTTAAAATTATTACTGTATTTAATTTGCAGATATTTTACAAAGGTTAATACATGTGTGTTCATAAGGGATATTAGTTTGTAGTTTCTTGTAATTACTTACTAGGTTTTGATATCAGTGTTATTCTGACCTTATAAAACAAATTGGGACGTTTTCCTACACCTCTCTTGTCTGAAAGAGCTTGTGTCACATTTATTAAATTGATATTTTGCAAACATTTTGCCTTCAAATCTATTTAAATTTCTAAAAATCCCTGAGTCCCCAAAGAGCTTTTGTTTATGTGAGTTACATATATCTAGAAGCTGCATTCAAAATTAAAAAAAAATGTTTTATGAACTTATTCCAAAATAATAAATTATAATAACATATTTTTATGAAAAATACTTTCAAAAACATTTTGGGGGGAGAGAAACATTGTTTTACATTTTCACTAGTCTTTTTAATGTATAGCTTAACAGACTCTTCCTAGTTCACACATCTGCTTCCATGTTCAGTCTATTGCAATATCATGCATTATGTAGCCTATGGAAAAGTCTACTTGTGAGAGACTAAAAGTGGAAAAGGCTAAGAAGTTTCTAGTACTATTATAGAAATAATTTTGACTTTGTTTCTTCTTATGTCCATCTTTGTAAGTTGTGTTATTTAAATTTTTTTTTCATTTACATGTTGACAAATGTATTAGGATGAGTTTGTTTATAAAGCTCCCCAATAACCTTTCTAACATCAGTGGGATCTCTAAGTTATCTCCCGTTTTATTCCTGCTATTGGTAATTTGGGTGTTTTGCATTTTCTTAGTCTGTCTTGTTAGAGATTTATCAGCATAATTTTATTTTTAGAACATTACTTTTTTATTGGATGTTGGACATTACATATGACACATTGTAGGAACTCCAGATTGTACTTTCTTCAAGAGTATTGAGTTTTATCCCAGCAACCAATTAAATTACTTGTGGATCCTTTTGAGTCTGTCAAGCTCAATGTTATTCTTTGTTAGTTTGGATCTATTTTAGTTTTGTCTTACTCCTAAGGTGTGGCTCTTACTCTAGAGTATGGTGCATGTCTGTAAGGTTTGGCCTTTTTAGGGTTTAAACTGAACATCTCAGGTATTACATGAGATCTCTCCACTGTAGCTGGAGTGGAGCTCCAACAGTACCCAACATTCATGGTTTGTGGGGTCTTTCAGCTGTTATCATGCAGGAGCTTCTCTGGCCAGCCCTCCCCATATAGGTTCTCTTATTAGGTACCCTTTTCTTGCCAGTTTCTGTCCCTTCAGCCACCCTTAATCTGATCTCCGCCTTTTCCACTCAGCAAAACTCCCCTCTCTGCTTTGACTCTGTGGCCTATGCCAGCTGGTGTCTCCAGGCAGGAGGCCAGAGCAAGCATGGGACTCAACTTATGTGTGTTCTTTCTCTCAAAGTTCACAATCCTGTGGTCCCTGTGTCCAGTTCCTTAGAATGCTTGCCTCATATAAACTGTCTTCATTGTTTATGGCAGGACATGCCTGGTACCAGTTACTCTTGCATAGCTGAAAGCAAGATGTCCTTGCACCCCTGTTTTTCAAAAAGGCCTAGTTAGCAAATTAAATATTTGGGTTTAACATCATCTTTTAATCACATGAATCAAGCTTTGAAATTCCAAAAAATGAAAATTTCACTACTGAGACAGTTAAAACAAGAATACTGCTTGAGTTCTCTGACAAGATGATCAACACCAGAGAGGACTGCCAGAGTTTTCTAATACTAAATCTTCTTGCATATGATTGAACGTCTTAGATTTTTCCAGCAATTTATGTGTATATTTTACATCTTCTCTACATTTGCTTGGTATTGTTCATGCTTGTACCATCCTAAACTTTCTGCATTTTTTCCTCTGATCATCCCTTTCTTTTGAATACCATTCCCTCCCTAAACTCACCCATAGCCTCTACTGTTGCTTACAATTCTTTAAATTATAAATATATATAGCATTCACCACATGCCAATTCCTTTTAGGTATTGTAAATAAAACAAAATATAAAAAAAACGAGATAAGGTTCTTAACTCTAATGGATCTTATATCCTATAGGAGATGTCTTAATTAAGGTTCCCCTCATAAAAGGGCATGACACAAAGTCTTGAGTACTGATTACTAATGGTAAATTTGGAGGTGATCCCAGGAAACAGGGGTCTGCAGGAGAAGAGTGTGAAATGAGATAAAAGAAACAACCAATAGTTGAGGTTGCTTCTGTGGGAACAAGGATTTGATTTCTGTCAAAATCCCTTGAGAAATCCTGGCCCACCTGAAGACTGGGTGGAGACTGGAGCATTTATTCACTGACTTCCACGTCCCACTGGCTGTACTGGTGCTGGGGCACAGCAGGCACCTATGGGATCAAAGAAAGCAGAAAAGCTGAAAAACAAGTGGAGTAGGGTGAGAAGGGTTGCTGTAGGGAAGTAAATCTGAGCTTTCAGGGAATTGTCTATCACAGCTGCAGCTGAAATCGAGGTGGGCCAACGGTACATGTGGTCCCAGAGGCAACTACCACAGGTGGATTATTAGAGTAAACACAGATAGTCTCTGAAAAATGTAAGTATCATGATAAAACCCAATAGAGTGAGCAATAGAGTGAGCAATAGAGTGGTGTGTGTGTGTGTGTGTGTGTGTGTGTGTGCTCAGACTGGGTAGTTTGGGAAGGGATCTCTGAGGAGGTGGTCTTTGAGCTGATATCTAAGAAATAAGAAAGAGGCAAGATGCAAAGAAGGGAATTCTGGGAAGAGCTAGTGCAAAGTCCTAAGCCTACACGAGTGTGGCATGTTTGAAGAGCAAATAGCTGAGGCCTCCTGAGAGCAGAGAAGGATGGTAACAGATGAAGGCAGAAACTAGAGTGCATGGCTATGGGAGAGTTTGGAATTTATACTAAGTCCTTTGGAAAACCATCAGCAGATTTTAGGCAGGGGAGTGATATGATCTTATTTTGTTTTAAATACTATCGGCATATAATGGTTCCTTGATTTATACATGTCAAGTATTCCTGAAGGTTTCAATGCAGTTACAGTGGTTAATGCTGGAAAAGGTGTCTTAGTTTGATCTTGTCCCTGATTACACATAAATCATTGTCTTTGACTAAAATCCCAATCCCTTGCATTCTACTATAACCAATTTAATACTCATATTTCAGAGTTCATTGAGAAAATAGCAATAGCAATCAACGGATGTCAGAATGTCCCATTACTCCTACCTAGTGAAGATTCATTCATTAAAGTAAGTCATGAAAAAAGTGTTTGTAAAAATTCCTCATTTGAATGGTAATACCTAAGTTATTTAGGGCTACGTTTATTTCTAGTTGAAAGATGTTGATTTTTAGATTTTAAAAACTTTTACTAAATATCAAGACACAAAATTCTCAAAAAAACTCTAGGTTAATACAATTTGCTTTTTCACAATCAAATTATTTTAATTGGTGATCTCAGAGTCTAACAAAAATACGGAACTGTGAGACAGAATGCCCAGTTTTGACATTAATTTGTTCTATAACAATGAACAATTGGTCACAAAATAATCACAAATTATTTATGAAGCATCTATTATGTATGTGCCTTCCATATTGTGCTAGAGGTGACAAGTTACAAAAATATACTGAAGTTTCAAAGAATAGAGTTGCTACCTCAAATTTCATTTTAAATGTGTAGGAAATATTGCATTGACACTCTGAAACATTATTAGTTAAAAAAAAAAGACTAGGCTTGGATGAAGTTGAAAAAATATGTCCTACATACAATCCAATATAAGAGTTAAAGTGGACTTAATATTTTTTTGAAAGCCATGAATCATATTTTCAAGGGTTAAGATTTTCCTGCTTAGTGAAATTCTCTTATTGAAGATATACTGCCCTGATCCACAGATATTCCACCACTGATAACACTTGCTTAATGGTCCATCTTTCTGAGGACAGTTATAATGCTAACACTTCCTCTAAATTGCAGGTGACAGTGAAGATGTTTTCATTTCCTGTGGTTAGTTCTCCCCTGATCAAGTGTTAAATGTAATTCTGGTCTGACACATTCTCTTCCTGGGCTTGAAAAAGCATAAACTCAAGTGGCCAGAATGCCCAGATCCATGTATATCATTTTTATTCTTCTTATTTAAGTTTCAAGTGACTTTTCTTGCTTTGCAGTTTTCACTGTCTTCAAATATATATTCATGATCCATTTTGGTTCCTTTGATTTATAAGTTGCACATTTGAAAAGGTGTAACCATTAATTGTGGGTGACTTTGCCAACCTCAGAAGGAAGATGACTAGAAGAAATCTATGATGAATAAGAAGTGACCCTTTGATCTTTGAATTGAAATTCCCTCTTACCAGAAAAAGTGATACATACATTTATATATGTCTACTGATCTTGATAGGTTGCAGAAAGGTTGTACTTTCTTTTATTTTGCTGTGTACTTCTCAGGACTTAGGAGATATTAGGTAACTACATCTAAATATAGATGCTGATAGTTTGGTAAGGTCATTCTACAGTTATCCATCACTACTTGGTAAATAACCTATTTTATAAAGTACCTCAAAATATCCAGCTTATAGCACAGTTTATTACCTACTCTTCATGTTAAGGTCAAGCTCAAACCTTTTTGTATGCAAAAAGGGAAATAGGTCAGTGCCATCTTTTCTAGAGATAGAGCTATGGCTTGAGTTTGGGCTATAAAGAGAAATGGGAAAGTTCACTTGTAGGAAATGCATCAGGAAGCACTTGAAAAGCAGAAAAGACAAGATTAAGAAATAACTCTAATGCATTTAAAATTGATAAATTACTCGCATTTGTAACCTCTTAGCATTGTAGAGCTTGAAACCCTTTATCAGATAAGATAACATTTCAGTAGAAGGAACTAAAGATCACCTGAGAAAAATCATAGGAAAAAAAAAAGTATTTTTCCCTAAGCCCGAGATCTGTTACTCTACTTCCCCTCCTCCCAATACACACCCTAAGTTATACTAGGTTTTATGAGAAATAAAGAAGAAAATTCACTCTTAAAGCGACTCTAAGAGGAAGAAATGCTAATTAGATCAAAATGGAAAAATTGGGCCTCACCCAGTGACTACAAAAGACATGATAAAAGAGCTACCACTTTTTCTGTAAGTGTGTAGAACAGACCAAAATCTGGATTTCTGAAGGGGGTATTCCAATAATCAAGAAAACACAAAAGGATGAGATCAGAAGAAAGGTAGAAGCTGATGGGATAAAGGTTGGAAACAAATTTGAACACGTGAGGATTGGGTCAGTCTGTTCACTATAAAAGCTAGCTATTGGCTTGACTGACTCAGATTGATTGTCTACTTTGTCCATGCCACAATCAGGCAAACATGAGTGCCTACCTATATTAACCAACTGATTCTAGCTGTTGCATGATTTTTTAAATTTCCAGTTTGACTGAGAACAAACTGAGGGTTGATGGGGGGTGGGAGGGAGGGGAGGGTGGGTGATGGGTATTGAGGAGGGCACCTTTTGGGATGAGCACTGGGTGTTGTATGGAAACCAATTTGACAATAAACTTCATATATTGAAAAAAAAATAAATTTCCAGTTTGAAATGCTTACACTTGTGATATTTATTAAATGCTATAAACTCTTTGCAGGGGATGGGAGGAAGAGACATTTTTCTGTTATATCCTCCAGGAAGACAGTAGCATCAACATTCATTTAGGCTCAGCATTTCAGCACATGGTGCCTCCCTAGGCACAGTCCCAACCATATGAGGACAGTTGAATTCAGAAGCACTTCCTAAAAATTCTATTTTGTAGGATGATAATGAGGAGAAGATATTAAGGACCACCAGCCTTTAACTTTTATGTGTTCACAGTATATACATCATATAGGGTCCAGTCACTGGAAAGAAGCACCTAAATATGTACTTAAGCAGAAAGTTAGCTGCAATGCTCATCGTTATTTGGGGCAGAATTAGCACAACTATAGATATAATATTCAAAATCTGTTTCCAAGTAACACTAAATACTTGGATTTCTGGCAGTGTGGGTATAATTTGTGAATGTGTAGTGCCATGCATTTTCCTACAATGCAAAAATTAATTTCCAAATATACTTGCAACATGGAGTGTGCCAGCTTTCTTTTGGAATAATGGTAAACATTTCAATTATGTATCAAGAAAAAATTGTTAAATCAATCAGATTTTTTTTGAAGAGTTGAATGGATAGCACCATTAATACTCTATATTATGTACTGATGGGGAATAGTACCTAAGCTCAAGAATTTTTCAAATGGTCCCTTTATTGTTAAGTAACTAACAGACTTTTTGTTCAGACTCAACCCAAATTGACAAATTCTATGAAACAGCATGTAATTTGTATTCAAGAGTGAAAGAATTTTTTAGGATGTCTTTTAAAAAAGACCCCAAAATAGCTTTGTAATTAAAAAATACATCATAAAGATACAAATCTTTGGAATGATACCATGATGTCTTAAAGAGTGGTCCAAGCAACGTGACAAAATAAATAAGTCAGAGATTTGTTGTTTAATTACAAATACATAGAAATGATGCATGTATACAATAGTATTATGTTTAATTACATACGTGAGTTCAAAAGCAAAAAGATGACAGAAATAATGGGAATACTTAAAATCAGAGTGGTAAATTCAGGACCTGGTATTCCAGCAACCAAAAGAAAAACTGCCCCAGATTGAAGTCTTCAGGTATACCTAGAAGTGCTTTAATGCCCATATAGGTACAGAAGACATGCCTCTGGGCTCCAGCAAGATGGGGGAGCTAAAGCATCACACCTATCACAAAGCTGGGATAATGGAATGGTTATTTTCTCAGTGAAAGGGGGATTAGAACAATTCTACCTACTGGCACGAGAAAACAAGAAGGAAACTTGTCTTTGGGATTCTGAGGAGAAAACAAAACAAAACAACTCATGCCTAATGTGAGAAATTAACAAAACCAATCTCAGTTTGGTAGAATCCCTGGAGCACCTAGCAAAAACAAACACAAAACCACTCCAGAGTAGCATTTCTGTAAGTGCATGGACTCCAACATGAAAACCGAACAAAACACACAAAGAAAAGAACACTTTTCTGTTATAATGAGTTCTCACACCCAAATAAATAACAAGCCATGAGGGAAAATATAGAAGACATACATGAGGATTACACAAACTTCTTTCCCCTCACTCAAACACTATAATAAAAAAATCTGAAATAATCTATAAAACAAAATTATTAGAGTAAAATAGGAGAAGGAATAGAAATAAATCTCAAAGAATATGACACTCTAAAAATATATGCCAGATTTGAAAAAGAAATATATATCTTCAGAATTGAAAAAAATTCTTGAAATTAAAAATTCAATTGACATAAAGATTAATCAGTTTAAGAGGGAATTAGCAAACTGGAAAGCTGACCTAAGGAAATTACCCCAGTCGCTGCACAGAAAGATAAAGAAAAAGTACAAGGCAGAAGTAAGAAAAATGGAGGAAAGAAGATACAACATATGTTGAAATAGAAATTCCAGAAGAAGGAAAAACAAAATGGTGAAGATATTACATTTAAAGAAATATTCCTTAATAATTTTTCAGATTTGCTAAAAGATATAAATCCACAGCTTTCAGAACATCAAAGACAATAAGAAAATCCTAAAAGCAACCAGAGAGAAAAGACATTACCTACAAAGGAAGAATTAACCTCTTGGCATGGGAACAGGGAGAATAGGGTTGGGATAAGCATTTAACTTTATCTGTAACATTTTATTTCTTTTACAATGATCTCAAGCAAGTATGAAAACATTAACTATTGTCAAATCTGCGCGGTTAAGTATGATGATGTCAGTTATATTATTTTCTTACCTATCTACCAGTTTGACATATTTAAGAATTAAAAATTAAAATGAGAAAAATTTAAGAGGGGCACATAATATTATTTATTGATAAAGAGCAGTTGTTTGTCTCAATAACTTCTTTCTCTCCATTTCCATGTACCAACACCAATCCAAGTATAAGTAGCTGTGAGAAGGCTTATCCTAGTGCTTAACTTGGAAGAAGCTTAGCAATTTAATGGTGGCAACATCATTTAGATGAGGGGTAGGCAGGACAACTCTGGGACAGCTACCTGTTTTATGAACTTTTATTATAGCACAGCCATGCTTATTTTTTTCTGCTTTTTCTATGACTGTGTTGACTCTACAATAGGGGAGCTGTGTAGTTGCAAGTCTAAAATATTTATTATCTAGCACTTTAGGAAGAAGTTGGCTTCTTGGCTTAAGTGATGATGCTTTTTGCTATTTCCCTTTAACAAATAAGCAGTATATTTTTTTAATTAAGTTACAAATCTCATATAGATTTAAATTAATAATTAAGTTTCATGATCTTAGGTTCATGAACGGGGGAAACCTGAGATAAAAATAAATACTGAGAAATTCTAAAATATCTTTGAATGTTCATTTAGTTGGATTTTCCACCTTCACATTTCTCCATAATCAAGGAAAACTGGTTTGGGTAACAAGAATAGTCAAATCAATCATCTGATTCTGCAATACAACCTAATTAATTTCTTGTATATAACAGGTTTCCCATCCTTAGCCAAAGTTTCATTAATTTTATGTCAGCTTAGAAAGCAGTGAAAGAAAGCATTTGTCTGGGCCTGTAGTTTTCAGAAATTCTTCTTCTATACATATTTTTGTTTCCTATGGAAAGACTGGAAATTCTGGCTCTTTGTATACTTAAGATGCCTGAAAATGATGTTATATTGTTTAATATATATTATGATCTTTGGGGAAAAAAACTCATCCCTTAGTCATAGCTGTAAAAATGGCTGGATTTCTCACTTCAGTGTCTATTTAAACCTCAGGAAAGTTTTTATCTTCTAGTTGGAGAAAGTCAGATTTTGTTCATCCAACACTAGAGAGATTTTGCTGATTTAATCACACACGTCAATAGAAACTGTACTAATGGCTTCTTTGAAGACACAAGTTACTACTTGCTATAGATACAGCAAGGAAAATTGTTCTGTCATGTCACTCCTTCAAGTCCCTTTGTCACCAGGTCCACCTTCCCTCTCTCTGATCATGTTTCATTCTTTGGACTTGTCTAATCCAACCACAGCCTAACCTGTCCTATACCTCTCCACCCACCCCCACACCTCTGCAGTCAGCACATGTTTAATTCCTTAAGTATCTCACTGATGCCCAGCTTCAATCTCACCATCCTCCAGCAATCATTTTGCAAATGAACATTGGATTAATTGGTCTTTGACAAACTCCTATAACCTATAATGATGATCCTGCCCTTCTGTGAATTCCTGTGGTTGTTAAGATATAAAACAAACATAAAGAGCCTCAGATTGTTTTCCATTTGTTACATGTAAATAAAATATTATCTCTTTGTTTTTAAAAATGTTTTAATGTTCATTTATTTTTGATAGAGAGAGAGAGAGAGAGACAGAGCACAAGCAGGGGAGGGGCAGAGAGAGAGAGGGAGACACAGAATCCAAAGCAGGCTCCAGGCTCTGAGCTGTCAGCACAGAGCCTGATGTGGAACTCGAACCCACAGACCATGAGATCATGGCCTGAGCCGAAGTCGGATGCCTAACAGACTGAGCCACCCAGGTGCCCCTAAAATATTATCTCTTTAATAAGAATGTAAACTCCTTCAAGGTCTGGGACAATGTCGTGTGTGTGTGTGTGTGTGTGTGTGTGTTTTAATGGCATTTAAAAGAATCAAATTAGAGAGAGAGATAGAGAAGGAAGGCCATTTTGGGCATCCAATCCAATGAGGTGAAGAACTAAGTATCTTCTTTAATACTCATTGGCTTGCCCTTATATATACATAAAATAAAAATTTATATTTCATATATTTTTTGCCAAAAGAAACAACTAGTTGTTAAATATAGCGGTGAAGAAAAATCATAGGATATTAGTGAGATATACTTTGAAATCCATTAGATGAATTTGTTAGAGTCAAATAATTCTTCTTTAAACACAAATCAAGTATAGAAAGAAGCAAAAAGCAAACAATGCAGTTCTTCTCAGATTCTAAGTCCATTTTCCAAGGTGATTTATAGTTGGATTTATCTTTTAAGGGCTTATAGGAGAATTGAGCTTGAAAACAAGCAGGAGTGCATAATTGTTCTTTTTCAAGCCAGAAACTATTTTTCTTTCTCTTTGAAGGTTAAAGTCAGAATCACTAGATTTGTAACTTACAACTTAAGCCTCTTTACTATTTTCCCTTCTCTACTTTTCATTTTATCCATCAGATTTTCTGAGGTGTTCAAATGGGCAATTTCCAAAGAATGACACTGACAGTCTCCAAAGCCAATAATAAATTAAATTGTAAAATTACCTTTTTAAAGAGAAAGCCTATAGATTTTCACAAAGCCTTCACATTGTACTTCAAGACTGTCTCCATCCCCTTTTGCTTTCCATCTCTCTTCCTCTGCCCCTGCATAGAGTTCTCAGTTCCATTTTGACCTGTAACTGCCTTACATGTAATAGCCATCAACACACATTGGCTGTGATTTCTAAATAAATGGACCTGTGTGTTTCTCAATGGTTTTTTTACCCTTCTAACAGAATGTCCAGAAATTTTGTTTTGCTTTTTGGACTGAATATCAAGGGAAGTGGATGGTTAAAAGTAAGCCTGGGGATGAGAAAGATAATAATACATGTGCTTACATTTTGGAATGTACTCCTATCTTCCTAGAATACAGAGAAGTACATTCAAGAGTTCTCTTTAAAGAAATACAACATGATACACCAATGGCACATCAAGTCTGCCCTCAAAGAGCAGAACTGAATGAGATGTAGGCATTTTCATGGAATGACTCACCAATGGTTCACACTGAAAGAGGTGTATTGTAGAGAGAATAACAAGCATAATTCAGACTGAGATCTCTTTGAAGATAAGAACTCTATTTTTTCATCTTTGAGTCTCCACTAATAACTTACAATATTTTTTATATAAATATTTTTTGACTCATTAAATGAGTTCTATTCCCTTGGGCTTTCCTGAGCGGCACCAAAACTGAATTCTGTGAGTATTCAAGTTACTGTATTGGAAGAGCTGTGGTGTATTGTCTCTTGGTGTGTGTGTGTGTGTGTGTGTGTGTGTGTGTGTGCGCGCGCGTGCGTGCGTGTACTTACCTGGGGTAGAATGAATGAAGAAATAAATGGATATGATAGATATGCTTTGAAGCTAAAGCAATTTGAACCAAAGAGCGCAGAAATTATTATCACTGATTATTAAGCGATGTCAGAAGATGGAACAGTACATTATTTACACAGTTGTTCAGGAAGATTAAGTATTCTTATTGTTCATTGAAGCTATTGTGTGCCTTAGCTCTGAGCTAGGTGTTGTGAATGATAAAAATGTAAGTCACATGTCTAGCTGTCGCTACAGGTGATTTCTGTGGGCATATCACATCCACCATTAGATAGCATTCAGCACCTCTGACCATCTGCAAATATATTCCATTTCCACTAAGTTCCTTAGTGAGCAATGTCAAGTTTACTGAAGACCCCACCAGGAAAGCAGAGACAGAGTTTATACTGCTCCTACCATGGCCCTCAGCTTTATATACACCCCATTTGGCATAGCTTTTCTCCCCAGTTTTTCTAGATTCCCCAGTCCTTCTAGTTCCCTCCTCCTCATCTCTTTCCATTATCCCACTGTACAGCTTTATGCCAGTCATTCCCGTTTTCCATGACTTCTCTGGATCAAACATCTTTTTTCTTGTCTCATATTCCTCAGACTTTGGAGCTACAGCCTATTGGCTTGGGAGGCACGATTCTTATGTTTTTTTTTCCAGGTCTGTTTTAGTCTGGATCCTTCCAGAAATAGAACCTGATTTTCAAGGATTCAGTGCTGGTAGTTTATTTGGAAGGTGAATTTAGAAAACACTGGTAGGGGAGACAAGAAAGAGTAGGCATGTGCTATGGTCTGAATGGGGGGATACGATATCCCCCCCTAAATATATATATGTTGAAATTCTAACCCCTAAAGATGATGGTATTAGGAGGTGAGGCTTTGAGAACTTGCTTAGGTCATAAGGGTGGAGCGCTCACAAATGGAATTAGTGTTCTTATAAAAGAGACTTTACAGAGGTCCTTTCTGCCATTCAAGGACACAGCACAAAGCCCTTGGTTCTAAACCAGAAAGAGGGCTCCCACCAGAATTTGTCTATGCTGGCACCTTGATCTTAGACTTCGCAGCCTCCAGACTGTGAAAAATAAATTTCTGTTGTTTATAAGCCACTCAGTCAATGTAGTTTATTATAGCAACCTGAAATGACTGAGATAAGGGCTCTAAATGTAATTTCATCTGAGAGAGAGCTTCTGGCCCTCTCTCCTTCCTGGTCATGCTTAAGATGGGGAGGGGTGTGACACTCACATATTGCAGGAGTCTTTCTGTGACATGCCCCTTCTGAACTAAAAAGCCATGGCTTTGAATTGAAGAAACACCATTATAGGCTTATTCCCCACCCTCTTCTCTTTATGCAGCAACTTCTAGAATGTGCTATTCCCTGACACTTATTTGGTTTTCTTTCACTGGAGCCTTCTAAAAGATAGATGATAACATTATTTCTACTCAGACTGATATCTTCACTCTGTTCTGGGAAACATATGATCCCCTACCTCACATGACCCTAGAACTTGGCCTGCCCTGATTGAAAAAAAAAATACTGGGGTGTAAAGGTTCTTCTTTGCACTATAAATTAAGGAAGTTATAAATTCTGTCTGAACACAGTTTTGGGGATGCAAGGAGGCTATTACAAAGAGAGGAAGTAAGGAATTCTTCAGCATCTTTTTGATTATACATAGTAGAAATTATTTTCTGTGGATTGAAAGAGCTCCCTTAGACACTTCCTGCACTTTCATCTGAATACTGATTTATTTTTCTCAAAGTGAATTTAGGTAATGAGAAAGGTGCCTACTTGACATCTCCAGAGAATAAATCCTTCTAATTATCCACTAGAGAAGAGAAGCAGAAGGGCAGTCACAAAGCAAATACCTCCTAAAATATTTTAGAAATATGTCTCAGTCTGAACTATGCAGAAAACTACTAAAAATTGCTCAGACTGAGTAAGTTAAGAAAATCCTGCCTATTCTAACAGTTGGTGGTAAATATGTCAATTACTATCACTCATGATGTTTGCTCAAGGTGGGCAGTTTTAAGAAAGTAAAGGTCTGAAGCTGAACCATCACTTTACATAGTTCAAGTCTCCAAGCAGACACCAAATAGTAAGAGATAGATACACTGCCTCCCCTCATCCAAGTTTCTCTACCTCAGCACTACTGGCAGCCAAATAAATCTCTTTTTGTGGGAGCTGTCCTGCGCATTGCAGAATGCTTAACAGCATCCCTAGTCTCTACCGACTAGATGCCAGTAGCAACACCCCCCACTCCCCAAGTTGTGCAAGTAGAAATGTATTGAGTCACTGTCAAATACCTCCTGGGGGGGTGGGGGGGGTGCAAAATCACTACCAGATGAGAATAGTGACCAGGAGAAACCTTCTTTTTTTTTTTTTAATTTTTTTTTAATGTTTTATTTATTTTTGAGACAGAGCGAGACAGATCATGAATGGGGGAGGGTCAGAGAGAAAGGGAGACACAGAATCCGAAGCAGGCTCCAGGCTCCGAGCTGTCAGCACAGAGCCCGACGTGGGGCCCGAACTCACAGACCATGAGATCATGACCTAAGCCGAAGTCAGATGCTCAACCGACTGAGCCACCCAGGCGCCCCAGGAGAAACCTTCTTAATTCAACAAAAAAACTTTCTGACTGTCTACCATTTCCAGCAACTATATTAGGTGTTACTGAATAAGGCAAACACACATGGATGTTGCCCTCATTCAGTTTACATTTTAGTAAGGAAGATATGTAAATAAATAAAATGATTACAAATTGTAAATGAATATATATTTAAAACAATTCAGTTAATGATAAATGCAGTGAAGGAAATAAAAGAATGAGACAATGAGTAACTGGTAAGGCTGTCTTAAACAGGGTGGTCAGGGAAGATTTCTCTGAGCAGCAAACTTTCGCGCAGAGGCTTCAAGGATGAGAATGAGCTGGCTATCTGCAGAGCGAGACCATTCTAAACAAAGGGAAAAGCAAATATAAAGGTGCAGGGGACAGAAGTTGGTTGAGGTGATTAAGGGACACAAGGGAAGCCAGTGGCACTGGAGTACAGATGGCAAGGGGAAAACTGGAGATAATAGGTATATCATGTCAGGCAGGAACTGGAAAATACAGAACCTTATAGGACATTGTGGGGAAGAGTCTAGATTTTCATCTAAAAGCATTGGGAAGTCATATAAGCTCTCAAGGAAGGGAGTAGCATCATCTGGTTTATGATTTAAAAGGTTAGTCTGACCAAAAAAAATGAATTATTAAAAGGGAAGAATTGAATTAGAGAAACCAGCTAAGGGCCTATTTAAATCACCTAACTAGAATTTAATGACTCCAATGATGGCATTGGGGATGAAGAGAAGTGAACAAATTCAAGTACAATGATCATCTTGGTGAAGAATTGAATGGACGGTAAAGAAAAGAGGTGTGGAATGGGTGACTCCTAGATCTGGATCCTAAACAACTAGGAGGATGAAGGCGCCATTTACTGAGATGGAGAAGACAGGGCAAAAATAAGTTTGACCAAGCTAAGCATGAAGAATGCCCTTTTGAGTACATTAAATCTATTAGATAGACAAGTAGAAATAGCAAGTTGAGGGGCACCTGGGTGGCTTTGTCAGTTAAGCATCTGACTCTTGATTTTGGCTCAGGTCATGATCTCATTGTTCGTGAGATCCAGTCCAGGGTTGGCAGTGCTGAGCCTGCTTGGAATTCTCTCTCTCCCTCTCTCTCTCTCTCTCTGCTCCTCCTCTGCTTGTATACACATGCTCTCCCTCTCTCTCTCAAAATAAATAAATAAACATAAAAAATGTTTAAAAGAAAGGGCAAGTTGCATGTTGGATATATAATAAACCTAGAGCTTAGGGAAGAGATAGGGAGTAGGTAAATAAAATTGAAAGCCACTGGCATCTAGATGTCACTTACAGCCTTTAGAATGAAAGAGGTCATAAGGGGAAGGAGCTTAGACAGAAAGGATAATGCCCAGGACAGAGCTTGTGGGGTCCTCCAGCACTCAGAGGGGTGCAAGAGGAGGCAGAACCAGCAAAGAAGACCATGAATTGCCAGCTGGCTCGGGGAAAATGAAAAGAATGTGCTGCCATGAAAGCTGGGAGATGATTGTGTGCCAATAAAAGGGGATGACCAATGGGGGCAATGAACATATTTCTGTGCCTCTGTTCAAATCTTTTAGTAGGACAATATCCTAAACATGAAATTGCTTGATTAAAGGCTATAAATATATTAAAAATCTAGTCGATATTGCCAAGCTTTCTTCCATAAAACTTGAATTATGTGCAGATAAGATAATGGCTTTTCTAAAAATAAACTTCTTATTAAAGTATAACATAATACAGAAATGTAAATAACTCATAAACTTACAGCATTAAAATTCCACAAAGCTAACAGACCCATATATCCAGCACCAGATGAAGAAACAGTATTACTAACTCCTCAGAAGTCCTTCTCCTACTGTCTCAGTCACTACCCCCATCAAGGTAACCACTAACTTAACTTCTAACACCATAATTAGCTTTGCCACTTTTCGAGCTTTATATAAATGGAACCATACAGCATGTGACTCTTTTGTGGCTGCTTTATTAAACCTTATGCTTGTGATAGTTTCCATATTGTTGCATATAGTGACAATTTTTTTATTCTGTTGTCTTCCATTGTCTTCTGTTGTCTTCAATGTATTTGTCCACTCAAATGTTGATGATACTGCATTGTTTTCCAAATTTACGCTATTACAAATAGTGTTGCTAAGAATATTTTTGTACATCTACTTTGGTGGACATATATGCAAATTTCTTTTTGCTGGTCATAGGGTATGCTTCTTTCCAAATTTATTCGATACTACTAAATTATTTGTCTACCAATAGTTTATGAGAGTTCTAATTATCCATATCCTTGTCAACACTTGATTTCATCAGCCTTTTTCATTTTAGCCATTCCAGTAGTATGAAGCAGTTTCTCATTTTAATTGTTTTCTGTTTTGGTTTTTGGCTTTTTTTTTTTTTTTTTTTTTTTTTTGCACTTCCCTGATGACTAATGAGGTTAAATATCTTTAAAACATATATGTTTTCTAAGGAGTCTACTCCTGAAATCATTGTTGCTCTATATACTAATTTGGATGTAAATTTTAAAAAGTAAAAAATTAAAATTAAAAAACCATATATATTTTAATTTTAGAGACAGTGTGAGACTGGGAGTGGGGGAGAGGGCCAGAGGGACAGAGAGAGTGTTTTTTTGAATGTTTTATTTGTTATTTTTGAGAGAGACACAGAGAAGCAGAGAGAGAGGGAGAGAAAGAATCTCAAGCAATGCTTGGGAGCTGTCAGCACAGAGCTGGACACGGGGCTTGATTCCATGAACTGTGAAGTTGTGACCTAAACTGAAATCAAAAATTGGATGCTCAACTGACTGGGCCACCCATGTGCCGAGAGAGAGAGAGAGAGAGAGAGAGAGAGAATTTTAAGCAGGCTCCACACTCAGCATGGACCCTGACATGGAGTTCCATCCCACAACCCTGGGTCATGACCTGAGTTGAAATCAAGAGTTGGTCGCTCAACTGACTGAGCCACTCAGGGACCTCAAGTATCTTTATTATACTTATTGGCCATTTGTATATTTTCTTTTGGGAAGTGCCTGTGTAAGTCTCTTGTACGTTTTTCTATTGAGTTGGCTTATTATTTTTTATCATTAATTTATTGATTTGCATATGAACTTTTTGTAAGTTTGATATGCTGAAAAAAATCTTCTCCCACTCTGTTCTTTGCTTTTTCGTTTTCTTAATAATACCTTTTGACGAAGTTTGTAATTTTAATGTAGTCAAAACTTTCAAGTATTCCTTTATTGCTAGTGCTTTCTGGGTCCTATTTAAAACATCTTTCACCCAAGTTTCTTCTAGGAATTTTTCAGTTTCAGGTCTGATGTTTAAGTTTATAATCCATTTTGAGTTGATTTGTGTGTGTATTTTTGTGTATAGTGCAAATAGTCAAGATACACTTTTTTTCTTTTATGGATACCTGATTGAACTAGTGTCATTTATTGAAAAGATCATACTTTTCCTTCTGCTCTGCAGTGTCATTTTGTCATGAATGGGGCCATTATGTATCAGGTGACATATACGTGTAGCTGTTTCTGGAACTCCATTCTGTTCTGTGACTTATTTGTTTATACTTGCTGCAGAACCACACTGTCATAATTTTGTTAGCTTTACAGTAAGTGTTGATATCTGGCAGTGGAAGTCTCCCAGCTTTGCTATTCCTTTTAAAGACTATCAGTAATTTTTGGCTTCCTGTATTTCATACACATGTTAAAGTCAGCTTGTTATTCTCTTACACACATGCACGTCCCTGTTGGAATTTTTATTGTGATTGCACTGAGATCAATTTGGGAGAAAACTGACACCAAGTCTGCCAACCCATGACGATAGAGTAATGAATATGATAATATGATAATATGATAATACTCAATAAAGATTTTAGTCAAGGGCAGCTTTTGTGAGAAATTGGTCAATGCTTTCTTTGTGATCTTTTTTGTTTTAAGTGGAAAGAAATGTTTTTACAAGGTTTACCTGATTACTAAAGAAGGTGCACTTGCAAAAATATTAATCCACTCATTTAAGGTTGGTCTTTAATAAACCAGTAAAAACACGGGGAATTTCACCAAAACTCAGATCATAAGGGTTAGTCTGTAGCTCTTCTTTCTGGCAATAGCTAGCCACCAGGAAGTTGCATATGAACATATTCAGAAAAAAAGAGTGTTCCAACTTAACACACGGCTGTGCTGATGGTTCTTCCCCACCATTATGCCCATACATTCAGCAGACCATAGAAAGCTTTGTGTTTTTCCAGATGATACTCTTTATTAATAATTAACAATAATGTTTCTTATGAATCATTTCACTCTTTTCAAAATGTTTCACTGACTAACAAAGTCAGCTTCTACAAGACAATTAGGTTTATACACGGTTTTATTATTCAAATGTTCTGGAAACATGTTCTCTGTGTATACTCAGTACTCACTAGATTTTTTAAACATCAAAAGGCAGGCATTCCCATTTCATACACAAGAAAAGGCTTAAGGAATTTATTATAATTTCAGTTTATAATTTTTCCTACTGTATCTGATTATATGTCTGCCTTAAAATTCACCCATGGTAAAAAAATGATTGATAAAAATGTTGTTCATGATTAAATATTTAAAACAATTATATATAAATGCTGTCATTTATGACTGATTATCATCAGAAACTTTATCTTTGTTATTTCAAAAATCAGTTCTTAGTGTGTTTCTATTCGAGACCCAATTTAATCTAGGTAATTTACTTCAGCAATCTCAGGATAAATTCTGAAAAAGTTTAAACATTTCACATTTTTGGTCTCAAATCTTCCCAGTTTTTTCCCACATTCTCTGGGTATGCTCTACATTTCCACTCCTTGGCTAACTCTCAAGGTTTCTAACAAGGTAACAACAGAAATCCCAGAATTTGTGTACAAAACTTCATGCTTCCAAGATTTCCTACGTGGATATAAATCTTTTCTCCACAGGGTTCACAAAACTCAATAGAAATTTAATTATCCTTCACACCATAGCCATAAGGGTAAAAAATGAGATGAAGTTCAGACCCAAACAGAACAAAACAATAAAAATTAAACATAACCTTCAATACAAATATGTTCCCCAAGTGTTAAAAGAAAAGCTTTTAAGTCATGTTGGAATTAATCATTCACATTATTATGTAGCCTAAGAAATATTTGTAATGTGTATATATGTATATACTATACATATATACCATGTGTGTGTATATATATATATATGTATATACATACATATATGTGTGTGTGTATGTGTGTGTGTGTGTGTGTGTGTGTGTGTGTGTGTGTGTACAAACTAAGTACTACCAAAAAGCATATAGGACAGTCCTTAGGAAGACACCTGGAATTTAGAGAAACATACATCCTGCTTTTAAAATGGAGTTCTAGGGGCGCCTGGATGGCGCAGTCGGTTAAGCGTCCGACTTCAGCCAGGTCACAATCTCGCGCTCCGTGAGTTCGAGCCCCGCGTCAGGCTCTGGGCTGATGGCTCAGAGCCTGGAGCCTGTTTCCGATTCTGTGTCTCCCTCTCTCTCTGCCCCTCCCCCGTTCATGCTCTGTCTCTCTCTGTCCCAAAAATAAATAAACGTTAAAAAAAAAAATTTTATAAGGGAGTTCTAAATAGAACCAACTAGTTAAACAGTAGCACATATAATTAAAAAAGAGAAAGTATTATTTATTTATTTTCACAAGTACAATTTTGGAGGCAGATAGAACTACTCTTTCAAGATCTTCTAATGCTCAGAGGTGGTTCTAAGTCATATCTGCACTGGTGTATCCAATGCCATTATCAACATATATCAAGCTGCCTCATGAATCAGTTGAGACTTTTTGGTTATTTTCCATTTGACAATGCAAACTAAAATGCTGTGTGCAGCTGTTTGATCCAAGATCATCAGGAGGCCATGTGCTGTCAGAATCTGTGAACATTGGTTTCCACAGGAACCAGAACATTTTCCAACACATTGTAGGCTACCATTTTTTCCCTCAACTATAAAGAAGCAGTTTTTCTAATAGGAATGTACTACATATACACATGTTACCTTTGAAACTGTCTGCTCTTTGAGAAAGAAAAATGTTTTCAGTCTTCTAAAAACTAAAAAATTTTATGATCATGGTCCATAAGCCCAGAAGCAGAAAGGAAATGCTGCAATTATTTAGTTAGTATTGACAAAACTTACTGCTTGAAATACAACTCAGAGCATTAATTTCATATCTAATAGGCTAAAAGAAACAAGCAGTGAAAATAGTAAACTGGAAAATTCTCTGTCAGAAGAAATTTGGTTCAGAAAACTTACAAATATTAAATATGATTTTTCTTGATAACTTTTTCCAATACCCTCTTACTTTTTTATTTTACAATTTTTAAGGGTTTTAGTCATTATATTTTAAATACAGAATTAAAAAATCAGGACATTAAGACAGAACTGGTAGGTAAAAAAAATCTTTTAACTTCGAGACCAATGAGCCATGGCTGTAGAGTTGAAAGGAACTTGAATCTCCAGACTCATTTTCCTTTTTTCAAAAATGAAGAAACTGAGCTAGCCTTAAGTGGTTATTAGGGTTATTGAGTGGCTAGCCCTAAGTCACCCTGTCGTTTGATAGTATAACCAGAACAGTACAGATCCGCCTTATACATGCTTGTACACATGATCTTGGTGATGCCGGAGTGTTCCAATGGCAGCATTGGAATTCTGTTCCCCAATACCACTGTCACGGTGCCCAGTAAAATTTTCCCACAATTATGCTGAAATAGTATTCTGCTCTTTAGACAGTGTTTTTCATAAGTCAGAAATTGTGAGTTCTGCTAAATCATGTACACTTGTGTTCCAAATGTTTGTTTTTAAGTAGCTTATTGTCTTCTATGGGAAAATGAAGGCCCTTACCCTCTCCTATCTCTGAGTCACTGAACATGCCTGCTCAAGAATGCTCAAACCATGCCTGTCTTATTCAATACTCTAGGACTTGCTAATGACATTAAGCCCCTATAGACTAATCCTTCCTCACTCCTTCCTTCTCCTCATTCCAGTACTTCCTTCCCCATCCCTCATTTCTGTCTGTCTCTCTAAATAATATGTGTCCTGTCTTTAATGCAATTTAAAATTATTATGCCAAATTTCCATCATTTAAGATTTCTTTAGTTGCAATTAATTAAAGGCCAAACTAATGGTGACTTAAATCATAAGGACATCTAAAATTTACCTTAGACAGAAGTTGGGAGGTAGGACTGTGCCTAGGAAGCAACAGATTAAATAAAACCCAAAGTGGTTTTATGGTTTCTGGTGGCAGAAACAATTCTCATTGCTGTCAACCTAGGCTGAGTTAGTAATTAAAAACACCTAGCTGACATGGAGAACATGTGGACAGAAGAAACCAGCTGGCAGATCATTTCAGATTTGGAGATGACATATACCAACCTGTTAAGTATTATAAAGGACTTTGCAACAGCTAGGTCCCGAGGAATAACAGGCAACAAATTTGTTTTCTGTGAAAAATCAGATGAAGTATTGGGCAGAAAAGGACTGCAACTTTAATGAGTTACTTTTATTCATTCGTCACACATTATATTACTACCTGCTATCTTCCAGCCAATCTAGCCACAGGAGCTCAGGATATTGACTAAAGACTATTTTTGTCCTCAAGTTCATACTCTGGTTGAAAAGGCAGACATATAAATACAATTTCAAGTGATGATTGTTCTAAGGAATATATATGCAAGTTATGAAAACCACCAGAGAGCAAGTAATTTTGCCTGAGAGTACCACTGCGGGGGTGACTTTTAAACAGGGGAAGGCCAGAAGAACACATGAGGAATATGAATACAGTGGTATGAAAGAATGCGGCATTTTCAGTGAATAATGAGAAGATTTATGTAGCTGGAATGTGTCAAACACATGGTAAGACTGGAGATGGGAAACTGAATCTAAATAAGATGGGTTAGTTCATGTATGTCTGAGGATTTTCAAGGTCAGAGTAGAAGGTGATTAAAGGATTAAGAGAATAGATAAGGATACAGGTGAGCATAATTAAACAATAACAGTGGGTACAGATATGGGGAAAGTGCCATCAAATACAGGGTGGGAAGGGTTGGGGGGACTCAAGGTTGCAGGTGTTGAGAAGTTCAAAGAGTGGTTTTGGGATAGTTAACTGTGTGAGGAGTAGTTCCCATAGATTTGTTCAAAGGGTAGAATTTCAAAGTTTGAGATTTTGAATTTGAAGCAGTCCCAGGGGATATGAGCTAGTCCATGACCTTGAAGACCAAAGTCACCGGACTACAAGAGCTTTCACATGAGACAAGGGCAATAGAGGAGTTGTCCACACAAACTTTGAAATTACTCTTTTATGTTGGGCTCCCCTTGAAGTAGATCCTGAAACAAGGATTTGAGTGCAAGAAGCTTATGTGGGAGGTGATCCCAGAAAGCAGTGGTAGGAGAATGGAAGAGTGACAGAGAAAAAGAAGAAAGCCAATATTAGTGTGTATTATTGGGCAGGTTACCGCAGTGGGCAACTGGGGCTGAATCCTTCTGGGTAATTCTGGGATAGAGCACAGAGCACCTGTCCCTCTAGTGGTAAAAAAAAAAAAAAAAAAGTTGGGGCATTTCTCATCCAAGGTCCCTTTTGTCTTTGGTGGAGGGACTTTCCAGCACTAACTTCCTGGCATTTCTGGCTCCAGGTAAGAGTCACAGGACCTTGTAGCAAAAACATTACAGTGGAGATTAGAGCAGTGAGTGCCAAGGGATAGAGTTGTGGCACTGACAGCATCTACTGTGTTTACCTAGGATTGTTTTGGGAGTGGAGTCAGAGAGACACTGTTTAAGCTGGGCACCAGAACCCTCAGTGAAGTTGTGTGAGCAACATAGAAGCTAGGAGATGCAACAAGAGGCTGGAGAGAAAGTGCGGTTACAAAGCACCAATCCAAGAACTGCTGGCAAATATTGAAAATGCTTGGTGAGAGAGCTGGGGTCCCTACTAAAAACTCCACTTGGTCGGGGGCTTCTGGGTATGATGACAATCGAAGGTAGTACACTTTTGGATGACATGTTTTTATAAAAGCATGTCATGAAGTTGAAGGCCTACTGCTTTGCTGTCAACTGATGTTAACAAGTCAGTAGAGCCTCCTTCTCAGAGCTATCAGGAACTAACTCGAGTAGTTCTATTTTTAATTTTTTGAGGAACCTCCACACTGTTTTCCAGAGTGGCTGCACCAGTTTGCCTTCCCAACAGTGCAAGAGTCCCCTTTTTCCTCATCCTCGCCAACGTCTGTTGTTTCCTGAGTTGCTAATTTTGGCCATTCTGACAGGTGTGAGGTGGTATCTTATTGTGGTTTTGATTTGTATTTCCCTGATGATGAGCAATGTTGAGCATCATTTCATGTATCTGTCATCTAGATGTCTTCTTTGGAAAATTGTCTATTCATGACTTCTGCCCATTTGGGCTACAATGCAGCAATTGCAGTACTAGGTATTTATCCAAAGGATGCAGAACTGCTGATTTGAAGGGGCACATGCACCCAATGTTTATAACAGCTCTATCAACAATAGCTAAATTATGGAAAGAGCCCAAATGTCTATCGACAGATGAATGCATAAAGAAAATGTGGTGTATCCATACAATGGAATATTACTCAGTGATCAAAAAGAATGAAATCTTGCTATTTGCAACACCATGGATGGAACTAGAGTGTATTATGCTAAGTAAATAAGTCAGAGAAAGATAAATAATATGATTTCATTCATATGTATAATTTAAGAAACACAACAAATGAACATAGGGGAAGGGAAAGAAAAATAAGATAAAAACAGAGAGGGAGGCAAACCATAAGAGACTTAAATACAGGGAACAAACTGAGGGCTGCTGGAGGAGAGGCAGGTCGGGGATGGGCTAAATGCGTGATAAGCATTAAGGAGGGCACTGGGTGTTGTATGTAAGTGATAAATCACTGGTACTCCTGAAACCAATACTACACTGTATGTTAACTAACTTGAATTTAAATAAATAAATTTTTAAAAAGTGGTATAAAATTCCAAGCACAAAATATGTGGGTCACAGGGATAAAAAGTATAGCATAGGGAATATAGTCAGTAATACTGTAATAACTTTGTATGGTGACAGACAGTAACTACACTTATTGTGCTGAGCATTTTGTAATGTATATAATTTTCAAATTACTATCTTATACACCTGAAACTAATATAATATTATGTCAACTATACTTCAATTAAAAATAATTTTTTTTTAAATTGTGAGTTTCTAAAAAAAAAAAAAAAACCAAAAGAACTAGCTTGAACAAGATGGCTTTAAGAGCATCATCTCCTAAAGCATACCCTCCAGCCCCAACTTTGCTTGATTTCTCTCCTGCTTAGAGACTCAGTCCCAGGAAGGCAGTACTTACCATCAAGGAACATCACAGGGGGCCCCCTCACGTAACCACCTCCCATCTGCCTATTAGACCCTTGTTGAATTAAAAAAAGACTCCACAGTTTGCTCATGGTTGCCCTTGTGTCTGAGGAACTGAACTCTCCTTTGGTGATGGAGGAATCTTCTAGAACCTCTGCATTTGACTCATCTTTCTTTTAATGTGGGTTACTCATCCTCTTTTCTTATCATTTACAATTTTGAGCCATCAATCCCAGATCATAGCTTTTAATGGGCTAGTAGCATATTTTGGTAATCCCTGAGTTACAAAGGTGCTGTGTTCTTTAGTGGACTATGTAGAAGTTGGGATTTCATCTATCAATCCAACGTAATTCTATATTTAAATACTGTGATTTTATCTACCAAAATTCTATCAAATTTATCTGCCCCCAAATTCCCAAACTAAGCTCCATAATTGTTTCTTCATATCCTAACATCGTATATGTGTATGCTTATTATTTAATTTTATTATTTAATAAAAATGTACAATACAATGCCACCTACTTATCTCCTACTGTGTTGATGGATGTCGGTGGCTGTACCTTTATCACTTATTTCCAAACCCTTTTCTCAACAGCAAAAGCAAACATTTAAAAAAATATTCTCTCTCTTGTGTCACAAGAAGCTTTTAGTACGTGGTCTTTTATGTTAAGGACACAAAAGTAAGAAACATGCATTTATAATAGAAAGCTTAATAAGCAAGAGAAAGCAGAGAAGGCTGTATTATTCCAAATTCTCACTACACACAAGTGACGAAAGCTTCTGCATCTGACTAACTCCTGTTCTTTCTCAAAGATACCTATGTAACAACATACATCAGGAGCTTGGCAAGGTAATACATAACTACATATATTTCAAAAATTACATTCTAATTATAAGATGTGTATAATCTTCTGTTTTACATCAAACCACTAACTACATAACAATGATACTTTCTATTTATTTATAGAAACTTGGTGGTGGATGCAGGTGCTTATTGTGAGCTGTCTGGCAACCTAAGCGTTAGTAATATTTGCGTTAAGAAGTGAAATCAAGGAGAGAATACTTAAGCTGGAAAAGTGAAATTCTAACCTAGTCTAAAGCACAGTCACTCCTAAAAATGCAAATGATGTTCTTCATCAATTTTTATGATAAGTATTCTTAAATACCAAATAGCATATGCTTTACTAGCAATGGTGTCCCCCGAGAGCTTGTAATTTTTATTTGTGGTTCTACTTCAGGAATAAAGTTGTCTCTTTAATTCACCTACCAGTCATAATAGACACAATGTGTCACACTGTCAACTAAATCTCTGAGCAACAAAAAACTCCTTACAATAGCTCGTGAGAGTATACGGGACTGCAAACACTGGATAGGTAGGCATCTGGATCGCATGTTTAGGAGACAGAGCCCAGTTTTCTTGTGAAGTCGTGCTCAGCTTCCTTGGTACTACCAGTTCTATCTTTTTGGGCTGCAGAAGGCTGTTGGTAGCTTTATAGATCCCCTGAAGTCCACTGCTTATCTGAGCATTCAGAAAAGTATACTCTACCTACTTCTAGGTTCATCTTTGACCTATGATGTCTTGGCACTAAGAATTGTTTGCATGTATTCATTCATTAATGTTAATCCTTAATAATCGAATTGTAGCCATTATAACACATATGCCTAAAATGCTGGCATAAGAGACTCCACATCTAGTTATATGCAATAGGGTCCTCATTTTCCCTATTTTTAGAAGTAAAATCTTAGAAGTGGAGAACAATGGCTCACAATAAATTAGGAGGGTCTTAGCCAAGGTAGCATCATTTTCATTCTTGCAGTCACTAAAGGCCACTCTTGGATTCATGCAGCTTCTTGGTGTCAGTGCTATTGACATTTGGGGCCACACAATTCTTTTTTTTTTTTTTTAATTTTTTTTCAATGTTTATTTATTTTTGGGACAGAGAGAAACAGAGCATGAACGGGGGAGGGGCAGAGAGAGAGGGAGACACAGAATCGGAAACAGGCTCCAGGCTCTGAGCCATCAGCCCAGAGCCCGACGCGGGGCTCGAACTCACGGACCGCAAGATCGTGACCTGGCTGAAGTCGGACGCTTAACCGACTGCGCCACCCAGGCGCCCCTGGGGCCACACAATTCTTTGCTGTGGGGGCTGTCCTGGACATTGTAGGATGGTTAGCAGCATCCCTGGGTTCTACCCTGTAGATAACAGAAGCTGTCCCAAATCATGACAGAAACGTCCCCAATGGGGGACAAAATCGCCTCCAGTTAAGGACAACTGGATTAATGAGAAGGTAGAAGGATGCTACTCTTTTCACGTAAGTAACAAAACACACAGAGTTCCTGCAGGAAAATAAACTCATGCGGCAGAAAGCAAATTTGGCCTTTTTATTAGTTGTCCTAAATACCCTCAGGCCATGTTCTAGATTGCTGCTTAGATGTTGACAGTGAAGTTCATTTTCTCAGTAAAAGGGGAAAAAAACCCACTGAAATGATATAGGATATGAGGCTGCCCCACTGTCAACTGTAGGAATCATTATGAATGTGGCCATATTAGTTAATAATCTACAAGATATTCTAACAATTTTTGGGGGTAGGACCCATTCAACATTCAATATGCTTAAAAATTCTAAATAAATGCCTTGGTTTCAAATCCCTACTTGTTTAAAATAAGAGTAATTCTATAGTTTTGTTTTTCTATATAATGATCGAAATCCATCAACCATAGACCTAATCTAATTGAGTAATTTATTTTTTTTTAAGCAGGAAATAGGCACTGGGTGGTTTGTTTCCTTGAACATTCCCTGCAAAGTCGTGTGCTGCGGTGTCTATTGTCTCTGCCTGCAATTGTGCTGCCAGTTAAGGTCACTTCAATGTGACTAGAAATGGAGGAATTCTGCCATGGACAGTTGAAACAGTATTTTTTTCGTAGCCTTTTCCCTCCATCTCTTCCTCCCTCCCCCCAGTATTCAAACATATGCTCAGTACTTTCAGGAAGGAAGGAGAGCTACCCAGGAGGTATCAAATGAGCGTGATTCAAATGTTTTGTCAGCTGGAGTCCTAGCCAGCAACCAATTTTCACAAACCCTTGTACGTTATTCAAATTATCATAATATTATTCAAATAATCATAACACAGCATTGGGTCTTTGACCTATTAATTATCCTTTCATCCATTCCCTCCCTGCTGCCGAGTTAATTAGTCAGATGGTGGGGTCTCTGCTTTATGTACATTATCTCAACCACAGAGAGCCACAAAGTTGTGTCAGGGACTGCAGTTAGAGTCATCCTTTTCCATCCTAATAATCATGTATGCAAATTATTTTTTAATCTTTTTGCTCTTACTAATAGCCTTCCTATTCAGAGGAGAGAAGGCTTCCCTCCACTCCTTTTCCACTGTCTGTGTGTAGCTGTTTTTAAGAAGAAATGAGTGGCAGCCAGCCCCGCCAGCCTAGACTACATTCTTGCCCTACTTTTTTCTCTCCTTGAAATAGAGGAAAGCACTTGTTAGACATGTGGAATTCTCTTTATCCCGTCCTTTGTGCCCCAAAGCCGTGATTGAGTGTTCTTGATTGGCACCGACGGTGGGCTACAGTCCTGTCCCCTGCCACGCCAACACCACCCGGCTCATCATTCAGAAACCTAATCCTCAGCAGTTCAGAGTGGCTTCCCGAAATTCCTTTCTTGTGTACTAGTCAAGTTGACTCCATGACATCAGTCTCAGTAAATAAACACCAAGACACATATTTCATGTCAGAAATGCCATGAGGGTGCTAATTTTTTTTTTATGTATCTCTGAACAAACTGAATGGGTTTTCTTTTTTTATTTTTTAGGAATACAAGAGTCCCTTTCAGATTGGTGAGGGAGATTATTTTTATAAATGCAAGATTGAAATTAGCATAGTTTTCTTTTCCATTCTATCAGTGAAAGTTGAGACAGGAAAACAGAAACTACTCTAGATATTTTCAAATAGAGGAAATTGGATGTAGTGAATGAGTGACACGGTGATGGAAAAGCTAAGAAGCCAAATAAGGAATGCAGGCGACCCAGAGATTAGCAGCAGCAGGAAGCCACAAGCCCGGCTAGGAAAGAGGTGATGATACTAGAATCTAGCAGCCAGGCCTCCTGACTGGAGCCTGAGTCCCAGAGGGGCCTGCCCAGGGGCGCTGGCACCATTGAGCGATGCGGTCGCTGCAGGGAACCACCCCATGAGGCAGAGACAGAAAGCAAGAAATACCTCAGCTCCTTCCTTCTTCCTGTAGACTAATCTCTCCCCAGGCCTCCACTGATGCAACTTGGCTAGAAGCCAGGTGCAAGAAAGCCTGGAAAACATTATTTATAGGAGAAGAGTGGGAGATGAATCTGGGAGTTGCATCCATCTTCTCTTTCAGTGATAGTTGAGTGAACGCAGAGCTCATCAACATCAGTTCAGTGACAGATCCATGAGGCCCCTCTGCAGGTGCACATAGAATTAAGCCCCACTCGTCTAGAATTCATGAGAACTCACACAAGAAGCTTACCCCAGTCTAAATAATTAAAGAGTAAGCTGAGGAGGTTCAAAGAATACACAAAACAACTAAGAAACCATCTATTTCAAGCATTCCAGTACCTCTGGGATGTTAGGCTGGCAGAATAATGGTCCTGAAGAAATGTCCAAGTCCTCATCTCTAGAAACTGTGGGTGTGGTACTTAACGTACTGCAAAGGGATTTTGCAGATGTGATCACAGTTAAGGCCCTTGAGATGGGGAGATCCTCCTGGACTATCTTGTTGGTCCAATCTTATCATATGAATCCTTAAAATTGGAGACTTTTTTGTGGGCACAATGAGAGAGAGATGGTGATGGGATGAGGTGTCAGAGGGGTGTGAGAAGGACTCACCTGCTATTACTGGCTTTAAAAATGGAAGAAGGGAACCAGGAGCCAAGGAACATGCATAGCCTCTAGAAGCTAGAAATGGCAAAGCAACAGATTCTACCCACCCCACCTGCTGCTTTCCACTCCTTATTTAGTCTATCACTTCCATCCACATAAGAATGTGCTGGTATTTCTTCCATCTTATTGAAAAAAAACAAACAGCTTTATATGACCTTAATTCCTTTGCTCCTCTTTGCAGCAAGCCCCTTCAGAGAATTTGTCTACACTTGTTCTGTTGGATTCCACATTTCCTATTCTCACTCATACCCACTCCAACCAGGGGAACTTCCCACTCCCTCCAGCTCCCCCCAAGTAATGGTGGATTCTCAGTCTTCACTGTACTTGACGTAGAGGTAGCATTTGACACAGTTGATCACTTTCTTGATACATGTTTTTGCACTTGCCTACTGAAACACCCAGTTCTACTTTTCCCTCCACCTCAATGGTCACTCCTTCTGAATTTTCTTTACTGCTTGTTCCTCTCCTCCCTGACCTCCCTGACATGTTGATATGCCCCAGGATTCAGACCTTGGTCATCTTTCCTTCACTGCCTATACTCATTCCTTCGATGATCTTATCCTTTTTAATGGATTTAAATGCCATCTATACAGTGATGATTCCCAAAGGTTATCTCCAGTCTAGGATTCCTTCCAGAACTATAGACCCAGATACCAAATGTCTACTTACCATCTCCAGTAGAATGTCTAATAGGCATCTCAGTTGACAATGGCCAAACTGAATTCCAGATCCTCCCGCCAAACCTACTACATCTCAGTATTCCTGATCCCCATTCATAAGTAACTCCATCCTCCCATTAGCTCAGGTCAGAAACTTTGGGCTCATCCTTGGTTCCTTTTTTTCACTCACACCTTCATACCATACCTACAAAACATATACAGATCTCAAAGACAATAAGCATACCTAGCAACTATTTACCAATTTTTTTTATTAAAAAGAACCAGGAATCCTTAATAAATGGCTGATTCTTGAACTGGGGCTTGGAAAGTACAAAATAAGCCTGGATCACCTTATTGTACCAGAAATGAGAAAGTGCTCAAATTATGATAGGGACATGTCAAGAGGTCACAGAACCCAGTTTGAAAAGGCTCCTACTGACCAAATCACAGATAATTCAAGCATCTAAATAAATGTGAATGTGTTTTCTTATGTGACAAAAGAAAATTAAAGCTGCAGATAGAATTTAGGTCGCTAATTAACTGACCTGAAAATACAGAGATTATCCTGTATAATCTAAGCACATGAACTCTTAAAATAGGAAAATCTTTTCTGGCCGTGGTCAGAAAGAGATGTTACAACAAATGAAGGGTTAGAGAGATGTGATATTGCTAGCTTTGAAGATAGAGGAGGGGGACTATGAGCCTAGGAATGTGAGAAGCGTCTGGAATCTGGAAAAACCAAAAGAAAGGATTCTCTCCTAAAGTCTGCCGATGCCTTGGTTTTAGGATTTGATTTTAGGACTGTAGGACTTCCAATCTACAAAGCTTGTAAGAAAAGAAATTAGTTATTTTAAACCAGTAAATTTGTGGTAATTTGTTAAAGCAGCAGTAGAAATCTTATACATACCTAAAATTACTACCACTTCCAATTCTCTATACACCCCCTGTATTTTTCATCATAGCTCTGAATATTACCTGCTGTTTTGCTATATATTTATTTGTTATTATTTAATGTCTGTCCTCAGTAGTTACAGAAGGCAAATAATTTGTCTGCCTTATTCTCTGCTGTGTCCACAGTACTTAGAGTGGCCTGAACAGAAAGGACACTCAATAAATGTTGGTGGAACAAGTACTGAAATAGCAAGCTTATGTTAATAAGAACAGCCATTTCTTAAACTGCTTTAGTGCTATCAACCTGAAATAGCAGATTTAGAATTTGCCGTAACACTATCAGTTTACTCTTTAGATTCTGCTCTTAAACAATTTCTACAAGAGTGACTTTCATTTTCCTGCAGTAAAACTCACAGAATAGCAATAATGCATCCAAGTCTGATTTTTTTAGGATGACTCCCACTGATCAACAGGAGGAACTCCTGAACCCACTTTAATAAATGGATAACATCTCACCAATTTCATCTACTGTTTAGAGAACCTCCTCTAGCCGTAAATCAGCTCTATGACCTAAGAACTGGGCAGGGAATTGTCAAAGTCCCTCTGCTGAGTAATTCCAGAAATGCCTTAAAGCTCAACAAAGGAGAGATCTGACATCAGAAAGCTGAAATTTACAACCCAAGGAAAAGCCCCAGTAGGGCAAAACAAAACATCAGGCTGAAAGCCCCAGGAGCCCTTTTCAGTCCTTGCTTACAGAAGTCTTCGTAACTCTGTAACAGACTTTCTCAATGAAGGAAATTAATCCATGAAAATTCAACCTGAATTTTAACCATGACTGTAAATCTCTACCTTTGTCATGATTCTTTCTAGAGTTACAGCAGGTGATCATATAAACAAACTGCTGTAGGTCTGTTTGGCTGGAAAAGCAATGAAAAGGCATTCTCCTGAGGACTGGACAGAAACTTTCAGATGCCAATGGTAAAGAGCTTAGGTCACTTTCTGTGACCTGCAGTGTGGCATGAACTGCCTGGGTAAACACCAGGAAAGTTGAACACACTTTTAAACATGGCAAAGTGTTTCGGAGCACAACTTTACTCGAGAAACTATCTTCGATTCCTAATAAGGATGTATTCTTTCAAGATAAAAAAAAAAAACAATGATTTCCTTTCATCTGCAAACACATTATTTAGATTTACGACTTTCATCTAATGAAATAATAAAATATTTTGATCTGTTGGTTCATCTTTCTCTTTAGAGTAACATACTTTTTTTTAGAATAACAAACCTAATTAAAATTAAGGCTCTACCAATTATTGCTGAAAATCTATACAAACTGTTCGGACCCAGCCTGTAAGAACTGCTCACCCAAACTGCACCAAAATTGGGATATAATTCTTACTTGTTGGCTTCCTAAATTTTTGCTTACACCTACATATAGGATACCATGTATATCTACTAGATAAACTTAGATGTGGGACAGGCTCAAGTGAACTTTAGAACACCTTTTCAAGTTACATGAGGCTAAAATTTGGTTTAATAAACTGAAATGTTGGTTGTATAATTGCACCGAACAATTATACAAAGATTTACTGAGCCATTTTTTCTCACAATCAAAAGTTTTTCTTACATAAAAATATCTACTATACTTGGCTCATGTTCTTACAACTTTGGAAAACAACAGTTTTATTTATAAGGCAGGCAGAAGCTATGTGTTTTAACTTTCATCAATGACCTGTTTGAAAAACTAGGCAACTCATTGATTTAGCTGCTGTAGTCACCTGGAGAGGGAGTGTACTTCTTAACAGATGGGATTGGAATTCAAAATGACCTTGCTAAGTTGGAGACGCAGATAGACCCAGGCAGAAAGACACTCAAGAATGATAAGCATAATAATTAACTTAGAGTAAAAATAGAGGAAAAAAGTAATGTCATAAGGAAGGGGAAAACATGGTACGCATAGGTGGGCTCTACAGGGCCTGATGGTTGCTGAGCTGAAACTAACCAAGTAACAGAATGATGAATAAAATAAATGAATAATTAAAGCAAGCATAATATCTGCTACAGGTTTATGTCCACATGTAGAAGAAGGAGTTAAAGAGGTTTAAAATCTCTGCAGGATTCAGAGAATGAAAATTGCAGGACGATATTTTGCAAGAAATTTGTGTTAGAAAAGGAAATATTAAAATATTAATTTATTGAGAGTACTCTATGTTACTAATGGAAATACAAAAGTGTATTCTCATTTGCTCTTGAGGAAGCATGAGTCTAGTAAGAGAAACATAAGTAAACAAACAAATGCAACAAAGGGTATCTTGGTGGAAGATCGACAACGTACTTAGCAATACTCTTTAAGCATATGTAATAATGATAATAATGAAGAAACTATTTTTTTAAGCATGGAGAGATAAGAATGTTGCCCAAGTTGTTAAGTGGTGGAGGCAGAAATTAAACAGAAGGAATCTGATGCCTGAGCCATGCATTTAACCTCTCTATATACTGCCTCTTGTCTAAGGGCACAAAAATTTAAAGTTGTATGGACAGAGAGTTAGGGACAACAGTGTATGACATCTAATACTCAAGCCTAGAAAGCCAATTTCTACTGACGTCTATTCAAAAAAGCCTAGCTGAGCTGGGACCCTGAAACATACAGGCCAATTCCAAAGGCAACATGGAACACTGCACCGAGTCGTCATCTTTCCCTGGTATCAGACACATTCCTTTTCCTGGCACAACATTGGCAGAGAGAGAAACAGGGACATATTTAAGTGACGCCAAGTGAAACAGCTTATTTGAAGAGTGGCAATGGAAATGGGTAAAACAAGAACCCCCAGCGTCAGGCCAGGGCTGTTTGGGGGCCCATAGAGAGACACCACCACCACCCCGCCCAACCTCATGGGAAGAACAGGAAGTTTGGAGCATGGGAGCAGCCTCAGGGAGATGATGTAGGAGAGTTCACGGGTCGGGTGGCTCCACGAACTCCCTCAGCAACAGGAGTCAGCAGAACCCCTGCCATCAGAATGACTTAACTCTGGGCTGTTTTTCTCCTGGTCTTCACGTTGCTAGCTAATCGAGACTCACCCTTTCTTCCCTTCATTCTCTCACTGCCTCACAGCTTCTGCCAGCTCATAGATTCTGCTCCCCGTCGTGTCAGCGTATATTTAGCTCCTGCTAAACCCCTCCATCAATTCTTTCCGAAATTTTTACTGAAACAGGTATTGATTGGCCACACTGTTCTCATCATCCCTATTTGAAGGAAAGTTTCATGCCAATTGTCTTTATAGGTTGTAGGTCAATCTGACTGCAGTTTGAATTGGCTGTGTGTTTCTAGCAATTGTGATGTTGTGGAAGCCAAGGTGGGATGTTATGAGTGGGGCAGGCCTGTATGGGTCAGAACTTGGCCACTTCTGCTCCAGGAATGGTTTAGGACTGCTCACTCAGACAAAAGCCAACATCTGTTGACCTTTAGGATGTGCTAAGTACATATATCTCATTCAGTCTCACCACAACCATAAGGGGTAAGTATCATCGCCCCTATTTACAATTGATAATACTGGTTAAGTCATGATTTGTGGCAGAGCTTAGATTTGAACCAGATTTGCCTGACTTCAAAGGCCTTGTTCCTCCCACAATCCCATGCTGCTGCCCATCTTTCACCCCTGAACATGTTCCTGCAAGCAAGAACTGGGAGGAGACTAAATGCATGACAAATAACTTTTGAACCATGCTCTTGGAAGAAAACTTAGATAAAATAGATATCCCCCTGTATTTAGTTTATTTCTTCCATAGAAAATATTAAGAAAATAATGGGCAACTAACATCCTCATCTTGCCAAATGTTGCTCAAATGCCAATACTTGAACCAGATATAAGAAGAACAAACATTTGTGTAATGCTTTCTCTGGCCCAAACCCTTAATGTAATGTGCATATACTCCTTTAAACCTCACAACGAGCCCACAAGGTAGGTACTTTCACATCTCCATTTTACAGATGGGGAAACTGAGGCGTTGTGAGGAAAACTGGGGCGTTGTGACTTGCCCAAAGTCACCTAGCTGTAAGCAGCAGAGCAGGACCTCGAATCCAGCCCACTTGGCTCCATAGCCCTGTGGGCTATGCTCTTCTTCTATTGTATGGTCTTCTTTGGGTTGTGTGCACAAATACCTAGATGAGCATGTTTTAGCTGTCCTCTGAAAAAATGGAAAAAGTTTCATTAATTTAGATGCAATTTTTAAAGTTTTGCTACAATAAAAAAGAGGTATAAATCTATCACAGGTAAAGCCTGTCAAGATTTTTAAAAGCAGCTTCATATACCAATATTTGAATTATTGTTTAAGTCTCACAGAATTACTCTTCCATCTGTTTGGGACTGACATGTGAAGAGTTATGAGTCACAATAAGTCTGTAAACAATAGAGTATCAAGCATTCATTGTATCATTTACTCTTGAAAAAACGATGGTTCCTGAATATTAAAGTGTTCTCATTGTTGCTATAACAACTTTAGCTCGCTCTTGTGACTTTCTCTGTTCAAGGCGAATGCTTATGTTTACCAGAATGAAGGTACAGGAGGTTTAGAAATATCATCTATCTGCAATGCCTGTCACTTAGCCAATTCATTTATAAAGGAAAATAATGAGCAACTGGCAGTAGGTAATGAATGAAATGCCTCGAGAAATGAGCTCAGAGAAGTTCAGTGTAAAATATGCTTTGAATAAAGCACACTACCGACTCTGGCCACGCATAATTCCTTCACCAGAACATAGAGAGCATTTGACCAAGGCTCAGGTACTCTGTGTCAGTTGTAAAACCACCACCCAAGACAATGCCTGGCACAGCCATCTGCTGAACATACATAATGTTACATAAATGCTAGATACATAAATGCTAGAATCCTCCCATTCAAGGCCACAGTTAGTCTGATTTCTTTAGCTGATCTGTCACTGATACCAAGTAGACGACATGACAGTGGCCTTACCAAGCAAGTCAGGTGTTGTTGTTTTTTGAGTTCTTGCTTTAGTCTTGATCTCCCTGCATAGAAGACACATGCTCAGCAAGTAATTTATTTTTTTATTATTATTATTTTTTTTAATATTTATTTATTTTTGAGAGAGATAGAGACAGAGCATGAGCAGGGGAGGGGCAGAGAGAGAGGGACACACAGAAGCAGAAGCAGGCTCCAGGCTCTGAGCTGTCAGCACAGAGCCCGACGCGGGGCTCGAACCCACGGATGGTGAGATCATGACCTGAGCCGAAGTCGGACGCCCAACCGACTGAGCCACCCAGGGGCCCCACTCAGCAAGTAATTTAAACACTCTTGAACTGTTAACATTCAAGCAGACACTGACCAGTCTTTGAGTTTACAATTCAGAAAAGTTGAGAAATGTCTTAATTGTAAAGTGATTTTCATCACTACCGCTCCCTTCAAATATAAGTGAGTCTGATCAGCAAGAGGGCAAAGTGCAAGTCAAAGGCATCCAAAAACCAAGTATACAGACCACTGAGAGACAACCCATCCATCAAAGAGAATTTTTCAAGGTGCTGTCGAGCCATTTCAAGAAGCCCATACCTTCCCACACCCTTCGTCTGACAGTCGAAAAAAAATGTCAGCAGACCCTGGGGCAGGGGACAGACATCTCCATGTTTCCTGAAGGGGGTCTTGCTCTGTGATCACTTACGGATCTCCTGGCAAACCACACACACATACACACACACACACACACACACACACACACACACACACAAGGAGGAAAGCAGAACCTGACACTGCAGGCTGGCCGAAACTTGTGGGTCTGGATGGAGAGAGTCACTCCACAAACAAGCCCTGCCACTTCACTGTCAACACCTGTGTCTCTCACACATGCTGAGCGTGAGGGCAGGGACCCAGGGCCATACCTTAGGGAAAGTAGGGCACACACGCCAGCATTGTTCGCCTCTTCTCTTCCTCCTACTCTCTCTCTTTCCCATCAGCCCTTGTAGCCGTACCCTGCCCACACACAGTCGTCCAATCTATCTGTGGGTCTCTTGGAGGAAAAGTATGGTCACTGGAAAACTATTTTTGGAATACCTAGAACTGGATTCTACGCTGTCATAAATTGTGTACTGCCTCCTAGGCTTCACAACAGCTGTGCAGGAGGAAAAAGCTATACAGATTAATTGTGCAAGTACTGGATATACTTTTAAAAACTCACAGAAGCATTCATACATGCATCTACTTATAGACTGACTTTCTTCTTCAGGGGAATGAGAAAAGTTTGAGTCAAAAATGTGTTCATACATGTTGTCTAAAGGGTGTTCGGATTCACTTTTGGCGCTTGACAGATAGGCCTGGCATCATGGTGACAAGCTGTTTTTCATGACCAGTGCTCATTATTTTGGTTTCTTTAGCCCTTGAAGACTGGCAGCCCTTCAAGACTGAGGGATATTGAAAAATATCAAAATTTCTTCTGCATTTCCTATTTGCTTAAACTAATAGTTTCATATTTTTCCTTCATTAAGTTACATATCTCTGGAAGTTAAACAAATTTTCTTGAAAGTCAGCCTGAAGCCTTTGACAGATATGTTACTCATTAAAGTTGAGCCTCTTCACGGTCCATCTTGACACGGTATCATCTTCAAGACATAAACCAATATTAACATCCAGAAATCATCGAAAAGTAATCTAAATGTTTAGTGCAATCTTTTAAAAATACCAAAGAGGATTTTATTTCTAACACATAGAAAAGCATATTCAAATATTCTTTTTCCATCTCTGTCTCTTACCCCTTCCTCCCATTCTGGTACCTCCCCACCAAATGGTACAAAACAAAACATGTTCCTAAAACTCTGTCTAAATCCCACTCCCTCCTGGTGGTTCTCTCTCTCTTCTCTACCTGTTTTCTGAATTTCTTTCTTCTATAAGAAACCTTCTGTCTTTCCCTTGTGAATTAGCCAAGCTAGCTGTCTTCCCCTCACCCATGACCCAAATGCCACTACACAGCCTGGAAACCAACAGAGTCAAAAAGATTTCTCCACTACAGGAAGGGAGAGCCAAAGGCTTATATTGTCTTATCAAAGGTATATATTCAAGTCTTGAGTAACAATTCTTTAAATACATCAATCGATGACTCCCAAACTCTCCTAGCTTTAAAACATTTTGTTTATGCAGGATTTGACAATTTCTTTTGCCTTAAATCGAATTGCCTGGCAGGCATCAATCTTCTGTGTACAAAATAACATGCAGCCAAGTGCAGTGATTTTGAGATCATTTTGAGGAACAATAAAAAATTCTAAGATTAATTGAAGGTCAATATTCATTACTTGGTAGCTAATTTTGGACATTTTATACATTTGCAGATAACAACTTCATCAAAACCTACTTATCTGTATGTTCTTGGCCATGGTTGCTTATCATTGGTTGTAAGAAGCATCTTAGGGGTGCCTGGGTAGCTCAGTCAGTTGAGGGACCGACCTCGGCTCAGGTCATGATCTCAAGGTCTGTGAGTCCAAGCCCCGCGTCGGGCTCTGTGATGACAGCTTGGAGCCTGGAGCCTGCTTCCAATTCTGTGTCTCCCTCTCTCTCTCTCTGCCCCTTCCCTGCTCATGCTCTATCTCTCTCTCTCTGTCAAAAATAAACATTAAAAAAAAAAGCATCTTAATTTCACTACAGTTATCTAGTTGAGGAAATATGGCATTTGGGGTCTCCTAAGGCTTCTGGAGTTATGCATGATATTAAGAGGAAGTTGGTTATTAAGGGACTGAACCCATTCCATTTTTCAAATTTTATCTAAAAATCATATTTCTAATGACAAAGCACCTCATCATAAATAACGTGTGTTTTTTCTCCCATATTAAAAATTTTTTTTTTCAACGTTTATTTATTTTTGGGACAGAGAGAGACAGAGCATGAACGGGGGAGGGGCAGAGAGAGAGGGAGACACAGAATCGGAAACAGGCTCCAGGCTCTGAGCCATCAGCCCAGAGCCTGACGCGGGGCTCGAACTCCCGGACCGCGAGATCGTGACCTGGCTGAAGTCGGACGCTTAACCGACTGCGCCACCCAGGCGCCCCTCCCATATTAAAAATTAAAGTCTAATTCACATACAGTACTATTCACCCATTTACTGTACAATTCTACTGTTTTCAACACCGACAGTCATGCAACTACCACCTCAATCAAAATATGAAACAGTCCCTATAATTTTGCCTTTTCCAGAGGGTCCTATAAATGGAATCACATACTGTGTAGCCTTTTGGTTTGGTTCTCTTCACTTATCTTTGGACACTTGCGATCCATCCACATTGTTGAGTGTATCATTTCCTTTTTATTTATGAAAAGTATTTATAAAAATTCATTCCTTTTTATTTATGAGAAGCATTCCATTGTAATGCACCACAATTTATCTCTCAGTTCCCCAGTGGAAGGATATTTGGGTTGAGCAACTTTGTGTTGCATGTTCTCCAAGAAGTGGGGTCCATGTGAACAAGACCCTAACTTTCAGACCCTAGTTCTCAGCCCAAATGTCCCCATAAAGATTAGCTGGTCTAATACAGGTCTAAATGACTGTCTTTTCATACTCCTCATTTGCTAGCTAGCTTTTACTGGGCATTATATTGTAGCTCTGTGAAGTGGCACAAGTAAATAGAGAATAGTGTGAAATTTAGAATTTTCCCCACCTGACTTCAAATTTAATATCATGTAAGTTATTTAATCTCTCTACCCTGATTGTAAAAAGGCGATAAGTACATCTATTTATAGTCTTGTTGTGATGGTAAAATGAGATAATATATCTGAAGGAATCAAGCCGAGTGCCTGGAACATGGAAAACAATAACATTAGCTCCTATTCACACCTCAGTCTGTGTTTCTATTTGGAGATATTTATTTATGGATTTTATTTTTTATTTTTTTAATGTTTAGTATTTTTGACAGAGAGAGAGAGAGAGAGACAGAGTGTGAGTGAGGGAGGGGCAGAGAGAGAGGAAGACACAGGACTGAAGCAGGCTCCAGGCTCCGAACTGTCAGCGCAGAGCCCCACGCGGGCTCAAACTCATGAATCATGAGTTCATGACTTGAGCCGAAGTCAGACAGACGCTCAACCGACTGAGTCACCCAGGTGCCCCATTTATAGATTTTGAAATGTTTTCCATTTGGGTTTTTTTCCCCTTCCTCTTCAGTTTCTCTTTCCCTTTTTCTCTTTCAAGCAGGGAGTTGACTGCAAGGGGGACAAACGACAGAGCAAAACATGAAACACCCTCTAAGACTTTCCCACGTTTGTTACACTAAAAGTCACAGACTAAGTGTCTGGAAGAAATATAGAGAAGGATCGCCCCTCTGCTGCATAGGTCTTCGTGGTGGGGGGATAGCGGCAGGAGGAGCAAAGGATAGATAGTGCAGAGGGGCTGGGATATGAGAGAGAAGTATATCCTAACAAGATCCCAAGATGGTAGCAAAACCCCACAGAGGAACACCCCAGAGAGGAAAGGGAGCAGGACACACAACTAGCTAAGTCAGACTTGACATAACCTTACCAAGAATTTCCTGTGCCCCAAGCATGAGATAGGGTGCCATCTGGACCTGACATGGATGAGGGACATCTCAGCAGCATCTTGCAGGTATGAATGACGCAGAAGTTGCACCTTCTCCCCTGAATCTGAGTAGTGTGCATGTTCCCATACAACTCCCATGGCGTGTGTTGGGAGTGGGAGGGATCCCAACAAAGATCTAGAGGTTTTTTTTCCCTTTTTCTTTCAATCTAATGGCAAGAATGCCAAAAGCCAGAAGCTGAGTAAGAGATGATAAAGAAAATGTTACGTCTTGCACACCTGAGCTTGTAAACCCACTATACTTATAATTACAGAGATAGAACAGAGACATGGTTTTCCCCCTTATGCTCTTTCACACATTTGTCAAATTGTACAAATGAGGGTGAGGGTGCAAAGTTGGTATGAGATTCATAGATACTATCATTGAGTAAAGTGGTCATAATCAAAGCCAATTCTTATAAGAAATGATGAAATTCTTATAATCCTAAATAAGCATCTCCAATAGTCATTTCTTTATGAAAATGCATTGCCAAATTTTACTGCCTTAGTCCCTTGGAAAAGGAGCACATTGGGGAAGTGTTATATATTTTGTAACTATCTCCATTTACCCCAGGGAAACACACTAAAAGTAAGACATTTTACCACGCATATAATTAATTGCTTCCCTGAATATTTGCTGTCATTTTTACTCAGTATTTACTTATTCATTCATTTGTTAGTTCACTGGCTTATCAAATGCCTAGCCGTTTCCAGAGACTATGGTCAACACATTAATGTCATCTGGATATGTACAAAGTCTTTAAGTACTCTAATCTGACCCTTCCTTTATTCTTGACATGTATCTGACCTCTATTTTCTGAGGATGAAAATCAGGCCCAGGGAACATGCCTAAGTCCCTGACAGAGTTCAAGGGTTCAGACGTCTTTCATTAGGAGAAAAGAATTCTAAATGGTGGGAGCCCCACTGTTAACCTACAGAGAATTCCCAGAATCCTACTAAAGGCACTTTAACAAAATAGAGTTTCTGCAATAATGGAAAGACGTACTAACACTGTCATTCTACTTATACTGTGAGGAGCCCCTGTAATAGCACAGGCTGACAAGTCTGTTTGGATAAATTAAGAACCGCCCTGAAATAAAACGGGCAATTCAACATTTGAAAAGAAAAAATACTGTAAATATTTGGTGGTTGCTTTCTCTAAATTAAACCCTTTTTTTTAATTTGTGGGCATCATGGATGATTAGGATAAGACATTAAAAATATCTACAGAAAAAATTCTTATTTAAAACCTTAAAATATATTTAGGAAAACATTAGAGCTTCGCACAAGTCCAATCCTTATTTTTAAATTTCAGACTTTTTTTTAAAGCAAATCAAACTGACCCTGAAGTTCTTAAGCCCTTGTTAATAACCGCCCAGAGAAGGCAAGTCTGCAATGTCAGCTGCACATTGGCAAGTGATAGTCATTTACACAAGCAAATTCTCTTAGCTGGAAGATAAGGTGCCCAGAAACAAAGAGAATGCTAGTTTTACCAACAACAATCTAAACTGAATTAGTAAGTACAATTTGGAAATTTAAATCAAGATTCAAAGTTGCAAGATCTGAAAATTAACACAGGAATGTTGAGAAATAGCCAAAAAAAAAAAAAAAAAAAAAAAAAAAAAAAGAGATTAGACACATGGAACACAGCTCAAGGTTGGGGCATCTTATTTATTAGAGTACCTGCCCACGCCTACCACAGAAAGCTGCTTCTCTCTCCAGCTCATGGCCACTGACAAGCATCAATGTATGTAGGTGCTGGGATAGATCTAACTGGTAAAACAATCAAAGAAACAATGTAATAATGTAACTTACTCTGCTCTGCCAAAAGCATGAGGAAAACATGATCGGTGGTATGGAAACCTAGTTTTGGTTTCAGATTCCTTATCTATGAATCAAGAGAGTTGAACTTCATCTAAACTCTATGCTTATACTCCATCTACATTGTTGTTACGCAGGACAAAATCACCACATGTAGTGAAGCAATTTCCTCTGAATTTAAAGTTTCCTGAAATTCAAAAGTCTTCTGTTTCATCCTTTTATCCTTTTGGACTCTTTGGGCCCCTTAGTCACATAATCAAGTCTCAACTCAGGATGTTCAATGTTAAGTGAGTGTTCCTGAAGTAAATGACTTTAGAAAGCAACTATTGTGACAGAAAATTCAAGGAAACTGCTTATAAAAATGTTCTCTTACAGTCCAGTAATTACTTGTATTTTGAGAAGAAAAGTTAACCTTCACTTCATTAGAAAAAATGTCAGGGAGGGGCGCCTGGGTGGCGCAGTCGGTTAAGCGTCCGACTTCAGCCAGGTCACGATCTCTCGGTCCGTGAGTTCGAGCCCCGCGTCGGGCTCTGGGCTGATGGCTCAGAGCCTGGAGCCTGTTTCCGATTCTGTGTCTCCCTCTCTCTCTGCCCCTCCCCCGTTCATGCTCTGTCTCTCTCTGTCCCAAAAATAAATAAACGTTGAAAAAAAAAAAATTAAAAAAAAAAAAAAGAAAGAAAAAATGTCAGGGAAGTAAATCAGTTGTATTTTTTTACATAGATAGAAAGCTATAGATATATTGATAATTCATATAGTAATATATATACACTGGAAACATATATTACATACTGTCTATCATAAACCTACTTTATTTTTTATTTATTTATTTATTTATTTTTAATTTTTTTTTTTTTAACGTTTATTTATTTTTGAGAAAGAGAGAGACAGAGCATGAACGGGGGAGGGTCAGAGAGAGAGGGAGACACAGAATCTGAAACAGGCTCCAGGCTCTGAGCTGTCAGCACAGAGCCCGACGCGGGGCTTGAACTCACGGACTGCGAGATCATGACCTGAGCCGAAGTTGGCTGCTTAACCGACTGAGCCACCCAGGCGCCCCAACATAAACCTACTTTAAATAAAAATGCATAGGTTAAAAATAAAAAGATGGAGGGGATATACCATGTTAATACTAATCTAAAGAAAACTGAAATAGCTACATTAATTTCAGTTAAAGTAGATTTCGGAACAAGGGAAACTATAAGGGATAAATGCAGGCACTACATAAGGAAACAAATTCTCCCGGAAGACATGAAAATCTTAAATGTGTATTCACCCAACGACAGACTTTTATGATACATGAAGCAAAAGCCTGATATATCTGAAAGGACAAATGGACCAACTAACAATTCGATTTCAAGACCTCAACATTCCTGTCTTGGGAATTGATAAAACAAGTAAGCAGAAGATCTGTAAGAATAAACATGACCTGAACATCATAGTCAACTAACTTGTGATTGAAATATATAGAACATTTCACCTGAGAACAACAGAATACTCATCTTCTCAAGCACACATGGGATATTCACTAATATATACCATATTCTGGGTTATAAAAAACCTTAACACATAGAAATCATACAAACTATGTTCTTAAACCACAACAAAATTAAACTTAAAAAAAAAGTACTAGAAAGATATCTGGAAAATTCCCAAATATTTGGAAATTCAAGAACACACTTGGGTGGGGTGAGGGGTAGAGCACAAGCGGGGAGGGGCAGAGTGAGGGGGACAGAGGATCTGAAGCAGGCTTCTCCCTGACAGGCTGGCAACAGTGAGCCTGATGTGGGGCTTGAACACACTAACAGAACCGTGAGATCATGACCCGAGCTGAAGTGGGATGCTCAATCCACTAAGCCACCCAGGTGCCCCAAGAACACACTTTTTTTTAATGTTTATTTACTTTTGAGAGAGAGAGAGAGAGAGCACAAGTTGGGGGAAGGGCCGGAGGTGCATGGAGAGATGGAGACACAGAATCCCAAGCAGGCTCCAGGCTCTGAGCTGTCAGCACAGAGCCCAATGCCAGGCTGGAATCCACAAACCAAGAGATCACGACCTGAGTTGAACTCAGATGTTCACCGACTGAGCCACTCAGGCGCCTTGCAAGAACACACTTTTAAATAACACACAGGTCAGGGGCACCTGATGGCTCAGTCAGTAAAGCATCCAGCTTCAGCTCAGGTCATGATTTTGCAGTTATTGAGTTCTTGCCCCTCCCCTGCTCACACCGTCTCTCTCTTTCAAAAATAAATAAACGTGAAAAAAGGTAAATAACACATAGGTCAAAGAGAAATCTCAAGAGAAGTTTAAACATATTTTAATTAAGTGAAAATACAAATATTAAAATTTGTGGGATGGAGTTAAGCAGTGCTTAGAGGAAAATTCGTAGCATTAAATGCATATATTAGAAAGTAAAAATGTCTACAATAACTAACCTAATCATTTAAAGAATAAAACTAGATGTAAGAGCAAATTAAACCTAAAACAAGCAGAAAGGAGAACTTTAATAAATATTAATTAGCACATAGATCAATGAAATCTGCCCTATGATCAGACATAAATCAAAGATGTCTACTGTTGCCATTTCTACTCAACTTTGTGGCAAAGTTAGAGCGAGGACAATTAAGCAAGGATATGAAACAAAAGGCATCTAGATTGGAAAAGAAAAAATAAAACTTTATCTATTTGCAGGTGACATTCCCTCGTATAAAGAAAATCCTAAGGAATCCATTAAAAATTTTAGAACTGACAAACATGTTCAGCAACAAGATTAATATACAAAAATCAATTATATTTCTATGCACTAGCAATGAAAAATCCAAATATAAGGGGTGCCTGAGTGGCTCAGTTGGTTGAGCGTCCAACTTCGGCTCAGGTCATGATCTCACAGTTTGTGGGTTCAAGCCCCACATTGGGCTCTGTGCTGAGAACTCAGAGCCTGAAGCTGCTTCCGATTCTGTGTCTCCCTCTCTGCCCCTCCCCGCTCACACTCTGTCTCTCCCTCTTTCCCTCTCTCTCTCTCAAAAATAAATAAACATTAAAAAAATCCAAAAATGAAATTAAGGAAACAATTGCATTTATAATGTCATCAGAAGAATAAAATATTTATGAATAAATTTAACAAAGAAGTGTAAAACTTATACTCTAAAAGCTATAAAACATTATTGGCAGATATTAGAGAAGACTTAAATAAACAAAAAGACATTCCAAGTTCACGGACTGAAGACTTAATATTGTTAAGATGGCAACCCCCAAATGAATCTATACATTTAATGCAATCTGTATCAAAATTCCAGCTGGGTTTTTAATTGACAAGCTGATCCTAAAATTTGTATGGAAACTCATGGTACCTGAAATAACCAACACAATCTGGAAAAAGACAAACAGGAACACCTGGGTGGTTCAGTCAGTTAAGCATCTGACTTCAGCTCAGGTCATGGTCTCATGGTTTGTGGGTTCGAGCTCCTCATTGGGCTCTGTGCTGACAGCTCGGAGCCTGGAGCCTGCTTTGGATTCTATGTTTCCCTCTCTCTCTGCCCCACCCCCACTTGAGCGCGCGCGCTCTCTCTCTCTTTCTCTCTCTGTCTCAAAGAAAAATAAACATTTAAAAATTTTTTAAAAAGAAAAGAAAAAGATGAACAAAGTTGGAGAATCCAGATTTCAATTTCAAGTTTTAATGCAAAGCTATTGTGATCAAGACTATGCAGGATTGGCACAGGGAAAATCAAAAGATTTTCAACAAGGGTGCTAAAACAATTCATTGCTGAAAGAAGAGTCTTTTCAACAAATGATTCTGGGGCCACTGGGTAGCCACATACAAACAAAGGAGGTTGAACCTCTTCCTCACGTCATATACAAAAATTAATTAAAAATAGGTCATATGACTAAACGTAAGAGCTAAAACCATAAAATTCTTAAGAAAAATATGAGAGCAAATCTTCATGACTGAGTTAAGCAAAGCCTTCTTAGATATGACACCAAAAGCACAAGAAACAAACAAACAAACAAAAAATGATATATCTAACTTCATCACAATTAAAAGCATTTATGCATGAAAGGACACTATTAAAAAGTGTAATGGCAACCCTAGAAAGGGAGAAAATAATTGCAAATCATATATCTGATAAAGATCTAGTATCCAGAATATATAAAGAACTATTACAACTCAGTAACAAAAAGACCACCCAATTAAAAACTGGGCAAAGGACTTGAATAGACACTTGTCCAAAGAAGATAAACAAATGGCTCAACAAATACATAAAAAGATGCTCAACATCATTGGTCATTAAAGAAGTGGCTTCAATCAAAAAATGAACGAAGTACTGAAACATGTTCTTATACAACTTGGACGAACCTTGAAAACGTATGCTAAGTAAAAGAAGGCAGACAGCGAAAGTCACATATTGTACCATTTCTTTTATGTGATATATTTAGAACAGGCAAATCCATAGAGACAGGAATAGAATTTGCTAAGGGTTGAGAGGATGGGTAAATGGGGAGTGATTTCTTAATGAGTATGAGGTGTTTTATGAAGTAATGAAAAAGTTATGAAACCAGAGATAGCTAGTGGTTGCACAAAACTGAATGCTAAACATCACTGAATTGTATCATTAAAATGGTTACTTGCATGTTATGTAAATTTCATGTCAATTTTTTCAACTAAGACAAGCTGCAGAGAGATAGATATAGAATGAAACCTTAGAGCACTCAAAACAGTACAGACCTTGTTTAGGAATACATATATATTTTGTAAAAGTATAAATATATGGGAAAGAAAAACTATAAAATGAAGGTAGTTATCTGGAGATGGGAGTAGGAAATATGCTCAGCTAATGATGCATAGCGTTCTTGTAACATTCTATTTCTTTTTAAGCTGTTTTTTAAGTCTATTTATTTCTTTTTAATAGTAATCTATATACCCAATGTGGAACTCGAGATCAAGAGTTACATGCTCTACTGACTGAGCCAGCCAGGCACCCCTGTAATATTTTGTTTCTTAAACTGGGTAGTGGGTCTATGGGTGTTTGTATGAATTGCAATATTCTCAATATCTTACTGTAAGTCTGAAACATTTACAATAAATATCGCTTAAGTAAATTAACTTTTTAGTTTAAGTATGATACAGACAAAATATACTAGTGTAAAGTTTAATGAATTTTCACAAACTCACTACAATTGTATAACCAGCATCTGGATCAAAAAACATAGCACTGGTACCCTGGCACTAAACCCCTGTCAAAGGCTAAGTACTGACTTCCAACACCACCAAAATGAGTGTATTTTTAATAATGAACACCTCCATAGTGTCATAAGGGGGCAGGGAGCTAGAATGAAAATTTTCTACTTTTCATTTTACACCTTTCTGTATTGTTTGCATTTTTGCCTTTGTCTTTTTCACCCCATAACTCTAGGTGGACAAGCCTTAACACCTTGGCTTGATGCTTCTCAACTTGCCGGTGATTTTGCTCCCCATTTGCTCTGGCCATACCCGAAAACCTAAAACCTGACATACCCTAAAACTTTGAATCCGAAGTGCTTTCATTCCAGTGTTCCATCATGACCAACACCTCTTCCATTTTACTTCCCCCTCCTAGACCTCTAACACCTCCTTTTTCCAGTCCATCAGTGCCTCTCCTGTACACACACATGCACACCCACACACAACACACACACACACACCCCAACACACACACACACACACACACACACAGGAATGATGCTAGTTATTATTTCCCTACTGACAGATGAATAAACAAAGACAAATATGACTGATATTCTGATAAAGGTATGCCAGTCGATGACCAAAGGAGGCATCCTGGAATAAATCTCATCCCCCTGAGGAGGGAATGTACTTCATCCTCTCTCCAGGTATCAACAGCACCCATTCAGAGAAAAATGATAGTTTATGCCTCGAGAAACTTCTTAGTAGCCAATAGCCTTGCCCCATCTTCAAATAAAGTCACTGTGCCACGTTCGGAGGTCTAAAGCATTTCCTTTCGGCTAACTCTGCCTCCTTTTCTCCCTCTCCCTTTCTGGAGCACCCACTTCTCTCAGTTAACTGGTCTCTTTATGCTGGTTGGGAATGCATGTCTTTTTAGCAGTCCCCACGCTCCACATTTTCTTCTCTTCATAGAAATTTCTCAGTGACTTCCTCCCCAGGCCTGCTCTCTAGATAGCTGATACTTATCAGCAGTGAAAACCTGCCCGGATGTAATAAATACCATTTCTGCCTTCTCGGCAGTGGGTTACACATAGGCAAGTGCGGGGAAAGCTGCTAAAAGATACATATTCCTTGGTTTACTAGGTTAATAAGCAATGATTGGAGAACAAAAGGTCATGCAAATTGGACAAATGCATCAGAGAGAGAAGAGACTCAGTGCATGATCAATTGTAAAAGACGCCAGTTTTGAGAAAATGAAGAAAGTTTAATGAAGAAGACAATATGTTGCTTATCAGTCTTGGTAACTGGCATCTTTTAAAGAACACGTAAAAACAAAAACGTTTCTTAAACTTCCTACTAAAAAGTTGAAATCATGATTGTATGATTTCATTGATTGTTGCACTACTTAAACTGGCATAAAAAGTTCTACCTCAAACAGTTCTATTCAAATAAGTGAGACAGAGAAAGACAAATATTGTATGACCTCAGTTATGTGTGAAATCTAAAAAAAAACAAACTTGGGGCTTGTGGCTGGCTCAGTCGGTTAAGCCCACCCAACTCTTGATTTTTGGCTCAGGTCATGATCCCTTGTGAGATCAAGCCCCTGCGTCTAGCTCTGTGCTGACAGAGCTTAGGATTCTCTCTCTCCCTGCCCTTCCCCCATTCATGCACATGCACTCGCACGTGCGCTCGCTCTCTCTCAAAATAAGTAAGTAAAAACTTTTTAAAAATTAAAAAAAATTAAGAAACCAAACCCATAGAAACAAAGATTAGTGGTGGTGAGGTGGGTGCAAAATGGTTGAGGGTGACCGAAGGGTACAAAACAAACTTTCAGTTATAAGATATACAGCATGGCAACTATAGTTAACAAAACTATACCACGCATTTGAAAGTTGCTAAGCGAGTAGATCTTTTTTTTCCCAATCAGTATTTTTAAAAAATGTTTTAAAGTTTATTTATTTATTTTTGAGAGAGAGGGAGAAAGAGCGAGCACGAGTGGAAGAGGGGCAAAAAGAGGGAGAGAGAGAGAATCCCATGCAGGCCTTGCACTGTCAGCACAGAACCTGATGTAGGGCTCGAACTCACAAACCTCGAGATCATGACCCAAGCCAAAATCCAGAGTTAGGCAATTAACTGACAGAGCCACCCAGGCGCCCCCCATTGGTATTTTTTAATAGCACATCAGTCATACACAATTAACAAATGGGAGAAAATCATAGCCACTAAGAGAGCACATCTTAAAAGTTCTCACCAGACACACACACACACACACACACACACACACACATGCACACGCCAGCACTGATGCACATGCACACAGAGTAACTACGTGAGATGATGAATGTGTTATTGTGGTAATCATTTCTCAGTGTATACCTTCATCAAATCCTCACATTGTCACATCTTAAGTTTACACAATGTTATACATAAATTATATCTCCATAAAGCTTTAGCAGAGGTAGAGGGGAAGACCCTGTTCTCAGAATCACTTTTTCTGCTACTTATGCCCATACCAATTTGTGTTCCGTTTCTGCAGGAGATACACCGTTGTGTATGTGCCCTGAAGTAGGAGGTAGGAATGGTTTTCAAACCCATTCTGCATTTGCCTATGTTTGCATGCCTATACTGATTCTAGAACACATGTGGGTCAAACAGTTCTTGACTCCTGGAATAATTGGATATGCTGAAGGAAGGCTTGGAGGACAGACCCAGAGATGCAGAGAAGGACTCGGGGTAAATCTCTAAGGTGTCCTCTTGTTGGGAGGACCTCAGAGACCCTGTCAGACCACCAGTGCTGCAAAGCCCTTCACACCTCGCCCCTAACCTAGGTCTGAACTACCACGCAGGGCAAGGGTCATGGCTTCCCAGTCACACCCACATTCTCTGATTTGGAATATTACCCACAGCCTCCATGTTGTCATTCAGTTCAGAGAAAGCCTTTCAACAAGGCCACAGAGGTCATGGAGATGACTTAAAGCTCGGGGGAAGGCGCAGTTTCCCATTTCCTGACTTAACATCTGCCACTCAGTTTGAGGTCCCCTTTCTTCTTCTTAGCTTTAAAGAAGAAAAATTATTGAATAGCCCAGGGCTAAGAATAGTGAAAAATCTCATTACATCTTCTCTGTATCTCCTCTCAGAATGCATTTCCCAGTCAATATTCTTGCAACAAATCATTTTTAATTTGGAAGTCACACTCCACCATAAAATGTACACAAATATTAGGAAGCTAGGCAGGGAATTGCTATGCTAAGCATATTGTAAATACAAGCACTGTTTCCCTAATGCAAGAGGAATAAATTATCAATTTATCTTCCCTTGGCTGTCTCATCTGGTTATAAATGATAGCAGAGCTTTAACTAAATATAAATATTGAAGTTCATTGAACATCTAAGATTTCATCCAAAAACAAAAAAGAAAACAGTGGGAAGCTGGGACTTCTGTTGCATCTCAGTAAATATAAATAGGGTACAAATTGGTTTAAATTAAACAATATCATGTTTAAATGCTCCTTGAAAGTTGACTTAAAAAAAATAAAGCAAACTTAAAGACTTGAATAAAGATGAAAATGACCTTTGGCTCTTTTCTACTTTATTGCTAGGAATGAAAGTAGTTATTTCCTTGAAAATAATTGCTAAATATCTGTGGAGTTTAATACTGCAAATCATTAATATTTGTATACCACTTATCATTGCCTAAATTGGGAAGGATGAAAAGTATTTTTGGAGTTTGTTTTCTGTATATTTAGGGAAACTGATCTGAAAGATACTCCCAAGTGAGTCTGAAGAACAGGGGATCATTTCTAATTATAAGTGTGGGTGTCAGTGTGTGTGAGCGTATGCATCTATGTGAGGAGTGGTTGTATATACATAACAAAAGCACTCATTTTTTATTTTACATACTTCTGTATAGTACGAATTTTTAAAATTAAGTGTGTACTACTAGGTAAATGAAAAACAAATTTCAATATAACCTGCCTGCAAATAATTTTAAGATTTAGAAGCTGGAAGAGATCTTAGTGATTATTTGCCCCCACCTCCCCTAAATTTACCTATGAACCAGCTGAGATCCAGAGAAAGCCAAGGGTTCTCAGGCAACATAGAGTGTAGAACTCAGGTAGACACTTCATGATACAACTTTCATGGTCCAGTTTTGTCATGGCCTTCTTTGTAAAAATTTCCTATTTAACATTCAACATTTTTAATGAAAAGAAAAATGCAAAATTAAAACCACGTAGAACTCATATGACAGAAAATCTAATGCATACTCGCTGCGATAAGTTACCAATCCCCAGACCTCAAGTGAACATGACAGCGACCAGGGTTTCATGGAAGCAACAAAACTCAATTCAGAGAGACTCACGTTTTAATTTACTTTGGACATCTTGAAGATGCTCCATGTGTACACAAAGTAGGAGGGTGGGAAGAACACTTGAGGTAGAATCTTAATGACAGCCAGAGGCTCTCAGGTGGGTTGTGACCACTGGGTTTCAGATTTCTTGTCAATAAAATAAAAGGCCGGACTAGAAAGCACCAGGTGGCTTATTCACCCTAGGCCTTTATGGAGGGCTGCAAAATCAACCAGCAAGGATCAATTACAGTTGAGGAAGAAAAACTGAAGGATCAGAGACAGAAGAGCAGTCCTGGGTGTCAAGTATGAGGGATGAGGCAGGGCTATAAACAGGCAGACAAGTCAAAGGGTCGTGAAATGGATGGAGGGAACAGCTTTGAGAGAGAACAAGAGCCTTGGTTTTGTGTGGCCCTGGCTGCGTAGCACAGAGGGCTCTTAATATTTGCACCAATTCCCACACCCTTCTTGAAACCTCTGGCCAACATAAACTATAACAAAGTCTCCTGGTAAAACACTGACCTTAGGCTCCATTCATTCACTATAACATATGCTGGTCTGGTCTTTGATCATTTTCTGTACTGATGATATAACATTTTCCATATGGATTCTTTGTCTTTCCCAATTGGATTATATGCAAATCACAAATAAAGGCTATATTTTACACTGTGCAACCATCAGGGTACCTCATAAAGCTTTTTGTAAGAGGCATTTAAATAGCTCTTTATAAATTACTAAATAAATGAATGAAAGCAAGACTATTGCAAGATATAATTTAATTGCCCATCCATCCAGAATCAAATCATATATTTATTATACACCTACTATGCATCTGTCATTGGCTCAGATGCAGTGAATAAAGAATAAACCTGAAGAGAAAAATCCCTAACCTAAGGATCTCAGTCCCTATGGAGCACGCAGTCAAGCAAACACATCATTATGATATCATGTAACCAGTTACATATATTATATCTGGAAGCAGTGAGAACAGAAAAACAAGGAGTGATCAGTTTCTTCCTGGGAAGACCACATGGAGTTGTCAGGGAAAGTTTCACAGAGAAAGTCACATTTTCCCCCCTGAGTTTTAAAGGATATTTAGGAGTTTTCCAGGACATGAAGTGGAAGGAATTGCACAGTGTAGAAGTGTGTGATACAACTCATTAACTATGTCTCCCTTCCAGAATTCCTGTGCTTCAAGTGGTGAAGAATGAAGTTGGACAAACAAATGGCTGTATTAGGAAGAGTCTTAGATGACACAGTAAGAAGGAGTTATTCACTGGGGTGCCTGTCTGGCTCTGTTGATAGAGATTTGACTCTTGATCTCGGGGTTGTGAGTTCAAGCCCCACGTTGGGCATGGAGCTTATGCAAAAAAATAAAAATAAATAAAAATATATATCTATCAAAAGAAGAAGTTAATCATCATCTCAAAAGGCAGTTATTCCTAGACTTTTGGATTTTAGGGACCAGCAAATTTTTTTTAATGTTTATTTATTTTTGAGAGAGACAGAGACAGAATGCAAGTGGGTTAGGGGCAGAGAGAGAGGGAGACACAGAATCCGAAGCAGGCTCCAGGCTCTGAGCTGTCAGCACAGAGCCCGATGTGGAGCTTCAACCCACAGACCGTGAGATCAGGGCCTGAGCCAAAGTTGGATGCTCAATTGACTGAGCCACCCAGGCGCCCCATAGGGACCAGAAAATTTTAAAGACATTTTAAAAGGACCAAGTGTCTAGTTTGTCAATTGAGTCACTTTTTCTCAAACTTACATTTGCAAATACCAGCATTTCATAAAGAGCATTTTCTAAGAGCCAAAAAAGTAGAAAGGATAAGAAAGTAGAAAATTAAAGTTCCTTTAGCTTTGATACTTTACTTTTTTAAAAGATTTTATTTGTAAGTAATCTCTACACCCAATACGGGGCTCAAACTTACAACCCTAATTCAAGTAAGAGAATTATACAATCAGTTTTTCTAAATAAAAATAATGCTTGCATCCCACTTGGACTATTAGTTGTGTGTTCCACAAACATTTTCCTGTGTCGTATTTTGCCTATTTTGCTGACTTAACAGTATGGGAGCCAGGATGTCAAAGGAGCATTAAGCATGTGGTGATAGCTATAGTGGGGGCAGCAAACCCAAGGGAGATCATATATGGCTTCAGGTTCCACATTTGCTGCTAAATTTCCTCATTGATGCAGAGTAAGACAGTCCAGAAAGTCACATCAGACCCCTGTGAGAATGCTATATTTAAGCCATTCCAAAAATTATTAGAAAATACAAAATTTTAAATAACTTTTAGACTTAAATCTGGATCATTATGCTCATAGATCAACTTGATTTGTTTATTGGTTTGTTCATTTATACCCTATTAATTCTACAGAGGAGCCCAGTAGCCATACTTCAAGGAATCTTGTATTTTTTTGATTAATGGTGGCATATAACCCCAAATCAAAGAAATGCTAAGTGATGGATGAATTTCTAAAGCTTTACAAGTTCACTCCACTTGGAATTCACATCAAAATGTACAGAGGCATATCCTAGGCTCATGCTGAAACTGCTAAATTGGGCAGTAAATCTCATGAGAGTTCAGCACATGAAATCTCTGGTATTTCCTGCTTTTAATTTGTCTAGAAATACTTCAAGGATAGCTTTTCTTATCATATTTCAGAACATGTCCTTGTAAAATGGAGACACATAGAAGAGATTTGGTTTGTGTTAATAAGGTTGGCTCAAATTTGGCTCAAGATTAGTTTTTATATTACTAAGCCCAGTTTTGTGTATCCTTTCACCAAAGGAAAAATGGAGAGCTCCTCACAAATAACAAGAAGGTATGTGGTAAGGCAATATGAGATATTCTTCAGTTTAGAAAACTACTTACAAGTCCAAAGTTATATCAGGTAGCAGAAATTCAGAGAGAGAGAAACACCACTTTTAGTTGGAAAAACGGAGAAATTATCTCCCAAAGTCATCAAGTTCTTCATATTCAGCTTACAATGCTTTTTAAAAATCCTTCCCTACCCAGTTTTTCCTTTCGTTTCTTGGATACTTAAAATGCCAAAACTCATTGACCTGTAATCCATACCTGGTGTCCCTAAGTGGTATGTACATTTTCTTCCTCCAATGGTTTATTCTTTGAAAGAAAGTGTCAGTAATCTGGAAACAGGCAAACAGAGGCATGCAACAAGAAAGGAAGAACAAAAAACTACAGCGTTCATGCTGAAAATGTTCTTGAGTAATTAACGAGCCTCGACTCCCATTTTTTTTCAAACTCTATTGGGATTTGGTAAACATGTACTTTTTTTCCAGTATGTCACTGGTGCCGAGACTAACTTTGCCTAAAATTTTTTTCCATCTGCCTTCTCTATTCGTTGCGAAGTTTTGAAAGCCAAAGAGTGATCTACCTAGGCAATGACTGTTTTTTGTTGTAAGGGAAATTTCCTCTTCCTGTAATCACCGCTCCACTAAATCAATATCTTGTCTCCATAAATCTAAGCGTAATGACTACTTTTCTTAGTGCTTTTATTGATATCCCAACAATTCTTTGACTCTTGAATCCCAGATCAATCAGTTCTATAGAAAGTTATTTACTTTGAATTAGGGAATATAATAGATCAGATTACATTTGCAAACCAAGTGGCTACTTTTCAGCCTAAGATCTATTTACATAATTTAGCACAAACTAAGTGCAAAAAAGTGGCTACTTTACAGCCTAAGATCTATTTACATAATTTAGCACCAGTAGTCAAAGGGAAACATTGCCAATCACATATGGGATCTCATAAGTTTCTTTTTCAAGTAAAAAGATTATACCAACTTAAGAAGACCCTAGAATGATTATTCTGTCTTTTCCAATAGGAAAGCCCACTCTTGTTTCGGGATGAGAGGAGGGACATAGAGACAGACACACACACACACACACACATACACACACACACACACACACACACACACACATACACAAATCAGAATTTTAGATTATAGATTGTACTTTTGTTTTAGGCAAGCACACTAGTATACTTTCTATTTGTATAATGCAAAACAATGCCTTATGGCTCCACCTTCATTAGTTTTCTCTCGTACTCAATGAAAATTATGCCTAAAGTTCCTAGTTTGCCCCAGCTTAATCTATATTAAAAACCTGGATTCATTCAAAGCATGAAGAATTTTATTTTTATAGTGATTTCTGGTACTCAGAGGAATCAACCTTCTGAACTTTATCTTCTAGCACCTTTGTTCTTTAGAGTTGAACCATAAGATATTATAACAGGTTATTGGAAGCTACACCTTGGTTCTAGTTAATCAGCTGTTCTACAGAAAACTTATGCCAGTCTTTTGTTGGCAAGCAATAAGTTTCTCAGGGAAATAAGGATCCAGTGGACTTCCTGTGGGGTCAGTTTCATGTTTCTGTGGGACCTGTGGGACCTGAGGCTTATACAATTTGGAGGGTCGCTTTTAAGAAAAAGAACATAAAATTACAAATACAAAATTAGGAACATTTAAAATGAGAGAAGCAATCACATAAAACATGGGGAGTCTTGGAGTTTTCCTCTGAGATCTCTTGCCAAAAATGCTTACGTGCAATTCTTCCAGATTGTTCTCTGGCTTCCTCTTCCCAGCTTGAACACAATCAGCAGCTCCCAGAATCTATTATGGCTCCTATAAGTGAGGGACCCCCTATCTTTTTATGAAGAAATCTTCAGAAATAATATAATATTGTCTGCAGTTTTTCCTGACTTTTAAAGCCTTCAGAATTGAGGATGGGCCAGACAACTTAAATTGAGAACATAGACCACTGATGCCTCTTCAGAATTTTATAAGAACTTTCTACTTTCAAAAAATGGGAAGAAAAAAAATACTACTGCCTGTGAGGGAAGGAAGGGAGGAAGCTCTCCTGACTGGACAGTTAATAATTGCCAAATGGGTAAAATAATGACTGATTTTGGCTTCTTGACTAATATGGTAACTGTTTTTTGTTGCTTATCCAGATTTTGAGGGCCAGTCTTCCCATTAGATTATAAAGTTAACAATTTCTTTACGCCTGGTAACATGGTTTTCATATGAGAGTCGACTGGTAACTGTAATAAAAATTAGCCCTGCTCTGCAATACTACCACAAAGAAGGACCTCAATGATTCAAAAACCTCAAATCAACCATTCTGCAACCAAAGTTGTATTTTTTTTTTATGATTCTCTCCAACTTGTAACAGCTTTATGGCTACTTATTTCCACATAGAAATTCTCCCCATCCAGTTACTTTGGAATATGTTTTGCAAAAGATTTACTCTAGGAGGTATACCAAAAAACTGTGACTGTGTTTCTGGGGACATAAAAAGCCATCAAGATGAGTACTGAATCCTATTATTAGAGCTTTACAAAAAGGGTTTCGATTTGGGGAACATGTTTGTCCATTAATTTGCTCATTGGGGTAGATTCAAAATTTATTTTGATGAAGACTTGGTTCTTCCTGTGAGAGTCCCTTGGTATCAGAGGTGACCATGAATTCAGGCAAATATCCTTGTGAAACCCTCAATTTTCATAGAAAAAAGTCTTCTTACCTCTATAACAGAGAGCAAGGGAGAGGGAGAGGGAGAGAGTAACTTGTCTAGCTATCAAGGTATATGATCCTGCACTTACATATAAATGACCAACTATAGTAGTTTACCTGGGACTGCCCTGGTTTTAGTGCTATTAGTTCTGCATCTCAGAAAACCCCTTAGTCCTGGGCAAACCAGGACAGTTTGTTACCCTGCTTGTATGGCAGCGTATTCATGTTGTAAAGTAAGTCCTCACTACTATTAGATATATTAAAAAATCCCAGGTTGGAGCTGGGGTTTTAGCCTAGGACATTCAAATCCTTAAATGTCTATAACTTGAAACTGCAGCTGACTGTTGAACAACATGGGTTTGAACTGTGCAGATCCACTTATACAGGGTTTGTTTTTGTTTTTGTTTTTGTTTTTACAGCACAGTCCTGTCACTGTATGTTTTCTTCTTTATGATTTTCTTAATAACTTTTTTCTCTAGCTTACTTTATTGTAAGAATCCAGCACATAATATATATCACATACAAAATATGTGTTAACTGTTTATGTTACCAGTAAGGTTTCCAATCAATGGTAGGCTATTAGTAGTTAATTTTTGTGGGGAAGTCAAAAGTTATATGTGGATTTTCAACTGTGCAAGAGGTCAGAATCACGTTGACCCTTTGTATCATGCAAGGGTCAACTGTACATTTAAAATTTTGAAGGCCTATAGTTTTCAACAGATTTTTAATGGGATGAACTTAAAAACATTCAAGAAAGCCTATCTATGGAGGATTGCCTGAATGATGTGTAGCCTATTATTTGTCTAAATATTCTAATTGTTTTGGTTCACTGCACTTTGGATAAGACCATCATTTGTTAGAACCACCCAGAGACCGTTGTTCCTCTAAGGATGTTGACAAGGACATTGTTGATTATGCCATGCTGTTCCTTTAATAAGGAGCCTTGGAAAGAAATATCTATTTTGTCTTGCTATTGAAATTCAATATCATCTTCTGAGTAAGTTTGCTTTTGCTCTTATACAGATAACTGACCACATTTCCCTCTTCCAATTGTCTTCTAGATATCTTAGAAACAAATACACCGCCTACCCGTGGAAAGCACATAGCACTTCACAGTACATACTTTTTGTATTAAATACATTCCTGTTCTATTTTAGGTTCCTGGACCCGTTTTCTTTCCCTTTGCCTCATATTTCTCTCCTACTTCTAACATTTATTATTCTATCAGTTAGGAATTAGGTTTGGCCGTGAACATAAGACACTCCACAAATAGGTGCTGAAACAAGTAGGATCTTATTTTGCTCACAGAACAGTGAATCTTTCCTTCAGGGCAAATACTTTCCTTCCACAATTGTTGTCTTGTGCTCTTAAGATGGCTATTCTACTCCAGCACTGAATGGAGAAGAAAGGAATGAAGAAGAAACACAAATATCAAAAGACATGTACTATTCCTGCTTATTTTCATTAGTCGGGGCTTTGTTATATGAGTAATCCTAGGTGGAAGGGACACTGATTTTTTTTTTCCTCTGGGCGCATTGCCACCTGAACAAAATGAACAAAATCAGGGTATGAAAGAGGAGGAGAATCACAACCATCCATGACCAACACAACTGTCTTTTGAAATTTATATTACCTTTATAATCTGTTTTGACCTGGGGTGGGGAGGTTATAATAAAAAAATTAAATGCATCAAATTACAACAGGCTGCTGCATAAGGTTCTCAGTTGTTGATATGATGTACTTACAACTCAGGTGAATGAGGTATAATTCCTGAATAACCTGACTTCTAATTCAAAATCTCAAAGCTGTCCCATTGCTAGAATTTGGGGGGACTCCAGCAGAATTTTTTTTTATAATTTTTTTTATTAGTTTTTTTTTTTATTTTTGAGAGGCAGAAACAGAGCACAACTGGGGGAGGGTCAGAGAGACAGGGAGACACAGAATCCGAGGCAGGCTCCAGGCTCTGAGCTGTCAGCACAGGGCCCGTCGCGGAGCCCGATGCGGAGCCAGAACTCACCGACCGCGAGATCATGACCTGAGCTGAAGTCGGACGCTCAACCGACTGAGCCACCCAGGTGCCCCCAGCAAAATTTTATATATAGCTCCTGGGGCGCCTGGGTGGCTCAGTCGGTTGAGCATCTGACTTCGGCTCGGGTCATGATCTCGCGGTCCGTGAGTTCGGGCCGCATCGGGCTCTGTGCTGACAGCTCAGAGCCTGGAGCCTACTTCAGATTCTGTGTCTCCCTTTCTCTCTGCCCCTCCCCCACTCGTGCTCTGTCTCTCTCTCTCTCTTTCTGTCAAAAATAAATTTAAATTTTTTTTAAAAAATTTATATATAGCTCCTATTCTTAGCTAACTGCCAAAGAAATAGATTCAATTCATTATCCGTGTTGAGTATCTGCCTTATCCCAGGCACTGTGCTGGGTTCCTGGAATTTGAAAATTAACAGTTTCAGCCAGTTCCTATCTCTAAAATACACATTTAGGGAGAAGCAACAGGGAGCACACCCACAATTGTGACGGTCAGTGTTTGATAAGTGATACGGTAGTTGCATGCACATGACGCTATGAGAGCACAGAGGAAGGACCAAAACCTGCCTGGGGAGGGAAGGACAGGGGAGACATTCTGGAGGAAGTAACACTTGACCTTGAGGATGATTTGGGATTAGCACATAGATATGCCGAAGAGAGGATTCCCAGGCTGATGTGCATAAGTGGAGAGATTGCAAGCAGCTCTGAAATATGTGCGAGGTAGCAAAACAAGAGATGATGTTGAAGAGTTCCAGACCCCAAAAGACACATGTGCTAAGCTAAGGAATTTGGATTTTATAGACAATGGGGAAAATATCAAAAGTTGGGTTTTTTTTCTCTTTTGGATGTCTCACATCCATATATTTGAATATTAAAAAGGCTACATTGGCAGCTGTGTACTTGATGTATTGGAGACAGGAAGAAGGACTGGGAGGCTGTTATAATGGTCCAAGTAAGAGAAACTGAGAGACTGAACCAGGATAGTGTCTCTGGAGATGGAGTGGAGGGGACAGATTTGAAAGCCGTTAGGACTGTAGACTTGTCAGGACTTAGGAACTGATCATATGAAGTAGATGAGTGTTACTAGGAGTTTACAGTAACATCACCTCCAGGTTTATGACTTTCTAAACTAGACATCTTGGTCAACGGTTGGTCTCATTTACCAGGAAGGAGAATACAAGGCCAAAAGCTGGGGTTGGGATAGGGAATGGAAGGGAGAAAAGCTTAGAAGAGGAATGTCATAAAGGGAAGAGATCATTTCCATTTTTGTTATGTTGGAAGCACCTCTGGAAAACCCATCTGGGGTCACCTAGCAGCAGTCAGAATTTTGTTTCTGATTTCTGTGGGAACTTCTAGGGTAATTATCCCCTTCCCCATCCTGATTTCCACCCTTACCTTCTCTGTGAACTTCCCTGTAGCTGGACCCACATTTCCTGCATCACTTCTATCTCCATCTCCAGCTTCATCTCAACAACTCCCCTCTTTCTGTGCTCTAGTCACATGGCACTTCCTACTGCTTCCAAGTACGTTCCATGTGTTTTCTTACCTCAGGGCCTTTGCATGGGTTTTAAAGTATGCTTGAATGTTGTCTTCACTCCACCATTCCTTTCACTTGGCCAGCTTCTATTTATCCCTCCTCAAACCCTAGGCATCATTGTTCTATATTCCTGGAGCACCTGATATTTCATTGTTTGCCTCATAATTGTTTACTTAATTGTTTAAAATTATTCATTTAGTGTCTCCTGTTCCCAATGGGCTTTCACCCCATGAGGCCAAGGGCCCTGCCCTTCACAGTGCTTAGCTGAAACACTCAGTAGACTGTTACTGATTAACTGATAATGTACAAGTCGTTCCTATTTTCCAAAATGAAAATAATTCTTCCCAGGCCTACACTCATCTATGGGTTCTTCCATATATTTCTTTGTTTACCACAAGGCATCTTAAAAGATGTTCTAGTGCTTTCCCCATAAGATTGGCAAATCATGTAGAATAGGAGCTAGGTAAAGAAGGCACCATAGACCAGGCAAAGAAAGTATGATAGAAGCCTCAATACTTCCATAAATGCAAAGAGTGTTCTACATTCACTATTTTCCTAATATCTTCTACCATTTGTCCTTCAGCCCATGGCTTCTGACCTTGAATCCCTTGTCCCTGTCAATCACTGAGGATTACCTTGCTGAACCTCTCATCATGACATCTAACAGTTGAATTTCAATTATTAAGTTGACCCTTCTGCAGCATTTAACACTGTGGAATTTAACACTCCATTCGTTTGCTGGCTTCCCTAACACCACCTACTCCTGGATTCCTCCCCTGACATTCTCCTCTCTGTTCCTTTACTGTCTTTGTTCCTATGGCCATATAATAAATGCCAACTTCTATCCTGAGTTCTCTTAGCTTCTTACTGTACACTGGAGAAATCTCACTCATCTCCAAGATTTTGACTGCCATCTATAAAATTTACCAGGTTTATGGGATGAGGAACAAGAAGTTTCACTTCTTCCCATAAAATATGGGTCCATATGGCTAGTATCCAAAATCTATAAAGAGCTCACCAAACTCCACACCCGAAAAACAAATAATCCAGTGAAGAAATGGGCAGAAAACATGAATAGACACTTCTCTAAAGAAGACATCCGGATGGCCAGCAGGCACATGACAAGATGCTCAACGTCGCTCCTCATCAGGGAAATACAAATCAAAACCACACTCAGATATTACCTCACGCCAGTCAGAGTGGCCAAAATGAACAAATCAGGAGACTATAGATGCTGGCAAGGATATGGAGAAACGGGAACCCTCTTGCACTGTTGGTGGGAATGCAAACTGGTGCAGCCACTCTGGAAAACAATGTGGAGGTTCCTCAAAAAATTAAAAATAGACCTACCCTATGACCCAGCAATAGCACTGCTAGGAATTGACCCAAGGGATACAGGAGTACTGATGCATAGGGACACCTGTACCCCAATGTTTATAGCAGCACTCTCAACAATAGCCAAATTATGGAAAGAGCCTAAATGTCCATCAACTGATGAATGGATAAAGAAATTGTGGTTTATATACACAATGGAATACTACGTGGCAATGAGAAAAAATGAAATATGGCCTTTTGTAGCAACGTGGATGGAACTGGAGAGTGTGATGCTAAGTGAAATAAGCCATACAGAGAAAGACAAATACCATATGGTTTCACTCTTATGTGGATCCTGAGAAACTTAACAGAAACCCATGGGGGAGGGGAAGGAAAAAAAAAAGAGGTTAGAGTGGAAGAGAGCCAAAGAATAAGAGACTCTTAAAAACTGAGAACAAACTGAGGGTTGATGGGGGGTGGGAGGGAGGGGAGGGTAGGTGATGCGTATTGAGAAGGGCACCTTTTGGGATGAGCACTGGGTGTTGTCTGGAAACCAATTTGACAATAAACTTCATATATTGAAAAAAATATGTGGGTCCATATGGGGTGAGGTAGGGGATGTGATGGAAAAGGTCTAACTTACTTGGAGATAAATTTGCTGAGTGGGGGCTTAGAAGTTTTCCAGGTTTTCCCACTGAGTGTGGGAGGTGTGGAGCAAGGAGCGAGGAGTCAAGATGTCACATTGCACTGAGGAGTGGGACCACCAGCTGGTGGAAGAACTTTCTCTAGCAGTTCCTGGAAGCCAGCTTGGCTTAGTTCAGACAACGGCAAGGGCTGGATGTGCCCAGGGCTGGAGGCTTTGTGGGGAAACAAGGGGGAAAGGAAATGATGGTGCTGGGGAGAGAGCAGGTGAGGATGTAGAATGTATAGCGTTAGCTGCACAGGTAGAAAGAGGAGCTGAGGAGCTGGGAAGGCACTAGTAGACTGGGAGAATATCAGTGACCAAGGGATGCCTAATTCTATAACCTAAAGTCTGTTCTTGAAGAATTATCTCCTTAAATAAGAGAAAGGAGGAGGCAGCAAATTCTCTTCCTTTTCTGACTTCAGCTTATTCTCTCTTCTTGCATGCCCTCTTTACACAGCAGAATCCTAAGAACAATGATACCACGAGCACTGGACTTGAGTCATACAGGTCTAGCTCCCTATATACCATGTGACCTTGGGCAAGTTCTTCAACTTCTTTAAGCCTAAACCATTTCAACTAGAAAAGATAATAAGTCTTTTACTCGTGGGTTGATGTGAAAATTCCATGAGTCCACACACAGAAAGCTCAACAAGGTAGCTGGCACACAGTAAATGCTCAATGAAAGTTAGGTCTTATTACCAACAACATCTGGAGAAATTAATATTTGCTGAGGATTACCTTCTGACTATGAAAAGTTTTAGACAATATTTCTATTATAAGTTGTAGATTTTAATGGGGATTTTCTACCCTGGGAGTATATCCTTTGCTGATTAACAGACTATTTGAATTGGCTATGACTCATTGTTTCAGTCTAGGTTCTGATTCTGTATGCCCAACTGGGCTTTTGTTCAACCTCGGAAATACAGAAATCTTGAGATTTTCAAACTAGTTGAAAGATAGGCAACTCCATTCTGAAAGCATACTTCCTTGCCCAGGGGTGACAATGTACACTTCTCATTTGTCAAATTAATGTCCCTGGCCTCCTGGCATCACTTCGGTATGATTTAAATTGGAGTTTTGGATGGATAAGAATTTTGTTGAACTGTTTTTGTCAATCACTGGAACCAAGCAATTTCTGAATTTGCCGCATCAGCATGACACTGTATTTGGTTGTCATTCTTCATAACCCCATGAGCAGCAAGACAGTTACCAGGTTGGGTTTGGGAATCAGACAGAACTGGTGTCTAATTTTGGCTCTGCCACTTACTGGCTTGTGACTTAAAGCAATTTACTTAATATCTGTAGGCCTTAGAGTATTCATCTGTAAAATGGGATGATAATAAGAGTGCCTACTTCATAGACTTGTGGCGATTCTTAATATATTAGAAGAAAATGTAGACGCACAGTCTTAGCACAGTCACTACTCAAAACATGTTGGCTATTACTACTGTTTGTTATTTTTCCATCAATCGAATTCATATTGTTTTATCTATCCGAGGTAAAGAGAAGTTGGGGAAAAAAACTAATTATGTGATTAGTCTTACTTGAAAAGAAGTACAGCTGTCAGTATTAGCCCTCATGCTCACGACTTTGGTAGTTTCTAGTGAATCATCAAAATAGGACCTTTATTTTAAGACCGTGCATGAATAAAACATAAAAGTGTCCTTCTAGATGGTTCCTCAGTGGTTGGGTGGTGCCATTTCCGCACCTGGGCTCAGCCGTCTTTGCTGTGGTTGTGGTTGTGGCCATTGTGGTGTCAGTGTTGGTGGTGGTGGCGTGTGTTTGCACCAACATCTTTAAGAAGACGGTACAAAAGTCTCGAGGTTGGGTGGGAATCCAGAGAACAAGCCACCTCTGTCTCTACAGTGGGGGACAATACCCCTTTTTCTGTCATTTCAGTTCAGCTAGTATTTCCAGGTCTCTGCTGATCAAGGCTAGGGAGGACAACACTGACTGATAAGTCCTGTAGCACTGAAGTGGTTCTTTTTGGAGCAGAGTGACAGGTTTGGAGTACATCTTTGCAGCCTGGACCTGGGAACGGATCCAAGTTTAAAATATGAAGAGGATATTCCTAAGCCCTGGCTGCCTCACAACTCTCAAGGACAGGCTCTTCTGCCTTGTAATCAAGCATGATCTCTCTTCTGGGGATTTAGCTGCTTTCCTTTGTTCTTTCTTCAAGAAGAGATGGAGGGCAGAAACATGGGTGGGCATGAAGGAGGGTGAGGGAGGCCAGCATTTAACAACGACACTCCATCTCTTACATTTCATACACTTAGAAACTCTCAAACCACAGTGCCTTTTCCAAAAGATAATTCTCTTGGTTTCTAAAGAATTACTTCTAAAATTAATAATGTATGTATCAACTCTAAAATGCAATTTTTTGAAAAATTGTGTGCAAAATTATTCACCATAACTGGGAAAATGGTCACTTCCAATAAAGAGAACTATGGATCCCAACTAACTAGATTCCATATTCTGTTCTAAAAGGCAAAATTAATTTTTTGACATGTCTAAATAACTATTTAACTTCACTGGAGGTAAATATATAGTTAGGAGTTTATAGATAAAATCATATTTGATTGCAGCAGTAAAAATAAGTTACTCTACGAATCTGTTATTATCTCAGCTAAATAAAATATTTATGTAGGCTGGCTTCTGCAGAGCACAGAGTTTTCATTGACGGTTACTCCCTGTTTCTTCAAGCTCAGTAATACTCCAAATGAGGCTACTCAACACAGACCAAAGTTCTATTCATCATGCACATTTAGTTCTATGGATTTAATTTCACATTTACATTGGCTTGCTATAACTAAGCAGGAGAAATTCACCAAAAATTACCAAGACTTGGAGAAAACTTCAACTCATAAACTAATATTTGGGCAAAATCTAGGCAGTGCTTTTCTAAACACAGGAGATGGGAATCCTTTTACTGACACCACAAAACTCAACCGTCCTTATTAAAAGATTCAGGAAAATTCTAGACTCAAAGCACAGAGAGGAACAATCTACCTCTGAGTTCAAACTTGCCTCTTCTGAAATAGTAAACTCAGTCCAGCAGCCCTCACTAAGGTTAAGGCAGAACAGCTGTTTGCCTAACAACAGGCTGTCATTTGTCCTGCTCAGCCTGGCTAAATTGTATTTTTGCAAATCTTCAAGTGGGGCTGACAGTTGAAAGGAAGATTTCACAATCTTTCTCCAGGAAACTCATTGGAGTTTCTAACAAACTTTACTATGCCAGGCAGGGATATTTCTTTGGATCTAAATTAAATCCTTTGAGCAATAGTATAAATCATTTCTAATAAGTCACAGTAATAACCCTAAAGACAAATAAGCCACATCCCTCCTCCACCGTAGGCCACATCACACCTTTGCCTTTTTTCTCTTAAGTTCAACTTAGGTTAGGAAATAAGTCATCCTGTTTCCACTTCTATCTGCAGGGCATGATACGTAGACCAGAAAGTGGAGCCAATGTCTCTGTTCAGACTACAACCGTTCACACCTCCAAAGGTCATGCTTATTATTTAAAAATGTTTTTGCAAAAACACTTTAAAAGAGCGATTTTTAAAAGGCACATGCACACACACACACACACACACACACATACACGCACACACTCCAATCCTTCCAGGTAAATAGTTCGTACTTTCTTGTTCTCATCCAATCACTGATCAAATGTGTGATAGATTGTTTTATTTGAAGGCGATAGCAACAATATCTCCATTCCACTTGCTCCTCTGCACGTGTCCCTGCCACTCCCTCATCAAGAGGTGGAATCTCGTTGCCCTCTCTTGATCTGGGCTGGTCTTCGTGACTCACAGGTAGTCAATAGAATGAGGCAGAAATGATGCCTCATGACTTCCACAGGTGGGCTAGAAAAGGTCCATCTGGTTCTCTTGGCATCCTCACCCTCCAGATGCTCTCTCAGAGGATGCCCCTCTTCGAAACCAAACTACATGGTAAGACCATGCATAAGGCCTGTAGTAAATAGTTCCAGGTGAGCCTACCCTGAATCCTCCCAGCCCAAGTGCCCAGAATCTGAGAGAAGCCTCCAGATGATTCCAGACCCAGCTGATCCAGTCACTCCCGGTCACTCAAGTTTCTAAACTGAGAAGCCAGACATGGTGGAGAGAAAAGACAACTCCACTATGCCCTGCCTAATTCCTGACCAGAAGAATCTGTGGGCATGTTAAAATGATGGTTGTTTATCTTTAAGGTATTTGCTACTCAGCAATGGATAACTGGAACAAAATGCATATGTGCTTTCTTATAGCTATAGTCATAGGAGAGTATAATTTTATATTATATTATATTATATTTCTTTTTTATTCTACTCAGGCTTTTATTGATCACCAGTATGCCTGTTGTTCTATAGAAGGTAGTATAAATCATAGGGAGAGAGCCCATCATTTAGGATCCTAAAGACCCAGATATTGGGGCACCTCAAGCAACTGAATGGCAACTAATTTGCTCCAAGCTTCAGTTTCCCCATCTATCACATGGTGACAATAACACTCACCTACAGGGATTATCGTGCAGATTAAATAAGGTAAGTCACAAAACAATAAGTGACATGCTGTCTGACACATAGCAGATTTTTGCAAATGTTTCCTTTTTCCTATGTTGGTTTCCTATCTATCACTTTATTAGCTTCATTCTTTCTTTTAAAATATAGATACACAGTATTAACAACTTCTAACCTTTCAGTGAAATGCCGTAAAAATTAAATCTCTTAACATTTCTTCATTTTTTTAATTGAATTTTTTTACGTCCTTGTTTTATTTTGAGAGAGAGACGGAGTGCGAGCGTAGGGAGGGGCAGAGGGAGAGGGAGACACAGGATCTGAAGAGGCTCCAGGCTCTGAGCTGTCACCACAGAGCCTGACTTGGGGCTCAAACTCACAGATTGTGAGATCATGACCTGAGCTGAAATTGGACGCTAAACCAACTGAGCCACCCCAGGGCCCGAAATATTTTAATACTTCTTTAAATGAGATTCTCAAATCTTTCCCCCAACACAAGCTGAGAACTTATCACCCCACATTATATTTGTGCTTTATATTTCCCTTGCAGAATTGGCATATAAAGGGGTTAGAATGCTGCCTGATATCTGGCCCGTATTGCAGAAGTGTTTAATTATTATTACTTTCCACTTATTTCTACTGAGCAGTGTGCTGTCAGTTTCTGATTAGTGTTCAACTTTATCAAAGCAATTTTGATGCTTGAGTTTCTAGACAAATATGTTTCTATAGGTGCCTTCACACCATTCAGTCTTTCAATGTCCTGGCACTCTTATTCTCCCCATTAAATGTGAAACTAGGTGGCCCATCAGTTGGCCCCAGGTCCTGCATGCTGGACCACTCACCTCTAAGAACCACTGTGATGGTACCAGGGGGTCTGAGAATGCAATCTGTGCTTTCAATTCTATTTTGTGATCTAGAGTGTTAATAAACTGAAGCTCTAATCTAGAACTTAACCCCCAGTAGTATCATCTTTCATATTATTTTTTTATGCATTTAAATTAATCGGGAAGGAGAATTCCCCATATTGTCACAGTGTTCCAAAGAATAAGCTTCCATGATTTCTGATGGTTATGTATTCCAATGTTCCACAGCTAGGAAAAAAAAAAGGGACTTTTCTAATCGTTAGCCTAAATTCCTCCTGCAGCAGATGAAATTTACTCTCTCCTTATCGAGTCAGTACAAAGACAAGTTTCCCAAAAACAACCACCCAATATTCTTTTTTAAAAAAATTTTTTAATGTTTATTTATTTTTGAGAGACAGAGAGAGACAGAACATGAGTGGAGGAGGGACAGAGAGAGAGGAAGACATAGAATCTGAAGCAGGATCCAGTCTCTGAGCTATCAGCACAGAACCGGTCGTGGGGCTCGAACTCAGGAGCCATGAGATTATGACCTGAGCCAAAGTCAGACACTTAACCAACTGAGCCACCCAGGTGCCCCAATCACCCAACATTCTTGCAACTCCGGGATGACCACTAACTGCCCTACTGTATTTTATCAATGATACATATAAAAATACATTTTTCAGACTTTAAATCATTTTGTGTCCCTCCAAGAGGGCTATGAACAATTTTTTAATGTATTTCATGTATCATCTTGATCAATGACTGTCAAAAGAAATATGTCAGATTAACCCACCTAAAGTTTGTCTTGTCAAAACTTTGATGGTGATTAGTCAGTATCTTTTTTCTAAGAATAAAAAAAAATTATTTTTATAATGCTTTCCAATATGTTTTCTAGATATGGAAATTAAGCTTATCCTTTTTGCTTTTTACAGTTATTTAAAAAAATATAATATTATCTATCCAACATTCTGATTCCTCTTAAATTCTATAAAGTGCTAACAAGTGCATATGCAATGATTTCAATAAGTTACTGTGAATTTTTATCTCATACAATTTATTTTGAATTTAATTATCAGTTAATTCTTTGTCCCTATTCATCTTCAAATTCCCTATTCCCTGTTGTCTGCTCTGATGTCCTGGTCTCTGAGCAGTATAAATGAATGAATGAGTGAATGAATGAATGTGTGTGTATGTGTATGTGTGTGTACTTTTTCTACTCTTTGTTTTTCCTCAGTTATAAAAACAACATATTTCTTGACTTTGGTCCTGATTTATTTGTTAAAATGCTTATAACTTGTGACGCCTTTTAGGTAAAATACCAAAGACACAATCGATTAAAGAAATATTTGATCAGCTAGAATTCATTAAAATTACTGAAAAAGTTTTGAAGATGGATAATGGTGATGGTTGCTCAATAGTTTGAATGTACTTAATAACACAGAATTGTATACCTTAAAGTGGTTAAAGTGATAACTTTTATGTTATATATATTTTATAAGAATAAAAATAAATACTTTTTTTTAAAGAAAGAAACCAGGTAAGTTTGGGAGCATCTGGGATCAGAAAAGGTACCCTTGTTTCCCATGATATAGTTCCACTCCCTACTGGAAATCTAGGTTGAGGCACCTGAGAGAGGTTTTTCCCAATCACAGGCTTCCACAGTGCAGTAGAAATAACATGGAAAGCCAAGGCAGAAAAAAGTCTAAAACAGCATCTCCCCTAGTTTCTGGAAGTAAAACTTCCAAAAGACATCACTGGATACCATATTGGAATTCTCTGGATAGCACTTAATATCTGTCTGTGACTTCCCCAGTTTATCTGTTTGGGTGTTATCTGGCCTTTCCTGCAAGGTTGCCATCTTCCTGGCCACAGGCAGTTTACTATCCCCAGTGTTTAGAAAAGTGCTGGCCATGAATATGAGCTCCACAAATATTTGTTGGAGGAATAAATAAGTATATTTAAAATGAATCTTTAGGCATATCTACAAGTATTTCTGTAAGACTTATTCCTGGAAATGGAACTGCTGCATTAAAGGGCATATGCTTTGCTCCTTTGAGTAGATATTAGGATGGTCAGTTTGTCCAGACTGTTTGATGTGTTTGAAGTGGACACTGTGGTCTGGAGGGGTCAGTGTGCTTGGGCTCATCATACATCCCCAAAGTGCAGCCAAGAGGAAGAGCTGTTTGATACTGTCTTCTCTGATGTTCTGGCTATAAAATACATTACGGTTCAGCTGGGTGTGGTTTCTTCATAATTACTCCAGCCACTTCATCCCCAATTATCTAGTCTAGTGATGCATGAAACCTAATCTTTTATTTATAAATGTTGACAATGACATGTTAACAGTGGAGACTGATTGTTTGCAGGAACTGTGTGACTATCTAATATTTAATTACTTAATCTTCTTGAAATAAGTTTCATAATTGGTACAATGTATAATGTTAAACATATATCACCAATTTTGCCCTTGAATTCCTCACACAGGTATGGTTGTATAAGAATTGTCCAAACAATTGAGACTGTCACAGAGAATGGCTTTGGGCAAAGTCTGTGTGGTTCAAAGACTATATTTAGTCATGGATAAAGGAATGCCCTTGCAAGCGTCTTATCTTTGTACTTACTAAGAGCCTGATTCTGAAGAATAAAAATTTTAGATGCCTTATTAATGAAACGTGAATGAGTAACCAAAAATCATTAGTGTATATTAATAGGTTTTAAGATGTTCAAGATGTGGTACGTCTTAACCTAGGAGAGTTAGTGAAGAAAAAGTGGACTGAATATAAAATGCCAGATAGACATAGGATATAGGGAGCCAAGAAATAATTCTGAAAACTGGGATTTGGTGAAGAAGCAACTAGAACTAATAGACAGTGGCAATAGTAAAACTAAAACATAACAACGTGTTCTTGAGGGAAACTGGTGCGTTCACGTGCCTACATCTAGATACACAAAAAACTTATATAAATTCTGGGGGAAAAAAGCTTAGATGACAAAAAGGGGAAAAACCCACATTTTCAAGAACTCCAAACAATATCAAGTGATGTATCAAGATAAAAATCAGCCCAGCTTCACACTTCTCTTCAAAAATAAGATACAATTGTGGTGTGAACTTAGAATTTTCAGGTTTGTCATTCATGTGTATAGATAATAGATGGTCCTAGATATGCTAGATATTTCATGCAGAGACTCTTCACACAAACAAAAATTACTTGAAGTATACTTGACCAAGAGATTAACAAAGTTAAGAATTTCAGGTTTTACCCTACAAAATTTACAATCATCAAAAGTTGATAGTACACAATATTGACAAGGACGTGATAGGAGACAGACACTCCTTTCTTATTTATGGGAGTGTGAATTGGTACCATCTCTTTTAAAGGCAATTAGAGGTATCTAATGAAATGTTTTTATCCTCTGGTAGCTATCAAACTATAGTCTGCTTGGAGGATTGTCCAAGCAGGACAATAGGATAGGATTGTCATGGCAGCATCCCAGAGATAGCTGGGGACACCAATATTTGCATAAGGGTAGTGTTTTTGAGGTAAAACATTTGGTAGTCTATAGAGGCTGTGGGAATTTCTTGACAACTACTTTGAGGCTGAGAATCCAAATAAGGAGATACAGAAGGTAATCCCTGTTGGAAAGGGTGAGGAAATAGCAGTGGACATGGAGAGCAATGAAAAAGCAAGCTGAATTGCTATCACTCTTTCATGGAGGCCTCAAGTCAGAGAGAGGACATGGATATAGCTGTATTTAACCAGCAAAATCCTATCATGTAGGCCAGAGATGGAGTAAGGGAGCCCTGACTATAAAAAAGAGGACACACTGGGCATTGAGGCTGTCTCCTTAATGTCCTTTGTCCCCTCTCCCAGTCCTATTTAATCATGTGATCCCATATCTCTTGGTTGGTTCAGGACCTACCTGATCCACTGAGAACAGGGATTGGTTTAAGAGTGTATATGTGTAAGGAGAAGTTTACTAAGTGCTTCTGAGAAAAGTGTTCTCTCAAGAAAAATATCTAGAAGATATCCACGCTTCCTACTCTGGATGCTGTCATCTGCAGCCATTTTTTGACCCCTTGAAGAATAATGGCAATATAAGGGAGAGAGATAGAATGAAGCTTAACTTAAAGCCTACTCTACTACAAGACTTATGTCAAGTTAGCTAACCATTTTTCCCTCTTTTTTATAAGCCAGTATGAGTTGAGCTTTTTTTTTTTTTTTTTTTTTTTTTTCCACAACAGCCTAAGGTCTCTTAGTAGTACAGAGGATATGATAAGACAGGTAAGCTGGTCCTTCCGGCCACCCTCTTGGCCTAGCCTAAGCCTTTTTTGGTCAAATTAGGATAAGGTCAGCAGTCCAACCCCACTCACTTAAGGCATCCTGGAAACTTATTCTGAATGTGTATCCCAGTAAAAAGAAGAGGTGGAGTGGAAGAAACCTGATATGGGGCATTAGCACTTCAAGTTTCAAGTAAAATTTCCCCGAATCCCTATCTCACACACACATTGGAAAACCCAAACGCTCTTCCAATCTCTCTGGGGATCTATGGAGAGTGATGGGTGAGCAGATTTGGTTTTATTTCTCCTAGTAACTTTTGGTTCCAAGTGACTATTTCTGCTGTATTCTTCATTCCCAGTGTCTCTTTTCTGCAACATGTCACCCTTCATTGCTAGACACTGCACAATCCCTTCCCCCTGCTAAGTCTGTGATATTAGACTCTGCTATATATGTAAGGCCACAGAAGGTGTTGCATGGCAACAGAACACAGCCAATTTCGGACACCTCTGTCCTGACAAGATCCTCCTTACTTCTGGCTATCTCTTCTACCTAAGCTTCAGTTTCCTGTTATATTGCTGGACCGCCTCTATCTTTTAATCTTCTCTTCTCCTCAGAGCATTTATCCTCTCCTCCCAGAAAATCTTATTTCTTATGAGAAACATTTTAGTCATCTTGTTGATTCACCCATCCTATTCCAGCTACGCCCAGAACTATCTCTTAAAATAACATTTTGTCCTCCTTGACACATTTATAAGAGTAGCGACAAAACAATGGAAACAATCTAACTGCTCAGACATGGGAGCTTTTTTAAGCAAATTACAGTCCATCCATATAGTGGAATACCAAGTAACCATTAACATCATGTTGTAGTCTTCCATTTCAATATGGCAGAACACGTTCCCAACTAAGGACAATAAAGAAGGACAAAAAGAGTAAGTGTATAACAATGTTGTAAAGGAGACGAGGAAACATCAAGCAACCAGAGCTTTTGATAAATATCCAGAAGATAGAAAGTAGAATGGACACTGAAAAGGCTGAAGGAGGATAGGAGTATTTTCTTCAGCAACAAAGCCAAGGAGAGGCTCAAGCTTGGAGAGGGCCAAACTAGGAAAAGGGGTAAAAATCAAGATGATGAATAAAAAATCATTTACACAGCAACTATACAATTTGGCCCCTCATCAACCCCATCTTACTTTTCCTAGGAGAGTTGCAATGTTTGTCTCCATAATAAAAACTAAAGTACTAATGTCTAAAAACAAACAAACAAACAAACAAACAAACAAACAAACAGTCCTGACCAATATGCTGGGGAGAAAGTAAGACTAGTGAGGATTGGAAGTGCTTCAGAACAAAGCCTTCCTCATTTGGCATAACACAGGATGGAGTTGGTCTACTCGCCTGCCCACTTGATCTTACTCCCCAAGTGAAGCTTCCCAGTAACTACTCACTGTTCATTATTTACACCCATGTTTCCATGAATTGGGAGAAACTTGTTGGTTCAACAGGTCTAGACACCCAGAGAGGAAACTCAAACTAGTTACCTCTACTAAACAAACTTGTCTTCCTATCCTTTGCTCATAGATATAATGAAGAAATAAAAACAATGGCCCACCAAAGAAACACTGATAATTAAGAGAACAGAAAATAACTTTCAATTTTAAAAATATTAGAGAACAAGTTGCATATAGAAAACAAGAATACAATGCTGAGAAAAATATGCAAAGTCTAAAGAAGGCTTAGAAATTTAAAATGTCATTGCAAAATATGAAATTTAATTGAGGTTCTGGGGAAAAATATAAAGAAATCTTCTAAAAGATAAAAAACAGAACTTGGAAGAAAAGTTAAGACAGAAGATCAGGGGTCCCTGGTGGCTCAGTCGGTTAAGCATCCAACACTTGATTTCTTTTCAGGTCATGATCTCAGGGTCAGAAGATTGAGCTCTGAGTCGGGCTCAACACGGAGTGGATCCTCCTTAAGATTCCCTTCCTCTCCCTCTCCCCCTGCTCATGCTGTCTCTCTCCCCACCCCCCAAAAATTAATTAATTAATTAATTAAAAATTTAGAAAAGGATGTAGAAGATCAACCCAGAAGGTTCAATATCTTTCTAACAAAAATTCCTAAATAGGAGAATATAACAGAAAGGGGGAGAAAATAGTGGAAGGAAATTTCCTAAAACTGAAAATAATAGGTCTATGGATTGAAAATTCTTATTAATCCTTCTGTTTGACTGTTTTCAGAGATGGCCACAACAATACCTCCTATACCAGATTGCTTTTGTGATGAGACTCTGTTATTTTTTTTTTCAGCAAAAAGTAGAATCAGTTTTTTCTATACCTAGAACTGTATTTATCCTGAAACTTGCTTTCATCAACAGAATGTGGCAAAAGTGGCACTGGGTAGTTTCTGAGACTATGTTTGATATACTCTTGTAACTCCCACTTAGCCCTTTTTGGAAAAGCTATCTGCCATATTGCAAGGAAGCATAGGTTAGCTTATAGAATGAAGAACACCATCTGGAGAAAGAGGCTATGGGGAAGACCACTGAGGTAACAAAGATGTGAATGAGGTCTTCTTTGACCTTCCAGCCCACCTCAGCAGCCAGCTGAATACAACTGAGTGAGTGATCCCAGTTGACCCCTGTGGAGCAAAACTACTGCCTTGTCAAGTCTGGCACTGTTTCCTGACCAACAGAATGATAAGCAATGGTAAGTTGCTGTTGTTTTAAAGTATTAACTCTTTGGGTGATATGTTATAATATTGTCAATGTTTCTTCAAAGGCTGTTTTGTGGACATGTTCAGAATATTTTGACAAGTTCAATGATAAATAAAGATCCTACAAGATTCTAAAAAATAACAGTTATGTATAAAGGAATGAGAAAGAAATTGAATCTATATTCTGTATCTAACCAAAATATTAATCAGATATGAGTGCAAATAGGTATATTTTTGGACATGGAAAGATCAGAAAGTTTATCATGACCCCAACACTGTCTTGAAAATACTACTCAAGGATATACTACAACAAATTGAAAAGGTAATCAAAAAGAAAGAAAGATAAGAAATCCAAGGAACAACAATGCTAACCCAAGAATGTAGTGAAAGAAATCTCAAGTTGACAGCAACCAGCAAGTCTTATAAAACAATAGCTAAAATTTATAATAGGGAATCACAGTCTCCAGCAAGAATGTCTTCAAAGGAAAAGGAAATTATTTGTAACAAGTAAAAAATTAAATAGCTAGTTTTTTTGGTCATTTATTTAAAAAAGAAAATCATGCTCTAATAAGAGGGAAAGAAGGTGAGAATGAAGATTTAAGTAACTCCTTTTTTCCCACTTTCTCCTCTTAATTTGTTTTTTAGTAATATTTTCTTTGAAACAACACACATTTAGTGACATAAAAATACATGTTATATTTTCCAGGGGAAAATTTACTTGTCTTTCTTGAACTCTCCTACATGGTTTGAAATTTTACTATCATGTGCATATGTTACTTACACAAAGTATTTTTTCATTGTTTCATTTATTTTTAAGAGAGAGAGCTCAAGCGGTGGAGGGGCAGAGAGAAAGAGGGGGACAAAGTATCTGAAGTGGGCTCCGTGCTGACAGGAGAGAGCTTGATGTGGGGTTTGAACCCACAAACTGTGAGATCATGACCTGAGTTGAAGTCAGACACTCAACCGATTGAGCCACCCAGGAGCCCCATTACACAAAGTATTTTTATATTGCTGTAAAATACCATAAATATTGCTGTAGAAGATTTTTTTGTCATGGGTAAATACACTATTTTTAATAAGAAAAAACATGTGTTGAATAAAAGGTATGTTTGGTTTTTGAAATTATTGATATTTACTCTGTGCTCTTCCAAATTTTCTACACTGGAAACTGAAAGTAACCAGAAGTGTTACGTAAAAAAAAAAAAAAAATGTACATCTTCTCAAAAATAACCAAAAGTTAAAGTTTATCAGGAAGATCATATCAGAAAAATTGAAACATTTTGTAATGGTCCATAGCTTCCATGCTTAGCTTCCCAACACTCATATTATACCATTGGGAATTAGGGGTTGACAAATCATTTTGATGTCAATTTTGGTTTTCAGTTTTTAGTGTCTTAAATTCTGTATATCCAACATGTACTGAGAGCTTCTGTACATATGCAAATATAGTATCTAGAAGCTTCTGCCCTGTTCAAGATCTAAATGGAAAAAAGTTGAAACTAACACATATTCTGCTCTTTATGTAACTAATGTTAAAGAGATTTTGTCATGATATGACTTTCTTATTTTTCATTTGTTTATTTTTATGTAGAAATGTGTATATTAGTATTCTGGCCTTCAAATTTTGCCAGAACAAGAGCCAGCAGAGATAATGACAAAAACGGCAATTGATTGCAGTATAATTTAGTTACCTCTTAGCATCACCCATCTGGACATGAAGGATGTGCAAATCCAGTAGGAACTAAAGTAACCTTTAGTTGAGGAGCAGGAAATATGCTGCTAGGTATAGGATAGCAAATATTTCAAGCCAAAGAGGAGGCTTGGAGAACATGAAACAGGATAGGAGAAAAAAGAAGTGAATGGTGAGTTAATTAATTCTGTCATATTAGTTTTGGATAAACGAATTGGAACTGAACCCAAAGCATCTGCTAAGGTACTCAAATTAAAGTGAGCTAAAAACCAGGGGTGGGGGGAAATGTTTTTCATAAGATACAAACAGATTTGACTCACTCTTTCCAAATATCCTTTCCAAGTATGACCAGTTTTAATAAAAGCTGTTTGTTCATGCATGGTTGGAGGTCAATAGGGCAAATTATGTCTTGGTTATCTTGGAATGAAATGGCTCCTATATGATAAAGCTTGGTTTTTAAGTCTTTAAACTGTGAGAATGGGTGTCAATGTCACCAATATGCAGGCTCTGACTCCAGCTTAGATATGCAGGAAAATGAAGTAAAATGGCAGCTAAAGAAAGGCAGTGGAATAACTGTTGGGACAGAACTACCTCAGTCCAGGCAGATGATGCTATCACAAAAGTCCTCTAACAACGTCTCAGCATTGAACGATGAGGGGTGGGAGATTACAAAGATGAAAAAAGACGGACTAGAAGGTCCAGGAAGGAACTACAAAAATAAAAGAGGGAAATAAATGAAGAGAAAAGAAAAGGAGCAAGAGGAAGAAAAAGGGAAAAGAAAGAAAGAAGAAAAACACGAGAGAGGAGAAAAATAGGGCCACACCTAACACTCAAAGCGGACCCGAGTGCAGGGAGCAGCACTCCTCACTCTCTTCCCTCCCACAGCTACCACCCTCAGGCCCAGGCAAGAGGTTCCCTGTTTTGGTTTCTGAAGTTTGTTTATTTATTTTGAGAGAGAGAGAGAGAGGCAGATAGAGAGAGGGAAAGAGAGAGACAGTGGGGCAGAGAGAGAGGGAGAGAGAGAGAATCCCAAGCAAGCTCCACACTAGCAGCACAGAGATGGACGTGGGGCTCAAACTCACAAACTATGGGATAATGACCTGAGCCGAAACCAAGAGTTGGTTGCTTAACTGACTGAGCCACCCAGGAACCCCTCATTCGGTGAATTTTGGACCCTAGAATTCCCTATACAAATGGCTTCCAAATGCCATCTAGGCTTCCAACATCTACACGGGCACCTTGCCCGCATCATCTTCTGGAAGATGGTCTACACTTCTGATGTGAAGAGTGTTCACATGTAGTATGGGATTATTGCTGAGGTTTGGACACGGGCTGGGTGTCTGCACTGGATGTGCATGAAGATTCTTCAATGTGTTGGATGGCACTGGGGCTGGGGGCAGGGTGAGAAAAAGGAAACAGGAGCCATCAGTCAGGCACAGTCTCTCCCAATCATATTTGACAGAGAACTTGAAGGCTTAAAAATTCTAAGTTAAAATCTGACCTTCCAGGTTGTTATGAATGAAAATTTGTCAAGTTAAAAGAATGGAAATGATTATACTTAACAGGTTACTAACTTGAAACTACTAAATATTTAATATATTATATGTGATTTTTCAGCTACACTCTTGCTCTGAGACTGCAAAGCCTATAGATGAGTCATAGTATAGAAGCAGGATAGACAGACTTCATTTGCATGTAAACAGAGGAAAATTTTTGCACAAACACACATACACACAAACCAACAAGTATCTTTGGTACATTTCTATATAAAATAGCATGGTTAAGATCTATAATATACCTCAAAATATAACATAAATGTGACTATTGTTAGTGTTAGAGTTAGATGTCTCCACATACCGTTACCTGGTTTCCTAAGTTACTAAAAATGGCAGATTGTGGTTTCCAAAAATGGCCACAACAATACTTCTCATTCCACAAGCTCCTCCAGAGCCTTACCACTGGGACAAGAACCTTGATAGGGCATCAAGAGGTAGAATCTAGGTCTCCTCCTTGATCTTGGGTGAGCTTTTATGACTTCCTTAACTAATAGAGTACAACAAAAGCAGCACCATATGTTACTTGAGAATAGAACATAAAAGGCAATACAACTTCCTCCTAGTTCTCTCTCAGGACACTTGCTTTTAGAACCTAGCCACCATGCTATGAGGAAGCCAACCACCTACGTGGAGAGGTCAAATGTAGGCATTCCTGTCCCATGCCTAGCCGAGGTCCCAGCCAACAGCCAGCACCAACCACCAGACATGTGAGTAAGCAAGCTTTCAGAATATTCCAGCCTGCACACACACACACCCTCAGCTGATGCCAAGTGGAGCCAAGATGAGCAGTCCCCTCCGAACACTGCACCAATAGTCGATTTCTGAGCTAAATTACTGTTTGCAAATTACTTTCACTATTGTAAAGTACTAAGTTTGGAATGCTTTATTTCTCAGTAATAGATAAGTAGACCTCTAAGTGTGAAATAATTTTATTTTAAAATATGTTATTACAAAATATATATCTCACTTTTGAAACTAAACTAAAAAAGGATAAGCAACATAAGCAAAAATTGAGTTATGGCTCTTTCTACATGTACATTATTAACTCTATTTAATAATTTTTATGTTTGGAGATTTAGTTGAATTTAGCCAACAACAACCTCACAGTGATTAGGATGCCAATATACAAAAAATCAAACAAACAGGGGTGCCTGGGTGCTCAGTTGGTTAAGCGTCCACCTTTGGCTCATGGTTTGTGAGTTCGAGCCCTGCATTGGGCTGACATCTCAGAGCCTGGAGCCTGCTTGGGATTGTGTGTCTCCCTCTCTCTCTGCCCCTTCCCTGCTCACACTCTGTCTCTTTCTCTCTCTCTCTCTCTCTCTCTCTCTAAAACGAGTAAACACTACAGAAAATTTAAAAGTCAAACAAACAGAAAATAAGTGTTGGCAAGGATATGGAGAAATTGGGATCCTTGTGAGTCGCAGGAAGTAAAGGAAGTAAAATGGTGCAGCTACTATGGGAAAGTATGATGGTACCTCAAAAAATCAAAAATAGAACCATCATATGATCCAGCAATTCCACTTCTGACTATATTTGCAAAGTAAGTGGAAGCCTGTTCTTGAAGAAATATATGCACACCCAGCATTGTGCACAATAGGCAAAAGATGGAAGAGACCCCAAATGTCCATCAGCGGATGAATGGATAGATTAAAGTGTGGTATGCATAAGCAATGGAATATTATTCAGCCTTATAAAGACAGGAAATTTTTTAAATCTGAGTATAGTTGATACACAATGTTACATTAGTTTCAGGTGTACAGCTTAATGACTTGACAAGTTTATACCTTATGCTACGTCCACCACAAGTATAGCTACCATCTGTCCTATTGCATCGCTATTACAATATCACTGACTGTATTCCTTATGCTCTGCCTTTTATTCCTGTGACTTCCTCATTCCATAATTGGAGGCCTGTATCTCCCTCTCCCCTCCACTCATTTTGCCCAATCCCCTGCTCCCCTTCCCTCTTGCAGGCATCAGTTTGTTCTCTGTATTTATAGGTCTGATTCTGCTATTTGTTTGTTTATTCACTTTTTCCTTATAAGTGGAGTCATGTGGTATTTGTCTTTCTTGGAGACTTAGCATAATACCCTCTAGGTCCATCCATGTCGTCTCAAATGGCATGACCTCATCCAAGAAAGGAAATTCTGACTCATGCTATGACACGGAGGAATCTTGAGGACATTATGCTAAGTGAAATAAGCCAGTTCCTAAAAGACAAACACTATGTGATTTCACTTACATAAGGTCCCTCGAGTAGTGAATTCATAGAGACAGAAAGTAGAATGGTGGTTGCCAGAGGCTAGGGAAAGAAAGAATGGGAAATAGCTCTTTATTGGGTGTAGAGTTTCAATGTTGCAAGATGAAAAGAATTCAGAGATTGGTTGCACAGCAAAGCGAAGGTACTTACTACTCATCTGCAGACTTAAAAATGCTAAATATTAAGTTAAGATGGTAAATTTTATGTTATATGTATTTTATCACAATTGAAAAGTTTTTTATTTAATCAGGGGTCTTTTGGTTCCATGATTCCAGAATTTCCCCCAAGCTTACTCATTCTCATATCATATAGGCAAGCCAATATTTATTACAGAATAAAATCACCCAAATTTTCTCCCAAATTTGCATAAATAAAATTGCTTATCAAATTTGGCAGTATTATGAAATTTAATAGATGGCTAAAAAACAGTTGGCCAAAGAAGTAGGGAATCTGACATTTATTTTATGCATTTCAGAGCCAATGTGGTATAACATGAAACATCTTTTTAAGACTGATGGTCAAGACTCTGGTTAGTGTTTATTTCCATTAAATTGTAGTTTATTAATTATAGTCAATTATAATTCAAATTCATTCATATTTTGTATTTCATGTTTGAAATGTTTATAAACTGGCTCTTACACAGTTATGGAGTTGTAATCCATTAATGTTTATAGTAGACAATTATAATTTTCAAAAATGTAAAACATGCTTTCTTCACCCTGTATAGCAAACTGCTTTCTCATTTTATATTGCTGAACAAATTGAAAATATTTTGCAATAGTTTGTATTATTAACTTCAAAAAATTTTATCAGTATTTCTATGGGGAATTTGTAATTGTAACTTCACGAGCTACATGCCCAACAGATGGAATTTTTTTTTTTTTTAATACCTAGAAGCAGAAGAGATGTCTGGGGAAAAAAAAAGTCACAGTAAAAAAAAATCAGTAAATTGTTTCATTAAAAGAAAATCATGTAAAAAATTGTAATGAACTGATTTGAACTTAAAATTGTTCCCAATGCCTTTCTTTTGTTTACATTGGGAGGGAAAGCCATTCATATCAGAGCTAACTTCCTGATGAAAACACTGATTGAGAGATTGTTTTGCCCTAAATAAATTGTTGACTTTTGCCTTCTGACATCCAGAAGAAGAAGAAGAAGAAGAAAGAAAGAAAGAAAGAAAGAAAGAAAGAAAGAAAGGGAAGGAAGGAAGGGGAGAGAAAGAGAAAAAGAAAGAAAGAAAGAGAAAAGATAGAACATATTTTCTACTCAGCATTCTCCAAGTTAAAATTATCTTTCCAGTAGAAATAATTTTGAGTTTTGCCAAGCAATTTTTAAAATAATAACACTTTTTAATGTTTATAATACCATGATACATATGGTTCCATTTCAGAGCAATGTTATGGCTAAATATATATAGTTCTTGCAAACAAATTTAATTTTGATTTCAAAATAAATCAGGTCTTTTTCTTGTATTTCCTCAACACTATGATGAATTCCAGCAATTATTCTTAAAATCCTCCATTTTCCCCCCTTCTCATCTGTCACTGTCATATATATGAACTATTCCTGGACCTTTTCCTCAAATCCTCCAAAAAATCTCCTTCTCTACCTTCAGCCTATATGACTTTTCCTACTATTTTTAACCTATCTTCTTTCTCCTAGCCCCTCATTTTATAAATTGACACCATATATAAATACAATATATATAAATTGACACTGAATTGTTTTCCTTCATCCTTCCACTTTTCCCATCTCTCTCTCTCTCTTTTTCTCTCTCTGCCTGATCCATTCTCTCTCCAAAGCCCAGAGAACTGGCAGGACATTTTCTGAGGGGGGAAAATGGCTGAGCAAGGCTGGGTATCTCTTGCACAGACAGGTTGTAAGTATGAGAGAGAAACTAAAAATCTTCATACACCAATAATTTTAGTCTGTTACATTCTAATAGCTACAAAATTTACTGTCCTTTCAATAAAAGTATAAAGCTGCTCACAAAGAGTCTCTAAACTTAAAATCCTGAAGCCTTCCCTTCATCCAGACCATAATTTTCAAATAACATCAGCAGCAAGAGCCTAATAAATTGAAGGTTCTCTCCACTTCTTTTCCAGTGCTTCAGAGAGTTCAAAACCTAGGGGGTGGCGGAGGGGGTGGGGGGGAGGATTAGTGCAACTTCTTTTGCTCTACACATTTCTGCTTTGGAGAGTTGGAGTGATTTGGATTGAAATTTTGGCCCTAAGCACCATGAAATTCCCGCCCATGATGGGAGGCCCCAGAAACATCTGGGGTCTTTGCGAAACCAGTCTCTAAATCTTCATTTCCCTGCGTGGCAAGCATACAGGTTGCACACTATGATTTAATCAGACGCTTTTAGAAAAACACTTAGAATTCTAACATACTGGAACCAGTTGTGGTGTTTTGAAAGTCACGGCGGGACCACACTTCCACGCTAGGACAGTACTCCGTCATGAGTTCTTTCTCTCTTCTTACAGTTCCTCTCTTTGTGCAAAGTAAACTTTGCTTCCTTCGGTCAAAAGGACATTGGATGAGCGGAGTTGAAAGCACCATTCTCCTGTCTCATGAATCACTGACCGACTTGGTTCCACATTAGGTCACCGTAGAACACAGACTGTAACAGGAACACATAAAAGCTCTAAATGGGGAGGGGAGAGACGCTGTTCTGGAATATCGTTGCCAGAGTAACATAAACCTTGTGTGTTTTCACAAGGAAATGAGTCACTTGTTTCTGTTGGCTAAAACTCTGTTTTCTTTAATTTCATATTTTAGCTGTCTAATATATGCTGAAAGAGCCCAGGGTTTCCAGTCTTCAGATGAAGATAACTTGCTAATTAAAAGCTCAACAGAGGGTTTGCGTGGTAATTAAACCAAAGGGGATAAAAGGAACACTCAAGCAACCAGGAGCACAAGGCAAAGGCAAGGGTGAGAGCCCTCAAAACTTTATCAGTCCTTCGTGAGTGGGAGCCCTGGGGCTGGGGGCAGAGGCAGGCTCTGCACATTGAGATAATTCAGAAGAACGTAACAACTAGAAGTAAAATTTACTAAACTCAGTGTGTTAAAAAAAAAAATAGTATATTCTGACAGAGTCAGGATGTATTTGCCTTGAATTATTGGGTTATTTATTTTAATGTTTCCCTTTCATTTGGATGCTTTAACATTAAAAAGCATTAGAGCAGAAGTTGAAAATGCAAATATCAGGGCGCCTGGGTGGCTCAGTTAAGCATCTGACTCTTGATTTTGGCTCAAATCATGATCTCCCAGTTCAAGGGATCAAGCCCCACATCAGACTCTGTGCTGAGCCTGATGCACAGAGCCTGCTTGGGATTCTCTCTCTCCCTCTCTCTGCCCCTTCCCTGATTGCTCTCTTTCTCTCTCTCAAAATAAATAAAGAAACTTAAAAAATGCAAATATCTACATGGTTAGGCTGGCTATGGGGTCACAGGGAGGGATGGGGACTGTGTCACTCAAGCAACAGTATGTGTCTATGAGCCAGATTTAGCCTGTGGGGTTCTAGATTGGGACCTCTATTCTAGAGTGCCAAGAAATACATTATTCCTTACTTTCGTTGGAAGACTGGTTTTCTTTCTAATATATGCATTGATAAAAATGTCAATATCCACTCAAACTTTTAAAAATTAATACAACCATGGATATTAAGCCTCTTGTAATTGGTTTCAGGACTTACGTGCAATACCTCTTCAGGTTCCTCCTCTATTGGCGCTTTCCAAACTATGTGACTATTTGGTAGTACTCTGTCTATATTTTTCTCCCTGCTTTTCTTGACAATTCTTTAACCAAGTAGTCAGTATCCCCTGTTTCTAATGCTCTGGAGTCTCTTCCCCCACAATCCTGGAATCCTAGCCTCAACTGCCCAATTTACTGGAACTGCTAACCTCCTAAGCACCACACCTAATGGATTTTTTTCAGGCTTTATTCCCTTTAGCCTCCCTACTGTGTCAGCCATTAAACTGGGGTGACACCTTGTCTGTATTGCTCTCCTTCATCAGCTTCCCCTTCCACCAGACTTCTCTCCTAATGCTTCTGTCCTTTGATGGCTTCCATATTTGCATTATGCAAGTCTGGTGTCTCCTCCTAACTATATCTGGATATTTTTACTTGATATACAGTATACTACTCCAATACAATATTTTAAAAATCAAACTCTCTCTCTTCCTCCTCTAAAACAGCATCTTCCCTGACTTTGTTCTTTCTGTCAATGGCACTATCTTTGTCTCTGCCGGACAATCTCAAACGCTGGAGATGGTTTTGATTCTTCTCTTTCCTTCTTTTCTCCCACACATCTGACTGGTCCTGTGAAGTAATCCATTTTGGATCCATGCTTTCCTTTCCAATCCCTCAGCCAGACCCTGTCCAGAATCTGTTATCACTTCACACCTAAGTTATTGCAACAGTTCCCTAATTGGTCTCTGCCCGCAATCTCTCAGCGCCACAATCCATCCTGCCCACCGCAGCTGGATATGCTTTACTTACAACTCCAGTCTGCAGGGCTCACCCTGCTCCAAGCTTCCGGTGGTATCATGTGCCTGTAAGTTCCACATCACAGTCTCTTACGCCCTTATTTCATCTTCTCCATCTCTCACATGAAGTCCTTCCCTCTGGTCTGACCTGTGCATTGTTCCATTCCCTCCCTAAGTTCCCTCCCACTGCTCAAACAATGTATGTCATCCTAGAAAGAGTGGCCCTTCCCATTTATTCCTACTCACTATCTTGGCCCACCTCATTAACCATCTTCTTGCTGAAGCCTTTCTGGTCATACAGGCATGTCCTGACATATTTTAGCTTGTATTTATTTAACTTTTCATGTGTTTGAGTCTTGTCCTCATCAAGAATTCTTAGCATTCTAAAGGGAAGAAGTAGGTCTCTGCTTCATGCATCCTGTAGACACAGTGAGATAGCTGCAATAGGTTTTCTATAATTATTTCTTGAATAAGGATGGTAATTATCTTAATAGTGTCATCCTTAGATACTAAGTTGTACATTGAGTTGAATATTTTTTTTAATTTTTTTTTTTAACGTTTATTTATTTTTGAGACAGAGAGAGACAGAGCATGAACGGGGGAGGGTCAGAGAGAGAGGGAGACACAGAATCTGAAACAGGCTCCAGGCTCTGAGCCGTCAGCACAGAGCCCGACGCGGGGCTTGAACTCACGAGCCGTGAGATCATGACCTGAGCCGAAGTCTGACGCTTAACCAACTGAGCCACCCAGGCGCCCGAGTTGAATATTTTTAATACATTTTCATGAATGTGTTTTCAAGATTTTTATAACTTCTTTTATAGACATCATTTGTTCATCTTTCATGCATGTCTGAAAGATTTAAGACCACTAATTAAATGTCTAATCAATTTGCATCATAATTAACTTCACCCAAATCCTTATTTAGCATCCACATTCTTTGTTTTCCCCTTAGATACATGTTTTTCTTCTCAGGGATTTTTTTATCATATATTTGTGTTTATATTACAGATACTTTATGAATTCTCATTTTTATTAAGCTATTATTTTATTTTTAGAATTCAAACTCAAAAAGTATAAAATGTATACAGTGCTCCATTTTTTTCAGTTTCCTCTTTTTCCCAATGGGTAACCATTTTGTTAGCATATTTGCCCTTCCAGAGAATTTTTAAGTGTGCTTAAGCCAATATGGCTTCTTTTTTCATCTACATTTCTTCACATTTCTTTTACATATTTTGCAGCATGGTGCTTTTTCCAATTTATAATGTATCTTCAATTTACAAAAGTCTTCCATGTTCTTTTCAACACTGGTCTGGTGTTCTATAGTATGACGTACTTTAATTTATTGAACCAGTTCCCCATTAATAGACATTCAGTTTATTTCCAATCATTTACTATCATACAAGGTAGAACATATTCTTGTACATAAACTTTTCACACATGTGGAAGTATATGACTAGGGTAATTTCTGAGAAATAGAGTTTCTGCATCTAAGGCTACACATATTTGTAATTTTGACAGATACTACCAAATGGCCCATTATAACATAATGAACTATTTTATACAAATACACAAATGATGCATAACAGTGTCTGTTTCTTCAAAGGCCTATCAATACAGCGCATTATCAAACTTTTAGGGTCTTGCCAGTTTCATAGGTGAAAAACTGATGAACTTTTTAAAATCACCTTTATAGAGGTATAATACATTCAATAAAAAAATTTTAAGTGTACAATTTAATGAATTTTGACAACTGTATATGGCCATGTGACCACAACCACAAATGTAATGAAGAACTTTTCCATCACACAGACAAAAATTCCCTCATGCCCTTCCAGAGCCAATGTCCTAGTCCCACCTCCACCCACTTACGATCACTAATTTGCTTTTGGTTATTATTGTTTTGTATTTTGTAGAACTTCATATAAACTCCACAGAGCATGTACTTTTTTTCTGTGTTTCTTTTCCTAAGCACAATGTTTCTAAGTATTATTCGTGCTGTGTGTACCAATCTTTCATTTGTTTTTGTTGCAGAGTAGAACATTATTGTAAGGATGACTAAAATTTGTTTATCCACTTACCAAGTGATGGACATGTTGGTTATTTCCAGTTTGGGGTTATTATTAAGAAAGCCATGAATATTTGAGTATAAGCGTTTGTGTGAAAATATGTTTTAATTCTCTTGGATACCTTAGATACTCTAGAAGTGGTATTGCTGAGTTGTATGTTGTATATTTTTAACATTAAAAGAAACTCAAATTGTTTTTGAAAGTTTTACCTTTTTCATTCCCACCAGCAATGTGTGAGAGTTACATTTGAATCATATCCTTCCCAATGCAAAATACTGTCAGTTTTTAACCGTAGTCATTTTAGTGGATAGGCAATGGTAATTGAGGCTTTAATCTACTTTTTCTTCATGATAATGATGTTGAACATCTTTTCATATGCTTATTTGCCATTCACATATCTATGTCTATTCAGATATTTGCCCAATATTTATCATGTTGTTTTCTTATTATTGAGTTTCAGTATTCTTATATGTTCCAGTTAAAGTCTTTTATTAGGTATGTATTTTCACAAATATTTTTTCCAGGGTATGGCTTGCCCTTCTTTCTTAAAAGAGTCTTTTGCATATCAAAATATTCCCATTCTTTATTTTAAAGAAGTCCAGTGTAACCACTTATTGGTTTATACGTTGTGCTTTTGGTTTCCTATCTAACAGATCTCTGCTAACCAAGGTCACATAGATTTTCACCTATATCTTCTTCTAGAAGTTATCTAGTTGAGCTTTTATATTTCTATGATCCATTTTGAGTTAATCTTTGTGTATGTTATGAGGTAACAGTTGTGTTTCATCTTAGAATCAGATATTCATTTGTTCTAATACCATTTATTGAAAAGACTCTATTTCCCCTGTTGAATACCCTCAACAGTTTTGTCAAGAATCAGATGACCATATATATGAGAGTCTGTGTCTGGATTCTATTTTGTTCCATTGCTCTATACACCAATATTATGCTACCTTAATGAGATACTTAATGAGACACTATTAAGATGCTATCTTAATGAGTTATTTATGGTAACTCAAATTCAGATTGCATAAATCCTATAATTTGGCTCTTCTTCAAAAGCATGTTGGTTATTTTAGTTCCTTTTTATCTCTATATACATTATAGATTCACCTTGTGAGATTCATAAATATTGCTAAATTTTATTGGGATCATGCTGAAATTATATATCAATTTGGAGAAAATTGACATTTTAACAGTATTAACTCTTCTAATTCATAAAGACGTCCTTTCTCTTCATTTATTTAGATCTTTTATTTCTCTCAGCAATGTTTTATAGATTCTGTTGCACATATTTTAAATATTTTTTTTAAAACTTAATCCTAAATATTTCATTTTTGATACTTTTGTAAATGGCATTTTCATTTTAATTTCCAATTATTGATAGCATAGAAATACATCTGATTTTTGTATATTGGCCATATATCATAAGTTGTTGCTAAATTCACTCATTAATTTTTTAGGTAGGTAATTACGTTATCTGTAAAGAATAATATTCTTTCTTATGTGTATGCCTTTATTTCTTTCCTAACCGTATTGCACCAGTTAATATCTCTAGTACTGTGCTGGGGAAAAAATGATGAGAGTAAACATTTTTGTCTTGTTCCTAATCTGAGCGGAAATGCTTTGGTCTTTTACCATTAATTGTGATGTAAGATGTAGGTTTTTGTAAATTCTCTTTATCATATTGAGGAAGTTCCTTCTTATTTGTATTGTGCTGAGGGTTTTTTCATGAATGAATGTTGAATTTTGTCGAATATTTTTTATGCATCTGTAAAGATGGTTATAGGACTCTTCTTTTTTAGTCTATTCATGTGGTAAATTCCATTGATTGACTTTCAGATGCGAAAACAACCTTGTATCCCTATGATGAATGCCACTTGGTCATGATGCATTATCTTTTTATTGTTGGATATGATTTACCAAAATTTTGTCAAAGTTTATCACCTCTGTGTCCATGAAAATTGGTGGTCTCTAGTTTTTTTCCTTGTCTTTTATGGGTTTGGTATCAGTGTTATGCTGGCCTCATAAAATGAGTTGAGAAGTGTTCCTTTCTCATGTGTTTTCTGGAAGAGGTTGCATAGAAATAGTGGAGGTTTTTTTTTTTTTTTTTTTTTTTAATTAAACATTTGGTTAATTAACCAGTAAACCTTTCTTGACATACAATTTTCTTTTTGGACAAGTTTTTAACTACTTATTTAATTTCTTGAGTAAATTTAGGACTATTTGTGTTATCTATTTCTCCTTAAGTGTATTTACCTAATTTGTGTCATTCATAAATTTGTTCATTTTATCTTTATATCAAATTTGATGCCATGAAGCTGTTCATAATATTCCCTTATTGTCTTTTAAGTACTTGTAGAATCTGGAGTAATTTCACCTCTCCCATTCTTAATATTGGTTGAATTTCATTTCTTTATTTTCTGATCAATCTAAAAGTTTATCAATATTACTAATCTTTTTAAAAACCCAACTTTGTTTTGTTGTTTTTCTCTGTTGTCTTCCTATTTGTTATTACAAAGATTCTGACTTTGTCTTTATTATTTCATTCCTCTTGTTCACATTAAGCTTTCTTTACTTTTCTTATTCTAGTTTTTTTAAGATTTAGGCTTGGATCATTGATTTAAGAACTTTCTCCTTTTTTAATATACTAAACGGTATAAATTTCCTTTTAATAAATATTGTTTTGGCTATGCCTGACAGATTTTATTTTGTTGTGTTTTACTTTCATTCATCTTTTTAAATTTTTTTAAATGTTTATTTATTTTTGAGAGAGAGAGACAGACGGACAGACAGACCATGAGCAGAGGAGGGGCAAAGAAAGAGGGAGACACAGAATCTGAAGCAGACTCCAGGCTCCAAGCTATCAGCACAGAGCCTGTTATGGGGCTCAAACTCACGAACTGAGAGATCATGACCTGAGCTGAAGTCAGACTGAGCTGCCCAGGTGCCCCACTTTCATTCATCTAAAAATATTTTCTAACTTGCCATTGTGATTTCTTCTTTAAACCATGGATTAGTTACAAATGTGTTGACTCATTTTTTCAAATATTTAGGATTTTCAGATATCTTTTTGAGAGGGAGGTTGGGGCAGACAGAGAGGGAGAGAGAGGGAATCCCAAGCAGGCTCCATACTGTCACTGCAGAGCCCTATGTAGGTCTCGAACTCTCTAACCACAAGATCATGACCTAAGCAGAAATCAAGAGTCAGAAGCTTAACCAGCTGAGCCACCCAGGCACCTCCCTGTTATCAATTTCTAACTTAAATCTTTTTTGATTAGAAAACATGCTTTCTATGATTTCAATCTTATATTTACTGACACTTGTTTTATGGCCCAGATTCTGGTATCTCGATAAATGTTCTGTGTGCATTTGAAAAGAATGTATGTTTTTCTGTTCTTAGATGGAATGTTCTATATTACTTAGGTCAGGTTGGTTGACAGTATTGTTTGACTATTGTATATCATTTCTGATTTTCTGTCTACTTGCTCTATCAATACTGAAAGAATAGTGTTAAAATCTCTACCTGTAATTATGGATTTATCTATTTCTCTTTTATGTTCTATCAGTTTTTGCTTCATGTATTTTGCAGCACTGTTAGTAAGTGCATGCACATTTACAATTCCTATATGCCCTTCATAAACTGACTTGTTTATTATTAAAGAAAGGTTCTTCTTTCCCTGTTATTGTTCCTTGTTCTCAATTCTACTCCGTTTGATATTAACAAAGCCACTTCAACTTTTTTACTTAATAAGTGTTTGCATGGTATTATTTTTTCATTTTTTTACTTTTAACCTGTGTTTTTAGATTATGGGGTTCTGGATCCAACCTCACAATCTTTGCATTTAATTGGGACATTTAGACTATTTACATTTAATGTGATTAACAATGTGGTTGAGTTTAAATATACTACTTTTCTATTTGTTTCTTTTTGTTCCATTCACTATTTCTTCCCTGCCCCCCATTTCCTACTCAAAAAGGTTAACTGAGTGTTTTCTTATGAAACCATTTTATCTTCACTATTGACTCTTAGCTATGTATCTTTGTTTCATTACTACTGTGGTTACCTTGGGGTTCGCAATTTACATTTTTAACTTATCACTGTCTGCTTTTAAATAATATTATACCCTATGTAGGGAGAAGGGTAAGAACCCTACAACAGTTACTTCCATATTCTCCTTCTTGTCCTTTGTTATTTTTGTCATGCTTTTTACTATTACATATGCTATAACCTCCATAATACATTGTTGATATTTTTGCTTCAAACAGATAATTTGTTTTTAAAGAAATTATTAAGGTAAGAAAAATATGTCAGTTATATTACCCATATTTTTTTCCATTTCTAGTGTTCATCATTCTTTGCATAGATCCAAATTTCCCTCTGGTATTATATTCTTCTCCCTGATGAATTTTTAAAAATATTTCTTGAAGTACAGACATACTGATGATAAATTCCTTCAGCTTTTATATTTCTGAATGTCTTTTTTTTTTAACTTCTCATTTTGACTGTTTAAAGAATTCTAGGTTGACAGATTTCTTTTCCTTTAGTGCTTTAAAGATGTCTGTGTACTATCTTCTGGCTTGCATAACATCTGATAAGAATTCTTCTATCATTCCTATCTTTGTTCCTCTGAGCATAATGTGTCTGTATTCTCTGCTTTTAAGACTTTTTTTCCTTTTGTTAGTGGTTTTCAGCAATCTGATTACGGTGTGCTTTGTCCTATATGTAAAATATGCCGGATTTGTTGAGTTTCTTAGATTTATGAGTTTGAAATTTTACCAAATTTAGAAAGTTCTTGATCAGAATTTCTTTAAATATTTTTTCTATCTCCACTTATGAGTGGGGACTCTAATTAAATGTATATTAGACTGTTTAAGGTTATAGGTTACTGCTGTCCAGTTATTTTTTTTCATCTTGTTTTCCTCTGTGTGCTTCATTTCAGATAGTTTCTATGGCTGTGTCTTCAAGTTCACTGATCACTTATTCCACAATTACTAATTTGATGTTAATTTCACCCAGTACATTTTTCATTTCAGATATTGGACTGTCATTTATTTAAAAACTCTAAAAAGTTCTTTATATAAATATCATTTATTTTTTGTCTCCCACTTTTCTTCTCATACTGCTTATATTTTCTTAAACACATTAAGCATATTTATAATAGCTGTTTTAATATTCTTGTCTGCTAGTTTCATCATTCTGTCTGAGTGTTTGTATGGATTGTTTTTTCCCTAGTTATGGATTATATTGTCTGCATATTTGGATGCCTGGTAGGTTTTTGGACTTAATGATTATATGGTGCTTGTTGCTGGATGTTTTGTATTCCTTTAAATAATATTATGTTTTATTTTTATGCTTAAGTAATTTGAAATCAGTTGCATTATTTTAAGGCTTGCTTCTAAACTTTGTTAGAATAGGTGTAGATCAGACTTTAGTCTAGGGCCAATTTAGCTCTACTTAGGGTTCTAATCATTGCCTAAGTACTAGGTCTTTCCACTCTGGCTGGCATAAACACAAACTATTTCCAACCTTATGTGAGGTCCTTGAATTTGACTACTTACTGACCTTGAGTGGTTTTTAACCCAGCTGCAGGTAGTTTCTTCTCATGCATGTATACATTAGTAATCACCAAAAGACTCAAGAGACCTTGCTGCAGATATCCACTTCTCTCTGAGACAGTTCCTCCTTTCCAGTATCTGCACCATGATTTCTAGCCTTTGGCTTCCCTGGATTCTAATCTTTGTCCTCTTCTCAGCCAGAGAGTCTATTCTGCTGGGTTCCCTCTTTCTGCACTGAAGCCTAGAAACTGTCCAGGCACAGCAAGCTAGAGCAATTACAGTAGTTTCATTTTATTTGTGGAGACTACATTTCAAGACAAATCAGTGGATGCTTGAACCACAGATAGCATCAAACCATATATATATTTTTTTTTCTATACACACATACTTATGATAATGTTTAATTTCTAAATTAGGCACAGTAAGAGATTAACAAAGAACTCATAATAAAATAGAACAATTGTAGCAATGCATAATAAAAGTTACGTGAATGTAGTCTCTTTCTCTCTTTCAAAATACCTCATTATATTGTACTCACCTTCCTCTTCTTGTGATAATGTGAAATGATAAAATGCCTATGTGATGAGATGAAGTGAGGTGAATGACGCAGGCACTGTGATGCAGCGTTAGGCTACTAACAAACACAGTTGACCATGGTAACTAAAACTACAGAAAGCAAAACCACAGATAAGGAGAGACTACTATATAGTTCTTTCTTTTTTGTTGTTTGTTCGCTGTTGGTTTTTTGTTTTTTTGTTTTTGTTTATTTTTTTCAGGGATCACAGACCTGGACTGCTTGTTGCCTAATGTCTGAAAACTCTCATATGTTTTGTCTAGTTTTCTATTTTATTAAGGCAGAAGATTAAATCTGATTCCTCTCACTCTGTCTGGATAAGAATCAGAACTTCCTATCAGTTTAATATGAATTTCTCTTACTATGAGTGAGGTTGAGTATCTCTTCATGTGTTTAACAAGAGGCTTTTGTGTTTCTGTCTCTGGGAATGTATTTATATCCTTCATCCATTTTTATTGTATTGTTGGTTCTTTCATCATTTTCAATAACACCATTTAATGCTAGAATTCTGCTTCACTGATTCTCACAGTTCTAAAAATAGTTTTTCTTATCCATTGATATTTCAATAGCTCTTCCTAAAATAATTTGCAATGCTGCTCTGCTGGTCTTAAAAATTATTTCTTCCATTTTTATATTTGCCTATTTCTATACTTCCAGTGCAAACATCAATTAAATGAACTTTTTAAAACAGTATTTAAGACCCACATACAACTATTCTAGAGTAAAGAAGGAGAAAACTAAGCAAAAGACACATTTTATGACCTTAAAGAGCTTTTTATATTGATGGAAAAAGAAAAAAAATACATAAATATTTAAGGTTAGGAGAGGATACACAAAGCCTAAATCATAAAATGGGCTGAGTCATGGAATTCTTTTGGAAAAGATTCATCTTGAGCAAAATTGTGAACCAAGTTTAGAATCTAAATATGTTGGAGAAAGCAGGCAAGGTGGGATTTTCAAGATTAACTGAAAAACACAGAATGAGAAAGAAGAGTAGAATAGGGAGGAAACAAGCCAGAGGGGTGGGCTCTGTGGGGCTGCAGCCTCCACTCAGGCCCTGCTTTATATTCTGTCCATTGGAAGAAAGTGATGTTCTTGTCAAGCAAAAGTTTAAAGTCACAGAGGCCTGGGGAAGCTGGTCTCAGAGACTTTGAGGGAAACACAGTGCTGCCTCATAAAGAGATGAGAACTAGATTCCCTAATGAACAATGCATTCATGTTTTCATGGAGACCATTGCAGTTTTAGAGTCATCTATGTAAGTTCATTACTGTCATGTTTTACTGAAAGAACATAAGGAATCAGTAATGTGTTTAATTGCTATTGCACATTTATATAAAATTCTGGTCATTCTTACTACTGATCATTAGGCTTCCCACCATAGAGGGATTGACCAATTTATATTTCCCAACCTCGGACTTGTTAGCATTCCTCTGACCACCTGGCCAGATGGAACCAGAGCCTTCTCCTAAGGCATACCCTGTAAGACTTAGGGAGGGCAGTTCTTACAAGTCAGACTAAAGGCCCATGTGCAGATCCTCCATTGCATATGTACCAGATGACTCTTATTCCCATTTTCAGAACTCTGTGGCTCACCTTGTGGGCCCTGTGTGGCTACTCAATGAGGCCACTGTCTCCTTTGTTATTCTGGTCTTAATTTCTTCACAATCTCTACTGTTGGAACACACCTACTTTTTCCCAATAATGTCTTAAGCTTCTGAAACCTTATCAGAGAAAGAAAACATTGCTTCTTGAGATGCATCATTCACTTATGACTTGACTAAAGGCCCTGAGTTTTTGCATAGTAGAAAATTTGGGGTCAATCCGATGGATAAATATGTGTCTGATCAAAAGGGCAATAAAAGGGAAATATACCAATGGCCAAATAGAAATATTCAAGAGAACTTCCAAACTGAAAAGGGAAATTAAAGAATGAAAAGTAAATTGATCACTTGCAAAAATAAATAGAAATAAGGGCATAGAGAATTAAGATGTGAATATTAATTCAGCCAGATTGGATAAAACCAAGTATATCCATCGTAACCTTGAATGTGACCAGATAGAATATTCCTATTTAAAAACAAGTACCGTTACTTTAGTATTAAAGAAAAAAATTTTAAGCCTGAGCTACATATTATTTATAAGAAAACCACGTTCAACAGTGGATGTTTTTTAAGGCTAAACACAAAAGGGAGAGCAAACTAATACTAGGTAATCACAAAAATAAATAGCAGAGGAAACATTAATATTACATAGGCTAAGTTTAAGGTTCCAAGTGTGAAACGGGAAAAAGAGAAAATATGATGAGTCACAAGTTATAAAAGTCATATTTTTCAAAAAAAGATAACATTCATACATCTATACGCACAAAACAGCATATAAACAAGAAAAATCTTTAGAAATGCAAATATATCCAAGATATTGTGAGAGATTTAAAAATATCTCGTCAGAAGTAGGCTAAAAAGTATGAATAATACAAAATAAGAAAAAAGATACAATAAGCAACTCATAATAATGTAAGGAGAGATGCTTCAAATAGACAATATTATTTTTCTTCCTACATGCCCATGACGTATTTACAAAATCAGTTGTGTAGTGGCCACAAAAAGATGTCATTAGCAAAAAGCTTTAGAGACTTTAAGGGGTGCCTGGGTGGCTCAGTTGGTTGAGTGTTCAATTTTTTGTCTCAAGTCAGGTCTTGATCTCAGTATCATGAGTTTGGGCCCCACACTGAGCTCCACACTGGGTGTGAAGCTTACTAAAAAAAGAAGAAAGAAGAAAGAAGAAAGAAGAAAGAAAGAAAGAGAAAGAAAGAAAGAAAGAAAGAAAGAGAAAGAAAGAAAGAAAGAAAGAGACTTTATAAGCCACATTCTATAGTCATAATCCAAAAAAAATTAGAATAAATAATAAAAAAAATACCTACTTGGTAGGTAGGTAGGCAATTCTACCTACTTGGAAATTAAAACCCATACTCCTAAATAACTGTTAGAAATGAAAGTGGCTACTAAAATGGAATGATGTAGAAGAGACCCACATGTACATGTACATGGCCCTCTGTGAGGAGACAAGAAGCCATCTTTCATTTCTGTTACTTTAGTGTTTAGCAAGTAAGTTACACTTACTCCTTCTATATGCTGGTATGTGTCCAGGATTGATATTTATAGGTTTGTTTATTTACATAACTGATGTGTTCTTTCAAAAGTAAATCAGTAATTCAAGAACAAGTTAAATTGCTCTTCTTTTAAACATATAGAGTATGTGGTTAGTTTTGGTATTTTCACTTGATCTTAGCGAAAAGGCTGAGAAGTGATAGTTTTGGTATTTTCAAATGTGTGGCTTAATACAGTTTTACACATTGTTAGTCACATATATTCACATTAGTTAATAATGCAAAACTCTTAGGACAGGACACACAGATTTGTGTGTCACAAATCCCATGTTAACTATCAGTATTTTAATACACGAGTTCCTACCTGCTTAGTTTCATAGAAAACCCTGCATCCTCCTCCCCCCTGCAGGTCCGCAGGTTCCTTCCCTTAATGTGCTCAAAATTTCCCATAGTTCACCTCCTCTACATAGAGACAGTTCCCATTACTCTCAATGGGTTCCTGGGGCCAGAACTTGAACACCTTCCCTAAAGCTGAAAATGTAATTGAGAACATAGTTAAAGCTTCGTTAGGGGCACCTGAGTGGCTCAGTCAGTTAAACATCCGACTTCGGCTCAGGTCATGATCTCATGGTCTGTGAGTTCAAACCCCTTATCCAGCTCTGTGCAGCTGGAAGCCTGGAGCCTGCTTCTGATTCTTTGTCTCCCTCTTTCTCTGTCCCTCTCCCGCTCATGCTGTCTCTCTCTCTCTCTCTCTCTCTCTCTCTCTCTCTCTCAAAAATAAACATTAAAAAAAAAAAGCTGTGTTAGAGAAGCTAAAGCTTTCTGTGTAGCACTTGACTCAGATTCCATCTTGCCAAATGTGCCTGCCTCCTTCCCTACTCTTCTCCAGAAAAACAAAACAACCAAAAAAATAATACATAGCTGGCCCTTCTTTCCAGCTTTCTGGTGAATTGTCAGGAAGTGGAAATTCATGGTCCTCTATTCCTCAGCAGGTTCAGATACTTGCTCTAGAGTCTTTATCCTGCGGGCCTCATGGAAGTTACATTCTAATAGGGGAGACAGGAAATAAACAAATAAACCAATACTAATGTAAAAACAGGTAGTGATAAAGTGCTATGGAAAACATAAAGCAAGATATATCAGTCAGAATCCAAGCAGGAAAGCAGTAGTCCAATAAACAATGGTCTAGGTTTAATATGGAGAATTAATTATGATGATGTTAGAAATGCTTTAAGAGCAAACAGGTGACAATGAGATAACCCAGAGATTTGTAGTTGGCCTTTGGACTGAAGAATAAGGAAAACAAGCCCAAAGGCCAAGCCACTTTGCAAATGCTGGGACCATGGCAAAGATGCAGTGATTTCTGGATATACTACCCAAAAATAGAGAAAAGGGAAGAAATCTCCAAAATTCTCTCCCTGCTTCTTTCCTTTTCTTCTCCCCCCCCCCAAAATGAGTATCTCTCACTGACCAAACTTAACTAGAAGTCAATTGGCAAAGGAGGCTGGGAGATGTAACTTGTAAGGATCAATCTTACAGCACGGAGAGAGCAAAGGTGGGGAATGGGTGTCCGATGAAACAGACAAAACATCTGCAGATGTGGGAAACTACACCAGGCAAGGTGAAGAGCAAATGAAAAGATCCTGAAGAGACTAGCTCGGCATGGTCAAGGAGCAGTGAGGAGGCTGGTGTGGGGAGTGCAGAGCAAGCAAAGGATAAACCAGCAGCAGAGGAAGTCAGAGAGAGAGAGAGTGGAGGCCAGAGCATGCAGGGCCTTCTAGGCTATGGTCAGGAACTTAGGGGTAGTGCTAAGCATGATGAGAAACCATGGAAATGTTTGAGTACTAGAGTAATGTGAGCTGATCAACATATTTGAAAGATTTCATTCACCTTGCAAACATAAGTAACCTCAGGTGCTGGGTATGCATATGTTCCCACAAATCTCTGCTATGTTTCAGCCCCCTGTCCTGCCCCTCTGGTGCAGAATGTCCCATAGGACCCATCTGGGACTTGCCAATTTTGGTACCAAACAGTTACAGTACTGTCCTCTCCGGAGCAGCCCTACCAGCTTTGTGTTTTCAAACCATTCAGGTCGAAGCAGGTTTGAGGGGACAGTGCCTGAACTGTCTGAGTTGTATTGGTGCTAGAGCTGTCTGCTAGTTGGAATGGTCAACTGAAGAACATAGCCCTTGGAAGTGGAGGTGAGATGGTTTTCTTCTATATAGGAATTCCAACTTCGAGGATTCACTCAGTGCTTGACAGGAGGCTAATTAGAGTAAAAGTGGGAAGAAGTTACATGTGTCACAAAATGTTATTATCCTCATGCTTTACCTTCAACATTTAGCACTATAAAAACCATTCCTAGCACCATACAAAACAAGCAGCGGGTCAGCTTTGACCCATGGGCCTTAGGTTGCAAAACCCACTGCTCTGGAGTAAAGTCCCCTGTTGACAAATCCTCCCAGCAGCACCCTGAACATAAATGGAAAGCCAGAAATCACTAGACAGTTGAGGAAAATCTCTAATGGGAGAATCGGAAACCAAAATATGGAAATAGCAAAAAAAGAAGAACAAACAGCGAATAAAACCAATGCAGGGAGCAAGAAGAAACCCACACCATGGCCCATTGGTCCTAAAAGGGACTCAAGAAATAGAATAGAGGGAAAGTCACATGGAAAAGATCCAGAAACACAATGACATTGGATTACTCAATATTAATACTAGAAGCTAGAAAATAATGGAGTAATTCAAATTTTGGAGCGCAAATGATTTCCAACCTAGAATTAATTCTCTCAATCAAGTATGAGAACAGAACAAAATCCCTTCAGTCAGTGGATCTAAGAGACAGGGAATCCAATACAAAAGAGAAGTAATGGAAATCCTCAGAATAATGGCAAAATAACTCCCCTGGCCTCTGTGTAGCAGCCCTTGAGAGCCACCAGACTGTATTGGAACATGGACATGTGTCAGTACTGGAGCTCCCAGTTTTTGTGGAGAATCAGGGATGGATTAGTGATACATATATAGATAACTAAGCAAACAAAAACCAGGCAATTATTAACAGAGGAAACAAGTCAAACAGGAAAAGAAATACAATAATAGTCTACCATATGACTCAGCTGTGATTAAAAATTATTCTCAGAGCAAGACAAACCCTGAATTTTGATCTAACTCACAAGTATGACATTCTATTAGGAAGGTGGGGTAGGGCTGAGAAGAGAGAAAGAGGTGTTTAGGAGAGCATAAATTCTCATCATTTCATAGTAAACAGTAAGTCAAAAGGTAATATCTAAAACAGAAAAATCATCGTTTCTTGGCCTTTTGGCTAAGATCAAGTGTAGTATCTGTTCTTAGCAGTTTAAAACAGAAAGGCAATGGGGAGCCTGGGTGGCTCAGTCAGTTAAGCGTCCGACTGAGGTTATGATCTCACAGCTCGTGAGTTCAAGCCCTCTTATTGCCCTCTGGACTGACTGTGCAGAGCCTGCTTGGGATTCTCTCCTTCTCTCTCTCTCTCTCTCCCCCTCCCCTGCTCACTCTCTCTCTGAAAAATAAAAAAATAAATAAATAAATAAATAAACATTTTAAAAAATAGAAAAGTCAGGTGAGAGCATTATAAACATGTAATTTAGAAATATAATATAAATGCTAAACAACTAAAAAAGGGTACCAGTGATTACTGCTGGGGACTGAGAATGGAGGAGGAAAGGGACAGCTCTTTGTTATTTCTGGGTAGTTATTATAAGAATTGCTGAATTCTTTGTGGTAATTCCCTGCACATGCACACTAACTCTGCACATGTGCAACATGGATGAAAATTCACACGCAGATCATGTTGGTTGCCCTATACAGAACTGATTGGAAGGGGTAAGTGCGAAAGCAGGAGAACCAGTGAGGGGTTCTGTGTAAGCAGAAGATGGTAGCAATGGAGATAAGAGTTGACAGATTCAAATGCACTTTGGGGGTTGACACAGCCACATTTGGTAACGCGTTCACTACAAAGGCAAAAGAAACAGAGCTGTCGAAGACAATTCCCAGGTTTCTGGCACGAGCAACACATGGAGATACCATTTAAGGAAATGTGAAATGTGTTCAAGTTGAGGATCATAGGAAACTTTCAGCTCGAAGGTGGGAAAATAACTCCCAAGACTGAATTTTAATGGTGACCAGCTTCTCTGATTTTCATAGGATTTTTTTTCCCCGTGTATGCATCTAATTCTGGAAAACTCCTGTGAGATTAAATTTCCCAAGTAGCAAGTTGAGTCACTTTGCCATTACTCCAAGACAAATCTATAAGTGGTATACTCTAAGGTTGTCGCTGTACCACCTACACAATGCTGTCAACCTTCCTTGCGCTTTCTACCAGCCCCTTATTTACAAACGAAAAGGTACAATCCATAATGAGTGGCACTGATTTGCTAAAAATATATTAATCTTGTTAGTGAGCAAGTTATTGCTGTTTTCATTTGACTTAGCAAATTATTTTATAATAAACCTACCACTAAAGACAAATAAACTGAACGGAAACATTTAAAAATACTCCCCAAAGTATTCATGTAGAGGAGAGCAGTACCTGTGGCAATACCCATCTTAAGCAACCGCCCCAGAAATAGTTTTTGGGGGCATTTTGCAGTAGAGACCCTCACTCCACCACTCAAATCCTCAGGTGTAGTAACACCTGAATCACATCAGATGGTAACCAGATGGTGAGTCTCTGAGGACCAGTGAAGAACACAGATTTAGGTAAAAATAGGAAAGAAAACCAAAGGAAAGAAGCTAGTTAGCCAGAAATCCTATGCAGAAAAACAGCCTTATGAAAAGGGAACAGCAAAGCAATTCAGAACAATCAAGCTGACGTCTTCCCAAAGCTAACATATCCCTCCAAATGCAAGTGACATCACCCTTGACCAGGAGTTGAGAGAAAAGAAGGTGGCACTGAGGTCAGGGTTGATTTTTTTTTTCAGACTTGACTTTGTTTGGCCAGCATGAGGGCTATGAAACTACTCTGGCCCCCACATGAAGGAACGCAGAGCCAATCCACGAGCTGCATGGACAACATGTGTCAGCAGCTTAACAGGTATCGGCCTGCCATGGTTTTTATTACTTCTTACACAAACAATTCTAAATACCGCAACTTCTAGAGAAGTGATAAGGTCCAGCAGGTTAGGTCAGTAAGCATTCCTTTCCTGCTTTCCTGGAAGCCTTTTACACCAGCACTTGGCCTTTTTGCATCAAGTACTTAACAAAGACTCTTGTCCTACAATTAGCTTGACGGTGTCTTTCTGTTAGGTGCTTCTCCGTATGTATATTTTTATCTGAACTGAATTATCCAGTGAATTTTAGCAGTTGGATAGACTTTGTGTTATGTCTTTCTAAATCTACCAGATCAACTGTGTTTGTTCTAAATTTGCTAGATGCATCTAGTTAAGCAATTCACCTGATCTTGTCTTGTTTTGTTATTGTATTGGTGCTTTATTGTTCCTGATTGGCATATCTTAGCCAAGAGTGGGAAAAGGAGTGTGATAGGCCCACCTTACTACACACACACACACACACACACACACACACACACTCACATACACACCTACAATACTTGCTGAATGAAGTAGGTGAGAGTCTTATATTGGAGCAGGTATTTTAAAGACAGCCTTCCACTGAAAATGAGTCATTTTTATTAGCAGTCAAACAACATAAGTAATTTAGAATACTTTGATGATTAATTTCAGAAGTGCCAATAGTGTTAAATTAAGAGGACTAGATAGTGTCATTTGAGGTCTAAATAGGTACTCAAAGGCCCAGGATAATACAGGACACATGTAAGCTTATTCTGCTACAGGATATTTGGGAATGCCCTTGTCCTGGTAAGTGACGAACTTTTCTGTCACTTAGAAACAGACTCAGTTTCTCCTTTTATCAAATGGCAAGAAATCTTCCTACCAGTCTAATGGGACCTTAGTAAAGACATATCTGAGAAGTTAATGAATTTCTTTTAAATGCCAATTGTGGATATCAAAATAAAAAGGTAAGTGTAACCTATTGAACTAATTCTGCTAAAGCAAAGGTTATGCAGGTGATAGAAGACAGTATCCCAAAACACTAAATATATGTGTTAATTTGGACTATACTTATATTAGTAATCATTGCTCAAATTATTAAATTAATTTCATCTTTTAGATTAGTGCTTCCCTCAGTTTGGCCAAAATCACCCAGGGACTTTTAAGAACCACAGATTCCCTGATCTTACTCCAGATGGAAATGTCCAGGATTGAAATCTGGGCATGTACTGTTAAAAAGAGCCTCAATGATTCTGAGACAGGTTTGGAATCACTGATTTAAGAAATCCAAGATAACTGGCTCTTAATTTGTTGTGTCTGGTTACTTTGCTTGCCTTAAAAATCAATACGCCCGTCATGGGGTGATCAGCAACATATATGATTGAGTCAGTCAATTATTCATGCAAAAATTTCCTAAAATGGAATCTTGGAGAGACCTATTAATAGTTTTTCAACACTGAAACATTGCATTAAAGACTATTCTTTTGATCTCTTTGCTCAGCCCCAATCTGCTAAACTTAATTTATTGTCAAAGCATAAGGAGTCTGAGCAAATAGTTAAAAAATCCATTGACTAATTTAATGTTGCCTTGTTAATAAATGTGTGAGTGAATAATAGTTTGGTAGATTACTTTATAGACATTTCTTACTTATATTTTGCATGCTTTCACTCCCCAGTCTACCTATAGCAGGCTCTCCTCCATTGTTTGTTGTTTCATTGCCTGGGGGAAGGGAAGGAGAGGGGTAAAAATAGAGGAAGGCCCTCTCCTTGAGGTTTTCCAAAAGAATAATCCCTTAGGAGAATTTATAAGACTTGAGAAAGGGTAAAAGGGACACAGGTTTTGAAAGAAGAAACAGAATAGTCTGGAAAAGCAGGCAGAAGAAAGGAGCTTTCTGCCAAAATAGTCAACTTTCTCCCAGGGCTAGGAGACAAAATGGGGAAGACTTACTCCTCCTGCATAGTACCCCAGGGTGTGTCAGAGCCTTAACCGTGGTCACTTGATACATCAGGCAAAGAATTCAGAGGTTCCTGACTCCTAAAAAGTACCTGAGTCCCAAGCATGGTATTCAAACAACAAAAACTACCAGGCCTGAAGAGTCAGGTAAACAGGGACAGTGCCTGCTCACATTTATGTGTCCAAAAGACCAGAGACCAGATGCTCTGCCACCCCACCATGACACCTTGCCTGGTAATAAGGCCTTGTGTTCATTTCCTAACAAATTACCACATACCAGGTGACTTAGAACAATAGACAGTTATTGTCTCACAATTCTAAAGCCTAGAAGTCTAAAACCAAGATGTCAACAGGGCCATGCTGCCTCTGAAAGCTATAGAGAAGAATCATTCCCTGCCTCTTGCAGCTTCTGGAGGTATTGGCAATCCTTGGTGTTCTATGACTTATAGATGCATCATTCCAGTCTCTGTCCCCATCATCTCATGGCAGTCTTCTCCCAGCACGTTTCTCTTCTCTTCTTATAAGAACACCAGTTATATTGGACTAAGGGCCCATATGACTCCAGTATAACCTCATCTTAACTAATTATACCTACAATGGCCCTATTTCCAAGTAAGGTAACATTCTGAGGTACTGCAGGTTAAAACTTCAGCGTATCTTTTGGGGCCAAACAATTCAATCCATAACAAGCCTCAATATCTCAGCCTAACCCCAGAGTAAGAAGGAACACCAAGAATTCTTGAGGTGAGATGCTCTTCAATATATCCCTGATATTATGATATCAGGATTTGGGTACCGAATTAAGCCCATTTTACTAAGAGTAAAAATATATCTTGTATACTTGAGATTGTAGACTAAACACTGTGTGCACTATGATTTTCATTCAAAGGTTTAGTATGTATAGGAAGTGTTTCATATCTTAACAATCTGTTCTGTACAAGAGATCTGGGAATTCTCTGCAAGAGTTCCCTAACTCCTCCCTCAGTGTTTTATACAGTGTAAGTACCTATCAAATATGAAATAAATGAATAAACATATCACAGAATTCCAACAGAAACCTTTCTCTTTATTGGATATTTATACAACCTGATATTTTTCTTTGAAGATATCAAACTACTTAAAGTCAGTTTCTACCTTGATTTCTGAACCTGATGTTACTTTAAAAAACATTTGAGTTTTAAAAAAATTGGTTTCATTTAGGATCTTCTTTATAACTTTCATGGTTACTTTTCTCATAGTTTATTTCATTTTTTTTCTCCTTCAACAAGTAGATCACTGGGGAATTACAATCCTTCTAAAAATTCTAAATGCAGGTACAACATTTAAAGCTCATTTGATTAAAATCATTCCTTAGAACAGTGGCTTTTTGAAAAGGTTAATTTTCTTCTAATGTAGTCAGATTTTTAAATCAGAATGCTAGTGCTTCAGTAGCTATATTTATTTCAGAAATGTCAACCAAAAATTCAGACTGTAATAACCAACTAGGAAAATAATAGTTACAGAACCCATGTCACTCTTGAATTATAGCAAAAAGAAGACCCGATATATAATATAGAAACATTTTAAAAGATAAGAATTTGATTTAACTGACATAACATATTTAGTGACCTTGTTTCATGGATAAAAATAGGCAAACTTTCCCCTGTGTCCTTCTCATCTTTTTGAGGAAGAAACATAAGGATAAAGTCAGATGTTTGCATTGTTGGGTTTGAGCTCCCCTACAGAGGGCATTTAAAGCTTTTTCATAGCCCCTGAATTCAGAATAAAAGACTTATTTAAAAAAAAAAATACTGTGTGTGTGTTCAGAAAAAAAAAAAATGTTTGAGTTAACATCAATCCAAGAGACACAAACCCCCTGATCTCTTGCCATGAAGGAGTAATCACTTTTGATGTTACTGTAAAAGATTTCCAGCTGTTCAAAAACAATTCAAAGCCATTAAACTAGTTTAAAAAATTAAATCCTTGTTTTTGAAGTCATAAACATAGATGGAAACTATAGCCTGCAAATAGATGTGAGTTTAATTTTTGGTATCTGCTCAATCATACCCATCTCCCACATGTTTTAGTATCATTGTGTTAGGACTTGAAATACTTTAGAATCACAGAAAGGTACATTTGAGAAGTCATTTATTCATTTGTATTTCTTCGAACTGAAGTCTTCTTAAACGATCCTTAAATATTCAGGTGGGGAGGCTTCCTAAATTGTTGTGTATGTGAATTTTCTTTTAAGAGTGCAGCACTTTGGAGGAACCATGAAAACATAGTTACAAGTCTTAACAAATTTTTTGTCTCCCAATGTCGACTGGACAAAGAGATAGGAGAGGAAACCGCACAATCTGACCTGTTCTTGACAGAACACCAGAAGGAATGCTAATGCCTCAACTTTGACCTAATTCTGTTCAGCTTAAAGAAATGAAAAGAATTAAAAGAGAAAAACAGTGCTGTCAGGAAAAAACAAAAAACAAAAAACAAAAAAACCCTGTGGTGCTAAATCAGAGCAGAGTTCCACAAGAACCCAACTATTACATTGGTTTGATGATCAAGGCCATCCCCTTCAGCAAAGTAAAGAGACTCTAGAACCAAGCTAAAAACTGTTTTGCCTCAATCTTGCTTTGGTTATGACTATGAACTTGATTAAATGCCTGAGGTACAAACCACAAAACCCCAATGAAGGTCTGATATAAGGGAGATAGTTGTGGCAAGTATACAATTCCCACTGTGAAGAGAAATTAACAATAATCTATATTTAGAATAATTTTTATCTAAATCTTCTTCAAACTTTATTGAAATAAAATCTTCATTGGGGGGAATGGTCAGACAAAATTTTTGAAAGTAGAACTGTGAGGGCAAATTTGAAAATAGACTTAGCATTAGCCATCTATCTATTTAATAAAAAGGTTAGATATTAACAGCAGCCAAATACTAGGCTAGATGTTGAACATACAAAGATGAAATCTGTCTTCAAAAAACTTGATGTTTAGTTGAATTTGACAATAAAAAGGAATGAGATACTGATACCCACAGCAACATGGATAAACATTGGAAACACTGTACTAATGAAAGAAACCAATCATAAAAGACCACAAATTGTATGATTCCATTTATACGAAATGTCCAAAATAGACAAATATACACAGTTAGAAATTAGATTAGTGATTACAAGGACAGGAGGGAATGGGAAATGGGGAATTTCTGCTAATGGATAGAGGGTTTTGTCTGGAGGTTATAGTGTACATTGTAGTGATGTACATAGAACTCTGTGATTACACTACAAAAAGTGAGGTGTATACTTAATAGGTGAATTATATAGTACTTAAATTATATTTCAATAAATATGTTTATAAACATCAGTAGAGATAGACACATTCTTAAAATGGTATAAGTGGCACTATTTGTTCTAAGCTACAAGTAATGAAAAAAAGAATAGGATACATTGAGAAAGGGGCAATTAATTTCAAACATGTGAGATTGATAGTCACTGAATAATCAATGCATGGTCATATCAGGATGCTTCTTTATGAATAACTCAAAAATAAACTTTACACAACGATATAATTTAGAGTTTCAGAATGAATATGTAGTGTTTCAGAACTAATAGGACACTAAAGATTTCCAAGTAAGGATAGAAAACTGAACCCATAAAATTATATCCAAGCATCACAAAAAGCTAAATATGTTTTAAAAGATTAAAAAGTCACAAAGTAAAAAAAGGACAAGAAATGATAACAATGGAGGAATGATGTCAGCACAATTTTGGATTTACCAGCAGCAACATTGAAAGATGAAGACAATGGAGGGCAATGCTTTCAAAATTCTGTGAAATGATGATTTCTAAAGTTCTATACCCAGCCACACTAACACTCAAGTTTGAAGTTTAGGAAAAGACGTGTTATAAACCCTTCCTCAGGAAGCTAGGATGAAGGATGGCCTCAAAAAAAAAAAAAAAAAAAAGAACAAAACAATAAAGAGGAAGACATGAGATGCAACTCAAGAGAAATGTTAGGAGATTTCCCATTATAATAGTTATTCAGGAAGCTAAGAGAACAGCCAATCTAGAGAGGAACATGAAATTGAGGATTCCAAGAGAGTCCCTGAGAGTGGAGATGTTGTCAAGGATAAAACTGACAGGGGCGCCTGGGTGGCGCAGTCGGTTAAGCATCAGACTTCAGCCAGGTCATGATCTCGCGGTCCATGAGTTCGAGCCCCGCGTCAGGCTCTGGGCTGATGGCTCAGAGCCTGGAGCCTGTTTCCGATTCTGTGTCTCCCTCTCTCTCTGCCCCTCCCCCGTTCATGCTCTGTCTCTCTCTGTCCCAAAAAATAAATAAACGTTGAAAAAAAAAAATTAAAAAAAAAAACAACTGACAGATTATTTAATGTTTTTGACCATATTGGGAAGGATTTTTTTTAAGAATTAGAGGTACAACAACAATTTTTTTTAAATGACAAAATGAGGCAATCATTAACTGTAAGAAAAAAGTTGTATAAGAAAGGAAGTGTGATTATAATACATTATTTAGTGAATGGTGAGAGGTGTTTCTATAAATATAGTAATAAAAACCCTGAATATTTAGTTTTCCAAAGATTATGATTATCTTAAAAAGAATAAGGTGATAAATAGCAGAGGTCAGGGATAATAAGAGAGCTAAATTCTCATCTTGCAAGAATTAAAAAATCAAGGATTACTGTTTATATATATTGAGTTAAGTAGCTCAACAAAAAACTCTAAGACCTGATCATGGTTACCTTTGGGTAATGAAACTCAGGGAAGAGTAGAGCAGAAGATTATCATTTTTTATCACAAGTCTTGTAATAGTATTTGACATTCTTAACTTCATAGATGTATTGTTTCCTAGAAATTAATATTTGAAAAAATATACTCAAGCACTGAAAATACTGCCAAGTCAAGAACATGGATAGTCAAGTGACATGTTTTATTCTTCTTTGCGGTTTCCTCACAGCACTAAAATAGTACCTTGAATATATTAGAAGCCAAATAAGTATATACTATTTGATAATGACCACTCATATGCCAATTCTGTGGATTTGACAGTAGATCCTGTGGGATATAATCTCAAACCTAATTTTGTCTTTATAAAAAGAATCTAGAGGTCAACATGCAGTGCAGTCCTTTGTCTTGATATGGGAAAGAGTTAGATGCAACTAGAGGAAAACAGTTCTGGTTATGTTTATTGTACAATGCCTGGCAAACTGTAAAGTGCTCAATGAACCAATACTTTTTATTACAGTTTAACTTAGAGAATCAATAATATGAGCCAACTACTTCTAGTTTTTATGCTTTTTATGCCCTCTAGAACTTTGTATCCTGTTTCCATGATTTTCAAAAGGATTTTCTCCTTCCTTCAACATCAGTTGATTTAAGATGTATTTTTTAAGAAGGTATGAAAGATGGCAAATGCATGGGGCTCATATCACCACTCCCCCACCCATGGCAGGTATTGCCATCTAAGGACATGTGTGGGTGGCAGAAATGGCATGGCATATTCAGGGACAAGGAAGTTGATTGCCTTGTCTGGAGTGGAAGTTTATACACTAAGTAGCAGGAGATGAAACCGATCAGCACTGCAAGAACAGGATGCTGAGATTTGGATAGTTGAAGAATTTGAATAGGATTCATTGAGAGTGGTAAACCTTTTTGAACTGGAAAGCAGCCTAATAAATTATAAACACACAGGAAAGAGGTTCTTAAATTCTATGAAAACAGTCACTCGCTGGATAGTGGAAATGATGAGAGATAGAAAGTAGATTATTAAGGCAGAAGAGAATTTGGTCAATTACTAGACTTAAGAACTAAGGAGAAGGCAGTATTGTACATAATAACAAGTAATATAATTAACTTTTTTTGTAAAGCATTTACTGTGGTGCCTGGATGTTGTGCTAAGCCCCGCTGAAGGGGACTTTATTATCACTATCATCCCCCCATTCTCCAGTTGAGGTAACTTAGGCAATATAAAGTAACTTGGCCAGAGACCCACAACTTATGGGTGATTAGATCCAAGACTTAAACCGGTCATCTATTTCCTGGAATGGAGAATTTGGGAAGGTAGATTGGATATCCAAGTGGAAATGACTAGTAGTTAGATAGAAGTATGGAACAGACTTTATGTGAGAAATTACAGTTTAACACATTTAGAGGGAGTCACTACCATTTTGATGAAAGTATTCATTTTGAAAATGGAGGGGAATAGGGATAAGAACAAAGACTTGAGTCAATGACTACAAGGAGAAAAGGAGACATCAAAGGAGAAAATGAAGAGTTGAAGAGGTGAGGAAAAGATCCCATGTTATATAATCAGAACCCTGAACACATTTTCAAGGAAAGAAGATAATCAACAGTGCCAAATGCCACAGAGAGATTTAGTGGGTAATAACAGACAGTGACAAAGAGCTGGTAGAAAAGCTCAGAAAAGCATCATTTCAGTTGTTCACTGGGAATGGAAACCAGATTGCCAAGGATTCATACGAGAAGAGATGATGAAGAAATTAACACGATCAATAATATATACTACCTATTCAGGAATTAGTCAATGAAAGGTGGTTGTCTGGATGCAGTAGTTCAGAAGGCAATGATGTAAAGTTTTATATTCCAAGGTAGGGAAAAACCTAGGCCTAGTTAAAGGCAGAGAAAACAGAGTTGTTGTGGGTTTTTTTTTTCATGAAGCCAATCTTAACTGTAAAGAATACACCTGAAAATGTTGAGAAATTCATTAAACTTATCTCTGCAAATGTAGTAGTCAGCCAACATATCATTCCTTCCAGATAACCCTGGGCCTAAAGCCAGATAGAGTGCATTCTTAAGAAACTCACTAAGAAGTGATATGCCTCCAACACCCTGCGACTCATCTGGGAGAGAAATGCCTGCCAAGAGGGGCCTTTTGAACATTCAGAGGAGTAGCTGATTCTGCCAGCATAGGATCAAAGCCAAGAAGCTCACTCCTGAGACTAGAGCAAGGTCAGCGAGGAAACCAGTGTTCAGGGTGGGGTGGGGGATGTTTCAAATGGAGCACTCAAATGGAGCACTCAGGAGGCAGACATTTCGCAGACGTTTGAGTGGGTGTTCATGTCATCACTTGGCAAAGCTCAAGGCAGAGTCAAGACCCAAGTGGCAGTCTGTCTCCACTGAATAGGTCAGCAACTGCCTTGCATGACAAATAGCCCTGCTATCAATGCCCTTTATACCCATTAAGCCTGTTGAAATAAAAGGGCAAAAGCTTGTAATCAGCCTGAGGTGCCAGCAGACACACAAGCTAGTGCTTTCCAGATACCTAAGCCTCTTACACACCTGTACAGTAAAAGGGAAACAAATACACATCTCTTTTGAAAGAATTTAGAAAAATCAAAGTCTCACACTCTGGAGTTCCTAGTCTGGCACTAGCAGAAGTTAGACTAGAATCCAGGTTTCTTGCTTCATTTGTTAGAAAGTTACAGTAGCTATGTTCTCTCTGAGTGACCCCCAATGCAACCAATTTGGTTATTTGACATGTATTGTATTTTCAATTTGAATCAAAAGCTATTAATCCAGAGTTAAATCCTTAGGCAATAGGTTTTTCCTTTCTAGGAAGGGTGGGTAAAAATCCTCACCTTTTTTAATGCCCAGAGCTAACAATTAACTTTCCATCTTTACGTGTACATCAAATGTGCCAAAAAGAAAAATCAAAAACATCCTCCCTGAAACAAAATTCAAAAGCTGAAAAACATCTTAAGAATTAATCTCTATGCCTTATTCTTTGGCTGGCAGGTTAAAAACTGAATTTGCATAAATCCATAGCAGTCAGCCCTCTCTTGTTTGTGCGGATAAAAGAGGTCTTCACATGCTGAAGGGGAGGTCTGGCTATGCTGTTACAAAGTCATGAAAAATAGTATGAAGATGAGTACAATGGAGTGCTTTAACTAGGAGCCTGGGAGTAATTTTAAGACAAACTACCTAAGGGTTGATAAGAGGGTAAAGAAAAGGCTGACTACCACCCACTGATAGACTGTTAGGCACAGTCTAACCCTTAGAGGAAAGGGAAGGGAAAACGAAGTTCAGGTGGGAAGTTTATCTGGGATAAACTTGCTGGCCCAAGTCTATGACTCCTCTAATTTCCAGTAAGTTGTTCTGCCTGCTCACTCCGCCCAACATAATATATCCTAGTCTGGTAGTCAGCCGTATAGCTAACACTGGCATCTATCCTGATTGGCTGGTGCCATGTCATACCTCATTAAGTATTTTAAGACTGGCCCTGGTTATATCCGAAATTAGACTCATCATCTCCTCTTAAAAGCTAAACTCATTACCTCCCTTCCTAAATTTTTTCCTTCTTGTGTGCTTTCTTTCCTTCATGCCACTTCCACATTCCTAATTACCCTGTTAGCTTCAGTTAGCTTTTGACTCCTGCCCCACATTTGTTTGCCTCTCCTCCAAATCCAAGCAATTTTCAAATGCAATGGATGTGTGTCATACCTTGAGATTCTGCAGGATACCACCAGTTATATACTGGGAAGGCAGGAAGGACAGACGAGACATCACTTATGCCCACTGGTGGGTGGCTGGGGAGAGGAGCGCATGCCAGGGGAGGTGTAAGATCAAGTGTGTAGGGTTCTCCAACTATAAACCAGGTAGTCTGCAAAGATATGTGTGGCGAAGGGGGCATGCGACTCATCAGGTATCTAAAACAGGTGACAGTTGGAAGCCGGCACATGGTTGGTCACATGATTCATAGTTGGTCTACAACAAATGGCAGTACTGACATTGGAAGCCCTCTTATCAGGCAGGCCTCAATGGCAGGTGAAGGGGGCAATAAGACAACACAGATGAACACCCCTTAAATATGGACTGTGTTGCTGAGCAATTAGCCCAAGAGGAACTCAGAAACAGGGACTAAGGCAGGAATTTAGTTGTAAGAACTGTGTTATGAAGCAAGGAGGATAGAACTCAAGAATAAAGTAGAATAAGAACCAGGGATCTTTGATTATCAGAATTTAACCATTCAGTTAATGTTTACCAACTACCATCACAGCGGACATTGGAAAAGAGTTTAAACGTAAGTGCAATTCAGTATGACAAGTGCCAAATCCAGATTCAGACAAGTTCAGAAGAGTCCAAAGGAGGGGATGGTCAGCTGTACCACCTGGAAGTGTTATACAAAGCTACATAGAGGAAATGGTGCTCAAGCAGGTTCTTCAAGTACAGTTAAGCCCTGGCAATGTGGAGAGGGGACTTCAGACAGAGAACATAGCAAAAGTGCTGAGGATCAGTGCCTAGGGAACTATAAGGCATTCATGTACACTGCATTGGGAGCAAGGGTGGCTATGAGTGTAGCTATCAGACCATGTAGACAGGTTTGGAGAAGCATCTCTGGCATCTGATGGGAAATTTCCTAGATATTCAAGCAGAGCTGGCCTCGAGTACCAAATTTAAATGAGGTAGAGTGGAATGCAAGGCCTAAGATATATTGAGCTTCTGCACCTATCTCCTCTCCTTTCTTTTGAACACTACCCTAATTCAACCCACCAAAACCTCTTAAGTTTATCTAAACCAGTATAGTGTTCTCTAACCAGTTTTCCCAATTAGACTCCTCCATTCCTTTCAATCAACTCTACACATCGTTCCCTGCTCAACTTTGAACATCCTATTCTCCTGAAAAAAAATTCTTTAGTGTCTCCCTATTGCTGGAAGGATCAAGATTCCTATTTGTATTCTATGTTTGAAGGACTACTGTAGGACTCAATTAAATCTTTATTTATTTCATGCTATAAAAATAATACAAAAATTTCTACAACACAAAGGTGTCATTGACAATGGAGATGATGGATGAGAGGTAGAGAGAAATACAATTAGGTAGAACAGAAACCACAGGCTTCCCAGCCCTCATCTTCTCTGCCCTCCCATCCCTTTGAATTTTTTTCTCCCTCACTGTTTGGAAGAAGGAACACAGAGCCAAGCAGCCACAGCTGATGCAATGACATCTTTGTAGCTTTTGTCATGCGATGTCCTCTGTGGCACTACCTTGGTTTTTTGTTTTTGTTTGATGACTTAGATCTTATACTTTCTAAATTTAATGAGTACCTATCAGTGTGATTTTCTTGTGCTCAATTTATTTTATTTTCTTTTCTATGCCTGCAGAATAAGATTTATTTTGCTTTATAAACTTCACTGGCACATAAAAATAGATTTAGAAAAGTATGGGATAAAATGAAGTAAATAAAAGAGGTTGACCACTATTTTCATGTCAACAATTTAAAATCTTGAGGCTGTAAGTCCAAAATGGTAAGGAATTACTAATTCCAAAATCTTCGCTTTTGTTTGAATGTTGAATATCCTACACACAAACAGTAACTGCAATAATGCATGATAATAGAAAGTCAAAAGCTATCTTTATGAAAGGGATTAATCTAAATCAAGAAGCAATTTTTTCTATAACAAAAATCAAAAGGAAAGTGGATAGGCAAGATCAACCTACCCTCTAATGTATGTTTTACAAATGGCTCCTGTGAGTTTCCAAAAATAGCACTGCCTCACTTCACAGTTACCACCTTTTTCATAAACACAAATCCCCTTCCATCACAGCGTAGTCTGAGGATATGAGCTCAATTTTAGATAATTCTTGTAGCAATGAAAATAGTTCACATAAATGACAAGACCTTTATATGTGACATCACTTGCAAAGGACATAAATGGCCTCTGTCTGTTAATAGTTTGCTTTTAAATTCTATTCCATTCACATGACTGAAGAGACTATCATTTGTATAGGTTATATTCAGAGAAATAAACTTCCTCAACCATCTATCTATCCATGAAGCTAAAAGCTCTGAAAAACCACCACTGGCCCCAAACCTGAGATTTTATTACAAATGACACCAGGAATTTGGCAGAGGAAGGAAGCAAGGTCAGGTTGTTTGATCAGGGATGGCAGAGTCAATTTTTATGGCTCCCACTAGATAGACCTGTTTCCAAGTGCAGCTGACCACAACACTGTTCTCTGCCACCTCAGGAAGAGCTCAAACAGCACAGCTTACCCTGCCTTAAAAGTGCTCAGTCACAACACCATGAGCTCTTTTCTAGAATACTGGAACACCAGTTAGGGTGCTTTGGGCTGTAAGGAACAGGAATGCCCACTAATAGTGGCTGGAACAAAAGAGCATTTATCATTTCACAATTGAAGCAAGAACTCCACGATGTCATTGAGGACCCAGGTTCTTTTATCTTTCTGTTCTCCCTACTTAGAGCTTTACTCCAAAATATAGAAGAAAGACAGACTTTCCATGCATCTCTTTTTTATCTCAGAGAAAGTCCTTTAGCAGAAGCCTCCTGTTGAATGACTTAACAACTGATTTGGGTACATGCTTAAGCCCTAGCTATAAAGGTAAAAAGCAACATTGGTCATCTCTTTGTCTTCAGTTCTGGCCCGTCAAAGTTTGACAGCAAGACAGAAATGGATGCCGGACAGGCGGCAGGAGCAGGTATAGAAAGCAACTGGGAGGACAGCCACAGTGTCACGAGCAGAAAGTTAACTGCTTTTAACCATAAACATTTAAAGTATGCTCCTTTGTACTTACAAATAGCATCCCTTACCAACATGCCTTGCTATGTTTGCACATCAGGTAATAAATAAGAGGGGCATTACCACATTCCAGATGATGATGATGATGATGATGATCGTAAATGAATAACATACTTGTATTTGCAAAGTATATTTCTGAGCAATGGTCAATAAAACTGGGTATTTCTGAATGGTTGTTTTTTTCCCCTTAGATATCAATTAATTTGTTCAGATATGTAAACTCCAGGAATCAATATCCTAATCTTTAAAAATGGGTATAGCATGAATAACACTTGGAGAAGGCATATATATATATATATATATATATATGTATATGTATATTCAAAATGGATTATTTTCTGAGAATTATTTATAAGCTTGGATAAAGAAGGATTGATTATGTCAATTATTGGATCTCTCCCCAGGGGCAGAGTTTGCCTGAGAGCTGCTGTAGGAGGGCCCCTGTTGGTCTTTGGGAGAAAGGGTATGATAATCACCACACCATTTCACTGGACTCTGTCAATATTTGTTAGATTTTCCAGAGAAACAGGACTGCCTATTAACAGTTCGACTGCACAAAAAGTTAATCAACATTTTCAACAGGAATACTGTGCTGGCACCCATAATTCACTTTTAATATGAAAGATAGGTTCATAAGAGAAGAACACTCATTGGCCTACTATAGGAATGTTGAAACTATGGTAAATTATTTTATTTACTCAATAACTAGACCCATACAAGTATATGTGACTTAACTAGACCCATACAAGTACATGTGACTTGACGGAACCAAAAAACTTCCTCTTCATGCCCTAGGCTTATCCCTTATCCCTTCTTACTTACAATTATTAGTACCTACAGTTTTTCTATTACCACAGTAGCCAAAAACAAATCTTTGAGTGAATGAGACTGGGTTGGGGGAGGACAGAGGGGAGAGAGGGAAAGCGGTAGAAAGATGGGGCCTTCTTCAGGTATGGAGCTGGGACCAAGAGCATGAGCACAAGCCTGGGAGCTTGGTAGACATGCAGAAGCTTGGGCTCCACCCCAGACCCACTGAGTCAAGACTTGCATTGTAACAAGACCCTCGGACAATTCCTGCACAGGTTTCAATGTCTGAAGCACTGCTCTGGGTCCTGAGGCAGTATCTCCAAAGAACAAGACCTGATATTGTGCATGTGCTTGGAGCCTGGCTTCTGGGGACTGTAAAGGTTGGGAGTAAGGGAAAGGTCAGGTGAATGGGACAGGCCAGCCCAAGTGAGGAAAGAAGGTACCAAGAGGGTGACAGTGCCAATCATGGTGATTGCTAGCTTTGATTACACACTGACAACAGCAGGCACTATGGTAAGGCTTTTCATACATTGTTTCTGATCCTCATAACCTCGCAATGTGGATAGCATGAGGAAATGGAAGTGCAGGGAGGTTAGGTAACTTGCCTAGGCGTCTATAGCCAACAATTGACAAAATCTGGATTGCCTCCTGGGCTTTGGAATTAAAGAAACCCAAGGAAACCCAAGTTCAAATCCTCTTGTCTCATACTACATGCATAACTTTGTCAAGTAAGTTTCCTCTCTGTGCTTCTTTTCCTCCTCTGGAAAATTGGGGTAAGAAGATTTATTTAGCATCTAGTGTATTGTGAGGTTATATATATATATATATATATATATATATATATATATAAAACTAGAAGAGCTTATCTTTGCATAATATGAAATATGTGTGCACTAAATAGCAGTACTATATACTATTATTACTATTTCCACTAAGAAGGAGGTCTCCAAAACCAAAGCAGCGTCTTCACAATTGTGTCCACATTAGCCTTATTTCATTCAGCACAGCGGAATAGTGCACAGTGGAAAGTGCAAAAAATGTGTAGGATAGGGTCCTGGCCTTCGTTCAGCTTTAACTTCCGTGATGGATCTTCATTCACTAAGAAAGCCAGTCAATCCTTCTTGAAACAAAAATGTATGAAGTGTCGGGCGCCTGAGTGGCTTAGCCATTAAGCATGTGACTTCGGGGCTCGTGTGAGGTCATGGTCTCACAGTTTGTGAGCTCAAGCCCCACATGGGGTAAGTACAAGCCCCACTTCGGGCGAGCACGAGCCCAGCTTCAAATGAGCTCAAGTCTTTCATCCGATAAAACACAAGCCCCCGGTGAGCCCTGCTTCTCTCTCTCTTTCTCTCTCTCTCTCCCCCTTGTGGGATTCTCCCTTTCTCTCTCTGCCCCTTGCTCACTTGTGCACTCTCACTCTCTCAAAAAAAAAAAAAAAAGTATTGTCTACCACGTGCAAATAACAAAAACAAAATGCAAAGCCCGCTGAGGGTCCCTCGCCCCTAGCAGGTGTTGCCAGCAATGTGATAAATGCCTGAGAGGCGTGTTCTGTGCATGTGGCATGGCTTGGCAACTGAGAAGAGAATGTGCCAGGTGCTCTAGTGGAGTCACAGAAGACTTCAGAAAGTTGCTGCCCACTCCCTCATGCCATCTACAACGATCTATTTATCATATTAAAGGATGATTTTTAAAAGTCTAGACAGCACTCATTCAACTACATAATAAATATTTCAAAGATTGCATTTAACTCATTAACTGATGAAGGAAACAGTGAGATACTAAACCTGGTTCAGAAGAGATTTAGAGGGGCAAGTACTGATAGGTAATTTAATAAAGGAATGTTAGAATAAGATTGCTTAGCTATATAAAAAACTGGTTAATGTCCTACTGGATAACAAACTGTAACCTTAGGAATTATCTTTTTTCACTGGATGGAAATGATAGCACTTCCATGAATGCAGTAGAAGAGAGGATTTCCTGCTTTCCCAGCCTTATCACTTTCTGAAGAGCTGAAAGGAAAGAGTTGGTTTTAATTATTCCATATTCTTTGGACTTTAACAGTATTTTTTTTACATCAAATAAAATGTGAGGTTAGAGAAATTCAGAATTATCTGGAGTCATATCTCTGAGTGTATAGCGCTAAGTCTTAGGATGTTCATGTCATTCACTGGAGGAAATGAACTCTCTCAGAAGCAGCAAGCTGTGGTAGGGGGAGGTGGCCTGGGAGTAGTAACATACCTGGATCTGTTCAAGCCATTAAATGTCTGGTGACCTCCAAAGGTCATTTCCCCTCTCGGAGCCTCAACTTCCTCATCTGAAAATGAGGAAGTGGACTAGATGACCTCTAAGGGAATAGGTGTCAAACCTCAGTGGGCATCAGTGTCACTGGGGGGAAGCTTGGTAAAAAATAAGGTAAAAGTGTATATTCCCAGACCCCACACCCAGAGATTCTGGATCAAAGTCCCAAAATGTTCTCAGGTGGGTGCCAGGACCCTGCTTTTGTCAGTATGGTTTTGTTTCCAGTATCCCCAATGATGCCCGTGCAAGCACAGACCATGCTTCGAGATGCTCTGCTTGGAGGTCTCTTCCAACCACTCGGTATCCTGGGTGTGCTGTGCTCAGGGCCTGGAAGACTGGGCTCAGCTGCCTGCTGGTGCTCTTATCACAAAATGTTCATGAATATCCATGGAGGTTTCCTTTGTTACCTATTTCCTTTCATAAGACTCTGCAGATTAGTAAACTGGCATGGGTATAGCATTTAATAGCTCTTGAAAATAATGTACTGTTACTGCAGTGGACCTTTCTGGAAGGTTTTTGGTTGTATATTGTTAAGCTCCAACTTACTATTTTACCTACTTAAGACTTCTGAGTGGTGAATTAGTATATGCATTGTTACAATGTACTATTTTCTCAGAGAATATGATGGAAGGGATTTTATTTTACATCTAATGCAGCTGAACATTTATAATTTTCTGAGAGCTAAAATCATAAACTATCTTGAGTGGGTTTGCCTTTCATCTTTGGTTATATTTTTAAATTGGTTCTTCTAATATAGCCATTCAAGTCATTTAAGTGTGTTTTAACAACATAAACATCAGTATTATACCCAGATAAGCTTGTATTTGTGCCCTACAATGAAACAAGTTTATTCATGCCATTCTTTGCTTCTGTAAGAAACTAACAATGACCTTCAGGAGACTTAACACAAGTAGAAACAAGATTTAAATTGACCAAGAAATCAAGGAGACTCAGGTTTGGTACACCAAGAACTTTTTTTTATGATCAAAGAAAAGAATAGAAAATAAATATCCCTTCTGTTGGCAGGCACACATACACACAAAATCAGTACTCTACTTAAGAGGGGAAAAAAATAAGCTAATGGTGAAAACTTGACTGATGTTTAAAAGTTACAAAAACTTACTATTTTTCAAAGCGGAATTTGGGCTTTCTTTTATAGTCTGATTAGCACTTTATGTTATGGCTGAAACACAAGAGTACTTGGAAAGCCAAAATAATAGAACACATAAACTTCCTCTTTCTCTCCTTGGGAGGACCCAATCTTCCTAGTGTAAGGTAGCTAGAAAATGAATAGACATTCTATGCTAAACTCTGAGTTAGGATTACCTGACCATTTTCCATCCACCCTTGTTGATGTTTCATTTAACCCATGATTGCTTTGAGGAAATTTTCCCATCGCCCACAACTCAAGGGCATCTCTATCTGACTGACACAAAACTCCAATAGTGAACAGATACATTGCTTCAAACAGAGCCCTCACCTCACCCAGAAGCCCTCTGTCTCAAACCTTTTCTTCCCAGTAACACCAATCTTTCATTTATCTATAATTCTCTTTCACACCTGCCTTACACTGACCTTATCCTCTTACACCTCTGTGTGCATAGGATCTATGGGTAAAAGAAGGAAAGCTTTTGTTATATCTTCCTTGTTCTCTGCATTGGAAAAGAGTCTCTTGAGTCAACTGAGAAAAATGCTCTTTGGTACAAAAACATTCAACAATTTATCTAAGAGCTTCATTATATCTCTTCAAGTAAATTTTGTGTCCAAGTACAACAAATACAAAAAAGAGCCCAAATCTTAAGAGTGCAGAGAGAACACACCCCGTAATTAGCACCAGATCAAGAAAAAGAACATAACCACAACTCTAGAATCATCCCTGATGTCTACTTTAGTCACTAACTGAAAGAAAACAACTCTCAGAACTTCTAACACCATCTATTAGTTTTGCTTGTTTTTGAAATTTATGTAAATGAATTCTTGTACTATGTACCCTTCTGTGTCTTCTTTAGCTCAACATTATGTTTTTGAGATTCATTCGTGTTGTTTGTGTGGCAATAGTTTGTTTATTTGTATTGCTATGGGTCATGCCATTTTATAAAAGTACCACAATGTATTTATTCAGTCTACTCTTGATGAACATTTTGTTTATTTCTAATTTGGAGCTATTATGAATTGTGTGCGATGAACAATCTTGTACATATCTTTTTGGTGAACATACATACACACTTCATGTATATATGGATGGTGTATCACAAGTGGAATTGCTGCACCAACTTTAGTAGATACTGCCAAATGGCTTTCCATATAGTTACACAAATTTACACTGTTACCACCAATTACTTCAAAACCACATTTGAATGTATAGTATATATCATTATGGTTTTAATTTGCATCTCCCTGAAGTTCAATATAGTTGAGCACTTTTCTATATATTTATGGCAATTCAGGCAATTCACCTTTATGAGGTGCCTGTATAAGTCTTTTGCCCATTTTCTATCAGGCTGCCTGCATTTTTCTTTTCTTTCTTTTTTAATGTTTATTTATTTATTTTGAGAGAGAGAGACAGTGTGGTAGGGGCAGAGAGAGGGAGAGAGAGGATTCTAAGCAGGCTCCACACTGTCAGCACATATCCCGCCGCAGGGCTCAGTTTCACAGACTGTAAGATCATGACCTGAGTCTAAATTGGGAGTTGGATACTTAAACCAACTGAGCCATCAGTGCCCCTGCCTGTATTTTTTTAAAGGAATTCCTATATTCTTGGAATTAATCCCACTTGGTTTTGTTGAACTATCCATTTGCATATTACTAGATTTGATTTACTGTTTGTTTAGAATTTTTGCTTTTAAATTCATGAAAGTGATTGGCTTGTAGTTTTCTATTCATGTAAACTCCTTTTCAGGTCTTAGTAATGAGTTTATACTGGCTTCATGAAACAAGTTGGGAAATGCTCCCTTTTTTTCTATATTCTGGAAGAATGTATATAAGGTTGATAGTATTTCTTTTTATTTTTTGTAAATGTTTACTTAATTATTTTGGGAGAGATAGCAAGAGCAGGGGAGGGGCAGAGAGAGAGGGAGAGAGAGAATCCCAAGCAGGCTCCATGCTGTCAACACAGAGCCAGATACAGGGCTTGATCCCATGAACCATGAGATCCTTACTTGAGCTGAAATCAAGAGTTGAATGCTTAACCAACTGAGACACCAAGGTGCCCTGGTATTTTTTTTTTAATGTTTACAATAATTTATCAGTGGATGGACATATGCTTAGTTTTTTTTGTGGAAGGGTTTTAATAACAGATTTGATTTCTTTAATGAAATTAAAATGTCCTCAGTAACAGATTTAATTGTTAATTTCTTTGAGAATTTGTCAATTTCCTCTAAATCATCAAATTTATTGACATAAAGTTGTATGCCAGTTGTATGTAACATTTATTACTTTAGTGTCTCAATGATCTGTAGTGATGCCTGCTTCTCATTCTTAGTATTTGCAATTTGTATCTCCTCTTTTTCAAGAATAGTCTTGCTAGAGGGTTATCATTTTTATCATTCTTTTCAAATAACCAAACTTTAGCTTTGTTGAAATTGTTTTCTATTGTAAGTTTGCTTTCTATTCCACTGATCACTTGTTTTATCTTTCTTATTTTCTTTCTTCTATTTTATTTGTGATTGCTGTTCTTTTTCTAGTTTCTTGAAACGAGCTTAGATCATTCCTTTTCTGCCATTTTTTCTAATATGGGTCTTCAGTTACTTTAAGTACACCACACAAGTTTTGATAAATTGTTTTGATCTTCCTTATCATTATCTTCTAATTTCTATGTGTGATTTAACTTAGAAATGCAATGTCTAATTTTTTTTAAATGGGAATTTTCTAGTTAATTGATTTCTACCTTAATTCCACCATGGTCAGAGAACAAATTCTAAATGACTGCATCTTTAAATTTTATTAAACCTTGCTTAATGTTGCAGCACAAAAAACTTGGCAGGTATTCTATTTGCACTTGAAAAAAATGAGTATGCTGACATTGTTTGGAACATTGTTCTATAAATATGAATTAGCTCAAGTTCGTTAATTTTATTGTTCAGAATTTCTATAACCTTACTGATTATTTCACCTATCCAATCATCTATTAAGAAAGGTGAGTGAAAGTTTACTAACTATGATTGTAGATTTATCTGTTTCTTCATTTACTTATGCCAATTTTTGCTTTATATGGGGGGGTACAGATTTAGAATTATGATATTCTCCTCATGCATTTGAGAATATTTTCATTATAAAGTATCTCTTTCAATGTTTTAACAGTTATTACCTTAAAGTATAGTTTGTCTGAAATTTATATCTTTCTTTTGGTTAGTATTACATATGGCGCATCTCTTTCCATTCTTTTAATTATAACTTTTCTGTATCCTTACAGTTAGGGTATGTCTTTTTACTTAGAATATTGTGAGTTTTGCTTCTATATTATGTCTGAAAATCTCAAATGTTTTGCGATAATATTTAGCCCATTTTTATTTAGTATAATTACAATAAATTGAGGTTTATAGTTAAATTTTTATTTGTTTTCTATTTATCCAACCTGTCTTAGCCTCCTTTTTCTCTCATTCATTGTCTCCTTTTTAATTAAACAAATCTACTTGTTGTTATTTCATTTTTCCTTATGACATCTTATATTTATACTTTCTTTTAATAGTCTTTCGGTGGTTATCCTAAAGATTACAGCATGCGTCACTGACTTATCACAATTACATCAAATTTTTTCTCTTGTGTCTCCCTTGAAAATGCTACACCTTGGGGCGCCTGAGTGGCTCAGTCAGTTAAGTGTCTGACTTCAGCTCAGGTCACGATCTCGCGGTCCATGAGTTCGAGCCCTGTGTCGGGCTCTGGGCTGATGGCTCAGAGCCTGGAGCCTGCTTCCGATTCTGTGTCTCCCTCTCTCTCTGCCCCTCCCCCGTTCATGTTCTGTATCTCTCTGTCTCAAAAATAAATAAAACGTTAAAAAAAAATGTTTTAAAAAAATTAAAAAAAATTAAAAAAAAGAAAATGCTACACCTTAGAACACTTTAACTCCATATAGTTCTCCCACCTTTTGCATTATTATTGCATGAATTTTACTTTTTATATATATTATAAACCCAGCAGATATTAGTATTAATGGTTTTCTGTCAAGATTTGTTTATATTTTACCTTTTCTGGTGTTCTTTGTTCTTAATATTTCTCTTTTTCCATCTAGAGTGATTTTTCTTCTAAAGTTTAGTTAAAAATTTCATTTATAAAATCTCCCTTTAGTTCCTTTTTTTTTAAGTGAAGATCTGCTACCAAAAAATTCTCTTCACTTGTGTTTCCTGAAAAATACATTTATTTTAGCTTATTTTTGAAGAATATTTTTGCTGAGTATAAAATCCTAGGTTGACAGGTACATTTTTTTCATGACCTTAAAGATATCATTCTGTTTTCTTCTGGACTCTATCATTTCTGTGAAAACCCAGGTATAATTCTTTTTGTTACTTTTTTAAAGATAATGAACCTATTTTTGGTATTTAAAATTTTTTCTTATCATTTTTGGTTTTCATCAGTTTTTACTCTGATGTACCTTGGTTTGTTTTCCTTTTATTTATCCTGTTTGGGTTTTAAGCACTTCTTTAATCTGTAGGTTTATCAGTTTAGGAAAATTTTCGATCAGTTTATCTTCAAATATTGCTTGTGCTCTGACCTTTCTTTATGTATTCAATTGACATATATGATAGAGCTTTTTACTGTCTTCCAGGTGTTCCTCATGCACTTTATAAAAAAGCGCATTTTTCACTTTTATTTTTCTCTGTACTGCAATTTGGATATTTTTGTGTTGTGAAACACCATTTATGGAGCTCATTGTTTTCCAATTCTGGAATTTCCATTTCTTTCTTTTTTTTGTTTTTTTAAATAGATTCACACTCTTTGGTAAAAGTTTTCATCTTGTTTTCTATTTTCTCTACCTTTTCTCTATTTTCTTTAGCATCTTAATCATAGTTAAGATCCTTGTATCCTAACATCAATATCTGCATCACCTGTAAGTCTGTTTCTCTTATCTTTTTTGTCCCCTTATCTGTGATCATATGATTCCATCTCTAGCACACCCAGTATTTTTTTATGGAATGCTAGAATAGATGATGGATAGATAGATAGATAGATAGATGATATAGATACAGAGATATGGTAGTAGTGGCTCTATATAACGTTAATTACATCTAGAGAGGTTTAACTTTACTCCAGTAGGCAGATAGGGTGAGAACTCATCTACTTAATTCAGTGAAGGTGTGAACTGATTCAGGCTGGTGGCAGTTTTGCAATGGCTCAGTCCACCTCTGGTTTATTTCAGTTCCTAAGACATAGTCCTTTTCTGGATGGATCCTGAACTCTAATCCTGATTAGATTAGCATGGCAAGACTGCTAAGAACTTTTCTCTGCTTTTTGAAGTCTTTCTGATTCGTTTCTTAGCCTTCTGAGACACAGCTTTATATTTTTAGCAAACGTGTCAAGGAGATAGCCAGCCTTATATCAGCCTCAGTTTTCCACCCCATTCTTTTCTCAGCCACTCCACTTCCCTCCTGAAAAAGATTCCTGCTATTTTTCTGTCCATCCCTCCATATGAGAGTCGATTTCCAGATTCTCATCCTCTTTCCCCATTCCCATAATCAACAAATGCTCCCAGGGAAGAAGTGGATGCAGACTCTTGTTTGAAATCTCTGAGATTTTTCCCCTTTTTTGAATATCCTCTTCTTCCCCAGTCCTAGGTTGTTTCAGCAGCTCTCCTATCTCTTGAAACTAATTGTTTTGTTTTGTTTTGTTTTGTTTTATCAAGTATTTCTAGTTGTTTCTGGCTAGATACTACTTCATCATAACCAGAAGCAAAGATCCATATTGTTTTTAAAATGGATTTTGAGGAGCCCTTGCTATGAAACAAAAGGGAGCTGCTGGAAGACACACCACCTGGAGGCTGCCTTAGTGGTGTTGTATTACCTCACTGTATCCAAGAGTCAGAATAAGTGGTTGTAACCACAACTCTTCAATAGCTGGCTGAATAAACACAGGCCGGCCACTCGACTTTCTCCACTTTATAAATGAAGACATTATCTGCTCTTCCTCCTCCATGTAGTTGTCAGGAGAAAAGTATTTAAGTGTTTTTGAAAGGCATATAGAGGGGCGCCTGGGTGGCTCAGTCGGTTCAGCAGCCGACTTCGGCTCAGGTCATGATCTCGCGGTCCGTGAGTTCAAGCCCCGCGTCGGGCTCTGTGCTGACAGCTCAGGGCCGGGGGCCTGTTTCGGATTCTGTGTCTCCCTCTCTCTGACCCTCCCCCGTTCATGCTCTGTCTCTCTCTGTCTCAAAAATAAATAAACGTTAAAAAAATTAAAAAAAAAAAAAAAAGAAAGGCATATAGAATGCAAATTATGAGTATGGTCAACTAGTTCTACATGATCAAATATTTGTTGGTTTATCTAGCTATTCATTGGGTGAATATTTTCCTCCCCCAGTTAGACTATAAACACTCTAAGAACCAGGTCTGTGTCTTCTACTTCCATTTTTTTCTCTGCAGTTTCAAATTTTGTGTAATTAACAAAATAGACATGTTTAAGTGTGTTGCTGAAAAAAAAATGTCAACTTACCCTGTGTCTGTCCATGTTAAAGAATTCTGAAGTGCAGACTATAAGACTCATTTTGATTTTTATCAATCTTTATTGATAAAGCTTAGAGATTCATAATGTTATATGCTGACAAATTTGGGGGACAATTTTTGACAATTAGCTTTTTCTATTTCATCCTTTCAGTTAATAAAATCTTAGGATAAGGAATTTTCAATTATGTAGAACAGCAGATGACTTCACTTGCTGATAATCATTAGACCCAACTCTTTTTACAGTAATTACTAGTTTGCGTAAAAATGGATCACCTCTCACAAAGGGCTCACTTAAAATGAAATGCTATCTACCCATCCACTTCCCACCCCATTGACCCTTCCTTTCATCTGAAAGCAAGGGAATTGCTTATTTCAAGGTGGTCTTGAAAATCATCTAGGCATAATTAAAGTTTGCAATATCCTGTAAGTAAGCATTATATTCTAATATTTTCTGCCAAGAATTGAATTTGCTAGGCATGACACATTTATTGCTGGCAGTAGATGTACCAAAATGTACCAACACCAGGGAATTAATAAATACCACAGCCCTCCTATGGAGCAAGTTGCATGAATATTTAATAGGAAATGCATGATGAATTTCTTGCATGATTATGCAGAAAAACATTTGGGAACGGTTGCAGCTGTTACATGAACTAGCTAAGTCTCTTTTCCCCCATCTCTTTTGATCTTTATCAATCTCAATATTGTACTTTAACTTTAGCAGTAAGTATCTCCAATGATGAGTATTGCAGACACCTGTCAACATTTTAGGAAATGTGTGACTCTTCCCATATGTTATCTGTGTATGTGTGTACCTTACTACGTTCAGTCGTGCATTTAGAGGGAACAACTGAGAGGTTGTTGGAGGATAGACAGGCCATCAGGGAGACCTGACTCAAAAGAGAAGGTGGAAGAAGCTAAAAGAGTAACAGCTGCCACTCTTGTGGGTTTGTCAAATTTTCTCTGACAACACCTTTACGTCTCTAACTAAGCCCCATGAAAATATATTCCAGTCTAAATTTAGGGAAGCTTTTTGGACTGATTCTTGACATTTCTAGTATTCCCAAGATTTTCCCCCTCATTTCATGGGTATTAGATATAATTTAAGTGCTCCAGAAGTATGGTTTCTTTCAGCAGGTAAAATATTCCTTTATCCTGAAGTTGCTGCTATATTCATAAGGTTGAAATATCAGAGCACGAAATAATTTTTTTAAAAATCAAGACCCATAAAACAGGAAATTATTCATTGAAATTGTGTGAGCAATGCGGTCAGATCAACATGTATCGAAAGCCAGTTGGTTTGGGTCCTCTGGAGCTTTAAAGGGCATCTCTCTGAAACAAAAGCCACTCTTTGGTTCCATTCAAACATCCCAATTCATAATAGGTCTTCCGCATCATACTCCCAGGAAGTGGGGATTCCAGAAAAACCTCAGACTCTGGACTCTTCATAGACCGAATACAATGTTATCACATCACGGCAGGGAACTCAAACGTGCTGTTTTTGACAATAGCCTTTGACCTTTTAATGAATTGCAGGTGACACAATGTCTCTGTCCCTTAAAGCAATTTAGTGCTTACTAGATGCCATTAAAGAGTTGACACCCCATAAATTAACAAGTGATAATTATATTCTTGGTTTCAAAACATGAAGAAAATCCTGCTTAACAATATATTTGTTCCCCAATGTGTAGTGAGATGAGTTGCACTTCCTAAAATGGTAACTTTATTTATTACTTTCACATTTGGGGATCTACTTTTGGTAAGAGCTCTTGGTCACCCTAGACAGAGACTCTGCAATCACAAAGATAAATGCGTCTTTACTGAATCAAATGTTTCTGTATAGGGAAAGTTTACACAAAAGAGAGGATATAGTTAAAATCCAAAAGCTCCAAGACATGCACCCCAGGTTAAAAAAAGAAAAAAAAAGAAAAAAAGAAAACAAAATCATCAACAATACTAGAAAGCTACTTTCTTTTCCAAAAGTTTAAATGTCATAATGAAGCAAGACAACTTATGTTCTGGTTTCCCTGAGAGTTTCCCACCAGAACCCAAATACCTAATACGTAGACATTCTTTGACTAGTCCAGAAAAAGTCATCAGGTGTCTCTCCCACTCTTGGCAGATGTTCAATGCTTGACACCAAGGTCCTCACAAACATATATATCCGGGATGGCCCTGAGCCACCCAAAAGACATTCCCGTGTCAGTAGATGAATGTTTATCCTTATCCATCACAGAACCTTCACCAGCAGCACAGCTCCTTGGGGATACAACTCAAGGTGAACAGACTCACATCACCTCCTCCTTCCATTTTGTCTAAGTCTAAAATCTAACCCATGCTTGGGCAAGAGATTAACAAGAAAAACTCATCACATGTCGAATCAACCTGAGTGCTCCACTTGTGTGGGTCCATCTTTGGCACTTCTAGAATATTTATATGCAGGCAGAAGTATGTATATCCAAGGAAAAGAAAGCTAAAGGGCTCTTGCTGTTCTACAAAGAGATAACTGACCATTAGAATATTATTTATATTGTATGAAAACTTTAGTTTCAGTGAAGCAAAAAGTAGAATGGTGGTTGATAGGGATAGGATGATTGGTGGGAGGGGTAAAGGGGAAGTGTGGAGATGTTGGTCAAAGGGAACAAAGTTTCAGTTATACAAGGTAAATACTTCCTGGGGATCTAACATACAGAATGGTGACTATAGTTAAGAATACTGTCTTGTATACTTGAAATTTGCTAAGGAGGTAAATCTTAACTGTTCTCACTACAAAAAGAAAAAAAAACACTTTAGTTTATGATGATGACTTAGTATAAACTTCAATTAGAACATGATTGTGATGAAAGAAAAGAATTCTAATTCTAATGCTCCCAAAAAGCCTTTTTCTTAACCCAGTATTATCAATTATGGTCAATTAAAGTGGCCAAAACATTTATACAAACTCACAAAAGAAAAAATATTATAAGGAAATGGGCTTTCCTTCCTTTTGTATCTTTCAGGGTAATACAATGGAACTCCTCACATGAAAGAAAATGAGATAAATTTCTTTTTAAGCAAATAATATTGTTTACAGCTAATCTTCAGTACTTTAAATTTTATGTTTGGAAACTGACTCGCCCCAACTCAGACTTGGTCTGAAAGAGTCCGGTTCAAGCCACCCATTGGGAAGGAACCAAAGCACAGCCACCAGCTTCCTGTTGCCTGGATCTTTTATTACCTTGGCTCATTAAAACTCCTTGTTTGTATTTGCATTTCACTCTTGGGCAACTTTATAACACAGAATAGTGATAAGCTTGCAGACTGATCCTACTCATTATGTTTAATCATAACCGCAATAAGGGAGATCATCATATCATGCCTCTATCTCAAATACACTGCTGTGATTTTAAAATAGAATTGGTACCCTACAATAGCCTTGGCACATGCCCTCTCTGTTTCTCCTTTTTTCAAGATGAGCTCTTGAAACATAAAATAAAAGGCATACAATAAACTTGGAGAGGTCCCCATTTTTAATTAGAATGTATGATTAAAATGAAGAAAAAGCCCTACTTGAAAGCAAATGTGCATGGAGAAAGAGAGAGAGAGAGAGAGAGAGTGAGAGAGAGAGAGAATGGATGAATATCATTAAAAGGTCAGGAGATCTTCTGTGGCTGAGCCACACATCCCTGCTCTAAAACATCCATCTTAGTGTGGGCCAAGAGGACCCCCATGTTGTTTCAGGTTGGTCTCCTGCATATTAAGGTTTACGTTATAGTTTAACTGAGCCAATGCTTCAGTTTCTGGCATAAGTTACTAATTTTCTTATGCTAATGAAAAACACACATCAGCTCCTTGAAATTCCCAAAAGCAGCATCAGTTTTGCCACTAATTGCAGCACTGTTGAGGCAGTGGAGGAGAAGGAGAGTGATTACAATAGCAATATTTGGGACAGGGCTCTTTGCCTCCCTGAGTGGTCCTCTAACTGAAAACATTTGGGACTTGCCCCTGCTGGCCTTGAGTTCTCATGAATTTTAAGAAATTGGAAGCTCCCGGGAGCACCAGAGCGTGTTGAAATAATGGAACCCTGGCCTAGGAGATATGAGGAAGAAAGTCTGGCTCAAACTTCAAGCCCCAGCAGAAGGGAATTTGAGACATAACCATTTGATCTTCTGTCTCAACCTGACAAGATATTCCTTTTCAGGGCCAAATGCACGCATACTGGCTTCTCCAACAACTGATACCTAATGCATGAGAATATTCTAATGAATCTGACCAGCACAAATATAATAAATTGCTTTTCTACGAAACACAATTTTTTAAACAATCAGAGGACTTTGGGGTGCTGAAAGTTCTCCCCAAATTTGGGGGGATCACTAGAGGGGTTTTTTTCTCCCCTGAAACCCACCTCAGGGCTTTCTCCTAGTTACCAATGCATAAAAAATCAATTTTCCTCAATAGAATTTGTTCTATGGATAAAAACAGAAATATCACAAAAGGGTTGAAGACCCCATTACACACAATACCTCAACTTGTGCATATTCAAAATAGACATGCTCTGCAGATATTTTACTAAAATCATTTGCTGCAAAGCAGGAGCCAGGCAGGAAGCCGATGCACAATGAATTGATTTCCAAGTCTTATTTGTGGCTGATTTGAGGTTAGAGAGCATTTCTGTGCTGGGTGGAGTGGTAAAATGAATGTTTATTGTTTAGGATTTAAAAGGCCCATCATCATGCAGACTCAGTAAGGTTCTGCCACACAAAATGGAGTGCCAGGCCAGCAGGCAACTGATTCAAGTGACAAGAGGTAAGCGGCAACAGCCCTTCCATGTTAATAAAACATGTCCCAGCACTCGAAGGAACCCTAGCACAGTATGAGAGCAGATAGAACTTATTAATCAGAACTACTGCTAACTCTAATTACAGGCTTCCCCCAAGTTACAAAATAAATGGATGGCTTGGCAATAAAGCAATGTTTTGTATATTACATCCTCTATTTCCACTGAAGCCTCTCATAATTGAAAGTAAGTTTTGGTAGAAAGAAATGTCTAATCCCATTATTAGGGACTGTGAGATATCTCGGTATACAATCTCCTACCTCTAACCTTGTAATCTTTAGTTCTGGCTCAAGTGCCCATCCAGGTCAGCAATAGTGATGCCTGACTCTAGTTACTCTAGTCATTAGATGGGACACCTTAAGTAATTCCGTCTTCTCACCAAAGGAAGGTGTTGAATTAGATTAGTTTAAGGAAGATACTGGTGAATCCTAGATCCCTATGAATATCTTATGAAAGCTCTGGACCCTTTCCCCAGAAAAACACATGTACACAGATGCAGAAGTGGGAAAACACATAGAATGGCAGGAATATATCAACAGAAGCTTATTCAAGAATAGAAGGCGTGGGTGGCTCCGCCAGTTGAGCCTCTGACCCTTGATTTGGGCTCAGGTCATGATCCCAGGGTCTTGGGATTAAGCCCTATGTTGGGCTCCAAGCTGATCATGGAAACTTCTTGAGGTTCTCTCTCTCTCTCTCTCTCTCTCTGCTGCTGCTGCTCCCATAACGCACATGCACACACATTCTCTCGAATAGAATCGAATCGAATCCTGGTCTAAAACCCCTGAGCCAAACAATCTAAGGTAATCTGAGCTTTAAAACCTATGGTTTTAGTTTCTTGAGCAGCTTCCACATGGGAACGGTAGATTATAGACATTAGATTGAGGCACATTAAATACATCAAATACCAACCTGTACCGTGATGAAATAAGGAAAAGTTAATATGTGAATAGGTTGGAACTTAAATTATGTGTAAATGCAGGCAGTCTCCATTCAATAAAGGTGGATTTCAATAAAGGAGGGATTTCACAGAGGCTGAAGATGTAGTAACACAGCATTACCCTGCACTAACTTTCAACTCCACATAGTGTCTGTGCTGGCCTATGTTGTGCGGTTCATGCTACCACCATGTTGAAACTTAAAACCGAAACATTTGACATCACACCTGAAAACAATTACTCTTTCAGCTTTTAAAATTTTCATATAATAGGGGCACCTGGATGGCTGAGTCAGTTAAGTGTCTGACTCTTGGTTTTGGTCTAGGTCACGACCTCACAGTTTGTGGGTTCTAGTCCTTATCAGGCTTTGTGTTGACAGCAGGAGCCTGCTTGGGATTCTCTCTCTCCTTCTCTCTCTCTCTGCCCCTTCTCTCTCTCTCTCTCTCTCTCTCTCTCTCAAAAGCAGGGGAGGGGCAGAGAGAGAAGGAGAGAGAATCCCAAGCAGGCTCCGCACTGCCAGCGCAGATCCTGAAATGGGGCTCGAACCCACCAATGGTGAGATCATGACCCAAGCTGAAGTCCCAGAGTTGGATGCCTAACCGACTGAGCCACCCAGGTGCCCCTAAAATTGTTTTTTTATTAAAATTTTCATGTAATATACTTTAAAATTCTCATGCTCGTGCCTAACACTCCCTTCATGCTTGATACTGTAGTCCTTAACTTAATTTACCCTTAGGTAAAGAGTACTACCACCTATCATGGGTGAAGATAAAGGGAGATAATGATAAAGTGAGGGTCAGAATAAAGATGAGGCTCATGTGGAAGGAAAGTCAGGGAAAGCTTGGTGTTTGTAGCTAAGGACTTTTTATTTCAAGGTCACTGAATCCACACACTGTTTCTACACTCTCCTTACCAAAATTTGAATCTCAAGAAGTGGTTTTTAGCTCTGTAAAGTCCATATATGTGTGAAGAGAACTTTACAAAAAAAAAAAAAAAAAAAAGAACACTGAGGAAATCAACCCAGAATTACTCTGGGAAGTTTAATACACCTAATAATGACACTAAAAAAGATAAAGAAAATACTGAGTCAACTTGTATCCGCCCAACCCTAGAGTACCAAAATTAGTTCCAGTATTGATGTCACCAGCCAAGTGATAGAGCAACGTTATTACAGTGGGAAAATATACTTAAAATATATAAAATCAAATCTGTCCAAAGTTTACAAAGAACTCTACAAGTCAGTGAGAAAAAGACAACTCAATAGAAAAATGGGAAAGAGACTTGACATATTTCAAAAAGAAGATATCCAATGGCCAATAAATGTAAGAAAGAGTATTTAATCTCATTAGTCATCAGGATAATGCAAATTCAGATCTACTTAAATACAACTCTATAGTAGAAGACGAAACTAGAAAAGGGCTGATAACACCAATGTCGTAAAGATGTGAAGCAACTGGAACTTTCTTTTTATTTACTTATTTATTTATTTTTAATGTTTATTAGTTTTGAGAGAGAGAGGCGGAAAGCAAGCAGGGGAGGGGCAGACAGAGAGAGGGAGACACAGAATCAGAAGCAGGCTCCAGGCTCTGAGCTGTCAGCACGGAGCCTGACACAGGGCTCAAACTCACAGATCGGGAGATCATCACCTGAACTGAAGTCGGGCGCTTAACTGACTGAGCCACCCAGGCGCCCCTAACTGGAAACTTCATACTGCTGATAGGAAAGATGAGGACACATTTGGACATAGAAGTTTCACTAGTAGATATGTTCAAATGAATTGTATGCACATGTACACCAAAAATTATGTGCAAAATGTTCAGAGTAGTATTAGCCATAATAGCCCCAAACTACAAACAACCCAAATGTTGATCAATGGTACAATGAATAAACATATTGTAGTATATTCACACAATAGCATATCACATGACAAATTGCACTTACATGCAATAAAACTAGTGAATTTTACAAACATCATGTTGGGTGGGGCACCTGGGTGGCTCCGACTTCGGCTCAGGTCATGATCTCACAGTTTGTAGGTTCGAGCCCTGCATTAGGCCCTGTGCTGACAGTTCAGAGCCTGGAGCCTCCTTCAGATTCTGTGTCTCCTTCTCTCTCTACCCCTCCCCCACTTGCACTCTATCTCTCTCTCTCTCTCAAAAAATAAACAAACATTAAAAAAAATTTTTTTAAGTAATAAACATCATGTTGGGCAAAAGAGCCAGACACAAAAGAATATAACTAGGAAATCATTTATATGAATTTCAAAAATAGTCTAAACCGTAATTTTAGAATATAGGATGTGGATTATCCTTGGGGTCGATGGAAGGGATAGCATTAACAGGGATGAAGAGAGGGGTGCTTCTGTGATTTTTCTATTTCTCGACAAGACTTACAATTTCACACATGGAACCATTTTGTGATGATTTATTGTGCTATGCATATACAATCTGTGTACTTTTCTAAGTATATCACACTTCTGAAAAAAATTTAAGAGAGAGAGAACATAAGTCTAAGGGCATAGACTGACTCTCAAGGGTTGAAATCTTTATTTCTCATTTACAAACTATGTGACATTGGGTAATTTATGTAATTTCTCTCAGCCTCAATTTTTCATCTTTGAAATAAGATAAAAATACTTACTGGCTTTATAGTGTTCAGTGGGAAAATTCATAAAAAATTATTTAGCCTAGTAAATGTTTGCTTCTCTGTCCATCCCCTCAGTTTACAAATAAACAGTCCAAAGAGACTAAGAAGTGATGGGTCTTGTTCAGGATCCCTCAACTAGCCTGTCATTGGGGCCAGAATTTAGGCTTTATTGGGTAGCACACCCAGGCAAGGACAGCTACCGTCCTGTGAACTGAAAGGGAGCCTTCGGGTTTTTTGTTTTGCTTTCTCCGCGTGTATCAAGAGCACAAGACAACACAAAATTTCTTCTTTGCTCTGCTCCTGGCAATTGCCACAACTTGGCTAGTCTCTGCCAAGCACCTTTGGAGAAAAGATAACAAAAGAAATCAAAGAAGCAATTAATTCAGTTAAACATTTACGGGGCATATACTATATGCCAGTCACCATTCTACACCCTTAGAATCCATCAGTAAACAAAAGGAAAAAAAATGTCAATCTCCCAATGTATTTTAGCAGACAGAAGGCAGAGAGGAGGGGAGTTAGTGAAAATTAACATGATTAAAGAACATTTTACTTTTGAAGGTAATAGATACCTGTTGTAAAACGGCCTCCTGCGAGGCCAACGGATCAGAAGACGACTGCCATGAAAAAGACAGTTGTTAGACTCCCAAGTCCCGCCAAACCACAGGAGCCACACAGGGAAGCACCAAGATCCATCAGGAGGCGGAGGAAGCAAAGGGAAAATGTGGACAAGAGTCTTTACTGTTGTTTCTACAGGAAGTAACATGTGAGGCAAGTTAAGCAGGCTTAGAATTGGCTGGTTTGAATAATTTCAGCAGGTTCTGGGGTAGGTATATATACCTAGCCCTAGGATAATTAGGGTAGGGGAATATTATCCCTGGGTGGGTAGTTGGGCTGGGCGTGTGGGCTCTGGACATGTTGGTTTGCATATGAAAGATGCACTTACAGGCCAGCTGTTTACTATATCTAGGAACTGGCTAGCCTGGAGGCGTAGTCTCTCCTGGGGTCAGCAAGGCACCAGATGTCAAAACATCAGAAACACATGGTTAATACAGTGCTCTGAAAAACAAAGAGGGCAAAGATGAGAAATAATGTTGAAGAGTCAGTAATCATCTCCAAATCTAGAATATTTACCAAATAAACCACCAAATGGACATGTGAATTTTCCTTAGAGTAGGTTTATGTTTCCTCTGACTTTTTTTTATTTAGTCCTTAGCTGCCAGTGCAGAACTGACTGACATGCAGGTGAGAATGTCTGACATATGAAAATTAAAGCACATTTGGTGACTAAGCACAACGTTATAAAATAAAATAAGAAAGGGTAGTTTGGGGGGCGCCTGGGTGGCTAAGTCGGTTGAGCATTCGATTTGGGCTCAGGTCACGATCTCATGGCTCGCGAGTTCAAGCCCCGCGTCATGCTCCGTGCTGACAGCTCAGAGTCTGAAGCCTGCTGTGGATTCTGTCTCTCTCTTTCTCACTCTCTCTCTCTCTCTGCCCCTCTCCCCCTTGTGCTCTGTCTCTCTGTCTCTCTGTCTCTCTCTCTCTCTTTCTCTCTCTCTCTCTCAAAAATAAGTAAGAAGAAGAAGAAGAAAGGGTGGTTTGGGTTATCGATGTACATGTGTGTGTAGCACAGAAGCTACCCAGACAGATAGAAGACTTAAGTCATCATTCTGCCAAAACAGCTGCTTACTTACTGCTTCCATCCTGTGCACCCAAATATTAATCTCAGCACCTCCACCTAAGAGCCACATGTAACTCTAGTTCTCTGAAGGTATGGCATGGAAATGACAGGAGAGTTTACTGTTATAGGCGATTTATTATCCATGGTCCTAGATAATGAACAATGAGAGCTATAGAACGATTCTGGCACTAATCTCTAGTCTCTTCTCACTGTGAAATAATTATCTCTAATCAGTGTCGTTCTGAGACTATTTCTGATCTAGGCCTGTGCTTAATCCTCTTCACTGTCAATCACCAAGCAATAGTAGCTGCTGGGTGGCAGTGGGCAGACCTCAGTGCGTACAGAAACACATAACGGAGGACAATTAAAAGTTGGCAAAGTGAAAGTAAGTGAGAGTTACAAATGAATAACCCAAGCAATAAATGACAAGAAGGAAAATGCTTTTGCAAACATTTTTAAAACGCTGCTATTTTACACATAATCAAGGCAATCACAACCTGTTCTAAGCACATAACACTTCTGAATAGATGGTGGGAGAGACTGGGGAGTTTTAAGAGGCCCCAGAGTGGTTAATGGGGGAATTAGCACAATTCAGAAAAGACATTAATTAGGTCAATCTGCAGTTTTGAAAAACTTTAGCACCTCTCCAATGCTATTAGTGAGTTAATGACCCCAGTTACTCAACAATAGACAAAGATTAACACAAAAAATTTGGGCTGTTTAAAGCCAGTTTGAAAGGGAAGTCCAAAGAAAGAGCCAACAAAATTGGAAAACTACACTAAGAATTAATGGAAGTGTGTTTGTGAATCATAAAAACAGACATATAGAAACAATGAATTTTTTCATAAAGAACTCTTCAGCACGAATCTTACAACCAACTAAAAGGAAGAGAATGCCCGGTGATACTGAGCCTAAAAAGAGAGATGGTGTAACTTCTCTAAAAAAGAAATTGTAAGTTGTGTAAAAAGTATGAATTTACTCAATAATACTTGGAGCAAGAAGCATTCCAAAAATGTGTTGATTTTGTTTTTTAATGTTATTTATTTTTGAGAGAGAGAAACATAGAGTGTGAGCCAGGGAGGGGTAGAGAGGGAGAAAGAATCCAAAGCAGGCTCCAGGCTCTGAACTGTCTGCACAGAGCCCGATTCAGGGCTTGAATCCATGAACCACGAGATCATGACTTGAGCCAAAGTCGATGCTTAACCAACTGAACCACCCAGGCACCCCTGATCTTTAAGTTACATAAATTCCAATACCAAGTTTTCCTCATCATGGTGGGGTGTCATATTTTATTTATTTTTTTTTCAACGTTTATTTATTTTTGGGACAGAGAGAGACAGAGCATGAACGGGGGAGGGGCAGAGAGAGAGGGAGACACAGAATCGGAAACAGGCTCCAGGCTCTGAGCCATCAGCCCAGAGCCCGACGCGGGGCTCGAACTCACGGACCACGAGATCGTGACCTGGCTGAAGTCGGACACTTAACCGACTGCGCCACCCAGGCGCCCCTGGGGTGTCATATTTTAAAAGCCTCTGCTTTGAGCATCACAGAATTGGAGATGCTTATGTAAATGTCTCAGAACAGGGAAAGGACCTGTCTCTGAATTTCACGATGGTTCTTATGGCGGCTGCTCCTGCTACTACTTACCGTCCTAGATCCTGGTCCTTCACGTTCCATCAAACAACACTGCTCCGGAAGGGGCAGGGCTCTTCTTCCCAGTAGTCTTCCAGGATGACTCCTGAAACCCTTGTAGGAATTCTACATTAGCACCCTGTAGGGCCTCATGAAGTAAGTGCAGAAGTTTTGTTAGAGAGTTTTGCAATCTGTATGTTGCAAATAACACTCTGGTTATTATGCAGATGCCTGGGATTACATAATTCAAAATGTTATTGGTTTCAAAACACAGGATACGATAAGCAAATTCTTCCAAATTTGAATAATCATTCAAATCCCTGTTATGCAACAATCAATAATGAATCAAATATCAAGAGTTCATGCTCACTTTTTTGTGGAAAAACCAGTGCCTTTGACATATTTGCCAATCAGTTCAACATGTGATATATACATCCTCCTTTCCAATGAATGATATAAATATCAGAATTCACTACCCAGAGCTAAAGCTTCTGCCTCCACACAAATAATTTCTGAATGTGTTGTGACTATTGTGGCTTTAAAATAAAGTAATAATTATTTTCCAGGATAACTGTCAAGCTACCATAGAAGGATCCTTTATGAATGATAAATCATGTTGACTGATTTGAATTCCCCAGGATGGTTTTCTACCTCCTCCACATCTATTTTAAGATTTGCTACGTGGGATTCCACACCATTAATCACAGAGTTTGATCAGCATTAACACATGGATCAGGGAAGTCTTCTAACACTGAAATTTCCAGTGGAGGCGGCATAACAAGATCTGGAATCTGCAGAGAGAAAGGCCTGAGTGCAAAGACATTTGATGAAGTTCTTCCAGATTTACAGACAAGTTTGCAGTAATAAAGATCAGTAAATAGATTAGTAATAAACTTCTTTAGAGGGACATAATTAAAGGGTTTGGTTCCTTTCTAGAAGAGAAGCTAAAAGAGAATTACAATCAACACAAATTTTAGAGGCACCTTTAGTGGTAATTGTGGCACTTCCCGTGAGCAAGGGCTTTGCAGTCAGTTTCTGTGTAGTTGTGCTTTATGGATTACAGAGTTTATTAGGCAGTTAGTGTCTCAGCACTTTCACCTGACTGTGCCCAGCCCCAACATCATGAGATGAAGTGTCAAAAACAAGAAAATAGTGGTTATTGATCATCTCAACATACTAGTCATATACTAGTGTTTAAATAAGCCCTGCAGATTCATATATTTGTCAGCGCCTTGCCTGGTTTTGCTCACTCTGAGCACCCAAACACTGAATCACAAGGTCAGGTTCGAGCAGCTCAGGAATCACAAGTAAACAATTAGGGTTTTGAATCTTATCTTGGGATGAAGAAAACAAAAGGACTTACTGAAAATGACTAAACCACATTCAGTAATGGGAATCCCATTCCATTTACTTCACAGGCTTGAATACACTAAACTATAAGAAAGAAATAGTGATCTTGGAAGCAGTGCCCAGTTCTGCCGCACTGTGGAACTAATGATAAGCTTAACCAGAGTGATTAAGAGAATAGTTCTGCTCCAGCTGACACGCTTGTTAGAGCTTTGCATTGCCCTCATCCTACATTTTTGAATATGTACCATTCTGGTGGTCTAGTCAGTTCTTCAGGATGACAAGGTAGTGCTGCAGCTCTTTGTCACCCTCAGAGCTCTGTGCCTGAGGCAAGGAGCAAAAAAAGTGCTCCCACTTAAATAGAGATTTATCAAAATGTAAGTGAAACAGAAAGAAGAGGGAAGAAGCTGGGTCCTCATAGAACACCAAGGAGTCCACAGGCCTGCAGCTTACTCACCTTGAACTTGATTCTCTTACTCCATTCATGTCTGCTCTAAGAGCAGTAGAAGGAGTCACAAGTGACAAGAAAGGGGGCTTAGGTTTTTGCATTACCTTTCAAATTTTACATATTGTTCTTGCTAAATAGTGCTATGAATCGGCATTCTCTGTTCAAGGGCACCATTCTTCTTCAAGCTGTAGCAATAGGAATATTCAAACCTCTTGAGTTTTTTAAAAAAATACACACCATGATACCTTCTATGTGATGCTAGTAATCATCCCTCCCCCCCCCCCCCACACACGCAATAACAGGGGCCTGAGGAATTACCAGTGGCTCACTTCTTACTGCAAATTGTGAGGGTTACAATACCACAGACTCAAAAGCCTATGGATTTTTTTTATATTCCAGAAAGTATACTCATGCTTGGAAATCCAAAATTAGTGCATTCCTTTTAATCTATAAAATTGAGTAACTCTAGAAGGACCACATTCTTACTTTATTTATAGCTTGGGCCTATCACAGATTCCATTTTCTCTTTCTTGACTGGAATTAATACCAGTAGCTTCTTTGGAAGCTGACACCAGATGTTCCTGGTCACTTTTTTTTTCTTCCCCTGACAGCTAACTATCATAATTATGTGAACATATCTAAAATCTATCCATGACTTTGTCCTCTGTCAACTGCAAAAGTAAGGAATCACTGAAATGAGATAACACATCTGAGTTCTAGAAATCAGTATGTGGGTCAGGCATTAAAGGATTCAGGAGTGATGACTGGGCAACTGTGGAATTTACATTCATAATCTTTGACAAGAGTTGTATTGAAAAGATGAATCTCTCTGATACAATAGTGAGGAGTTTCCTTACTTGTCTGTGCTGGGTTGGGGGCTGTTGAGGTGCCTTAGATAAACTTCATACAACTACCCAGTTCAAAGATTCATTGATTCAAGCTCTCATCATCATAATAAAGATTTGAAATATTCAAAGAGAAATGGAGAGGAGAAAAAAAAAAAAAAAAACTGTGTAATGACCATTTGCTATGTGCCAGGCACTTCGCTAAGTATTTTACAAACATTATGCCATTTCTTCTTACCACAAACCTAAGGATAACATTCCTGATACTCTTTAGTAATTACACCCCTGGCCTGACAAATTAACGGACATCTGACCTATCCATACCCCCTCCAGTCATTATGCCATACCACTGAGAACTGGACAATAATAAAACACACGGTACAGACAAAAAAACTGAGGTTTAGAGAAACTAAGAAACCTGCCCAAGACATACAGCTAGAAAATGGCAGTCAGGACGTGAACACAGATCCACCATGCTTCCTTCTGTTAGAGTGACCAGCTCCACACTAAGAGGTTTTTTGTGACCATTAGGATGCTGGATGGCAAGTTATCCATGAAGAAATCATGCTGAATGCTCATATCACCTATGAGAGCATTGTGCTTTTGATATTTTGCGCACTACCTCCATGGAAAACATTTTCAGGGTCCTTCTATTTTCTATAGACTCTAAACTCCTTGTCTCTAGCCTCTCAACTTCGCAATCCACTTTAAATCCAGTGGCCCAGTGGGTCTTATATCCAATCACTCTAGACACCTAATTACTCCCCAAATATACTTGGACTTTCCTTCTTTCTTGCTTTTGTTTATGCTCTGCTCAAGCCAAAAATGTCCTCTAGCCTAGGAGCGCCTGGGTGGCTCAGTCAGTCAAGGGTCCGACTGTGGCTCAGGTCATGATCTCACAGTTCGTGGGTTCGAGCCCCATGTCGGGCTCTGGGCTGATGGCTCAGAGCCTGGAGCCTGCTTCAGATTCTGTGTCTCCCTCTCTCTCTGCCCATCCCCCACTCATGATCTGTCTCTCTCTGCCTCTCAAAAATAAAGAAATGTAATAATAAAAAAAATTTTTTTCAAAAAGTCCTCTAGCCTTTACTCACCTATTTGAAATTCAATACCTCTTTTATTTATTTTTTTAAATGTTTTATTTGCTTTTGAAAAGAGAAAGAGCAAAGGAAAAGCAGACAGAGAGGCAGACAGAGAATCCAAAGGGGGCTCTGCGCTGACAGCAGAAAGCTCACTGTGGGGCTCAAACTCATGAACTGTGAGATCATGACCTGAGCCAAAGTCAGACCCTTAACCGACTGAGCCACCTAGGCGCCCCTCAGTACCACTTTTAATATTGAATTGCAAGCTGCCTCCTATACTAGGCAGTTAATTTGCCTGCCCCTATCACAATCCCCACAAGGGGCAGCTCAATGGCCATGTGATGCCACCTTCCTGCACACTCATGCCCCTCAGCAGTGGCTGACCTGAGGGCAACCTATCTGCTGATTAGCAGCCAATCAGGTTCCTTCCTAAATATAGGAACCATTCAGAATGGTACTGAATACTGGACCCAAAAAGTTCTGGCAGGCTAAGGCTGGCAACACTACAGAGCCAAGTGAAAGGGGAAGCTAGCAGAAACAGAGAGGGACAAAGAAAAGCAGAAAGAAGAGGAATCACAGACGGCCTTTGCCTTTGTTCGTCTGCCCCAGGCCCTATTCCTCTTTAGCCTGGAGCGCATTTTCATTCTCTGTGACCTTCATACTGTTGCAACAGTTTCTGCTTTACCTGAGTTAAGAGTAGGTCTTAAGTAAAACAGGGAAAGTCAAACAGCGTCTTGCACAGAGATCAGGTTTGTCTGCTCACTGTTCAAGATGTAATATCTTCCTGGTTGGCATTTACTAACCCTTTTGATTTATACTTCAATTTTGGTACTTTTATCTCACCCTCAATTAATGTTAATTATGCATGTATCTGTCTCCTCACTTTTCGTTAGACCAAGTCCATTCGTCTTCTCTCCCTTAGCACCTAGTAGAATCTGACACGACTAGATTCTCAACAAATGTGTATTGGATTGGGTGATGCTTGGTAATAACCATATTATTAACTTGAACTTTGTGAAACTATATTATTGATGTGCCATATAAGGTTTTACCATCACTACCACCTTCACATGTGAGGTATCTGCTCCTGAAAGGTGGCAAAGGGGGCGCCTGGGTGGCTCAGTCGGTTAAGCATCCAACTTCAGTTCAGGTCATGATCTCGCGGTCCGTGAGTTCGAGCCCCGCCTCGGGCTCTGTGCTGACAGCTCAGAGCCTGGAGCCTGTTTCAGATTCTGTGTCTCCCTCTTCCTGTCTCCTCCCCTGCTCATGCTCTGTCTCTCTCTTCTCAAAAATAAATAAACGTTAAAAAAAAATTAAAAAAAAAAAAAAAGGTGGCAAAGAAGGAAAGGGAACCAAAGAAACAAAGACGTTTAGCTGAGTTGCTATTAAGTGACTTCCCAGCCATGGACCATATTTTCTAGTTTCCTTCAGATGGTTCATATATATTTCTTCCCCATAGAACATGATAGAAGCTTCTTCCAGACCAAAATAGATACTAAGTAATTGTGAGGATCATATAACATGTAAGGAGACTGGGTCCCTGACTCCCAGAATCCCACAGAAGGCTGCTGACCAGGAAACCCTTCAATGGATTGTGAGAGGAGCAAAGAGTAAACTTGTGTTGGGTTAAATTACTGGGATTTCAGGGTTGAAATGGCAATTGATATTAATTAAACAAATAAAGAAGACCGCTACCCTATTTTTTCTTTAAAGTCAGAGTATTCCACTTCTTCTAGTCTTTTGCTGTCTCTTATGGTGTTGATTTGATAAATTGATTGATAGATAAAGTTTCCTCATCACCATTCTTTAACCTTTGGTGGACCCCTCTTACATTTATTTCTCCATATTCCTGAATTATATTTTCCTAATATTTACCAGGATGTCTGAAGGGGAAGAGGAGAGGGAAGAGTAAAGGTGGAGCTAATACTTCCTCTGAACTTGATTCAACTCCTAGGGGCCTTACTGGCATGTGGACAAGTAAGAGTACCTGATTCAAGGTGATCCTGAATACTAATGCAGATTCTAGATGTCAATCTGATGGAAGCAAACCTTCACCTCATGAAATTTGCAACCTGCATCTTTGATTCACCAAGCAGAATGTGGATGCTGCCTTTTTCCTTTAAATCATTAATAGTTGATTTTGATTCAACCAAAGAGGTTTCACTGAAGGGTTTCGTCATAAACTACATATGCAGGGCGATCTTACAATAAGTCATCAAAAACAATTTACACAATTGTGGTTTTAAGACAGATGGTGCCACTCTATAATATAAATAGTAAGTAGTAGAGCCCTTGTCATGGTGAAATTCCTTTTTGTGAAATTTAAACCTTTGAAGCATGATTATGGGTACTGAAGAGAAGCATGCTTTGGATAAACTCCCAAGTTCATCAGATGCTTTACAGGCATTGGCAGGTGTCTGGATCCCACAGACCATTAGGAACAGAGTGTGCTTTGGTCCAGAGTGCTTATTTGATTTGCAGTTAGGTCATAAAGAAAGGCCCTTAGCATGTTAAGCTAAGGACACACGTTCATGGACATCTCACTCTATAATATGGCTCAGTATGCCCCAAAGTCATGATCTTAAGCACTAAGTTGGCTTATTTTCTTGGATGAAGGCTACGTTCAAATGTTTGTTGGTAACACTTGAGCATGGTAATAATAATTAACATTTATCAGGCCACGACTAAATGATAGACTTTGCCATGCGCTTTCCACTTGTCATCTGTCTGACGCTCACAGTAACTGTATGCAAGTGTCCTATGATCCGTGCCCATTCAGAGTTGAGAAAAGCAAGGTTTATGAAAGTAAATAACTTGCCCAAGATCACAGAATTAAATCAGGACCAGAGTCATGGTCCAGAATCAAGGTGTTCTAAATGCAGTGCTTGTACTCTCTTCAAAACAAAACAAAACAAACAAACAAAACAAAAAACAAAAAACAAAAAAAGTGTTTTAGGGGCACCTGAGTGGCTCTATGCTGACAGCTCGGAGCCTGGGGCCTGCTTCAGATTCTGTGTCTCCCTCTCTCTCTGCCCTTTCCCTGCTCACACTCTGTCTGTCTCTCTCTCAAAAATAAATACACATTAAAAAATTTTAAGTAACATTTTATTAACGCATAAGCAGTACATATGTAATGTGAAAACAAATTAAAATACAGAGAAGCACACATGAAAAAATTAAAATGTCATATTCCTACTACTTAGAACTCACCAGTGTAACCCCTTAGAGCCCGTACTTCCAGACCCCATTGTATATACACATACTTATTTTTATCAAAATGAGATCATATGGTCACCTAGTTCTAAAAATCTGCTTTTTCAGACAAGTATTCCAGTAAATTTTTTCCTGATTCTGAAAGCATTCAAATTTTTCCAATGACCCAACGATGTCTTTTACACTTGATTTGTTTAAAAAAATATCCGATCCAGGACAATATACTGCATCTTTTTCTATGTCCCCTAAGATTTTTTAATGTAGCACTACCCTTTTTTTTTTTTTTTTTAAATAACATCAATTTGTTAAAGAGATTAAGCTAGCTGTCCTATAGAATGGCCCATGTTCTGGATGTGCCTCATGGTACCATTTAGGTTATTGTTTAATCCCAAGCTACTTGTAAATGAGAGATCAGAGATAGTAACAAGTGTTAGAATTCCAACCCATGACCAATTAGGAATGTATCTCTAGATAAGATATTTAATATTATTGAGCCCCAGTTTTCTACCTATAGGAAATTATGAGGAGTAAATATAATGTTAAGTGTCTTACAGAGAGCTATATTCCCAACACATAAGTCAAACTCAACAAACATTAACTAGCATTAGGGAGCAGTCACACTGGGGCAGTATATAGTAAACTGAATTTGTTTTTAAATCAGTGATATTTGATAAATGATTGGATATGGGTAGAAAGAGAGCCTTCATATGTAATAATCTGCTTGCTTACAGAAAGTGCTTAGTTTTAAAATTAATTTTATAGCATCATTATATATAGGACCACTTCTCAAACTTTAAAAACATATACATTTAAAGAAAAGCAGTAGCAGGGCACCTGGGTGGCTCAGTCGGTTTAAGCATCCGACTTTGGCTCAGGTCATGATCTCACACTCAGTGAGTTTGAGTCCCGCATCAGGCTCTGTGCTGACAGCTCGGAGCCTGGAGCCTGCTTCGGATTCTGTGTCTCCCTCTCTCTCTGCCCCTCTCCCACTTGCACAGGAGCTCTCTCTCTCTCTCTCTCTCTCTCTCAAAAATAAATAAACATTAAAAATTTTTTAAAAAGAAAGACAAAAGAAAGAAAGAAGAAAGAAGGAAAGGAAGGAAGAAAGGAAGAAAGAAAACAATAGTGAACACCTGTTATTGCTGCCTTCCCCCTCTTCTCTAGAATCTGCCTGCCCTGTTCACTGGCTGGAACCCAAGCAGGCATGTCTAACTGCACAAAACTGGCCAGAGCTGATTGATTAAAAAACAAAACAAAAAACAGACTCCTAACCAATCAGATTCTCTCTGAGAGTGTGGAATCAGGACTCAGGAATTCCAGGCTGGTCTGAGCTGGTCTTATGGATGGAGATATCATAACTTAGGAGCTCTGGGTCACCCATATTAGCATAGCAGCTAAAACTATTCTACAGAAATGGAAGAATAAGAGACAGCTTCTGAAAGAAGCAAAGACTAGATATGAAGAAGACTTCCTAATATTCAGATCTATTTCTAGTCTCTTCCTGCACTTCAGGGTCTGTGAAATGTCCCTGAAGACGCATATAATAATACACTCTTTTTGTTTTATGCTTCTTGTTAACTTGTAAACAAATACAGCAACAAATGTCCTTGAGACCATTGAGGAGATACATATTTATATTTATGTAGACACACACATTTTATCTTCTAACTTGATAATGCATGGTTAACATTACAATGTTCTTAACAACCTATTAAAAAGATTATCAAATTTTTGGGTTTGGTTAGCAAAGAGTCAGAAAATGAACATAATATAGGCTAATATGTTTATTTCAAAAGAATGCTTAAATTGACACAAATTTTTATTAACAAAAAATGCAATTGTATTTGAAATAGAAAAATGGCAAGATATAGGCAACCATTCTAAGATACAAAATACCACTCAAGCACTAAGAAAGATAAAAAATGCTAGTGCCTAATATGATAGAGTGCTGATTACTAGTAAACCTCCTTTAAAATGTTTACAAGGGGCACCTGGGTGGCTCAGTTGGCTAAGGGTCTAACTTCGACTCAGGTCATGATCTCACAGCTCATGAGTTTGAGCCCCTCATCAGGCTCTGTGCTGACAGGTCTGAGCCTGGAGCCTGCTTTGGATTCTGTGTCTCTGTCTCTCTCTCTGCCCCTCCCAGCTTGTGCTTTGTCCCTCTGTCTCTCTCAAAAATAAATGAACATTAAAAAAATTAAAAATAAGATAAAATAAAATGGATAGACAATACTGATGTCTAATGAGTAGTCATTGAGGCCACGCACAAAGTTTTATTTTTCTTAAAAACAAGTAGAATGGTAATACTTCCAGAGAGAGAAATACCAAGGATATCAAATTTATATTTTTCACTAAATACATAATTCATATGAAAAAGCAAAACAGCATCAAAAAGTTACTGACTTGAAGCTCTTGTGATGAAAATGTTTCTAACTGAGCATGCATCCATACATTTTCAAAAATTTGGAGCTAATTCACTTTATCTTATCTATCAAAACATTATTCATAGTAGAGTGCTCATTAAGGGAGCTTGTGGAAAGAAAAAAAATTTTTAGGGATGATGATTTTAAATGCTTATATAATAGATGCTTTGTTGAAATACTATAATTTAATAACAATCCCAAAAGCTTTTTGAAAGTTTGGGAATTAACTTTCTGAAGTTATTTGAAGGTCTATAACTATCATTTTGGGTAAAATTCCATGTAAGTATATAAGAAGAGCTACTGCCCAAATTCAAGAAAAAAGTTGCTAGCAAACCCACCCATACAATCTCTTCTTCTCAGTTACTTTACTGAAAAAGGGATTCTCCAAATGCTCATTGTGTCATGTGGTAGATATGCTCACCAAGATAATTATGAACACAGCAACTTAATGTGTTCTATCAATAAAAAAAAAATACGCATCAAGTTTCTACAATGTGCCTAGCAAATGTTCAAGGTAATAGGATTACAGGCATGAATAAAAAACACCAAAGCCCTACTCTTTTGGGGAGTTTATATTTAAGAGCAGGAAGTGTAGGTGTGTGTGAACATATACACGTATATATTCAGGTAGTGGTATGAACTATGAAAAAAACAAGGCAAAATAAAGCAGATAGAGAAGTGGAAGGGAAAAATTCTATTTTAGCTATAAAATAGGTCAGGAAAGGTCAGGAAAGCCTTCAATGATGCGGCGACATTTGAGCAGAGATATGAGAGGTGAGTAAATGAGTGAGTCACGTGGCTGTCCGGAGGGAAACTCAGGTGGAGTGAACAGCAAATGTGCATGTTCTGAAGTAGCAATATTTCTCTTCATGTTTTAGGAATAGTAAAGACAAACACGGCTGTGGTTGAGCACACAAGGAGAAGGGGAAAGAAATGAAATCAGAAAAAAAATATATTAGAGGGCGCCTGGGTGGTTCAGTTAAGCATCCAAATCTTGATTTCAGCTCAGGTCATGACATCATGGTTTGTGAGTTCAAGACGTGCATCCGGCTCTGTGCTGACAGTGCTGAGCCTACTTGGGATTCTTTCTCTCCCTCTCTCTCTCTCTCCACCCCTCTTATTCCTCGCACTCTCTCTCTCCCTCAAAAGAGATAAACTTTTTAAAAAAAAGATGAGGAACAAGTTGTGGTGGTTTTGTATTTGTCTGTAAGTTCTGTGATGCCTCTCCGTTCAAAAAAGAAAGCCTAATTCTTCTCCTGTAAATATGGGCCAGATTTAGTGACTTGGGTCTAACAAATAGAATGTGATAAAGGGATGTCCTGTGACTTCTGAGATTAGGTCAGAAAAAAACCAGCTTGTGCTTGCCCTCTCTCTTGGGTCACTCGTTCTGAAGAAAACTCCAAGTTATAAAGACCATCAAGCAACTTAGAAAGAGGCATACATGGGGAGAAATGGAGGCCTGTCACCAGCCCATCATGCCATGCACACGATTGAACCTCCTCAGAAGCAGATCTTGCATCTTCAGTCAAGCCCTTAGATGACCACAGCGCCAGTCAACATTGCCCAGCATGTCAATTGCAAACTCCAAGCCAGAACCACCCACCTAAGATGTTCTCTATTCTCTGACCTACAGAAACTGTGAAAAATAATAAATTGTTACTGTTTGAAGCCACAAAGTGTTCAGATAATCTATTATGCAGCAATGGAAAACTACTACATAGATAATATAGGATCTAGTAGATAATAGTAAGGATTTTCCATTTTATTCTAAATGAGATGTGGAGGTACTACAGTGTTCAATACAAAAGTACATTATCTTTTTAAAAACAGCACCCTAGCTGCTCTGTGAATATAATGTGGAAGGAAATGGTGGAAGGAGATAATTACAGGATTCCAGATAAGGGGATATTTTGGATTATATTAGAGCAGTAACAATGCAGAAAGTGGAGAGGTATTTAAATTTCAGATAGACAGGACTTGTTAATACATGGGATATGGAGTGTGAGACGAAGAAGAAGAAGAAGAAGAAGAAGAAGAAGAAGAAGAGTAGTCAAGTGTGACTCCGAGATTTCTGGTCCAAGTATCTAGAAAAAAATGAAGTTGAACTTACTGGGATGGAGAAACTGGAGGTATAACAAGTTTAGCAAGTTGCTTTTAAATGTGTTAAAATTTAGATGTCCATAGGCATGCCTGGGTAGTACAGTTAAGTGTTCAACTTGTGTTCGACTCTTGATCTCGGCTCAGGTCATGATATCATGGTTCCTGGATTCCAGCCCCACATTGGGCTCTGTGCTGATGGTGCAGAGCCTGCTTGGAATTCTGTCTCTCCTTCTCTCTGCCCTTCCCCACTTGTGTGTGTGTGCGTGCACACACGTGCACGCTCTCTCTCTCTCAAATAAATAAAACTTTAAAAAAATTAAAAAAAACTTAGATGCCTATTAAAGTTCAAGTGGAAATGAGAAGAAGGAATTAGATGTGGAGTTTCAAGTTTAGAGCAAGATTGATTTTAGGGATGTAACTCAGAAGTGTTGGTATATAGAGAAATATATATGTGTGTGTATATATATATATATATATATATATGGCTAATGAGTGAAGATAGAAATCTGGCAATATTAGGGGTGCCTGGCTGGCTCAGGCAGTAGAGCATGTGACTCTTGATCTTGGGGTTCTGAGTTCAAGCCCCACATTATGCACAGAGTTTACTTAAAAAAAGAAAGAAAAAAATCTGGCACTATTAATATCAGAAAAAAATTGACTTTAAAAAACATTGTTACACATAAAGAGGAACATTTTGTTTTTTTAAAAAAGGACAACTGTAAGATAGAACAATTATAAACATACATATCAAACAGAGCCTCCAAATTATATGAGGCAAGGATTGACAGATCTGAAGGGAGAAATAGATAATTCAACAATAATAGCTGGAGACATCAATATCCCTCTTTAAGTATGGATAGAACAACTAGACATAAGATCAACAAGGAAGTAGAACAGTTGAATGGCACTGTAAACCAACTAAACTTAATAGGTATCTTTATTACATCCAACAATAGCAGTATACATATTCTCAAATGCACACAGAACTTTCTATGGTAGGCTATAAAACAGCATCAACATATCTAAAATGATTTAAAAAATTTTTAATATATTTTTAATCCTTTTTAATGCTTTTTTCTCAGAGCACTATGGAATGAAATTGAAAATCAATAACAAACTTATAAAATTCACCAATACATGGAAATTAAATACTACACTCCTAAATAACCAATAAATCAAAGAAAAAAATCTCAAAGGAAATTCCATAGGAAACCACACAGAAAATAGTTTGAGATGAATGAAAATGAAGACATTACATACCAAAACACATGGGATGCAGATAAAACAGTGCTTAGAGTGAAATTTATCCATGTAAGTACCTACCTTATAAAAGAAGAAAGATTCCAAATCAATAACCTAACCTTCTACTTTTAAAACATGTGGGTGGGAAAGAGCAAACTAAACTCCAAGCAAGCAACAAGAAATTAATAATAATTATCAGAGCAGAGATCAGTGAAATAAAGAACAGGAAAACAAATGGAAACAATCAACGATAGCAAGAGTTGGCTCTTTGAAAAGGACAAAACTGGCAGACTCTCCAGATTGACCAAGCAAAAAGAGAAGATTCAAATTAGTAAAATCAGGAACGAAAGAATGAACAGTACTACCAGTCTTACTGAAATAAAAAGAACTGTCGGAATTACTATGAACAACTCTATGCCAATAAACTAGGTAACTTAAAATAGGCAAATACCTAGTGAGAGATAAACTGTTAAAACTGATTCAAGAAGAAGAAAATCCGAATAGACCTCTCTCAAGTAAAAAAATTGATTTAGTAATCAAAAACACAGATAATTAAGTTCAGACCCAAACTCTACAAAGCACTTGAAGAAGAACTAACACCAATCTTTTGCAAACTCTGCCAAGAAATCAGAGAATACACACCTCCTAACTCATTGTATGAGCTCTGATTTCAAAATTAGACAAAGACATCACAAGAAAAGAAAAATACAGATAAAATACCTCTTACAAATATAGACACAAAAATCGTCAAAAAACATACTAGCAAACTGAATCCAGCAACCTATAAAAATGACTGTATACCATAACCAAATGGCATTTATCACAGCAATGTAAGTTTAGTTTAATGTTTGTTTGATAATCAATTAATGTAGCACCCCATATCAATAGATAAAAAATAAAAACCATAAGATTATCTCCATAGATACAGAGAAAGCATTTGACAAAATTCAATATCCCTTCATATTAAAAACACTCAACAAACTAGGCATAGAAGGAAATTCCTCGCTCTAATAAAAGACATTTACGAAGAACCCACAGCTAATATGATACATAATGGTGAAAGACTGAAAGCTTTTCCCCTAGGATCAGAAAAAATACAAGGATGTCTGATCTCACCACTTCCATTCAACATTATAGTAGAGGTTATAACCAAGGTAATTAGGTAAGAAAATTAAAGTCATCCTCATTAGAAAAGAAGAAGTAAAACTATCTCTATTTGCAAATAGCATAATCTTGTATATACATCTTAAGGATCGTATATGTATACAGAAAATCCAAAGGAATCTGCTAAAAAATGATTAGAACTAATACGATCAACAAGATTGCAGGACTCAAAATCAATATGTGAAAAGTAATTATAGTTCTATACACTAGCAATGAATCACATAAAAATAAAATTAAGAAAACAATTTCATTTGCAATAGCATCACAAAGAATAAAATATTTAGAAATAAATCTAACAAAGTGTAAAATTCATACTCTGAAGGAGACATTTTTGAAATTTTAAAGATCTAAATCAATGGAACGACATTGCATATTCACAAATTGGAAGATAATGTTACAAATGGAAATGCTCCTCCAAATTTGTCTGCAGGTGCAGTGCAATCTCAATTGAAACCTCAGGTGACTTCTTTCTAGAAATTGATAAGCTGATACTAGATTTAATAAAGAAATTCAAGATATCCAGAATAGCCAAAACAATCTTGAAAAAGAACAAAGTTGGAGGACTCTTACATCTCATTTTCATAACTTAAAACAAGGCAGTACAGTACTTCTATAAGGATATACATGTATGTATATATATATATACATATATATGTGTATACATACACATATGTATACACATATATACCTATATATATGTGTGTGTGTATATATATATATATATATATGTATATATATATATATATATATATATATATATATATATATATGTATAGGACCAAGACTCTGAAAATAAACCAATAAATCCAGAGTCAATTGATTTTCATCTGGGTGTAAAGACAATTATGTTTTTTTTTCAGCAAATTGTACTGAACAACTGGATATCTTTATGCAAAAGAATAAAGGTGGACACCTACCTCACATTGTATACAAAAATTAACTCAAAATAAATAAAAAACTAAATGAATCAAAACCCACTAAACTCTTAAAAGAAACATAGGAACAAATTTGATTACATTAAGGGATAGCTTTTCATATGACATCAAAAGTATACACAACAAAATAAAAAATAGATAAATTGGACTTCATCAAAATTAAAAACTTTTGTGCTCCAGAAAACATCATTAAGAAAAAGAAAAGACAAGCCACAGTATGGAAACAAATAAATGCAAATCACATATCTTACAAGGAACTAATGTATAGGATATATAGAGAACCCTTACAACTCAATAAGAGAAAGACAGCCCAATTAAAAATTGGGAAAAGAAGGGGCACCTGGGTGGCTCAATCTGTTGAGCATATGACTCTCAGTTTTGACTCAGGTCATGACCTCATGGTTGGCGAGTTTGAGCCCCGCATCAGGCTCTGCGCTGATGGTACAGTGCCTGCTTGGGATTCTCTCTCTCTCCCTCTCTCTCTGTCCCCCCTCCCCATGTATCTCTGTCTCAAAAAAATAAATAAACTTAAAAAAATGGACAAAGGATATGAATAAACATTTCCCCAAGGAACATATATGAATGACCAATAAACACATGAAAGGATACTCAAAATCATTAGCCATCAGCCATCATTACATCAAACGTAAGTCACTACCACTTCCTAGTAACTAGGATGGCATAATAAAAAGACAGACTACAAACAAGTGATGGCTACAACTGTTGAAATTGGAACTCTTGTACATTGTTGATGGGAGTGTAAGATGGTGCAGCATGTTGGAAAACAGTCTGGCGACTACTCAAAATGTTAAACATAGATTTATTATATGACCCAGCAATTCCATTGCTAGGTATGTAAATTATTTATTCATACAAAACCTTGAGAAATAAAAAAGAAATTAAAATTTATGCTCACACAAAAACTTATATATGAGTGTTCATAGCAACATTATTCGTAATAGCCCCCAAACAGAAACAAACCCCATGTTCATTAACCGGTAAATAGATAAATAAAATGGGACATATCCATACAATGGAATATTATTTGGCCATAAGAAGAAATGAAATACTGATACATGCTTCAATATAGATGAGCTTTTAAAATATGCTAAGTGAAAGAAGCCAGTCACAAAAGACCACATACTGTGTGATTCTATTTATGTGAAATGTCTACAATAGGCAGAACTATAGGAACAGAAAGTAGACTAGGGGTTGTTTAGGGCCTGAAGGTGAATTGAGGAAAATGGGGAGAAATGACCAATTAGGTAAAGGATTTCTTCTTGAAGTGATGAGAATATTCTAAAATTGATTACAGTCATGGTTGACAACTTGAATATATTAAAAATCACTGAGTGCTTTCAATGTGTGAATTTTATGGCATGTACACTACATCTCAATAAAGCTTTAAGTGAAAAGGGAGAGAGAAAATAAAAGAAGAATTCGAGAACATTGAGAAGACCAACTCTTTTGAGGAATTTGCTATAAAAAGACAGAGATATGGGACAGCAGCTGGGGAGAAATGTAGGGTCAAGGTATGGCTAATTTCTAAGTGGAAGGCATTATATGTTTTTATTTTAATTTACGTTCCAGTGGGTGGTGATGCAGGAGAGAGAAAGCACATTTGAAAATAGGCAGGAGGTGATGAAATCCATTGCAGAAGTAGGGGAGTTGCTCTGAAGTCCAAGCCCTACCTTGCAGCTCAATTCATCATTGCAGTGGGGCAAGCAGAGAGTATGGTTACAGAGGCACAGAGGCTGGAAAACTGGTGCTGTTGCACTGAAGAAATTCTTTGTGAAAAGGAAGAGGGAAAGAGGAACCGAGAGATAAAGAAGCAGCAACAGGGAATCTGAGTGATGAGCCAGAGGGATCTGGGTGGAGGAAGTGGTAATGACAGAAATGTACCAACAGCCCAAGTCATTGCTCTTGATAAGCTCTCCCTGCCTCCGATCCGTAGGGATTGTGCTTTATTTATTCAGGGAGAGAACAGTGGCCAAGTTTCCCACTTCAAAGCAGTCAGGCCCCATGAGGGGGGTGAGATAACAAAGGCACTGCCAATGTACATCTCTAGCCCCACAGCACATTTTACTCACCCTGGTTTACCTCACCTGGTCTGCTTATCATGTCACCCAACCTCTCCCTGCCCGACCCTTATCCCAGCAAGGTTAATCTTAGATTCATCCACACACTTAGGCATTCAAATCTCTACTTGACTTTGAAATCTCTCTGCTGTGAGCTCACCGTCTAACCCCAGCTTGGCCTGGCCTTGGTTTGCTGTTCCCAGCTTGGCTCTGACAACTCCTAGTGATCTCACCCCACTGTGGAGCCTAGATAGGACTGTGTTCTAAAAGGTCACCAGTCAATGGGGTGTTTGGAACTCAAAGAATTTCCCCATAGGAAAAAAAAAAAATTATTATAAATAGTGGTGTGATTCCCAGGCCAATCTACAAAGGCCTATTTAACCAGTCATGGCACTGGCCTAGCTGGCCTAAGCCACGGTGTCCCCTAAGTCTAGCAAGGTTGGCCCAGAGGGGAATACGCAAGAGAGTGAAAAGCCCTGGCAATTTAACAGCCCCCATGGAAACATGGAGAAATGCAGTGGCCGAGGAGGCAAGAAAGACATTGAGCAGTATCTCCGCTGGGAACCAAGCAGAAGTGAAGGTTGCACAGCAGAGGGAACCCCTGCCGGGGGCGGGCTCGCAAAGTGGAACTATCACAGATTGGGAAGAGTCTATTGGCAGAGGAGCAAAGACCAGCCCCCTCCATCTTTTATAAGCAGATTAACATTGACAAGTCTCCCTTTAACTGCAGAGTACCTGCCCTCCAGCTAACTCTATCTCTTTCTTCGGTTCTTATGAAGTTCCTGATTTTAATCTGGCCCTTTGACCACCCACCTCATCCTGCTTACTGGAGGGCCTCTGACTGCTGGCTATTCACAGAAGAAGACTGACTCTCCTTGGTTTGCTTCTTGCTTTTTGGTTGAAAGAGTAGTTTATTTTGACTGCCTCACATCCACTCCATTTTACAACCTTACTTTCAGCGAGTACATCCTGAGTTCCTCCAAGGCAATCCCTCTTTTCCATTGGTACAGACAGGGGGATGGTTGATAGAGGTACTATGCCCTCTCTCAGCCAAGGGAACTGCAAGAGAGATCACCAGCCATACCTTCAATTCCTCCGGGGCTAGCTCACGCTACAGCTTTTCCTTCCATGTGCAAGTGTATTGTTTTGAGCTTGAGTCAGCCAGATTTACCATCAACGATCTCCAATACACATGGGATATCAGAATGTTCCATTCATCACTTATTTTCTATTTTCTAATAAACTCCCAGAATGCGAGCCTGTCACCTGGCCCCTGTCTACTCCTGCACAGATTTTGTGATTCCATATCCTGCTTGCCTGATACCCCCAAATCGCTGCTGCTCTGGACCCACTGTGACCCTGCCATTGCTCTTCCCAGCAATGTTTGGGAAATGAAAGCTGAAATGAAAGCAAATATCCATAAGGTTTCCTACTTAGCCTCTGTCATGTCTTCTCCTTCAAATTACAAGTCCCAGTCCTCTGGGCCTACAGGTCTCAGAATCACCCGTGTGACTGAAAAACAATTGCAGATCCATAGGTCCCGAACTCAGGAATTCCATTTCAGTAGGTCTGAGCATGGAGCCCAGGAATCTGCATCTCTACTGACATCCGAGGGGATCATGAGGCCCACGGTCTGGGAAGTGTTGCCGTGTGGCAACACCAGTCATCCCACACACCTGTCAGCCTCCCCATAAATCAGGGGCTGCTGCCCTGACAGAATCCTTCTGCCATGAAATCTGAAGGTTGGGGGTAAATATTTCTTTCAGTTTTCATTGGATAGTGATAGGGACCCACATAGAGAACTGAGAACAGAAATCACAGCTAACAGTTCCAACCCTATGAATCAATTGGCAAATTCTAAAGTTAGTTTTTGCCAAGTTGAATCTTGGTAAAAAAATTTTTTGATTGGTGAGGCGGGAAGAAATCTGCATATTGATGAAGTTGCAGACATGTTGGCCCAAAGATACATGCACTTACATCCATTCCCTTTTTGTCATCATTTGACAATCTGAAGAATAAGAGCCCTGTGCACAATGAGCTAGTAACCATCCCAACGTACCTGATCGAGAATAGAAATAAAAGAATCAGAGCCTTGGATTCATCAGCACACACTATATTAAAACTGCCCCAGAGAAGGCTTCCTGTATCAGACTATGAGGGACACATCAAAGCGGGAGTAGAGACCATCCCAGAGCACAAAAGGATTTCTAGCCCTCCATTCTGTCCTTCTGTGCAATGGAAAATAGCAGAAATGCTGGCAGCAAGACAAAGCAAATGGTCTTTCAGACTTTGGAAAAGTATTATATTACATGCAGTTCTTAATGATATCTAGCATTAATCTAAAACTAACACCCAAGGCCAACTCCACAGTGTGTTTTATGATTATTAAATGATACAGCAGTCTCAATGTCAGGGAGCAGACATTTTTGCATGGGAGGTGGCCGGGATTGCTAGCTAAAAGACTTGTTTTCTTTGTTTCAACATTTTCCTCTCTAACTTCCTATCACTCCCTTCCTTTAAAAAAAAAAAAAAAAAACTATTTGTAGTAGCTGCTCTAGTTTCTGCCCTTAGAAATCTGCTCTATTTATTAACTACTCCTCCGGTGAAGAAATTCCACTGAAATTCCTTCAGGGCCTGGCTGCCTTTCAGCTTCTCTTTGCACATTCCTGCCTCTATGTATGTCACCATCTTAAATAGCTGAGCCTTCTGTGCTTTAATAAGGTCTCTCTATAATCTTTTTTTTAAGAACACAGACCTAGTTTTGCTCAGTTTCTGAATACCTTAGATTGTAAAGCCCCCATAATACTCTAATTAATTTCTGTTCCACCTCATCTGCATCCTCACTGGTCGGCTAATAACATAAGGACCAGAACTGACCTCATTACAATAACTTCTTACATTTCTTACATCGTAATCGAAATGATTCCTCCAGGCTGGTATTTGAATTACATCCCCCCACCCCACTCCCACCCACAACCCCCCGGAGGTGCCAAGTTAAAGATTTAGATGTTCATTCCTCATAGATTCCAATTTTCTGGGTTCCAAATTTGGGGTACCAAATTCTTTTAAAAGCATATTCTTTTTCTTTGCTAAGTTCATGACATGCCCAAGCATTGCATTTCTGCATAAAAGAAAACTAAACAACACAAAGCATGGTTCTGAACTACCATCAGCTAGAATTTACCAAGAAAAAAGGAAGGAAGGAAGGAAGGAAGGAAGGAAGGAAGGAAGGAAGGAAGGGAGGAAGGGAGGAAGGGAGGAAGGGAGGAAACTACAAACATCCTATTGTCTTTTTTATAACAGAGACTTCCTTGAAAAGAAGATTTCAGAAGCTCTTAGAAAGAACATCCCACCGCCCCGTAGGGTATAAGCAGTCAGCAAATATTTCATCTTGATTTTACCCAGATGAAGGCTTTAAAGGTGTGGTCCTATAAGAAAATCCCAAAACTCTTTTCCCAAATTCAAATTAGTAAAGTATTTCATGAATGCCTCTTCCCCCTTTCCCACTCCTACCTCATTCCCTTTCTTTAGTTCCCTCCAAACCCTTGATTGTTAATTATAGCAAAACCGGTAATGGAGCACAGAATGTACTGGCTGTTTTTGCTGATTCCTGACAATGGCAAAAAGTACACTTGCCACTGTTGAGCCACCTTCAGTCTCCTACTCAAGTGGCGTTCTGACATCTCCCATCAAGCTCTGCATTCTCCAGACAATGGTGTGCTATATCCGATGTATACATCATCATCTTAAACAGTAATATAGCAAATGCTAACTTGGGGCTCAACGAGGCCCTACTCTGGCTCCTTGTGCCAGCTCTTTTAGCTTTCTCCCTCCTGGGGTTGAGATCTTCCTGTCCCTGTACAGAAAATTTCCACTGATTCCCAGCAATTTTTAATTTATGGGTTTGCACCATCATAAAGCCCAATATGGCTTGGGCAGCACTGTGATTCGCTTGCTGAATGGTGTTCTACAGTTTGCATTCCGCGTAAACCATATCTTAAATCATGTCACCCAGATGAAAACTGAGTGTTAGGGAGAAAGTTATTTAGACACTTTATTGGAGGCTAAGTTGTATTTGAAGATCTCCCTGCTGCTATTGGTCAGTGGCAGCTAGAGGTTTTGCCACCTAGCATGATTCCCCATCCCCTCTGAAACACAGCCCGCTTTCCTTTGGGAAGCTCCAATTCTCCCAGTGAACCTACAGGCATAGCTTCATCTCTACCTCTGAAACAAATGGGAAGTTCCCATGGGCTGGGCCAATCACAAGCCTCCCAAAGTAGGCCAATCGGAACCTTTCCCTGTGAGTGACGCTCAGATGTTGGATGAAAGAAGCCCTCTTGCTGTGGTGTTGGATAAAAGGAGATGAGGCAGCTCTGGAGCTAGTGATGGCAGTCTTCTCTGCCGTGTGGAGAGGGCCATGCTGCAACATGAAGCCAAGCAGAGGCCAGAGTCAAGAAAGGAGCCCACAGTTCTTGTCTCTGAGACTCTGATGCCTAAAGTTCTACGAGCTACTGTATCTTCTTGAGCTGCTTCTGTGAGTTCACTTCTGTGAGACTTCACTACCCTTAAAATCTACGAGAATGAATATATTATTTTATGCTTTAGATCATTTGACTTGGGTTTCAGCCACCTGCAACCAAGATTTAGATCAAGATTTTTCGAGCAAAATGCTCTAAAATCTATTCCATTGGGAATGGTGGCCAATGTTCAGGAGACTGCACTGTCCACACGGCCATTCCAAGAAACATAAAGGAATGCATCTCTCATCTAATCATAGTGAGCATGGAAGAGATTGAGTACTAGTAGAGACCATGGAAAGGTTTGTCACACAAGTATTAAATGCTAACAGGCAAGAAAGTTAGCCACAAGACCAGTGGCTGCACAAAATGGCTGATGCGAGAAAGAGAATGAGGAGCAGGGACTACAGTGTTGCAAAGAAAAGTAGAATAGAGCAGCCAAGCAGAAAAGATGAAGATAAAAACATGCAAATGGGTTCAACCTGCAAGAATAATAATAATAGTACACATATCTTGCAGAATTATTAGAAGGACTCAGCGAGTTACTACATAAAAAGAGCTTTGAACAATGCCCCCCACACAGTAAGCGCCATAAAAGTGCTAGCCAATGCTGTTTTCCCAGCTGGGTTGGAAATACTGGAGAGCTACTTGGCTATGAGGTAAGAGAGCAGGCAGTCTCTTAACCCCAGACAGGGCCAGGAACTATCAACTTTCACTGCCTCGACACACATCACATACCCCCACCCTACCTCAGTAGATGCTTCTGAAAATTTTTCAATTTTTTAACAGCAGGACTTTTCTGTTTCAAAGGAAGTCTGAAATGTCATCCCCCCCGTATGAAAAGCCATAAATATCCCTTTATTCTCCTCAGTCTCCAATTTATTTCCAGGCTGTGTTTGGTTACTTGGTTGATTCTTTTATTCCTTCATTGGTTTTACAGTTTCAAGGAAATCCAGATTACCAGAGATAACTGTTGTAAATGGTGCTTCTTTTTGTAAAGTAAGCTTATGTTGCATTCTTGGGAAATTCTTGAAGCAAACACAAATGGCAAGACAATGTTGAAATACGTGCAAAAAATGGCATGTAATATATTAAGAGCGTGTTATTTTTATTATTAATTTCAGTTAAAATATATTTTAAATAAATTCTAATCCAATATTTGTAGTACCCTTAATTCACCCCTGTAATCTTGTGGTAGGCAAAATTCTAATACGGACCCCAAGATTTCCATCCCCTGGTGTACACCACTCTATGTAATTTGAATATGAGAGGACAACACTCTCATAATTAGGTTAAATTATGGGGCAAAGGAGAAGAGATTTTGCAGGTATAAACAGGGACTCTATTCAGTCAACTTTGAGCTAATCAAAAGGTTACCTTGGGTGGGCCTTACCTGATCAGGTGAGCCTCTAAAAGATACACAAAGCAAAAGCAGCTACTCTCCACTGGCCTTGAAGAAGTAAGTGGACATACTGTGAGAGGGCCACATGGAAGTAGCCACTAGATGCTAAGAGTAATCCTTAGCCAATAAACAGCTGGAAAGGGGGGGGGGTCAGTCCCAAAATCTCAAAAAGACCAAATCCTGGCAAGACAATCAAACAAACAAACAAGCAAACAAACAACAACAAAAACTGACCTTGAAAAAAACCCTGAGCCTCAGAGCCTTGGTCAATACTTTGACTGCAGCCTTGAGAGACCCTGAGCTGAAGACTCAATTAATGCATACCTGGATTCCTGACCCACAGAAACCATGGGATAATAAAAGAATTATTCTAAGCCACCATGTTTGTACTAATTTGTTTCTCAGCAATAGAAAATTAATACAAACAGTATGGAAAACAGTATGTGCTAAATGTTGGAGGATGCCTACCTAGCAGTCAGGGTATTCTAAGAAACTGCGAAGTTGATATGGTATCTTCAGAAAAAAAGCCATTGGAGGAATAAAATGCTTGGCAGCTCAGCACTGGGAGAAGGAAGCCCGAGACATAAATAGCAGTGTTTGTAGCCTAGGGAGAGATAAATAGCCAGGAACCTAGCGGTGGTGTCAAAAGTACCTTCTGTGAGCACGTAGGTGGGAAAAAAAGGATATAAAACATGAAAGAGGGCTATAAGATTGTAAATAATATTTATCTTTTGATTCTCTAAGTATTACAATAATATATACTCATTGATTAAAACTTAGAAATTGGCAGCAAAGAAGTATACAAGAAAGTTCACATTTTTCACAGAGTTGTAAGCACATGTAGTTTGTGTCTTATTTCTTTAAACCTAATCAGTCTGTGTTATCCTGGGTTTATGTCATCTGCATCGTTTTTTTTAATGTTTATTTATTTTGAGAGAGAGAGAAACAGAGCACACTAGCAGGGGAGGGGGAGGGGGAGGGGCAGAGAGAGGGAGAGAGAGAATCCCAAGCAGGCTCCGTGCTGTCAGTGTGGAGCTTGACACAGGGCTCGACCCAGGGCTCTATCTCACAAATCACGAGATCAAGACCTGAGCCAAAATCAAGACTCACATGACCAGCTGAGCCACCCAGGCACCCCGTCATCTGAACCACTTTTAAAGGTAGCGTACTATTCCATCTCATGCTGTCCACTATGATTTACTTAACCATTCCCCTAATTGGAGGTTAGAGTTGTCTTTAATTTAGAAATATTTATTCTGAACTTGGGAAAAGCCTCCAAGCATCAAAACCTATAGGAAATAGCATTCATTTATAGAACCTCTTGCTCTGGCATTTGACTACATTCGCCACTTTAAAACAGTCTAAAATCCATCTAGTAGGGGTTCCTGCTCTGTAAAATCCTATCTTATCCTTAGAGTTTCCTCTGTCCTCGGGTATTCTTTTTGTTCAAACATGCTCTGGCTTGATCCAGATTACTTGTTCTCATTGCAATTTCCTCCCCTGGGAAATCTGTTCTTTCCTGCCCTCTCTCCCTCTGTCTCCTTTGTAAACATTAAGGTATGATATGAGATTTGTTCTAAGTAATGTTTACTTTCTCTTTTAGTAAAAGGCATCTTCCATTTCTGAGAAAGCCCTATTGTCGCTATCGCTAATAACTCACTCCTTGTGCACATGCAAAAATAAGCCCTAGGAGCCTCCAGGCGACCCTCCCATTCTCTCACTGTACGACTTTCATTTGTCATGTTTTTCTTGCACTCTCTTAAATTTACTTTGTAATCTCTCCCGCTTGCCTCTGTCTATGGTGTCATACGTTTCCACTCAGCGCAGGAACCCGTGGCTAGTGGCTTGGGCTTGAAGGCAGGCCTTGGGCTCTGGCTCACCTTTGATGGGTGACTGGTGCCCCAGATGGGAGAGGGGCTCTGAAAGGGAGATGCCCTGCACCATGTCTTTGGGAGGTAATGTAACATGGGTATTTGAGTCAGTCAGACTCGAGGTGAGGGGTCTGGGGGGTGAGGTCTGAGTAGCAATAATTTTAGAAGCTCCCAGGTGATGCTACCAAGCAGCCAGGATTGAGAACCTTACACTGGCTACTCCATTGTGCCGAGAAGGAGTTGACAAGGGATGACAGCCTCTCACACAGCTGGCTGCTCTTAAGCTCCCCTGTCTGCTATCTCCTACTTCTTTTCTGCCTAATGCTGAACTAACCTCAAAATCCTCTGGCTCCCTCACAGGGCATCCGTGAGAGCTCTTCAAAAGGCTGTCAGTGCTTCCCCACGGCCCTGCTCTGGGGGTCCACTCCTGCTGACCCTCCTCGCCCCTCCTCAGCTCTCCTCACCAACATTTCACCCCCCACCCCCACCCCCGCAACTGTTAGGATTCCCTCAGCCAGCCTTTCTCTCTCTCGGCGGAGAGCAATAGCCCAAAGACTCCAGCTTAATGATACTGGTGTGATATTCCATGGTGCGTGGGAAATGCAGGCCAAACGGTGGCAGCACAGGCCCCTCCCTCTCACCCTCTACCTTTGCCCTGCCGTCCATGTTCCATCCTCTGTCGCCCTGCATGGGCAGAGGCTGGGTAAATCAACATGTCCTCTGCCTAAGCAGATGTCCACCTGGGGTCTTCCAACAAGACTGTGATATTTACACACAATATTAGAGCCCACTTCCCCTCTGAGCTTGGCAGAGTTTGGGTAGGAAGCACAAATAGCTCTCTTTCAGTCGTGGTGGGGGACAACCTCAGATGATGAACACTGAGATCCTGGTAACTTCTCGTTCTCCTCTCTCTCTTGCACAGTATTCTGCATATGTAACTGGCTTGGGGTTGGGGATAAGGCTGTTCCTTTGGCTTTAGAATAAGCCCCAGAACAGCATATGGCACCATTTTTACCAGCTTTTTTTAGAGTTCAAGTCTACCTGAACATTACATGCATCTGGGGCACTTTAAAATATATATCTATGTCCTAATAGGTTAAGCAGCCAACTTCAGTTCAGGTCACGATCTCTCGGCCTGTGAGTTCGAGCCCCACGTCTGGCTCTCTGTTGGCAGCTCAGAGCCTGGAGCCTGCTTTGGATTCTGTGTCTCCCTCTCTCTCTGCCCCTCCCCAGCTCATGCTCTGTCTCTCTGTCTCTCTTTCTGTGTGTCTCTCTCAAAAATAAAGGAATATTAAAAAAATTTTTTTAAATAAAAATATTTATTTATATTGAGAGAGACAGAGAGCATGTGTGGTAGAGGGGCAGAGAGAGGAAGAATCCCAAGCAGGTTCCTTGCTGTTAGCACAGAGCCAGACACGAGACTTGATCTCATGAACCATGCGATCATGACCTGAACCAAAAACCAAGAGTTGGACAGTCAACCAACTGAGCCACCAGGTGCCCCGCCTACTGTCTAGCATTAAGCAAAATGACATGGTTCCTACATTTCTGAAGATTTCAAATATCAAACAAATAACCACCCCGATGAATATATGATTACAAATTTTGATTCGTGCAATAAAGGAAAATTTGTCTAAGAGAGAAATTAATGGGGTTAGAGGCTAATTTAGATGGGAAGAGGGATCAGGGAAAGGGTTTTGAGGGCTGTGGGTAGAAGTATAGCCCAGAGGAGAAGCTGGCACAGGATCGGGGGCAGGGGATTAGGACCATGCCAGGAAGAGGGGAAAATATCTTCAAAAGACCCTGAGGAAAAAAGGGACTTAGTGTATTTGAAAAACAGAAGGAAGGCCAGTGTGGTTAGAATCCAGTGACAGGGAAGAGAGGTGTGAAATACAGCTGGAAATGTGGACAGGAGACAGATCTCGGGACTTTGCAGGTCACACTAAAGTTTTTGGATTTTATTCCAAATATATTAGGAAAGCATGAGAGGATTTTAGGAAGAAAAATGACATGATTATCAGATACTAAGCCCATGAGGAAGTTAGGAGAGTGGTTTCTTATTTTCCTTCCATGTGTAACATTTTCCCATACATTATACTGCTATTTTTATCATTCTTTGTATAATCACATTTTAAAACATTTTTCCTTCTCCTATCCAGATTCATGCAGTAGTATTTGCATTCTTCTGAATTGGGCTTATTAAAATTCATCATTGGTTTATTTTTATTCTTTCTTAGGTCCCTGTTTTTTCATTTGCCTATGCTCTAAAAGATGCAGAAAAACAGAGTGATTCATTCAAGAAAAAGAAATGGTTCTTTAATGTACCACAATTTAACACCAATGCCCAGTCTTCCTTCTTATACAACTATTATCAGCCTTGTTTTGTGATTTCATAGGGCTGCTACAAACTACAAACTTCTAGATTCATCACCGGCCTCACAGCCCCAAAGAGAGATGAAAAAGAGGGGCACAGTGGGATTCTTGCAGCTCTAGCCCTGCTGTGGTTCCCGCATCCCAATTTGGATCTTGGCCCTTCACTCCTGGTGGTGACATACTCTGGCCTGATGATTTCTGTGGCCTCGTTAGACTTCTGTCCCCAGGCTTTCTCTATAGGCCTAGGCAGGAGCCTCAATGCTGGCCTAAGGATCTCTGCTTCAAGCCTTGAGATTTTGGGGATATGTTTTTTATATTTTTAATATCTTTATATTTATATCCAGTCATCGTGAGTCTAGGAAAATAAGGAAAATTTTACCGAGAGAGCAATTAAAAGGGATAGAGGAATCAATTCAGATTGAAAGAAGGATCAGGGAAAGCCTTTTGAGGACTGAGGACCCCCCTTCAAGGGGCTGGAAAGAAGTATTGCTCACTTCCTTGTACCAGCACTGTGCTAGGTACTGGGATTCAAGAATAATTTGCCTGAGAGCATCAGGGAAGGATTCACATAAAGATATCTCTTTAGCTGAGACTTGAGGCATGAGCAGAGGTAACCAGGTGAGTACGACATGGAAGGAGATTTCAGGGTGGAAGAATAGCGTGGGTACAAGTGTGTAGATGAGAAAGCACAGCCTGTTGTGGAACTGTGATGTGTGAGCATTGGCGTGGAAGGTTCAAGGAACAGAGCATCAAGATGTGAGACTGGAGAGCTGAACAGCACCTTGATATGGAAGGCCTTGCATCCTGTAGGTGATGGAGAGCAATTAAAAGATTTTAAGCAGGAGAATGAAATGAGAAAATCTGCATATCAGAATGAACTTTCTGAAAGTAATGTGGAAGAAAGACTTGAGGGTGTGAGCCTAGAAGCAAGGAGGGCAGTTTTTGAAGTAGTCTACAGAAGCGTTGGTGAAAAACTGAACTTGAGTTATGGTGGTAAGATTCAAGTTATTGAGGACAGCAAAATGGACACACCTTGGGGAATAATTAGATACGGAGTGTGAATGACAGTCAGGGGTCAAGGATACATCCTCAGTTGGCAGTTGGTGCCATCGAATGATGCTAATCACCATGTTAAGCAATAAAGGGAGAAGAGCAAGTTTGGTAGGAAAGATGATGAGTTCATTTTCAGACATGCTGAGTCAACTAATTTGAATGTTGAGTCAACTAAAGTTGACTTTAGTCCTAACCCACTTCTATTTCACTGTGGTTTGTTGTTGTTTGTTTGTTTTTACTGGATGTAAAGGCTAAGAGTAAAAGAGACTAGTAAAAAAGAAAGAGATCAGTAAATAAAGACCTAGGATATAAAAGCAAGCAATCACACTGCTATGATACTCATGGCTGGCCATTCATTTCACAAATATTCACAGAACACATACAATCTATAGAAATTCTATAGAAATTACATAGGTCACTAAGCTATATATATGAAGCATAAGCTTAAAATATAATAGAAATAGAAGCTAGCATTCAGTTAGGTATCATACAGGGCTACAAAGTGCCAAAAACAAAATGCACAAGTGGCAAATACCCTTATAATTGACTACTTATGAAATCTAGTAGTCATAATATTATTTAAGTGATTAAACATTTCATCACTCATAGTGGGACATCCTATAATGTTGTTTCCTGTTGTGACACAATATGAAATAAATAGCAACATCTAAAAAGCATTCTTGCCAAAAAAATTTAACTTGAATTTAATCAAGCTTTTATGCCTAACTTCCAAATTATAAAATAATGAAGGAAGTTTAGAAATAAGTCCAGCAGCAGCAAAAAGAAAAAAAAATCAGAAAAAATCTAGAATGTGGAAAATTCTAGAAGACAACTTTTGGATCTCAAAAAGCCAATGTCATAGAGGGAAAAAAAAAAAAAAAGTCCTGGAAATGTTCTAGATTAAGAGAAGCTAAAAAAGACATAATAATCAAATGCAATGGTTTAACTTTGCATTACTTTGAAGAAATCCTATAAAAAGTATTTTGGAGACAAGGCAATGTTAATATGGACTGGAGTATTATATGATATTAGGGAGTTATTATTAGTTTTCTTAAGTGATAATGGTGTTGAGGTTGATAGAATACTTATTGTTAGGAGAAGTTTGTCGAAGAATTTAAAGGCTGTGGTATTCAGAATCAAGAAAACAGAACCTGCGACCCCAGTGAGAGTCCACCCCGTGAGCATAAACCCCTACCCCTGGCCACCCCAGCACTTTAGCTGCTACGCCTCAGTCTACACCATCACCAGTTCACTGAATGACCACCCCGCTGTGTTCCTTGTAGACAACGGCTACAGCAGGTGCTAAGACCTGCTTCACAGGTGATGATGCCCCCCCAAGCTGTCTTCCCCTACATCATGGGGTGCCCCAGGGCGTGATGGTGGACATGGGCCAAAAGGACTCCTACATGGGCGATGAGGCCCAGAGCAAGAGGGGCACCTTGACCCTGAAGTACCCCTTCGAGCATGGTATCTTCACCCACTGGGACGACATAGAGAAGATCTGGCACCACACTTTCCACAATGAGCTACATGTGGCCCCCGAGGAGCACCCCATGCTACTGACCGAGGTCCCCCTGAACCCTAGAGCCAACCGTGAGAGGAGACCCAGATCATGTTGGAGACCTTCAACACCCCAGTCACGTATATGTGGCCATCCAGACCGTGCTATTCTTGCACGCGTCTGGCTGTACCCCAGCATCCTGGTGGACTCCAGTGACTGGGTCCCCTATACCGATACCGCACCCATCTACAAGGGCTACGGCCTCCCCTAGACTTCTCGCCCTGGACTTCGAGCAGGACATGGCCACCGCGGCCTCCAGCTCCTCCCTGGAGAAGAGCGATGTAGGAGCGGCTAGACCCGCTGGTCATCACCACTGGCAACGAGACGGTCCGATGCCCCAAGGCGCTCTTCCAACCTTCTTTCCTGGACATGCAGTCCTGTGGCATGCACGAAATTATTTTCAACTCCATCAAGAAACGTGACGGCAACATCCTCAAGGACCTCTACGCGGAAAGGGTGCAGTCTGGTGGCACCACCATGTACTCTGACGTCGCTGATGGAATGCAGATCCCCGCCCGGGCAACCTGCGCAATGAAGCTCGAAATCATGGCACCGCCTGAGCGCAAGCACTCCACGTGGATCGGTGACTCCATCCTGGCCCCTACTGCCCACCTTCCAGTAGACATGGGTCAGGAAGCAGGATTATGCCGAGTCCGGCCCCTCCATCGGCCACCGCAGAGGCAGTTAGGCGGACTGTTGTTAGTTTTGTGCCTTACACCCTTTCTTGACAAAACCTAACTTGCGAAGAAAACAAGACGAAACTGGCATGGCTTTATTTGCCTTGGTTTTGTTTATGTTGTGTGTTTTGTCCTTTGGTTTTTAGTGTTGGGGGTGGGGGTGGAGCTTGACTCAGGATTTTAAAACTGATACAGTGAAGGGGACAGCAGTTGGTGGGAGCGAGCATCCCCCAAGTTCTACAATGTGGCTGGGGATTTTGAATGTATGCTGTTCTTTTTTTTAATAGTCATTCCAAATATCGTGGGATGCGTTGTTACAGGAAGTCCCCGTGCCTTCCCCCAAAGACACCCCATTTCTCCCTAAGGAGAAGGGCCAGTCCTTGCCTGAGTCCACACAGGGGAAGGTGATAGCATTGCGTTTGTATAAATTAGATAGTCCAAAATGTTTTAATCTTCGTCTTAATACTTGTTCTTTTTGTTTTATTTTGGATGGTCTGCCATCATGGCTGTTCTCCTTGCCCTCTCAACCTGAGATATATAAAGGCTTTCGGTTTCCCTGGGAGTGGAGTTGAGGCATGGAGGCAGCCAGGTTTTAGGTATACACTGACATGAGACCAATTGGATAAAGTGCACACCTTAAAGGGGGGAAAAAAGAAAAGGAAAAGGAAAAGAAAAGAAAAGAAAAGAAAAGAAAAGAGAAAAAGAAAATAGAACCCACAAGAGAGTTCATAAGAGGGAATTCAATACAGGGAACTGGTTAAAAAGGTGTTGGAAGAGTTAAAAGGGCAAACGGTAAAAAGAGGAAGTCCAGGGATTAACAAAGGCAGAAAGCTCTTGAGTTTGAGGAACAATGGGAGGAAGTGGTGTTATCACAGCCCCGGAGCCAACGCTGTTCAGGAATTGACAGGAGCTCTCCTGTGGAAGATTGGACCATGGAGAAAGGGGCTGTTTGACAGAAATAGACAAAGACGCTGCCAAAGACACTTCCCAAAACACAGCAAGGGAAGTAGAAATATCCTGTCTTCTTCTCTCTTTTTACCATCTTTTCTCCAGCCAATGCTTCCCATTGGCCAAAACCTAAATAGAACCCAGTCGCCAGAGAGAATGGGAAACGTAGTTTGCAGGCACTGGCTCTATGAGATACAGAACAATTTAGAGGAAAAGCAAGGAAGAGATAAAGCAGGCAAATGACTGGTCCCACGGGGGGGATTGTCATGACGCTTGCAACTTACTTGCAAGTAGTTCAGATAATAAAATGCATACATATAAATACAGATAAAACAAATAAGTTGAAGTGTTGAATATGGGTTGGTATATGGATGTTCATTTTAACTATTCCTTCCATTTTTCTATACACTTGATATTTTTTCAGAATAAAAAGGTAAAAAATCCATTCTAATACTATATGAAAGAGAGGATAAGAATCTGATACAAGGTCATGGCCATGGGAATGGAGAGAGAAAATACTCTAAATGAATTTGACAAAGTTTCTCATTAAATCCTTGTAAACAAGATGGAAAAATGTGGACCAGTGCAACATTTATCATCTGTTTTTCCACCACTACACACTTGAGAGTTGAGTTTTCTATTTGTCACTCTCCCAAGGACATATCCACTATTATTTTCATGCTAGCTCTAACCCCTACCATATTTATCATTCTCAAGAAAGTTTGACAAAGTGGCAGTGAATGAGAGTGGCTTTAATTTGGTGGTAATCTTTAATCCACTCTATTTTTTTAAGAAGCAAATTAGTTATGAAACACCTCACAGCTGATTACAACACACCAGTATGTTGTGACATTAGAGTTGAGAAATCTTCAGCTAGAAAAATAGTATAATTATGAATCCACATACGTCGTTGAGTACTACTATCCAAAGTTGTTGATTAATGGATAGATGTTGACCTGGAGGTGGCTTTGCATGATGCATCAGAGGGTCTGTCTTACTTTGGCCCTGTCTGGTATTACCTTTATGTGAGTATCTTGGATGAGATTTAGAAAAGAAGCTGATGCTGATGACTCGAAACTTAGGGTGAGAATGAATGCATCAGATGCCAGCTCAGGATCCAAAAATATCTGGATCAATCAGGGTGGTAAGCCAATATAAACTGATACAATGGAAATATGCAACCAGCCTTTCACTTGAGTCCAGAAAAGCCAACTCATTATGAGATGTTTTCTATATGCAACTAAAGAGCTTGAGGCCATTCCCTAGTTCTGCCATCAGTTCCCTGTATAACTTGAAGTATAAACTTCAGCAAGCACCTTGAATCTTAAGAGTTACTTCCTGCATCAGTAAAAGGGAGTAATAATAGCTAACTCATAGTAACTTAAGTGAGCTAATGTATGGAGAGCAGCTGAATATCCCTGGCACAGAGTAACAGAGAAAAATGTTAGTTGTTATTAGTATCGTGGGGGGGGGGGGAGACTGGTAGCAGTATTACCTAGTAAATAGTTGTGGGAAAGATTTAGTAGTTGATAAAACATTCGATAGGTTTCAGTTGTAGAACAGAGTTACCAAAGGGCTTTATTTAATTAGAATCCCCTGCTTGAAATGAGGCTGATAGAAATTCTGACTGACTGTGTTCTGCTCAGGCTGCAACTTGGAGCAGGGGTTTGAGATTGGGTGCCATAGTCACAAACTGTCATAAACACATTGGAGTCTGTTCAACAGACCTGGAATGCAGGAGCTGTTGACAGAATTGGAGGTGTCAGTCTGCCTTTGGAAGTGTAATGCCTGTAGAATAGAATTTGGAACTTGTTTTGTGTGCCCCCTCCCACTGATTTTCCCAGAGCCAATTAGTAAAAATTACCGTGACATAGATTCGGAGTCCACATAATGAAAATCTTCCTCGTGATCAGAGTTAGGGAGATGTGCTAAGTTCCCTGTCCTCACAACGATAAGGCATTATACAACCACTTGGCGTGGATATAATGGGATTCAAATCCAAAATGGGCGATTGGATTAGATGTCTTGTAACATTGACCCTCAGAAACCCTGAGAGTTTATCTAATGCAGTCTGAGGATTCTAGATTTGTTTTTTAATTACATACTTAACCGCTTCCCAAACTGCTGCCTCTTGAGCTCTTATTGGTTTTTTTTTTTTAGGCTTTGGGCCAAAGGTCTGTACCTTTTTCCCCACCACCAAATAGGTTAAATACTCTGGGTGTTCATTTTTTAGGAAATGAAGTTGAAATGATTAAACAGGAAATATGCACTTAGCTCCTAATGTTAGCTGCCTCAAAACAAAATCAATTCCATTTCAAATGGAATGCTATTGGAGAGCTATTCAGAAATCTGTTGATACGAAAGAAATATTGAAGGTGAACACATCAGGGACAGGAAATGAGAAACTTAAAGATATCTTTAATGCTAAAAGGCACTCTGTCTTTCCTGTCCTCAAAACCTTGAACAAATCTTTAAAATGCTCTGTTCATTTGAGGCATAAATATGTTGGGCTAAAAGCCAATGACACCTGGATTTAAAAAAAAAAAAAAAAAATTCCTCTGCTAGATCTTCTATGGAAAGTTAGAAATTTAAATTCTGAAGATGCCCAAATTACTACTCAGAACGGACTCCATGAGTATGTAGTGGGAGAAGAAGAAACAAAAACAAAAACAGAAAAATTCTGCTGGCTCTGGCACCTTTATGTGAGCAAGCTGATTGCTCATATCCCACACAGCCTCAGTTTTTAAACAATAAGCATTCTTTTTAAGCCTGAGAAGTAGCATATTCGCACATTATATGGAGCAATGTCTCGTTTCCTTCCCAATAACCAGCTCTGCCGCTTGGCCAAGGGAACATTTTCTAATTCTGTCAATGCAATCAAGCGGTTTCCACCGATTGGTAGGGGGTTTTCAAGTTGGTATCATACAACTGCACCTAGGTTTGTGGGTCTTATTCAATAACAGAAAAACATGTTCAGAATCACTAACCTCTGGTCAAAGATGAAGACAAAAGCATGAAATCTAAATTGAATGTATTCTATCTTTATTCTGCATCAAGTTTTTGTTTTGCCGACAGGAAAAAACTAAAGTCGAATAAATATTATAAAGGGTTATCTTGAGGAGGGGGAAATCTTTAATCTTGAAGTTGAATTGGACTATTCTTTCAAATTTTCAAACATGGACTACTTTAACATAGCTTCCAGAAACCAGTAATAAATGAAACTGACAACTAGCCAACTTTTGTCTTGCAGTAGTTTAAACTATGATGGTCTTTTATGAGAAATGGATTCTTTGTTTTCCAGGGCTCGCATTTTTCACCTCTAGATCCAAAACTCTGTAGTTCACCACATCCTGGACCAAATGTCCCAGCTTCCTGCTTAGAAAGTATCTATGTCTTCAGTTCCACATGCCTTCATAAGGAATTGAGACATGCTTCCCCTACTCTCTTATTAAGGATATGGGAGGTTTTGTTTTATTTTAACTAGAAATTCTATGAGAGGTGAGGTGGAAACAGTAAAGAACAAGAGTGTAGCAATATTAATAGAAATAAGGTAGTTTATATCATCAAGTATATCTACTTTTTAGAATTTTTGTCTTTCTGAATACTGCTGTACACAATCCTGAGAAATAAGTATTGGCCAGTATCTGTTAGACTGAATAATTTCTCTATGGCATTATTGTAACAGAGAAAATTTTGAAAACAGACAAGTGAACAACAAAGACATTCATCTAGATTATTTTTACCAAGTGTGTAGAATAGCATTGAACATTTTAGAGGCCACCTCAAAAACTCTTCCTACCTCTTTGAGAGTCAGCTTCAACTTTAAGGCAATACCACTGAGAGAAAAATGTTTAATTATTCTGAAATGGGTGGTTAACAGCTTCATCTTTTTCTTTATCTTGTGCATCAGCAGGTTTCTTTGACAGCAAATTATGGATGTGGGCAAAGTGGACACAGTGCAAGGCAGAATAAAGAAAAGACATTTTCCTCTCCCTAGAATACTTTGCCGGTAAAGTGCTGTTAAGAATTTTGCCTGCTTCAGGTCATGATCTCACAGTTCGTGGGTTCGAGCCCCACATCAGGCTCTGTGCTGATAGTTCAGAGCCTGGAGCCTGCTTCAGATTCTGTGTCTCCTTCTCTCTCTTCTCTTCCCCTGCTACGCTCTGTTGCACTCTGTCTCTCAAAAATAAATAAATGTAAAAAAAATATAAATAAACAAAGAAAGAAAGAAAGAAAGAAAGAAAGAGAGTTTTGCCTGCTTATTAACTTACCCTAGACTTCCTTGTCAATATCACTCAAAAAAAAAACCTACTTAAAAATATATTGAATGAAAAACAACTTGTAATTCCCAAAGGTGACCATCCATAGAGTTAAAACAACCTACTCTTGTAAAGAAAAAGTCTTTTATTTATCTCAGTCCTACATGATTTGCAATAGAGTGGACACCCAATATATATTTATGGAACAAATCAATGTGGAAAAAAGAGAAGAAAATGATAGAAGGGACAAACGTGGAAATACCACATCAGAGAGACTTTAAAAGCCTTGAATTTTCGGGGCGCCTGGGTGGCTCAGTCGGTTAAGCGTCCTACTTCAACTCAGGTCATGATCTCGCGGTCCGTGAGTTCGGTCGTGTCGGGCTCTGGGTTGATGGCTCAGAGCCTGGAGCCTGCTTGGATTCTGTGTCTCCCTCTCTCTCTGCCCCTCCCCCATTCATGCTCTGTCTCTCTCTGTCTCAAAAATAAATAAACGTTAAAAAAATTTTTTTTTTAAAAACCTTGAATTTTCAAAATGAGGGATCTTGTAGATGCCTGCAATGATTAGAAAAAAAGCAAAGAGCTATCCTAATCCCACATCATTGTATTTAGTAGGTTTTCTGAATTCTCTTTGAGTAAATGCCTAATAAGCAAATACTCTCCTGTGTATAGTCATTATGCACAATCCATACTTACAAGCTGCATGACCTGAGACAAGAAACTTAACCTTTCCACAACTCTTTTTCTTCATCTGCAAAGTGGGAATGAGTGGTGTAGCAAAGTTAAGCGATTTGTATTCATAAATCAAGTAGAACTGAGTCTGGCATATGTTAAGCATACCATAATTATTAGTTATGATTGCGATTATCATCATCATCCTCAGCAGATTCATTAGATGCAGAAAAAGTAATAAATTATTTTTAAAAGATTTTGAGAATCAGATCATTTGGTAAAAATGGTTTTAATCTGTGTTAAACTCAAATACATAATAATGGAAAGGGAGGCAAAATCCTCCTCTCCTTAAGAACAGAGTGTGTGCGGCATTTAGCTTTTACCTCCAATTGCATCTCCATAACTCTCTTCCGGTCACAGGTCTGTGGCAGTCAAGACGTTTGTGAAATGTATGTAAGAACCAATACACAATAGGGCATATTCTACCCCGACCTTGAGTTGACCTCACCCAAATTTTGCTCATGTGGCTTTACTTTTATATACCTTCTGCAGCAAAGTCAAGAATTTCAGTTCCATGTAAGAGACTGCTGAGTCAGTCTTCTCAGCCGTAATGAGAAAAGGGGAACCCGAGAGCTGGAAATAGAAAAGGAAGGTAAAGTATGTGGCAGAACTGGAGTAGAGAGTTTTGCAATAAAGATTTTTTGCAAAGAAGAAAAGAATGTTGAGAGAAAGTAAACCCGTGCTTGGAGTTACACACGCATATCTACTAAAGGAAAGCAAATGGGAAACTAGTAAAGGTGATAGCAGACTTCATGAGCTTTGGCATGAATAAAGCCTCCTGTTAACGTTCGCTGACCCTTTACCACGCACCACACAGATCAGACCATTTAATCCTTCTTCATGGCAAGGCTGTTGGAGTGGTACTGTTAGCCTCATTCTATAGATAAAGATGCTGAGTCATGCAAAGTCTTAAAACGTGCAGAGGTCATGGCTAGCAAATGGCAAAGACAGAATTTGAACCCAGGCAGTCTGACTCCAGGGACTGTGGGCTTAAACAGTATATAACACTATCCTTGTGACTAAATATATATAATTCTCTGTACGGGGGCAGAGTGTGAGATGTACCTCATTAGCTTTGCCAAAAAGTTTAAATCAAAGCTAAGTAAAGGTTTTTGCAAGCTGAGATTTCCGGTTATTCTTTATCTCTGGACCCAGAATGAGGAGAAAAAAATAAAAACTGAGTCAAAAATTAGAAAGTCATGGACTATTTGAAAAAAAGACAAAGAGCAGGAAAGGAAGGAAGGAGGAAGGAAGGAAGGAAGGAAGGAAGCAAGGAAGGAAGCCTTTGTATAAAGACTATCCACAACAAAGGCAAACAAACTTAACAAGGGTCTTATTGAAAGTTTAAAGAAGATTGTAAAGATTTTCTTAAAATATCTTAAGTCAGTTAACGGAAACCAATTGCACACTACTCCATTTGTACACTGTAGCTGTGGTTTGCATTTGTCCATGATCTATACTTCTTTTTCGAAGTGAGCCCTTGATAGCCCTCTGAGAAATCACCCTCCCCCACCATGTCAGGGCAAACTGCACTCCGAGCTTAGAACCATGGACCAGATCTGGCCATTAAAAGTTCTGCATCCCTCTTATCAATGTGTATGGGGAGTCTACCAACCACAGGATTTTTATTGGAATTACTGGGAAAGAGAAGAGTTCTTCCTAGAGACTGCTAAACCAATGTATTCCAGGCCTGGCCTTGGTGGTGACCATCTTTTTGCACTACTGGGCAAGGCCTGTCTGAAATCATGACAATGCATGGGACATCAGGGAAGACATATGGGAGGAACACAGATTCCTGAAGTTCTTATGTGTGCACCTGGATCCAACCGAGCCCACCAACTTGATTTTTCAATTATGTAGGCCAACTAAGAAAAAATGTTTTAAGTCAAGTCAGCTTGGTTTGGCTATCTGCCACTTACAGCAGAGAGAACGCAGACTGAAATACTAACATGAGACATGCAAAATGCCCAATGATAATCCCTTTATTTAGCCTGATATCTTTATCATCTTTATTTGTGTTCACGGAAAGAATGCGTAATAGTTTCACACAGGACTTTAATCTTCCAACCCCTTTATTCCTTTAAGTTCTAAAATTTATTGCCTCTAAATTCTCCTTCTATGGTGTTTTTAGGAACCTACACCTCACAAATTGGGTGGACTCTCATATAACATGTTGAGTATTTACTCAAACAGCTGTTTTATTAAGGTGTTATTACTAAGTGCAAGAGGTCAAAGACTTTGTTAAAAACTTAATATTATAAAATTCCTTAAGCATTTCACTAGATTACTTAGAAAATTTCTCTTAAAAAATTAACATACCGGGGCACTTGGGTGGCTCAGTGGGTTGAGCATCTGACTGCAGTTCAGGTCATGACCTCACAGTTCATAAGTTCAAGCCCCACATAGGACTTGCTGCTGTCAGCACAGAGCCCACTTTGATCCTCTGTCCCCCTCTCTCTCTGCCCCTCCCCCACTCATGCTCTCTCTCTCCCTCTCTCTCTCTCCCTCAAAAATAAAAAAGATAAATAAATAAATAAATAAATAAATAAATAAATAAATAACATACCCAAGAAATCTGAAATTAATGAATGTAGCTAAAAAAGTTGCCTCCAAATTTTACTGTGCATAAGAATCATGTAGGAAACTTGATGAATTGAACATTCCAGGGTTCCATCCTCAAAAATACCCATAAGGAAATTGGAGCATGAAATCTAAGTCTATGTCTTCACTAAGCTCTTAAAATGACTCTGATGTGAGTAGTTTCAGCCCAGCCTTGAGGAACTCTTAAAATTCTCATTGGACATCAGTGAAGATGTTACTTTAAGTTTATAAATTATGAATCTATGTCTCCAAAAGAGTCAAGGATCATTAAGGATAAACTTGAAAATTTGCCTAATTTTACTTCCTTCTAGTCTGGTCAGCATTAAACGACATAATGCATATAAAGAATTTCATCTAGTTAGCATGTGCTGAGAGCAATCTTTTTAACATGCTTATTATAATGGAACTAAAAGACAACAGATTTGTTCATCTTGAAATATTTAGAGTCCAGCTCTCTTCTCTCTCTAAAAATGTTAAGGTCCAAAAAGGTTAAATACTGTGCTGATTTTTAAGCTTTTGTCTCTTGGTACCAAACCTGGGAATCTCAAATCAGAGGAAAACATATACCACATTTGTGTGTGCTTCCCTGACCCATTTACCCAACAGCTTCTAAGCCTGCAAATTTTGAGTGGGCTCAGAGTGAGAAAAATCTCTGTAGCAAGTCCAGTCTGCAGTGTAAGCTGCTTTGTCTCTTGAGCTTTAGAAGAAAGACAGGCAGAAGCAGACTCATTTCACCCAAGACCATCAGAAGAAGACCCACCGGACGCCAAAAATTTCTGGCTGCCTCTCAGGTCTTTACATGTTTCTGGTCTTTAACTCTTGGGTTATTTTTTTCTTTCTTATTTCATTTAAGGTCCTAAATAGTTCACAGGCATCCCTGGCCTTTAATCACAATATTCTTAAGATCCTTACCCATGACAGTCAACAGATAGAGGATTGATTATTTGGACACTGGCAAAGTTGAATAATCCATACCCAAGTTAAGGGGAAATATCATGTGATTATAAATGGACTATGAGACATCTCTTCATGGCTCAGATTTGGAAGTCTAGTGTACCGTGTAAGCTTTAATATTAATCCTTTTCTTAGTATTTGTCTGTGTTGCAGAAGCCAAACATGTGATCTCCAGAGTCTTGATTGTTGCTGTACAGCTGCTGCCATGTAATGTAATTCAACTAGCAATCTCCAACAAAGAGAACAAGAAGGCCTGACAATTAAAGAGATGAAAACAACTACCGTTCAAAATGCAGTCCACAACACAATAATGCCCTCTCAAAAAACAGTGCAGCTCTAGATTGACCACATCCTCAGAAGATAATGTTCCATCAGTCCATCTTTCAGAAAGGGAGTCTAATGAAGTAAAAAGCAAAACACAAGAAACAAACAAAAACAAAAACCCCAGATGGTAGCTGTAAGGAGATATCTGAAAATTGAAGCAGAGAACACAATTTGCAAAACTATACCAGGACTCACAAAACAGATGAACTATCCTAAACCATAACATACAACAAAAGCACTTTAAACTCATACTATTTTAGAACCTGGGTGGCTCAGTTGTAACCAACTGAAGTGGCCGACTTCAGCTCAGGTCATGATCTTATGGTTCGTGAGGTCAAGCCCCACGACAGGCTCTGTGCTGACAGCTCGGAGTCTGGAGCTTGTTTTGGATTCTGTGTCTCCCTCTTTCTCTCTCTCCCCCTCCCCTTCTTGTGCTCTGTCTCTCAAAAATAAATAAATGTCAAACTTACCCTATTTTAACATATCTCATTTAGATCCCTGTGTTCCAAGATAAGATCACTGTTGAGGGGCATCTGGGTGGCTCAGTGGGTTAAGCATCTGACTTTGGCTCAGGTCATGATCTTGCAGTCTGTGAGTTCAAGCCCCGTGTCGGGCTCTGTGCTGACAGCTGGGAGCCTGGAGCCTGCTTCAGATTCTATGTTTCCCTCTCTCTTCCCCTCCCCTGCTCACGCTCTATCTCTCTGTCTCTCTAAAAACGAAATAAACATTAAAAAAAAAAAAGACCACTGTTGAAATGGTCCAACGGTAACTGCATGGATTCCTGTATTAAAGATAAGACCACTGACTGTCGGCAACTTGACTGGTTTACAAATTCTTAACTAATCACTGATAAGATCATTCAATGGCTAACTCCAGCTTCAAAACTTATAAAACCTCCGTGATTCACCCATTGTAATACACTCCATGGCTTCCTAAGGTGTGTGTTCTCCCTTGCAGGAACAAGCTAATAAAATTAACTTTATGCTTGTGATGATCAATGGCTGGTGGGATATAACCAAGAACCCATCACTGAGAAATGACTGGATAGATAGAACATTAAAATGACCTACTGAAGAAGATTCAGTTGCAGCACCAGTTATGAGACAATATTCTGAAATGTTTGCTTTGTCCCTAATAGACTACAGTACAAGCTTTGAATCAGTGACCGTAAGGTGCTAGATCTCCCATAGCCAGAATAGATGGGTCCAGGAATCATGAAGGGGTAGGAGTGGGAGTGGCTCCTTTCAGTATTATACCCACCCAGATTATTTGATTCCTGTTATCCCAATTTTGAGCTCTACAGGTTTGGAAGTCTTAGAGGAATGCTTCCACAGAAGGGACACAACAACGATTCTGCTGAACTAGAAGTTTGAGACTACTCCCTGGCAATTTTGAATTCCTTACAGTATTGTGTCAACAGTGAAAGAGAAGGGGCACTTATCAACTGCAGTGATTGATCCTGATCACCAAGGGGGAGTTGCTGTTACAAAATGGGGGCAGGAAGGACAATGTATGGAACCCAGGTATTCTTTCAGGTGCCCCCTAGTCTTTCCATTTCCAATAGCAAAAGATATGGGAAAATTATAACAACTAGAGAAACGATGACCACTAAAGATTCAGACCCTTTAATAATAAATATTTGAGTCACCCGACCAGTTAAAGGATTTAGGCCAGTTCAAGTGCTGGCTGAGGGAAAAGAAAACATGAAATGTTTCATGGAAGAAGGAAGTTATAGATATCACTACAGCCTGCTGAAACTAGAACTATAACAACTATGTGTATTTTCTCCCTTGCTTGTTACATAAATATAAATAAATATATAATATATTACATGATGTATTATTACAATGTTGCATTATTTTATTACCTTTTGTATTATATATATTTGCATATATTGACCTCTTTTTTCCCTATTATTTTGAAAAGATTATTGGTAGTGATTGACTTTAAAATTTAGTCAGATTGCAGAATATTTGTATGGAAGTGAGAATGAATCTCAAGACTAATCAATATCACCTAGAGATAGACACCATGATCATCTCCTTATGTTAAATATTAGATGTTAGGATATTACTTAATTTGACTCTTGTGCCTTAATATCTCCCCTTTTTGAGCAATGGTGAAAACTACTTCCTTTTTAGGGGGGTAGTTGCATACATTTGTTATTGTTGCTGTATGGAAATTCAAATACGTTTAGAAGGTGTATATGGATCCCACGTAGCCCCAAATTTGGACTGTGCCCATTCTCCAGCGATTGCCCCTTACCTCCAAATCTACCCTTCTGTACTCTGCTTTGGAAACCTGTCAATAAAAATCTGCAAACTTTATTCCTCCTTTGCCAGCTGGCTCTTTGATAGGCTGCATTGATAGAAGACACTGGAGGGAGACAGGAAGGCCAGAGGGGAGAGGATGGATTCCTCCTGTTTGCTTGCTGTTCTCAGCCGTGTTACCGCAACAACTGCCCTTTACCTTGGCTGCAGCAGTTGGTGCTACTCTGTCTTTTTCTGGCACTCCTGGAACCAGCCTCATAACGCCCCCTCAAACATACCAACTCTAGAGGCGCCTGAGTGGCTCAGTTGGGTAAGTGTCTGACTCTTGGTTTCAGCTCAGGTCATGATCTCAGGGTTTGTGAATTCAAGCCCCACCAACACTGTTGGCGTGGAGCCTGCTTAGAATTCTCTTTCTCTCCCTCCCTCTCTCTGCCCCTACCTGCTTGCTCTCTCTCCCTCTCAAAATAAATAAATAAACTTATAAAAAACCAAAACATACCAGCTCTAGACAGGTAGTGCCATCTCTTTTTTTTTTTAATTTTTTTTTTCAACGTTTATTTATTTTTGGGACAGAGAGAGACAGAGCATGAACGGGGGAGGGGCAGAGAGAGAGGGAGACACAGAATGTGAAACAGGCTCCAGGCTCTGAGCCATCAGCCCAGAGCCTGATGCGGGGCTCGAACTCCCGGACCGCAAGATCGTGACCTGGCTGAAGTCGGACGCTTAACCGACTGCGCCACCCAGGCGCCCCAGTGCCATCTCTTTAGAGGCTTGAGTTCCACTCCCCCCCCAGGGTCTCTATTCATTTTTTTAGATTCTGATCATTCCAAACTCTTCCCTTTATTCTTCCTGGAATAGTAGCTCTTCTTACCATGGTTGCCTCTATCTAAATGCACTATCTCCCTTTTTGCTCTTTGATTCTTTAGCAACCATTTTGCAAAGGTCCTAGATTAATTTCTCCCTGTTATGACCCAACAATAGCACTACTAGGAATTTATCCAAAGGATACAGGAGTGCTGATTCATAAGGGAACATGTACCACAATATTTATAGCAGCACTTTCAATAATAGCCAAATTATGGAAAGAGCCTAAATGTCCATAAACTGATGAATGGATAAGGAAGATGTGGTTTATACATACAATTGAATACTACTTGGCAATGAGAAATAATGAAATCCTGCCATTTGCACCACATGGATGGAACTGGAGGGTATTATGCTGAGTGAAATAAGTCAGTCAGAGAAAGACAGATATCAGATGTTTTCACTCATATGTGGATCTTGAGAAACTTAACAGAAGACCATGGGGGAAAGGAAGGGGAAAAAATAGTTACAAACAGAGAGGGAGGGAGGCAAACCATAAGAGACTCTTAAATACAGAGAACAAACTGAGGGTTGACAGGGGAGAGGGGAGAGGGGATAATGGGTGATGGGCATTGAGGAGGGGACTTGGGATGAGCACTGGGTGTTGCATGTAAGTGATACATCACAGGAATCTACCCCCAAAACCAAGAGCACACTATATACACTGTATGTTAGCCAACTTGACAATAAATTATGTTTAAAAAAATTATCCCTGTTAAAATAACTGGTCTTTTTTCCTGACTGGACACTAAGAAATGCAAATGTAAACAGCACTATTGGCTTAAGATGGCATTTAACACACAGGGTTCACCTATTAAGCTGAGAATTCCAGTACTAACAATATTTCACTTTTATAATACAGGTCAACAACATCCTTATTCAAAGTTTTCAGAGCCAGAAATGTTTCAGAATTCGGAATATTTCAGATTTTAGAAAGGCAATGTGTGTATACATTAAATTGTGTAGTAGCTCCAATGAGATATGGAATAGTCCCTCATTATTAAACACTTAAACAATAGTCTTTCAAATCAGTTCAGGTCAAGTTTTGCCACCAAATGAGTTTAAACACGCACGTGCACACACACACACACACACACACACACACAAACTTGTGGTTTTCAGAGCTTTTTAATTTTGAATTATAATAAAGCATTTTGAACTTATATCAGGAAATACTACCAAAGGACTAATCAAAGGACCAATTTTTGTTTTTTAATCTAAGATTGAATTAAAGTGCTTTCAGGAAAACTCTGAGTAAATCTGAGTAGGGAAGTAATATCTGACTTAAACATAAGCAGAAACAACAGAGAAAGCTTTGAACAGACCCCTCTGGTAATCTTCAGGAAATATTGCCCCCATTTACCTGAGAGTCAGTGAATCAGTTCTCTGGCAGGAGGGAAAATCTACTCTGATAGCAAATCACGAGGAGTTTGTATTTGAGACTGGGTTAATGAAGTTTCTTGTAAAATTCACACAGTGAAACTCTATCAGAGGAATTGTGACAGCAATCCACAGAACATGTTCTAACATGCCAATCTGTTATTTTGTTTTTTTATGCATTGCAATATTAACCAGAAAATAAAACCACACACATATAAATACATTCTTGATAATTTAAATACATCAAGGTAACTGCAAGAAGAACAAAGAAAAGAAACAGGTAAAAATGATTGTTCTTGAGAAGTGGGACTGAGGGAATTGGAAGTAGGGAAGGGGCAGAGGAATTTTTGTTTAGGATTCTCTGTCTTATTTGATTTGTAACTTGGTGAATTAATATTTAATTAATATTTAATTATTAAATAAATAATTATTTAATAATTATTTAATTACTGCCCTAAAATGTACAAATTTAAAATGGAACATGTCCCTATAAATTGTGAATAACAGTGCTTAATTTATACTTTATAAAACATAAATATACAACTTTCTCGTTTCTGAACAGCAACTTAGAATTTGATTAATAAAAGTGATTTAAATCAAGTTGACTCAACCTCTAGCTTCAGATGACCTAGTAAAGACACTTCTACCCCTGCTCTCTTCCCGAAAACCAACCTAAACAACAAAACAATGATAAAAACAGACACTAAAACTTCATCTCCAATGAAGCTGGAAAATAATCACAACGTCAAACAGCAAACTATGAAAACCAGCTGCCAAAAGACAGCAGATCCTGGACCAACTTGAAAGATAGAGGCTGGGAGGAAAGCCACCAAACTAACATCTTTTGCAGCAAACCCAATTCCCCAAATGCAGCCTGTCGCCGTGACGGGCTCAATCAGTGATCCCTAGGTTGGATCAGCAAGGTCTTGGAGTGTGCCCAGGAATATCCCTGAAGCCTTCTCTAACCTGCTAGCAGTACAAGATGTGGAGCTAAGTGAGAAGCACTGGGATGTGACACGTAACCAAGAAGTCTGTTCATGTGATCAGATGGAGAATACATGATAATAAGCAATCAGAGTTTGTAGCAGATAATCACAGAATTATTTATTTATATATATAAACACTTACTTCTTACATTTTGTCCAGAACTGTGCAGGGTATCTTACAAAACTTTGATCTACTTAATTCTGATAGTTCTATGAGATAGGCAGGTACTGTTACCATCACCATCCCTCTATTACAAGTAAGGACACTGAAGCACCGAGAGGTTAAGTGTCTTGCCCAGGGCCACAGCTGGTGAATGACAGAGACTGAATTCAAACCCAACGTGGTTATAAGCATGAACCACCAAGTTATAGTGCCTCTTTGAAGGGAAATACGAGTGAATAAAAAAATGAAGGAAGGAAACATCATCACACACAAAAACTTGGTCATTATTGAAAAGAAAGCTGACCTGCTCACCAAAGGAGGGTACAGAGAATGCTACAAACACTGGGGAGAGACAGGCCCGCAGGTGGAGCCCTAACAATAAGTGCTAGAAAGTGCTCTGAGACATTCAGAGGTTCCATAAACTCTACAATACTTCACATCATTCCTACCTTAGCTTAGTCTGCTAAGGTGAAACTGTCCGCTGCTTCAGCTCATCCTCTGGGCCCCTTTCCTCCAAATTATTGAGGTCGAGCTCATTGTGACTGGACTATCCTCCTTTAGAGATGAGTTATAATCAGAAACTGAACTGTGCAACCAGTGAAGAGAAAAGGAATAAAACAAAACAAAACAAAAAAATTAATTAGCCTGCAGAGAGACATGTAGAGTGAACAGCTAAAAGAAAATAAAACCAATACGGAAAATAAACAAGAAAAAAAAGTAGACAGTGCTTAAAATACAGTCAAGGGTATGGTGGAAAAGGAAATCCGAATCATACACACACACATAAACGCATATGTCCTGTATCATACAGGACTTCACTGTGAGCCATAGAGAAATCACACTTAACCAGAGACCCATTAATGCCTGTGGGCCAGCGTGCTAAGAAAAGAGATTCCAAAAAATTCTACAATTTCTTGAATTACTTGCTACCTCAGCTTAGTCCCCTGACTCTTTCACTCACATTTCTGTCCAAAATGGCTTATTTAGGAAGACTGCCCCATATTTAGAAATCAGTAATTTTCAAAAACAAAATCAAGTTAGAATATTTACAAAAATAATTCAAGGAAAAGAGCTAACAAAAAACAGATGAAGAACACCCACATGAATTTTTGCCATAGAAAAAGCTAGAGTTCTCCATTAAGAGAACTTAGAAGAAAACAATGGTCTTTGTGCAACAAGAAGTCAAAACAGACAGCTAACATTTACTAAGTGATTAAGTCCTGGGCACTAAATGAATAATTGAAAATATACTTCTGTGAGAGTCCAGGCAGTAATAACAATAAAATCACCTAAAGGATTAAAAAGAATTTTTTCTCCAAATTTTTATTTGAGTTACAGTTAGTTAACATACCGTGTAATATTAGTTTCAGGTGTAGAATTTAGTGATTCACTTACAACACCCAGTGCTCATCACAAGTGCCCTCCTCAATACCCACCACCTATTTAACCCATCCCCACACCCACCTTCACTCCAGTAAGGATACCTTTGGATTTCTCCACAGTAGTCCTTAATTCTAGAGAACAACAGAAGAATGTCTGCAAAGACCATAGGAGAAAAATCCAACCAAACATTCACTCATGTATAAGAATAGCAGCTATTTTCAAACATGAAAGAATTTAGGAATATAGTTCATCTGAATCTTCTTAAATCAATTTAAAGAAGAACTTTACTAACCAAGAGACAAATAGAGAAAATGTGGCTAAAGTACTGGCAGTGCTCTTTAAATTAACTTAGATGTAGAACTAAGACTAAACAATGGGGTTACAATATAAAATGTAAATGTTAAGAACCAAGAGAATATAGAAATAATAATATTACTCAGAAAATCTACAAGTCGATAGGTAGAGATGGAATCAGTTTTCATGGAAAGGGGACATGGTTAATTATACTGTTTAAAAACCAATGAAGTTAACAGATAATATCGTACTTAGCGATGAACAATTGAATGCTTTCCCCCTAAGATTGGGAACAAAACAAAGAAGTCCACTTTCACCACAACTATGCAATATTGTGTTGAAGGTTCTAGTCAAAGCAATAAAGGAAAAGATATATAAGACATACAAATTAGAAAAGAAAAAGTAAAGCTATTTCTATTCCCAGTCTATATTACCCCTATAATCATCAAATAAACTCAAAACTATTAATCATTGATGAGAGAAATCAAAGACATAATAAATGGTTAGATATTCTATCTTCATGGATGAGCAGATTCAGTATCATTAAGATGTCAGTTCTACCAAAACTAATCTGCAGAGTCAATGCAATTCCCAATCAAAATCCTAAAAGATATTTTTGTTGAAACCAACAAGTTGAGTATAAAATTTATATGAAAAACCAGAAGCTTTAGGGGCCCCTGGGTGGCACAGTCGGTTAAGCATCCGACTTCAGCCAGGTCATGATCTCGTGGTCCGGGAGTTCGAGCCCCGCGTCAGGCTCTGGGCTGATGGCTCAGAGCCTGGAGCCTGTTTCCGATTCTGTGTCTCCCTCTCTCTCTGCCCCTCGCCCGTTCATGCTCTGTCTCTCTCTGTCCCAAAAATAAATAAACGTTGAAAAAAAATTTTTTTTAAAAAGAAAAACCAAAAGCTTTAGAGTAACCAAAATGATTTTGAAAAAAGAAAAACAAAGTCAAAGGACTCATATTCCCTGATTCTAAGACTTATTATAAAGGTATTATAATCCAGAAAGCATTATATTGGCAAAAGGATAGACATATAGATAATAGAACAAAAAGTTCAGAAATAGACCCATGTATCTACAGTCAAATATTGACAAAGTAATTCAATGGACAAAAGATAGTCTTTTCAACAAATGGTGCTAGGATCGGGCATCTGTATGTTGAAGACAAAAACAAAAATAAACAAAAACCAAAAACTAGCCTTGATCCACATCTCCAATCTATGCAGTCAGTTAAGCATCCAACTCTTGAATTCAGCTCGGGTCATGATCTCACAGTTCATTAGTTTGAGCCCTGCATTGGGCTCTGTGCCCACAGCATGGAGCCTGCTTACGATTCTCTCTCTCATCTCTCTCTCTCTCTCTCCCCCCCCTCTCTTATAAATAAATAAACATTAAAAAAAGAAATTAATGCAAAATCTGAGATCTAAATGGAAAACTTAAAACTATAAAACTTCTAGAAGAAAATATGAGAGAACCTTAGGCTAACAAGTGTTTCTAGATAGCATACTAAAAGCACAAACCACAAAAGAAAAAAAATGGTAAGTTGGATCAATATCTCATACCATATACAAAAGATTAATCTGAATCTTTCACCTAAATGTAAATCTAAAGTTATTGACAAAGAGTCTTTGCTGGACCAAACTTTTGTCAGGCACCCTCTCCTAGGCCTATCTGTGCTTTTTTTTTTTTTAATTTTTTTTTTTATTTTATAAAACCCAGTTTTAGCTACAAAGTCATTCTAACCAGAACCTCCCCCCTCCATATCTGAATATCTGATCACTCTTGATGTTTGATCAAGTTCCCCATCCTCCAACATCTCACAGGTGATGTGATCATTCTGATTTGTCTTCAGCAAGAATTCTACTGGATGGGTTTAGCCAGAATCTCCCTTACCTCTAATATTTCCTCTTAGGAATTTTCTATCCACAGAATCCTTCTCCTTGCCTGACTTGTTCTGTACTGAGGATCATTACAATAGTCCTGAATGAAATCTGTTTTTACCACTTAAACTACTGTCCAGCTCCCGTATTTCTTTGACACTATGAAACTATTAGGGGAAAAAAAGAAAAGAAAATCTTTATGATATTGGGCTACCAAAGATATCTTAAATAAGACATAAATAAAAAATGATAAATTGGACTATTACCCAGAATATATAAAGATTCCCAAAACAAAGTAATAAGAAAACAAAGAACCCGATTAAAAAAATTGAGATTTAAATAGACACTTTGCCAAAGAAAAAATCCAAATGGCAAACAAATAAATGAACTTATTAATCGTTAGGGAAAGTCAAATGAAAGCCTCATGATATACTATCAAACACCTACTAGAATGGCTAAAGTTTTTAAAGGTGACAATACCAAGAGGTAACAATGAATCAAAGCAACTGAGTCTCTCATATATCTCTGTTGGAAATATAAAGTAGTATGGCTACTTTGGAAAACAGTTTCACAGTCTCTTGTAAGGTTAAACAAACTCAACAATCCACTACTAGGTATTTATTCAAGAAAAATGAAAAACATACGTCCACACAAACACTTCTACACAAATGTTTAAAGCAGCTTTATTCATAATCCTTAAATTCTGGGAATGTCCCATATGTTGACCTGGGAATGGAGAAACAACTTGTGACATATCCATACTTAGCCATGTAAGAGAAAAACGACTGACACATTCAACAACATAGATAAATCTCAAAATTATTACACTAAGTGAAAGAAGGCAGACATTAATGATTGTATAATGAATTACTCAATTTATATGACATTCCTGAAAAGCGAAATTGTAAGGATGAAAATCAGATCAGTGGCTACCAGAGGCTGGGGTGGGGTAAGAGGTTGGTTACAAAGGCCTACAGGGAGGCTTTACAGTGTAAAGGAAATATTCTACCATATGTTAATGATGATGGTGTTTATACTACTGTATATATGTGTCAAAACTCATAGAGCTATACACCTGAAAAGGATGAATTTTGCTATATACTTAAAGGGTAAATTATACTTCAATAAAATCTAATGTTCAAAAGACACTCACTTATAAATCATGTAAATTACAGTTATAAAGACGAATTAAAGAAAATATAATTAATTAAAATTAGGACTTGGCCAACAGGTGTGTAGAAATACACACACAAAAATTTTTTTTTTATTTATAAGAGGGAGGCAATATCTAGTGTCAAAAGTCGAAAAATTTAAAAAAAAATACAAGCTTGGGTAATCACCTGGGTGGCTCAGTTGAGTGCCCAACTCTTGATTTCCACTCAGGTCATGATCCCAGGATCATGGGATCAAGCCCCACGTTGGGGTCCATGCTACTTAAGATTCTCTCCAATTCTTGAGACTGGAGCCTCCTTAAGATTCTCTCTCTCTCTGTCATACTCTATTTCTCTGTCCCTCTAACCCTCTCCCCCACCTCTAAAATAATTAAAAAAAAAAAAAGAAATTTTTTAATCAGTTTAAAAAATACCACCTTATAAATTTTCTAAGTTATCAGAAGTAAAACACACATGCACATTTGATAGTAAAAGTATAGATAATTTAGCAAAATAAAAAATAAAGAGCAACAGAAATCATAGAAGATGAAAGAGAACTAACAGCTAACCATATGTGCACAACAATATACATAAGTGGAATAAAGCCACATATTAAAAGAAAAAAAATTTTCAGGTTGGTTTAGAAAATTAAACTCAACTATTTGAGTATGCAAGAGATACATTTAAAACAAGGTTAGGGGCGCCTGGGTGGCACAGTAGGTTAAGCATCTGACTTCAGCCAGGTCACGATCTCGCGGTCCGTGAGTTCGAGCCCCACGTCGGGCTCTGGGCGGATGGCTCAGAGCCTGGAGCCTGTTTCCGATTCTGTGTCTCCCTCTCTCTCTGCCCCTCCCCCGTTCATGCTCCGTCTCTCTGTCCCAAAAATAAATAAAAACGTTGAAAAAAAAATTAAAAAAAAAAAAAACAAGGTTAAATACTCAACATATATATGAGAAAATTAATTTTAAAAGACTAATAGAGTGATTGCATTATTAAGATCAAACAAAATTGAATTCACAGCAAAAAGCATAAAATAAGACAAATAAGTTCACTTCATAATGATAAAAGAGTCTATTTTAATGAAGGTCCATCATGGATCATTAATGCCAAACATCCTAGCCTGAAAATTCCTAAGAAAAACTGCATAAGGTACAGGGAGAAAGAGAGAGAAATATAGAAGTAATGGAGAAAGTTCACTCATTCTCCTGACCCCTGAGAGATCAAGAAAACAGTAAAAAAGGTAAAGATATAGGATCAAATTATACAATTTATAAAAGCTCTCTAAAATTTTAATCTCTCTAAAATATATCATAGTCTTCACCCTGAAAACAAATAATACTCCATCTTTAAGTACCCAAAGAATATTCACACACAAAAAAAATTCATTTGAGGAACCACAGAATACTGTGAATACATTACAATAAATAAGAATAGTATAGATCATATTGTCAAATTTAATAAAAGTAGACTTGATCTTTTAATAGAAAACAAAATTCCCAGCTGCTTAAAAATTGAAACTATTTAAAAAGTTGACTTACTGGCAATCGAAACTGAAATTGAAAGATATTTAGAAAATGATATTAATGAAAACACTACGCATTAAAATCCATGTGTTATGGCTTTGAAGAACAATTCAGAGACTTCATCAAGTTATCAAACAAAAAAAATGAAAATAAATGAGTTCATATTTAAAATAAGAAGTAAGAAAAAGAATAAGAAAATAAATCTAAGGAAAGCAGAAAAAAGAAATTAAAGACAAAATTGCATATTAATGATTTTGAAACAAAAAATATAAATGAAATAAACATAAATAATACTTGAAATATCAGCAAAATGAATAAAATGGTAGTTTGTCTCATTTTTTAAAGGATTGTATAAGACAGTCATAAACACAAAATCGGTGCTTAAATGGGTTAAAAGGAAACCAAAATAATCATAAGAAATACTTTGCACAAAATTATGCAAATACACTTGAAAATCTAGATAAAATAAATCAGTTTCTGAAGAAATATACATTACCAGAACTGACCCTAAAAAAGATTCTTTTAAGACAAACAGACCATTTACTGGTAAAGATATTGAGAAGATTATTAAAGATTAACCCCTTACAAAAGCACCAGGCTCCATCAGTCTCACTAACGACTTCATTCAAAACATCTAGGAACATATTATTTCAATCCTAAGTGGTCCCTAACCATGGAGACAGAAAGAAAAAACGAAACTGACGTTGAATCTAACAATAAAGCATAAGAAGGGAAACTTCATACCAATATAGAATTAATAACAATACAGGAAAGCCATAATATATAAGCAAATAAACAGATTAATACATGATGATCAAATGAGGGTCATTCTTGGGATGCAAGGGATAGTTCAAAATTAGAATATCTGTTAATTTATTATCATGCTATTCATAAGTTAGAGAGAAATCCTATCTAATCATTTGAATAAATGAAAAGTATTTTGCAAAGTTGAATGTCCTTCCCTGGTTTAAAAGTTATATATATATATTCACATATATGTATATATGTGTTCATATATGTGTACATATAAATATACGGGCATGTATTATATATGAGTATACATACATATATTGCAGTACATACATGACAAAAATCTGGCATCATACATAATGAAGATTCATTAGAATTATTTCCATTATCGTAAGAAACAAGATGGATAATGACAGTGTGCATGAGAAGTGTTAGAGCGAGCTGTCACGGGGAACCCAGCGACAGCTGGTTATAGTAAGAACAGCAATAGAAGACGAAGGACATGATTTCGGTGCCAGCCAGTACCTGTGTCCCACACAAGGACAATGTCGTAATGGGGCAGCAGAAACAGCTTGGCAGGATCAGGAAATTAGCTACATACAGATGACAAGACAAATAAGTAAATACTCTAAGGATAATGGGAGACAGGGTTCTCACTGATGGAAGGGGGAATACAAATGTGGAAAAAAAGAAACAAGAATGCATCCTGCACTACCGAATTGGAATTGAAGCTACGTAAACTCAGAGAGATACGGACGTATAAAGACTTGCCTGCGCATCTCCTGCTGCTCCTGAGAAGGTCCAGGAGCAGTAACTTTCCAATAACCCTGAGCACAGTGCTCACCCAAACCTTAGTTTCTAAATCACACTCTCCACTAAAAGGAACGAGGACTTCTTGGAAAAATAGCAAACTTCAGGAGTGGGCAGGCAAGGTACAAGATACATCAAAAACACCGTGTTATGCCAGAAAGTAAGCAAATGCTCAAAGAGTGATGGGATATGTCAAAAGGATACAGAAGGCAGCATTGAGGGATCTTCTAATACCCAAATCTGGAACAATTGAAGCATTAAAAGATAGTGATGAATTATAAGTTATTGAATAAAACAGGAACCCCTGAGTCCACTCTGACATAAATAAGTAAACAAACAGGAAGGAAAGAAAGAGCTTTCTTACCATAGAAAGCCAGGAAATAAATGCAGAAGAAATTATGGAATTTGAAAATCATTTGACAATCATCAGTAATAATTCATATAAGAAACATCAGTGGGTGCTAAAAGCAGTGGCTGGAAGAAGAATAAGAAATGGAATATTTACATACTCTCAAAAGTGTCTGTTCACAAAATACTAGTTACGGGGGAAAGAAAAGAAACTTAATAGTAGAGATATCTAGCAGACATCTCCTATTAAGTACTCAGAGTTAAGATCATGAGTAATGGTGTAAATGAACCTTGTGTAACACCAGATAGCATACAGTGAGGAAAACACAGCATCACTTCCGTGATATTTCTGCAAAAGATGCATAGCCTGAGTCTTATCATGAAAAAAATATTAGACAAACCCAAATTGAGGCACATTAAAACAGGGACACCCTGCAATCAAAAAATGTCAATGGCATGGAACTCAAGGACAGACAGAATACAAGTTCCAGACTGAGAGAGACTAGAAAGACAGACAACTGGGTGCAACACATAATTCTGGAATGGATCTTCTTACTGGAAAGGACATTATTTGAACTTGATTTGAGTTAAGCGTTGACAAACAGATTCATCTGCATAAAAGCAGTTTTATTTTTCCCTTAGAGATTAGCAATAAAGGTATATTAAGCACCATGAGTTAGTCCTTCTCCACAGCTACCATTCACCTAATGGTATTGGTCTTTACATTTAAGGATCATCCTGGCAAAAATCCATCATTTCATTGGGAATTGCAAAACAATGGTTTTCTAATTTTCTCATTTCTTCTACAATTATTAGCTGGCATCCTTCTATAAAGAAGAGCTTTCCCTTATCTTCTAAAACAATATGGTAAATGATCATTCTTCCATTTTAATTATAGATTTTCAGAGTGAAGATTTGATGTAAAAGTCACCTTCAGTGTGACAAACGAGGCATGTTCTCTCTTTCCTTCTCTCTCTCACTATGGATTTATGAATTATAATCAGTTACACTTGATATTTTTTAATGCTAAAACTGTTCCACATTTGGCCAATGGAGCCTTCTCAATCTGGTTCTTACATAGTTTTGTCACATGCCTACTGCTCTGTGAGTACCTCTTTGCTTTCTATGACAACAAGACAAACCAGGCTCATTTTGTATTTTTCCTGTCACATGCTGGAGAATTAGGCGTTTCTCCAAGAAGAATTCCTTTCAGCTCCAACCAAGATGAAGATTTTCATTGTTGTTATTGGAGTGTCATTGATTCTAGACAATTTCAAGTTTAATATAATAGGAGGAGTTTTATATTGGTATTTCCAATTCAGATTTATATATCAGAGGTTTGTTTCCTTAACTACTTTAATTTTCCATTTTTATCTCCTATTGCTTACATTAAAAATCTGGGTTCCTAATAACGGTAACAAATTGCCTTATTTGCATTACCCCACTATAAATAAAATTGTTTCAAAACTATAATAATAATAATATTACTATTAAAAAAAACCTACTGAGTTAAATTTAATTTTCTTTGCAGTTCTATCTGTCTCTAGAATATCACACCAAGAATGTCAAGAGAAATGCAAATCAAAACTACAAGATGCCATTTCATACCCACTAGAATGGCTATAATCAAAAACATGGATAATGCAAGTGTTGACTAGGATATGGAAAAATTGGAATCCTCAAACATGGCCTGTACAAATTTTAAATGTTTCAGCCTTTTTGTAAAACACTCTCACAGTTCTTCAAATGTTTAATATAGATTTACCATATGACCTAGCAATTCTACTCCTAGGTACATACCCAAGAGGAATGAAAACATACATTCACACAAAAACTTCCACATGTGTTCATAGCAGTGGTGCTCAAAATAGCCAAAAAGTGGAAATAATCCACTCATGAGTGAATAAATAAAATGTACCATAAGGGATTACCATCAGCAGCAGCATCGCCATCATAATTTTTAAGCAACAAAAAGGAAGGAAGTATTGTTACATGCTACATCTTAGATGTGCCTTGAAAACATTATGCTAAGTGAAAGAAATCAGTCACAAAAGACCACATATATCGCATGACTCTATGTAAAATGTCCAGGATATGCAAATTTATAGAAATAGAAAGTAGGTTACTGTTTGCCATTGGGAGGGGTAGGGAATGGGAGAATGGGCAGAGACTGATAATAAACACAGGGTTTCTTTTCTGAGTAACAAAAATGTTCTATACTTAAATTGTGGTGACGGTTGCACAACTCTGTGATATGGTATATGAATTATATCTCAATAAATATTTTTTTAAATAAAAGAGAAATTCCCCAACCTGATGAAGGATATCTGTAAAAACCTCAGCTAATATCACATTTAATAGTAGAAGACTATTTTTCTCTTATGATCAGGAACAAAAAAGGATGTCTGCTCAAACTACTTCTTTTCAACATTAAACTGGAGGTCCTAGCCAGTGCCATAGGCAAACAAACTAATAAATAAATGCATGCATACATAAAATAAAGATTTAAAGGAAAGAAGTAAAATAGCATGATCCCAAAAATCCTACAAAGGAGCTACTAGAACCAATAAGTGTATTTAGCAAGGTTGCTAAATACAAAGCAAATATATAAAAATCAAGTGTATTGAGGGGCGCCTGGGTGGGTCAGTCGGTTGAGCGTCTGACTTCAGCTCAGATCACATCTCACCATTCGTGAGTTCAAGCCCCACATCGGGCTCTGTGCTGACAGCTCAGAGCCTGGAGCCTGCTTTAGATTCTGTGTCTCCCTCTCTTTCTGACCCTCCCCTGCTCATGCTTTGTCTATCTCTCTGAAAAATAAAGAATAAACATTAAAATATTAATAAAAAATAAATAAAAATAAAAAAGTGTATATATATATATATAATCAATAAGCAATTGGAAGATAAAATTAAAAGAACAATTCCATTCATACTAGCATCCAAAAATATGAAACACCTGGATATACATTTAATAAAAACACGTGTAAGATCTTTGCACTGAAAAATGCAAAAAAAAAAATTAGATATCAAAATAAATGGGAAAATATACCACGTTATTGGGTTGAAAGACTCAGTATGGTTAAGATGTCACTTTCACTCAAATTGATCTACAGATTCAGTGCAATCCCAATCAAAATACCAGTAAACTTTTACATAGAAATTGCAAAGTTCTAAAATACACAAAACGATTTTGAAAAATAAGAATGGAATTAAAGAACTTATATATCTGATGTTGTCTTATTATAAAGCTAAAATAAGACTTGGAACAAATCAAAAGACAGTGTTATATTGGCATAAGAAGAAACGTATAAATAAATGGAACAGAACAGAGAGTCTAGAAATAAACCCACATATATATGGTGAATTGATTTTTGACAAAAGTGCAAGGTGACTCAGTGTGAAAAGCAGTCTTTTCAACAAATGGTCCTGGAACAACTGCACATCATAGAAAGAAAAAATCGATCTTGATTTTTCCTTCACTCTGTACACAAATGCAAAAAAAAAAAAAAAAAAAAAATTCTAAATGGATCATAGATCTACATAAGGGCTAAAATTATAAAACTTTTAGATAAAAACATAAGAGAAAATCTTTGCAACCTTGTAGTAGACAATGATTTCTCGGCCAGGACACAAAAATCATAAAGCATAAAAAGAAAAACTTGATAAACTGAACCTCATCAAAATTGAAACTTTGACTCTTCAGGGGCACCTGGGTGGCTCAGTTGGTTAAGTATCCAACTCTTGATTTTGGTTCAGGTCATGAACTCATGGTTCATGGGTTCAGACCCCATGTCAGACTCTGCTGACAGCATGGAAACTGCTTGGAATTTTCTCTCTTACTCTCTTTCTCTCTCTCTGCCCCTCCCCTGCTTGCATTCTCTCTTTCTCTCTCTCAAATAAACAAAAATTTTGGGAAAAAAATTTCTCTTCAAAAGATTATCTTAATTAAGAAATGAAAAGGCTAGTCTCAGCAAGTGGAAAATATTTCTTGAATCTAAAATATGTAGGGGTGCCTAGGTGGCTCAATTGGTTCGGCATCCTGATTTCAGCTCAGGTCATGCAGATATCGGGGTTTGTGGGATCGATCCCCTGTCAGGCTCCATGCTGACAGCACAGAGCCTGGTTAGGATTCTCTCTCTCTCTCTCTCTCTCTCTCCCCCTCTCTCTCTCCCTCTGCCCCTCCCTGACTCATGCACATTTGCTTGCACTCTGTCTCTCAAAATAAATACATAAACTTAAAAAACTAAAGCATGTAAAGAAACCTTATTGCTCAATAATAATTTAAGAAGTAATCCAAGGGAAATCCAAATCAGAATCACAATGAGATGTAATGACACATCAAAGTTAAAATAGTTAAAATTAAAAACAGAGAAAACTAAATGTTGTTAGCATGTGACCTCCATACTTTGCTGGGATTCCATACTATAGCTACTTTGCAAACACTGTCAGTTTTCTATAGAGTTAAACAAATACTTACCATATGACCCAGTAATTGCACTTCTAGATATTTACTGAAAAGAAATGAAAGCATAGGAATATATATATATATATATTCCTAGCAATGGCTGTATTCACTTTGATGGAAGAAGTGGCCCAAGGTTAGACTGAATATTATTAAGAAGCAATGGCCGGGCGCCTGGGTGGCGCAGTCGGTTAAGCGTCCGACTTCAGCCAGGTCACGATCTCGCGGTCCGTGAGTTCGAGCCCCGCGTCGGGCTCTGGGCTGATGGCTCGGAGCCTGGAGCCTGTTTCCGATTCTGTGTCTCCCTCTCTCTCTGCCCCTCCCCCGTTCATGCTCTGTCTCTCTCTGTCCCAAAAATAAATAAAAAACGTTGAAAAAAAAAATTAAAAAAAAAATGTGATTGGATAAACTATGAAGCTTACACATGAAAAGTCTTTCTGGTGGAGAGTGGCTATGAGTGATTTCTCACATATCGATACTAAGTGCTGTGAATGCCCCACACAGATTCCCCCCAGGCCTAACCATTTCATTGAGCTGCAGCACATTTAACTGCTGGTTCAATACCATCTCTTGGCCTGAGGGCGTGAACACTGGAGTATAGAAAAATGAACACAATTCCCCCACCTCCCTCCCAGCAGCCCTCAACAACTGACTAAGGGGAGTTGGTATATAAATACCCCAACTCCCTTGCATTTCACTGGGATAGGCCTGGGAGTGGGGGGGTTATACCTGGGTTTCCCTGTGGGCTTAAACTCTGGTCACTCGCAGTGCTAGATAATGCATCCTTTATTGACTGCCTTTCCTTTCTTGTCTTACTTCCCTACTCCCCAGTTAGTGTTTCCTGCTCTTCCCACATAAACTGTGTGCATTGGAATCCTCAGAGTGTGCTTTGCATCATCTGACCTCACAAGCACAACCACAACTAATTGGAACCGCACTTGGCCAGCCAGTGACCTCAGAAGTGACCTATTTTGAGATCCAGAGGGGCATTGAATACTGAATAGACTAAAGAACCCAACCAATCCTCTCTTGGGAAGTTTAACTATGAAATACATGGAAACAGTGTTGATCACTGCAGCCGAAAATCAGAGACACACAGGTAAGTAGTAAGATAAGAGGCAATGGCACAAAACATCTTCAACTCTAGCGGGAATGAAGTTTTTTACATTCAAGTTTTCATTTTATCATAAATACACCTAGAATTAAAATAAATATCTTCTGCCTTTAGCATATTAACTCAACTGTCTACATTTTTTCTATAAGTCATTAATATCTGATATAAATTTCAAATATATTACTCAAGGATCATCATATTCCTAAGAAATGTTATTCTCTGACATTCCAAAGATTCAATAAAGTAGGTTAACCTGGTATTTTGTCAATTCCCCCAAAAGGCCACACATCAGTTTTTAAAATATATTTCAGGGCTTAAAAGTATAATCTTCCTCTTCCTCTTCTTTTCCACATTTCTGTGAGTGTCAGTAAAAAAGTTCTTCAATATAAAACAAAACAAAACAACCTGCATTTAACTCATAGAGAAAGAGATCAGATTTTTGGTTACCAGAGGTGGAGGGTAGGGTGGAAGGAAGGATGACTGGAGGAAGATGGTCAAAAGGTACAAACTTCCAGTTTTAAGATAAATGAGTACTAGGGATATAATATACAACATGACAACTATAGTTAACACTTCTGTATCACATATAGAAAAGTAGTTAACAGAGTAGACCCTAAGAATTCTCATCGCAAGTAGAATTTTTCTTTTTATTTATATCTACACAAGATGACAGATGTTAACTAAACTTATTGCGGCCATCATTGATTGTAAATCAAATATAGGTAAATCAAATCACCTTAAACTTGCACAATGTTATATAGTCAATTATTTCTCAATAAAACTGGAAGAGAAAAAGTTCTTCAAAAAAATCAACATTTTGCTTCTGGTTGGAGGAGTTATAACTTACATCTTCCTCTGAAATCAGAAACCAACTTGCAGCTAAAAACAATTCTGCAGACTCTTAAATATAGAGAACAAACTGAGGGTTGCTGGAGGGGTTGTGGGTGGGGGGATGGCTAAATGGGCAAGGGGCATTAAGGAGAACACTTGTTGGGATGAGCACTGGGTGTTGCATGTAGGGGATGAATCACTAGATTCTACTCCTAAAATCATTATTGCACTATATGCTAACTAAGTTGGAGGTAAATTTTTAAAAAAATTTTTAAATAAAAAAATACATTAAAAAACACAGTTCTGCAGTTTGGGGTTTTATAGAGATTTTTCAAGACTGTACAAATTTTAATGATGTTTCTTAAAGCTATTTAAAAGGAAATGCACATCTCTTTGCAGTCTTTTGGAGCCTAATATAGATCATAAGAATGCATTAGAATTTTTAGGAATGTTTATAGCCAGTATCTGTGTTCTCCATACAGGAACCCATGAGATAAGGTATTATTACCTTACCACTGAAGGATGAGAAAACAGAGATACTAAACATGTATTGAATTTCAACAAGGTTCAAATGAACTGTTGGTAAAAAGGTCAGGCTTCAGCTTTCTGGCCTAGTACTTTGTTCTCCGCCACTGAGGTTGGGTTATCTAGAGTCTATGATTTTTGATTTGTGAGTCTGTGAGGGCAAGGATCAGCTTAATGGCTTAGAACAATATGATACACATGGAAGGCCCCAAATAGACATTCATTTATAATCATTTTAAAAATTTCTAATTGGCCCAAAATATGTAAACAGGTCTTTGAACAAGAAATAATCCTTGAAACTCACATCAGTTTTGAGAGAGAATGGACTTTGATTTTTTTAAGTCAGAAATACTCCTGAGATCAGTCTCTGTCTTATGTTTTATCTAATACTTTCTTCTTAAAAACTAAGAAAACAATCTTTCCTTTAAAAAAATTTTAAATCTAGGGGCGCCTGGGTGGCGCAGTCGGTTAAGCGTCCGACTTCAGCCAGGTCGCGATCTCGCGGTCCGTGAGTTCGAGCCCCGCGTCGGGCTCTGGGCTGATGGCTCAGAGCCTGGAGCCTGCTTCCGATTCTGTGTCTCCCTCTCTCTCTGCCCCTCGCCCGTTCATGCTCTGTCTCTCTCTGTCCCCAAAATAAATAAACGTTGAAAAAAAAAATTTAAAAAAAAAAAAAAATAAAAAAAAAAAAAAAAAAAAAAAAAAATTTTAAATCTAGTAAACATACTAGTGTTTAATATTAGCTTCAGGTATACAACATAGTGATTCAACAATTCCATACATCACCCGAGTCTCGTCATGACAAAGTGTGCTCCTTAATCCCCATCAGCTATTTCACCAACCCCTCACCCACCTCTACTCTGTTAACCATCTATTCTCTATAGTTAAGAGTCTATTTCTTGCCTTCTCTCTTTCTCTCTTTTCCTTTGATGGTTTTGTTTCTTAAATTCCACATATGAGTGAAATAATAAAGTATTTGTCTTTCTCTGGTTTCACTTAGCAGTATACTCTCTAGCTCCATCCATGTCATTGCAAGCAATTTTTCATTTTGAAAATGAAACAAGGCTTTTAAAATTTCTAGTTCTGGGGGCGCCTGGGTGGCTCAGTTGGTTGAGCATCCTACTCTTGATTTTGGCTCTGGTCAATGATCCCAGGGTCATGGGATCAAGCCCCATGTTGGGCTCAGTGCTGAGCATGGAGCCTGCTTAAGATTCTCTTTCTCTCTCTCTCTCTGTCCCTCCCCCTGTCTCTCTCTCTCTCTAAAACAAACAAAATATTTAAAATTTCTAATTCTGGTAGTACTGCGTCCCATTTTTTCTTATAATACGGCTAAGCTAATGAAGATAATCATGAGTAGAAAGTATTATTTTTTTAAGTTTCATTTAAACATGTATATCACAGTTTACTATGACTTCATAGTATAGAGCCCATGTGCTCTATTCTGAGCATATTTGAAGGGTTTGGGAGTTTGGGGGCACATTTAAATATCTAGCATTTATGTCTGTATTTATTTATCAAACAATGGAGAAATAGAATGACTTCTGTCAATGCTTCCTTCTAAGCATTTGTGAGTGAAAGTTCAAGGCCTCCCCTTCTCCTGTTCCTTCATACTTAACATAGGACAGAGATTTCCAGCTGAACTGTAAGTGAGATGACCTTTATTTCTAGCTAACAGCAGCATGAGAGCTTAAGAATCTCATAATTATACCCTGTAGACCAACTCCAGAACCAGCTTCCAAGGAGGCCCATTGGAGAGTCATTTCCATGACAGTCTGACTTGCGGGCAGTGGGAGCACTGGTGAATTGTTACAATAGGTGAATCTTTTCATTGTTCTTGCAGGTGATTGGCAGGGGCCACCATCTGATTTCTAGTCTTCAGATTCTCCGATACTTATTGCTGAGATGCCAGCATTTCAAACTGTATTTCCATAGCACTCATCTGGTAAAATTCTAATTTGTTTTCATTTTGAAACAAAATGTATCTGTGTATCTTTCTAGGCAATGTTTCTCACCCTGTATTCACTGGGTGAAGATTGCTTTCCCCTCCTCACTAAGGTCACCTTTAGAGCCCCTGTGAAAATTTTTGAATGTGTTTTGGGTTTGGGCTGTCAAAGCATATTCCCCAGATCACAAATCATTCCTTTTTCCTTTTCCTGCACAATTCCTAGAGCTCAGAACAAGCTTCATGTTGAGCCGAGAATTCTTGAATTAACATTGATTTTCAATATGGGCTTAGTATCCTGATAACCGAGAACAAATTCATTTGTGAAGGTTATCAGCAACCTCTGACAATATTGTTTCTTGGAAACGGCTGATGAGAGCATATTTAGATGTGAATCTGATTCATAAATTTCTGAACTTCTTGCCATGTGTATATTTGCTTTACTTGAACATTAATATACTCTTGGGTTGACAGCAGTGATATCCAAGGAGCACATCTTGGATAACTTAACCAAGGGCTCTTGTTTAATTGTAGACTCACAAGAGAGATCAATAAATGAATGAGCAAATAATTACATAATTAAGTGAGCCACTTAACCCCACCACTGTTTAAGTTCATAATGTATTATAATAAGCATTTATGAAACAGTATGTGTTGAACTTCAAGATGCCATTGGTCATCTCTGTTTGATATCCACCTCTCCTTATCTGCCTAATTATCCTATGGATGCCTCATATTTCAGAAGCCAAATGATCCAGATTCCCTCTCCCCTTCCCTATCACAGCCAGGAGATGAACCCATGACTGATTTCTTGGACTTCAAATGCTGAGTCATGAATAAAATTATTTTGGGAGGGTTCAAGATTACCTCAAAAGCAGATGCATATAAACCAGATCATTCTCAGTGTGACCATCGTGGCTTTTGTTGCTGAGAGTGGGGGGGGGGGGTGAGGAAGAAAGGAGGGAAAGTAAGAAGGAAGGAAGGAAAGAATCATTTACAAAAGCATGATTATCAGACTAGTATCAGAATTCTCATCAGCAATTAAAAGATTTGGAAGATTATCTTCAATATTTTAAGAGAATATTTTTTTCTCATATATATGAGAGAGAGGTTTATTTGAAGAAATTGGCACATGTAATTATAAGGGTGGCAAGTCTGAAATTTGTAGGGCAGGCCAGTAGGCTGTAAAATCAGGCAGGAGTTGACACTGTGGTCTTGAGGCAGAATTTCTTTTTTTGCTCTTAAAGCCATTCAACGGATGGGATGAAACCCATTCACATTATCAAGGGTAATCTCTTTAAAACTAACCAATTGCAGATGTTAAGGACAACTCAGTTTTGTGTGTTGATCTTGCATCTTGCAACTTTGCTGAATTCATTTATTAGCATTAGTAGTTTTGAAGAATTCTTTAGGATTTTCTATATATAAGATCATGTCATCTGTGAATAGATAGTTTTGCTCCTTCCTTTGCCATCTGGATGCTTTTCATTCCATCTTCTAGTCGAATTTCTCTATCTAAAATTTCCAGTACAAAGTTGAATAGAAGTGGTGAAAACAGACAACCTTGAGACCCCTGGGTGACTCAGTTGGTTAAATGTCTGACTCTTGGTTTTGGCTCAGCTCATGATTGCGTGGTTTTGAGAGTTCAAGGTTGCATCAGGCTCTGTGCTAGCAGTGCAGAGCCTACTTAGGATTCTTTCTCTCCCTTTCTCTCTCTGCTCCACCCCCCCCCCCCATGCTCTCTCTCTCTCTCAAAATAAATAGACTTAAAAGTTTTTTTGAATGAAAATTAAATAGACAAACTTGCCTTATTCCCAGTCTTTAGGAGAAAACATTCAGTCTTTCACCATTGAGTGTGATATTAACTGTGAGTTTTTCATAAATTTCTTTTAACACATTGAGGAAATTATAATAAAATGCTTTTTACAACCTAGAATTCTATTCATCCAACCTCTCACTCAATCAGGGGTAAGAGCAGATAAAAGACATTTTCTTTTCAAACTGGTAACGTCTCGGAACATTTGCATTTCGTTCATTTTTTTCATGAGCAATTGCTTGAAAATGTACAACAGCAAAACAAAATGCAAAGTGATCAGAAGGAATGTATAGGATCCAAAAACATAGGAGATCCATCCAGTCAAGGAGCACAAGAAAAGGAAACTCTAGTAGAATATCAAGTCCAGAAGCAATCCACCCAAATTATAATGCTATTAAGATGAAAGGATCCCAAGAAAGAGATCTATGGTAAGAGTTGAAAGTGAGGGTAAGTATGAAAGCATTGGCCAACAGATGAAGAAACTCGTCAAATTAAAACACAAAGTCAGGAACCTTAAGGAAGAATGAAATGAATATCACATAATAAAGAGTAAGAGAGGGACTATTTACTGGGGAAGGCTCCATGAGAAAACTGTCTGAACTAGACATTATGAAACAAATTAAACTGTGGACTGATTTTAAGCAGTAGGTAACATAGGAAAAGCACCTTCATTTGAAGTTAACACAAGAAACTATCTTTGGAATGACACCAAAGTCATGAAATTGTACTGTCCGGAAGCCTCTAAGTGACTGCTATTTACATACTCATGATAATGTTAAAGCTGCTTATTGGTTGTCAGTGTTCATAAAGGATATCAAAGTCAAGTTTAATTATGGTTATAGGGCAGAATAAAAAATATAACCAACAGTATAATGAAAAGACAAAAGAAATATTTTGGATTATCCCTGGCTTAAGAATTTTTCCCAACTGTCTCTTAGTCAGGTTGAGTTCTTTGTGGTAATGGACTCTACCAACAGGCCCTTCCAGATGTGTGGGAAGAAATGGAAAGTTTATAAGGCAAAGTGAAGATTAGTGACATGGAGTCACAAAAAGGATATGGAAGGAAACTTTTCAAAAGTATTGGTTTATAAAAGGAAGATATTCTGTCATCCTTGAGGGAAGAAAGATAGGACTGGTCATAATTCATATATTTGAAGTGGAAGGAAAGAGCGTTCCAGGAGAAGTTGCCAGATTACTCTGAAAGTTCCATCACTATTTAACTAGTTTCTAACTTTTGCCTGAGAACCGAGAATGATATATCACATCCAATTCATTTTAAGCATAAATTTGAATCCATGAATAAAGTTTTTCATTTTTGCAGACACCACACCCTTTTCCCGTCCTCTAGTTCTTTCCAATTTTGTTCCATCAGACAATTGTGCCATTATGTTCTGTGGAGACCATTCCATGCATTCTTGGCATTAGTGTTTGGTCCTCTTGGTATCTATCACTCCTACAAAATGAATGAACATGACATCAGGATCAAAGGGTCATTTAGTGTGGCCTACAACATGAGATATCCTCATAATGAATTATTTTCTGTGCATGTGATATATATAATTCAAGGCTTACCCAGAATATAAATAGTTCTTGAATGTATTCTGTCCTCTTTGAAAAGCAATGCTGTATTTATATGCATAAATCCCATGATTCCTTCTAGCCATTTTGGAGATATTATATGTGACTTCACCAGAAAAGGAAAATGGAAAGTTAAGCAATTATCCAATGAATGTATTTAATGGAGACAGTCAGTCTGGACCACATAAGCAGTAAAACATTTTCTCAGAATCACTTTTTGAGATTTGAATGATCAATACAGGCTCCTCAATCCCTCACTTATTTGTGTATATGCTGCAAATTACTTGGAATAGGGATATTAAATGGCAATCTTCTGCCTACTTTCACAGACGAAGAAGTTCACCCTGCTTAAATAAACCTTAAAACATTTTTAGGTAGACATTGACAAGTTCAATTTTTTTTTTCAATGTGGTAAATAATGAGTCATGAGCTTTAGCTGAATTATAAAGATTGTTGCTCCTCTTGTGGACCAAATACAACTTTACCTAGCACACTAGAAGTGGAAGAGGAAAGAGAACAGATTCCCCTACAGATTTCCTTGACTTGCCTTAAGTGGTCTTTCACATGTCTGTGTGCTTATAGTTAAGAACCCTGGGGCTCAGAGTGCAAATGTGCACAATACACAAGTTAACACCTTCAGTGAAAAGCCAAGGTATGTTTTTCAACCAGCACTGAAATATAGATACGCTCTCCCCTATTCCCACATTTCTGCCCCCTTAGAATGGTCCCACAGGAAGCAGAAGGGAAGAGTACTTTGTTTTCCACTCTCTCCAACTCTCCAGTTCTGTCCCAAGCAAAAAAAAGATAGCTCACTGGAGTTATCCCAACCAGGCTTGTTACACTTGAGAGTGAGGAGCAAGCAGACGAGGTCTGGGCTTTGATAGCTTCTTGTTTTCTGGAGCAGGGCATGGGTGTGCTATGAGTAGTGAGAGGACATCAATTATCAAAGATAATAGAGAAGCTCACTTAGTAGTACATACAAGACAAAGCCAAACAAACACTCAGCTGGATACAGATCTACCACCTGTTATTAGAATTGAATGGCGAAATAAGGTAGTTGAGAGATCTCCACAATAAGTTCTTAATCTCCAAAGCGCTCTTCCTTGTTTCATGGGGACTTCAGTGTTCCTCAGCATGTGTGAGCACCCTTCATGTGCCACCTGCAGCATTACACATCCTAATACTGACCCTGCAGTCTCTTAACCAATGAATTTGCGATTTCTCCCATCTCCACTCTAACACTCGTGAGACCATGTACCGCAACTTCCAAAGGTTTCTACCTTGAAACTCTCCGCTCTAAAAATTCCCCATGGCAGGAGAACCTCCCATTGACATCTTCCCATCCCTCATGTCAACACCATCTGCATCTGGTTATCACTGAATCTGAAATATGTGAGCCACCACATTTTCAGCATTTTCAGGTTTTCTCTCCGTCTTATACTGTCTGGTCCATCTGGGAAACCATTTAAAATTTGTTACTTACAAAAGCTACCCTTTCTTTTTTCTACTTATAAAAACAAAATACACTCATGAACACCTCATTCTTTAGCTGCACACTATTGCATAACAGAAATATATCTATCAGACGCTTGACCATTTCAACAATGTGTTCTTCTGGAAGCCTTTAGATATTTGCTATTTTGTCAACTGCTATTTTCTCTCAGGCTGTGTTCTGTTTTCCCTTTACTACTTCCAGACTGATAAAATACCATTAGGGCAAGTCACAAGAACCTGTTGATGAAATCCATTTCTAATTCATGGTCTCCAAGTTCAGCTGGATCCTTCTCGATTTTTGACAATCTTTTAACATCCTTCTTGCCAAATTGCTATTTGAATCTCAACAACTACTATTTCCTCACCTTCTTCACTTTCCTTAATTCCCAACTGTGCCCTTGGTTTGAGTTTTTCTAGGAAGATTATTTAGCATCATACTTTACTGAAAAAATAAAGGTCATCTGATTTGACGTATCCCTCAGAATTCCTCATGGACTTTTCTCCCGTCATCCTTCAGTAAATGCAAATCTGAGCTTTTTTTTCCCCAGGCTCATGCCCCATAACTTCCTTTGCGACCTTGCCCTCCTCACTTAACTGCTCTTCTACCAAGAGATTAAATAGCATGTTCCTTTTCACGTAGCTTGTAGGCAACAGAGCTGGGCTTCAAAGCCAAGCAACCTGGCTGCAGACTTCTGTGCTTCCCCGGCACGCTTTACTGCTTCTCCCTGGTGCTGCTGTCTTCTCTCTTCATCCTTCATCTCTTAATTTTCAAAAAAGAATACATAAATAATCTTTGCCCTTGATTCAAAAATTTTTTAAGTTTTTTAAAATTTAATGTATATTTTGATGGAGAGAGAGACAGAGACAGAGACAGAGACAGAGAGACAGAGTGTGAGCAGGGGATGGGCAGAGACTGAGGGAGACACAGAATCTGAGGCAGGCTCCAGGCTCTGAGCTGTCAGCACAGAGCCCAATGCAGGGCTCAAACTCAAGAGCCGTGAGATCATGACCTGAGTCAAAGTCTCAACTGCCTGAGCCACCCAGGTGCCCCACCCTTGATTAAATTCTTACCATTTACTCTTTAATCCTTTGTAACATCCTTTATGACCCCACCCACTACTATCCTGAAAAATATTCTTTCCAAGATGACCTCCTCAAACTACGTTTTCTTGTTTGCATCATTCTCAGCTTTTCTAGAGGATTTGAATCTATTGATAGGGGAAAGGATATGGGAAGAGAACCTACATTTATTAAGTGGTTATTAGGTATCAGAAGCTTTGCCCATTATCTAGTCTAATTTAATTCTTACTACAGCTCTGTGATGAAAGTAATATTATTTCTTTTTCATAGCTGAAAAAAAATTACAAACACACTGAAGAATTTGTTTAAATCAGACTTATTTTAAAACACAAATAACCTCTTGGGACTCAAAAACTTGTTTAATGAGCACAAGATTTAAACAGACACTACACCAAAGAGTGGCAAATGAATAATGAAAAGATATTTAACATTATTAATCATTAGGAAACTGCAAATTAGAAAAATACCACCAATGCACACACTCGAATAGCCAAAATTAAGACAACTGACAATACAAAATCTTCACCAAGTGGGGCGCCTGGGTGGCACTGTTGGTTAAGCATCAGCTCAGGTCATAATCTCTCCAGTTCGTGGGTTTGAGCCCCGCATCAGGCTCTGTGCTAACAGTTCGGAGCCTGGAGCCTGCGTCAGATTCTGTGTCTCCCCCTCTCTCTCTGACCCTCCCCGCCTGCACTCTGTCTCTCTCTCTTTCTCTCTCAAAAATAAATGTTAAAAAAAATTTTTTTTAAATCTTCACAAAGATGTGAAATAATAGTGTACATGGGTGGTGGGAATGTGAAGTGGTACTTTTGAAACTGTTTGGCAGTTTCCTATGCAGTTAAACCTATATCTACCATACAACCCACCAAAGCCACTATGAAGCATTTACCCAAGGAAAACAAAGACATATGCTCACACAGAGACATGTACTCCTATGTTCATGACAGTTTTTTCATAATTGCCAAAAGCTGAAAGCAATTCGAATGTCCATTCAACTGATAAATAGATAAATTGTGGTATATTAAAAAAAAATGGATGACTACTCAATAATAAACATGGATGAATCTCAAATGCATTATGCTAAGTGAAAGAAGCCAGGCACAAAAGACTATATATTGGAAATTCTAGAAAATTCTAGAAAAGCCACAATTATATTGTTAAGAAGCAGGTCAGTTGTTGCTGGAGGCAACAATGAGAGGAGGGGACTGAGTGTAAAAGGGTATGAGGGAATTCTGGGTGGTGATGAAAAGTTCTATATTGTAATTGTGGTGGTTGTTTCACAGCTGTTAACATTTGTCAAAAATCATCAACAATTCACATAAAGTTGGCGAACTTATATATTATAATAAAAATATAAGTTATATTATATATTATATTATAGTAAAAATATAATAAAATGAGTAAAAATAAAATAGTAAAACTTAAAATGCATTTTAAATTATACCTCAAAAAACAAATAAAAAATATAAAAGCAGGGGTGAGAAAATTTAAAAATAATTAGCAATTAGAAAAGCTACATTGACCTTAACTTTGTTAAGGCCTTCTCCTCTTCATTATTTCTTTCCTTCTGGTCTCTCTGTATTCTTCCATAGTCTTTTTCCCATCGGTCAAATTTTTATTTCCACAAGTGCTTACTTGTACAAATTATCTAGTAATTTTTAGTCATACAAAGTGTCTGTTACATGAAAAGGAGAAGGAGACAGGCTTTACAGAATCATGTGTTGCAGAATTTCTCATGATGAAATAAGCAAAACTGTGTTAGAGTGGGAGGTGGGCATAAGTGTGACATCAAAATGACAGCTGCCAGAAAGGCAGGACCAAATGTGATGCTCAACCACAAAGCCCCTATTAGCCCTTACAATTGACATATTTGCTTTCTACTCCTTTCCATCATTTTTTTTTTTTTTTTTTTTTTAGGTTTTTGAATTTACTGTTGAAAGAGAGAGCACGCGTGAGCTGGGGAGAGGCAGAAAGAGAGGGAGAGAGAATTCCAAGCAAGCTCCACACTGTCAGGGCAGAGCCTGTTACAGGGCTCCATTTCATGAACCACGAGATCATGACCTGAACTGAAATCAAGAGTTGGAAGCTTAACCAACTGAGCCACTCAGGCATCCCTTCTATCGTCCTGACATTCTATTTCAATTTCATCATCTTTACAATACATGTCTTCTTCAAAAGCTGCCTAAATTCTTTTTGAGAAAGAAAAGGAATATAAATAAGAAGAGTAAAATTACAGTAATGATAATGATGCTTCTGATAATGGGATTATTTCTATATATGGAAAGGACTATGGTGGTTTGTACTCTGTTTATAATTCTTTTCCCAAAACACACAGGTAATTAGTATTTCTCAGTACCAGTGTGTAATGGTCTGAAATTACAGGAAAAAGTGAAATATGCTCTCGTTTGTTTTTTACATATAGAAAAAGTTAAGTGTACTGCCACATTTGTGAATGTAACTTCATTTGAACCTCTAATTTGAGAACTTTTCTATTTCTCCTCTAGAGTGGTAATGTCCTTGTGTTTTCTGTTTGCCCCTCCAGATCCAATCTCCACTGCTCTCTTTGAGGGACTGCATCATTGAACATCTTTGTGTCTGAGATCCATTTTAGTTTTGCCAATGAGAGGCATCAACACAAGGGTGGGAAGAGAATAAAGTTGGGTATTTATTCTCCCTGCCTTCTTTATGTCAGTCTACACATTGAGTAAAATTTTCTTTTAAAAGCCACGTTGCTGTCAGGTGCCACATTCTCACCCTACAGTTATAGCTACTGGCTCTGGATTTCATTGAGTGCTTCCTCCCCTTTTTCCTGCAGCCCTAGTAAAGACAAACAGTGAATGGCTTCACTGTCCCTTGTTGCTGTCTCCCAATCTTGCTATAATGGGTTGAATGGTAACACCCAAAAAGATATGACCACGTCTTAATCCCTTATTTGAAAAAATAATCTTTGCAGATGTAATTAATGAGGATTCTGAGATGAGGAGATGATCCTGGACTATTTGGGTGGGCTCTAAATCCAACAACAAGTGTCATTATAAAAGGAAGGCAAAGCAGACAGAAAAAAAGAAGGCAATGTGAAGAGAAGAAGAGAAGAGAAGGTGATGTAAAGGAAGGCAGAGATTGGAGTGATATGGACACATGTCAAGGAAGCAAGGAATACCAACAGCTACCAGAAACTGAAAGAGGTAAGGAAGGACTCTCCCCTAGAGCTTCCAGAGGGAGTGCGGCCTTACTAACAGCTTGGTTTTGGACTTCTGATCTCCAAAATAAATAAGTTTATGTTGTTTTAAGCCACCACCTTTGTGGAAATGTGTTATGGCAGCCCTAGGAAACAAACGCACCTGCCCATATCTTTGTAAACAGACCCTCTTAAAACTCTTGCCCCTGACCCAGTTTGTGTGTGCTACCTAACCTCTGCCACAATCTGCTAGGTATATCTGACAATGACTTAGTGCCTCATTATTATAACTCTGAACCCTAGGACTATTCAGGTGACATAAATTCAACATCCAATGTTACTATTATTATTATATATTACTATTACTATTATTAAATAGCATTTAACTTTGCATATGCTGATAACTTTGAATTCATTATGAGGTAGGTCTAAATCCATAAGATACATTACAAAGTCCCCAAGTGACCTTACTGTGGGGTTGTTTCCCCTATAAGCTAGTTCCACAGAAAGGATTATAATGTTTAAAACGTTCTATGAGGGGCGCCTGGGTGGCGCAGTCAGTTGGGCGTCCGACTTCAGCCAGGTCACGATCTAGCGGTCCGTGAGTTCGAGCCCCGCGTCGGGCTCTGGGCTGATGGCTCAGAGCCTGGAGCCTGTTTCCGATTCTGTGTCTCCCTCTCTCTCTGCCCCTCCCCCGTTCATGCTCTGTCTCTCTCTGTCCCAAGAATAAATAAACGTTGAAAAAAAAATTAAAAAAAAAATTTAGAAAAAAATAAATAAATAAATAAAACGTTCTATGAAACATCCTGTGCAGTGGGAGTTGATATCTGGAAGAAGAGATTGTAACCTCGTTTTATGAATAAGAATTTTCATATCTATTTCTAAAACTATGATCAAACCAAGAAGAGAGTCATCAGGTGGCCTACTGAAAAACACCCTCTGTAGGGGAGATCAGGCCAACAGAGACTTATATGAACATGGTTTATTGAGAGGGAAAGTCATGACACACTGCAGGGGAACTTAGTGAGAAAAGAACCCCAGAGCAGCTTCTTGGGATGCACCTATATGTAAGGTGCAAAAGGTTGAAGAAGAAGCACAGGAGGAGAACAAGGAGAGTGGGGAGTTTTGAGGTACCTGAAAACATGGAATGTTTCTAAATCTGAACCTCAAAGGTTCAGAGGAATGCACACTAATAAAAGGCCATTAATTTGGGGACTTGTAAGAGAGTGCCTGGGACAAAAGCCAGATTGCAAGAGAAGGGTCTGCTGATCGCTGATAAGGGTCTACTGTGCTGGGGCCACTTTTAAATACACAAACAGCAACTATTTCACAGCCATGGCTCGCAACATTGCCTGTACATTCTAATCCCTGGGGAGCTTTTAGGCACTATGAACACTTGGGGCCCCTTCAGACCAATCAAATCAGAACTTGGGGGAAGGAAGTCCGGGCAATATCATCATTTAGAAGCTTTTGAGTTCCCCTAATGAGCATCCAAAATTGAAAATCACTGTGGTAGAGGGGTCCACAAACTACAGCGCAGGCCCAAATCCAGCATGCTGATGTTTTAATAAAGGAAGTTTATTGGAAAATAGCTCTGTCCGTAGTCATCTGGGATATTGTCAGTGGCTGCTTTCATGGGACAGTGGTAGAGCTGAATAGTTGGGATAAAGACCACACGGCCAACAAAGGAGAAACTATTAACTATTTGGTCTTTAAAGAAAAAGTTTGCAGACCCTCAGTACAGAGCATGGTTTCTCAGCCTTGGCACTGTTGACATTTTTAATGGTATAATTCTTTGTTGCGGGGGGTTGTTCTATGCATTTAGGAGGTTTAACAACATCCTTGGCCTTTATCAACTAGCTGCCAGTGGCACCATGATCTCACAGTTTGCGAGTTCAAGCCCCGCGTTGGGCTCTGTGCTGACAGCTCAGAGCCTGGAACCTGCTTCAGATTCTGTGTCTCCCTGTCTCTCTGCCCCTCCCCTGCTCACACTGTGTCTCTCCCTCTCAAAAATAAAATAAAAACAAAAAACATTGTTTTAAAAAGCTCCTCCACACATTACTAAGTGTTCCAGGGTGCAAAATCATGATGGTTGAGAACCACTGATGTAGAATATCAGAGAATAAACAGTTCATTCTTATCCACACTAGTTAGGTTCTATAAAATCACTGGAAGCACCAAATTGGTAAATACTGAGCCATTATTTCTAGAGCAATTACAGTGTAAGTTTCCTGCAAGCTTCTGGTCACAATAAGACCAATACACAGTCTTGTTTTATGCGTGTTTCTGTTTAAAAGCAGCATATTTAAGTCATGCCTGGATGGCTCCGTTTGGTTAAGTGTCCAGCTCTTGATTACAGCCCAGGTCATGATCTCACAGATTGCAGGTTCAAGCCCCACGTTGGGCTCTGTGCCAACAGCACAGAGCCTACTTGGGATTCTCTCTCTCTCTCTCTCTCTCTCTCTCTGCCCCTCCCCTGCTTTCACTCTTCCTCTCTCTGTCTCTCAAAATAAATAAATACACTTTTAAAACAAACTAACAAACAAACAAATAAATAAAAGCAGCATATTTAAAATATGTGTCTCAAAAATAATTGTATGCAGTGGTTCTTCATAATAAAACACTAGCTAAGAGGGGTTTCACGTTTTCCCGACCCTGAGTGATATGACTATAAATTTCTTTGGTTTTCAGCATCTCGTGGATCCACAAATTCAGCCATATTTTTATCTTTTTCATAACATCATCATGCACTGTGGATGGTAAGGTAGCAGTTTCTGGAGTAGTCTCATGTACAGATTAGTGAATTCCCTCTTCCTTTTTCTGGATGTACAATATTGTTGATTTATTAACATTGTGCTTATAGCCAACAGCACTGCAACTCCTGCCCTAACAAAGCTTATCTAACATACGTGCTTTCTGCATAAGGCACAGCACGGTTTTGTGCTTAGGAGCACTAACCAGCATTTCAACACTACACCTGGAGACATTTTAAACAGCAAAATCACCAACAAAAAGCCCAAAAATGCAAAAAATGCAGCAACAAATAGACCACAAAAAGGACACTGTTTACGTATGAGAGCCAAAACAAGAAGGTAGAGCATTGCCTTGCTCTGTCTCAAATAAAAGTGTGCATGACAGGAGACTCCAACTTTTTGCTTCTCTGTGCATGTCCACAAATGACCACAAAAACACCACAGGTGTTGATTGTAAAATTACAAATAAATTTTAGTGGGTAGATTAAATAATAATGAGGATCAATTATATAGGAGATCGACACTAAACTACCAGAGTATAAACCCAATATGGACAAGGACCATGGTTTACTTATCCTTATATGTCAAGGGCCTAACACACACTAATGTTCAACACATATTCATCTACTAAATTAATGAACACTAGAAACAGAAAGCATTGTAATATGCTTGTAGGTTTTTTTTTTCTTTAAGTAATTCTTAGATATAACATGAAGAATAGGGAGAATTTACAAATGATCTAGTGGTTTTTGCTGACTATTCCAATGTCATCTGAAGAAGTTTGAAACTTGACAAGTGGTTACCCAAATGTGGAGGACACAGATGAAACTTGGCGACAACACCATGGGACAAGTAGAGAGGCTGACAAGGATGAAGTTAAGGCAGTCTGCAGGTTCCCTTAAACTAATGGAAGTTTGGAACATGGATCTCCCTCCATCCTGACTTCTGTTAACTGGATCAGGTCGTGCCAGCTTTAGACATCTCAAGGAAGTCATAGTTGCCTCTGTGACTCTTCCTGACAGTTAACAGATTTGTTCCGAAAAGAGTAAATTCTTTCCTCATGTTTGCACACCATCTAGGAGTTCTGTGTTTTCTGGAATTTCTATGAAGAACTCCTCTTCTTAGGGGCGTCTGGGTGGCTCTAGTCGGTTAAGCATCCGACTCTTGATCTCAGCTCAGGTCTTGATCTCAGGGTTGTGACTTCAAGTCCTACGTTGGGTTCTGTGCTGGGTATGAAGCCTACTTAAAAAACCAAAGCAAGGAAACCCCAAAATTCCTGCTCTCTTGGTAATCATTTCCAAACACCACGATTTTTATGAATGTCCAAGATCAGTATAAAGAATCCCAGCAATGAGGTCTTGGATTTCAAAATTAGCATAAGTGGGACACCTGTGTGGCTCAGTTGGTTAAGCATCAGACTCTTGATTTCAGCTCAGGTCATGATCTCACAGTTTGTGAGTTTGAGCCCCGTGTAGGCCTCTGTGCTGACAGCGTGGAGCCTGCTTGGTATTCTCTCTCTCTCTCTCTCTCTCTCTCTCTCTCTCTCTCCCCCTTTCTCTCTGCCCCTCCCCAGCTAGCATGCATGTGCTGGAATTTTCTCTCTCTCTCAAAACAAATAAACTTTAAAAAATAAAGATAAGATAAAATGAGCATAACAGCTAACATATATAGTGCTTATTATTTATCAGATCTCTCAGTGATATATACATATTATATGTAGAACATATTAATACTTATAATTCATAATATTCATATAATATGAATAAATATATTCACAAGCAATTTGATAGTGACACTAGCTTATGAGTAAGAACAGTTATTATCTTCTCCATTTTATAAGGAAGAAACAGAGGTACACAGAGGTTAAGTACTTGTCCAGAGTCACACAGCAATTAAATGAGAGAGCAAGGTTTCAAATCTAAGTTCATCTCTTGACTCCTACCCACTGAGCCACCTGTAAATGTAAAGAGACTCCACTGTAGTTTGATATGATCAGCAAATATATCTATGGCTACATTTTCTGAGAACTAGAGTTCTGCAGAACTATTATTCACTTAGTAATATTTGTTGAACATACATCTACCGAACACTAGTAAAAAACAAAATTTCATTGCACTTGAGGAGTAAGTTTTCACCAGAGCCTGATAAGAAAGATATCTTGCTTTCTGCTTTGTTTTTATTTTATTTTATTCTTAGATTCAGACTGTTGTCTTCCTTTTTTTTTTTTTTTGATGTAACTTGCCTCAAAATTAGTTATAATATAAAAAATAAAATCATGTCTTTGTCATGGGGACAAATTCATGGAGGAAGATTAAGACAACCTGTCAGAGTGATATTAACCATTGTCATCGGTATGAAAATATGATCCTAGAAAGTCCAGAAGACAGCATGAATGGGAGAAAACCATTGTTTCAACTAAGACATACTCTATTTTACGACACATAGACTAAGATGATTTAAAGGCAAGAATAGCTTTATACAGTGACTGCCAGAGCAACCTTGAAAACATAGTGTTTTGCCCATAACAAAATTAATCATGTACAGAACGGCTGAATCTGATAGAGAATTCTTATCTAGCCCTTGTGGCTGCATATCAGCCTTAGAGCCAAAAAAGAAAAAAAGGAGACTGGATGAGGGAGGCACATGCACTCTTGTTTACATTCTTCAATATAGAAATCTTCTAAGAAGAAGAAAGTGAGGAAACCGAGCCTGTCAGAATGTTGATATCAGAGGAAAACAATCTATTTTGATAGGATAACTTTATTAAATAAACTAACCAAAACTACAGCAATAACACATGATACTTCAGGAAATCATGTCCTTTACCTAAGAAAGATTCCCATGCAATGCCAAACAAGCAGTTTGGGCTACACGGAAAACAAAAGCAGAGAGGCTGATCAGGTACAACTTAAAGTAGCCACTTCTAGCCTTGATTGACCCCTTGTCCTCTTTTTTTATTTTATTTTATTTTTTCATTTTTAGAGAGAGAATGAGAGCACAACTGCGGGGAAGGAGGGAGAGAGGGAGAGAGAGAGAGAGAGAGAGAGAGAGAGAGAGAATACCAAGCAGGCTCCACAATCAGCACAGAGCCCAACAGGGGCTTGATGTTGTCAGATCATGACCTGAGCCAAAATCAAGAGTCGGATCCTCAACTGACTGAGCCACACAGGCACCCTTAATCTTTGTCATTTTAAGTCTCCTCAAAATCTTCAGTTTCCTAGCATTTAAAAGAATTACATAAAAGCTGATGGGACACAATTAGCAAAATACCAACAGAATGGGAAATAGTGGTTTTTTTTCTGCAAAGCAATCTAACTCATTGAGCAAAAATAAAACTGTATTTTGTAAGTGGAAGGAGGTAGAGTGGTCTTCAATATCATGTATCTGAAATATAATCTTGCTCATATATAATCTTGTTTAAATATAATGTAATCATGGGGCACCTGGGTGGCTCAGTCATTTGCACAATGGACTTCAGCTTAGGTCATGATCTCGCGGTCTGTGAGTTCACAGCCGGTGTTGGGCTCTGTGCTGACAGCTCAGAGCCTGGAGCCTGCTACAGATTCTACGTCTCCCTCTCTCTCTGCCCCCCCCCCCCCACTTGCTCCCTGTCTCTCTCTCCCTCTCAAAAATAAATAAACATTTAAAAAAATTTTTAAAATAGGACAGAGTCTCATCTGTCTGGGCTAGTTGGGTGTGGTCCCGACTGGAGACCGGAGGATGAACTAGAATAGATGACCGCACTCTGTCCCTGACGTCCTGGGGACACTATGATTCTAGAAATGCTTGGACTCGGCCCTGTCAGAATAAATGACTGGCAAACTCTTCTGAATTTTTATTGAACTATGAGGGCTCAAGAAGTAAACACATCCTTCATTCCCATAGGTTTCTGTAACTGAAACACCTAGAATGTATGGGCAGCCTCGCTTTACCCACTCAATGTAATAGACATGGTGATGCTAGAAAGGATCCCAGAAATTAGTCAGCCTTAGGCAGACCTTCACAAAAATGGGTAACTCTTAATTTTAGGCAATTGAATCCCTGGGGATTCAGGGAAGTGTACTATTTAAAGGAATTCTATATTGAATCCTTTCATTAAGAAAATATTCACCCTTGGTTTTGCCTTTTTTTTTTTTTTTTTTTTTTTGTCCACAATTCTGGGTTTCCTAAAGTGAGATGTAGTTGTAGAGTGCTGTCTTAATTTTCACTACTACGTTAAGAATTTTTTTAAGTATTTTAAAATGTTTATTCATTTTTGAGAGAGAGAAACAACACAAGTGGGGGAAGGGCAGAGAGAGAGAGGGAGACACAGAATCCGAAGCAGGCACCAAGCTCTGAGCTGTCAGCACAGAGCCCGATGTGGGGCTCAAACTCATGAACCAGGGGATCATGACCTGAGCTGAAGTTGGACGCTTAACCCACGGAGCCGCCCAGGCACCTCTACATTAAGAATTTTTTTAATCACTGAATATTTACTGACTGCACTGTTGTGTAGCTATTAAAATTATAACTGTAAAAACTATACAACCTGGGAAAGTATAAATGAAATAGTATATGAGAAAGATAGAACTTGAAATTGCACATTTGCTGGTTATAAATATATAAAAATCTTAATTATACCAGAATTAGGATTAGAAGCAGCTTTTACAATATAAGGGCAGAGAAAATTTACATAAATGTGCCTAATGATTTCAAAATTAATTTAAATTTAATTAACTGCACCATCCGTGTCTTGTGTTGGCTCTTTGCTTAATGTGAAATAAGGAGGCATACTTCACTAAGAACTCAGTTCAAATCCTGATTCCTTCACTCTGAAGCCTTAGGCAAGATGTAACCTCACACAATCTTTGTCTTCTCATCTGAAAATGCAAAGATAGTAACCTACAAAGCAGGGCGATTGAGAAGATTAAGTGAGATAACATTTAAAAAGTGGCATTGTGCAAGAGCTATCAATGTAAAAGATTTATGGAAGTCAAATGTAAGCCTGATCTCCAGGAAGTCAACTGGAAAATGGATGTTTAGCAGGCTGGATCTTAGTGGGGTAGGGGTGCCCTGACCCAGCCAAACTTTGCCCATTCCCCCCAGTGCCAATTACGCCCTAGGCAATCTAGTTTTCCTGCACAGCTTTCATTAGGGGTGTCAACCCCACCCTTTGAGCACATAAGAGACCCATCTTTCAAAGTGTTGGAATATCCTGATGATTCCTCAGCAGTAAACACCACTGCCCTATAATCACATTATCCAGGAGTCTAACTTACTTCCTTCTAGACATCAGGGAGTAGGTACTGGTCTTCTGAATGTTAGATTAGATTTCTTCCTCCCTCAAGGCCAGACATCTCCTGAATACAAGGAAATCCTTCTAAAACATCTTGACAGCACAGGACTGCTCGCATTTCATTATCGTTGCTGTGTCAATCACGATATATACCAAACACAGAGTCCTGACAAAGATTGGACAGCTTACAATCACTGCATTCTGCATTGCACATACAGGAAATGGAAATGACTAAGTTTCATGTGAGCTGGAATTTAGTCCGCTAGACAGATTTACAGTCTTGCTTATGTTGCAGTACCCATTAAAGTGGGAAAGTCCATGCAATCCTAGAAAGATAATTTGATGGAAAGTAATGTCCCCCAAAAGTATAGGTGAACAACTTAGTGTCGGTCTAATTGAAAGTTACCCCACTGGGATAAATTGAGATCCCTAATGTTATTCAATATTCTTTATCAGTGATGAAATGGAATTGGGAGAATTCTCAGTTCTGGTTATGATATCGAATATGGCAAGGTTATCAACACTTAAAAAAATATAAGAAGATAATTGAAAGCATTCTTTATAAATTAGAGATACGTGTAAACAGAGAATTTTGGTGGAAAAATGCAAAGGCAACATTAACATGTGCCCTGAAATTAAAATACCCTCTGCTAATATAATAAGAGAAATTATTATCTAGACATAAACATCAATAAAAGGGTTTGAGGTTCCAATATAATACATATTGAAGATATACTAATAATTCAATTGTGGATTTGTCTTGTTTCTTCTTATAACAATAGAACACGATACTATCTTAAAAGAAGGGTAAACTGTAAAAGCTTGGTAGAGCCCATACTTTATTGAGCATGAGACAGTGCTTTATTAGACCATCCAATTGAATCATGATGTAGTAAATTATTGGAGACCTAGAAAACGCATCTAAGATATGATTTCTTAATGTTAAAAATTGCAATTTAAGCATCTAGAAGGAAGTGATTTCTTGATAATAAAAATGACTGTATTCTTGAATAAGTTTTTGAAGGAAGTTCTGTGACCCTACAAAATCTATAGGTCAGTGACAAATAGGAAGCTGTGCCTAATGTGAGCTAGTTTGATGCTCATGAGATTCAAGCTGTTAGACCAGAGCATGTCTAGAGGACTTAGCCAATCCTATGCGTCGTTAACATTTTGACTTACTTCCTGCTTTCAGTCTGCTTCTCTCTTTTCTGTACATGCTTTCCTTAGGTGATGTCATCCCCAATCTTGGTTTTGACTACGAGCCATATAGAGTGCTGATCGCAAGCTTACCTCCAACTCTGACCTCTCCTCTTAACTTCAGACCCATGGATACAAATGAATACCTGCTGGGGCACCTGGGTGGCTCAGTTGGGCAAGCCTCTGTCTTCTGTGCAGGTCATGATCTCATGGTTCATGGGTTTAAGCCCTGCGTCAGGCTCTGTGTTGACAGCTCAGAGCCTGGAGCCTGCTTCAGGTTCTGTGTCTCCCTCTCTCTCTCTGTCCCTCCTCTGTTCATGCTCTGTCTCTCTCTCAAAAATAAATAAATAAATAAACAAATAAATAAATAAATAAATAAATAAATAGCTGCTGGACACATTCACTCGCACCATTCACTGGCACCTCAAAATCAGCACTTCCCCAAGCAAATATTTTTTATAACAGCACTATTCAAGATTGCCAAAAGATGGAAACAACCCAAGTGTCCGTCAATAGATGAATGGATGAACAAATTGTGGTATAAACATAAAATGGAATATTGCTCAGCCATGAAAAAGGAAATACTGATACGTGCTACAATGTGCTCAAAAACATGCTTAGTGAAAGAAGCCAAACAAAAAAGATCATATGTTGTCTGATTCCATTTATATGAAATATACAGAAATGTCAAATCTACAGAGACAGAAATTGTTAGTTGACAGAGGCTGGGAAGAGAATGGGAGTAGGAGTGATCGCTTAATGGGTCATTTTCGGATTTAACTTTCATGTAGCGTACAATATTTATTAAATGAGTAAGTAGAGTAGATAATAAGAATATGTTCATTTGAACTTTCTAATGCATCATGGTACATAATGCATGTTGTCTGTAGTAGTCAGACTCCAAAATGGCCTCCGACAATCTTCACTCCTGGTAGTCACATCTTTTGTAGTCAGTCCCTTGCCACACTGTAACTAATAAAATATGGCAGGGTTCATAGTATGTCACTTCTGAGATTCGGTTATAAAAGATACTATAGCTTCTGTCTTGGTTGATTGTTCTCTCTGGCACATGCGCTAGCTCTCTTTCTGTGTGTGTGTGTATATAGACACACTCAGCTGTCACGTTCTGAGCAGCCCTATAGAGAGGCTCAGATGGAGATTAACTGAAGATGCAGCCAACAGCCACATGAGTGAGTTTAGAAATGGATCCTCCAGCCCCAGTCAAACCTTCAGGTGACTACAGTCCCACTTGATAGCTAAATCTTATGAGAGACCTTGAGCCAGAATCATCCAGATAAGCCACTCCCAAACTCTTGACACTCAGAAACCATGTGAGATGATGAATATTTGTTATTTAAGTTGCAAACTTTGCAGTAATTTGTTAAGCAGCAACAAATAACTAATGCAACTATTAAAACTCGACAGAAACCATTGGCAATTATTTGGAACTTAGACCAATGAAAGATTTTTTCAGGGAGGAGTGTTTTATCACTAACTTTGTTTAGTGACAAAAGGGTGCCTAGTGATAATATAAAACATGCTGACGTTAGTTAGCTTTCTTATTGCTTTGAAATTCTCCACAGCTATTGCATCCGCTTATTGCCTGTACCCAGAATGAAATGCTCCCAACTGCTCTCATATATCCTGGCTTAGCTTAGCCATTGTCATCCTTCTCTGGAATAACTGGAGTTTCTGATTCTAGCCTCACCCATCCACATTGAATGTATCTACCACAGTGATAGCAGTGTAATCTTTCTAATCTTAAATCTGACCTTATAGCTCAGATTGTAATTCAGGGTGTATAAAGCCCTTTAATAACTCTCTTGTGGCTACAGAATAAACCTCAGATGATTCACAAAACTCTTCATTTCTGCCTATGCAGAAAATACTGTAAAATTTCACTTATTACACAGTAGTATTCTAACTAGGTTGTCATGATCCGGCCCTCACTTAAGCCCCTCTAACCTCAATCCCTACTCACTTCTGCATGTACTGGTAGTTGTAAGTCATGATGAAAGATGTGTTGTTCATTAACTATACATATACTTTTCTGCACATGCTGATCTTTTGCTTGGAATTTTCCAGTTCTCCTCCAGCTCTATCCCTACTCCATTCCAATTGTATCCCTATTTACTCGGTAAATTCTTCCCCCTGCCCCCCATAAACTATAGCTAAAAATGTCTCTTCTTAGAGACGTTTCCCTGGACTTCCTTAGTCCAAATAATGTGCTTCGTCATATTCTATAGCAATCATGTATTTACATGTCTGTTTTCTCTACTAGACTGAGAACCACTCAAGGACAAGAACAATATTTAATTTACCCTTAGTGCTCTGTTGACTAACAGTGTCAGCCACCTAGTGTGCATATGATAAACAATGGAATGACTAAATATTGAAAATTAGAGCAACAACAGCAACAAAAACTATCCACTATCACAACATCCTAGCTCACATACTCCTGTAATTTTTACACAAGCATTCCCATATTTTTACATAAATTATCAATTTATAATCATAGTATTAACATGGTTCAGCATTCTGAATTTGTTTTTGTTTTGGATAGCTTTTATTGCTACCTGTTCAAGTTCACTAATCTTTTCTTCTGCAGTGTCTGAGTTGCTGTTAATCTTTTCAGGTACACCTTTCATCTCAGGCATTGTTTTTTATGAACAAGTAGAGGTCATAATTGCTAGTTAAATATACCTCATAGTATGGTTGTCAGCTAAACTGTGCCCCTTCATGCCATAACACATAAATCATCTTTCCTTTCTTCCTTCTGTCCCGCCTTCTTTCTTTCCATCCTTCATCCTTCTTCATCAACCTGTTAAAGAGAAATTTCTCAACACAAGTTCCTTTTAAGTTTGAAGCAACATTCCAGTGTTTCTGGTGGTGATGTTGGTGGCAACATACGGTGGTAAAATATACTTTTATAGTGTTTAACCTGTGCCAGGCACTATTCTAGCTCCCACTTGTATATTAACTCATTTAATCTCTCAACTACTTTATTTTACCCTTTCCCAGCTAGGGAGTCGAACAGCCACCTTTTAACCAAGGTAGTCTGACTCCAGAGTCTGTGCCCGTAGTAAAAATCTCAACCTGGAAGGATTTCAGTGAAGACCAAAGGAGGTAACTTATGTGAGAGGGTTTGTAAACTATAAAGTAATTATGATGTTAAAATAATTTCAAAATAATGGTGATGGCAATGATGGTGACAAAGTCCAGATAAGACCACAGGAAGTCCTAGGAACAAAAAGAAAGCATTGCTGAGAATCCAGCTATAATTTCAATTTGGGAAATGTACAGGTGCTAAAGAAGCTGAAGATGATGTTTCCTTTACGTGTTCTTTCCTTCTTTCCTAGCTTTCTAATTCCACAGCAACATCAAGGAAATAGAATTACCAATGCCTTCCACCCTGGCTTGGCTAATAATCTACAATGCCACAGAACCCTGACCTAAAAGATAAAAATTGATGGAATTTATAGTGCTGGGTTTTTATTTTTATTGAATACTTCTATGTGATCTTGAAACACGTTACACCTTTTCATTTCAGGACCACATTGAAGAGTATTTTTGTGTGTGTATACACATATGTATGTGTATATATAACGTGTGTACACACACTGGTTAAATCTCAGCTTTGTTTTATCTCATTTCTAATTTTTTTAAAAAAAATCTCTAATATCTAAGAATTGAAATGACTAAATAGTTGTCTTCAATGTTGAGGAGTATAATTTTTAAAAAAAGAAAGAAATGGGGGAGAAGCAAAAATTCTATCTTAACTTTAGATACTTCTGTAGAACTTCTGTCATTGGAGAGAATATTGGAAATATCCTCATTAAGGTATTTGGAGCACATGCACCTTTTCTTGACCTCTTTTGTGAAATCATGAAATCACAGCCTACCTCACACAGGCCTCTAAACATATTGCTTAACATCGGGATATTTTAGAAATTGAAATTACAGTTGAAAGAAATAACCCTCAGTAGACACATGTTTTGTTTGTTTGTTTGTTTGTTTTTGAGTAGTTCTTCTTTATGTTGATGTAAGAATCTTTGAGGTCTTATGTATAAGCACATATCTTATTTTTTTTTAGGTTTGAGTTATTCTTTAATAAAAAGCTAATATTTTATGGTAGTCTATATCATTACACAATGATGGTTACAAATTTGGATTTCTTTTAACAATACAACTATTCAAGGAGTAGATACATGTTTAATGAAATGATTTTGTTGGTCCTCTTAAAACATTAAAAAATTATCCTGTTAAATCATTTTTTTGTCAGAAGCATTTTATAAACCTGGAAAGCAAAGGCCCAAAAGTTAAAATCTGTCTCTAGGAAATGTTGATCTGCATGAAACCCAAATGTCTTTTGCAAATGTCTAACAAATGTGGCTTGACAACTCCTGGCCTATAGAAAAGAAATCAGACAATAAAGTGAGAGCAATTTGTCTCCTTCCCATTCCACTGGCTTACACCCTTGACTCTTAAACATTTTAAATTATTTTGAGTTTTGATGTCATCAAAGATTATAATAATACTTATCAGCAACCTGTGAACAAACATACTGTTAAGATGAGCTAATGAGTGCAAATAATCGAGCCATGGTTCCTTAAGGGCAGGGTCCAGGTCTTTACTTGCCTCTAGAGTTCATCAACAAATAGTCTCTTGCATACTGATTGTGCTTACTGAATGTTCATTGGATGAATTAATTAGTTACTAAATTATTTCATTTGTCCCTTGGTGGATATGATCATCTGACTTAGGTCAGTTAAAGTGAGAAAGAGGTGAAATCTTTATGGACCACCCTTTCCAAGCAGAGCTTTTTGGGGGAATGCATGTTCTTGATAGTCAATGGAGTCCTTAGTTCCATCACATTCTTAGATAGCAGCATCCAACTCCACGCATTACTTGCTAAATTTAGGACTTAGTAGTCTGTCATTACCAACGTTAATAAATATTCACTGTAATGGAGTTTCCTCAACCGTGCCCATTTTTAGCTTTCATTAATACGTTTATCAAAAGCAATTTTTAAATCATGTGTACTGTTTGTCTATTTCACTTCTTGGAGGAATTTTTTCTAAAGTTAATACCTACTGTTTGAAATATATGTGTTCCTTTTATCTGTCCAAAATATGTTGGGCCAAAGAGGGGATGGGTGGATGGTTGTTGCTGTCATTCCTGCAAGTAACAAAATCACGAATGTCTAAATTGGAAAGGATCTTTGAGGACTTTAAAATATTCACTACTACAAATTCTGGAGGATTCCTAGTGTTGAAACACTTCTCCATGTGCCTCCAATGGATTTGCACGTTGATCAGATAATTAGATAATTGGTGCTTGGAGAGAGGCTCAGACTGGGTTCCATAGGATGGGCATTTGATCCAACATGGTGGGAGGAAGTTGTGAGAGGGCTGAGTCATAAGGAAAAGAATAGAGTGGACCAGGTGAAGAAAGGTGAAAGGTATGGTTGGCAGACGGATCAGAAAAAACTGGAGTAACACAACAATACAATGTGAGTTGAAAGGAGCTGGCATGGAGGGGAGGAAAGAACTACAAGCCAACAAGTAATATAGTGGAAGGAGATGAATCTGGAAAAATGGGAAGGGCCTGGTCAAGAAAGGAGTTGTGAGCTGTGATAAAAAGTGTGAACTGAACAGTGCTTCCCAAACTCTGGTGGGAGATACGGGACACATTCTGAGAAATTTTTAATTTGTGTTTTGTTTTGATGAAAAAAAGTTAAAAAAAAATTTTTTTTAATGTTTATTTTTGACAGGAAGAGTGAGACAGAGCGTGAGCAGGGGAGGGCCAGAGAGAGGGAGACACAGAATCGGAAGCAGGCTCCAGGCTCTGAGCTGTCAGCACAGAGTCAGATGTGGGGCTTGAACTCACAGACCACGAGATCATGACCTGAGCCGAAGTCAGATGCCTAACTGACTGAGCCACCCAGGCACCCATGATGAAAAAATATTTTTAAAGAATATTCCACTTAGAAAGATAATAAGATTTTAGTTTCTTAGGGCAGGGGTCTACAAAACAAGGTCTAAAGCCACATATCTAAGAAATAGCAAGCTAGAAGATTTATACTGAACCTCTTAAAAAACAATTCCTTATTCATGACAAAATTCTATTGTAGAGTAAAACCACGGGTTCCCTTGAATATACATTCTTATTTGTTTAACCCACTCAGACTTCTAACATATATGTCAGTCATACTTTCACCTTGCAAAAACTGGCCTTTCTGTTTTAATATTCAGTAAATGTATTACAGACATCACCTAGTTATCTAATGTGGAAGCAAGAGAACTCACAGCCAGTAATTCTCCAAGTTCTGTGTGAAGTCTTTCTAAAAATTCTAAATCCCATTTCCAATTTGCTGATGTTCTACTACAGGGGTGTGTTGCAAAATTTCTAATTTTATCCTTCAATTATTTCAATACTCAGGCAGATGGCATAAGAACAAAGGCATTAATGAATGCTAACTTGTTTGGTCCACTTCTGATTAAGTATAATAAAAAAATGTTTACCCTTGGTTATAAGTGAAACCAGATTAGAGATCTTGGATGGGATAATTGGTGGTTCAATGTCTTTAACTTGCTGCTGCTTCTGCAGGGACACAGTCCCCCATCTTTCACTTCATACAAGCTTCTTATGGCTGACACATCATTCTCTTCCAGCATGTCTCCTTGAAGAGATTTTTCCCGACAACTCTACTTAAAATTTCTAACCCAACTCCCACAAAGTTGCTCTCCTCTCATTATACTTTCTTCATAGAGCTTACCACAGTTTAATGTTGTTTCATTTGTGTCTCTCTCACTAGATGGTAAGCTCTGTGCAGGCAAACACCAAGTAAACTACATCCCCAATGGTATCTATGCGTGTCCTGAATATAGAGTATACTTCTTAAATGTTAGTGAAGGTGTAAATGTACAGCTTCTCTTGGGGAACATCACTCAATGGCTCATGCTCTCCTAAGGCTCATCTTGGCATCAAATTCATTAAGAATCTTTCATGAGCTCCTTCTACCAAACGTGATAAGTATGAAGAACACATTTTAAAGAATTTGTTATTATTTAAAAATTTTTTTTCTCAGCAAGCTGATATGGGTTTATTAGAGAAATAGCTGACCCAGGCTTGGACACAAACTATACAAAAACCTGGGACAATTTTATCAAGCTAGAAAGCAAAAAAAATCGATCAGACTATTGGGATCTGGTAATAATAATAATAAAAAAAAAAGACATAGGAGTCAATTCAAAGAGTCTTCCATTGACCAAAGATGGGGCAATTTAAGCACCAATAAGAATAATGACTGTGATTGATTGAAATAAAGAAAATATATAAAAAGCTGTAAGTTCAGAATATTACTTAAAATTGGTTAGGTTTGGAGTTTCCTATGGCATCAATTCATTATTCTCAAAACTGGTAAGTAGGAAGAAGGAAGTATCTTGCTTTGCCTGTGCTAATTGTATTTCAAGTTAACCAAAGAGTTGAAGAAAATTCTTCTCCATAGACAATTTCCAACTAACAAGTGCAGAAGAAATGATAAAATTATAAAACCATAATTTTGTAATACCTAATGAAATAATGGGTTGAGGTAATACTCATGAACGACTCTTTTTTTTTAATTTTTAATATATGAAATTTATTGTCAAATTGGTTTCCATACAACACCCAGTGCTCATCCCAAAAGATGCCCTCTTCAATGCCCATCACCTACCCTTCCCTCCCTCCCACCCCCCATCAACCCTCAGTTTGTTCTCAGTTTTTAAGAGTCTCTTATGCTTTGGCTATCTCCCACTCTAACCTCATTCTTTTTTTTCCCTCCCTTCCCCCATGGGTTTCTGTTAACTTTCTCAGGATCCACATAAGAGTGAAAACATATGGTATCTGTCTTTCTCTGTATGGCTTATTTCACTTAGCATCACACTCTCCAGTTCCATCCACGTTGCTACAATGGGCCATATTTCATTCTTTCTCATTGCCACGTAGTACTCCATTGTGTATATAAACCACAATTTCTTTATCCATTCATCAGTTGATGGACATTTAGGCTTTTTCCACAATTTGGCTATTGTTGAGAGTGCTGCTATAAACATTGGGGTACAAGGGCCCCTATGTATCAATACTCCTGTATCCCTTGGGTAAATTCCTAGCAGTGCTACTGCTGGGTCATAGGGTAGGTCTATTTTTAATTTTTTGAGGAACCTCCACACTGTTTTCCAGAGTGGCTGCACCAATTTGCATTCCCACCAACAGTGCAAGAGGGTTCCCGTTTCTCCACATCCTCTCCAGCATCTATAGTCTCCTGATTTGTTCATTTTGGCCACTTTGACTGGCGTGAGGTGATATCTGAGTGTGGTTTTGATTTGTATTTCCCTGATGAGGAGTGACGTTGAGCATCTTTTCATGTGCCTGTTGGCCATCCGGATGTCTTCTTTAGAGAAGTGTCTATTCATGTTTTCTGCCCATTTCTTCACTGGATTATTTGTTTTTCAGGTGGGGAGTTTGGTGAGCTCTTTATAGATTTTGGATACTAGCCCTTGGTCTGATATGTCATTTGCAAATATCTTTTCCCATTCCGTTGGTTGCCTTTTAGTTTTGTTGATTGTTTCCTTTGCTGTGCAGAAGCTTTTTATCTTCATGAGGTCCCAATAGATGAACGACTCTTAAAACCATAGAACTTTTAAATGGGTAAATCAGACTGATAATACCAAAACTTCTGATCAATCTTAGTATCACTAAAAATGAGACAATCAGTCATTATGTGTCTCCTGATGTGATATGATGTACATCACATCACCTGTGTATGTTTAGCACCATCTATGAAGCATTCTTTGCCAAAAAAAAAGTGAACCTGAATGTAATTAAACCTCTATAACTAACCATCACTTTATGTTTTATTATTAGTAGTATATTTAAATTTAAATCCAAGTTAGTTAATGTATAGTGTAATAATGATTTCAGGAATAGAATTTATTGATTCATCACTTACATATTACACCCAGTACTCATCCCAACAAGTGCCCTCTTTAATGCCCGTTGCCCATTGAGCCCATCCCACCACCCAACACCCCTCCAGCAACCCTCAGTTTGTTCTCTGTATTTAAGAGTGTCTTATGGTTTATCTCACTCTCTGTTTTTACATTATTTTTGCTTCCCTTCCCTTGTTAGAACTAATCATCACTTTAAAAGACACCAAGAGGGGCGCCTGGGTGGCGCAGTCGGTTAAGCGTCCGACTTCAGCCAGGTCACGATCTCGCGGTCCGTGAGTTCGAGCCCCGCGTCGGGCTCTGGGCTGATGGCTCAGAGACTGGAGCCTGTTTCCGATTCTGTGTCTCCCTCTCTCTCTGCCCCTCCCCCGTTCATGCTCTGTCTCAAAAATAAATAAACGTTAAAAAAAAAAACATTAAAAAAATAATAAAAAATAAAAAAAAATAAAAAGTGAGTGGGGGCTAACTTTTATATATTAAAAGAGGCTTGCGCGAGACATCAACCAAATTTAATATGTGGACATTGTTTCAGTCTGATTTAAATGAACTACAAACGCAGTTTTTTAGATAATCAGAGAAAAATGAAAGAACAGGGTATTAGTAGATCTTAATAAATTATGAATTTTGTTAGCTGTGATCATGATATTGTTTTAAAACGTTCTTATATGCTTGAGGTAGATATTAAAGTAGTTGCAGGTGAAATGACATGATGTTTGGGATTAGCTTTAAAATACTCCAGAAAAATAAAAGCATGTTGGTGTATGGGTGAGTGTGTGAGTGGGTGTGGGTGTGGGTGCATGTGTAACAAGAATTACAAATGTTAATAAGTATTGAAGCTGGTTCATTATTCTCTCTGCTTTTGTATTTGTTTGAGAATGATCATGAGTAAAATTAAAAGCTGAGTTTTGTTTTTAAAGTGTTTTAGTATAAAATACAGCAAACATACAAAAAATTCTCTGAACCACTTACAGAAAACATTGAAATATATTCCTACATATCCGCAACCCAGTGCAAAACATGAAAAGTTACCATCTCTACCAGGCCCCTTTGGTGCCTCTCTGAATATCTCACCTTTCTCCTTCAGAGATAACCACCATTCTGAATTTTCTGTTATCTCCTTATATTTCATGTACCTATTCTTACACAATATACTTTTTGTTATTTTTTGTTTTTGAACTCGATACAAATGGAATGATGCTTTATGTTGACTTGCTTCTTCAACATTCATTTTGAAAAGATACATGTTGATGTTTTTAACTGTAGTTTATTCATTTTCACTGCTGTAAAGTGTTCCATTGTGTGCAAGTACCATAGTCTTTTTATCTATTCAATGGTTGACAGACATTTGAGTTGTTAGTATATTGTGAACATTTCTGTATATTTCTCTTGGGGCATATATTGAATACTTTCTTTGAGGTATGTATGTACAAGTGGAACTATTGTGCCATAATATACACGCAAATGAAACTGGGCAATGACAAACTGTATTCTAAAATGGTGGTTGTACCAATTCACACTTTCCCTGGAAAGTAGTTTTCAAGAGTTCCCCCTTTTCCACTTCTTCGCCTACACTTAACATTTTCAGTACTATTTTTTGCCGCTCTGGTAAGTGTGAAATGGTATCTTATTATTTCAATTTGCATTTCCTTTATTATAGAGTGTATCTTTTCAAAGTTATAGGAACATTTATCATTCCTCTTCTGTGAAATATGCATCCATCTTTTGCTCATTTTGTTTTTTCTTATTGATACCAAGGAATTCTTTATATTATTCTACATATTAACTCCTTATAGTTTTGTGGATTACAAATAACTATTTTGTGGTCTGCTTTTTCACTTTCTATACAGAATCCTTTGATGAACCAGTGTTCATAATTTTAATATAGTCAAATTGATCAATCTTGCACTTTTGGTCACCTTATTAAAGGAATTTTTCCCTTCAAAGCTATAAACATATTTCCCTAAATTGTCTTCTAATAGCTTTATCATTAAAATTTTTTTAATGTTTATTTATTTTTGAGAGAGAGAGAGAGGCAGAGAGAGAAGCAGAGCATGAGCGAGGGAGGAGCGGAGAGAGAGGGAGACAGAATCTGAAGCAGGCTCCAGGCTCTGATCTATGAGCACAGAGCCCGTCGTAGGGCTCGAACTCACGAACCACGACACCATGACCTGAGCGGAAGTCGACGCTTAACCCACTGAGCCACCCAAAGTGCCCCATTTTATCTTTTTTTTTTTTTTTTTTAATTTAAGTCTTTAATTCACTTGAACTTTTTTCTTTCCCTTTTGTGAGGCAGGGCTCCAATTTCATTTTTTCCATATGGATAGCCAATTGACCTAGAATCATTTATTGAGAAGCTCATTCTTTCTCCACTGCTCTGCAATACCAATTCAGTCATAAATCAAGTGTCCACATAATTGTGTGTGTGCTTCTGTGTTCTTGAACACAGGCTGAATTGTCATCATCCAGAAAAAAGTAGAACAGTCTAAGTTTGGTAATTTCCCTTATCACCTCAAGCCTTTCAAACACAAGTTCCTAAAGCACAAGTTAGTTCATGTCAGTTTTCTTCCCCAAAACATTAAAGAGTCCCACAATGAAACATGTAAGGAAATTTTTAACGTTTGCCTAGCCAGATAGTGAATCATTCTGACCTTCAGATTTACAATAACCTCAACAGTGCCCACCATATATCAGAAACCCAATAAACACTAGTTTCTGTATAGGATTTTTACATAGGTTAACTGTTAATTTTTTAAAGAATACATGATTTGCCTCCTAGCATATCCAAAATGTTCTCATATCAGCTTACACTTATTTTGTTTTGTCAAAATGCATAACCTTAAAATTTGTCCAAATCATGTAAAGATTGTAAGGGTTTCATGACACTGTTTCTTTGTTTTAAAGTATCTAACTAAACCTGCTTTGAAATGTAATGGTATAAAAATGTAACTTTAACGAAATCATGCATTCCATGTCAGTTTGGTTTACCTTTTGTGCTGTTAGGAAAACAGACTCTCAGAAAACCAAATTGACAAAACAAAGTAATCAAGGTCTATTTAATAACAAATGAATTTTTTATTACATTTTATTAGATGTGCAAGGACTCCAATTTGGAGGTGCTTCCTTACTCTATTTGTGCATTTTGGTATTATCTCTTTTTGAGCTAGAATATAAAAGTCTTCTACAGGCTGCTTCAGGAACCAATTAACTCCATTAAATTATAACCAGTTACATAGTGAACTGAACCACTGCTGTCTGGGGCTGTCTAGAACTGTGACAATTAGGAGATGGAGACAGGCAGAAAGAGAGAGATTGATTTTATATGTCACTGAAGCACGCTGCAACAATATGCCAGTGTGACTTTCAAAATGGCCTTAAAATATTCCAAACTCAGGAGTTTCCTTGCTCCTGAGTGGGAGTTGACAGACTGTCTGGCAGCATTAGAAAGAGGCAGAGAAGAGCTGATGTCTATATTGTGTCCTCTAATAATAACATTCTGCCTCTTTGCGGCATCTCCCCCTTAGAAGGATCCATCTATTTGTTGTGAGGTGTGTGTGTGTTTGAGAGAGCTTTGCCTCCCCTTGTGCAGAGGGCACGATTTCACCCCTCACATCTGGGAAAACCAAACCAAAGGATACTAACCCTCCCAAGGTCACCTAGAAAATTAAGTGTTGTGGTCTGGGGGTTGGGAGAACAGAACCCAGGTGTCCCGACTCCAGCTTTGTGGTTGGACACTAAATCATTTTCGATTTCTTACGAAAAAAAAAAAAAAATCATTGGGCGGGTGGGGGGGGGAGAGTGAGAAATTGATCAGATTTCCTCCGCTTTCTCCTTACTTCCCCTCCCCCTTACGGCGATAAAAACTCAAGAAAGGAAACGAGGTGTCCACTTTGCAGTTCTTAAACTGGGTCTCCCAAGTCACCCCCCACCTCCCATCGCCCACACAAAGCGACCCGGGTTCCCAAGGTTTCCGCTCGTCCAACAGCGAGACCTGGAAGTGAGGAGTGGTTAAAACTCAGCCCTCACCTCCAGCGGGTCCCGAGCTCCGCGGCGCCCAAGCCCCGCCCCGCCCGCCCTTCCCCCCACCGCCTCGGCGCGCCAGCCCCTCTCCCCTCTCCCAATCCGGCGCACCCACCCCAGATGCCGCCTGGCACTGAGCGAAGCCGTCGTCGCCGCCGCAGCAGCACTTTCCACTTGTACTGATCACCTCCCAGCCCCGCTCTGCCTGCTCGCTGGAGCGGAGAGCGGCCCGCGCGCCAGCCCTTGGCAACCTCGGAGCAGTCGGGCTCCGGGAGGCAACTCCTTGGGAGCGCCCTGTCCAGGGTGCCCTCTGCGCTCTGCAGTGTCTTTCTCTCTGCCTGGGAGGAGGAGAAGAAGGAGGAGGAGGACGACGACGACGACGTCTGGTCCGGGCTGGGAGGTGGAGCAGCGGCAGCCGCCGCCGCCGCCGCCGCCGCCGGAAAGGGAGAGGCAGGAGAGATCGAGACTTGGAAACCCCAAAGTGCCCGCGACCCTGCACGGCAGGCTCACGGCAGGCTCCCTTCCAGCTTCATGGGCAAAGTGTGGAAACAGCAGATGTACCCTCAGTACGCCACCTACTACTACCCCCAGTATCTTCAAGCGAAGGTAAAGGGGCGCCGGGGGCGGGGGGCGCCGGGGGCGCGCGCGCCGGTCGGGGCCCGTGCAGGGGCGCGCGCGGCGAGCCCCCGCCACCCCCGGCGGAGTTGATGGAGGGTTGCTAACTATAGCGCTGGCCTGGGCGGCGCGGGGCGGCGCGCGGGGCTGCGGCTGCCCGGGGAGCAGAGTGCGGGGATCGGGTTACAGAAAGCCGTGGGGGGAGAGACTAGACAGGAAAGAGCCGCCAGCCCCTTCCTGGCCCGGGAGGCGGGGAGGGTCGCGGGGCCGAGCGGCGCCCCTCACCGAGCGGTGGCTGCTCAGCCGCCGACGCCTGGGGCTCCGCGGCAGGACCCGCGGCCGGCGCGGCTTTTCGACCGCTTCTCCTTGGGCCTCGCCCTGCGAGCAGTAACTCTTGCCTTCCCTCGGAGTGGTGCGCAGCCCCGGGGCCCCCAGGGACGCCCCTCAACCTCCCGCGCGCGCGATGACTGGGGCTTGAAGTGGGGGGACGGGACATTTTCTTCCCCGCCTACGGCCTTGCGCGCCCGCCTCTCGCCTTGATCTTTGTGCGGTGTGGCACTTCACCTGGTTACTGATTTCTACTTTTACGCTGGTGTTTTGGGTGAAAAAGTGGCCAAAGTTCACTCCCCGTTCACTGATGTTCCTTTTAATCTATCCTGTAGGTTTTGCAAAGGAAGGACAATGGGCAGATTTCAGTGCAAAGAAGTGACTTTATATATAGTTTAGAAAAATGCTACCTTATATGTTGACCACAGTTCGATTTCCAGTGGTGCTTTCTCAAAAGTGGCCTTGACATACTCTTAGGTAACACAGCTGATGACATGTAGCCATACAAATTGCGACTGACTTTCTGGAGACCCCGGGTACCTTGTTAGTGGGCCTGTCTTATTTTTTCAGTGAGATTTGAGGCATTCCGAACTCACTAAAATAAATATTTGTGTATGTGTGTGTGTATATATATATATATATATATATATATATATATAGTGGGCCCATGAAGAGGGAGGGTTTCACTGCTTTGGAAGCTTCTTCCATAATTTGGGAGGGTTGAAGTTGGATGCAGCAGCCTTCTTCAGCGATTAGCATCTCCTATCACTACCCCAGGTGCCTTTCTAGATCACAAAAGAATCAAATATGGATGCAGTGTCTGAACTTTCTTTGGTAGGTTGTAATCATGTCCTCCTTGCTGGCAGAGGACATTCCTGGCCTGATGCAAAGAATCTCTGATTCAATCTTGATAAGCTTTTCTTTCTTACAGTGTGTGTGGTCCGCGTTATGTACCTACAACATAGCTCTGTATTTTCTCATGTAAAAAAGGACACTTGTCAGCACTGAGACCAGAAATTTTCGAGTAATCAAGGACCTCCTTTTTGTTCCCCTCAATTCTCATCTTACTTTGGGTGGCCAGAAAGCAGCAAGATGGTAGAAGCAAGAATACTCATTCATTTCTGTGTGGTCCCCACATATTTGTTTTCAGAGACCCAAGGGAGGTGCTCATTTTTTTGTGAGATACATTGTAAATACAGGTTGTTCAAAGAAATTTTGAGGTATAATCAATGCACTACCTTTTAGATATCATATATGTTTAATGCACTTGTTTAAATTATGCAGCATCGGGTGCCTAAAGGACAGTCTATTCAACACTTAACTATATGAATAATAAATAGATACACTCAGGTGAAGAAGAAAAAGGGCCATGTTTCTACAGGCACATTCACCTTAGTAATTTTTATGTACCATTAGTAAGTTAGAAACCAAGTACATAGCATTTAATATAGCTAATGCATTGCCATTTGGCTCTTTTTGCCCCGTAAATAATTGAAGAGAGAGACAAACGGCAAGAGCCTGCTCCAGTAATTAGGGTCGGATCCCAGAAAGCTTTAGGGCCCATTTTCTGAAAGTGTGCTTCCTGCATAAAGCATTTAATATTGATTTGTGTTACTGTAAGTGACATTCTCAAAACATATCTTGCTGTTTCTACTATGAAATTTGAAATCCTATTACTCGGAATTTCTTTGTTTCAGGAGAAAGACACACATACCGACTTGACCTATATAACGTGGTATTAAAGTTCGATAATTAAACCTAAATTCCCTACTGTACGTATCTTGATTATCCCAGAAAGGGGTATCTCCTAAAATGTAAAGTGACCAGATGCAGATTTTAGGTAAGCACAGTTTGAAATGCATAGCTCTGTTTTTTCTCCTTGACGTATTTGCTGGTAACATGGTAGTGTGAGTCATTAAAAAAAAAAAAAGTGACTTTGTTTGATTGGTAGTTAGTTTAAAAACAAGTGTTGCCTAGTCTACCTAAAGAATTAATATTCTCACTTAGAATCTGTTGTGTACGGTGATGATCCTTGCCTATGTGTGTCTTTTAACCTTCCTGAAACATGCGATAGAAAACATCAGTCTGTTTAAAGTACAGTGATGTGTTTGCTGGTCAGGGTTGTTTTGAAACTTCCGTTTGGAAACTATATCAAAAACTAAGTAATGGCATGGTTGTTTACAAAGTGATATTTGACTTAAACTTGCAATCGGGAGACAGATGTGATGGTTTTGAATCAAGAAAGAATACATGGATGGGATTTCTTTTCAGCAGGAGGAATACATACCAGTTAAAATGACACTTGAGAATGAGTTTTGTTTTCCTATGTTAAGAAATTAACATATGTCAAATAATTCTTCTTGAGTTACTCGTCCAATTAGAGACTGTTGTAAATTTTATTTCGTATTTTTTCCCCATAAAAACATCTTGGTCACTTCTCCGGTTATTAACAACAACAACAACAACAACAATCTGTGCAGTTCTATTACAGCGTGACCATATCAGCATGCTTTGTACTTTGACAGAAAGAAAAATAATTTGACAGAAATCATTAGGAAAGTAGTACAGCTGCATTACACATAAAGTAAATCGGAGGATGATATGGAAGGGCGGGCATGGGCGGAAATGAGGAGATTGTGAAATTTTCTTAATATCTTAGTGTGGACTAACATAGATTAGAAGTAACCTGATTTTACATGCTTGTTGGGTTTTTTTTGTGTTTCTCTGTCAGGGTGGTCTTATCCCAGCAGGCTTTCTTTATCACCTGACACGTTCATTCTACGAGGTAGTTTGATGTAGCTTCGTAAATGTAAGCACATACCGTTCTAAAGGATTTTCTGAATTATAAATGACCCGTGGTATATTATGAAACATTAAATTTGGTATCCACTTTTCAGCTACACAGGAAAAAAATCTGATAATTTAACATATTTTAGCCTAAAGATTTGTATGTGCACATTTTCAAACATTGGCCGTATTAATTTCACTTAGTATAAAGTCACTCCTCACGGTCTGTTTATTTCAGAGATCCTACAACCTACATTACTGCCAATGCATGTATGCAGATATATATGGGAATTGAAATACTTCTTATTTCTTTTGAAGAAAGGAAAGTACAAAATGTTCTTTACATGCTTAGCTAATATTTTGTACCAACTAAATGCAGTGTACACATTTGTGATGTATGTTCATAGTTATCGAAAGATATTTCTATAAAACATACCATTTTGAAAGCTTGGTTTTTAAGTTTTTATGCATAAACAGTATTGTTGTCTATACGCTAAAGAAGTCTTTCTAAAACAAAAGCTTCTTTTAAAGTTATCTTTATATGTGTATGCTAAAGAACATATCACCTATCTTCAAAATATGAAAAATAACGAGTGATATAATTTGGGATTGTGTTAATAAAGGCTACCAGAACAAAGTAGTTTTTCTGTATTGAATTTTTGTGTGCATTAACATTTTGTTGAATTCCTTAACTTTTACTTGGTACCCATATAACTGTTGTGTCAATCTGTTTCTCTAGGGCTTAGGGTTTATGATTTGATACATGGAACGACTGAGTATAGTAGGGTGGTTTGGAGATACAGAGGCATGATATTAGAACTTAGGGTGCTTTGTGTCCTAACAAGTAACCGCGTTTATACAACGAATAAAGTTTGCTTAAATAGATCAATACAGCCAAGTAATATTTTATACCCTGAATACACACCTTCGTTCCTTTGGTGAATGAGATAGTGTGGCTATCTAGAAGTGGTATTGGAACGCCCAAGGTCATGGGATGGTTAAAATGAACATGCATTGTAATGCAGTACTGTAGCATTCTTCCCCCGAGATAGCTATTTCTTTTGGATTTTCCATAGCATCAATTATATTTTTATATGCTGGGAGCTAAATCTCAAGCTACTGGAAAGGAAAAGGAAAAGAGAAGTGAAGTAGGAAAGTTTTCAGTCATTTAGTATTAGTATAACTAGATATACCTTACATGGTTGGCAATCTTGGTTTTGAGTTTAAGTTCAAATATGGGCAATTTCCATGTAATGCAGTTTCAAGAAAAAACATTTTAAAACTTTACTGATATATTGCTCAGACTTTGTATTTGGTTTAATGGTTTATTGGAACTTTAAAATTACCCCAGCTTACTTAATGAGTACTAAAATTTTAAGTTATGGGTCTTTTACCTAAAGACAAAAGGGTCTTTCTTTCTTTTATTAAATTGAGCATTTCCAGAAAATAAAATATTTCTCCCCATGTCTACTTAACCAGTAAAAATCATGTGAGAGAAATATGTACAATGGAAGGATAAGTGCTTAGTAAAAATGATACAGACACTTAAATATTGTTCATTGTTTTTAAGGATGAGGAATTTTTTTGTCCAGTTTGTTTTTTATTGGATGCTTAGTCTCACTAATGTTTACTCTCCCCAAGCATGGTCTTCTCCCCCACTGTAAGTCTCTCTGCAAAGGATATCAACACCTCCCTAGTTTCTTGCTTGATTCACAAAACAGTAGGTGCTAAATAAATGCTTGTTAGTGACTATTATTATTCAGAGTAAGTACATGTGAATTTTTTTAGACCAGGAAAAAAATGTAGACCAAAATGTACAAATATAATAATCCAGTCTGATTTTCTATAGCAATCTCATTATAGTTTGATTTGCATTTTGATTTATTTTGTTACCATTTTGACAACTTTAAATTGTTTTATGGATTGAGTAAGATCCCTGGGAGGAATCACATATCAGTTGGTCAGTGCTTCATTTATGGAATCAAAAGTGCTGTTTTGTACATTCTTCATTAAAGCCTCTGGTGCCAGAAAAAAAATCTCATAGTATTATATTGAGGTGGGAAATGTTACATGTGATGAATTGGTGACTCAGAGCCTGTCTTTGTTTCCTATCAGTGGCCCCCACCAATATAATTGAAACTTTTTCCTGCTCAGTTTTCAAGAAAATCAGCTTCTTAAAGAAATGTATTTCAGACTCGGTAAAAACATGTATTCATTTAATGGATAACAACTAAAATATAAACTAGCATTGAGGTGTTCAGAATTAGTCCTCTCTCAATTACTGACTGTTGCATAACCCTAAACATGACATTTAGCTACCTAGCTTGTTATCCCATTCATTGGGGTTAGAGGAATGAGCAGGAACATATCAAGTTGCTCTGAAGTAAAAGTACTATATTTAATGTAACGTAGCTTTATTAAATAAAATGTAGTAATAGTATGTGAGTGATTTAAATGTAATGCCGTAGTATTTGGTGTCAGATCAAACCATATGTTCAAAATTGAACATTGGACTTGGAGGTTTTATGTGGAATGAATTTAAATGTTCTGGCTTTCTTTTCTCTATTGTTTTAATGGGTAGATAGTCAAACCTGATGGAAGTTGGTTGTGCCTCATGAAGGCAGCACTTGGAGGATACAGACTTTCACCAGTGGGAGCTTGGCCGGGTGATACACAGCAAAATGTCTTCTTAGAACCGTGTGTGTGAAACATACATGCAAACTTGAGCACACACACTAATTTGGTAACAGAAACTAAACATTTCTTCCTACGAAGGGGAAGTATAAAGGGGATGGTGATGGTTAAGCTAATAACAAACTCAACACATATCTCCCATAGTTGAATTCCTTACTTTTTCTTAATGTATTTTGTCTCCTTAACATAATTATATGAATATCTTAATTTTTCAAATAAGCACTGGAAAAGAAGTGTGTCAAAGGTGGTGAGAGAGAGAGAGAGAGAGACAAAAAGGGGGGGGGGCAAAAATCAACACCCAGTCCTCCTGGGGGAGAAAACATACAGAACTGAACACTGCCCTTCTCTATACATTGTCTTTTAGCTAATTCTTAAATGGATGCATTTGTCATTTTAGAGGATGGAGAACAGTTTTCTAGATGATAAATATGAAAACCTAAATCCTAAAAGAGATTAGATGCTAATATAAACAGTTAATTTGCTTTTCAAACTCTGGCATTTTAAACACAATGCCTGGTGGATGATTTCTAACGTTGGCTGTAACATCTGTATTCTGGAATTAGGTTAAAGTTTTCAGCTGGTAGCTTGTTGAAAAATTGCTGAGGTTCATGAAGGACTGACATACCAACTAATCGGTTGTATTTTCTGAGTGATCCCAGAGCACCATTCTCTGCACTTGAAATTGGGAAAGGTTAGGGAGTATAATAGCTGGTCCTTGCTCTCTAGCATCTCATCAGCTACCAGGAAAGACAGAATAGACACAATACAAGAAAGAAGTGAAGAAAAATATTTACAAAATAGTACACCCAGGAAGGTAACGTATCAACCAGAAGTCTGAGTGACAGAGAAAGCTCTGAGATATACATCTGTGATATTAAAAACACTGCCATTGTGTTTTGTGAGAAAAAGTAAAGGGCATATAAAGGCCACAATAAACCTGGGAATTTTAGAAAGAAATTGGGGCTTTAGATTAATGAGTGAAAATGTCTTGAATTGATAATCAGCATTGTTTTGTATTTCTTGTGCTTTATAATCCTTTTATGAGTGCTTAGAATGTTAAAGAATAACACTTTTTTTGGTACTTTATGTTAACTCCTTCCCCACAAAGTTTCATATGCAGTTACCGTATTTTACATTGTTATTTTTCAAGTTTTAGGCTTATAAGTGTGCTACGAAGCCAACCTATTTGGGTTGTGACAGGCTGAGAATATCATGCTTAAGTGATGACATAATGGTTACACAGATTTGTTACTCTTATTGTTTTAAACCATTTGAAATGATGTTTATTTCTTCTAATTCATTAGGTGTGCTCACGGCAAAGGGAGAAAATGTTTTGTTATGCTGCTAATTACATCATTGTGTGCCTACAATCTACAAGTTGATAACGTATCTATGTGAGCTGTTATTTCTTTAGAAAATAACAGATTTTTTATTATTCATGATCTTTCATAGGTATAACTATTTTTTTCTCTAGCTTTAATTCTTCTAAAATAAGCTTTCTTCGCCTCTGCAAATGGAACGATGTGCTTCGAGAGTCACGTTGTCCTCTGGCCTCACTGGCCTCACTGGGGAATATAGAACCCTCCCCTCTCTGGCTGCCCACTGAACAACAGGTGCTACTGGGCTTCCTCCCAGATGAAGAGTGATTCCAGGGAAAGGTTTTGTGCAAAAAAACGAAATATTTTCACAGATATCACAAATAATTTTTACCGATCTTGTAGGAAAAGTAAAGTGTGTGGATCTGTTTTAGATGATACCAGTTTTGTTTTTTTTAATCAATTGAAAATTTTACTAATTAGAATGGGAAGAATTGGATGGCTACATCATCATGGAATACTGTGCTCTCTTAACCTGAGTTTCTTGGGGGAAGGGAGAAATCAAAGTTGCCAAAAGTGAATTTTAGATTTTAAACTTCCATTTTTATTATGCTTAAGCTCTTCAAATGACACTATGCCATTTCCCTTATTTAACAATTTTTAGACATGGTGATTTTGAGAGTTACCATTGGTAGTATATTTGTACTGGAGAACTTCTAAATCCTTCCTTACCTATAGAATAATACTAGCTGCTTGTAAAGTCTCAAATAAAATATTTGGTTGTAAGCAAGAGTGACATTTTATTAAAAATTTGTAATACCATCACCTTTACCTTTGTTTTCTCAACAGCATTTGGATTCATCAGTGAATAGGCTTTTGACAAATACAGACATTAATAAAAAGACAAATTTGGCAGTTTTTATTTTCAGGTCATTAACTGATATATTCTCAAAACTTTCTTTGCCTCCTGCAAAGCACAACTTTGATTAATTTCATTGTTTTAAAAATGGAAGCCTTAACGAAAAGAGGTTCCTAATCTCAGCCTCTTCTATGTTTCATTCCACATGATTGTTTGCACTTTTATTTAAACAACAACAACAACAACAGCAGCAACACAAAAGGAATTGGCTACCAGAACACTTTCTATAGCAAAAATTCTATAGCTGAAAGATGATATTTTTCTAGAGCTCTATGTGATTTGTTCAGTGATTGGGTATGACTTAACCTACAAGTGAATTGTTTTCAAGTTTGTTCTGAAAAGTTCACTTATCAGTTATGTAGAACTTGAAACTCATCTAACATATTTCATACATAAATTGTTATCCTTAGTGGTAGGGCCCACAGCCAACCTTTAAGAGCCTGTAAAAGTAATCCACTTTATAATTCACAGGTACTTGTTCCAGTACTAATCTCATCATAGAACCAAAGCACCCTTTTGGGCAATGTTTGGGGGAGGGACGCGGTGCATGAGTATTCAGAGTTGAAATTCCAGGTTCCAGGAACCCATCTTTGCATCCTTTAGGGGGGTGGGTAGGTTTTCCTAACTCCCCTGACAGGCTGTGGGAAGACAAGAGCTCCCTGCAGTCCTTCAGTAGGGCTTTGAGCTTCTAGAACTTGGGGACTGGGTTCCAAGAAGAGATGGGAGGTGTGGCTTGTGAAGTCCTTTGAGGTGTAGACTCTGGAGCTTCTCACTGTGTGCGAGGCCCTGGGAGCTGATTTATTCCTTATTCCCTGGGACACTAGCTTCCTACTCACCTATTTTCTTACACTGGCCTCAGCGATACCCCCCCCCCCCACCTCCAGCCCCAAAACTCACTTTAAAAAATGTAGTCCAAGGCTTTCTGCGTTTCATCCCTTGCCCCTTATTGACTAGATGATTACAACCTCACTGCTTTGCTCGCTCTCCTCCAGCATCAGATCAAGCAAACACCTTGTGAGGCTGGAAACAAGAAGGAAACAAAGTGACAAAGAACAAACTGTCCAGTTCCATCACTTCTCTTATTTTCATCTAGTTCTGGTCCAACAATGGCTCATAACTCATAGGGGAACTCTAAACCTTGAGAATTTGATGATGGCACTTTCCCATTAACCTCAAATATTTACCAGGACAGCCTGTGGAGCACAGGTTAAGAATCCTACCCTGAGAGGAAGTCAGAACGGAACCAATCTGTGCTTAAGAGGATGATTCAGACCATGGATCCCCTGGTATTTTGTTTCTGGAGTGAAGAGCCTGCAAAGTGGGAATATGTGAGGGAAAAACCCATGGGTTTGGGCATTCTCAGGGTGTTTCCTCTTTCTTTTCTCCTTTTCCCCTACTCCCTTCTTCTTTTCCCTTCTCCCCTGCTCCTGCCCCCAGTTTTTCTTACTGCACATTAAGAGTAGTGTCAGTCTGGACTTACTTCTGACTAGCTACTGGTGTGTGCCACGCTACTGGTCTACTGGCGTGATTGTTGCATACAAGCTATTCCCAAATCAGGGACCAAGTGTGTCTAACTTAACCTGACTGAAAAAAAAAAAAATCTTTATTAACTCTTAATGCTACAGATTATGATTAAGAATTTGCTAACTACAATTGCCTCTTTGAATCAGATTTTCCTTCTGAATCTTTATCCAATTTTATGTGGAAATTTAAAATAAAATTTTATTTGGCAATGTATAAATGTTGTTACAGAAGTGCAGACATGATGTAATACTTTGAACAAAAGAGAACATAATTAGCATAATAGAAAGTATTTTGATGACCAATGCTACTCCTAATGAGATTAGAATTTAATTATGAGATAGTGAAATGGTAAACTGTTTACATTTTTCTTCACCCATACTGATATTTAAAGTCACACAGAATTGTTTTTTTTCTATTTCTTGGATATTTCACAAACTGATTCTTTATCTAGAAATAATTGCAAGAGTATTGTGTGTTTTTTACTTGGCTAAAGACTGAAAACAAGGTATGTTTCTTATTTGGTAGTAGTTCCTCAGATTTTCATTTTAGTAGCAGAAATCTTAAATGCTGATTTTGATTGCTTTTTTAAGGAATAGATGATTTCTTAACATATAAATAGGATTTCAAATGACAGTGGGTGATCTGTGGAGTTCTCTTTTACCCCTCTGTCTCTGTCACAAAATTCAAATTCATGTTTCAGCAGTACAGGATGTTCTTCAGTGCACATCCTTTGAGCCTTCAAAATTTGATTTGACTGTGTGGTCTGACGATAGCATGTGCAGATAAGTACATTGTGATAGTAATCTGTGTGTCTGGGCCCTAATGAACATCTGCTTTCTAGGGCGCCACGACAGCACCTTTCTTTGTTTTTCGTCCTTTGCCTTTTTGATTTGAATCTTGTTAAACCCTGAAGATGGGGCTGGTTTTCAATATGCAAATGTTCCTGTCTCCCTTTTTTTGGGGGGGAGGGCGGTGGGAAAGCCAGATATTTTAAATATGAATGAATTGGGAATTTAAAAGGAATCTGCAGAAAGCACTAAGCTATAGTTCTACCATTGACAACTCAGACTTATTGTACTTAAAATGATGTAGTTAAGATCATGTAGTTGGAACTACCTGGCAAATTTAATTAACTTCAGCAAACACTGAGCAGGCATGGTATTAGGCTCTGGGAGGTGCAAATATGTAAATAAGACATGATTTGTGCCATCATGGAGCACAATGGGATAATTTTGTTTACTTGTGTGTTTAAAATTTTTATTGAGGTAGAACATACAGTGCACACATTTAAAAATTTTTTTAATGTTTATTTTTGAGAGAGAGAGAGAGAGAGAGAGAGAGCATGAGTGGGGGAGGGGCAGAGAGAGAGACACACACACACAGAATCTGAAGCCTGCTCTGGGCTGTCAGCACAGAGCCTGACATGGGGCTCAAACCCACAAACCGTGAGATCATGAGCCGAAGTCGGATGCTTAACCGACTGAGCCACCCAGGTGCCCCATATAGGACATGCATTTTAAATATATAGATTAAGGTATTCCTTAATCTGGGTGGCCACCCAGATCACTATATAATATTTCTGGCACCCAAAAGGCACCCTCATTTCTTTCCCCAGTTTGTACTCCCCAAAGGTAACCACTAGTCTTACATTTATCTTTATATATTGGTTTTACCTATTCTTGTACTTCATAAAAGTGAAATCCTATAGTATGTATCCTTTTTTGTCTAACTTCTTTAGTTCATTATTATTTTGCTTTGATTGATTCAGTCATGTTGTTATGTGTAGCAGTTGTTTGTTCTTTTCTTTGTTTAGAAAAAATTTTTTTTTAATTTGAGAGGGAGAGAGCGAGTGCGAGTAGGGGAGGGGGCAGAGGGAGAGAGAGAGAATCTTAAGCAGGCTCCACGCTCAGTGCTGAGTCCAATGTGGGGCTGGATTCCACGACCCTGGAATCATAAACTCAGCCGAAATCAAGAGTTGGACACTCAACTGACTTGAGCCACCCAGGAGCCCCAGTTCTTTTTTTAATAGTAATTCCTTCATGGGGTATACCACAATTGATTTATCTGAGTGTTTTGATTATTTCAATTTGGGGCTAGTATGAATAAAATTGCTATAATTATTTTTGTTCATATCATTTGGTCAGTATATGCACGCATTTGTAAGAGAGAAACTGGTATGTCATAGGGTATTTGTATGTTTGGCTTTGGTAGATATTACCAGTTTTCTACTCCCACTGGCAAAATACATGAGAAATGTATTTGCTGTATATGTCACTAATACTTGGAATTCTCAGCCTTTAATTGTAGCCCCAATGGTAGGTGGTATCTCATTATGGTTTTAATTTGCATTTCCCTGATGATTCATGATATTGAGAACTTTTTCATGTATCTGTTGGCTAATTGGTTATGTTTTGTCTTTTAAATGTCTTTTAAGTTTTCTGCTCATTTTTAAAAAATACTAGGTTTATTGAATATAACTTACATAATATACAACTCAACCTCTTGCTCACTTTTTATATTGAGTTGTCCTTTTTATTGGTTTGTAGGTTTTAATTTTTTTTTTTTTTTCTGAGAAGGAGAGAGAAAGTGGGAGAGAGAGCCGGGGAGAGGCAGAGAGAGAGGGGGACAGAGCATCTGAAGTGGGCTCTGCACTGACAGCAGCGAGCCCCACGAGGGGCTTGAACTCGCAAACCACGAGATCATGACCTGAGCCAAAGTCGGATGCTCACCTGACCACCCAGGTGGCCCAGTTTGTAGGTTTTTAAATATAGCCAGGATGCAAATCTTTTACCAGTATATGTATGAGAATATCTTATTCCAATTTCCAGTTTTCCCTTTAAGTGTCTGGTTAGTATTTTCTAATAAATGGTAGTTGTTAATTTTAATGAAGTCCAATTTGCCCACCTTTTATGAATATTACTTTTTGTGTCTGTTTAAGAAATCTTTGCTTATTTTAAGGTCATGAAGATTATATTTCTATATTTTCTTCTAGAAGGTGTATTTTACCTTTCACATTTAGGTCTGCTGTCCATTTCTAATTAATTTTTGCATTTAGTGTGGACAGGGTCAGGATTCCTTTTTTGCTCCCCATCCCATATGAATATCTAGCTGATCCAGCACCATTTATGGAGAAGACATTTTCATTTTCCCCTTTGAATTTCAGTGTGGCCTTTGTTGTAAATCAGGTGACCACATTTATGTGTTTCTTTTTCTGGACTTTCTCTGTGATTCCCTATGCATCCTTGTGTCAGTACTACAGGGTCTTACTTACTATAGCAATAAATTAAGTGTATATACTTCAAAGTGGTCTTAACTATCCTAGATCTTTTGAATTTCTTTATAAATTTTAGAATCAGCTTTTCAATTTCCATAAAAAATAAATATAAGATTTTTATTGGAATGGCATTAAATCTATATGTCAGTTTTTGGAGAATTGATATCTTCCAAACTGTAAATATATCTATTCTTATTTATTGATGAACTTACCACTTTGAAGTAATTGATAATAAAATACAATGGAAAATGTTTTTTAAATGCTTGTTCCAATAATTTTTTCAAGATCTATAGTATGATAGTTGCCTTAAACTCTGTTAAGAAAAATTTTTTTGAAGCGGGAGAGAATATTTATGGACACCTGGGTGGCTCAGTTGGTTAAGCCTCTGACTTTTGATGTTGGTCATTTCAGGTCATTATCTCATGGTTCGTGGCTTCAAGCCCTGCATCGGGTTCCACACTGACAGCACATAGCCTGCTTGGAATTCTCTCTCTCCCTCTCTCTGCTGCTTACCTGCTGATGCTCTCTCTCTCTCTCTCTCTCTCTGTCTTTCTCAAAATAAATAAAACTTAAAAGAATTTTTTAAAAAGAGAATATTTATTAGAGATCAAAATTAATTTTGAAAAGTAGGTTACTAAAACACAATTTAAGAACAGATGAGGTTCTTTTTTTGATTTTTCTTGAATGCATTTCAAAGTATAACTGCATTTCTCCTTAATACTTCTTATTCTCCTTTTGAGACTTTATTTGACATGACGTGCCATCATCTCGTCTTATATATTTATATGCATAATAATATATTGAAAATTGGTTTTGTTTGGAGAATTTTCTGTCACCACTTGTGATTTTGTAAGCGGCTCTGGAGATTGTGAAAACAGAGATTGGGAAGTGCTACTTAGGTATGAACTTCTAAGCAACAGGACATACTGCTCCATGGGCGTTGGCACCTTCAAACTTTTTCTTAGATGTTTTAAAAATCATATACATATTTTTTCATGCTTTATTATTTAAGTTTTTTAAGCTTTGATTATTGCTGTATTCATCCAGCCAAGAACAACTCCATAGAACTTTCAAAGCTTATTAGTTCTGGCTAGGTTAGTTTAGGTTGAGCAGGAGGTTGAATAGACGAGATTCTGGGAATTTGTAACATTCAGGAATTGCAGAATGTTAGAACTGGAATCAACTTTTAAGATAATCTGGTCCCGGCTACTCATTGTGCTGATGAGGAAAGCTACCCAAAGTAGAGAGACAGAAGCTGAGCTCAGAGGGTCTGAGTCGGGGTAGGGGGGGTGGTGAGGCCTGATCTCACATGATTGGTCAGTGCCGCGGCCAGAGAGGAAGAAAAGAAAAGGGAGGCCACACACAGTTCTAGCAGTCATTCCAGGAAGTTAATCACAGAAGTCGATGAGTGTGAATGGGCCAGTGTCGCCAGCTGGTGCCTGATCAGAAACCAGTAGTGGTCACTTTGTCCGAGGTCACCCCAGCAGGGAGGGCCAGCGAGACTTCTGCACTTACTTCCACTGGCGTGGCTGCTGCTTCTGGTTTGCCAGAACAGTATCCAGAGCCGATTCTGCTTTGTTCTCAAGTTTCTAACCTTGCAGATTGGCTAGGAAGCCCATAGCCGGGCTCTGCTCATCCTCCATGGCGTTTGGCCTTTTCATGGCTTTGTTCTGCTTCTGGATTCCTCCATGTTCCTGAGGGTCTTTGTTTTAATAGTCCTGAATCTGGAGCCATGACCCTCTCACTTTTTCAGCATGCCTGGAGCCTTCCCATGTTAGCAAAATAGATGCTGAACTACTTCATTCTTGCTAACCTTTCTCTGTCCTGCCATCACTACCTGCTGTGACATGTTTGGTCACCACAGGAAACAAACAAACAAACAAACAAACCAGAGAGTCTCTGATTAAACATCTCCTTTTTTGTTGAAGGTCAACCACTCTGATGGGAACTGCCTTCTTCCTAATGTCAAACACACCCCACTAGTCTCCAGCGTGTCTTGTTTTTTCACGAGATATTTGAACATAGTTGGAAGCCTTCATTACTCATCATATGATCAGGCTTCAGCAGCTCTGTTTTTCGTCAATTATGTGGGGAACCTTGGAAACACAAAATGCACAGTAGGTGGCATCGACAAGCCCATTATACCGCTTGGACACAGCTTTTCCCTCATCCTGTTTTATCATATACTCCTCAAGTACACTAGCTGAAAATATCATGCCTGGCTTTATGCCATGCATTAGAGAAATCAAATACAGGAGAAATTGGGATATATTAAACAAATAAGAGAGAATGATTTTTCCACAGTTTACAAAAAGACTCACTGGTAAAATGATCCTTAGTTCATTTACATATTTCAGAGGTTGTTACAGGTACCTAAGTCTTTGACAGAAGGTATATTTAAAGTAAAGCCGTCAGGAACCATGCCCTATTAAAGATGTATTAGATACCAAGAAAACCAATTTGTGAAATAATTTAAGTCAGTTAGAAAGGATGAGTTTATTTTGTTATATTTGGTTTACACCCAACATCTTAGGAATGCATGGTTGAGTAAAGCAAGGTACAACCATAGCTAGTATTGTTTTTTCTCACTCTTTCCAGAATTCTCTGCACTGATTGGTTCAAACCTTTTTGTGTTTCTTCCTGTAACTATGTGGAACCATAACTGATAAACCCTGGAAGCCGTGGGATGCACAAAAGGAAATGGCAGAAAGGGCTGTGGGCGATTTAAGATCCTGTTAGTGCCTTTGTATGATCTGTAGGAAAACTTGGTTATTTGTGGACCATTGTTAGTTGACGACTGTCACAGTTAGGGAGGTTTCCAGACTGGTGGTATGTTTAAAGGTTGGGGAGACACATGTGTTTTTAGACATTTTAGGTGTTTTGTTTTTATTGTTGTTTTTGTTTACAGAGGAGTTGACTCCTTGGGCTACAAAGTTCTCTGAGGTGGATTGAGCCAATCACCTTAAAACATGTTGATCCAGCACGTTTTACTGTGAATAATGTTTGTGCATAAATTGCTCTTAACTTCTCCCCAAACACAGCAGTAGCCTGTATTTGGATTTCCTTTACTTACTTAATATTCAGCAGTGGAAGATGGATGGGCATGCTTGACATTTTAGAAATCCTGTGCATTATCTGCCTAAGTTAAAACATACATGTTCGGGGCACCTGGGTGGCTCAGTCAGTTAAGTGTCCGACTTCGGCTAAGGTCTTGGTCTCGCGGTCCGTGAGTTTGAGCCCTGCGTCCTGCTCTGTGCTGACAGCTTGGAGCCTGGAGCCCGCTTCTGATTCTGTGTTTCCCTCTTTCTCTGCCCCTCCCTGGCTTGCGCTCTCTTTCTCTCTCAAAAAAAAATAAATAAAAATTAAAACAACAACAACAAAAACCATATGTGTTCAATGAGAGTAACTTAGAATATAAAAGGAAAGTTAGGATTCCAGTAACCATATGAGTAATTCTTATCCCTCCATAGACAGGGAGTTTCCTTTCTGGTCCACGTTTACTTCCTAAACCAAAAGTTTCTGGTTTTAGTAGCTTTCATCTAACTTCCTGAACATATGATGAAGATTTCGAGCACAGTTTTTTCACCCAGATTGTTAAGAATATACAGGCAGAGAATATAAAGGCAGAATATACAGAAATTGAGGCAGACATATCAAATTCTATATTGGTTATGTACTCACTGTTAGGCAGCTTATAAAATGTCTTTTTTACGATGTTTAAAATGAGACATGAAAATTTACTAATTCGATTTTTCCTTTTCTTATTATATTGTAAATCCCACTAAGTGGGATTTCATTTAGACTATACTGTATAATAAATTTGCATTAGAATGTAATATAACTTACATGTTATAATGGAAAAAAATGGAAAATGTTGGAAGATATCAGGAAAGAAAAAGTGTAGCATGAAATTAAAGAAGTAGAAATAGTTTAACATAATGTTTTGTTAACAGTAATTTGTATATCTATGGTTTCCTTTATAAGAATGTAAGATTCTAAGACAGAAAATATATCTTATTCATATTTGTGCCTATTAAATGCTTTGCGTATAGTAGGTACTTAATAAATGTTGATAAAACTGAATCCATATCTTGTGTCTAACATGACAAAGAGAAATATGAAGCATAGACAGAATGCTTTAGGGATGGAATGCTTCTGCTTAAAGTACACATATGATTAGGATAAAAAAGGGCTGTTAGTCTAAATCACCTAAAGAATTTTCTCAATCTTTAGCTTTACTATTGGACTCCTTGTTCGTGCCCAGACTCCATCACTGCTATTAAGCTAGTTTGTCATTGTCATATAAGCACTTCATGAAGTACAAAAATGAAATACTCAATGACTGCCTTAAGTTACATATAGTGAATATCATGCATTTAGAAATGGAAGGCACATTAAAATGTCTGCTCTTGTCAGTATAATTATGTATTTATTTTATTTTTTTAGAGAGAGAAAAGAGAGAGCACGAGTGGGGGAGAGGGGTAGAGGGAGAGGGAGAGAGAGTGAAGGAGAGGGGCAGAGGGAGTGAGAGAGAGAATCCTAAGCAGGCTCCACACTAAGTGCAGAGCGAACACGGGTCTTGATCTCATGACCCTGGGATCATGACCTGAGCCGAAACCAAGTGTTGGATGCTCAAACAGCTGAGCCACCCAGGTGCCCCTATCGGTGTAGTTTTATAAATAATAAAAGGATGGGGCATTATTATTGAAAGGCACTTAAATTTTTTTAAAAGGGCTACATTTCTAAGAAATATATTTTCTTAGGATTAGCTGGAGGTCTCCCAGGGCCTAGAACTGTGGGTGGAAGGATGAGTGTTGTATTTGTCAAGGTTCTCTGGCAGGAAGCATAACAGTATATACTTAACATGTACTTAAACTTGGTATTTAAAGGATGTTTAATAAACAAGAATGTTTGTAAATGTGTTGGCAGAAATTAGGGAAACGAAAAAGAGATAATGACATATTCTGAGGCCAGCAAAAGATGGGCACCTTTACTAAGCTGGGTCTGAAGAGCTAGGTTGGAAGCTGTTACTGGAACTTAGAGGGATAGCCCTGTGAAGAGGGCTTTCAGAGAGGAGCATTGACCTTCACTGGAGGACCAAGGCCAACCCATGTTGGGCAGACATCCCTCACTCCCTTCCTATGTTGGGATCTCCTGCCTGTGCCTTCTTTTGGAACTAGTAGGAACCTGGAGGGAGGAGGAACAGGGGGAAGGCATTATAAGTCAGCCTCCCAGGGCATAGAAGAGGGTGGAAAGGCCAGAGGAGGTTTGGAGTTCCTTCAGTATTTGTCGAATAAATGAATGACCGCTTATTACTTATCTTAATGGATAGTTTTGTTACTTTTACTTAGCAGTGCTACTTATTGCCTTCTTAAAAATCTGCATTATTAGTCAAATAAGCTAAACATTATTTAGTAGAGTGGCCATATGCAAAGCATTTTACCAGACCTGTTGCTATCAGTAGTGGATAACTTTATTTTTTTTTAAATTTTTATAATGTTTATTTATTTTTGAGAGAGAGAGAGAGTGCGGGAGGGGCAGAGAGAGAGGGAGACACAGAATCTGAAGAAGGCTCCAGGCTCTGAGCTGTCAGCACAGAGTCTGATGGGAGCTTGAGCCCACAAACTGTGAGATCATGACCGGAGCTGAAGTCGGACACTTAACTGACTAAGCCACCCTATAGTGGATAACTTTCTAAGACATTAGCTGCTAGTAGAGCTGTACCTTGCTTTACATAACGGATAGATGCCGAAAGCAGTTAAGCAAGTGTTGATATTAAATAGTTGGAAGTGGCATTATAAAGTAATACAAAACACCTCATTTCAAGTAAATTTGGGGAGCTTGCTGTTTGGAACAACCCTGTGCTGCAGCCCTGTCCAGTACAGCTTTCAGAGATGATAGAAATGTTCTGTATTTTCACTCTGATATGGTGGCCACTGGCCCCATAGGGGCAATTAGGCACTTGAAAGTTGGCAAGTGCCATGGAGGAACTGAATTTAACATTTTTGGCCACATTTGGATAGTGACTCTCCTATCGGACACTGTGCATAACAAATTGTTAAATAAATGTGCACCACCTGATTTAATTCTTGTATGAAATCCATTTTGAAGTAAAAAGTTGCGTACATAGCATTTTCAGATTTTCAGATTATTAGCCTCCATATATAGGAGCCTTGCACATACTGGTCACTGGACTGTAAAGAGAGAAGTTAAAAGTAACCAAGATGGAGCAGGTCCTAAGGCTTTGGATAATAAAAGCGAAGCAAAATATACCAGAACCCTTTATGTTATATAGCATATGCTTTACAAATGTAGGTTAGTTATATTTGTTTAGAGTGAGGTGTATTTTATTTTTTTTAATTTTTTTATTTAAAAAAAATTTTTTTTAACGTTTATTTATTTTTGAGACAGAGAGAGACAGAGCATGAACGGGGGAGGGGCAGAGAGAGAGGGAGACACAGAACTGGAAGCAGGCTCCAGGCTCTGAGCCATCAGCCCAGAGCCCGACGTGGGGCTCGAACTCACGGAGTGTGAGATCGTGACCTGAGCTGAAGTCGGACGCTTAACCGACTGAGCCACCCAGGCGCCCCTAGAGTGAGTTGTATTTTATTTATTTTTTTTTATTTATTTTTTTAATTTTTTTTTCAACGTTTATTTATTTTTGGGACAGAGAGAGACAGAGCATGAGCGGGGGAGGGGCAGAGACAGAGGGAGATACAGAATCGGAAACAGGCTCCAGGCTCTGAGCCATCAGCCCACAGCCCGACGCGGGGCTCGAACTCACGGACCGCGAGATCGTGACCTGGCTGAAGTCGGACGCTTAACCGACTGCGCCACCCAGGCGCCCCGAGTGAGTTGTGTTTTAAATGACACCTGTGTCCACATTTCTTACCATTAAGATGTCTACTTCAATTAAAAAACAATATATTTCTATGATGTAGTTATTCTGGATATTTGATCCTTAATTGCCATACTAGTTGCTTCCATGTGAAGGGAATTGGTTACAAAGAAATATTCAAAGAATGAAGACAGGAAATTAATATGTACACAGCTAGAAGAATATATGACTGAATATATACTGAAGGCATATATATCTTCAAGGTTTTGATATGTAGTGGCTTAATTTTTTTGCTTATTTCATTGAGTTTATTGGATATATGTATGTGTATTTGTATGTATTGTGTGTGTGTGTGTGTGTGTGTGTGTATTCAGCTTTATGATAAAATGTCTTTACATCTGATCTGAGAGTTCTCTTGGAGTTTATCTGAAAAAATAGTCACTTGATGCTCATAAATATTCCATAAGGAAAAGCAGATTATCACATCATAATATCATATGTTACCTGTAATACAGCTGAAAATATTTTTCATAGTGTTAAGTTCATAGATACTTGTTTTCTGATTATTCTTTTTTTTTTTTTTAATTTTTTTTTCAACGTTTATTTATTTTTGGGACAGGGAGAGACAGAGCATGAACGGGGGAGGGTCAGAGAGAGAGGGAGACACAGAATCGGAAACAGGCTCCAGGCTCTGAGCCATCAGCCCAGAGCCTGACGCGGGGCTCGAACTCACGGACCGCAAGATCGTGACCTGGCTGAAGTCGGACGCTTAACCGACTGCGCCACCCAGGCGCCCCTCTGATTATTCTTATTTTACTCAACTCTACCTTTTGCCTACCTTTTTCCACATTATACTTTATTTCATCTGTCTTTAATAGGACATGAGGATTATATGTAAGACTGTGACTTTTAACAGGAGCAAGTTTTAAATTCAGTATGACAAAATTTGAAAATGGCTTTTGCTCTACATACTCAAGAATGTTTGTGTTTTGTTTATTGTGGTAACATACATATAACGTAACATTTGTTATTTTAACCATTTTTTAAGTGTACAATTCCATGGCATTAAGTACATTGACCTTGTGTGCAAGCATCACCACTCAAGAACATTTTTTAATCTTTAATATTGAGAGGTGAAGTTTCCAGTTTCATGGAGATTTTTTTCTTTTCCAAAAAGAACAACAAAATCACCCACAAATTCTCCTTCATGTCAGTAAAGAAACATCTGCTAAAATCCTATCTAATGGCATTTTAAAGTGGTGTTAAATTAGCAAAGCTATTGTAAGCTTTGTAAGAACTTGTTGAAATAACTTTTAAAATGAAAATGGCACTTTGAATAGGAAGATGCCGTTATTCTTTCCATTTCATTTTTGGAGGAATTTTGTCAGAACCCCAGCTCACACTCTGGAACAGCGACACAGTGTGCTAGAGAAAGGGTGTGATTGTAATTAATTATGTATGGCGTGTATCACACTTTGGACTCTCCTTCCTTTATTCTCAAATTTGTATAATAGTATTCAAACTTAAGCTTCCTTTCTTTTGTTCATTTAATTCAGTTCTTGAGATGATCCTCACACAACAATGAAGTTTTAGCTCTCCCTCTCCCTCTCCCTCTCTCCTCTCTCTCTCTCTCCCTCTCCCCCTCTCTCTCGAGTGATAAAACACATAACTAACTCATGAAGTTCTGTGTAAGTATGAAAGATAAAACCAACTTTTCTTCCACAACAGGGGTTCATCCTACTTCCCTGTTGTCATAGTAACCAGGTAAACAAATAAAACTACATGGGCATCAAAGTTGCTCATGTCATTTGTGTTGAAAAATCTTTGTAGGACCTTTTAAAAAATATGTGAGCTGGAAAGGGGAAGGAAAGGTTCAAGTAGTGGAAGAGAAGGAAGCAAACTTTATTTGAATATAGAAAGAGAGTTGAAGGAGTGGAAATCTGCATTGCTGAGAAAAGAGTTTTCAGAGCAGACTGTTCTGGTATTTTATACCAATTATGTGCAGCTATTGCTTTGAATAAATTTTGCTGCCCTGCTGAGATTTCCTTTTTACAAATCCTAGAGCAATTATAAGATGGAAGTCTGGAATGTATAAACAATGTCCTTTGAACAGTAAATGAGCCTCATTCTTACAAAACGAAAGGGTAGTATTGTAGTACCTTTTATCCTATGGTTCTCTGCCTTTTTTCTTCCTTAATCATGGCACTACTGACTAGAAACTGGTGACTACTTCGAGAATGTACAAAAACATGAATTTTTGCCTAAAAGTGCTTTTAAAGTATAATATTCATAATTAAAATTTCTCTGTTGCTGTAACACAGTAGTCAGTATACTTAATACCTGTTCAGTATAGCTATTGATTATCTATTTCTATTACATTCTCTTGTATTACTAACCTTAACACAACTGTAACATCAGTTTGTAATAGATTACCTTTTTCTATAGACATGGAGACAAAACACTGCCCCAAGTCAGTGTTCACGGGGTAAAAAAATGACACTCTTAGAACATAACATTGGTCTGAGATCCACATGACAGCTTGTTTTATGTGACAAAGCAATCTGCACTAATCATGGCAAACAATATATAAAATCCTGAAGAGAAGTCAACTGTCACTTGGAGTTCACTGTGAAAAGCCTGAACTCCATTATTTTGCTGAACTTACAGGCCTTATACAATGTTTACAATAAGGCTTGGAGAGTTGCCTAGCATTGGAATATATACAATTAAACAACACAGTTGAACGGCCCTTTTATGTCGGTACTGCTAAAAGACCGCCATTATACTCACATGATAGTCATTCTTGGAACTCTTAACCTAAACAGGAATAGAGAACATTCATTTGTAATTCTGTCTAAGTGCATGTGGGATTTTACTTTATTTTATTCACATGAACCCCCATGGAAACCAAAGATAGCAATAATAAAAGGATCACTGAATGAGAATTATTTCTTCGACTGTCAAAGAATTTAATATTTTTATTTTGTTTGCAACTGAGCCTATGCATTCAGCTCTTTGGACTTTTATGTAAGCTGACATAAACAAAGGAGATTGTGTTTAAGTTTATTACGAAGTTTTATTTGTTTGAAAATAACTTTACACTAGAAATTAGTACAAAGTATATTTACTGGTTCCTTCTTTCAGGCATTTACTAAAAATATCAAATGCAAAGAGGCAACAGAATATCATAGATTTAAATGAAACCAAACATAGACTGTTAAGTCCACATCTTGTATATTAAAGTTAGATTAGGCTAATTTAATAGTTATAGCTAATACCTGAAGAGTTGATCCTTCAGCATTGATGATAACAAGAGGTAACAAGATGGTAACAAGATACACAACTGGAGTGATAACTCTCTCTCTCTCTCTCTCTGTCTCTCTCCTCTCTCTCTCTTTTGGAAAGGGGAAATATTTAAAAGATTGATTTATAGTTCTGTGCTTTAATAATATATGTATATATGTAAAATATGTAAAATACATACTGGGCTTTCTCTGTAATATTTTTCCTATCAGTTTCCCAGGGATGTTTGGCTTTATAATAATGAAAATTCGTTTATATTGACACAAAAATAAAGCATAGCTATATCACAAAACTCAATACAGAGAGGAAGGTTTGAGTTCAGTTTAGACCAGTGGTTCCAACTGTTTTTGCCTCCTTTTTCTAGTCTGTTGTCTAAAATTTGAGAATTTGTCAAGCATATTCCTAGAGAGGTTTGAACCACTTGACAGAAAGTTAACCTGTTATATGGCCAAAAAGTTTTTTTTCAGAAGAGGACTGTCAACCTGAAAAATTGGAAATTGGAAAAATTGGAAATATGAAAGGTTTGCATCATGATATTTGAATGGCTGAGTGTTAGAGCACCTCAAAAAATTAAAAGGTTATCCAAAGTATTATTTTTCAATAAAAAATTAAATGTTTGCCTCCCCCTAGCCCTGGCCTGAAGCGAAACTGGGTTTAGAGCCCTTAGTACAAACAATTTTCTTTATAGCCCTTTACTTTCTCTTACAGTATAAACCCATCTGCCTGCTTCTCAAAATACTTGGTAAGCTTCCATTTACAATTAGAATATATGAAAGGTTATGTTGAGTTAGACCAAGGATTTTTCCAAACATGATTCTGACCCTACTTTGAGAAATAAGGGAGGAACTTTTTGGAGCATTAGATGACAGTTGGATGAGGTCAACCAGATACCCCAAATATCTCTTAAATAACCAATGGATCTAACATCTGTGAGTATGACTAGACCATTCTTGGGCCTGTTTATGTGTTTAGGACACTGAGAGCTATGTAATCCACACACATTTGTGAAGTACTTTTGGCTTGTTTTTTTCCCCCAAGAAAATACACATTTCAAATCTTTCCTCTGTTCCTAATTTTCCATGATTTGAGGAATGAGTTTGGTTATTGTTTTATAAACTTTAAAAATATTTCCTTCAAATTAATATTTTTCCACACTGAAGAATCCTAATTTTAAAATTATACTTGCATGGAAATATCTCTATTCTTTGAGTCATTTTAGTTGTTTTTCATTTTATTGGAAGGGCAGTAGTTACAACTTCCTGTAGCATCCTGGATGCACTTGAATTTTGTACATACTAACATTAGGTTTTTAATTTTATTTCCAATAATAATTTCCCATGCCCAGTGTTAATTGCTCTTTTGGGTTATGGTTCATGTAGCTACTTTTCACGTAGTCCAAAATGAATTCCAAATATTGTTCCAGTTGTAACTGATAGTTTAGTGGGATGTCTACTTTACTTTAGTCTGATTTTTATAGATACTGGAGATCATCAGTTACCTCTTTTATCCAGTTTGCCACAGCTTGTCCTCATCAGCTCAGTATGTCATTGTGACGAAAGGGTAGAGAGTTATATTTAGATGTGGCTGTTTCGATGTGTAATGCTTCTTTTAAATGCTATATAAAAATGTTAAGCCCGGGGCGCCTGGGTGGCACAGTCGGTTAAGCGTCCGACTTCAGCCAGGTCATGATCTCGCGGTCCGTGAGTTCGAGCCCCGCGTCGGGCTCTGGGCTGATGGCTCAGAGCCTGGAGCCTGTTTCCGATTCTGTGTCTCCCTCTCTCTCTGCCCCTCCCTGTTCATGCTCTGTCTCTCTCTGTCCCAAAAATAAATAAAAAACGTTGAAAAAAAAAATAAAAATGTTAAGCCCAACATTAGTCCGAGAGAGACCATTCTTGGAACTTAAAGGAATTATGTTATGATTCTTATGTTATTTTCTGGTTACGTATCCTTCCATAATAATGTACTTTGCACAAGTATTCTTGACGACACATATGGAGGATTCAAAGGTCGGACATATCCCCACTCTTGGAGAGAGTATAGTGCAGCTGGAGGAATTAATGCATGATCAGTAACCGTTAACAACCTACGATGAGGGCCATGGATGGTATGAGGGGAATGGTGTGTGGAAAACTGGAGAAACAGACCTTACTTCTCTTCAGGGGAGAGCAGAAAGATTCTGTGGACGGGTCAACATTTGTGTTCAGCCTTGAAAGAAATAATGATGAGGACGAGTGATGTTGGTGGCAGAAAAGCCTTGTTATATTTGAAGCTAATAGGAGGAGCAGTGTGGATTCTGTCTGGCAAACCGTGTAGGAGGGTGAGGCAAGCAAAAAGTTCTCGTTTGTCCTTGCAGCAATGGGAGCCATTAAAACTTTTTAGCTGAAGAATGACAACATTTTAGGGAGATTAATTTAGCAGGTGCATGAAGGATGGGTTGAAGGTGAGGGTAACTCCAAGCATAATAAGGCTCTTTATTATCTTAAAGTTGATTTTCTGGGAATCTTGTCAAAGGTTTCTTGAAAACCCCTAGCTGAGTTGCCTTCTATATACTTCAACTAAAATTAGTGTTAAACAGCTCTTTTCACTACCGATCACAAAAATATTTATGTATAAAATCAAATGTGCCTGCGATGTGTACAAAAGATACCTAGCCAAAGTGATTCTACATTCTTGCATTATATGAATTTGGAATCCACTTTGTAAGTCTCAAGTACTGTGTAAATCCATTCTGCACAATGTAGGAATTTCCTGGCGGGTATAAGCTGTGATATAATTAGAATTCATTATACTAAGGTAAATTGTTTTTAACAACAATAACAAAAATAATAATGACAATGATTACAGCTAACATTTATTGAATATTTGCCGTGTTCCAGGCAGTGTTCCAAGGAGTTTATATGTATATGTATGCAAATCACTATTGTTAAAATATAATATATAGCAATTAAGTATAAATGTATCTTAGAGTAAACAATAAAAAAAGGGAAGAGAACAATAATTGATGTGGTTGATAAACAGAACATATTTAATCTATAAATATTGTCCCTTTTCATATAATCAAGAAAATACCTATGTACGGGGCACCATAGGAAATGAATAATGACACCGTTTTATATTGACCGTTGAAAAAAATCTATAATGTAGTTAATACATGCTAAAAAGTAAAAGGAAAGTGGGTGTACAGAATAGTATTTGGGGATTGTGAGGGGGAGCTGTTCCAAGCAGAACACTGGCTTGGATTTGTTTTTCTTTTACGTCTACACCTGCACCTCATGGATTTAAAATGTATCTGTGCGATTTTACCATCTTGGTCCAATAGTACCACACTCAACGAAAATCATAGTTCTCTGCATTAGGCTTCAGATGCTGCCAATGGAGGTGGAGCATCTTTAATTAAGAATCTTCTGGGGTGCCTGGGTGGCGCAGTCGGTTAAGCGTCCGACTTCAGCCAGGTCACGATATCGCGGTCCGTGAGTTCGAGCCCCGCGTCAGGCTCTGGGCTGATGGCTCAGAGCCTGGAGCCTGTTTCCGATTCTGTGTCTCCCTCTCTCTCTGCCCTTCCCCCGTTCATGCTCTGTCTCTCTCTGTCCCCCCAAAAATAAATAAACGTTGAAAAAAAAAAAAGAATCTTCTTTTTCATTCCTCCTTTCAGAAATTTATAACCCATCCCTCCTCCCTACTTTTCATGGTTTTATCTATTCACTGTGAGGTCAGCTTTTCATTTCCGTAACTGTATTTTTTTGAAATCTTTCTTTTACTCACTTATGGAGTTACATTCTAGAATGTAATTATATACGTTGTCTTGTGACAATTCTCTCAGTGCCTCCCCAGAATAATTTTCAAGTTGTTTGCATAAGTCTGTGGCTTGAGAGACAGTTATAGGGAGACCAGTAAGATCCTGAGAGAAAACAGAAGGTCCGGATTTAAATGCTGAGATTACCAACTCCCTGAAGAAAGTTGGTCTTGAGGGGACGCATACCAAAGTGGGCAACTAGAAACCTTTGGGTATGGGTAGTGATTCTGGCAGAGGGTTGTCCCACTGTGAGGAAGCTAGCACCTACTGGCAAAATGACGAGTGTAGAAAATGCTTGAAGCCTTCAAAGCCCTGCAGCCCCGAGTTGCTATCAGGGACCACATAACTTGTATGGGCAGAGTCCAAGGAAACTTGAAGTCAAGGCCGTGGTGGCAGCAAGGACTCGGGATGAGGACCAGACCCAGGCAAGAACTTTTGGGTCCTTCGTGTCGGAGGAGACAGACAGAGGTCTCTGGTTCGAGTTAAGGTTAAGGTTACTTGGAGAAGAGCCATGAAAGAATGATCTAGTGTGAGCCAGCTCATGTGCAGTGTGAGAGTATGTATCTATAATGTGTATAATTTGGGGGTGCCTGGATGGCGCAGTCATCCAAATTCGGCTCAGGTCTTGATCTCACGGTTGGTGAGTTCGAGCTCCACATCAGGCTCTGGGCTGACAGTTCAGAGCCCGGAGCCTGCTTGGGATTGTGTGTGTGTCTCTCTCTCTGCCCCTCTGCCCCCTCTCCCCAAATAAATAAGCATTAAAAACATTTATGATGTGTATAATTTGTATATAGTTTATTCTCTGAGAGTCTTCATGTTTGCTTGTGAACAGGTACCAAGTCAGGCATATTGTCTGTTTTAAATGACTTTCTGAACATGTCTTGCTGAGGACTCAGAGTGGGGGTTGAGGGTATTGTAAGAAAAGTACCAAGGCATGAAACCAAGTGGTCTTTGGAGGAGACTATATTCCTTCGGGTGGTGATAACAGAACATTTCCCACGAAGTGGCATCTGACAGAGACTTTTGTGTAAGGTTCCCTGGGGCTGGGTTTTGGCATATGTGCACGTAGTAATTGCAGCACAGGTAAATACTAACTCTGTCATGGGTAAGGACAGAAGTAATGCTAACAATTTTTCAGTGGGTTGTTACTAAGCTAGCCCTGCGACCTCTTTTTATGCAAGAGTTCAGATCTCTCTTGCCCAACAAATTAGATGTTCACTTTTCAAAGCTGAATTAATGAATAAAAGTTGCTGTAATGATTTCTGACATTTACAGGTTTTTTAAAAAAAGCCTTAAAGGTAAGGTTCCTTCAAGCTTTCCTATCCAATGTAGAAGTTAATCATATTTACTTATGCTATAAATTTCAACTAAATGATCAAAATCGCATATCCCACATGCTGCACCTAATACTGTTTTTTCAAGTGAAAGCTAATCAAAGTAATCGTAAAGTATCTTGTTTAATCAATTTTGCTGAAATTGGAGGAATGAAAACGGGTTTACTTCTGATTTTGTAAAGACACCATTTCAATGCTAGACCATGATAAAAAGCAGACCCAAGATGAGGGGCGTGTGCATTTACCCCTCTAACCATTTTGTGACAGCACTGCAACCATAATAATCCAAAAGTAAATCAGATAGAGACATGAAGCTCTGTTTCCAGAGAGATCGTTAGTAAGCCGCTTGGGAGCAAGGGTCATGCCTTCAATTGCTTTGAAACCTCTATTATTCACATAGTGGATATATACTAATAAATACTCGAAGAGTGACCCAGATCCAGAAATAACATCGTCTTATTCTTTTTAAGAAAACAGGTACTGTGTTTTAAAAATTCCAAATGCACACATTTCTTTCCCCTCATCCCCCAACACTTTAACTTCCCTGAAATTGGAGTGCATTGTGTAGTTGGTGGCATGTTTGAGTGCTTGTTAGCCTGGATTAAAGTCCAGTCCTTCCAGAGGGGATTTGTGGATTTTTGTGTACTTGGGACAACCACCTGGGGACACTCTCAATTTGAAACCACTTGAAATTAAATTCTCTGAGGTTTTCTTGTGCCATACTGGTTGTGTGGGTGTAGGACCAGTTGGTAGTTCAAATTCTCAGCGGAGATTTCTTCTCTTCACCTAGTCACAAGCTTGAGACATGCACCGTTCCTTGCATGTATGGTTCTCTTTCAGCATGGTAGGTTTATTTCTTGTTGGCCCTTCCCCGGAGGATGTGACTCTTGGGTGTCCCAGTTGTCTGTAGTGATCTTCTATCAGATTCCTGGAGCATCTTTTATTTCTAAGTGGCGCATAAAATAATGGCGTATCCTGCTGTTGAGGGATCATCATCTAAGATGAGGGGGCATCTTAGATTTGATGAAACACAGTACTTGCTCAGGTTGCAGTTATCCACCTGATCCCGTGGCATTTGAAAGCCCGGAGGTTCTGTGTATTGGCCTGCCAGTACGCAGGGGGCCAGAAAGCTAATTTCGTGTAGATGGTTAGGATGGATGCCCATGTAGACCTGAAGGTGTGTCAGTCTGGATGACAACCGGTGCCTTAGCACTGTTAATTCTGCTAAGCCTATCTGGGGTTTGGAAAACAAGGTCCCACTGTAGTTGCTTTATCATGGTTCCTTGCTATGCCTAAGGTTTACTCGGAGATGGCACTCAAGTAATACAATCAGGAATCCAAGTGGTGTTTAATCAAAAGTCCTGATTCTTCTCATTAGCTCTCACTAAATACCCTGTCCTTTCCTTAATGGCCACACTTCTACATTACACGCTTACTGGTCAGCTGCATCCCTTTGCATTTCTCATAGCAATTAGTCCTCGTCCATTTTTTTGCCCTCACACGTGTGTACTAGAATGCCCTCCTGAATTATAATCTCCACTTGTTAACAGACTCTCTGTTTCTCTCCTTCATGAGTGTTGCCAGCATGCCTTTAATGCGTCTGTCCCTAGGTGATTCTCTTCTTCTTTGGGAAAAGAGACCGGAGGAGAAGTATTAACATTTATTTATTGGCTACTATTGTCAGGTACTTTATGAAATCATTTGATTTGATCCTCACAGCAATCTGTGACAGATAATTTTTATCCTATTTTACCTAAGAGGAGACCGAGGTTCATGGAGGTCAAGCACCTGCCCAAGGCCATAAGGCAGGGAGGGAGCAGAACCAGAATTTGAAACCTGCGTCAGACTGCAAAGCCAGACTACTTCACTTTATCTCATTGCTTCCCTTGAAGTCAGAGCTTCACCTGGTTTTTGCTTGTTTGCTTCTTTCTCTTAGGTTCACTTAAGTGATTTGTTTATAGTAAAGATTGAACACACAGAACTCAGCTAAAACAGATACTGCGTCTGACCACATCATAGGTATAGCCAAGTAAAATTTGGGCCTTCATTTTGAGGCATGTGTGGCATGGGGGGTTGTGGATGTTGTATACTTACTGGTTTTGGTCACTGTGTTAACATGTGAGGAATGAGTACTTTTACTTCAGTTAGAAACAAAAGCTGAGGCTTTGCTGATCCAGTTCTCAAATTTAAAAATCTTAAAATTAGCCTGATAGCCGCTTTGGTGTCTCATTTTTCCATGGATGACTGATTTAGAGTTTTTTCCTCTTTAGGATTTGATAAAGCATCAGTGGAAAGCAAACAATATTTTATATTTACAGTTAGCTATACTCTGAGAATCTCTGGAACTTAATGATACAATTTATTGAGTAAATTTAATGTCATAAAAGGAAATGATTTTAGAAACTTTTGTTTTTTTTAGGTATGATTGACAGACATCATCTCACTCACCTAGAATGACAATAAGTGAAATAAAATGATAAAACACTTTGAGTGTATACATACCATATGATGATAACACATGAATACACTTTAAGCAAAAAAGTAATTTCTTTTTTTTTTTTTAATTTTTTTTTCAACATTTTTAATTTATTTTTGGGACAGAGAGAGACAGAGCATGAACGGGGGAGGGGCAGAGAGAGAGGGAGACACAGAATCGGAAACAGGCTCCAGGCTCTGAGCCATCAGCCCAGAGCCCGACGCGGGGCTCGAACTCAAGGACCGCGAGATCATGACCTGGCTGAAGTCGGACGCTTAACCGACTGCGCCACCCAGGCGCCCCTCTTTTTTTTTTTTTTTTTTTTTTTTGAGAGAGAGGGAGAGAGAGAGAGAGAGGATGGGGAGAGAGAGAGAAGGAGAGAGAGAATCTTAAGCAGGCTTCTCTCACTGCGGAGCCTGATGTGGGGCCTGATCTCACAACCATGAGATCATGGCCTGAACCAAAATCAAGAGTTGGATGCTTAACTGACTGAGCCACCCAGTCACCTAAAAAACCCTTTTCTGATAAGTGTTAGAATTACTCAAAGAGGGAGGTTTTATGGAAACCAGGTAACATAATTACTAGGTAAAAATTGAAATTCAGAAGTGTAAGAATGTGTGTGTGTGTGTGTGTGTGTGTGTGTGTGTGTGTGTGTTTGTGAGAGAGAGAGAGAGAGAGAGAGAGAGAGATACTGTAGCCCTATGAAGTCCTAACTTATTTACCTGGCATCTTGATCCATACTGGTTGATCAGACCCAGGCATAAATAAATTGGGGTAATCTGTACCAGCCTCCTAATCTTATGGCTATACTGTGAACTTTGATGATTGACGATACTATCAGAAGACATTAGAGAGAAGACAGAATCCAGTCCCACAGTCCTCACTCGGGTTCTGATTAAGCCTGTTTTGATGATTCCATGTTGATCAATCATGTTGATGATTCCATCATGATCCATCATGTTTGATGATTCCTTACTCCTGATACTGGCTGTGATCTGGTTAGTATTTGACTTTTTCATACCCTTAGACCTGGTCTTCCTTTGAAAGTAAATAATAGGGTAGCTTTACTGTAGACCTGGGGGCTGACAGGTGATAACTGAGAGTGGTGCCTTTCTCATCTTTATCAAACAAAAAAGTTGAATAAAAAATGTAGAATTGAGTTGGTCAGTTGCAATAACTGAGTTACCGTTGAGTTAGCCAACAAATTGAGGACCGATTTTTTCAGTATAGATGGCAATGTATATTTGTTGTGCAAAGACTATATACAGCTACCTTAGAGAAAAACGAAATAGGCAATACTTTTAGTCTTGAATGTCTACAGAATTGAGCCGTAAGATGTTGGAAGTGCTATTGTAGTGTTGTAGCAACTATGACAAATTCAAGTTTCACCCTATCACATTCTGTTGTCATTAGTAGTGACAGGTTAGCCAATTAATCTGTCTCCTTGGAAAACCTTCAAAGAAAGATGAATTTATTTGACTTTTTTGTCATCATAATTGTCTGTTTGATAATAACTTACTTTGGAACATCTTCAAAACTCATTTGCTTTAATGCCCTTTTAAAAACTCATGGCAAGAAGATAGTTAAAGGTAAATATTGATAATTATAGTTTTGGCACTATAGTCGTATGCTATCCTGCAAATAAGCACCTTGCAGTTACTCTTGGGCAATTGCAAACCTAGCGGGAATCCTTCCTTACTATATACAGAAAACTACATTGCAGAATGTGACAAGATTCCTAAATAAGAATTAGTCTATTCATGTGGACCTTACAAGGGCACGATCTTTTCGTATTCTTCATATCCCAGGATTAATGACATGTTCAACAAATGTTTGTTGAATACATTGAGCAAATAGTCAATTGAATGAATTTAAGAAAATGTATGACTTTTAAAATAAAAGGTAATCAGAGGTGAACTATTTTTAAAAATCAACATCTAGAAAGCTGCAAGGAAATAACATAAGAACTCACGTATCTTCCTTAAAGTATTAATAGTTATTAACATTTGCCTCATATGCTTAATTTCCTTTTTTCTTTTTAATGAAAGACATAAAATATTGCCTTCCCTACTTCCTCAGGGGTACCTCTCATCGTGAATTTTGAGACTAGTGTTCACATTCATGTCCTTACTTTTCCTACGTTTATGCGTGTTAATAAAACAATATGTAGTACTAGATTATTTTGTGTTTTTAGATTTATGTTTATGGGGTGCCTGGATGGCTCAGTCAGTTAAGTGTCTGACTTTGGTTCAGATCATGATCTCATGGTCCGTGAGTTTGAGCCCTGCATTGGGCTCTGGCTGACAGCTCAGAGCCTGGAGCCTGCTTCAGATTCTGTGTCTCCCTGTCTCTCTGCTCCTCCCCCACTCATTCTCCCTCTCTCTCTCTCTCCCTCTCTCTCTCTCTCTCTCTCTCTCTGTCAAAAATACATAAACATTAAAAAAATAAATTTACGTTTATGATAGCATACTGTGTGATAGAGTATCATTCTGTAGTTTGGTTCATTCAGACTTAGGTTTTTGAAAAATGTCATGTTGATTGCATATTATATATTTTATTCATTTTATTCCTTAGTAATTTTCTGTCTTATGTCATAATTTATCTATTCAATTTTTGATGCATAATTAGATTGATGCACATTTTTTCACTGTTATGGAAATATCCCCGTGAATATCCCTATCTGGATCTCTTTGTGCACATGTGCAGAAGCTTCTCTGAGGAGAATTCTGGAAGAGGAGGAGTGGAAAGTCGCTCTCTGAAAGGGATGTCTTCATTTATCCTTCCACCAGCATGCAGGAGAGGACCTCTCCTCCATATTCTTTCAAAGGGGCTTTAGTATTTTGTAAAATAGGCAAAGCGGGTTTTTTTTTAAAGTTCATGGTAGATGGTTTAACTGCTAAGTCAGTTTCACAAAATTTAAATTCTTTTTCATAACCATAGAGGAGAAAGGAAGACAACATAATAGACAAAACACTTGTGAATGAGAAAAAGGGGTAACTGTGGAGTGAAATAGAAGATATTGGGTTAAAAACCCTCTTGTGACCCTCCCTCTGGGTTGCTTGGAACCACACTGAAAGTGCATCCGTCTCATTCAGAAAGGGTCCTGGCTAAACCTCCGGGTGACATTCCCAGCTGGCAGGAATCATTTTTCAGCCCTAAATACGTACTCTTGTGGCAGCCAAACTGATGCTTTTTGAGAGGCGTATTATGAAATGAAAGTAGATATCTAATGAAAGATTCTGGATTAAATAGCTCAAGTGAGTAAGAATCAGCTTTCATAGGCATTGGATTCACCATCCGACCATTCTGAACATCTTTGTGAACCTCTTTTTTGTAGAAAAGGTAACATCTTTCTTATGGGAAGCTGCTGTTAGCAGAAATGAAACCCTAGTTCTATCAGAATTTTTTTAAAAAAAGGGCGCCTGGGTGGCTCAGTTGGTTGAGCGACGGACTTCGGCTCAGGTCATGATCTCATGGTTTGTGAGTTCGAGCCCTGTGTCGGGTTCTGTGCTGACAGCTCAGAGCCTGGAGCCTGCTTCGGATTCTGTGTCTCCCTCTCCCTCTGCCCCTCCCCCACTTGTGCTCTGTCTCTCAAATAAATAAACATTAAAAAAAAAAAAGCATTCTGCCTAATTTTATGGATCATGTTTGTTTGTTTTCTTTACCTCTCTTCTCCTGACAGTGTGTTCTGTTTTCTTCTCAGTTCTGCAGGAAAAGCCCATTTCCTTGCCATGCTTTTCCTTTAATGTATAAATAGCAAGTGTTAGATTGCCTTTTAACCTCCAATCTCTGCCATTCTGCTCAGATTCTCATTCTTCCACTGAAATGTCTATCTAAATCTAGCAAATGACCACGGCTAATATGATGTTGTGTATCTTTTGTTCAAATTCTCTATTTTTCTTGCCAAATATTTTTATTGTTGAGAGTGTCATTTCTCTGTACTCAGTACTAGAATCTCAAAAATCACGTGGTTGTCAAGTTCCTCCTGGGTCTACTCACTGCTGTTGTCCTCAGAAATCCAGCCTTCCTCTTTGTCAGCCCACCCTTTCCTGCCCTGATCTGACCAGTGTGATATGTAAATTACAGGTCAAGACGTTTTCTCAGGGCTGCTACCTTGAAACCCCTGGGCAAAGAGCATATATAGGAGCAAAGAGCAAAGGGCATATATAGGGCAGAGATCACCCTCCTATTTCATTATAGTACTTAGCACAGTTGTGAACTCAGTAAACATTAAGCAGAAACTCTTCAGTGTCCATTTGCTAGTTATCTGTGGTAAACAGCACAGAACAGATTGGTTTTCCTCACGACACAATGTGCATTCAGGCCACTTGAATACCCTCTCCCAGATGTATTTGATGCCAGTTCAAGTTTGGGGCCCTTTGGGCTAAGTGGAGGAGAGCTTGGGAAGGAAATCGGTGGGGGTAGAGCATGTAAAACAATAATAGCTAAAACAATAATAATGACATGTGTTATCTGTTGTTCTAGATCATCAGCTCTGCCACTTGCCTTCCATTGTCATAGAAAACCGAATATAGAAAAATTATTAAATCAAGAAGGTGACAGTGGTGATTCCATTCAGCTGCCTATTAGCCCGAGGAATTTTTTATAGCTAAGCAGAAGGCCACACGGCTAATGCCTAGAAGAAAAGAAACAGCAGTCCAAGGGAAATTAAACTCTCTCCTTTCTCTGACCCCTTTTCTATTATATTCTACTGGAAATTTGTGAAGAATTTCTGAGTCATTTGCTGTAGGCAAATACTTGCGTGGGCCTAATCGACTATATAGAGCAGTGAGAAGGGAGGTTATAACTCAGGGAGAAGGGCAGTGAGTGGCAGTGATGGATGTGAGCTAGGGAGGGTGTCTTCCACAGTCTTGGTCATCATGTGTGTTCACAGCAGCCCCAGAACTCTCACAGAGCCAGACCAGCCACAGGGGGCTCCCCTTCCAGAGGTGATGAGGGTGCAGGCGCGGGCTGGTCAGTGACCATAGTGCTGACTTTAAAAAAGTAAAAGGAAAGGGATGGGAAGTTGCATCCTGCCCCTCCACTTACTTGAATTGGGTCGAATAAAGTTCTAGAACTGCAGACAAAGCCACAGCCACCCTGCCTATCTCTGATGTTGGTAATGCCACCATTTTGTTGATTTCCTTACCTTGTGGCAACATGCTGCGTGATGAACGTACCCAGATGTGGTCACCGCCTCCTTTCCTTTCTGCTCCTCGCACTTGGTGCCTTCCAGAGTCATTAAGTGGCCTCGATTTCCTCTTCTCCACAGAAAGCAGATGCGTCCCAAAATTTATGACCAGATGCAGGACATTCACCTTGATTGCCTTGCTTCGGGTTAAGATGGAGCAGTTGGGGGCGGGGTGATCACCTGTTTCAGGTCATCACCTGTTTTAGGGAGACTCCACTTTCTGTGGGCCTTCTTGTTTTAACTTACCCACAAGGTTAATGGATTTAATTATGTGTTAGATTGTAATTAAGGATTCTTCCCAATTAATGATGCTGGTGTAGGAAAAGCCATAAATTCTCCCATGTCTTGGTAAGCTTAAACTTGAAATAAAATAGTGTTCAGAGGAAGTTCTGCTCTCCTGATATATACTTTTGTGCACACTGGGTTCAATCAATATTGACGAGCTGATCTTTTAGAAGGAAGATAAATGCATTAAATCTTATCTCATCTATCCAGTAAGTCAGGGGCTATGCTTCAAGTATTAGTGTCAGGCACTGTTATGAAACTTTACTTTTCAAGTAATGGAAAAGTGGAATAAATTATTTAGTGATAACTTTGGTCATAAAATGCTCGCTGATCACCTGAGGCAATAAAATTAACCATATATCATATGAAATAATATACAGTTTGGTCAATGGTTAATAGTGATTCATGAGTTGAAGAAAGGAAAACATGTGAAAATAGGGCAGAAATGTAATGCTTATATTAGTTTGTATTTCTGTTGAAATTTTTAAAGATAAGCATATGTATCATTTGCAGTTTTTTGAAATATGCCATTAAGAATTATGGATTTAAAGTTTCTCCAGGGGCGCCTGGGTGGCGCAGTCGGTTAAGCGTCCAACTTCAGCCAGGTCACGATCTCGCGGTCCGTGAGTTCGAGCCCCGCGTCAGGCTCTGGGCTGATGGCTCAGAGCCTGGAGCCTGTTTCCGATTCTGTGTCTCCCTCTCTCTCTGCCCCTCCCCCGTTCATGCTCTGTCTCTCTCTGTCCCAAAAATAAATAAACGTTGAAAAAAAAAAATTAAAGTTTCTCCAAAGTACATTTAATCATTTAAGCATTTGTGCAATTAAAAAGATCATGGAGGATCAAGTAAAAGCATTTTAAATGTAAATCTTTTATTTTTTAATTTTTAAATTTATTTCTTTCAATTCAAGTTAGTTAACAGATAGTGTAGCATTGGTTTCAGAGTAGAACCCAGTGATTCATCACTTACATATAACACCCAGTGCTCATCCCAACAAGTGCCCTCCTCAATGGCCATCACCCATTTAGCCCATCCCCCCACCACACCCCCTCCAGCAACCCTCAGCTTGTTCACTGTATTTAAGAGTCTCTTAATGGTTTGCCTCCCTCTCTGTTATCGTATTTTTCCTTCCCTTCCCCTGTGTTCATCTGTTTTGTTTCTTAAATTCCACATGAATGAAATCATATGATTTTTGTCTTTCTCTAACTGACTTATTTCGCTTAGCATAATACACCCTAGTTTCATCCACAGTGTTGTAAATGGCAATATTTGATTCTTTTTGGTCACTGAATATTCCATTGTATGTATGTACATACACATTGTATGTGTATGTGTGTGTATATAGATAGATAGATAGATATACATGCACATGCACATGCACAAGCACACACACATACACATAATCCATTCATCAATTGATGGACATTGGGACTCTTTCCATAATTTGGCTGTTGTTGATAGCACTGCTGTAAACATTGGGGTGCATGTACCCCTTTAAATCAACACTTTTGTATCCTTGGATAAATACCTAGTAGTGCAATTATTGGTTGTAGGGTAGTTCTATTTTGAATGTTTTGAGGAACTTCCATACTGTTTTCCAGAGTGGCTGCACCAGTTTGCATTCCCACCAACTGCAAAAGTGTTCCCTTTCTCTGCATCCTCGCCAGTATCTGTTGTTTTGTGAGTTGTTCGTTTTAGCTATTCTGATGGGTTACATGGTATCTCGTTATGGTTTTGATTTGCATTTCCCTGATGATGAGTGAAGTTGAGCATTTTTTATGTGTCTGCTAGCCCTCTAGATGTCTTCTTTGGAAAAGTGCCTATTTATGTCTTCTGTCCATTTCTTAACTGGATTATTTGTTTTTTGGGTGTTGAGTTTGAGAAGTTCTTTATAGATTTTGGATAGTAACCCTTTATCTGATATGTCATTTGCAAATATCTTCTATTCTGTTGGTTGTCTCTTAGTTTTGTTGATTGTTTCCTTCACTGTACAGAAGCTTTTTATCTTGATGAGGCCTCAATAGTTCATTTTTACTTTTGTTTCCCTTGCCTCCAGAGACGTGTGTAGTAAGAAGTTGCTACAGCTGAGGTCAGAGAGGTTGCTGCTTTTTTTCTCCTCTAGGATTTTGATGGTTTCCTGTTTTACATTTAGGTCTTTCATCCATTTTGAATTTATTTTTGTGTATGGTGTAAGAAAGTGGTCCAGTTTCATTCTTCTGCATGTCACTGCCCAGTTTTCCCAGCACCATTTGCTAAAGAGAATGTCTTTTTTCCATTGGATACTCTTTCCTGCTTTGTCGAAGAATACGTGGCCATACATTTGTGGGTCCATTTCTGAGTTCTCTATTCTGTTCTATTGATCTGGGTGTCTGTTCTTGTGCCAGTACCACACTGTCTGGATGATTACAGCTTTGTCATACAGCTTGAAGACTGGAATTATGATGCCTCTGGCTTTGGCTTTCTTTTTCAACATTATTTTGGCTATTCGGGGTCTTTTCTGATTCCATACAAATTTTAGGATTCTTTGTTGTAGCTCTTGAACATTTTTTTGCAGGGATTTTTGTAGGCATTTTTTTGATAGGGAATGTATTGAATGTGTAGATTGGTTTGGGTAGTATAAACATTTTAACAATATTTATTCTTCTAATCTGTGAGCATGGAATATTTTTCCATTTCTTTGTGTCTTCTTCAATTTCTTTCATAAACTTTCTATAGTTTTTAGTGTACAGATCTTTTACCTCTTTGGTTAAGTTTATTCCTAGGTATCTTACGTTTTTTGGTGCAATTGTAAATAGGATTGATACTTCGATTGCTCTTTCTGTTGCTTCATTATCGGTATAGAAATGCAACCGATTTCTGTACATTGATTTTATATCCTGCAACTTTGCTGAATTCACGTATATCAGTTCTAGCAGTTTTTTGGTGGAGTCTTTTGGGTTTTCCATGTAGAGTATTATGTCATCTGCAAAGAGTGAAAGCTTAACTTCTTCTTTGCCAATTTGGATGCCTTTTATTTCTTTTTGTTGTCTGATTGCTGAGGCTAGGACTTCTAGTACTGTGTTGAACAACAGTGGTGAGAGTGGATATCCCTGTTAGGTTCCTGACCTTAGGGGGAAAGCTCTCACTTCTTCCCCATTAAACGCAAATCTTGTAAGCAGGAAGAATGGCAGTACTGGTGTCCTGTTTATTTTTCTAAGATGAAACTAAATGTCATGTACTTGGGAAGTCTACTAGAATTTTTTGGAAGGGAGGCAACAATTTAGTAACCCTAAGAAAGAGTAGATACTTACGGAAAATAAGAATACATATGCCAATGTTAGAAAAGAGACAAAGCTCAAAGCTACATGAATGAAAAGTCTCTAAAGTGCCATAGATAGTCTATTAGTAGGATTGTTTGGAACAAAAATGCTGATCAACCGAAAGCCAAACAATTTCAAAATATAATTGCATCACAAAAACAGTTAGACCACGTGGTGGGTATTAGGTCTTGTCTATGAAAGGTGCTGCCTGAACTTCTAAGGAGCTGTTGAAATTGATGCAGTTTTTCTAGGGTGCCTCTGATTTGTGGCTTAGAAGAGTCAAAGCAGCAAATAAAGGCTGTGTGAGTCTAAAGTAATGAAACACAAGGACCTGCCCCATCCAAGAAGCCATTTTTCCACAACTCCATGTACATATCGTGTGTATGTGGCTTTTGTGTTTAAAAGTTTCTCTGGAGATTTCTTTCTGAGACCCAGGACCCCAAGACATAACCAACAGTGCTTACAACAGGTCTAAGGATGTTCTTTTGGTGTGGTTGCTGTATAAAGACCTTTCCACTCCATGTAAAGACTGTAGTAGCTTCCAATATTAGTAAATTGAGTAAATTAGTAATTAGTCAATTAGCAAATTGAGCTCAAATTAGTAAATTGAGCTTCCAATATTAGTAAATATTAGTAACAATTAGTAAATTGTTAAAATGTAATTTCATGTATGAAACAACTCCTACGGAAGTTTCTTGAACTTTGTAATAATTGACGATTTTAAGGATTACTGGGAATAAATGAAGGTGCATGTTAATTCAGTTACAATCTCTGTACCTAAGTAAACATCCAGGGTTATACACCATAAAAAGAGTTACCTCTGTCTGCTGTTTTACATAATATGCAGCACAGAGTATTTGTGGCAAAGTATCTACTTAATAAATATTGGTTAAATAAATAACTGAATTTGGACCACCAGGCTGTAATAGAATTAGGTCTAAATAGGAGAGGTAAATGGGCTTCTGAATAAAGTGATCAATAAAGCTGGAGTGTGATGATATGCAAAAATTGATGCTAGCAATATTTTTATTCTAAGAGATAATGAATATATACTAGAGAAATCTTTATATCTTTGCATAGTTGTTTTACTCTTATGCAATAATCTGCCTCGAAAGTTGTGGGTTGCACCCAAGAGTGCCAGGAAATCACTAAGGAAGTCACATGATATGTGAAAGTGTGATATTCAGGCTAGCACTGATTCATGCACAACTCAAATATTATATACCGCCTATTTAGTAAATCTCTGGTTTGTGCTTTGAATCTGGTTTGTGTTTTATAATTTCAGTGTGGATTTGTGATATTATTCAATACTTAATTTGTATTAAAGATAAAACGCAAATTGTGGCGATTTCTTCAGGCCATTCATATGGCAAAAAATTGTTGTGTCTTTCTCCCTCCATTTGTGGCAGTGAAGCTTAGGAATCAGAAAGACCATGTGCAAATGTGAGCTCTGCTACTTATTAGCTGTGAAAGCCTAACAGAGTTGCTTAACCTTTCTGAGCCTCAGTTTACCACTTTGGAAAATGAGGACACTGCTACTGATTCACAGGATTGTTAGTCTTCTCAACCTCTATTAAGCCACACAAAGCCCCTGGGAACTGGATAGCTGAAGTTTGTGGAAAGGAGGTACAAGTTTTCTTGGTTTGGCACAGCGTCTCCACTATTATTGTTGATGAAATAGCCCACAGAGAACAAATACAGGGCAGAATAGACTTTAGGAAAATGTGTCAAATTGAACTGGTTGGAATTCAGAAGACAGTGGATGGTGCAAGAGGAGTTTGGAGAAGCAAGAAGCAGCTGAACTGTGGGGAAGGGTGTGTGGACAGATTGCTACTAGAACTCGGTGCCCGATGGCAGCTAGCAGTTAGAGCTGATAACCTGGCAGTGAAGGACTAGACTAGTCAGAATGTGATGAACAGGAACAACTCAAAGAGCTTTGGGTCCCATTTGGTGTAGGAACAAAATAGTCCTGCATATCTTAGTATCTCTTGAGGTTGCTGTTAGGCAGAACATGATAGCTAATGTTTAAATTATGCTCAGTATATTATGTATCATTAAGAGAACCTTAAGTCATGCTTAGGATATTGGGTTTAAGAGAGAAGAAAAATCTAAAATATGATTTAGAAAGCTTGTCATTAAAAGAGTTAAGGTAGGGGCGCCTGGGTGGCTCAGTCAGTTCAGCGTCTGACTCTTGGTTTCAGCTCATGATCTCATGGTTCGTGAGTTCAAGCCCCATGTCGGGCTCTGCACTGATGGTGTGAAACCTGCTTGGGATTCTCTCTCTCTCCCTCTCTGTCTGCCTCTCTTCCTCTCACTGTCTCTCTCTCAAAATAAATAAACTTAAAAAAATTTTTTAAAAGACAAGGCGGAAATCTGTATTGTATTTCATTAAAGCTTTAATGATCTAGATTAAAAGCAACAACAGAGCTACCTGGAATTCATTTGCACAAGCTCCAGTCAGACAGAGCTGACTTCCCATTGACACTTCAGCTTAGGGATATTTGAGTTAGCACCAGGTTCCTCATCTTTCAAATGGAAATAAAATTACTACCCACTACAGAGCTAGTAACCTGATAAATAAAGGTTAGCTTTCATTACAGGTGTTCTTATTATGAATGTTATAGCTACTGTTTTACCTTCTCCAGAGTATTTTTCTGAAATCATTAAATTCCACTCCTTTTATATTACCTGGAGGTCTTCACCGTCTCCTGCTTTGTTTGGTCTAGATTTCCTTTTCTTTCATCCATTTCCCAAACATCGTTTTTATATTGGGTAACTTGCTGCACATTAAAAGCTTGGGAAAGGAATTTATACTACATTGCGTGTGCTCTCTTTCTTTTCTTGTCTTGGCTGAATGTTGGATATATCTTCACCATGTGTGTTCACAGTTTTCCTTCCCAAGCTGTAAGTAGTGCCCAGTCACCGCTGCTGCTTGCCAGCCTAAGTCCATATGCTGAAGTGTGCAAGTATGTTCCGTTCGTTTTTGTTCAATCTGCAACTATATTTCTCTTCTTCCCTCCTCTCCCTCTTTCTGGTTGTAGTATTTCTTTTGGTTTAACAAATTGTCACAGAAACATTCTTGAAATGATACTGTGCTTCAGGGCACCTGGATGACCCAGTCAGTGGAGCGGCTGACTTCAGCTCAGGTCATGATCTTGAGGTCCGTGGGTTTGAGCCCCGCCTTCCAGCTCTGTGCTGACAGCTCAGAGCCTGGAGCCTGTTTCAGGTTCTGTGTCTCCCTCTCTCTCTGCCCCTCCCCTGCTCGTGCTCTGTCTCTGTCCCTCTCTCTCAAAAATAAATAAACATTAAAAAAAAGTTTTTTTTTTAATGCTACTGTGCTTTATGTCCTTTTTGTGACATAATTGTAACTTAAGTGAATTTGTTCTCAACAGAGGGAAGGATTGTGACATTTCTACACAAACAAAAATACCGGCTTTCACTGTTTCTTATAAGTGTCAGCTCAGGTAGAAAAGGCCAAGTCTTCAACTGAAGTTAAAATGAAAAATTTGAGGTTTAGTCCATGTCATATACCAGTCTTTATCTCAACCAGTGGATTTACACACTTTGGAATGACAGCTCTGATTAAATATTTGTTGGCATGTACCATGTGGCATTCTAGGAACCAGGATCTCTCTGTACTATAACTTTGTACACCTAAAGAATACTATTCAGGGAAGTCAGAGCTATAGGGGTGGATTGGGTTTAACTTTTGACAATGACTAGAGACAAATATTTGACTGATGGATGTTCACATAACTATTACCTCAAATGTACTGAAAAATCAAATAAATGGGCAACTTTTCCATCTCGCTAGTAATTCTACCTAAAAGGAATTTTAATTCCTCACTTCAGAGTGATATTTTAAAAATGTAAATCTGATGCCATTATACCCCCAGCCCCAAACAGACAATACTGTATGCCTAAAATCTTCGGTGGCTTATAGGTGCCCCGAGAAGAAAGCACAGTCTCTTTCATAGAACCAGGGTGCCTTAGAGGAACTGACCCATCATGTTTCTTCTTCACCAGCTTCCCAGCATACTGGCCGTCCTTCATTTCCTCATGTTCCCCATCCCCCCGCCTCAGGACCTTCCAGGATATTTCCCCTCTTTCAGAATGGCTTTTCTCCCGTTCTTTGCACGGTTACTTCCTCCTCGGCCTGTGCTTCTCATTGTCACAGTTACTTTTCCGCTAGAGGGTGTTCCTCATCCCCTGATTTAATTTGGAGCCTCAAAGTTGCCATTTTTCATCGTCTCCTCTTCTTTAACTGTATGACGTTTACCACAGTCTGTAACTGTGTATTTCTGTGTGTGTTTCTTCAGGATCCATCTCACAAGTAGATCCTTGGCCCTGTGAAGGGGAAGACAGGGGTTTTGCTTTATTCACAGCTGTATACGCAGTGCCTGGCACAGTGCCTGACAAATAGCAAGCCCTCAATAACTCTGTGCCAAATTGGTAAATACTCACATAAGGTTGCAAGAAATAATTGAAATGGTTTGCATGTGCCTTTGCTTCTTTTCTCTCTCTCTAGTTCACTGTCAATATCCCACCTCTCATGTGATTTCCTCAACAAAAACCATTATAATATTATTTTAGTTTGAGTAGCAACGACATTTTTTGAGTTACGAGCTGGGTGCTTCTATGTGCAAAGATAAATTAAATATAGCTTCTCCCTTAATGGAACTCATAATATAAGCGGAGAGGTAAACATTTCACTCTTTGGAGGGCAGCCTGCTTGTGTTTTGGGGAGAGGTGGATAGGGTTGGAGAAACTCATAAAAGAGGTGACATTGAAGCTCGTTGAGTTTAGAAGAAGGAGTAGAATTTTGCTAGAGGAAGGTCGGAAGACTGCTCTTGCCAGAAAGACTGAGCTGGGCTAAGGCAGACACGCTTCAGAGTACATGCTGAAGGAAGTTCTGTGTGGCTGGGAGTGGGTAGAAAACAGGCTGGTAATGGAGGAGAATGGCAGGAAATGATCATGGAAGGACTGATTGGGCTTAGACTGTGGGTCATTTGAGTGATTTTGCTTAGAGGTTTGGATGCTATTTTATAGGAGATAGAGGCCATGAAATACTTGAAGCATATGAGTGAGAGCGCAGATCTGTGTTTTAGAAACAAAATGCGGGAGTTCTATCTGAAGACTTTACCAAGAGAGCTGTGTCAATTGAGTGGTAGCCATGAGTTGCCGAGGGAGTGAGAAGGGACAGAAGAGGGCAGTGAATAATAGCCAAACTTTGAAGAAGTTAGGTGGCTATGGAAAGAGAAATAATGATGGGATCTCTTTTAAAATCTTTCTTTTTTAAAAAATTATGACACTGATATGTACTAAATTTGGGAATTTGGAAAGAGGGAATTTGGAATTTAGATTTGGAAAGAGAGAACTTGGAAAATGCAGCATATTATAAAAAAGAAAATAAAGATTACAATATGGTTCCTGGAAGAGAAAGCAGAGTCAAGGGAGGATGCTCTTAGGATGGTCAGGGTGAGAGGAGGAACTTTTGGAAAAGATCCAGAAGGATCTTCCCTTATGGAGATCCCTTTGTTTGTTTGATTGTTTGCATGTCCTTCCTAATTTTATCCGTCTAGAAGGTCCATAACCTTCTTGGTCTCAGGGTTTTTGCTTTTATTTTTTCCACTGTCTGGAGTAGTTCCTCTTGCTGTTCCTCCTCTCCTCCTTTTACCTGGCTAAGTTTTACACCTTCGAGCTAATAATAGTATTAATAATAAGCATCATAATAATAACAACAGTTGCAGAAACATATGTTGATATCTTGCCACATGCTAGGCACTATGGTCAGTGCTTTCATTTGTTATGCAATTGAGTCCTTACAAGAGTTCTGTATGGTGGGTACGATGATGTCCTTCTATAGATGAAGGTACTAGAACACTACCAAATTAAGTGACTTGAGCAGGTATAAATATCACTACTTATCACTCCTTCAGGGAAGCCTTCCCCAACAGCTCACATCCCTGACCAAGTTAGGAACCCCTGTAATGGGATCTCATAGCCGTTAATTTCTCCTGGAAGACTTTTATCACATTAGAACTTATTTGATAAATGTGTATCTTTCCTTTTCGACTCTAAGCCCCATGAGGGCATGTTCTGTGTTTGTCTTATTCCTAGTTGTATCGTCCAGTGCTTAGCTTTGTGATCACATGGCGCACAGTATGGTGTTCATTAACCAACCACTTGACACTGAAGACTGCTACTCTTGTGGTAAGTTTCGTTTAAGCCTATAATGTACCGACCTGGTAAAATCACCCAAACTGGAAGAGGATCCTTGTTAGCTGGGCTCCATGATATTCCTGGGGCCTTGAGATATGAGGGCTTTGGGATTTCCTGGAGCTTAGATGCCTCTAGATCAAACTGTATATCTTCTTTTCCAAATCCTCTCAGTTCCCTTTATTCCATACTGCCATCTTATAATTGACACGATTTTCTAGTCATATCCTCATGCAAGTCTAGACAACAGGGACTCTAGGCGTGCCAAGGTTGATGTTCAAATTCTCTGAGCAGCTTATTTTAAGGCTTCAAGTTTGCTTATTTTTTTTTTTTTTAAGTTAATTTATTTTGAGAGAGAGAGGCAACACAAATGGGGGAGGGTCAGAGACAGAGAGGAAGAGATAGAGAATTCCAAGCAGGCTCTGCACTGCCAATGCAGAGCCCAACGTGGGGCTTGAACTCATGAACTGAGAGATCATTACCTGAGCAGAAGTGGGAAGTTTAACCAATTGAGCCACCCAGGTGTCCCTCAAGTTTGGTTTTATCCAGGTTTTATCCATCTGATTTTCATTGAACTTTTAAGGTTTTACAATTTGAAAAAAAATAGATGGAGATCATAGAAAGATGATTTTTCAAGGTAATGCTGCATTAAAATTTTCATTTTCATATTTTGTCTGATGGATCGGATTTAAATAGACTTGCAAATTACCAATAAAGAAATGGATTTCTTTAATACAAAAAAAAAAGAGATAAATTCTTAATTTTTGCATTTCAGTTTAGATGTGGGTTGCACTATACATTCTAAAGCAAATATGGGAGTCCCTCCTTATCCACAGTTTCACTTTCTGCACCATCAGTTACCCATGGTCAACCCTGGTCTGGAAGCAGATGATCCTCCTTCTGACCTATTGTCAGAATGTCAGTAGTAGTCTAATGCTACATCACAATGCTTATGACATTCACCACACCTCTTCTCACCATGTACTGTACTTACAGTACAGTAAGATCTTGAGAGTCTATAGTCCCATCACTTTTATTATAGTATGTTGTTTTCATTGATCTATTTTATTATTAATTATCATTGTTAATCTTTTACTGTGCCTGATTTATAAGTTAAACTTCATCATAAGTGAGTGTGTGTTTTTGTGTGTGTGCGTGTGTGTGTGTGTGTTTGTGTGTGTGTGTGTGTGAAAAAGAATTTGGTTTGGTACTATCCATAGTTTCAGGCTTCCACTGGGCATCTTGGAACATATCTCCTGTGGATAAGGGGAGACCACTGTATATTTTTGGACCTGTTGCTTATTTATTCTATTTACTGAGAGATAAAAACTGTGAAAGCACTAGAAGGTGGACACTCATTAATCTCTGCTATTTTGAGCACAATAACAAACATCCAAAGAGCAAACATTTAAATGAGTTTTGACATAAATAAACTTAAGGATCCTCACTGTTTAAGAGTTAATATATGTCAAGGAAAGAATTCATTTTTTCTAGTTTAGACATTAGTTGAGTGTTTTTGGTTTTTAATTTTTGTTTTTGTTTTTCCCTTGAAAATTGTTCACAGTAAAGGCATTTAAGGCAGGTCAACATGAGTTTCAAAATACTGGCTTGGGAGCTACTTTAGTCTTTATCTTTGTCTTCCTGTTTATTTATAGAATGGAAGAGGAAGACAGCCTTTCCTGCTTTTGCAGTTTCCTAATGATGATATCTCAGCTTGTAATGAATAAATCCAAAGGAGGAAGGCAGTCTCCTTACATCTTCAGAAGAAACCACCACTCCTAAAAGCTGGGGGTCAGGGTTGCTAAGTTCAAGTAGTTAAGTGATTTTCACCGTTTCACTTTATTTAAAAATTAATGCAACTTTCTCAAAAATTTCTTAGCCTTAAAATGGGTATTACAAAAAGAATATCAGAGTAGAAAGTATTGTAAAAGGATATAAAGATAATTTCTATAAACCTTATTAAAACTAACTCTTTTGGCATTTCATGGTTGGTCCTGATAATTTTGTTATCAGGCATGAAATTAAAGTTAATACAGCCTATGATCTGACTACCCTATTTATAACAATATTTTGCATTTATTCATTCAACACTTTCTAAGAGTGCTGAGTGCTAAGGACTCCTAGATGAGTAAGACCTAGTTTGTGCTTTTGGAGAGCCCATAGTCTAAGGGAAAAGGACATAGTTTAATATTCTCTGAAATTGCCAAAGGCATCATCCAATCCACTGTGAGACCACTCTGGCCTCTGTTGACACCCACCCCTCCCCATGGTCAAAGGAGCCATGCTGCAGTGTGTGTTGATCTTTGGGTCTTCAAAATATCAGAAGTTAGTTAGGAATGTCAGGAAGAGTAGGCAAGACTCCTTCATTAATCCATTCACTCATAAGTGTAAATGACATTTGTGGCAGAAATGTCTTGTGCCACATACTAACAATATAAAGATAAAAGCCACATTGATGTCTTCAAGGAGCTTATAGTTTAGTTGGGGAAAAAAAACAAATTAACTTGTGTAATTTCCCCAGCCATAGCAGTAAGTGCAATGAGATCAGTAACCATAGACTTTCATGGACAACAAAGTAGAATCATCTAGAAACAGGCCTATGGATTTAGCAATCCTGTTTCAGTTTCCTCAGGCAGCTGCATTTCTCAGCTTCTTTTGCAGTCAGGGTGGAGCCCTGTGACTGAGTTGTGGTGACTGGAATGTGGGCAGGAGTGATGTACACTTCTGTGTACGACAAGCGAAATCCTTCGCTTGCTTTCTTCCCTTTCTAAGATGACCTTGGAGGCTGGATTTAGAAGATGGCAGCATTATCAGATAGAAGGAAGGAGTCTGGCACCTTGAAAGACTGTGCAGTTCACTCACCCACCTATAAACACTGCCCCTCCAAACAGTATTGAATTGTAATATAAATGAAAAATAAACTTTTATTGTGTTACGTTCTTAGATTTGAGGTTGTTTTTTTATAGCAGTTAATTGTACCATTTAATGTACTCTCTCTCCACTCTCAGGATATCTGCCCCTAGTAAGCATCAGTTATATGAAGAAGAGAAGGAGGGGGGAGCCTAGGTGGCTCAGTCGGTTAAGTGTCCGACTTCAGCTCAGGTCATGATCTCACGGTTCATGGGTTTGAGCCCCGCGTCAGGCTGTGCTGACAGCTCAGAGCCGGGAGCCTGCTTCGGATTCTGTGTCTCCCTCTCTCTCTGCCCCTCCCCCGCTTAGGCTCTGTCTCTCTCTCTGTCTCTCAAAAATAAATATAAAAAAGAAGAAGAAGAGAAGGAGGGGTGTTATAGGTGGATAACAACATAGGGGAAGGAAAAAGCTTGGAGCTTTCAGGAAATAGAAGTTTGGTGTGGCCAGGTGTAGTGGGAGTGGAGAGCAATATTTAAGGATGGGACTGGAGAGTAAAGGATGGGAATGGACATCAAGGACAGATGACAGAAAGCTTTGTGGGCCAACCTAAGAAAGGAGAACCACCTAGACTTGAGGGACAAGCAGTGTAAGAGATGAAGGGTGTAATGGAGATATTCAAACAATAAAGAGGAGCTAACCCAGATGTGCTAAATCGTTTAATAATAGAAACAGTTTCTCATAATTGAGGTAATTTTTAGTAATGGACATCGTTTTAGTGGGTTTTCCTGCATACATGATCTTCAGAAGTTTGGGATCGTAGACCCCAATACTGATGCCAACATGGACATGGACGGAACATGAGAAAAGTGAAGGAGTTGGGAATGTGTCACTTGAAGAAGAGGGAACCTGTAAAGGCAATAATCATTATCTTCAAGTGTGGATAGCAGGTGGAAGAGGCATATTCTTGACTGAGTGGTACGAAACGGCTAGTTCAGATAATAGGTAGAAAGGTAGGGAGATTTGGGTTCAGCATAAGGAAGAACTTTCTGTCATAATTGCCTGAACAGCAGTTGTTCAGTCCTAGAGAAGATGGCAATGAGTTTGATGAACAAGAAGGGTTGAAATAGACTGGTGTCACAACTTGGGAGATGCTGTGATACAGATGGTTCAGGTATTGGATGAAACGGGGATTAGAAAACTTTGGATGTCTTTGCTAATAATATTCTCATATTCTTTGATATTTATCTGAAATTTAAAATCTTATGAAGGCTAACTACTTACATTCACCCTGCTTTCAACACCAAGGAAGTGTATAACGTTAAAAAACTTCCAGAGAGAAAACTATACTTGCACAAAGATGTCTTCACCCAGAGATAACAACTTGGCACTTGATACGTACTTTTTGTTGGGGCTGATGAATAGGCATTTAGTCTGGTTAATATGGCTAAATGACCTTGCAATGATATCACTGAATAGTATCTCCAACGCAGTGCAGAGTGTCAAACACCAACAAGAAGACAGTAGGGTGAATGAAAAGGCAGATACCATCTTCCTCTGAGATATTGGGGGAAGAAACTTTCCCTTAACTCCCTTACTTGTAAAAGCCAGATAGCCCAGCTGTTCCTCTAAACTGTCAGAATTTCTCTCATCGCTGCCTCCGAACTGAAGGATGGGGATTGATTGGTCTTGCTTACCAGTGTGCACTGGAGCAAGACACAACTTTATTTAAAATACCATTAAGATGCAAACACATTATGTCCCTCTGAAGGCTTTCTTTTACAACATGAATTATTTAAATAGCTTCTTAATAATTGCATTGATTTCCACAGTTAAAAGCAGATCAGATTATGGAATCTGCTCAATACCACTTAAATGTGTATAGATGTTGAAGTTGACAAAGACCTTTTAGACACTGATAATTCCTTGCACTAGATTGGAATGCTGGAGATTTAACATTACCAGTAGTGCTCTGTGATTATTTTTAATAAATCAGGACACTGTAACAGCAGCCATTTAAGGTCTTCATTCTTATTCCATTTTATTCCAGAGTCATTGCCTGAAAATCTAGTTATGCTAAAAATCTGACCAAAAAGTTTCACATTTATATCGATCAGAAGCTTTGATGTTTCTTGTGCAAAGACCAATATAGTAAACGTGTCTTCACCTGCATGTATTGATGCATATATTTTAAAACCCTATGAATATTTATAGTAATAAAATCCAATAAGATTTCAGTGTCTTAGATGCTTTGGGTACCCTATGAAAGAAGGGTAAGTTTACTAGTTTGCAAAGAAATTATAGGTGAGGCAAAAATTAGATTTTTTTCTTCTCTTTGATTCTCTCCTTATTTGGAAGTGTCTGGGAAGAGTGATGTCCATGGTCTCTTAGTCTGCTTCGGTTGCCATAACAAAATACCATAAACTGAGTGGCTTAAAAACCAGTAATTTATTTTCTCACATTTTTGGAGGCTGCTAGTATGAAGTCAGGGTGCCAGCATGGTTAGGTTCTAATGAGAGTTTTTCTCCTGGCTTGCAGATGACTGTCTGCTCGCTGTATGCTCACATGGTCTGTCCTTGGTGCATGCGCTTGGAGAGAAGTTACCAGTCCTACTGGATTAGGACCCCATCCTTATAACCTCATTTAACTTTACTTTCGTCCTGAAAGCCCCTATCTCCAACTAGGATTACACTGGAATTTGGGGCTTCAACATAATGAATTTTGCATGGGGGATACAATACAGTCCACAACACACTCGCCATGGGAGTCAGACTGCTTGAGTTGGAATGTGACCTAAGGCAAATTACTTACCCTCTCTGTTTCTTAGTTTGGTGTGTAAACTTAGAATAAAGATGGTAACTATTTATTTTATGGCTTTATCGTGTTGAATAGATGAATTAAGATATGCAAAGTACTTCGTGTATGACATCTAGTAAGTGGTTAATAAATGTTAGTTATTACTAAATATCTAATAAGATATTTGTACCTTTAGCTAAGACTTTTGTGATTCTATATATGTGGTAGTCAAGTACTTCATGTTTACATATCCAATGATTACTGGCATTGGGAATTCACAGCATGCTTTAAAAATTTTCCCGCTGTGGAGAATAGAATATGTTTTATTTTATAAAATTCTTATAAAGAAGTGTTTCCCATCAGTGTTGATCTGGTCTCCCTACTCCTCTCCATCCTCCAGCACTACAGAATGTCCGCTCTCCAAAAAGATTTAGGACCTTCTCAGTTTATCACTTAACGATTTCAGGATGACATTGTGTACATTCTACCTGAAAAAGCAAGGGTAGAGTAACTTTCCTAGCAACAGAAAAAGGAATTCTCTACATTTCTCATTTTTCTACTTAGCCCTTGCACGTGCATACACACACACACACACACACACACACACACACACACACAGAACTTTCCTTCTTGTACAATTAAAAATAAAACACATGGTTGTATAACTTATTGCTGTGGAAATCAAGATACTTCATCCATAATAAGAAATTCAGTAGTCTTTCAGTTCTCCTTATAGGGAATTTGGGGTCAAAGATATCCTCAATTAGTTAGTGTCTGGGAAAGTTAGGTAGAAAACAGTGGACAACTTACCAGTAGCTCTATGGTAAGGTACAGTTCTCTAATTCATTGACCAATATTCTGTTTCCTGTGTTAAATTGAACACTGACTGGAATTTGAATTGAATTAAAAGGGTAGAGAAAGTACTCTTAACTGATTCTCAAATAATTATTTTTTCAAGATTTGTAGCACATACTATCAGACAGTCTCCAATCCTTTGTGGCTCTTTCTAAGTCTAAAGGAAGAGCTATATTTTCTATAAACATCAATCAAGGTTGTTTCTGTTTGGTAGATAGGATTTAAAAAGGGTAGGGTGGGAGGCAGGAAGAGAAAAAAAGCAAGCAAAAAAATGCCCATGAATTCTCTTAGCCCTCTTCATAGCAGACAGTCTTTTCCTGCTTTCTGAATTCATGTTACATGAGTTGGGCCCATTGCTTACCTCCTATCCCATTTTGAGTACATGAACAAATTATAGATATTTTACACTTATAAACATTTCATCTTAAATAGTCGTACTTATGAGTGAGACTATAAGACTTTCACTCTGATTAGATTAGAAACCTAAGAGTCTTTATATCTGAGCTCCTGCCTTTAAAAAAAATGAAATATTTATGTAGTGCAGTGTCTAGCTGCTGTAGGATGTGTAATTTAAGTGATCTATCCCTGTAATACTTTTCAGAGTTGGGATGGCCAGTTCAACTAGAATGTTGAATGCAGTAGAAAATAAAATTAGCATGGAGTGGGCATGTACAACTTGCATGTAAACTTAGGTGTATAAAAATTATATTTAAATGTACTGGGATGCACCTATTTATCAAATTATGGGTAAATGGTAAATACAGTATCACGAAATAGTATTGAATAGCATGAATGAATGAATGAATGAATGAATGAATGAATAAGTAAATAAATAAAATTCTTATTCTGGAAAGAAAATGAACATTGACAGCTATCGCCATACTTTAAATTATTAGTTGCAATGGAATCATGGACCCAAATGTAAACCTAGAACCATAAATCTTCTAGAAGACAAAAGAGGATGTGATTGTGACCTCATACTAGGCAAAGATTTCTTGGGCACCACACAAAAAGCACAAATCACAAACTTAAAAAAATGATAAATTGGGCATTATCTATATTAAACATTTCTGCTCACCAAAATACGCCTTTAAGAAAATGAATGGAGGGCGCCTGGGTGGCTCAGTCGATTAAGCGTCTGACTTCAGCTCAGGTCATGATCTCGCAGTTTGTGAGTTCGAGCCCCGCGTCGGGCTCTGTGCGGACAGCTCAGAGCCTGGAAACTGCTTCAGATTCTGTGTCTCCCTCTCTCTCAGTCCCTCCCCTGCTCATGCTCTGTCTCTCTCTTGTGTCTCAATAATAAATAAACATTAAAAAAATTAAAAAGAAAACGAATGGACAGGTACCCACTGGGGCAATATTCACAGCATGTATTCGTATGACAAAAGACTTAAATCCAAAATACATTAAGAATTTTTACAAATGTATGAGACAAAGACAACTCAATTAAAGACTTAAGCAGTTACTGCACAAAAGAAGATATGGGCATGGGCCAATAAGCTCATAAAAGGTGCTCAACATCATTAGACGTCAGGAAAATGCAAATTATAGCCATTTCACATCCACTAGAAGAGCTAAAAGAAAAAAGACTGGTTGGGAACGCTGAACACTGTGGAGGATGTGGTGCACCTGGAATTCTCAGTCATTGGCGGGAGTAGAAGATGGTCTAACCACATTGGAGAACTGTTCTGCAATTTCTTATAAAGATAAACATACATCTACCATATGACCCAGCAGTTTGACTCTTAGGTATTTACCAATGAGAAATAAAAACATAGGCAGTTTTTATAGCAGTCTTGTTTATAAAGCCAAAAATTGGCAACAGTCCAAATGTCCATTAAAAGGAGAATGAATAATCAAATTTCTTTATAATGGAATACTACTCAGCAGTAAAAAAGAATAAACTACTAATTCAAGCAACAGTGATGAATCTCAGAAATGTGCTGCGTGGAAAAGCCTGTCCCAAGAAAAAGGCCTTATTGTGTTATTTCATGAAATCCAAATACAGGCAAAACTAATCTATGGTGATGTCGGATAGTGGTTGGAGAAGGAGATTGACAGGAAAGGGGTATGACGTAACTCTCTTAGGGACAGACATGATCTATGTCTTGTTTTGAGTTTTGGTTACACAGCTGCATGCAGTTGTCAACACTCATGAACTAAACATTCAAGATCTGTGTATTTTATTCTATGTTAATTATATCTCAATTAAAAAGATAAGAAGAAACTGTCATCTTCCAAAATGATTGCAGACTGATGAATAGCCTAAGATGGGAGCTTAAAGAATGTGAGAAAATGTTATATGTGAGATTTCTTGGAAAAAGAAATTGGCTGCCTCCAATGTGCACATATGTGTCTATGCTTTGAGAACCCCTCAAAAGAATATAAGAGAAGAGGACCTGGAGTGAACAACCTACTAAGGAAATGCAAATGGAAAGCAGTGCTGTTATACCAGCAGATCTAGGGATATCACAGAACAGGCTGTTTTAAAGCAAACAGATTTTGGTGGGGATTAAGTGGGGAGCAGGGGTGGGCTTTGCCAGGAGTAAAGATGGCGACTATTGTGTTTCACCCAGAGAAGACTATGGTAAATGGGGATCCTTCTGAAGATACCTCTGGTGTTCCTTGGCTTAAGAGCCGATTGACTGAAAGATCAATTAGTCAGTGTATGTGGAAGGTGGAACTGAGGTAGAAGCATCCGGAAGTTAGGGATGCTGGATTGGTTTTGGTATCAGAATTATACCTTGGACCCAGTTGTGGTTTGTTTTTTTTTTTTTTAATTTTTAATGTTTATTTCTGAGAGAGAGACAGAGTGTGAGCGGGGGAGGGGCAGAGAGAGACTGGAGACAAAGAATCCGAAGCAGGCTCCAGGCTCTGAGCTGTCAGCACAGAGCCCAACGTGGGGCTCAAACTCATGAACATTGAGATCATGACCTGAGCAGAAGTCGGACGCTTAACCGACTGAGCCACCCAGGCACCCCCTCTTGGACCCAGTTTCTTCAGGCCAGAAATGTTGGGTTCCTCCTCAGACATGAGGCTGGATCCATGTGCTCAGCCTTCCTGATGAAGAAGGAAAATTCCTTTATGTTGCCAGTTACCGGAAAGCATTGATTCTCCAAAGATTGCCTTCCATCTGCAATAAACAATGGGCTTTATATAACTCGATTCCCCTACAGAGTCCCTTACAGTGATCGCAAAGAGTATTCTTGAGTGCTGAATGCTTTCAATGCTGCTGAGAAGCAAAAAGGACTTGATAGGAAGTCAGAGAGGGCATTGACTTCACAGTAGCTTATCCTTTTCTGTAATGGTAGGAACAGCAGGACCCTAAGGCATTTCTTATTTCTTGTCCAGGTCCCGTCAAAAATCTCAGCTGATCACAGGAGTGAAAGTGGTGGTTCTCTTGCATTTTTTGGAGTCAGCTCTTGAAAACTCTGTCAGAGAAATTTACTTATGTGTCCTTAATCCCTTAAATGGAGAAGTATCTCACAGGGCTTGGTCTGGAACTTGTTTTTAAAAAAACTATAAAGTATCACTTGCATCCCTTAATAATCAATGCCTGTCATTTTTTTCCTGAATGACAGCAGTGTGTACTGCATGTGGTATGGACTGCTCCTTTGTATCTGGAGCCCTCAAAATTTGAATCTTTCCTGTTATATATTATAAGGTACAAAAATGTTGTGAGACACTGTCCAAAAACCCTTGGGAGTTTGACCTAGAGGAAGTGTATTCATGGGATGCCTTTGTTCATGTGGATATAGACATTTCAAGATTCATTTGTCAGCCACAGAATTGGTCATATTTCAACATCTGTTACTCTGGCACATACTGATGGAAAGATGAAGATTCTGTGCAGTGAATACTGGATTGGAGTGTTGGCATTTCTGACAGATCTGGCAATTTTTCAAATTGAGTGAGGCATTAGGGTAGACTTTGCTTTATGGATTATATATCTCTTTATTATGGATTATATACCATTCTTGCTAACTGTGCTAAACTCAGAGAGACTGTAAGAGAAATGAGATCAGGCTGTGCTCTGTACCTCTCCCTTCCCAGAATGCCTTTAGAAGGGCTCAGGTGGGAGCCACAAACTATACAAAGAACTAAGCGGGTCGTTGTGGTAAAGTTAAATCAGTGTCACTAAGAATAACCCTAAAAGTCTGGGATGATGGCCTTTAGGATAGTAGCTGCCAATTTGCTATTCTATTTTTATGTAAGTTTTTTCCCCCTTTAACATCACTGTTTCAGGATTCAGTCTAAGTGAATTGGGAACTCTCAAGCAGGTTTTGCCTTGGCCAACATTCCTTTTGCATTTTAGACTTCTCCACCTATTTTGTTTCATACCATTCATACTGATTTTGTCTATTAAAAATATTTTCCCAACATCATTTCATTGTAGGGAAAGGGAAACAAAGTGGAAACGAGATTAATGTTTAAACTTAGCACTTACCTAGTTACTTTAATGACATAAAGTTCTAATCCCATCATCGAAGTAAATATTCATGGTAAAAAGGAAAAGATAAGAAATAGAGTGAGGGCAGGGTGAGATTCTAGGATGTACTCCAGAGATGGACAGCCTGGCTGCTTGACCTCAGTTAACCTGGCCTTTTTTTCTTCATAGTCCTTCAAATTTCAGTTTAAAGATCTTAGCTGAAGATCCTTTTGCTAAATACATTCATTCTGAATAGTATAAACATGTATGCTAAGTTGTCCAGGAACCCATTACTCTGTTAGCTCCTTTTTAATTTTACTTTTTTTTCTTAACTTAGTGATGGCAGTAACACCCTCATAGATATGCCTTATTTAAACATGGGTGAAAGTGGACAACCAAAATTTTCAAGATATTTCTTTTATTCAGAATAAAAAGTAGAAGTATAAGTTTGGTACTAAAGTATGGAGTGGATAACAGATCAACCCAGAACAACAATAATTTATTCTTTCTCATGATTTGGTGGTGCAGGAATTGGGACAGGGTCAGGGTTGGCCCTTCTACATGTTATCAGCTGGGTGGGGCACTGGGCTGTGTATTCAACTGGGTTCACTCACTCAGCTGCATTTAACTGGTGGCTCCGATGAGCTAGGAAGTTGTGAACATTTCACTTTGAATAGCTAGTGTCTCTTGCTTTGCTCTTATCCTTTCTCTGTCTTGATAGCTTGGCCTTTTCTCACAGGACGGTCGTCTCAAAACTGCTGGACTTCTTAATAGTGGCTAACTCCCAAGAGGAAAAGTGGAAGCTGCCAGGCACAGCGTCACTTCCACCATATTTTGTTGGTCAAAGCCAGTTACATGCCAGCCCACGTTCGAGTTGAAATGAGATAAAGTCCACCCCTTGATGGGTGGAATGGCAGGTGACTACGGGAAGGGAAGGGATTTGTGATGGCTATTCTGAGAATACTTTCTACTCCACCTACCTACCTCAGAGAATGTTTATGAAATTTAAATGAGGAAAAGCATTCAGGGCCATACTTAGGGTATGATAATAAAAGAAGTGTTGAGATACCAAAAAAAGTGAGAAAGAACTCAAATGTATATATATTTATATATGTATACCTACATATACATATCCCTGCCCCACAAGACTTGCATCTCCTTAGAGTATTTCCAGTAGGATATCTAGTTAAGGCATAGGGATAGTTTAAAGTAATCCTAATTATTTCCAGAAAGAACAGAACTTTTCTTTTCAGTTCTGTTTGGTTCTGCTGGTTATGTAGAAAGTTTGGATCAGGCTGAACTGTCCTGGCCAAAATATCAGTTCCCTTTAAATGTTTTTTTAATGTTTATTTATTTTTGAGACAGAGACAGAGCATGAACGGGGGAGGGTCAGAGAGAGGGAGACACAGAATCTGAAGCAGGCTCCAGGCTCCGAGCTGTCAGCACAGGGCCTGTCTTGGGGCTCGAACTCATGGACTGTGAGATCATGACCTGAGCCAAAGTCGGATGCTTAACCGACGGAGCCCCCCAGGCGCCCCTATCAATTCCCTTTAAATATCTAATATCTAAATATCTAATATCTAAATACCTTTTCTCTAAAAGCTGGGTAATATGGCAGAACAGTAACCACAGGACTCAGGATTGAGTTTGTCCTTTCTGCCCTGCTTCCATCACTTCTGGCCTTCCTTGACAATAGTTTTCCTTATTTTTTGTCAAAGATCCTTTTCATGACTAAAGTAATAAAGATTTGAAGGGATCATTAGTTAATCATCAGATAAAAATAATTCTAGACTGCTGCTGGCCATAAAGTAATTGCCACATTTATCTGATGGTATATAATAGTTTGCTTCTTCATTTTTCAGGGATTTAGTAAATTATAGGCCCTTGCCGTCTAATATGGAAGCCCCTAGCTATGTGTGACATTTTAAAGTTAATTAAAATACAAAATTCAGTTTCTCAGTTAACATTAGCCCTATTGCTAGTGCTCTGTAGCCACCTGTGTCTAGTGGCCACCGTATTGGACAGTGAACAGGTAGAACATGTTTATCATAGAAAATTTTAATGGAAAACACTATTGTAGACTTTTCCTAACTTATGTTGTTGTTTTTCTTCTCTTGCTGTCTCCTTCAAAGGCTCTTTCTTTTGGGCTTGTTTGTTTGGGGTGAGCAACAGGGAAAAAGATCAAGCTCGTGTCCAATATGTCTGGTTTTTAGTAGCGTTGATGAAATAGTTGATAACTGGGTGGACTGGAACTATTGACTAGAGTAAGGTTTTTGAAGTACCTTTGAATTTAATTTATATCTATTGCCTGCAGCAGTGATCACAGAGGTGGCTATAGGTGGTGGTAAGTGGACTAAAATCATGTGTTAGCTAAACACTTCTCATGAGCTAGTGACTGCACTTTTCTTTTCTTTTTTTTTTTTTTTTAAGAAATAGCTTTTTTTATTTTTTTATTTATTTTTGGGACAGAGAGAGAGACAGAGCATGAACGGGGGAGGGGCAAAGAGAGAGGGAGACACAGAATCAGAAACAGGCTCCAGGCTCTGAGCCATCAGCCCAGAGCCCGACGCGGGGCTCGAACTCACGGACCGCGAGATCGTGACCTGGCTGAAGTCGGACGCTTAACCGACTGCGCCACCCAGGCGCCCCTGCACTTTTCTTATGAGTATTGTTTCATTACTTCTAAAAATTTCACTTGACTACAAACTCCTTTACTAGGTGAAAATTAGGTCACTATGCTCATATCTAAGACATTTGAAGTAATACGTGCCCTTTTCTCAGTTTAAACAAAAATTTCTAATTCAGGGTATGTTCAGATCTTGATATATACCAATTAAAATATTGACTTTAAACAAAGGGGTCATAAAAAACGTGAGATTAAAATGATTAGGAGCTGAGTCCTTATCATAAAACCCAAAGTAAACGAGGATTGCACAATTCTGTACGTAAGAAACACGATTCAGTTGCACAGGCATGCTCCTGGATATTCCAGACTGCTTTTAAATTTATAGTGCCTCATGTTGAGAGATTGATATTGAAATATACTGGGAATTAAAATTCAGTTATGATGAATAGTTGCTAAAAAGGCTTTAAGATAGCACTGTGGAGCTGTGGTGTAAAAAAGAACAGTCTTCAAAGCCAAGCCACATTTCTTAGGATTCAGAACCAGAAAAATTGGTCTAAGTCGTGTTATTTGCCAAATGGATCTTCTGTAAAGGAAGCCTGCTTTCTATCTAATGTTGACATAATTTATGTAAAACCTGGAAACAAAGTATACCTTAATATCACTTAATATTTGCTAGATGGACCAGATTTTAGTAATTCTAGTTGTAAAGCTAAAAATGAAGTTTGGTTGCTGGAAACTTGAATTCTGTCAACAGAATTGTTCTAAGCACATTTTCCTATCTTTATATCAAAACCGTGAGAGTAGATACTCACCCAGGAGATCCAGCCAGTTAGCCAGGAACCTCGAACCTCAGAAGGGAAGAATAGCTCATAGCTTATCTCATTAGATTTCCTTCATGATGTGAGTTGCTTGAGTATTGAGCAATGAGGGTGATGTCCCAGGTCTAAATCTGCTTTGTTCTAGGTAGTTGGGCAGGCTACTTAGCATATCTGTCCAGCATTCCAAACCATTAAATGAAATGCTAGTCCTGTTTCCCAATCACTGTCATGACTCATCAAGGAGTCACAGAGATTTCCCTGCAGTGTTGCAGCAAGCCTAACTTTCCTCAAAACTCTGGCTCTTTCTTGGACACACTGCCATTAGGCTACCTGCATGTCCTACATGCTATGCTGTCTCTCACAAAAATTTTATATCCCTAGATCTGGATCTAGCTAAGAACTTTTCTTGGTCAGGATTGATTTGCAGCTCCTAATCTGAATTCCCCCACAGATGCCACACTGTCATTGTTGCAAGGGGTTAAATCAGTCTTTACACCTCTGTCGAATAGTGTGGCATTAAAATGACGTTTCCTTGAGTTAATCATGGCCAATGTTCTATGAAACTACCATTTTCTATATTTCCTAGAGTTTAGAAGGCATTTGAGACACCAGGTGCTAAGAAAAAGCAGAGAATAGAAAAGTGTTTGTGAGAATGACAAACGCTTGTGAATTTTACTGTTTCTAGTGGGCCAGAAAAATGTGTGTAAATCTTACCTATTCTCACAGGCCCTTTGAGAACCTGTCCCACAGAGCTCTTTATAGTCACCATTTGGAGTCAATCTCCTTTTCCCTGTTCTCCCACTGTATGTTATCTAGATCTCCATCTATTACTGGTCAGGTTCTGCTTTGCCACTTGGCCATCTGTGCATGTCTCTTTCTTATTGAAACTGTCAGATTCTTTTTTGTACCTTTAGAAGCACCTATAACAATATATGTTTATACATACATATATATACATATATATTAGTTTCTTAAATATTATAGATTCATATTCAATAAATAGTATTGAGTATCTACATTATACATGACACTGGTGAAAACAAAAGCAACGAACAAAAGAGATATGATCCCTTCTCTCAAGGAGGTTTCAACAGAGGATGGATATTTAAATAATAATTTAAATTACAATTTGATGAGTCCGGAAAAGGAGCTGTACCCTGTACTCTATGTGAGATTATGCAACAGGAGGGTCTAGCCTCTTCTGCGGGTGGGGGTGGGGGGGATTTTCTGGTAGGAGCGCTGTAAGTTGAGATAGGAAGGATGAACCAGGCAGTAGAGGAGGAGGACTCTATGCAGAGGGAACAGCATGTGTGAAACACGTTGCTGGATAGATTGCCTTACAGATCGAAGAGCTGAAAGACCAGAATACCTGGAACTAAGTGGGTGAGGAAGGGAATGGTGGAGGAGGAGGAGTGGATAGGCATCAAAGCTCCCAGGGATTTGTGGGCCATGTGAAGGATTTGAGTCTTTAGTGTAAGATCAAGAAAAGGTATAAAGTGGAAGATGCTTAATCTACATTTATTCAGTTAAATCCTAGCAGCCTCCAGCTTCCAGCTTCTGTAAGTTACATTTGCACTCGATCTCATCTGCACTGACTGTTGGGGGAAAAGAGGAAAAGCATAAGTTATACGGGCAGTTGGAACCTCTCTACCGAAGGATAACAGGATGCCTCTTTGGAAAAGAAACTGACTAGTAGGTTGAAGGACTATCAGTCTGGATCCAGGGTTTTCAGAATTTGAATCTTATTCTATCTTGGATATGGACCACTCAGTTTATTCTGAAAAACTGATTTCTAGCAATCATCTTCCTCTCAGTTTACTCTTAGACTTTTGCCTAAGTGAACTAGGCCTTTCTTGAATTCTGAAACCATTCCTCCTGCCACAAACAACCCCCTCCCCACCAACACTTAACCATCAAAGGATAAATGCCAGCATTTTTCTCTCGCTGGAGCTGTGTGTCCATATCACTTGTATGAGCAGTCTCTGCGGTAAGTCTGGAGGAGACAAAGGAAGAGGTGGAGGGACCAAAATGCAAAGGAGCTGGGCTTGATAGCAGTGATTATTTTGTTGAACTGGAACTCAAGCAGACAGCTGAATGTAATGAGAACAAAAAGGCAAGGAGTTTTAAAGAGTTATTTCAGATTTAAAAATCCAGTTTCTAATAAATAGTGCTTGAAGATGCCAGTGCTTTGTGCATAGCACTTTTAAATGATTAACATTTCTTAAACATGGAAACAAAAAGGGAAGTGTGTATAAAGAGGCACAGGTTCAGAAAGGTTATGTCTGCTTTTTGAATCCTTTGGGCAAGTAAAAATACATAAATTGTTTGGATTGATCAGTTCTTACTAAAAAGAAACACTCGAAAGAATAGTTTTAAGTCAGTGCTTGGTTATTTGATAATTACTAGTATACTAGATGGAAAATAGAAAATTAGAGGTGTGTTTGTGGTAGTTTCTTTTTTTTTTTTTTAAGTTTATTCATTTTAAGAGAAAGAGAGAGTGTAAGCAGGGGAGGAGCAGAGAGAGAGAGAGGGAGCGAGAGAGAATCCCAAACAGTCTCCACGCTGTCAGCACAGAGCACAACACGGGGCTCGATCTCATGAACCATGAGATCATGACCTCAGCCGAAATCCAGAGTCAGACGCTTGACCAACTGAGCTACCAGACTCCCCGAGGTGTTGTATTTTCTTATGAGAAAGATCTTTTTATTATCTCCTTCACTTAGGTGTGCCTCATGATTTCTCATATTTAAATACATCTAGTTCAATTTTTTTTTAATTCTGTTTTTATTGACATGTAGTTGACACACAATGTCACATGTGTTGAGGAGAACATCTTTTTTAAATGTAAACTCGATTTAATTTCTCACACTCGCAGCTCTTGGACAGGGTATTTAATCTCTGACCCAGTCTCATGCTGGGAAACAGAGCCTCTGGTCAGGCTCATAGAAGACCATGGATGTGAAAGGGCTTTTGAAAAACTATAGAGCACCATTGGAATGTATTTACTAGTGTTATTGTTTCAGTCATCTGTTACTAAGGAACAAACCATCTCAGATTTAAAACATGATCTGTTATTTTGCGTAGTTCCCTGGGTTGACTGGGATCAGCTGTGTGGCTCTTCTGCTCCATATGACTTTGGGTCACTCACACAGCCGCATGTAATTGGGAGCTTGGCTGCAGATGGAATGTCCAAGATGGCCATAGTCACATACCTTATAGTTACCTGGCTCTTGGCTGGAGTGCCTCCATTCTCCTCTGCCAGGCTTCTCATTCTGCAGGGCTTCTCTTTCCACGTAGGCTCTTTTCTTGGATGGCAGACTAGCCTTGACCTCCTTACGTGGCAATTGGCTCAGGGCTCTTAAGGCCTAGACCTGCAAGTCACTCAGCAATACTTTTGCACTCTTCCGTTTTAGTCACAGGACCATCCCACTTTCACGGGGTTAAAAATAGGTTCCAAGTCTTGACTCAAGAGGGCAAATTCATATTGGGAAAGCATATGCAGAATGAAGGGATTGTGGCAGCCATCTTTGGAACATTCTATCACAACCATTATCACTATTTTTTTTAATTTTTATTTAATTTATTCTTTTAATTTACATCCAAGTTAGTTAGCGTATAGTGCAACAGTGATTTCAGGAGTAGGTTCCTTAGTGCCCCTTACCCATTTAGCCCATCCCCCCCCCACACCCCCCCCCCAGTAACCCTCTGTTTGTTCTCCATATTTGAGTATCTCTTATGTTTTTCTCCTCCTCCCTGTTTTTTATTATTTTTGCTTCTCTTCCCTTATGTTCATCTGTTTTGTATCTTAAAGTCCTCACATGAGTGAAGTCATATGATATTTGTCTTTCTCTGACTAATTTCGCTTAGCATAATACCCTCTAACTTCATTCAGGTAGTTGTAAGCAGGGGAGGAGCAGAGAGAGAGAGGGAGCGAGAGAGAATCCCAAACAGGCTCCACGCTGTCAGCACAGAGCATAACACGGGGCTTAATCTCATGAACCATGAGATCATGACCTCAGCCGAAATCCTCAGCAAATGGCAAGATTTCATTCTTTTTTTTTTTTTTTTAATTTTTTTTTTTTTTTTTTAACGTTTATTTATTTTTTTGGGACAGAGAGAGACAGAGCATGAACGGGGGAGGGGCAGAGAGAGAGGGAGACACAGAATCAGAAGGCTCCAGGCTCTGAGCCATCAGCCCAGAGCCCAACGCGGGGCTCAAACTCACGGACCGCGAGATCGTGACCTGGCTGAAGTCGGACGCTTAACCGACTGCGCCACCCAGGCGCCCCAAGATTTCATTCTTTTTGATTGCCGAGTAATATTGCATTGTGTGTATACCACATCTTCTTTATCCATTCATCCATCGATGGACACTTGGTCTCTTTCCATACTTTGGCTATTGTTGATAGTGCTGCTATAAACATTGGGGTACATGTGCCCCTTCAAAACAGCATACCTGTATCCCTTGGAAAAATACCTAGTAGTGCAATTGCTGGGACGTAGGGTAGTTCTATTTTTAATGTTTTGATGAACCTCCATACTGTTTTCCAGAGTGGCTGCACCAGTTTGCATTCCCACCAGCAGTGCAAAAGAAATTATCTTTCTTTGCATCCTCGCCAACATCTGTTGTTGCCTGAGTTGTTAATGTTAGCCATCCTGACAGGTGTGAGGTGGTATCTCATTGTGGTTTTGATTTGTATTTCCCTGATAAGTGATGTTGAGCATTTCTTCATGTGTCTGTTGGGCATCTGGATGTCTTCTTTGGAGAAGTGTCTATTCATGTCTTTTGCCCATTTCTTCACTGGATTATTTTTGGGGTGTTGAGTTTGATTAGTTCTTTATAGATTTTGGATACTAACCCTTTATCTGATATGTCATTTGCAAATATCTTCTATTCTGTTGGTTGCCTTTTAGTTTTGCTGATTGTTTCCTTCGCTGTTGAGAAGCTTTTTATTTTGATGAGGTCCCAATAGTTTATTTTTGCTTTTGTTTCCCTTGCCTCTGGAGATGTGTTGAGTAAGAAGTTGCTGTGGCCAAGGTCAAAGAGGTTTTGCCTGCTTTCTCCTCGAGGATTTTGATGGCTTCCTGTGTTACATTTAGGTCTTTCATCCATTTTGAGTTGATTTTTGTGTATGGTGTAAGAAAGTGGTCCAGGTTCATTTTTCTGCATGTCGCTGTCCAGTTTTCCTAGCACCACTTGAAGTGACTGTGTTTATTCCATTGGATAGTCTTTCCTGCTTTATCAAAGATTAGTTGGCTATACGTTTGTGGGTCCATTCTGCTCGGTTGATCTGAGTGTCTGTTTTTGTGCCACTATCACAACCATTATTGACTGAAGCTTGATAGATGAAAAGATTCCATACTCAATGGGTAAGAAATTAGAACCAAACTCTTGGGCTGTACTACTCCTGGAGATTAACGTTTCAACATCGTTTTTAATATAAATGTGCCATGCATAATAACCATCAAATAAATCCACAGTAATTATTCTAATTGAAGGGGAAAATATATCCCCTAAAAACGTAATTCCTGATTTAGTCTTATTGTTTAATAAAGAAGAAATGCACTACAATCCTACATTTTATTGTTTCAGAAGTTAAATTCATTCTAGACGTTTATTGATACAAAGGGAATTTTGATCTCCCTCTAGTGGCAAAAGATTTCATTTCTTTCCCAAAGAGCTTGCTTGAAATAATAAGATGGCTGACATATATAACAGAACACAGTTTCAAGAGTGACTGATTCTTACTGAGATGTATGCTTTCTCCTGTGTAAATTATGATAGGATTTTTTCATCTCTTATGAGAAACTTTAACCTTCCTAAGAAACTTCGATCATATTTTATGAAAAAAATGGAAAGGAAATTTCCTCTTTTGAAGTATAAAAACTAAAGTCTGAAGTAAAAATTGTTATAGTTTGACAACTAAAATATCCTGATCCCTGATTAGAAAGTAAATTGAATTTTTAATTTTTGTCTGAAGAATATTTTTTGAACAGATATATGTATTTAATTGCAAACATTTTTAGAAAGAGAGCAATAGATAGCTATTAAAAATATGGAGCTTGGAAAGCACTGATAGCCAAATTAAAAAAAAAAAAAATAGAGGTGTCAAAACCTTATGGTTCCCTCTTTTTTTTTTTTTATTTTTATTATTTTTTTTTCAACGTTTATTTATTTTTGGGACAGAGAGAGACAGAGCATGAACGGGGGAGGGGCAGAGAGAGAGGGAGACACAGAATCGGAAACAGGCTCCAGGCTCTGAGCCATCAGCCCAGAGCCTGATGCGGGGCTCGAACTCACGGACCGCGAGATCGTGACCTGGTTGAAGTCGGACGCTTAACCGACTGCGCCACCCAGGCGCCCCTATGGTTCCCTCTTAAATAAAGTTCACATTTAGATTTTCATAGCCAGTTGGGAAACAATATTCATCGTAGCTATCACCATCATTCTACCTAAAGGAAGCATGTCAAAGGGTGGGAATAGAAAAACAGCTACTATGGACTTTGTACATGAAGTTTTCCTATCCCCACCCCTCACCAGAGAGAGTTAATAATGCTCATTAACTTCCTGTGTTATCTATCCATTCACAGGCAGAGTAATTCCAATTTCTTTTTAAAAGGACATTTTCTGTAATGCTGTCAGCAAAGACATTCTTACAAAATGCTGTTTTCTCCACTATTTGCTGAAGCTGATCCAGATTACTTTACTGCATTGTCTTGTCTGGCAGGCTGAGACCCTCATCCCTCTCTTCTTCCAGGCCAGGGATGGGAGGTAAGAATCCAGAGATTTCAGGGTACCTGGCCGGCTCAGCTGGTAGATCATATATATGACCTCAGGGTTGGGGGTTCCAGCCCCACGTTGGGTGCAGAGATTACTTAAAAAAAAAAAGAATCCATAGATTTGTTTTTTCCTTTTAAAACTTCAGAAAGTGGAACCCAGGATTATCATAATTCCCAGAGATTTTGTTTAGTTTGGGAGTAAACTATGAACTAGTAAGATTTCATAAAAACAATTAAACTATCCAATAAAAAGTTAGACTTTGTTTCTTTCCAATACCTCTTTTTAGTTCGACATTTATAACCCAGTATGTGTCTCTTGTGGTCTCGATTACATCCGGTGTTTTTAGCTGGCAGCGTTTCCTCTGTTGAGGCCCCACTTTATTTGCCAGACTTCATTTCTGTGAATATAAAGAGAGAAAACCAACTTGTATTAGAGAGTGAAACTTGAGAAAAAATTAAGTGTTAGTATAACATTGATTTTTGAAACAAAAAATGAAGCACTAAATCTGTTATAAACAAAGTGGTGGTCTGGTTATTAAAATACATAGGCTGCAAAGTACATGGTAAGTCTTATAGCCATCTTCCAACCACCCTGCATGTTTTCTTTTGAATATTGATGAAAACCTAATTTAACTAACAGAGACCAAAGATTCTCCTCCCATTTAGTTGCACAGATTTGGAATAATGAAAGTGAATTTGCAATTCTTAAAGTAGTGTTTTCTTCCAGTTCTCATAGAAGTGTTTTTGGAACAGTGGTCTGTGCTAACAGCTGTATTCAATCTTGAGTAAAAGTCACTTCCTGAAGAGAATGAAATTCAACTTAACATGCGAACTTGCCTGGAACATAATCCTGTAGGGCGAGTGTACTATGTGATTATGAAACTGGACACGGGCACCCTGCTGAGGTGATTTCTTGTAAACGGTACCCAATAGAAACCATTAATCAGAGTCCATGTTTTTAACTGAAAATTTAATAATTTAAAAGCATTGCCTCTTCATACACATAACCATATTAATTTTCAAAAACTTTACCCTTTAGTATTTTGAAAATATAATTTCCTTGTAGGATTATGTTATATGGAATCTTTACCTATGTATCTACACACACTTATATATACATATATAGATAGAGATGTCAATATACATACATATACGTACATACGTACATATTTAGGCTTTTCAGAATTTTTAAATTATGTTTTTCATGAGTTTCAGGCCAAATTTATTTTTGATTCAGTTTCATTCATTCATTTGTTTCATGAAGCCTAATTTAAATAGAATCTTTGTTCCTGGCTTATAAGATTAATTGATTACCCATAAATAGGAGAGATATAGCTTTAGATATTTAATATCCATTTAAAAGTATCTTTTGGATAGATATTATTGACTTTTATTCTCTTAAATAATGTACTTTTTAATTTTTTTAATTTTTTGTATTTTTTTAAAAAAGATAACGTTGTATGAATATAACTTGGATATTGCTAAACCCAAATAGAATCATGCCTTAAATGGAAAGTTTTTACTTGAGTCAGTTGTTTATGTCACAGGTCACTCTTTTGCTGTCTAAACCACGAATGTATAGGTTTCAATCAAGACCATCAAAGTAGAGATAATTAAGCTAGAATTAACAAATAAGCATATATAAAAATTCTAGACTTCTCAATTTGTAGGAATCAAAACCATTTCCCACTTTACTTTGGTAACAGAGAAGGAACTAGGCTTTTTTCATTCCCTGACAAAATCACTAAGTTGCCTTGAAGACCTTTGTTTATAGTGTTTTTGTGCATTCTCTTCCTCTGGACATGCTCCCCTCCCTCTAGTGAGATACTAATTAAAGAGAAGCCACTGTGACCCTAGGTTGTTTAGAAGTCACCAGGGAATGAGGCGGCAGCAGAAATCTGGAAAGGAAATGCTCATTCCCAAAATATAACACGACCCTTAAGACCATCTTATCAAAAATCTGTTGGCTTTTAATAGCAAAAAGATGTCTCCTTTGATTTAAAACATAGATTTAAAACCAAAATAGAATCTCCAAGACTGACTTACTTAAACAATACATAGTACATACACTTTTTAGAAGAATTTGTAGCAAATAACATTATCTCTTGAGACATTGAAATATATAAACATTGAAGACATATTTTAAGTTTGATGAAGGTTAGTCTAATTTGTATGTGGGTTTTGGGGGGGGCTGGAGGGGTGTAAAATTCTTTTACAGAATTTGAGATAACTCAGATTTTCTGGGGGTTTTTTTGGTTTTTTTTTGTTTTGTTTTGTTTTGTTTTGTTTTGTTTTGTTTTGTTTTGGACACCAGGCAACACTTTAATTGGGATGATAAGAAAGATGAATGTGATACGTGCTGATCATACAGGTAAAATTAGGGCAATTCCATTAGTAATAAATGATTTGAAAGAAAGTGGAAATAATTTAGTAATTTAATAAGCAGCTGGTACTGCCTGACATCATATTATTTCCCTCTTGAAATGACTTGATATTGCTAAGTGGTAACTTCCAAGAAGCAATTTCTTATACAACTATGTTGTTTGTGTTCGTTTACTAAGATGCTTTTGATTGCAAGTAATAGAGACCCACTATTGTTTGTGTTAAGTAATAGGGTTGTGATGGTTCTGAGAATACGTAAGGGCATCAGAATCTCAGCTCTGAGACCAGACCTCACGTGAACCCTGGAAATCTGCCTTCCTGGGCCTCAGGAAGGGCAGGAACCATAGTAGCTATGGCCTCATGGAGACCAACTGGATGACCGCTCTCAGTTCAAGGCACAAATTCAAGAACAGCAGGTTTAAAGTTTTCCTCTTCAAATTCCACCATTTCTGTCAGCTGGTTTCTGTGTCTGGCTATTTTGCTTCTTGCCGGCATCTCATTCCTCCACTCCTGTGAGTCTCAGTGTTGCTGAAAACCCCTGCCCTGTGAGTCACTATTCTTCTGTCTCATTGTTTCTGCATCCTGCCAACTTCAGCTTAGTCACGGCCCCCAGCGACTTCATGGCCTCCCTCCGTAGGCCCAGCACCCTGCAGTTGGACTATGGTTGGCTCCCTGTATATATTCTCTCTGAATGAACAGACGAAGAACATCATTAGATTTAAAGAGATTTAAAGAGTAACAATATACCAAATAACTATACCAAACAATATACCAAATAACTAAAAGGCAGCTGGAAGGGGAAAGATTTTTTGAAAAAAAAAAAATTTTTTTAATGTTTATTTATTTTTAAGAAACAGAGATAGAACACGAACAGGGGAGGGGCAGTGAGAGGGAGACATAGAATCCGAATCAGGCTCCAGGCTCCAGGCTGTCAGCACAGAGCCCAACACAGGACTCTAACTCATGAACCAAACCGCGAGATCATGACTTGAGCCGAAGTTGGATGCTTAACTGACTGAGCCACCCAGGTGCCCTAAGATATTTTGAAAATTTTAAGAGACCTTTGGCTTAAAAAATATTCACTGTAATAATAGAAAAAAATTACTTGTTTACAGAGGCACTGAAGGATTTTATATGTTTAAGCTTGAGAGTCCAGACTATCACATTAAAAGATACTTTATTTTTAAAATATTTATTTATTTATTTTTGAGACAGAGAGAGAGAGAGAGAGAGAGAGTGCGTGAGCTCAAGTAGGGGAGGGGTAGAGAGAGGGAAACACAGAATCCAAAGCAGGCTCCAGGCTCTGAGCTGTCAGCGCAGAGCCCGATGTGGGTGAGATCATGACCTGGGCCAAAGTTGGATTCTTAACCAACTGAGCCACCCAGTGCCCCCCACCCCCCACCCCCCGCCGGTGTTTTTTCAGTGTTTGTTTATTTATAAAAGATACTTTAAATTCTCCTACTTCTGTGTTGCCCCATTTAGGTAGCTAAACGCCTAACTGTTTGAAATGGAGATAATTGGGAGCTTCAGATCTTAATCTTAATTGTCTGTGAATAGATAGATTTTTTTTTTTTAATTTTTTTTTTTTCAACGTTTATTTATTTTTGGGACAGAGAGAGACAGAGCATGAACGGGGGAGGGGCAGAGAGAGAGGGAGACACAGAATCGGAAACAGGCTCCAGGCTCTGAGCCATCAGCCCAGAGCCCGACGCGGGGCTCGAACTCACGGACCGCGAGATCGTGACCTGGCTGAAGTCGGACGCTTAACCGACTGCGCCACCCAGGCGCCCCAGATTTTCAATTCCCTATTGCCTTAACACAACCATCCCTTTTATGACAGTTTTCAAAATCCCATGCCTACCTATAGCTACTCATCTTTTAACTTTTGGTTGCTCAGGGTACCACAGTAAACACCAGGAAGGAGTTCTCAATTCTTCCCTCCTTTGCTTGCTTTTTTTTTCTTTTTAAATAGGAAAGAATGGTTTTGAAGTTCCTTCCGTAAATAAAATCGTTGCTAGTTTTTGCCATTTAAATGATAGTTTATAAGTGGACAGCAAATATAATTAGACCCAAATGTGTAATTTTTCTTTTTATTTAAAGGTTTTCAACTAAATGTTGGGTTGAAGCATTTTAAAATTTAGTTGCTCAGCTATCTTTTCCTAGAGCATGAATATCCAAAGTTGTCAGTTAATGGGGCTTCCATCCCCACTGCATTTTGGAAACAATCAGCATTCTCAAATGCATTTGAGTATTTTCCCTCATTAGGGTAAAGGTGCTTTTCAGATTCTGAAAGTTTTCTGTGTGAAAACAAAACAAAAACAAAATAAATAATAAAAAGTGCTACATACATATGAAGAAAATGTTCTCTTTAATTTTATGAAAACGGTACTTTTTCCTAGATTCATAAGTCAATACATTTAAAATAAGTTTTGTTTATAGAGTTGCAACTGTGTGCAAGGCATTAAGATAGACCCCTAGCTCTTGACAAGCTTGCTTTCCAGCGAAACACACAGATATAATCAAAGTACAGCACAAGTGGCCATAGGAGGGAGCATATTGATTTCAGTAGTGACACCAGATTAAAGCAGTGAATGCTGACTAGGGGAAATAGAGGCTCAAGGAAGTCTGAACCATGGGTCTGGATCCCTAAAGAAAAGCTAAGATTGGATTTCTAGATGTGGACTCCTTTGTCCAGGGTGATTACTGGAGCGCTAGTTGTGAGTAAACTTGTATATGGAAAAAAATCTAGAGCAAGGTAACAGATAGGACCAAGGAGGATGACCAAAAGGGGTGACATCTTGGAATTCCTTGAAGATGGGTGACAGAACTAAATCACGTTGGATAAGAGGATGAAGAGGTGGTGGTGGGTGAGTAGTGGGGGGCATGAGCCAAATTACCGTAGTCTGTAACTAGAATGGGAAGTGAAAACAAACAAACATCCACTGATGAACAGTCTTCAGAGAACTCTGGCAATGAAGGAGAGAAGGAATAAAACAGCTTAACCAAGGAAGCATTTCTCTTCTTTTAAGGTAAAGAAGGCACAAGCAAGTTACTTTACAGGGAAAAGAAGCCATTGCATGCGCTGTTCTTCTTTCTAAAAGAAAAATATATTAACGTATTACTTTTATAGTGAAATAAACATTAAGTAGCCCCCCAAAACTTAAAGAGAGAAAAAAAGAAAGAAAGAAAAGAAAGAAAGAAAGAAAGAAAGAAAGAAAGAAAGCAAGCAAACCATTACAGAAATTGAGTTGGAGAGACAGGTGAGGGTGATGGGGAGAGCAGGTAATAAGGAAATTCATTTGAAATCAAGGACACACACACACACGCATGCACGCACACTGGAGAAGGAACGAGGGAAGTTCACGCAAATAATGTTAAATGATCTCTACCTTATCATTTGGCAATGAAGAGTGAGATTGAGAGTTTGAGGGAAAGAAAGAAAAGGTTTGGGATTAATTCTCTGTGAGAAGGGGTAGGGAGCCCCTTGGAACTGAGTAAAATGAATGCTAGTGAATTATTAATGAAGCCTATAGGCGTAGTTATGATTTGTAGTTGTTAGCAACTCAGGAGAAGGAATAGAAAAATCTGATGGTTAAAGTGTTCATCTGAAAGATTAAAAGGGCTGTGGATACTGGGTACTAGAAATAACAAACTTGGGATACCTGATTTGGGGATCTAGATTGGTTGGAAGTACGTGAAGTGTGGGGAAGGGGTGCTGTTGGTGACAGGAGTGACATGATAAAGCAGAGGAATGGGAGCATAAACAGAATGAAGAGGAAGCTGAAGTTTCTACATCTGGGATTTAAAAAATACAGGTGCTATGGACAGTAAAGAAACAATGCCTGTAAAATACTAATAACAATGTTTGGCACATTGTGCACTCAAACAGTGTTATCTAATACCATTATTTTTCTATTAAGAGTACAGGATAGATGGAAGAATGGTAATTTCAGACCTTGATGCCATGCAATGACATTAGTCCTTGAGGCAAAGTGGATAGGCAGGTGTGGCTGGAGTGGAGTTCAAGGATCTGTGAGGTTGGGGTTTTAGAGGATGTGGTATCACCTACAAAAAGCTCTTAGTTATGTGCTAAATTCTCTGAAGGTAAGTAAATGATAACTAGTCTTTGTAATTTAACAAACTGATGTGTCTTACTTGCTTCTCCCCAAAACTGTAAAGGAGATACTGTTATCTTTTCCCTTTTTACAGTTAGACTGAGATGAAGATTGCTAAACTAGCAAGTGGTAGAATGATCTTTTGAACGTGGTAATTTTTATTGAAAGTGAATGCCTGTCCACTACTCCATATTATAAGTGGCAATGGCAACCTATAGGTGATAGATGGAGATGGAGTGCATTTTGAGGGCTGTGCTGTTTTGCATTGAAGAGGAGCAAGGAAGAGGCAGGTGCCTCTTGGTGTGGGAAGTCAGAGGAATCAGCCACTGGAGTTTCAAGGAAAATTGTGTCATCAGGGGAAAGTCCTTCCCAGCTGCTCTAATCATTCTAAAACATATTTTGGTACCATTTTGGGTTTTAATAAATACAAGCTCACTTGAGAAAACAGTCATCTCTAAGCCTTCTTAGGTCAAGAGGCTGTAATTTTCATACACTTTATAGGAAGGCTTCTTTCTTTTCATAGCAAAACTTTATATGTATAGTATGTTATAGGTGTATCTATTATATTGATATTTATGTATCTCTATATAAATTGTTACATGTAGTTATATTTGTATATAGATACATCTGTTATATATCATGTGTATGTAGAGAAAAACAGAGACAGACAGACACAAAGCGGGGGGAGGTAGAGAGGCAGAGAGGGAGGGAGGGGAATAAAGAGAGAGAGTAAGCGAATGCACGCACATGAGCTCACGAGTGCTGAAGTTAAATGGTTATCTTTTCTGGGTTCCTGTAACCACTCTCTGTTTCATTCTTTATAACAACGCTGTTCAGATAAGGATGGGAGTGTGTGTCCTCATCATTTCTGACTCTGAATTGTGCAGAGTAAGACACAGTGACTGATGGGAGTATATATAGCATTCTTCAGGTGTGCTGGACTAGAAAAGACGCTGAGAACAGCTGACTTATGGTGAAGCCAGGTCAGTGAGGACTTGCTGAGCTCTCCGAAAATGCCTTTCAGTATAGTAAATAGTGGAGAGGACATGGCACATCTTGGCCATAGTTTCATCAGCTGAGGAGTTTATAATGTAAAGACACTAAGTTGACCTAATTCAGGCATTACTACGGTCGTTAGAAAATATAGTGAGAGATCTTGGAAAATAAATGAGAGTAGGAAAAACTCAGAAGGGGTGAACCATGAGCTGTGATTTCAACAGAGTAAACAGGGAGGGATGAATGTGGTTTGGCTGATGGAAAAACAGAGGCTATTTCCTGGCAAAACTCAGAACCAGAACAGAGTGAGTTCATGGGCAGCCAAAACACAAACAGTCATTGGAAGAGAGGTAAAGGCGGAGAGGAGTTGGAAGGAGAGTGCTTTATAAGTGATGTTCAGAAATTTGCATTGGATGTGGAGATTTTAGGAAGTAGAATGAGAGGACCAGAGGGGTCATAAAGAAGATATTTGGAAGTAATATATGTAACAATTTGGAATTAATAGGGACCAGTCAGGGGGAGAAACAGAAGACCTCCCAGCATTTCTAGCTTGAGGAAACTAATAGATAAAAGATACAAAAAAAGAAGAGTCAGTAAGAACCGAAGAAATGCTGCTAATTTAGAAATCATGGGTTCTCACCGTCAAGTGTAGAAACTGGCTGAGGGGTGCCTGGGTGGCTCAGTTGGTTTAGCGCTGACTTCGGCTCAGGTCATGATCTATCTCACAGTTTGTAGGTTCGAGCCCCACATTGGGCTCTGGGCTGACAGCTCGGAGCCTGGAACCGGTTTCAGATTCATTCTCTCTCTCTTTCCCCACCCCCCGACTCGTGCTCAGTCTCTAGCTCTCAAAAATAAAAACGTTAAAAAAAAAAATTAAAAAAAAAAAAAAGAAAGAAACTGGCTGAATCTTACCTGTTTAATCACTTGGATTTGTAGTATTTTTCTAACAGATTCACTATTACCTCTGTACCATCTAGATTTAGTCTCATATCTCAACTTTTGAATGTTTTTTCTTTTTTAGGAGCGATTCATGGAGGAAAGAGTAAAATGGGTGGATAAAATAGTTATTTAAAAGTCCTTTCTAGGGTGTTGGAGCCCCCAAAATCCATTTGCTTTGGTTTCTGGATCCTCTGAAAATCAACCTCACAGGCTTTTAATACACTGATATCACCCAAAAATACTCTGGTTATGGGAATTTTCAAACCTACTTTAAAATAGAAACATCAGCTTCAACAATTATCAACAATTTGTCCATTCTTATGTACTGATAGAACTATTAAAAATGTTGTGTGACACGATGAAAGGAATCACATGATATTCCATTACAAGAGCCTGTACACCTACTTTTAAAAAAAAATTTGGGGGGCGCCTGGGTGGCGCAGTCGGTTAAGCGTCCGACTTCAGCCAGGTCACGATCTCACGGTCCGGGAGTTCGAGCCCCGCGTCAGGCTCTGGGCTGATGGCTCAGAGCCTGGAGCCTGTTTCCGATTCTGTGTCTCCCTCTCTCTCTGCCCCTCGCCCGTTCATGCTCTGTCTCTCTCTGTCCCAAAAATAAATAAACGTTGAAAAAAAAATTAAAAAAAAAAAAATTTGGTATTCAGGGGTGCCTGGGTGGCTCAGTCGGTTAAGCGTCCGACTTGGGCTCAGGTCATGATCTTATAGTTTGTGAGTTAGAGCCCCACGTCAGTCTCTGTGCTGACAGCTCAGAGCTGGAGCTTGTTTCAGATTCTGTGTCTCCCTCTTTCTCTGCCCCTCCCCCACTTGTGCTTTGTCTCTCTCTGTCTCTGTCTCTGTCTCTCTCTCTCTCTCTCTCTAAAAAATAGACATTAAAATAAAATTTTTTTTAAAATTTGGTAATCATCAAAAACTTAAATTATGAGTTTTTAAATAAAGGGGGCAGAGAGATGTAGAAACAGGGGAAATCAGTTTCTTCAGTGAGTTGCAATATTTTGTAACCTGATATACTTCTCAGTATTGCTTAAGTTAATTCTAAGACTTCTTTAAAGAGGCCCTAAAATAGCATATATTTTCAAATCACTCAAGAGATCATGAATTACAGATCCTGGAATGATATTCTCTAATACTTAAGAAGTTTGGCTGATAAATTAGAATTTATAATTTGTCATTGAATTAACATGTCTCAAAATTATAAGGTGGTTGGACTTTTATGAAATTATAGTGTCTGTTCGAATAGGACTTACCTGCATTTGAAGACATTATTCATTCATTCATTCATTCATTCATTCATACACTCATTGAACCAATATTTGAATGCCTGATATGTTCTAGGCCCCGAATTAGGGGCTTAGGATATATTAGCAGTTTGATGTGTTAATAATTCCTATAAGATGATTTTCATTGTGAAATCAATTACAGTTTTCTCTTACTACAAGGGAAACATTACAGATAAGTGAAATTCATAGGTGGTTCCCAAGCTTATGGAGACTGTAGGTTGGTCCACACAATAGGTTAGTTTAACCTGGAGACAAATAATAGATTGACCAGTTTGTCTCACTTTTTCATTTTGGCTTTATCTTCACACCAGCAGTGAAATGACTAAAAGGAAAGCTGCATAAGGAAAAAGGAAATAAAAGGTGACTAGTTGCTTCCTGAACACATACGAAATCAGATAGTAGCATCTACTAGTAGTCATTGCTCCGAGTAAACCATTTGGACATTTTTCTAAAATTGGGTCATCTTATCTGCTAAGTTATTGTTTTCAATTCATGTTGTAATTTCATATCAATTTTAAGGATTATGACAACCATTTTAAATATATGTCTTTTTATATTTGACTTACCTGATTCACATAAAAATTACTTTTCTGAAACCCGAAGAAGACTGAGAACTGGCACTCCAGGTCCTGCAAAAAGATGGAAATCCGTTTGTAAGACACGTAGGTTCGAATTGATGCCGTGTGCCAAAACTGTACCGTTGCCTAATCTTGGGAATGTGTGTGTATGTCTCTGTATACATCTGTGTGAGTAAAACCTGATAAAGACGTAACAGTCCAGGATGAATGGTCTGAAGTCCTGTTTGCAACTGACAACTCTAAAGCACTACCAATAGCAAGAAGTGTGGAATGGAGAAATCTGGTACATATCTACAGATTGAGGTTCATCTCCATTTACCCTTTCTTATTACATAAATGCACGGTATAAAACACTGTGGGCGTAATTTGAAATGATTGTAGGGAGATGGCTGAGGAGAGGAGCAGACAGTTGAGTTTGTTCTTTTGTAATGGATGCCTTTGTGAGATAAGGGTAAAGTTTCTCATTCTGACACTGGGAGACTGTGCTCACCGCTTGTAAGACATACTGTCAGATCGCCTTGGAAGAACGGAGTCTGTTCGTCATTGACTTGTAACCTCTTAGTAGCTCTGTGTTCTTATGAAGGTTAAAAATGAGTGTTTGAAAAAATAGATTTCTCCAGTCTAGGCTATGAATAAAAAGAACATGCGCATTCATTGTGTTCATGTACCTGTATGCCATCTCTACGGAGTCTAAGACTCGCCTTTTTCACATTTCAACATCTCTGAAGTCAGGATCCATCTTATAATTTATGATGTCTTATAATTACTGTTGTCCATTTTTTTTCAAATGTTGACATGTAATTATCAAGCATCTTACAATCAGTTGCATCTTAGATTGCACGCTATACTGTTTATATCCAAATATTTCGAGGATACTGATCTGAGAGAGATGAGTAGGACCTTTCTCTTCCCCAAGAAGTAAAGCAAGAAGATTTATTCTGACAGTAACAGTTTAGGTCAAAAGAAACCATTTGGTTATGGACTTCTATTTCCTTAATAAGTCACACACAAATGCAAAATGCATCATTTATTACAACCGCTTTTATAATCCCAAGTGATCTAAAAATTAGGATGAAAATTCATCGTGTTTAATCATAATTTGTAAAGCTTATTCTTTTTTTAAAATGTTTATTTAGAGAGAAAGAGAGAGAGTGGGTGATGGGGAGAGAGAGAGGAGAAAAAGAATCCCAAGCAGGCATAGCACAATCAGCATAGGGCCCAACATGGTGCTCAATCCCATGAACCGTAAGATCATGACCTGAGCCGAAATCAAGAATTGGATGCTTAACTGACTGCGCCACCCAGGTGCCCATATAAAACTTATTCTTTAAGATTTGATCACTCCAGGGGCACCTGGGTAGCTAGCTAGTTGGTTAAGAATCTGACTTCGGCTCAGGTCATGATTTCATGGTTCATGAGTTGCAGTCCTGTGTCAGTCTCTTGTGCTGACAGCTCAGAGCCCGGAGCCTGCTTCAGATTCTGTGTCTCCGTCTCTGCCCCACCCCCTCCAAATAAGTAAACATTAAAAAAAATTTTTTTAAAGATTTGATCACTCCCTTTTTCACATTCAGCTCTTTCTAACTTCAGATAATCATGGTTTTGAAAAATGGTTGAAAATCATTATTTGTGCTACTTGTGTATGTGTGTGTATAAGAAGGCTGACTTGCCTCATCCATTCGTGACTCCAACAAAACCTACTATATACAGGACAGTGGGTTAAGAAACTCATCAGAAATTTACAGACTCTTTAAGTCATCTTATAAGACTTTGAAAGCTCAAAGTAAGATGACTCTGCCCTCACTTTTATGGGTAGGGAAGTGTGGAATACAGAGAAAAAACACTATACCATCTTATAGAAGACATAGTCCTGGGGTAGGTTCAGATTTGGAGGCCATGAAACATAGAACTTTGTAATAGATACGGCTAAATATGAGTAGATGGAATGAGTCTATTATTGGTCAGGATGTCCAAGAAGAGACCGTAGAATTCCTTCCATTATTGCAATATTTATTGAATGATTATTATATGCCAGGCACAGGGACTGACCCTTAATAATCCTTTCCTACCTTGAGATTCTACATTTCCGGGCTTCATGAGCTTGGGCATGTTGTTTAACCTAGTTGAGGCTGTGTCACCTGTTCAAAAAAAGTAGAGAATGCCTGCCCTGCCTCCTTCCCTGAGATTTTAATATGGTTACATACAATAAAGCATTTTGTAAATTGTAACATTTTTATATATTCATTTTTTCTTTAAGTGTTAAATATATTTATACATATATAAAATATTATATACATTGTGTGTGTGTGTGTGTGTGTGTGTGTATATATATATATATATATATATATATATAAAACGAATTTGCAAAATGTCTTCAGAAGGTATCTGCTTCCTCCAGCTTAGAAGAATCTAACATGATTTTAACAATTAATAATCCTTTAGTTGAAACATTATCGTATTTGCCATGAGATCAAGTATTAGGTGGGAAGCTGAAAGGAGGGTGGTTCTGGGAGGATCCATTTAATATGCTGTCAGCATTCTGGGAGTGTTCTTTATAGTCTGGAATTAGGAATTGCTGATGTCATGATCAGTCATATTGTCCTGACAACATCAGAATTTCCTCATTCGCCTTCTCTTCACTTGGGGAGTATCAATTTGTGACAGGTTTGTCATCAGTTTGCCCCATGTATTAGATAACCCAGAACTAGTCATTCTTAAGGACACTTAGGGTGGGGAATTTTTATAAGCTCTGTATGTAGCCCATTCCAGAACTTTTAACGAAATACTCCAATGTTGAAAAGTTTGCCATCGTACACATTCAACTGAATAGAAATTCATTTCTGATTCTTTATTTTCTTATTTGAACCTTTACATTTATAATTCAGTGGAGAATGAAAAGCTTTTCAGCATTTCCATTTGGACATAATTAATTGTCCTCTCATCCTCTAGACATAGTTTAATGGTAATCTTAGCAACAGAGGAGAAAGGAAATTGTTTCATTGGGTTTTTTTCTTCTGTGTTTTAAAGGCTTGAAAACCTCTTTTGCGCTATGGATCCCAGGTTTTGGATGAACATTGGTTATGTCCCCCAGACACTTGGGGAAGTCTTAGGATAACCTTTTGTGAATCTGAGCTTACATAAGGATTTTGTTTGTCCCATGTACAGTTGTTCACTCTACTCTCCAAGTTGTTATTTCAACAGTTGATTTTTACTTATGGAAAGGATATGGTGGTCATTCCAGGTTCAAACTTTGTTTTTCATTATTTTAGAGATTTTTTTGGCCCTACTTCTACAAATTCTGTTGATACCCTAAGTCCTTTCTGTCTCTTTCCAAGTAGCAAGAGGTGGATGTGATTGCTGTTTCCACAGCACAGAAGCCTTTCCCTTCCTCACCTCAGCGCTTTGCCTTGACCATAGTTTGCTGGCATACAATAAATGACTATGTTAACTTACATCTCTTTAGGAAAACTGTAACTTCAGAGATCATCTAATATCCTTCATAATTTGTATGTTTTACTATAATTCATGGACAGTTCATTGAATTGAAGTATTGTGAAAACAAACACTTGTTTTCTTATAGGCTTGCTATAGAATGGAGAATAATAGCCCCAATTCTACATTTCCACAGTGCAAGAATATAGAGGATTGAGGCATCCATCCAGGTAATTTAGGAAAACAGTAATCCACAGTAAATGAACAGAGCTCTTTGTCCTGGTTTTCCAAATAGTTGACTCTCCTTTATTTAGTTATAGAATTTGATGCAAATTCAATGTAGTACAAAATAAAACAAAAATCCTTAATTTTTAATTTGTATAACCTTCCCCTGTCCCGGATTGTATTTTTTTTGAAAAGAATAAGAACCCATATACCTGTTTCTTTAAAGAAACTTTTAAATGTTTATTTTTGAAAGAGAGAGAGAGAGCACGTGTGCACATGGGGGAGGGGCAGAGAGAGAGGGACAGCCCAATGCGGGACTCCCAGCTCACAAACCCTGAGATCATGACCTGAGGCAAAGTCAGATGCTTAACCAACTGAGCCACCTAGGCGCACCCCCCCCACCCATATACCTATTTTTATAGAAAAACTTTGGAAAGAAATCTAACTCACAGAGAACCATTATTCCTGAAATATGAGTAAGCTTTGAATTTTTAAACTATTCTATAAGAGCAAGGCAGTAACTAATTTATGAACAGATTATATCCAAAAGTTTTTTAATGTACGATTTGCTTCAGATTTGCAGGATGTTTCTCCATAGAGAGGAAGGTCCTAAATGGTGATGAGGATTTTCGTTGACCTAGAAGCATCTATGAATCCCATCTATTGTCTCCCACTACTTTTCAAGGGAAAGTTTGTTTTCAGTTCCAGTGCAGGTTTCTGGAAGTACCTTCCACCTAAATACCATCCTAGCTTCTGGAAGATAGTTCTTCCTGTGTCTCTTCCAACTCCTTCCTACCAACTATCCCAGAAAATAAAACTGGTTCAAGAGAGGAGTTACATCTTAGTAACCATCAGTTTGATTTTTTTAATGTTTGTTTTTGAGAGAGAGACTGGGGGTGAGGGGCAGAGAGAGAGGGAGACACAGAATCTGAAGCAGGCTCCAGGCTCTGAGCTGTCAGCACAGAGCCCGATGTGGGGCTCGAACCCACAGACCACGAGATCATGACCTGAGCTGAAGTCGGCCACTTAACCGACTGAGCCACCCACGTGCCCCAGTAATCATCAGTTAAAAGAGGTTTAGGAGCTAGTCAGAGTATGTATCTGTACCATTTACTGTATATTCTAATACTGAAAAGCTTGCCTATATATTTAACTGAATGAAAACTCAACATTATTCCATAGCCTTTTTTTAAAGTTTATTTATTTTGAGAGAGAGAAAGCGTGCACGTGCAGGGGAGGGCAGAGAGAGAAGAAGAGAGAGAGAATTCCCCGTGGGCTCTGCACTGTCAGCACAGAGCCCAACACGGGTCTCGGGGCTTGAAGTCACAAACCCAGATATCATGACCTGAGCCGAAATAAGGAGTCAGACACTTAACTGACTGGGCCCACCCAGGCGCCCCTCCATCGCCTTTTTTATTTTTTTAATTTATTTTATTTTTTTATTTATTTTCAATATATGAAATTTATTGTCAAATTGGTTTCCATACAACACCCGGTGCTCATCCCAAAAGGTGCCCTCCTCAATACCCATCACCCACCCTCCCCTCCCTCCTACCCCCCCCATCAACCCTCCGTTTGTTCTCAGTTTTAAGAGTCTCTTATGCTTTTCCATAGCTTTTTTTAAGTGACTTGCATAAGGTCACATAGATGGTAATTGCGGAAGCCTCAATATACGCTGAGGTGTGGGCTCTTAAGTTTTCCCGTATGGGGTTTGCACTTGATCCTTAGCTAATAACCATCATTAGTATTGTTGGAGGCAGAGGACTTTGGAGTCAAAGAAACCTGAGTTCAAACCTCAGTTCCATTACGTATTGGATCTGTGGCCTTGGGAAAGTTATTTAAACCTTTAAGCTTCAGTACTTCCATTTTTTCTTCAGTAAAGTGGGATAATCATTCTTTCTTCATGATTCTGTGTGTGTGTGTGTGTGTGTGTGTTTGCGTGTGTGTTACAGAGAAATGGGGCAGAGGACATGCTGAGAGAGTGCCTGGAATATAGTAGTCACTCAATAAATGACAACTATTATTTATTAGCCCATGCAGAGAAGCAGTAGTAGGGCAAGGACTGTTCTGTTTTGTTCCCCAGAACAGAATTAAGGATCGTCAGGTTATTGCTTGTGGTCAGACTCATCAGGCTATGTTTATGTTGTTCTGTATACCTTCTAGGATTATAGCTGTAGAGCTATAGTTTTATTTTATTAGAGTAGTTTCATTTTTATGTACATATGATTTTATGTATGTCTAGGGAGGCTTTAAATCTAGAATAAGAATCATAGGTTTTTAAAAAAGCAAAATAGTAAATTATAGAAAATATTGCAGCTACTTTAGAAATTGGGTACTTTATCAACTCCATTTTGTACCAGGAAAGAAAAGAAATTTAAAGAATCTGCTGACCTCATATTTTTTCTTTCTTTTTTTTTTTTTTTTTTTCTCTTTTGCTGGGAGCCAGAGGCTTTGTGAGCTTTTAAACCTAGAGACTCTCAAATGTAAATAATTTTTTAGTGTGAACTGCTTATGCTAACCAATACCATGTGGTTATATTTTATTCATTAAAGATTGTAATTTGAAATAATGTTGGGTGAATTTTCCCTCAATTCCTTTCTGTTTTTAATGTGATCCAAATAAAAAAAGGTGCTTGAAGTGCTTTAAGCAGTGATATAGGGTTAGAATCTATTATAAATCTATTCTTTTGTTGATAGAGGTGTTCTTTCTTACCTCATTGGACATCTTCTCTGTCCCCATTTTTTTATTTCTTGCAAAGCTTAGCTTCTTCACTATACTTTCTTTGTAGTAATTTCATTCAAAGGCTCCTCTCTGCTGTGGGGCTCAGTAATGTGCGTGTTGGAATGAGGGGGTTCCCTAGCCTTTTGATCGTTTGTCATCTGCTCCCTTCAGGGAGTTCATCGATTAGCAATGATTTCAGCAGCGATTGCCCCAAATCTGCATCCTCTCTCATACAAGCTGTCTGTCTCAAGTTCTGTTTTTCAGACCATCTGCATAGTGCTTCTTTCTAAATGTCCCTCAAACAAAACATTTATACATCTGAGCTTCCCACACCCATGTTATGTATCCTGTATTGATCTTTCTCTCTGGCGGACTCCCATAGCACATACTTGTCTAGACCACTTGGCTGGTACTTACCACTTAATGCCTTGCATTATTAGTGTAGAGCAACTCGGGTGCTGTAGGGGTTACAAGTACTCACCTGGGAACTGGAACATTACTTATAAGGCTTTGTGGAGATACAGCATTATAGAGTTAAAGGAGCACAGGATGAAGTCTTTTAACCCTAGCCAGATCTAGATTTTAACACTTGCTTGCTGCTTGCTAGCTATGGGTAGGACAGTCAGTCCTACTCTTTTTCCCCTGTCATCTGTAAATGGAGCCTAGTCACCCTTCCCACTTAATAGGGTTGTTGTCAGAGCTTTATAAATGAAAGTCACATTTTCAGATTGTTTCTTAGGACAAATGTCTCCTAAATTCAGATTCTCAAATTCTAGTTATATAAATGCTTGGAAGTCACAGGTCCTATGTCTTCCATGAGATTGCAGGCTTCTGCCTCTACTGATGGATGACTCCATCCTTATTGTCCTCATTTGCAGACTCCTCCTGCCTTACAGAGTGTGATCTCTGATGCTGGCTCACAGTCTCCCCATTCATACAGAAATCGTTCTGGTCCAATACATAACTTCTTTAAAGGAAATGGGACAAAAACAAATGTAGGAGAAAAAACTTCAGGGCACCTCGGCTATTGAAACAGACCTTTGCCACACTTTTTTTTTTAACCTCTAAAAGTGAAGTCTGTGGTATACACAGTCATAAGAAAGCTCTTTTTACTTGTTGTCCTTTCCAGCTATATACCCTTGCTCCGGCTCTTTGATGGTCAGCCAGACTTGCTAAGCATCAGTTATTTATACAGTACACCCACTTAAATCTACAAACCACCACTATAAAACCTAGAAAAACAATAAGAACAACAGGCATTTATTGAGTTTGGCCCTTTTGTTGGTATAATGTATATATACTTAAGACAATCTGTTCGGAGTCTGGGACTCAGAGAGGTTAACTAACTTGTCCCCAGCCATGTGGCTCGTAAGTGGGAAGCTGAAATGGGAAGCCAGATCTGCCTGGCTGTTTAAATTTTCTTCCTTGGATTGTGAAATACAGATTCACTTAAGCCATCTGAGGAAGGGGGGTGGGGTTAAAGTATACACACGGAGGGGCTGGCTATTGGAAGCCACAGCAGCTCCAGGGACTGCTGCTCCCTTCATCATCTCACGGCCAAGTGCTCACCCGCTCCTGGCATCTGCTTTACTCTGCTTGCTGCCAGTCAGCTTCCTGTTTACTCATAGTTTCTGCTGCTTCATAACCTTGGCTTACATATGGCTTTGGCTTTTTGTCGCCTCAATTCTACCCCCTGGCGCTGTTGCAGTTTTCTGCCCCTTTCCTCACTAGTTCAGCCCTTGGAGTTTTCTGAATCAAATTCCCAAGGGTGAGAATCTGATTGGCTCTGCTCCTTTTTTTCAATCCAAGCCATGTCATAGGTCACTGGCCTGTCTCTGGATTGGCTGCTCCTGGGTCAGATTCTCATAACTTTACCCACCAGCTGAGCTGGAGGTGGAGGGTGTTGTAGCAAAGTCTCAGTTTCCCTTTCAGGAGCATGAGCATTTACAGGACAGATTCCAATGTTCTTCCCATGATAACTTGCAGTTTCTCTGGAATGTTTCCTTGATTTGTCTGTCTTAAAACATATTTGTTTCAAAGGTCAATAAACTTTTCCAGATGAAGCTCACTAGGATCTATCCCTGTAATCATTTGCAACTAAGCACTTGTAAATATCTATAACTGATTATGTATATACACATGGTTTCATATATCTGTTATTTCTTTTACATTGGAATCATTTGGGCTTTAAGCATCACTTCATTACATTTTATAGTCTTTGGGGCTATCTTCTCCTTTCTTTATAAAGCCTTGCTTAGTTAAGAGTACCTACCTAAGTCTGAAACTTTTGAACCCTGGCTGGTAGACACTGTTTTAAAAAATGGTCTCTCCTTGTATGCCATTCATCATTATAAGATGCTATATATTTTTGATATTTAGATATCCTTTTTTTTCTTAGAAATAGAGTCCTTTTAATGTTATTTATATTTAATAAGAATACTAATGTATTCTTTAATTACTTAGTATAAAATATTCTAAGTATATTTTAGTGTTCTAATTTAAAGTTTGTTATCACTTGAAATTTTGCCTTATCCCTGTAAAACTACTGCAGGGTTTCAAATCAAGTCTTAGCATTCTAGAATAGCACAACATCAAAAATACCTTAGAGCAGAGCCATAGAAAAATTAATCTATGCTGTTCTTTGTGGTTTAGATTGTGGTTTCCTAAGAGACCAATCATGACAACTGAGGTTGTACATGGAATTTTTTCCATAGATGACCTGCCTCAACTGCTGGGGTCCTGGGCATTAAGTTCTCAGGAAAAGGTACCTATAACCTGAACAGTTCTACCTAAAACCTTATATTTTATACCTGTGGTTAATAACTTGCAGTAAAGTGTCCTAGTTACAGGTGACGGCATAGCAGCGGCTGAGACAATTATAAATCTATGGAGTAGGAGGAAATAGTTCTAGCATATATATTAACACGCAATTGAATGTTAGTTGTGCTGTTTTTTTAAAGCACTTTAAAAGGACAGATATGTTTCTGTGAATTTTATCTAGCAAGTTCTTACTTGTCTATGGTGTACCTAGTACTGTGTCTAGAATAAGGTCCTTTGCTGCTGCTGTGTATTTTGTGTATATGGTTGTTTTAAATTGGGTTAAACTTGCGAGTCATCACTTCTGCTGGAGAGCATTGGGAGCATCTTGGAGTACGGAGGTAGCTAAGTCACCAGCAGGTTATTGAAGATAGATATTTTCAGTTCTTTGCGCTGAAAAAACCTTTGGCCTCAGTTTTTTTTATTTTTTAAGTTTATTTATTTAATGTAGTATCTCTACACACAATGTGGGGCTCAGTAGCCACAGCTTTGTTAGTAGACTCACTTTGTTTTCCTTATGGCAGCCAGAAGTTGAGTGCCTTCACTTCTTAGAGGAGTTAGGATTTTTCATTTTCATGGCAGATGGCCCCTTCCAAGGCGTTAGATCAGCGGCCAGGAAGAACTTTGTAATAGCACCCTGATACTACCCTGTAATACAGCTGAACCGGCCATCGTGACAGATGGCAAGCCTACTTCAGCGGCCTGTCCAGAGCCTGCGGGCTCTGCCTGTAGGACTTGCTGTAGAAGCCTTCTGCAATGCACAGGTTCTAGGCTTGATACACCAAAGCGAAAGTGATCAAGAAAAGGGGCATCTTGAGACGAGTTAGATAATTTCAACAGGGAAACAAAGGAAACTCCCCCCCCCCCCCGCCCCGTCCCTCTTTTACAGTTTCTGTGCCCTCTCAGAGCACGTTTGTGTGGCATCTAGTAATTAACGTATAGAAGGATTACACTATTCCAGTTTAAAGGAAGGCTTACCAAACCATTGGCCTTAAGTGATTTTTGCTATTTGATATTGTCATCTTGAAGGTAAGCTTGTAAACTCTGGCAGAACTTTACCGTGCGTATTTGCGTTAAGAGGGTTGGGAGTGTAGACCTGTTTTCCCGTGCTAAAATTTTAGCGTTGTGAATTGGGGAAGCGCGGATTTGCAGAGGTTTGGTGGAAGGCTGGTTTGTTGAAGTACGAGGGACTGCCCGCACCCTTTGGAGAGATGGCGGGGGCGGGGGTGGGTGGTAGTTTGGAAGGATGAAAGAAAAGAGAGACCCGGGACTGGTTCAGTTCCTACCCAGGTGTCATTGTGCTCTCCGAAGCCATACCCTTAAAAGGGGCTTCGAGCAGGGGTGCAAAGCTGCCTCTGGTGCTTAGGCAAAGAGCCGAGGGGAAAAAAAGAAAAGAGGAGGGGGGTGGCTACTCCAAGGAATGTGCGGCACGCGGGGAGCCAGACCCAACCATTGCACCGGAGCGGGGGCGCCGGCGGCTCCCCTGGCCGCGCGGCCCCGGCCCCGGCCCCAAGCGCGGGAGGGAGCGTGCGGGGGCCGATCGGCCGGCGGGGCTGCAGGCGCCGCGCCCAGAGGGCGGGCGGGGAGGCGCGGGTGGGCCTGGGCGCGGCGCGAGGCGGTGCGCGGCCGCCTCCCCGCCCCCGGCCGGCGCGCTCTCGGGGCGGTGGTTGAGGCCGCGGTAGGTGGGGACGCGGCGGCGCTGCTCCTCCGCTGCCGCCGGGAGAGTCCGCGGCGCCGCCAGCTCCGCGCGCGAACTCCCGTCCATGGCACGCAGGGCGGCGGCCGCCGGAGCTGCCCGAGTCTCGCTCGCCGCCGCCGCCGTCGCGCCGCACTTTTAGGCGAGTCCGGAGGTTGAGGGCGGAGGAGAAGTCAGCCCCGAGCTGCAGCCCCCGCCGGCCGCCGCCGCGCGGCGAGAGGGAGTTCCCAGAGCGGCCGCGGCCCCGGCCGGCCCCTCCTGCGCCCTCCCCCTCGCGGCGAGGCTGCCCCGCGCCCGCGCCCGCCGCCCGCGCCCGCCGCGATGATCTTCCCCAGCAGCAGCGGCAACCCCGGGGGCAGCAGCAACTGCAGGACGCCCTATCGCAAGCAGGTGAGGCGGCGGCCGGGATGCCGCGCTGAGGCCGGCCGCCCGGCTTTACAAAGGGCGCCAGCGCTCGGCCGGACACCGCTCTCCTCCTCGGAGGGACCGGACTGGGCGGTGACCTTGTTTCCGAAGGAGGCGGCCCGCGGGGACGGCTCGGGCCGGTGACCTTAGCAGGGGAGATGCCCTCGTCTCCGCCGGGCCGGGTGGGACGAGGAGGAAGGGGAAGGGGCGGTGAGGCAGCCGGAGCGGAGAGCGCGGGGCCAGGGGCTTCTCCCAGCTCTGCAACAAGTTTGGTTTTTTTTTCCCCCCCTGAAACCTTTGTGTGTAGAAGAGTACGATAATAAGTGGTAACATTGGTTTGCAACAGTCTTCACTCGGAACCTGAAAGAACCTGCCTGATTCATAGCAAACCCGGAAGACCAGTGTGTGTGTGTGTGTGTGTGTGTGTGTGTGTGTGTGTGTGCGCGCGCGCGCGTCCCCCCCCCCCCCCCCGATATATATTTAAAAAAAAAAAAAAAAGACGAAACAGGAACTTCTGTCACTTTCTCAAGGTTTTCAGTTTTCAGAAGCACAGGGAAATCCTGTGACATCCTAGTTGCAGAGATACTTGGATAAGCCTGAGTCATACACATGCCTTTTCCTATTTTAATACCGTTTCATACATTTTTTAACAGATTGAACTCCAAAGGCACTTTAGTGGTTAGATCGAAATCCCCTGCCGGGAAATAGGAGTGGAGCTGGGAGCTTATAGTTTTGGCCTTTTGTTTTGTTTTTCATCTTTGTTTTTAAAAGAAGGTTACTGAAGCCATGTTGTGATAAATCTCACAGAGCCTTTCAGCAGCAGCAATAACAAAACCTAGCTTTAAATTATGTAAAAAATGTGCAGGTCTGTTTAGAAAAGGTTAAACTGATTTAGAGGTCAGTGGCAAGAGGCTTGTTGAGAAAACAAAAACACGATTGCAGATATTTTTCTTCCATAATAAATCTCTTGTCTACATCCTTAGCTACGGAGACAAATCAATTAAGTTATTATCCCAATAATGATACAAGTGAACTCTATCCTTCCATCCAGACCGTGGCTCTGTTAAGATCATGACAGATGCCTGGTGATGCCTGGTGGCTTTCCTAAAGACATTCACAGGATTATTGATTATATTTAGTCCTTTTTGTTCTCAAAGTCATTTGGTGGGGGGGTATGTCTTAGCATAAGTACATGTCAAAGTAGGGCTAATTTGATCAAACAGTTATGGTGTCACAAAGTATTGTTTTCCAGTCTTTGCTTCTTTTACTTGTTAGCTTTCCCTTGAAAAGGCAGTAAACACACCCTTGTCTGAATGCCCTGGTTGCCCAAGTCAATGTAACTTTTACCTGGTTTAAGAAAAGCTCTCTCTCTTTTTTTTTTTCATGAAAAAAAAAAGGTGCATTTCTGACTTGTCTGAAGTATAATGCTAAAATTGTCTAGATTCAAAACCAGGCATCTCTAAACTCATTTCGTGTGGCCTCATTTAAAATAAATGTACTGGGATCTAGCACACTTACATCAGCTTCACCCATGATGCCAATTCACAATAAATATTCTTCTCCTGAACCCTCCCCCCCCCCACCCCTCTCTACCTGAAAAGATGGCTAATTATGTAAAGGCCTTGTGTATTCATTTATTTATTGTCAAAACCCGGCGGGGTGTTAGCTCTGAAATGGGGAAAAGGCTCTGAGGGCGAGGCCCTTTTGCTGTGAGGGGCTGGAGGTTTTGTGTGTAGAGGGGGACAGCCTGCTGGTCTGGAGCACGCTGATAAGATGCTCTTCTTTTCACTGGGCTCTCCTTAGATTCAGAGACTAAAAGGGCTGACTGAATCAGAAAAACAAACAGACTTTCTTTTTTCTATAGGCAAAGAAAGAAATGAATGTGTAGGCATTATACAGACACAAGACCCCGGGTACCAGTGGTATTTGAGTCAAAGGTTTCTTTTGTTAGTATTTAGCCATTCACTGGGAAAGCACACTTCCAGCGTGGGGACCTGGTTACCATGAGTGACTTTGTGATCTCATCCTGGCTTCGTCTAAACGAGAAGTGCAATTAATGCTTTTTGTAAGATTTTGCGATGTTAAGCTTGCACCTTTCAGTTCATATTAATTTGTTCATTCTGATGAAAGAATAGGTAAACTTTAGGTGTCTAATGTGGTTTGATTTTAATCTAGAAATATAGCTGATTTCAAATTATTTGCCTAAAGAAAAAATTGAATATGAGGAATACCTAAAAGTCACCTTTGGAAAATGATATGAAAATCATTTTTTTCCATATATGTTAGTAGTAGCTAACCATCACTGAGCACCTCACTGCCTGCTGGTCAATGTGTTAAGTGCTTTAGGTGGATTAACTAATTTTAGTCATCTTGACAGTCCTATGAGGTGGGTAATAATATCTCCTTTGCAGTTAAGAAAACTGAGGCATAGCTTAAGTAACTTGTCCAGTCTGTGCAACCCAAAGGCAGGATTTAGATAGACCCTGGCAGTCAAGCTCTTAAAACCACCACACTGCAACTGCCTGCTTATGTGCACATGTCAATAGAAACTCACACGGAGCTCATCTGCATCACTGCCTATTGCCTTTTTCATCTCCAAAGTTCAGTTTAGGGATTCCTCCTGCCTCTTTTTTTTTTTTTTTTTTTTTTTTGAAGGGAAAGGGTGGAGGTTGTGAGGTTGGAAGCAAAGAATGAGGTGAATGGATGATATGGATGATGGGTTCGTGATATTTGAAAGCAGCATTTGTGTCAAAGTATTGTTTCAGTGGAGACTGTACAATGTCTTTAAAAAGTTTGTATTTGACATGTATAGGAGTCAGGCAGTTTTAGTTCAGTGCTCATCTCCCTCCTGCCCCATGTTGTATATCGAGGGCATCAAAAAGCACTGATGTCTGTCATCATCTCAGATAAACAGGATTTTCCTGCATCGCAGGCCTAGGAGCGCATTAGAAGTACACCTGCTTGGCTCAGGTCAAAGTGAGAGGCTTTGAGTGAAGTGATAACCCAGTAGGCAGTATGTGGACAAAGATGGTTTATTCAAGTCTCGGTGGAGAAGTGTGTACATCCTGTTATTGTTGCCTATGACTTTCAGATACACAGTATTTCTTAAGCATATCCAGTCTGTATGAAAGTGCCCCCACAGTCTAAACAAAAAAACATTTATCAGGACCTCTGTAGCTGTGAACCTATTTTATTGTGTTTCACAAAAAGAAAATGCTTTATGCTACAGCCTTGAAATAGAGAAAATGAATATTTCGATTTTTCTTTGAATTCTTTTATTAGCCACTCCTCTCTCCATGTTTTGTGACTTCCACTTTAGAACTGCCTTCTCGGGGTAGTTGACTCAGTTATGTCCTGTAATTTGGCTTTTACAAACTGGCAGGTAGCAATTCCTTTCTTGCTGTATGCCCTAGTGATTTGCATTGGGGCCTTTGAGGTAGAGGGGTGAACACAAGAATTTGTGTGTGTGTCTTTTTCTTTACAAATGATATTGCCAGCAAATAGCTGTACTTGTTAAGTGTTGCTAACTTTTGATGAGTGAAGTACTTATCTCCCCAGTTTAAGTAGATTTACATAGTTTGCTGCTTTCTTGAAGATTAACTGGGTGTAGCTGCACGTGAAGAATCCAACAGTGATTCAGTGTTTGGCCTTGTTGGAGGATGACATACAAAGCTGTTGATTAATCCTCTTCAAGCACTTTCTGTTCACAGCAATCGATGTGTAGTAGATTGGGTTTTGTTAAGTTTGAAGATTAAAGTTGTGCATAGAAATACTTAAATTGGGGCGCCTGGGTGGCGCAGTCGGTTAAGCGTCCGACTTCAGCCAGGTCACGATCTCGCGGTCCGTGGGTTCGAGCCCCGCGTCAGGCTCTGGGCCGATGGCTCAGAGCCTGGAGCCTGTTTCCGATTCTGTGTCTCCCTCTCTCTCTGCCCCTCCCCCGTTCATGCTCTGTCTCTCTCTGTCCCAAAAATAAATAAACGTTGAAAAAAAAATTAAAAAAAAAAAAAAAAAGAAATACTTAAATTAAAAAAAAAAAGAAATATTCAAATGAACACTGAGCTACTCCCAGTTTGTTGCTTTGAGAAGAAGGTGAACATACTCAGACCATAGAGATTGGCAGTTTAGGGGAAGGTAGCAGAAAATTAAATTGGCGTGCATAAGTAAGGTCCTACACTTTTTTTTTTTTTTTTTTTTAAGCTATCTCAGCGTCTTGGTGATTCAGTAGAATTTATGAATCAAGGAACTGTGTTTTAAACATGTATCCATAGCCATTTGAAAAGTACAGAATTCTCCATCTGTGATCACCCACTTTTTCTGCTGGGCATCCCTTTTGGCAGCTCACTACATTTTCTGTAGTTCACTTCGGGTTTTGAACACATCTCTTGTTTTCGTTCATTCTTCCCTTTAGAGACTGATGTCAACTGGGCTTCCCATCTATTGGCGATACTTTTCAAGCCCTTTCTTGGTGGTGTGTGTGCGTGGGGGGATGGGGGGGAGTCTGTCTTTCCCACGTTTCTGAGAATATGTTTCCAAAGCACTCCACCAAAAATAAGTATTTAAAGATATATAGATGATATTCCCTCCCAACCTCAACTATATTTAATCTTCACAACATCCGTAGAAAGTAGAGAAGGGTCAGGAATTTGGAGGCAGTGAATTTCAGTGGCCTGGTTGGTGAAAGCTAGGTCTCTGCCATCAAGGCTGTGTCTGCCACCAGGAGAAGGAGAAGGAAGCCCAGCTGTAGCCCCACTACACTTCCCTTTACGTGGCCTCCCAAAGACATGTGGCACACAGAGCGTCCCAGATTTCAGCTTTGGGAAGTGTAGCTCTGTAATTTATTCGTGTTTTTTTGTTTGTTTCATAAAGGCCTTTACTCTAGGGTTGTCAGGTAACATATAGGATGCCAAGTTAAATTTGAATTTCAGGTAAACCATGAATAATTTCTTAGTATACGTATGTCCCAAATATTGTGTAGTATTGTGTATTTTTATTCGCTCAGTCCAGCAACCCTGTCTCCTGGACTTCTTACAACTAAAATTCATAAAATATCATATAAATCGTATAAATATAAAAAATCATAATGATAAGCCCTATTATTCCTACTTTTTCCACTAAAATTTTGCCTCGTAGCCTATACTTTGAACCCTGATGATAAGGCAGATTTCCCCTTGTAACTTCTTTAACTGTTGCTCAGCCTAATTGAAAGACCCTGGCTTATGTGCTGGCTCTCCCACTTGAATGCTTTCCCCTTAACCTGTCTACGTCTCTGTTTCTGTTAAGGAGAGAGTAGTGCCCATTCCACAGGGTTGTTGCTGTCAATCCTTCTGGGAGGTGCTATTATTATTAATGTCCCCACAGAGCAAGCAACAGCGGGTGGTCCTGAGAGGCTCTGTGTGATCTAGGAGACCTTGACACAGCCTCTAAGAATGGACTATGTTTAGAAAGTGGGGACAGCCTCCAAAATGGTAAGGACCTGGAGCTTGAAGATGAGATTCTTTAACCACTGGAAGGAAAGAAAAAGAAAGAGAGGAAGGAAAGAAGGAAGGAAGGAACCACAAAAGTAGAAAAGTGCATTCCACCATATTTTAAAACAACTATTTCTGTATTGTGCTCTTATTAGCAGAGTTTGCCTTCTCTTTGGGGAAAGAAAGCCTTCAATCTTCATGTCTTTATTTGTGCAAATATATGATTGGAGAAGGAAAAAAAAAGCATTGATCACTTTTATCAGTGAGAATTGCTACCTTTTAATTTGAGAACAGATTTGATTATTAGTATATGCATGATGATTTCCTGAATTCTTTCCTTTGTCTTGTTTGTATATTTGGTTTTCAAAGACGCCATCTCTGCATTACTCAGAAAAATAAACTTTTTTTTTTTTTTTTTGTCCTCGGACGTCTGTAGGTGTTTGGTGGGTGTTTGTTTTTAAACTCACATCTATAGAGAATGCTTTGCTTAACACATTCTAAAAGCTTAGTAAATTTTGAAATAGGATAGACATACCATGAGAAAGAAAGCAAGCTTTTTCTGGAGTAAAGACAAGGTGAAAAATTAAATGGAGCAAACAATTCTGTGTTCAGGTAATGAATCAACATAGCTATTGTTTTTGTTTTAAGCTTGCTTATTTTTTAAATTTAAACCCAAGTTAGTTAACATATAGTGAAATAATAATTTCAGAAGTAGAATTCAGTGATTCATCACTTACATATAACACCCAGTGCTCATCCCAAGTGTCTTCCTTAATGCCCATCACCCATTTAGCCCATCCCCCACTTCCCTCTCGCAACCTTTAGTTCTCTGTATTTAAGAGTCTTATGGTTTGTCTCCCTCTCTGTTTTTATATTATTTTTGCTTCCCTTATGTTCATCTGTTTTGAATCTTAAATTCCACGAGTGAAATCATATGATATTTGTCTTTCTCTTGCTGACTTATTTCACTTAGCATCAATATAGCTATTGTTATTTAACACTTATTAAACGGCATCAGGGACAGAAAAACTTGATGTGATACAGAGTAGTACCCTAGTAAATAGAATGATGTTTTGGTTCCACCTTATTTATTTAAACATATAGAATTTCAAAACACTGTAGTGTAAACACTATAGTATAAGATTATATTCATATTTGTTAATTGTACATACGCTACAGTCTCAAAAATGAATTTTAAAAAAAGGACTGGAGGGAAATTGCCAAAATATTAACAAATATTTTCCTGTTGGTAGGCAGAATCACTAGTGACTTATTTTGAGAGATTGTTTACATTTTTTTCAACCTTCCAGTCCTTTTTGCTTCCCACAATAAATATATAATTCTTTGGTTGTCAAGAAAAAAAATAAATGAAAAATGAAAAAAACTTAGAAAATTGTATTATTTTTAATGTCTAAAACTTGTGAACATCCAAGAAATTGATGTCATTGAGAATTTCAGCAAGTAGCATATAGGCATTATTTGTTTCTGTGCCTGAGCCTTGAGATGTGGTCCTTTCCTATTTTTTATGAATTTCTATTCTTATTTTTACTGAAAATTATTAATAGCATCTTTTTGGAAATCACTTTTACTGATGGATAGTTTGTTTATATTTATGAACTTAGTATTTTCCTGTTTCATTTATTTTTATTTTTTTATTTGTAATTTTTTAAATGTTTATTTTGGAGAGAGAGAGCAGGGAAGGGGCAGAGAGAGAGACACACACAGAATCTGAAGCAGGCTCCAGGCTCTGAGCTGTCAGCACAGACCCCGACGCGAGACTTGAACTCACGAGGTGCGAGATCATGACCTGAGCCAAAGTCGGATGCTTAACCGACCACGCCAGCCAGGGGCCCAACTATTTTATTTTTTTAACTGACTCCTTTCTTTTTGTTTTTAAGTTTATTTATTTTGAAAGAGAGAGGCAGAGAGGAGATAGAGAATCCCAAGAAGGCTCTTCACTATCAGTGCAGAGCCCGATGTGGGACTCAAAACCCACAAACCATGAGATCATGACCTGAGCTGAAGTCAAGAGTTAGATGCTTAACTGACTGAGCCACTCAGGCACCCCAATATTTTCCTATTTTAAACACACTTAAAATACGCTTTGTGTGTTCTGATGTTTTAAAAACATTTATCTACACCAGTTTATCTACATGAGTCAGTAAGGGGAAAATGTAGCTATATATATGAAATTTCTTATCCTAGATTATTTTTCCAGAAAATAGCTATCCTAAATATTGAGGAATTGACCATTATTGTCTCTGTTTTCATTTGACTTACAGTTGCACTTAAACAGAGCTGCTTTGGGGGCAGATTCCCCCACATTTAACTTCTACGTAAAATGTGAAAAACGAGACTGTTCTACTACTTATGTCAGAATCCTTTGGATTTATTTTATTATGAATGCTCATGACTATCTTCATCACATACTTCCTTTTTAGTTTTAGCTTTTTGAAAGGGCAGTGGAGTGGGAGGTGTGGCTTCTTTACAGTCGTCTTTAATTTATAATGGAACATGAGGTTTCAGTAAGAAATACACTGTTCAGATAATGTCAGCACTTTAGAAGCTGTTGTTACTGTGTAACCCAGGGGGATTTTCAGTATATCAGGGGAGTTTTAGATGTGCACCGTGTAGAGGCTGCGAGGCTCCAGAGTGAGAGGAGGAGGGAGCCTGAGGGAGGAAGGAAGAGGTGGGGGCTGAGAGAGAGAAGGAAAGCAGTATTGCCTTGTCTGGTTCTTACCGTGCTAGTTGGTAGGTCACTTTACAACATCTGCTCAAGTCTCATTGTTTCGGTGCTGTGTATGCAGGCCGAGCGCAAGTATGTAGCTTTGTGTTTTGTATTATCTCACATTATTACATCACGTTGTTTTCTTCATGTCATTCTCATCACGTAGAATTTCCTTCAGCTGTGTTCGAAGACAAGCTCTCTGTCTCTCCCCCTTCGGACAACTGCCCCCAAATGGCCATTTTGGAAGACCATTTGTGATCAAACCAATCCTACCTAGTGAAAGATTCTAGAAATGACATTGTCTTTACTTTCTCTCTGTGTGTTCTCAGTTTTATAGGTCAGATGCGTCAGACCAATTCCAAGGGAGTGGATATGTTCTTTAGTTTAACTGGAAGTTTAACAGACTCCAAAACATAGAGTTAAATAATTATTGAGTATGTAACCTAACTTAAGTGGTTTTGGGAACAGACATCATTCTGTAGGAAGTAAGCTGGTGGCATACAGGGGATACACTGCATCAGGGGAGAGGCTGTGCAGGGAAACCAGTCAGCTAGCTGTTAAAATAGATGGGAGATAGTGAGGACCCAGAAGAAGGCAGTTAAATTGTAGACAAGAGGAACAACCAAATTTTATAGACATTAGAGTACATAAAGCCCCTAAAATTGTATGTAAAATGTAAAACCTGGGGAGAGGTTCCCAGCTTTCATCAGCTTGCCAAAGGGATCTGTGTCCTCCAAAAGATTTTATGACCACATGTGGAAGGAGAAGAAGAACTTAAAGATGATGCCAAATTTCTAACTCAGGAGATGGGATCATTGGTTACATCACAGACGGTGACATTTCAGGCAGAAGGAACATTACAGCAAAGATGGAAGATGGAAAGCATGGGCTTTATTAGGGGAAGAGTGAGCAATTCAGGATGGCCAGACTGCAGCGTACAGGTTGGAGGGCAGAGGGGGATAGGGTCTAGTTTGCTAGAATGGCTGGATGGGAGAGCCTGAGTTTAGCAGGTGGGGCCCTGGTTGAAATAAAGTTGTAAAAGGGAGTAGTGGCAGTGTGGATGTATTAGATGGGATGGATTTAAGATACTGCACACACAAAAATTGACGAGAATGGCTGGTGACTGGATGGGAGGTTGCTTAGTAAAAGATCCTAGGTTTCTAGTTTTAGATGATTAGGAAAATGAAAAGTCACTGCAGCCTTGCTTGCTCTGGTCTCAGTGGTAAGGAAGAACCCCACCATTCTGATACAGAGATTTTCTACATTTTTTTATGTGTTAAAATAAGTACGGGGAGGGGTGTGCTAAATTCCAATGCTCAGACACCAGGGATGCAAAAGGCCCTTGTGTGCAAGTCAGTCTCATTAAGGAAGAATCGTCCAGCCTCAAGGGCTAGTAGTGCCCACAGTGTGAACCACTGTACGAACACACTTTGCATCAAGGAGATGGTTGTAAACTTTTTTTTTTTTTTACTACTCTCCTCATGGGATTGCCCTAAAGTCGGTATAGAGGCTGTGTCACATGGGTGCATGGATTTTCATGTTTGACTAGACCCCCACATTCTCTGGAGTGCAGCATTTATACAGCAAATCTTTTCCTTGATGGTACGTGTCATCTATGCTGTGGAGTCATCAATACCATCTATAGCGTGGCAAGTACATTCATTTTGTTAAAAGATCTCTCACTTCAACCACTTCAACAGAAGTACGGAAGATGGGCGGATAGGGTGCTTCAGGGGTTAGGATGTTCATCCTACCACACTAAAAATTTCTGAGGAAAGCCAGTGAGCTCGGTTTGCCCATCACCCTGTCACACATTACCCTCCCCAGGTAGAACTGGAGCTGTGGACACAATACTCAGAACCTCCTGAAACTTAAGAGGTGGAGCACTGCGTATAGGTTAAAGCACTCTGGGGAAACAGTATGTCCAGAGGAGTCTGGATAGACCTGGGAAAACAAAGATTCTGTAGCGGGAAATGTTGGGGGAATCCAGAGTGTCACAAAAGCCCAAGAAGAACAAAGCTTCAAGAAAAGATGGTCAGCTCTGTTAACAGGTTTCCTGGAGGTCAGGGAAGACAGAGGCTGAGTAAAAGGCTATCGGAAATAATCTATTGGGAGGTCTTTGAAAGCCTTTGAAACAGAAGTTTCAATAGTGTAGTATGTGTGTGGTGGGGCAGGGAAGGGAAGGCAGGTGTGAGGGTTGTAGAAAGCACATTCCAGAGGGTTTAAGGAGTGAATAAGGGAGGAGGGTGTGTCTTTAGAGAAATTAGGTGTCCAAAGGAAAGAGTCCCTTCAGACAGCCTTGAGGGAGGGTTATCTTAGTATCTGACTATGGATGTAGGGTAGAGCAAGATAATAGGAAACAGAGGGAATAGGTGGAAATAGATCTTTAAGAAAGATTGACGCAAGGTTAGTCTTAAAGGAAAGGGATCTGAGTGAGTTTCAGGTCAATGATAACTGGAAGGAGGAGGTTGGGAATGCTAGGGATGTCAAGGAGAAGTAGGAAGAACAGTGAAACTCAGTCCTTTAAAAAGCTTACATTTCAGTAAAGAGGCTAGGTCATCTGTTAAGGTTGAAAAAGAGATGGTGGGGGAGGGATTGTAATTCTAGGCTTAAAGAGTATGACAGAAGATTTGGAATAATTACTTTTGGGAATTTGGTGAGTATTCAAATCAAGTAAAAAGATGACTGAGCTGTAGTGAGGGCCTCTGGGAGTTCAATAGTCTGCGTTGGCAAGATATTTTGACCCTTTTCCAGCAATAAATGGAGGAAAAGAATCTGGGTAAAGAGGGTTTGGCATTGCTAAGGTGAATCTGTACAAAAATTGAGAGCACTGTTATGGAGGTTAAAGAGACAGGTGAAATGAAAAGACATAATAAACTTTGGGAACAGGGAAGGGCATGCAGGTTGTAATAAGATAAAAAGACAAGTCCTTTGGAGTGAAGGAAGGAGAAATTTGAGAGGACGTTCTGGGGTCAAGATCTTGAAGGTGGAGCAGTTTCAGGATGTTACCTTGTAGGGCTGCTGGGAGGATTAAATGAGATAATGTGTCTGGCAGGCAGTAAATGCTCAGGTGGTTATAATTATACAGATGTAGCTCTTGTATAGTTTATACCTCCCTATCTCTACTGTTATAATGATTTGTAAATCAAATCATATTTCAAACAGACTTCAACGAACCATGAACCACAAACCAAAATAAAATACTGATTTTTTTTTTAACTGAACCACAAGTCCAGCTTAAGTTTTAAAATGCACTGTCAAACTGTTTCAGAAAATCTGAGTTGCTTTTGAAGAAGAAAAGGTGGAAATGGGTGTGGATCCCAACTCCATCACTTCTTGGACCAACTCGCCGGCCGGCTTCCCTCCTTCCTTTCCTTTTCCTTCCTCCCTCCCTTCCTCCCTCCCTCCCTCCCTCCCTCCCTCCCTCCCTCCCTCCCTTCCTTCCTTCCTTCCTTCCTTCCTTCCTTCCTTCCTTCCTTCCTTCCTGGGTCCAAACTTAGATTCTTTTTCACTTCAGAGTAGAAAGTCAGGTGGATTTCTGGCTCTGTCAGTGCTATCTTTCTCACCATCACCGCTTTGTTAAGACCTCTCCTCCAGGAGCCTTTACACACCATTCCAGATACACCTATATGTCTTTCTCTGCCTTTCGTTCTATTTAGTGTCTTAGCATCTGAACTATCTAATTATTTCTCCTCACAAAGCATGTGAGTTCTGAAGGGAAGGGGCTAAATTTATTGGGCACTCTCTGTGCACTGGACCTATGGCTGAGTACTTTTACATTTCATCGTCTCTATTCTACAACACCTCTGTGAGGTATTTCCTCTTGTCCTCATTTCACAGAACCTGGACAGTTTCAGTTGTTCACTCCAAATCCCTGAGAGAATGGATATATAACCTGGATCCTTACCCAGCTTCCAGGGCTTCTCTCTCCATCCCATCAGCGGGAAGGATCTCAAGTATTGCTTTTACAGAAAAAAAGTGGATATGGGTGTGGACCTTTATCATTTATTAGTTCACAGTTATAAAGAACACATTTCTTTTCTTTTTAATTCTTTTTAATGTTTTTTTTTAACATTTTTATTTATTTTTGAGAGACAGAGAGAGCATGAGCAGGAGAGGGGCAGAGAAAGAGAAGGAGACACAGAATCTGAAGCAGGCTGCAGGCTCTGAGCTGTCAGCACAGAGCCCGACACAGGGCTCGAACTCACAGACCGCAAGATCATGACCTGAGCCAAAGTCGGATGCTCAACTGACTGACCCACCCAGGCTCCCTGTGAACACATTGCTTAAACTTTCTTGGTCTTACTTTCCTCAGAGGCAAAACTAGATGTAATAGTTAATGTTATTGAGATGATTAGGTGAATCATGTATGTGACAGTTCTTAGCACAGTACTTGGCATAGGGGCTCTGTCTGCTTCTCTCTTTCCTTAGAGTGTCACCTAACAAGTCAGTTTACACAAGAGGACATTGGAAGATGGGTCAAGGAAAGCCTGGAATGATAATAGTGGTGGAAGATGGATCATTCTGTTCATTAGCAGAAAATACTTTGTGATGAGAAAGATCTAGAAGTGAAACTGAGTGCTCATTGGTAAAATGGAAATGATTCTTCTCTCCATCCCTGACTTCTAGAGTGAAGGGTCAATGAGTTAATGTAAGATAAAGTGCTTTGTGACATGTCGACACTGTAGTGATATTACGGTTTCTGAAATGGATGCCCTAAACTATTATGTGACCATTTTGCTTCTTTCAGCGTCTGATTTTAAATTCATGAAGTGTATTGTTTAAAGCTGCTTTCCCCAAATTGTGTTCACTAAGATACTTGGATTCTATTAAATGTTGAAAGTGTTCCAAGAATTAAAATATTCAGTGTTCAAAGAAACTTGGGAAATACTACATACTATATGGTATTGTCTGGGAGAGTAACGGTATAAATTAGCATAAAAAAGTCTCTGAGAAGTCCTGCAATAAAGACATTTGTCCAGCTTTGTGCATTTCATCATTTCCTAGAATTACTTGATCTTGGAACTACTTGTCCTAGAATAGTTACTACCTATATTCTGTGGGAATGTTTAGGAGACATTTATTTAAGGAGCCTTTTGCATTTGGAGTTGGAAGGATCTTAGATGCTGTCTAGTGCAACCTCTTTAACTGACCCACAAGGAAATTAAAATCCAGAGACAGTGAGTGATTTGTCCAATGTCTCACAGCTTGAAAAGTCTCAGTCTTCTGATTCTTAGTTCTCCACCACCTTACCTTAAAAGTCTTGGCTGTTTCAAGTGTGGCACATCCTTATAACTGTGTTTTCATATGAGGTTTTTAAAAATCATTTTCTGAATAAGTGGGCTTTTAGGGATGGTATGCTTCACATTACATTCGGACAAAATAAACTGGAATCTACCAGCTATCATCTCTTTTGTTTTTAATTTCTTATCTCTTAGGGTTCATTTTTCCACCTATTTTATTGCTTCTTGAAGCACTTATGAAATCATGATTACTGACTTGGGAAATCAATCTAGTTTAAAATATCAGTGATCTAGAAAACCCACACATTCTAATTATTAATGCCCTCCCTTGCCCTCTAAATTTGTTTTATCGTTTCTTTCTTTCTTTCTTTCTTTCTTTCTTTCTTTCTTTCTTTCTTTCTTTCTTTTTTTTTGGTATAATTGGCTGTGGGTAGACAAATTTACATATTTTTAGCCCCTTCCTGCCTGACTTATTACAGCATGCAGAATTTGCTCTGTGGTTTCTAGGTTAAGTTCCTGTATAGAAGAAACCACAGTGAAGACTTTACAACCCCGCTGTGTGGAAGGCCCCTCCAGGACATGCTTCTCTGTGTTCTTGAAAAATGTGAACGACCAATTTATTCCCCTTTTTTATAATTAAGATATTTCAGTCACAGTAGTTCATGTGGAACATTTCTCTTTTTATGTATTTTAAGGTTCTCAGTTGCCTTGTGGGCAGGTGTCTTTCGGAGACCATCATCGATTCTTTCTGTGCCCACAGCATGAAAATTAACCCTCAATGAATCCAGTGATGTGATGATACTAGTGTTTTGGATGAAGTGATACGAAATAATGTCTGTTATATCATGTGTACCACAAAAAAACAAAAACAAACGTAGGCTATTAGTGCTAAAAGAATCTTAAGATACCAGCTTTTCCAAGTCTTTATTTTAGAGGTCAGAATGTTTCAATATCACACTGCTTATTTATAACAAAACCAGGACTAGAACCCATATATCCTGACAGTGCAGTTTGGGATCTTTTCAAACAAATCCAGCCTGGATCATTATTCATTCATTTAATTTTTTAGAGTCCATTATGGACCAACTGCTATGTTAGGCCTTGAAAATAATACATAAACGGTCCTATTCTCAACTTTACAGTCCAGTAGGGGCTCTGGGGCAGGTATATAAATAAGTATATAAGGTGGGAATTAATGCCATATGAAGGGCAGGTATTTGAGAAGTTCATAGTACCAACATGTTTAACCTACAGCTGTCATGTTCCAGATGACCTGAACTTAGACTGTTTGATTTCTGGGTACGTTTGATTTGATTCCATGGTAGAAATAAGATTCTGAGTTGGCTGATCAATTTTGTCATTGTGTTGATTGTCACCTTAGATTTCTTCTACCCTTTAACAGACCATATTGAGCTGCTTACTGGGGTACTAAGGCAGCGTAGTGAAGAAAAGAAAGTATATCTTCCACTTTCCTGGCATCAATTCCTTGCCAAATTTGGTTTTAATTCTTTAAAAGGGATGTGGAAAACTAGAGAACATTAAGATAAATTCAAGCAAAAAAGATGCTATTTCAAGTTCAAAGGGGATCTTCTTTTCATTGTTCTCTAGTTCAATGTGTGGATTAGGAATGGAAAATATTAGTGGAATTGGGATTGTTGACAATCAAGGTAAACAGTCAGGAAAGGTTTACATAGGAGTTGCTCATACTTTTCATAGCACTGTGGGTAGCTAGGCTCAGCAGATGTTTTTCTGTGAAGAGCCTGATAGTAAATATTTTAGTCTTTGCAGTCCATAAGGTCTCTCTTACAGGTACTCAGCACTGCCTTTGTAGCTCAAAAGCAGCCATAGATAATGCATATACAAATGGACATGGCTGTGTTCCAGCAAGTGGCAGATGGGATTTGGCCTGTGGACAGTAGTTTGCAGACCCCTCATCTATAGAATCTTTGTTGGCTCTTTTACCGAAAGGTACACAGAAGGAATTGGAAGAAAATGAAACTCAAACCAGATAATAATGATACTTATTTGCACCATCAAAACAGGTTAGACAAAGAAGGAAACCAAGTGAATGTAGGTCTGATTCATAGCTTTGACCAGAAAGTTTTAGATTAAAGGCTCAGTCTTGACTAAGTATTTTATTTGATTCTGTTTGGGTAGGCATCCTTCATGTATCTGTGTCATCAATACTTCCTTAGTCATTTTTTTGTATTTTGAATCGCTAAGGCTTGGCCGTAATTCTGAAGTGATGAGACAAGAGCCATGGTAAAATAGAAATAGCATCTAGGGAGTAACATGTTAATTTTTTTCTTTAAAAATAATTTTTGGCTAAATTTGTATTTTACTAATTATTATCAGAACAACCTGGTCCAAGCAAAACTACTGTTGCACTTGTGTAATTAGTTTGCTAGGGCTGCTGTAACAACATTTTATAAACTGAGTTCTTAAACAACAGAAATTTATTTCTCACAGGCCTGAAAGAGAAGTCCAAGATCAAGGTGTTGGCAGAGCCATGCTCCCTCTCGAGGTGCGAGGGAAGAATCTGTTCCAGGCCTCTCTCCTAACCCCAATCTTTACATGACATGCTCCTGCCTATGTGTCTGTCTCTATGCCCGGATTTTCCCTTTTTGTAAGGATCTAGTCATTGGATTAGGGCCCACCTTAGTAACCTCATCCTAACTTGATTATCTCTGTAAAGACCCTATCTCCAAATAAGATCATGTTCTAAGATACTGTGGGTTAGAACTCCAGTGTTATCTTTTGGGTGGGAGCGGCGATTCATCTCATAACAACCTGGTACCAGACATTCATTCATCTTAGTCAAAACTCATCAATTGGGCACCATGGTGGGCCCAAGATAAAGCCAGAATGCTTCATGACTAAAAAGAAGTATTATACTGGTGGCCCTGTTGTGCACAACATATAAGGAAACTTTTTGTTGTTGTTTTCAACCTACAGGATCAAAGAAATTTCTTTACAGAATTAACCATGTAAAATAGCTATGGAAATGTCCATTATGAACCATAGTCTTCAAGGACCTTGAGTAACTAACATGCTCCTTCCTCTGATTGGCTTTGCCCAAGTCTGTACCTGGCATTCCAGCCAAAAGTCTTTTCCTTGCTTCTTGCAGTCTGTTTTTCCTTCCTCTCCTCCAAGCTTTCGTTAAGCTATCACAAATGGCCACAGAACTCTATTCTCTCCTCTTCAAGTTCACATTCCTCTCTTCTTTAAATTGAAATTTAAGGTCTGCCTTTTCCAGGAAGATGATCACTGTGCTTAGTCTCCTTTTTTTTCAGTTCCTGCTATTACATTAAGACAATTCTGATGAGATGGTTTTCTATCAACTACATCTCAGTTGGGGTTTGTGTGTAGGCGGAGTGGAGAAGCAGTAATGCCCTTTCTATTGAGGAGAGGATGATTTGCACCACTACCCATTAAGGCATCAGGTTACCTCTAGGGACTTGGAATGGGAATGAGTTACTGTAGTTATGAGGTAAGTCCTTCATAACAGCAAGGTTCTTGTCATTTGCAAGTATTGTTTTGAAAGCTATTATAGAGCTGTAGTTCTGTGGAAATATGAAGTGATATTAAAGCCTCTTGAGTCTTATACAAAAATTTAAAGATGTTCATAGGCTCCATTAGAGGTACCTCACTTTGGTTATTCTCAACCTTCTCTTGTTCTCCCTTCTTTTCTTTTCTTTTTTTTTTTTTTTAATGTTTATTTATTGCTTGAGAGGGAGATAGAGTGAGTACTCGTGAGAGCCAGGGAGGGGCAGAGAGAGAGGGAGACAGAGAATCCCAAATGGGCTCTGTACTGACAGCAGAGACCCCGACTCAGGGCTTAAACTCCCAAACCATGAGATCATGACCCAAGCCCAAGTCGGATGCTTAACAGACTGAGCCACCCAGATGCCCCTTTTCTTCTTTCTTTTCTTTTTTTTTTCTTCTTGCTTTTCTTTTCTTTTCCCTTTGAAACCTAGGACACATCTTGAATGCCAGCAGTATTTTTAAAAAACAATAAATTAGTTTTTTCTCTTTACAAAAACAGTAAATCAGTTATTTCTCTTCCTTTTGTAAATTATATATGAATTTTGCTTAATTGATGAGTTGTTCTTCTGTTTGAGTGTGTTTCTCATTACCAACTAGTTTACTTCATATTTTTGAGCACTGGAACCTGTATTTCTTTGTAACATTCAGTCTATGTAGTGTAGCATTTTAAATATATATTCGGGGCACAACATTTGCTGTTTTTCTTCTCAAGTTTTCTTTCAAAGTCCTGTTTCCTTGCTGCATTTAAAGCTTGGATTTGGTCATGTAGAATTTTTCAGCAACACATCCAGTGTGTGAAGTTGAGCATACTTATTTATTAGTCATTATTTCAGCAAGAATTTATCAGTGACTGCAGTGCTGTGTGTCAGGGAATGTACATTTCTGCCCAAAATGAGGTTGTTGGGTTTACAAAAGCAACCACCTTCTGAGGTTTTTGGCCACAAACAGTCACAAAAACTAAAGTAAGGATTGAGACGGTTTGTAAAATGAACACGTGTGGAATTCACTGCATGACTGAATAGGAACAGAAAGGTCTTGTTGTGTAGGAGGGGCACTGTGGAAGACCTCCTCCAGGGGCATCATCCAAGGTGAGGGTTTGTATTTGTTTGTACCCAGTGAAGTACGTACATAGAGTTGTTAACCTAGAACTGGACAGTGAACTCTGCATGTCAATTAGTGAAGAGCCAGGAAACCCTCTCACATCTGAGGGAGGGTTGGTCAGAACTGTCAGATCAAGGAACCGGAAATTGCTCAGATCAGCTGATGCAAAAGAGGATCTGGAGGGTGTGGCCAGAGAGTGTGCAGTTTTAGAACCAGGAGACGCCTTTTCCTGTTGGCTAGTGAAAGGATCAAGTGTCATTTGGATGAGTTGAAAGATAGACACTGTGGAGAGCAGGGGACAAGATGGTGGCCACTTTGGGAGTGGCATAGTCTGCATAGTCACAAAGTCAGGGTGCTGGGGCATAAGGGACTAGGAGAGCCCCAGTGCCCGGAAGATTCAGATCAGCTGTAGAGACCATAGAATAGACTTCTCCCCCCACCCCCCAGTAGGAGGAACACCAGGACTCTAAATTTCAAAGACACACTATCTTGGTTCTACCCTTTTTAGAGGCATTTCCTAAAGTGTGGTCCCAAGGCTACATGCATCAGAATCTCCTGGGGTTCTTGGGGCGCCTGGGTGGCGCAGTCGGTTAAGCGTCCGACTTCAGCCAGGTCACGATCTCGCGGTCCATGAGTTCGAGCCCCGCGTTGGGCTCTGGGCTGATGGCTCAGACCCTGGAGCCTGTTTCCGATTCTGTGTCTCCCTCTCTCTCTGCCCCTCCCCCGTTCATGCTCTGTCTCTCTCTGTCCCACAAATAAATAAACGTTGAAAAAAAAAATTTAAAAAAAAATGTACATTTTGGGGTCCCACTGCGTCAGGCATCCTCAGACACTGTGGGGCTATTTTAAGGTCTCCAAGTGATTTAGAAGCTCACTGAAATCTAAGGACCACTGGGGTAAAATAATCCTCAGAGAAGCTCTGCTTGTTTGAATCTTTCAGTGATGAAGAATGAGCTGTCTTATAAAGCAGTGATCTTTTAAGTCCACAGATGATGCAGGCAGGAAATGTAAATGGGTGCCAAGTAGAGAATGACAAATTTATGAGTAACCAAGTCAAAATTGGGTCCAAAGAAAAATTGGGATACATCTCTTATGACTGACGTCAGAAAAACTAACCACGCGTGTCCCTTGGAAACTTGGTTGGCCAGAGTACTGGACTTAGCTCGGCTGATGCATTTGAGCCGTTCTGAATTTCTATAAGAAACTGGAAGTGGTTTTGCAGGCGTCTGTTACTGTGTTGAGCCAACTAGGATTCCAGGGTCAAGCAGAAGCCGTAAGGACCAGATGGAAATCTTTGAAATTCAGGATACAGACAAGCTTTTTCTTTTTTTCCTGTCAAATTTTTGCCATGGATTCCTTTCCTCTCCTCTCCTCTCCTCTCCTCTCCTCTCCTCTCCTCTCCTCTCTCCTCTCCTCTCCTCTCCTCTCCTCTCCTCTCCTCTCCTCTCCTCTCCTCTCCTCTCCTCTCCTCTCCCCTCCCCTCCCCTCCCCTCTCCTCTCCTCTCCTCTCCTCTCCTCTCCCCTCCCCTCCCCTCCCCTCCCCTCCCCTCCCCTCCCCTCCCTTCTTTTCTCTTCTCTTAAAGTAACTCCCTGTGGTGTGTTTGTGTGTTGGGGGCTTGGGGGAAGTAGATACCATTTCTGTCTGTGTGTTGCCTTGTTGGGGGGGAGGAGAAATTCTGAACATTTCAGAGCCCGAAATATAGTGCGTGATGAGAGTCAGTTTCCATTTTCTGTCTTTCTTTGACCCTTTTCCTTACCCTCTCTGCTCTACACCCCGAGTGGGCAAGACTGCCATTGACAGCACGGACGGGGCTGACACCACTGCAGAGACCCCCACCGCCACCCCCATCTCCTGCCCCAGTTGGATGGATGTATAATCATCGCCAGGTGAAGGACTGTCCCATCAGACAGTGGCACCTGCTCCTTGTATTTTCAAATACACTTCCTCTGCTTGCTCAGCCACAGTCCACACAACTTAGCAGTTACTGTTAATATTAGGAAATAACATTTACTAATAAAAAGCTCCTGCTAAAATTTGAGATTTTCCCAATTCTTCCTCCTCCCTCCTAAGGGAAAGAATACAAAGAGAATCAGTGTGATAAAAAGAATGGTTACTGTAGTGCAGTTTTACTTGCCTCAGCCTTTTCTCCACTGTTAACCACCTCCCCAGCCCTGCTTACTGTAGCGAGTGACAGGATGGTGATAATTTGAACTTCTGTATTGACAACTGTATATAGGTTTATTGAGTAGCTAGAAAAGGAAAAGCAACCAGGAAAATCAAGAGATGAGGGCAGTCTTAGGATTTGAAAGGCCAGACAGTGAATATCCTGTGATAAAATTTGTTGAAAACAGCAACTTGTATGCCATGGAGGAAACATGCTTCTCGGTTCTTCAGATGATGTCCAGCTAGGAGGCAGGGTGATCTGTGTAGAATAACAATTAGCATGAAGATACCAGCACACTGGAAAATAGGCGCAGTTTAACAAAAGGAGGGTTAAAAGGAATAAATAATCAAAGTCTTAACAGTTCAGTGAAAAATACTGAGGGAAATGGAGTATAACTAAGTGTGTAAAAAGGCGTGTGTGGTTGGTTTGGCCGTAAATGAGTATTAGCCAAAAAACTGACTTCGCTGCTTAGACCATTAATATAGCTTTGCCTACATTTAATAAAATTATGTATTTAGATTAAAAAAAATGAGATCATCCTACTGCATAGACATTAAAAGTTCTAATCCAAAAGTTCATCTCTACGGTGAGTTTTTTTTTTTTTTTAATTAGGACACTGGTGTTTTTTTTGTTTGTTTTCACAGAAGCGTTGGATTTGGTAGTTTAGTTCTCAGGTTTTCCTGTTGAAGTATTATTAATAGTAGTTAGAACCCCAGGTTACCTTCAAAGCCTGTAGTGTTCTAATGGAATTTCAGAACTGGCAGCGACAGCTCCAGTTATGCATCTCTGTGAGCAAAGCATTGTCATGTGGTACATTAAGTAGAGGGAAAAAATCGCTTTCTCACTTCTAATAATCATAATGAAAAATGTAAATCAGATGGCCTTTTGTACTCTTCCTCTTCTCTCTCCGAAGATTGAGAATAACAGAAGTTATTCAAGTTGACTCAAACGGAACATAGGCCCGCCTTTAAATCGTCTTGCCAATGCTTCTCAGCTGTCCTAAGTGATGACTCTCTTCCCACATTGTAGCTTGGAAGTTGTGGTATTTCAAAGAGGGGCCGTAACTTAATGCATCCCTAGTTAGAATTTCAAGTGGTAAACCTAACCTAAGTAAAAAATTCCAGGGAATATGAGGACTGATCAGATTTGATCAGGCCAGCTTTTCCAGGGAGCCTTTCCTGGGAAATCCTCCCCAACTTCCCCACCCCCCATTTTACCTGCCTTTTGCAGCAACTTCCACTTTGAACTCATTTTTGTTTTTAGTTTTCTCCATTTTTTTCCCCTCATTTTTATGGGCGAAAGAGCCTCAGAGTAGCAGGAGAAGGACTGAGAAAACTACTTATTAGTCAGTTTTAAGATTCAGTCTAGGGGTGCCTGCACTGGGCTGAGCCCTCACGGCCATCTGGATATTGAGAAAGATGAACCCAAGTGCAGCTGGCAGTTACTGAGCACTCCTTGTGGGTTGGGCATTTTACCCTGATGAACTTGTGCAATCTTTGTAACCATTCTGCAAGCTAGAATAGATGCTATCGTCCTCACTTAACAGATGAAGAGATGAAATGTGCGGATGTGAAATCATTTGCCCAGGGTCATGGTGAATGGCAGTGGTGGGATCTGAACTGAGGCAGTCTGATTTCCGAATCCATCCTTTCAACTCTAATTGCTATATTGCCTCCTTAGAAGTTGTTTTGACCAGAGTTGTCGGTTAGTGTCATTTGTCTGTAGCCTTAAAGGAATATCACTGGAGGGATAATAGCTATCATTAAAGATTTAAATTATGACAACTTATATGTTGTAGCAATTAGAAATGTCAAATTGGGGCATCTGCTGGTCTGTAATGATGCCCTACCTTCACCCCCAATTTCCACACCATAGGAAAACATCTTAGTTTGGATATGAGGCTGGGCAAGATGACCCATAAGTTTCTTTCTGGATCTAATTATGGTTAAAGAATTATTGGTAATATAACTTGGTGGGTGCTTATGTAAAATAATCCTCTACACTTTTTTTTTTTTTTTAATGCTTATTTATTTTTTGAGAGAGACAGAGTGTGAGCCGGGGAGGGGCAGAGAGAGAGGGAGACGCAGAATCTGCAGCAAGCTCCAGGCTCTGAGCTGACAGCTCAGAGCCCGACACAGGGCTGGAACTGACAGACTGTGAGATCATGACCTGAGGCAAAGTCGGACGCTTAAGCGACTGAGACACCCAGGCATCCCTACACGTTTTTTGTTGTTGTTGTTGTTGTTGTTTTTAAGTTTTATTTAAGTAATCTCTATACCCAACACGGGGCTCAGACTCATGGCCCTGAGATCACGAGTTGCATGCTCTCCCAACTGAGCCAGCCAGGTGCAGCACTCTATACGTGTTTTGATTATGTATCCCAAGTTTTTAAAAGTAAGGTTAAGAGAGTCAAAATCGACCTTTAGAGAAAGCTGCTGTAGTAGATTGAAGACTGTGCCCCCAAATTCATATCTAACAAGAGCTTCAGAATGTGATTTCATTTGGAAATAAGATCTTTGCAGATGTCATTAGTTGAAGTATCTTGCTATGAAATCAAAGTGGATTTAAGGTAGGCTTTAAATCCAGTGGCCAGTCTCTTTATAAAAAGAGGGTAAGACACAGAGAGACACAAAGAGATGGCCATGTGACGTAGAGGCTGCATTGGGATTATGCCACCAAGAGGCAAAGAACAGTAGGAGCTGCCAGAAACCAGAGGAGCAAAGAAGGATTTGCCCCTAGAGCTTTCCAAGAGAGCATTGACACCTTGATGTCAGACTTCTGGCTTCCATAACTGTGAGAGAGTAAATATCTGTTGTTGTAAGCCACACTAGCCCTAGGAAACTAATACAGCCATTTCCCACTTTCTCTCCACTTCTATTTTATCTTTTAACTTTTGAATAGCTTAATGCAGGTATATAATGTTGTAGTTAGTGTACAAACTGAGTTTTAAATTTCCTCATGGAAACTAATTACATTAAATTGTATTAGCATGGCTACACTTATATTGAATTAACTTTATATAAAGAGGTGCAGTGCATCTCAAGGAGTAGCGTTTTTCTTTTTCTTTCTTTCTTTTTTTTTTTTTAGAGCCCTGCTGGAAGGGGCGGGGGTATCATTCATCCGAAAGAATTTTACCAGACCACTTAGATGACTCCATTAAGAAGTTAGTCTTCTAAATAACTCTTTCGCTTACACTTCTCTAAGGTTAAAAATCAATTAAAAGGATTGGAGCGAAGGTGTCATTTTTCAATTGAGAGTCTAATAAAGCGAATCCTGGCAAGAATGAATAACAACTGCCTGACCAGATGTGGCCATTACCAAAGGCAGTAGGATCCCAAAGTGATTACATCTTCTTGAAGGTTTATAGTAATTCTGATTAATCTGTTTTGAAAAGACAGATTCCCACAGATCTGATGTATCCAGAGGCAATACGATTAAGATTATTAGGACTCCCATTTTTCTCTGAATTATAATTCTCACTATCAATCATAATTTGTCTACTGTCCCTGGTGTCTTGAAGTCTAAACTAGGAATTTTAAAAGTCATAGAGTTGGGCCATTGTTCCCGAGATGCTTCAGTCTAGAGAGGAACTAGAACAGAATTCCAGTGTAAGTAGAGGTCTTGTTTCAGTTAAAAAAAATGATATGATTGATGTATTTCTGCCTAGATGTCAGACTCCTTTCCAAAATACTTAGGTTCCTCCCCCATCTTACTCTTGCTGACTCCTCTTACCTCCTTGTACCAGAGACCTGTTCAGCATACAGTGTTTTAATCCCTGCCACAGTTACATGCTTTCTGACGTATGCCAGTCTATTATTTATTTCCTCATCAAATGCACAAAGCCCTGGGTCCGAGGTGCAGAGTGGGATTATCAGACAGGGCGTGACCATGTGTACTCAAAAGGCTTACAGGTTAATGGGGGAGATTTGTTCTTTAATTCAAACGTAGAAATATCATATCAGAAAGTGTTAAACATGTATTGAGATTACATATCCTATATTGAGAAGATCTAAAGGAAAGCAAGTTGCCTGAGTGTTTTCCAGCAATATTCCCTCACAGTAATGTTGTACTGTTAGTTTTGGAGTAAAGAAGGACGTGTCACTGAGTTTCGCTGTTTGGCAACCACTTTCTTGAGCCAAACCTTTTGGTTTTGTTTTACTGATGGGTGTTAGGAAGATTTTTAGTAACTGTGACAGTAACCATGACCAAAAGCCTTAATTAGAGCAATTGTGTATCAACCAGGCCACCGAAACAGTGAAGCTTAACGGCATATGTCCCTTATTACCATTTTCCCTTCTGCTTAGCTCCTAAACATGTAGTCAGACAGACCTTATCTCACTACCAGACTGCTACCTCCTCAGTGACCTTGGGAAAGTCCTTTATCTTCTGTTTTCTTAACTGTATAATGGTGATAATCATACCTACTCTGTTTTGGTTAAATGAAACAATATATACAAAGCACTTAGCTTGGTACCAGAAACGTGATAAATGGTCAACAATGTTAATGATTAGTACTATGAATAACACACATTTCTCTAGGGGGAAAAAATGTTTTCAGTTAAGTTGTCTTGGCTTAAAATGGTTTTTCCCCCCCCTTGGTTTTTGCTTATCTAGCTATGTTTAAAGATTACCTAGATTACTTTGAGAGTAAGAAAAAGATAAAATATTATAGCTCCAACTAAAATGAGTAAGCAAATGGCTACAACCTACCTCCTTCAGTTAAGGGGAAAACATTGGTCTTGGCCTTTTTTCTATTTCTGGAAAGCCCGCTAGCAGGGATTTGCACATCAGTTGTCACTGCAAGGTAAGAATTGGGTTTTGCAGTAAGGAAGAATGGAGATGTAGCTAGTGTGTAATTCAGGCAGGGTTCCCACATGTATTTCCAGGGACCTCAGAGTGAGGTGACCTGTCCAAGGTTTGATGGATAAATTCTGACCCCGATATTTATAATTTACAGAATTGCCTTTTAAAAAACATATCCAGCCAGACTAAACTCTCCTTTAGATTTGTATCTTCTCAGTTTCCGTGGTGATGGAAGTTCTTCTGAAAGTAGGGTGACGTTTTACTTTGAGCGGTTCTTCTGTACTAGAACCAACTGCTGGGTTGCAAGAGAGGAGCACAGGGTGGCTGCTGTAGTCCTCCACTGCCCTGAGGTGTGGGCCTGCTGCATCAGCTTCCTGGCCACGGTGCAGGCAAGGAAGGCTGCCTGTTCGTTCCTGATTTTTCTTCCATGTGAGAAGGTACATTGCCTGATGCTGATCCTTAAAATAAAATCCACCGTTCTTCTTAGTTCATTCTTTTGCTCTATGCTCTGATTTTTAAATTGGGAAGAGAGTACCATTCTGAGATTAGATCTGGGTCCAAAATGTAAAGAAAACATCCAAAGAACGTGAATTTTAGGGCTTGTGACGTCTCTGTGGAGCAAGAGAAAATTAAAAATGTGTTCCCCTCTGGCATTTATTTCTTTTTTAGGAAAATGATTTGATAATGTAGGAGTGCTCTGAAGTTTTGATTCCACTGCTCAGTGTTCACTGAATTCAGTGATCTGGTGTAGCTGCAGGCCACACCTGGGCCTTTGTTCCTCTCTGCTCTGTCTGGGCAGGGGACCATAGCGGTGTTTGGGCTCTGGCCTGTTTTTCCCTTTCCTGTGCTGGAAATGCTCGCTGGCTGCTTTGGATTAGGTAGGGAGGTGAGGAGAGCTGGTCTCCTGTCACTGGTCATTGAGTGTGAGTCTCTTAAGTCAGTTTCCATTTAGACACGATTTTCTTCATAAATGTTTCTTTGTGGTTGGTGGGAATGGGTGGTGGTGTTTTCTTGTTTTGTGCATTTGGAAGGCCAGAGACTTGTGAGACCCAATATGGATACCTGTCACTAATTAGGTTAACCTGGAATTGTGACTGGAGTGAAAGATTGCATGTTTGATTATGTGCCTCAAAGGTAAAAGATGTTTTATTTGCTATTATAATGAGAAGAAAAAGGGATTGTAGAACCCAAGTGTAACGTCTACGTGCTGTGCTGCTGTGGGGCATGTGATCCCCACATCTGACCCCGCCACACCGTGGAAGTTCTGGGTCTCCATGCCAGAGAGCTGTAACTTGATTGCCCAAGTTCCTTGGAAAAGAAACTTCCTCTGGAAATGTAATAACTAGCAATATGTACATTTAGCTCATTTTGGTAGCAGTGATGGAGCTGGTGCATTGTGATTAACTTTAGCAACAGAAAAAGGTGTTCAGGAAGATTAATAGCCTCACTCTTTTTCATCTTGAGTAATAACTCCCTACTCTAAACAAAAAGTGTTGTGAAACAATTTGAGACTGAAAGAAAAACAAAATTGCATCTGGTTTTTGTAAATACTGAAACCGTTTCCCAGATTCTACTTACCGCAGAATGCACTTCTTCTTCAGTTTATCTGCTTGAGGAAAGATGAAGAGAGGGGTGAACCTTGCCAGGAGTTGGTTAGATTCCAACGTGTCTTGGTACTCCAAGGTTGATAGCATCACTCCTGAAATGATTAGACAGTAGTGCATGGGCTGGCCCTGTAAAAAAAAAAAGGGCCGGTCTCAAGCTCTAAGTAGCTGTGGGTACTCAGTCCGAATATGCAGTATCGATAAAGAGAGATAGGACATGTCTGAAAGCTTGTACCTGCAAAAATGGGGAAATGCTTAGTCAGATCAAGACAGTAAGTAACAGCTTTCCATAGTATACCAATGAGCTGCTGGGAGCAAGGTTTGCATACCTTTTTGGACTGTTGAGGAAAATCAGCTCACCTTAGAGAATTAATATGAACATAATCATGGCAAACTTCAGGATAAAAGCCAACGCTGGAATACACAAAAGGAAAAGTTGTACAGATCTCTCTTTTTTCTTTATAAGGAAACTGAGAGGCTGAAATTACTTGTTTTAAGTATATGAATTCTGTGAATATATAAGGAAATCAGACAGTGAGGGGACAATTCTGATGATTCTTCAAAGGTTTCTAATCTAAGCCTATTAAATTGCCAGTTGACCCTAAATACACTTCTCTGACAGAAAGGCAACAAGCTGCTGTAATTAATCTGTTTGATTTTTGTATCTTCTTGTAGATAGATGGTCAGATAATGGTGATGCATGCTATTCACAAGGTTTTAATATGTACAGATAGAAATGGTGCCATTCATAATTTTTTAGGAGTTTTGGATTATAAATGTAATAGATGCTGTGAATTTCCTTTCCTTCTCTTTTCTTTTTTTTAAGCGGGAATCTAAATGTCTAACACAGACATGGGCATCCAAGTAAGTCATCTAGAAGTTGACAGATGAAATATGAGGGATAAAAGAGGCCATACAAAATACATACTTTTTCTGTGATGCCTTAATAAGACTACCATATCAATTTCCCTTTTTAAAACTCATTAAGAAAACTTGACATGTGCCATCATTTTTTGTACAATCCTTGGAACAAAGAAGGGCTGGTGCCTTTTGACAGTAGTGGTGGGAATGGAGACCTAGTTCTGCCTTGAATTAGCTGTATGACCTTGGATATATGCTTTGACTTCTCTGGGTTGAGGGGTTAGATTAGATCATTGTTCTTCAGTGTTATTAAAGCCAAGCTCCCTTTGATAAAAATTAAAATACTGTAAACCCCCACAACCATTTCTCAAGATTCTGTTATGCTTCCAATTGAGAATTACTAGATTGCATTATCTCTGATGTCTTCTCTCAACTCTAACATTTTGTGATCCTGAGCAGATACTGAATTGGAAATCAAAAGTTTTTATCTCTTTTAGTGAAGAGATGTAGCTTGTTCCTTCTTAAAGCCAAAAGGAGACCTTTCTAAAATCCATCCTCACACACCAAGAGCACAGTCTTGAGTCCTGCCTTGTGCACGGACATTGCCTAGAAGCCTGGTAGAAATGCACAATCCTGACCTCACCTGAAATAACTGAGTAGTGGTTCGAAAGTACATCAAGGTTTCAGAAATGCAACACAACCTTGGTTTTTAACCTGCTAGGGGCTATATTAGTGGGGTCTCAAATTAATTTAGTAGGTCACTACCAGCATTTGTTTTTTAGGGAAATAGACGAGAAAAGAGAACATGAAGGTGCATTGACAATGGTAAAGGAAGATAACTTTCACAAAATTTTTTTCATTTTTATATGGTTTCGCCTCAGGCAAAAATTTCATTTTTGAGGTGGAATTCAGGCAAAAAAAGATTCTTTTTTTTTAAAGCCACTGTGCTTTGTATTAGAGACTAGGTATCTCAGAGACAGCAAGACAGTATATCTCAGATACATCAGAGACAATGTATCTTAGAGACAACCGGCTCCTTCCTTCTGTTTACCCCCACACAGTCACATATATACACAGACATTTACATAGAGATACACAGAGAAACATAATAAAGAGCTGTTCTACACTAATTACCTACTGTGTATCAGATATAAGCTGCAGGATTTTATCATGAGAAAGAAATGAATATTCATTAATTTTTTGAGTTAATACAACTCAAAAAAATTTGTATTAACTCAAATTTTCCTGTGATGATGTTTTACTTTGGCGATATATAGATGACAACAGTGTGAGATTTCATTTTTAAAATTGTTATGAGATTTCAAATACTAGTTGTGTAGTTTCCTGAAAGTACAGATAATGCTTTTTTCTCTAGGGCTGCGTTTATGAAACCCATGATGCTGCATGCTCATTCACATGGCAATTCACATCTTAAAAAAAAAAAAAAAAAAAAAAGTGAATAAATTCATTGGGATTTCCTTGGGTAAGCTGACTTGTATAATTTTTCTAACTTTAATGTTCAGTTAACAACTTTACAATATTTTCAATAAGTATTGTTTAATGTGAAAAAGGAATATTTTAAAATTTTTCCCACCCTGAGAACTTTGCAATCTCAGCAGTACGTCTCTACTTACAAGAAATACAAACTGTACTGTACATAGATTTTTAAAAACAGCTGGAAGGAAGTTGTCGATGCTGGAATCCTAACTCCATTGGGGTGAGGCAGGAAATCAGAACATTGCAGAGGTGTTCTGAACTGTCATGATAAAGGCAATGCTGCACTTCCCTTAGGAAGTTTTCTGTTTTTCAAGTTATTTTGAGTAGAAAGGAAAAGAAGAGTTTGTTCTTGTCTTTTTCACAAGGCTCTGTGCTGAGGAAGAAAACTGGTACAGATCTGAAAATTCCTCATTTGGGGCTCAGAAGGAGGGAAAAAAAACCCACCCTCCATACCTGCATTCAGAATCCAGAAGGGTAATTAATTTCACACCTGAAGTTGGGCAGGATTTTAAGTTTACCGAGTTCTAATAGCTGGTTTTTTGGGGTGTAATTTGTTTATTGTTTTGAATTTTCTTTTAAGATGGTCTTGGAGCTATTGCATGACCCTTTTCTGTAGAAGAGATTAAACAGAATTGAAATGCAACTTTTTGTACCAATGACCTGTTGAGACAAAAAGATGCCGGCCCATTAACCAGCATAAAGTCTTGACAGAGGTGTTATTAAAGCGATTTCAGCTGTAATATTTTCACCTTAAGAACACCCTCGTTTGGGGAACTCTGAATATTATGGCATTAAAAAAGAACAAACAAAACTGTTCCTTTAAGCTTTGGTTTAATTTTAGTATAGCTTTACATATTTATAATATTTTCTCAGAATCATGTGTGACTAAACAGGGAATCAGTGCTTGGCCTGAGCAGGGTAGGAAACATGGCAGCCAGGTGGGTGCTTGCTGTGTCTTCCAGCTGCATGATGCAGAGTACAAGTCTTCCCTCCGGGGTCTGCCTGTTTAGCTTCCTCCATTTCTCTGGCTGTTGGGCAGATGGAGCAGAGTATCCAAGGGCCTGACTGGGTTCTGTTTTGATATGTCTTAGTTGGAGCAACATTACCCAGCCTTCAAATTCTCAGGCTGGAAGGGAAGATGGGAATCCTGTAGTCTCACCTGTCATTTCCCAGATGAGGAACAAAGTTGCTCCCAGATGATGTTCTAGTTACTGGCCAAGGCATGATTCGAATCCAGATATTCAGACTATTTCATCCACTCATTTTTTTTTCCCCTTTACTATATACCTTTTCATAGAGAGGATGGGCAAGAACTTCCTCATTTAACTTTCCCCATGAGTTACCCTCTTCATTGACCATCTTTAAATTTTCTTTTCTACCTGGGACACTCTGAATAATAATCTGTGATATCATGTCCATATTCTCTCTCAATTTCTAGATTATTCTCCTGCCTTTCTTATACCATCTTCCTGTCCCTTCCCCTCCCCAAACACCAGCTTGTCCTAGATGCCCTCTCAGCCAACCAAGGTTGGTCTTTTCACTTTCACGAACAATGATCTTTCCTGTCTTTGTTTTTGTTGGTTCTTCTCCCCTCCCCACATACCCCCTTCTTTCTAGACTGCCATTTGCCACCAGTATTCAGCTCACTCAGCCATATCTACCCCTCTTGAAGCCCTCCTCAGCATTTCTGTCCTAGACCCTTTCATCCTCAATCTTCCATTTGTTGAACTCTTACTTTTTTCTTTTAGAAATTGTTCCATACCAGACCATTATATGTGAGGCAGGTTATACAGCTAGGAGCCCACTGTTAAAAGTGTTTCCTTCCTAGACACAAGAAAAGCTGCTCAACATCACTAATCATCAGAAAATACAAATCGGAACCACAAAATAGTGTCTTGCATCAGTGAGAATGGCTGGTTTCAAAAAGACAAGAAATAACCATCATTGGTGAGGATGTAGGGAAAAGGGAATCCTCATGAAGTATTAGTGGAAATGTAAATTGGTGCAGCCACTATGGAAAGCCATTTGGAAGTTTCTCAAAATACTAAAAATAGAAGTACCATTTGATCCAGTAATTTTGCTGCTGGATATTTACCTGAGGAAAACAAAAATGCTAACTTGCAAAGGTATATCTTGCACGCCTGTGTTTATTGCAGCATTATTTACAATAGCCAAGGTATGGAACCAAGCTGAGTGGCCATCAGTAGATGAATGGAAGAAAATGTGATACACACGTGCACACACACACACAAGAATATATTATTCAGCCTTAAAAAAGAATGAAAATTTGGCATTTGTGACAATATAGATGAACTTAGAGGGTATTATGCTGAGGGAAATAAGTCAGAAAGACAAACACCATGATTTCACTTGTATGTGAAATCTAAAAAACAAAACATATGAACAGATAGACCGAAAAACAAGAAAACTCATAAATGTGAAGAACAAAATGTTAGTTACCAGATCAGAGGCAGGTGGGGGATGGGTGAAACAGGTGAAGGCGATTTAAGAGGTACATACTTCCCATTATAAAGTAAATACATCGTGATGACAGATATACCATAGGGAATATAACCAGCAATCTTTTAATAACATTGTGTGGTGACATATGGTAACCTCACTTATCCTGGTGAGCGTTGTATAGTGTCAAATCACTATGTTGCATACCTAAAACTAATATAGTGTTGAACGTCAACTATACCTCAATAATAAAAATTTAAAAAAATATATTATAAAAAAAGTTTTCCCTTCCTGATGAATGTATTTTCTGGTAGGGAAGTTTTGAGCTGATTGCCTAAGCTCCTCACTTTCTTGTCCCTACAGTTTTCTGGTGAATAAGTTACGTCCAATGCCTCCAGTCTGTCTTAAAGACTTTTTTTAAGAGCAGTTTTAGGTTTACACAAAATTGCAAGGGAAGTACCCGGATTCCCTGTATACTCCTGCCCCCACAAATGTATAGCCTCCTCCTCCATTATCAGCATCATTCACCAGAATGGTACTGTTTTTTTTCCCCAAGGGTGAATCTGCATAAACACATCAGAGTCACTCAAAGCGTTCAGAGTTTACCTTAGGGTTCACTGCTGGTGTTGTACATTCTATGGGTTTGAACAAATGTATAATGATATGTTTCCACCATTTACTATCATGTAAAAGAGTTTCATTAACCAAAAAAATCCTCTGTGCCTGTATATCCCTCTGTCCTACCAACTCCAGGCAACCACAGATCTTTCTTCTTGTCTCCATTGTTTTTGCCTTTTCCAGAATGTTACATAGGGGGAACCATATAAAATGTGGCCTTTCAAATTGGCTTCTTTCCCTTAGTAATATGCATTTAAGGTTCCTGCATGTCTTTCATGGATTGATAACTCATGTCTTTTTAGCACTGAATAATGTTCCATTGCCTGGACGTACCACAGGAACATCCTTCCACTTACTGAAGGGGATCTTTATTGCTTCCACGTTTTGACAATTGTGAATAAAGCTGCTATATTTGTCTGGTGCAGGTTTTCGTGTGGGCATAAGTTTTCAACTCCTTTAGGTAAATACCAGGAAGCACAATTGCCAGATGGTATAATGAGAGTGTGTTCAGTCTTGTAAGAAGCTGTCAAACTGTCTGCAGAGTGGCTATACCATTTTGCATTCTTGCCAGCCTGTGCAAGAATTCCTGTTTCTCCATGTGCTCCCCAGCGTCTGGTGTTGTCAGTGTTCCAGATTTTTGCCATTCTAATAGCTATATGCTGGTATCTTTATATTGTTTTAATTTGCAGTTCCCTGTTAACATAAGATGTGGAGCATCTTTTCATATGCATATTTTCCATTCATATATCTTCCTTGGTAAGGTTTCTGTTAAGACCTTCACCCCACGTACTGGGTTGTTTGTTTTCTTATTGTTGAATTTTAAGAGCTCTTTATATATTTTGGATAACAGTCCTTTATCAGATCTGTCTTTTGCAAATATTTTCTCTCATTCTGTGACTTGTCTTCTCATTCTTTGAATTTTTCTTTGCAGCACAGATGTTTTTAATTTTAATGAAATCTACCCTATCAGTTAACTTATTTCATGGAGTCTGTCTTCATATAATACCTAAAAAGTTATCACTATACCTGAGGTCATCTAGGGTTTCTCCTGTTATTTTCTAGGAGCTTTACAGATTTGCATTTTAAATTTTGGAAGGGTGTAAGGTCTGTATCTAGATTCATGTTTTTGTTTTTGTTTTTTTAATGTTTGTTTACTTTGAGGGAGAGAGAGCGAGGGAGGTGCAGACAGGCTCCCAAGAAGGCTGCACTCTGTCAGTGCAGAGATGGATGCAGGGCTCCGTCTCATGAACCATGAGATCATGAGCTGAGCCAAAATCAAGAGTTAGCCGCTTAGCGAACTGAGCCACCCAGGCATCCCTAATTGGCATGCAGACATCCCATTGCTCCAGCACCATTTGTTGAAGAGACTCTCTTTTGCTCCATCATACTGCCTTTGCTCTTTTGTCAAAGATTTGTTGACTGTATTTACGGGGGGTTCATGCTGGTTTTTAGCATTCTCCCCCTTTATAAACACTGTTACAAACCCTGGAAGGAACAAATAGCACAAGAACTCTGGTGTGTTCCTTGGCCCAGAGTTCTCAGTAGGCAACTTGGGGCATCTGTGGTGTTCTTGGCAGAACCTTGGAGAGAACCAAACAACTGAGCTGATTTGCATGCTGGAGCACAAACCAGATCTTTAAGAGATATTTGGATGATAAGGAAGCTAGTTTTTGTTTTGTTTTGTTTTGTTTTGTTTTGTTTTGTTTTCAATGAGATCTTGAAAGAAAATATGACCTCAGAATTCACGCACCATAGCTAAGGTATGTTTTCTACCGTGGATTTTCAACACCTGCCTGTTCGTTCTTCTTCTTAACCTCCTTCACAAACACCACCTCCACCCCTAAAAGCCTTTCTATGCTGTTGTTGTTGTTGTTGTTGTTGTTTTTATTTATAAGTACTTTTCTCTTTGTTTATTTTCACTTCTGCAACATGGTCTCTGTCCATTCATTCAGTCATGTTGTATACAACAGATATTTATCTTATTCAATGCAAGTTTTAAATTTGTTTCTTTTATCTGAAGCCTAAGGAAATGATGCTTTATTCATGGACTTAGGTAAGGAGATTTCTGTGCAAAGAACGGGGCTTTACATGCAAGGATCAGTTTGATTAGTGTCTTGGAGAATACTGATTGTGAAGTATATTGGAGATTTTTATTTTTAGATTTTATTTTAATAGCTAACACAAAAATATGGCCCTCTCCTTTTTAACCATAATCCAAGAAAGAACTAGTGAATAAATCTGTTGCTCAGATTCATAGTCTTAGAGGCTACAAAGCTTGTTTTCAAAGAAGGGACACTGGCTCTAGGAAAACCAGTTTCATTAACTAATTAGCCATGTGATTTCAAGCCCTGATATCCTGGCATCAAATGGGACTAATTGATATTTGCCCTTTGGCTGTCTCTCCCACATTATGGAGAAGTAAGAGCCTGCGTGTGTGAAGGGGCCCTATCGCTGTTCATTAATATAGGTGATCTTTCACATCCTGGCCTACCCGGAAGAGCATCTGCTTCCTGGCCAGTTTCTCATCTCTCACTAATTCACCTCCCACTTCTCAGCTGTGTGTACTTTCCCAGCTCCCTGTGCCAGGAACTTTATCTCTGACAGCCACTATTCCTGGCCCTCTTTGAGCCACTCAGATGTCTAAAAGGAAACGGAGAAAATACCCTAACTGGTGAAACTGGCCCATTTGGATGCTCCTCCTCCCCCTTCGATAGTTCCCTTAAATTGTTAAGTTTCTTTTATACCTTGAAAGCTTATGGAGCAGAGGAGCAGAACCAGTGTGTGGAGTTAGTGTGGTATGTAGTGTCTTTACATGGTACTCAGTTCACGTCAGGTTTGATAATGTGCTGTTTCCTGGTGGAAAATGAGACTGTTCCATAACTTCTGTCGGCTCTCAGGAGCAACTGTAATGGTTATGCTGCTTCTGGCTTGTAGTTGATGTGTTGTTTGGGGTGGTGATGGTGGTGGTGTTGTGTGCATTCGTGAGCATGTGTGCACAGGGGGTGGCAGGATGGAGATGGGGCTTATGGATTTTGGATCATAGCCTCTGTAAGCTATAAGGATGATAGCATTAAAGAAGCCTTGAAGGCAATTAAGAGGTAGATTCTAGGTTTCCCTTCGGAATGTACTGGAGTCCCCAGAGAAGTTAGAAAATAAGGGGGAAGGGAAGATGACTGCAATTGTGAGGTTGGTGGGAGCACAATTCATGTAGCCTATTAGTATTAGGGAGGAAACGAGGCAATAGAATTACAATGTCAGATTTTCATTTTTATTCATTATCTTTGCTGAGCAGAAATCTACAACAATGCATGATTACTAAATATTTTAGGTCACACACGGTGAGTTTTGCCCTTTTTTTTGTAAACACCCTTTAGACTTTTTTATATACAGAAGAGTGTACTTAGTGTGGCGTTGGAGTGGGGGTGATGTGATGGAAAGGGAAATAGATTCATTTGCTGTGTGTGTAGTTGCCATGTGCCTGTTGTTGATCATCCTGTGTGAGGGTGGGAGACCAATGGGCCTTCCTGGCGGGATGGCGGCCTCAGAGCCATCCACTCAGGAAGTCCTCCCTGATTGCTGACAAGCACTCTTCCCACTGGTGCCCACGCTCGCTCCTGCAGGGAGTGCAGTGAGGGTCTGCATGCACAGCCATTCCGCTTGTTCACCAACTTTGTTTCTCTCTCAATTTTGGCATGCAAATTAAGCCCAGGTAATGTTGCTGTGAAAACTAAATTCGTTTGTTTTCCCTGCTCTTGGATAGAGAACTTGATGGGTAGCTTGTTGACCTGATGTGAAGCAGTGAAATTAGGCCAGAGAAGGCTGAGCTAGACGGCAAGGCTCTTGTGGGATGGGTCAGCGCTTACCTGTGGTCAGCCAGCCACCCACCCGGTTCCTTAATTAGGTCCAATTTGTATAAATTAGCGACATCCAAGGGGACAGGGGATGGGGACAGAGTCCTTGTCAAATTCCAGGGAAGTTGGGGGTTTTGAAAGGCAAAATATAAAAAGACAACCAGTAATGAAAACGGAGTTTGGTAAAATACCATCTGTTGGTAAGCATTTTTTTTTAATATATCTTTTTAAGTTTACTCTTTGTGTGATTGAGCACATAGCTACAGTGTCACTGTTTTCAATTGATCAGAGCTCTGAAGTTGTGCTTAAAGACTTGTCAGTGTTTACATTTCAATTGCGTTTTAATCTGGGAGTCGGAATTTAAGTCTTCCCTGGTTAAGTCTAGCTGTTCTAAAATGCTGACTCTGGTATTCAGCTGTAATGTGCTGTAGCTTTCAAAAATTTTTTTGCAGAATTCTTTTGTTAATGAAAATATAAAGTAGAATTTTAAAAACTAACCTTTTAGAAGCTGACTTTGTTAAACACACGCACACACAAAGCTACCTGTGCACTCATTAAATTAACTTAAGAGCACCTTTGTCTTTCTCAAAAAAAAAGATCTATATATAATATATATAGATATATATATGGCCACCAGTGGTATTAGAAACTTGAATTTAATATTTTAGATTGCAGGAAGGATGGGCACAGAGAAATGAAATAATACAAATAGCACATTTAGGATATAGACGGTTCTGGTGTACCATGTAGAGTACTGTTTGAGGCCTCTGGCTTTGTTGTCCATTAGACCTGGGTTCACATTCTAGCCCTGACGTCCAACCCCTGTTGAGACTCAAGTTTCCTATTCTGCAAATAAACCCAGCTTTTTTATGTTTGAATTTTCTTCTTTATACATGTGTCCAGTTGTCATTAGGATTTAAGTTGTTAATTTCTATGCGTTTTATAAACCTAATCTTTGATCTAAAATTTTCTACACCAGAAAATAGAACATTGGCAACCTAGAACAATTGAATGCTTCTCTCTTCCGGGTATCTTGGTCTGCCTTCAGCTAGTTCTGAGAAATAATTGATATCAGGATAACGTTTGAATTTGAACTTGTTCTGTATAAGATTCACCAGAGGGCATTCCCCCTCAGGGCACATTCAGAAACCCCCTTCTCCCAGCTGGGATCAGAGTGTTAGAAACTTTCTTCCACCACCGGACAGACTAGGGGGGAAGCAGGGAGGGACAGGCTGTATAGGCTCCACACCGACTTCCCAGAGTGAGAAAATGTTACTGTAATAAATAGGGAGGCCTGTCAAAGATATATTAAATCAGCTATGTAAATTCCAAGATGTAAATTATGGTTTTGCTTCTGCCAAAAATAAATACATAAATAAAAACCTACTCCTTTCATGTCCAAATAATCTCTCACTAAATCATGCCCCCAAATGTGTCTTTTACTTCTGCAAGTCCACACCTGGCACTCCACTTTCCCCCCTAGAGAAGAGGTTAGAGCCGATGCAGACTTGGCATGCAGTCCTTAAACCATCTGATGGTTCATTTGCTTCATGTTGGTGTGATGCCCCAGAGGGGTGGGGGTGGAGCGGATCCACGGCTTCTCGCAGACTTGTCCAAGGCTGATCCCAGGTGACCATGTTTCATCCCCCACCAGCTGCACTGAACATACTGGGTCCTACTGTGAGTGACCATGTGTTTTGTGGCAAGGACAGGTTCTCCGACATTGATCAAAGACGATTGAAGAAAAAATTCAGCCTTGCCTAGCTAAAAGTTCTTTGTGCAAATCAAAGGCTCAGGACAGGGAGGCAAATGTGTGTCTCACTTCCCTGCACCTCTGTACTTGACTGAAGTGAGAAATAGGGGGTGCCTGGCTAATTGCAAGTAGCAGCTCGCGCAAGTTGTATCGAGTGATTTTGGAGAAGGAACACAGGCCTTTGTGTGGCACGCCTGGGAGATGTGAGGTGCCACCTGAGGCAGAGCAAGGGACAGGCTTACTCTTTGTTTTACTTCTAGAAAGCAGAGTCTTTATCCCCTAGAGAAAAACCAGAGATGAGAGAAAAGGATGGGAGTTCAACTGCTTCTTACGGGCATAACTCAAATACATTTGATAGGATATGATCTCGGGTGTGTTTTTTCTTGGGTTAAGCAGCATGGATATTCCCAGTTCAAGTTCAGCCTTCATTTGTACACTGACTATTGTTAACCCTTCTTGCTATTGTCCTTCTAAAAGAGAATCTCTTGAGATCAAGCTGTGTTTGGACTTCATAAAAATCTTGGCAAGGCCCCTGGGCAGTGAGAAGAAAAAAAAAAATACATAGTATGGGAATGAAGAAACGGTTACATGTGTAGATTAATGAAGACCCCGGTGTATGGGATACTGTGGAGTTAGGACAGTCATGGCAGAAACTCGGTGCAGAGCCAGATACCTGTAGTGAACAGGTGAGATTGCCGACAAGGTAGCAAGGTGACATTTATCACAAGGAGTCTTCTGCTTTCGAACTTTCCAAAGTGGGATTTAATCATGTCTTAGAGGTGTGCCTAAAATTTTTGTTTGTGGTTGTAAAAATCAAGCTGTAAGATTTGAAAATATTTTTAATATCTAGGGACTAATTTTATATTTTCAAACTGTTACTCATATAAGTAAAGTCCTTAGGTAGTCTATTTATCATTTAGATGTGAGGTGACAAAATTCCTGTCTGGGTCTGAAACTGCTGAGCATTTGCTTTGAGGACACTTCGGGGTGTGCTCACTGCCGTCTCAGACTGAACCATTTAACTTCCTCAAAAGTCATGTGTGTGGCACAGGGGCAGAGAAGTGTGGTGTCTTTCGATTGGTTGACAGAGAATTATCTGGTGCGAGTGGTTTCAGACAGTCTTCCTAGGTGCCTACTGACTGTGAAACCACACTGAGCCCTAGGTTCAGGCTTTACCCAAGTTCTGTTCCTTGCTGTGCGACTTGGGAAGGTTTCCAGCTACCACACCGTTCTCACAGGGGTTAAATTTCACAGGCTTAGCCAGAGCGAAAGGCAGCATGCCTGTGAATCTTACAGAGCGAAAGGCAGCATGCCTGTGAATCTTAATCCAAATGTCTCAGTGGAGCTGTGTGCCAGACTTAGAACGAGGTGCAGGCTTCCTTATTTCAGCATTGTGATTGAACTCAAACTTTCTTACACTCGAAGAGTCATCTTTTTCCCCCAAGAGTCTTAATAAAATTATCGGCAACTTTCAATCAAATGTTATTCAGAATTTGAAAACCTTTTCAAAAGTCTAGTGATTTCTGAATTACTAGAAAATTACGGTACAGTAAAATGATTATTATCATATAACTTCATGCAAGTTAATTTAGAGTCTCAGTAGATGTGTTCCTTAAAATGTGTGAATACGTTAATCTTACATAAATTTAGTCCTATTCAAGGGACACATGGAGAACATTCTACTGAATAAAATTCTACAATTCATTGCATGTTGAAGGAGAGGGCTTTTTCTGTAGAATGGACAGACCTTTTTAAGGTGTAAATTAAAATATATACATATTAAAGTCGCTTAAGATGATCTGTATGTGTATTCTGTTGCGGAGCTCTTAATAGCCTCTGAATGGTGCTAAATACCTTGCAGCTAGTGTTCTGACACTCCTCATCTTTGTTTCTCAGCAGTCTCTGGTCCCAGCCCACCCCATGGCCCCTCCCAGCCCCAGCACCACCAGCAGTAATAACAACAGCAGCAGTAGCAGCAACTCAGGATGGGACCAGCTAAGCAAAACGAACCTCTATATCCGGGGACTGCCTCCCAACACCACGGACCAGGACCTGGTGAAGCTGTGTCAGCCGTAAGTACCGGTTACTCTTGGTTGTTTTTAGCTGATAGATATTTCTTTTATCCTTTATCGTATTCTAAAGTGACATCAGTTGTGTTAAAGGAGAGGTTTTAGTACAAGTGTAAATCCTCATTATCGGCAAAATGACAGTTTTCAAGTTCTAAGTCTTTGGACACAGCATTAACATCAGCAAAATGCCTGTGTAACAAAACAAATTGGAACACCTTCGCAGTAGAATTGGACTTCATTGGCATATGAGAAGTAAAATGAGAATTTTTTTCAAAACGTATGGCTGAATCCTTTTTAGAACTGCTCATTTTTTGAGGAAGCATCTGTGGAGGCCGGTCTATCCCATAACAAGAGAAACTTCAGCTGTTACTGTTTGTCGGGAAGGTAGTTACCATCTAACTGTATCTTCAGCGTGCGTAAGAGTTAATTTTGGCCAGGAAATAATAGTGTGTTCTCACTAGCATCTGCAGTTTTGTGGTCTGGGTTGTCCACCCTTATCTCTTTGGGAATTCTTGCTTCCAGAATTCCAATTTCCCTTCTCGCTGCCACCCTTTCTGAGTCTTGTGAAGAAATGTGTTCGTGTGCATGAAGTTCCGAAGTAAATATGCATTATATGCTAATGTGGTCAATGAACAGAATATAAATATGTTGCTTTGCTGCAAATTACGTTAACTCACTAAGTAAGAACGCGCTAATTTAAATCAAGGAGCCAGAAGCAGTATACAGAGTGCAGGGATCATTGTGTAAAGACTAATCACTTTGAGCTATAAAAGCCTACACAAACAACATCTTTTATTTACCCAAAGACAGTAATGTCCCCTTACAAAAAAGGAGTTTTACATAACTGCGGAAGAAAATGTCCACTTGAGAATGGTTTCTGTTTCCTGAAAAACATTCCCATTTCTAAACGTCTGATTAATGGCATCTCATTTCTGTTGTCTTGGGTAAAATACAGATATATTACTTATCATTTTAAGAAAAAAAAAATGTTTCAGAACTTGAGCAGTATTTCCAAACTGGAACTAAAAGTAACATCTGGCCTTCCATAAGGAGGTGGTGGTGGTGGTTTTGCTTTGTTTTGTTTTTAGAGAGGAGGGTAGGGTGGTGGGTGGTAGTTCTTCAGGGTCTGGAGGGTTTCTCTAAGGCCACCACTCCCAGCACCCTCCCTGTGCCTTTCCTGGGTTACCCTTTTGATCAGCCTTCTTGGACTTTGACTGAAGCCCTTTGCTTTAGGGGCAGTGAAATCATGAAATAATGTCCTGTGCTAGGGACTCCTCCGAAGGCCAGTCCAGCCCGTGGGGTTTGTCATTCCTGGCCAGAGTCAGAGGGAACTTGGCCAGGCGTGCCCTGCCCCATTGCAGCTGTTCGAGACCACAAATAGGCCTTTTGCTATCTTGTCTGCTGCTCGTCTTTACTGGCGTCTTCTTATGCTTTTGCAGCATAATTACAGGTAGATAGAGCGCCATAAAGTCTAAGGAGCTAAAAATATAACTGGAGGAAACAAAAGAATGAAGCTAGCCCTCCAGTTCTTGAGGTATAAGAGGAGAGAGGACTTCAAAAGACAAATAGTTCCTCAGCTAGTTTTGAATCATGTAAGGTGAGTTTTAATATCAAGGACACAGAGGTTAAATAACCATAAAATAATAGAGGAATGCCATGTTTTATGCACAGTAAGTATGTACTTGAAAAATTAGGCCAGTAATTTTTTTTAATTTAGTCAAATCATATTCCAAGTGCAGTAGAAGATCATTTTCTCACTTTTCCTAGACAATTCACTCCTTTTTTTTGTTCTTGGTCTCTTTACTGTGTGTGAATTATCTTAATGTGGTTCACTCTCTTCGCTATTAGCAATAACAGCGATAAACATTTGCCACTGTCACTCCTTCCTGTTATCGGCAAAACCCCTGGTTTGATACTTAACTCTGATGATAGTGCTCCTGATATGTTTTATACAGAGGCAAGACATACATACGCCAGTATCTGCTGAGAGCTTCATTCCATTTACCACAGAGCCTCTGAAAAGTACCAGTTTGACTTGCTGACGATTTTGTGTCTTAGAATGTAGAGAGAGAAAAAAGGGCATTCCTGTTCTGGATTTAATTGTTTCCAATAAAGAATACTAGTTGGTGACATGGAAGTGACTCATCCTATGGGAAAAGTGACTCATCCACAGCCTAAAAAACCCAGTGGACATAATTAGAGATTTTTTAGAAAGTAGGTATCAAAACTTCTCAGAAAAGATGGGTGTAAATTCATAAGTCTAAAAATGAAAAAATGTTTTAGAATTAAAAATTTAGCACTACATTTATAAATTGACCCTAAGGGATGAACTGCAGGAGGAGCAACAATTGAAACAAGTAACTTGGGGGGCTTATTTTAGAGTATTATCCAACAGAAAGATGGGAAAAGATATCTAAGAATGTTTGTAGTAGTGACCTAGTTCCATACAAACAATGCACAAGTCTAAGACAAGAATGATATAAGGGCTGTGAGAACAGGAGAGGAAAGCAAAAAATATTTTTAAAAAGCTATGTTTGGAGTCGAATATATACATGCTATCTTAGAAGAAACGAGAGTACGAAAGCAGCCTCACCCTAGTCAGAGAGAGACTCCTGACCCTGGAAAGTATAGATCAACATGGTTAGGGTCACGGGACAGGGCTCAGACTGGAGGGAACTGGTTACGGATGGAGATCTGCATCAAGAACCAGGCGGAGATGTGCCTGGCCATAGTGGTAAGGCGATAGGGGTTGAAAGTAGATACATTTTCCAGGAGTATTAAATGAGAAAAGCAGACCAGGTAACTTCTAAATTGTGGCAGGTGTGTAGGAAATCTGGTTGGAGCCTCGTGACCATTGCAGGCTGCTGCAACTTTGCTTCTGTTTCTGAAAGGTTATCTGCTCGGAAAGTACATCAGCACAGTTAACAAGCAAGCTTAGGAAATGGAATGATCTGAGTAACAGAAGGGATTAATCTATTACCCCGTGACCTTCAGACGGTCTTAATTCCCTCCCTTCTCTAACATCCAGCCAAACAAATACTTTGCCTGACTTTGTTACCATTTTATTTCTCTCATTCAGACTTCTCAGGTGATTTTTCGAGACAGATGGGCTGAGGGCTCTTGTCACTTCCACTTTCTTGCCACCTTAACCCTTTGCATTTTGCCTTCACATTCTCAAAGGAAACTGCATCTTCTATCTATCTTATCTTCTCTGGCTCTTTTCTACCCTTGTCCACTTCTCGTCAACTTTTTGCTCTTTTGATTTTACTTTTTGGCTCACTCTTCTGTAGCCTCATCTTCTTGTAAGGCCACTATTTTCTACACATTTTCCACTCTCATATTATCACCTCAGATTCAACACTATCTCCTTCCTCTCCAAGCTATCACATTTCTAAATTTACTCTTCTCAACTTGAAGCTTTGGAGCAGTGGTGACTATTTCCCATTACCCTTTCAGTCACCAAGTCCTGCAGATTCTATGACCTTTCTTCTTCCTTCTCACTGCCGAAAGAATTAAATGTTTTCTTCCCTCCCCCCACCCCCACATTGTGACAAGTGAGAATGATTTGATCCTGCTGCTGCCTCACCTCAGGGGCCTCCCCGTTTCCCTTTTTTGATTCTTCAAGGCTAAGTCCAAGCCCATCCTGCCTCCTTCATGCTTGGACCATACTAAACTCTCCTTATTTCCTTTTATGTGTCACTTCCTCACAGTCAGCCATCTTTATACTGTTCTTTTCTCCAAGAGCCTGTTCCACTGTTCAGCAGTGTATCTATGATAGATACGATGCTGACAGTGTATCTTTTTTTTAAAGATTTTATTCATTTATTTTTGTAAGTAAACTCTCTACCCAACATGGGACTTGAACTTATATGACCCTGAGATCAACAATCACATGCTCTACCAACTGAGCCAGCCATGTACCCCAGTGTGTCATCTTCATAGATTTCTCACCTACGTTATAAAATCATGGAGGTCAGCATGGCAAGTGTTTGGTACCCTAGAGTTCCCAACCACAGTGGTAGGCAAGTACCTAATTCTCAGTTAGGAGCCAGTAAAATGGGTCAAATATGGCTTATATCACGAAGTTGTGATTAGGATTAAATCAAGTAATTTGAGGAATGGAGCTGGTCTGCTGCCTAGAACACAGTCGTCATTGAACAAATATTAGTCTCCCTCATGCCCATGTCTTTATTCCTCACAACCCTAACTAGTAGAATAAACTTAAATTATATGTAATCCTACATTTAAAACTAAGGGTGGAAAAAAAAAAATGACAAACAGCTTTTCTGATCCTGAAGTCTGCAAAAGCCAGGGAAGTGGGTTATGTTAACATAGTTAACATAACTGCCCGCCTCCTTCTTGAGGCTCTTTTTTTTTTGGCACTTAAAAAAGACTGGTTTCGGTTTCATGATTTATTTCTTGACTTAATAATGACTATAGCATGTAAAATTTTCCATTGTGTCCAAACTATCTTTTTTTAAGATTTAGAAACAGTATTTGTATGTAAGCTTTGGTATAGTTCTTCCTGGTTTGCAGCAGGAATAGATGTGTGAGTCTCTGTTGGCTGTGGCTAGGTAGCTTAGAGGTTACTGTGGTATGACATCTCATGAAAAGGTCTGGATAACTCAGTGTATCCACAACTTATTTTGAAGGAGAAAGAGTCTATTGATACTAAAACAAAAGAGGAGGTATTGGGGTGCCTGGATGGCTCAGTCAGGTAAGCATCAGATTTCGGCTTAGGTCATGGTCCCATGGTTCGTGGGTTCAAACCCCACTTTGGGTTCTGTGCTGACAGCTCGGAGCCTGGAGTTTGCTTCAGATTCTGTGTCTCCTTCTCTCTCTGCCCCTCCCCTGCTCATGCTCTTTCCCTCAAAAATAAACAAACATTAAAAAAATGATAAAGCAGCCTTGCAAATAAAGGCAAATATACTATTAAAAAAAAAAAAACAAAACGAACAAATGAACAAAAAACCAAAAGATATTTCCACTCCTCTTATGTATCCTTTCTTTCATTCCCGAACCAATCTTGGTCAGCCATTATTTTTGTCCTTTCTTTCAATAGATATCTAATGCATGTCAAAGTGCAATAAAACATGATTTCAGTGTAAATGTGAAATTAAGTCTAACTTACAATATTATAGCCTGTTACTAATTAAAAGGAAATGTTTTTTTTAATGTCATCCATGTCCCTGGTTGTAATACCCAATACTTTTTATTTCCCGTCCCTTTGTTTTCTGTTTTCTGCAAGTTTGCCGTATTTTTTTTCAAATATAACTTTACAAAGGCAAAACAGAGAAGCAAGATGGTCTACAAAGGTAGACATAAACAACCAACCCTAATGAAAACAGAACAAAGTCAATGTTGTAATGAGTGTGGTGTTCTGTGAGAAGTCAGAGGAAGGCTTTGTTCACCTTACTGCCAGGGCATTGGGATTGCTTTCAGGTAGAAGGCGTCTCGACTTTAAAGGACAGGGAAGATTTCATGCAGCGTGGAATAATAGGTCCTCCAGGCCTCAGAAAGAGCCCAAGAGGTGGGACAGCACTTGGGTGTTTTAAGAGAGCACTGGGGCGCCTGGGTGGCTCAGTCGGTTGAGCTTCCGACTTTGGCTCAGGTCATGATCTCACCGTCTGTGAGTTCGAGCCGCGCGTCAGACTCAGTGCTGACAGCTCAGAGCCTGGAGCCTGCTTCGGATTCTGTCTCCCTCTCTCTCTAACCCTCCCCTGCTCATGCTCTGTCTCTCTCTCTCTCAAAATAAAAAATAAAACATTAAAAAAAATTTTAAAAAAGAGCACAATGTGTAGCTGTCATTCAACAATTACTAGTTGGCAAGGCTTCTGGTGACCAGAGTGGAGAGTGTGGGTAAAGACAAAAATGGGGCTGGAAGTACAGGTTGGGGGCATATTGTTAGACCTTGAGTAATAGGCTAAAAAGTTTGGTGTTTATTCTTCAATTACAAAGTGCATGTAATGGAAGAGAAGCATAATCCAGTGAGTTGTTTTGTTTTTTCCCTCTCTCAGAATTATAATTCTACCAGAAGTAGGAAGGTTGGCTTGTAGGAGGAGACTCTTATAGGTGAGAGATGATGCAACCCTGACTTAGGGCAGTGGTAGGAAATGAGAAGAGGAGAAGGTACTGGAACTGCATAGGAGATAGGAATATCAGGACTTGAGCATGATTAAAAATGACTGTAAGCTTTTAGCTCTGAATAAAGGGAAAACTTGAGTTGTATTAAGTGAGAGAAAAAGCACAGGAAAAAAAACTCGGGCAACTATCAGGAAAATGGGCAACTTGAAACTTTTATGTTATTTCCCTATACATCTTTATCTCTGTAACTCTAGATTTTTTTTTAGAAATCTATCTACTAAAGGTGTTTTTCCTCTACAAATGGAGTAATCATCCCTTTAATCCAAAATGATTAGGTTACTTTTAGGGTAAAAACTAAAAGCGACTCATTCTGTGATGAACATTAATCAACTTTTACCCAATAATGTTACCTTTGGTCTTTACTCTGAAAGTAACAACGGGCCTGCTAGATCTAATACCCTGAAATCCCAGGTAAATATGAAATCTTCTGAAATTTACAAAAATGACATGAAATGAGAAGGACCCTAAATTCAAAACAATGATCCTGTGATGAAGTAGGAAAAATCATTCCATCCAAAAGAGAGCTGGTTCTCACTTCCACATTGAGGAGAGACTGTTGAGCCAGGTGATCCAAGGTCATTCAGGTATTCCCAAATGACTCAGTCCAAGAAGCCTGAACATACCGAGTTACTGCATTTTTTAAGAGAAGAAACGCTCACGCGGTGCACTCTCTCTCTCTCTCTCTCTGTCTCTCCCTCTCTCTTACTCTCTATACCTCTCTCTCCCTCTGTCTCCACATACGGATTCTATACTGGAATATTCCGATAGCTATACAGACATGAAAGACCCAGACCAAAGGTTTTATTGCCTACATTAAGCATCATTCTGAAGTCAGGCGTGTGAGTCTCCCAAACGCAAAGCTCTTGATGTAGGGCTAAATTAGAAGCTGATACAAGGAGATGATCTCTCTTTAATGTATAATTTACTCTTTAAGTGTTGTCTTCCAAGCAAGTTGAAGTAGTGTCTTAGTGATTGTGGTGGTGTTTTATGTAACTCACACACACTGAGAATGAAAGACGAACAGATCATTTTTTGTTTGGTATTGTCTATCTCAGACAATTGAGATTTGGACCTGTTGAACTGTATTGTATTCGTTGAGCTGTATTGTATTCCAAAGCCATCTGAATTTTTAGTATTTTTTTTTAATTGCCTTTTACAAGAGTACTGAAAACTGTTATCTAGCAAATTTTTATTTTTCGTTCCTTTGAAAGATGAGGAACGAAAAAGAAAAGTCAACAGAAACAAAGCAGTAGAAAAATACTTGTTCTCTCATTTAGTGCGTCTTTTTAAAAACAGACAAACAAAAAAACCTTTTCTTTATTCACTGGCACACTTTTTAAAGTAAAATCTTCCCAAAAAGTGAAATTGAGTTATGACGAGTTTTCTGAACTTAATCATAGAAAATGCATGCCACTTTTGTTTTTATTACTATTGTATAGCTTCTTGACCATATACAGATTTTATTTGTATTATGAATAACAGAATTTCTTTTAAGTTTTAAATGTTTTTGTGCTATAAAGCAGCTAATTTTTATCCTCTCAAGGGTTCTTTCTTGGTCTAGAAGATTCTTTTTTTTTAACTTTTTTTTTTTTAACGTTTATTTATTTTTGAGACAGAGAGAGACAGCATGAACGGGGGAGGGTCAGAGAGAGGGAGACACAGAATCTGAAACAGGCTTCAGGCCTTGAGCTGTCAGCACAGAGCCCGACGCGGGGCTCGAACTCACAGACCACAAGATCATGACCTGAGCCAAAGTCGGCCGCTTAACCGACTGAGCCACCCAGGCGCCCCTAAAAGATTCTTAAAACATAGGGGCGCCTGGGTGGCGCAGTTGGTTAAGCGTCCGACTTCAGCCAGGTCACGATCTCGCGGTCTGTGAGTTCGAGCCCCGCGTCAGGCTCTGGGCTGATGGCTCGGAGCCTGGAGCCTGTTTCCGATTCTGTGTCTCCCTCTCTCTCTGCCCCTCCCCCGTTCATGCTCTGTCTCTCTCTGTCCCAAAAATAAATAAACGTTGAAAAAAAAAAAAAAAGATTCTTAAACATAAAATACCAATAGCAATAGTTTCAGGGACTTGGAATTTTTCTATTATTGCTAGCGTAGTAGGATGTCACGTAATGAATAACTCAGTGAGGACTTACGCTGAGGAACTTGGGCATTTTGATGAAAAGTGTGATTTAAGATGTGAAGTTTTCAGACTTTGTCTCGTCCTTTTAAAGGCATCCCAAATTACTTAGTCAAAATGTTGCATTACTAATTGTAATCTAAGTCTCTCTTTATGGTCAAAATTCCCGTAAGGTTCTGTGTACTCAAAGAGCAAAACACGATGTATTGGAGACTGAGCCAAATTTCATATTTGTGATCTTTTTTTCTAAAAACAGCAGTCAAAACAGATTTGAGAGTTTCAGACCAACAGTGTATTTAACTGAATCATCTTCGTCTTCATTCATCTCTTGGTTTTCTTGTTCAGCGTGTTAACTGTTTGATTTCCTTTCATGGTATGAAAGAATTCTGGCATGCACAGTAGATCTTTGACATACCAAGACATAGTCTGAAGACTTGGAAATCCCAGAATTTCACAAAAATAATTTCAGCATAAAAAAAATTCCACACAGGTACCTACTTTCTAGTAGAGATCCATGTCTTTCTTAGACCTCTCTTAGCTCTCCCTTCACTTTTATCATTAGAACTATCAGTTGGTTTTTATTGGGTGGTGGAAAATGTTCAGAAATTAACACAGTATTTAATCCCTTCTCGAGAGTTACTGCTACACAATTAGAACAAAAATCTTGAAATATGGACTGTGGGTGATAGACTACATGACTCACTTCCCTCTGCCTAACCCCTCCATGATTCAAATACACACTGCAGCAAAATTAAAACTAACTATAGGTAAGAGACTTCCAGTTTCATTGTCATGAGTACATGAAACTGCAGATGCTAATTATTGCCAAGTACCTACTGTATGCATATGTTTGATATTTCGGCAGAAAATCTCAGTGATGTCTGTTTTCAAATTTATCTCCAGTGTAACATTGGCTTGTTAAGCATGAATCTTTAAAGATTTAACCAATCCTCCTTATTGTCAATTGACATTTTTCTTTAGGATTTCTTTTTGTTATTCCTACACATGATTAAAAGCCGTTCTCCCCTGCATTGCCCAAATACTGCACAAGCTGTCGGCACACCTATTTTAATATTAGTTTTAGCAGCATCTAATTGGGAAGCCAGCACTGAAGATAATGGCCATAACCACAATAATTTTTTTTTTTTTTTTTTTTTTTTTTTTTTTTTAAAAGACCTCCTGAGTTAACAGAGGCATTTGTTTTTTTTTTTTTTTTTTTTTTTTTTTTTTTTTTTTTTTAATTTATTTTTGGGACAGAGAGAGAGAGAGCATGAACGGGGGAGGGCAGAGAGAGAGGGAGACACAGAATCAGAAACAGGCTCCAGGCTCTGAGCCATCAGCCCAGAGCCTGACGCGGGGCTCGAACTCACGGACCGCGAGATCGTGACCTGGCTGAAGTCGGACGCTTAACCGACTGCGCCACCCAGGCGCCCCATAACCACAATAATTTTTAAAAGAACAACCACTCCTTCTCTCTGTGAGCAGATGGAATTTGCTTTATGTTCATTCCATGTTCCTTTATAGGAACCTTAGAGTTCTGTAGCAGTAGGCTGGGGTGTTTAAACATTATATGAAAGTGACGATAGTATCATTGGGAATAAAAGCCTCTAAAATCTTGATTTGGCATTTGTGCTTAGTTTGACTTAGAATTTCTTTATTGGGTTACCATGGATCTTAGAAATTTATAACCTCTTTCTTCACTTTTCCTCATCTTCATTCCACAAATGTCCATGAAAAAAACCCTGTACAGTGTGTAAACACCTGAATGATGCCAGCAGCTAATCAGATGTGTGCTTACTGTGTGCCAGTAACTGTGCCAAGTAGTTTGATTATTTAATTGTAAGAACAACTCTCTGAGCAGTAGTAGTATTCTTGTTTTAAAGATGAAGTTGAAAGAGGGTTCTTTCTCTTATGACTCAGGAGTACAGTGGATTTTGATGGAGCCATGGCTTGCGCTCAGTCTCACTCCAGAGCCCATCCTCTGAACCGCTGTGTGTCCTCCCTCCCCAGATACGCTCTAAAGGCCAGTTCATCATCTCTGTCCTCCCTTCCTTAGCATCCATGTTCCTCTGTTTACCACAGGCTACAAAAAGGGCTCCCTTCTCCAGAACCCTAAAAGAGATACACAGCTGTGATAGTTGTAGTAAGATTTTGTTCAAAAAAAAAATCAGCTTTCCTTAAGTTCACATGAATAGCCAAGAGGGTCAAAGTTCAAAGTAAAGGCAGAGGAGGAATAGTGGAGGAATTCGTTTTTAGAGGAGAAATTCGTTTTTCTTGACATCTAACCAAGTAATCTGTTTTAATGTACCTAGCTGTACAAAACTCAGCTCCTGGTTAGCTGAAGAGTGTGCAGCTCCCCCAAGATCACACAGCACAGAGGAGATATGTAATTTGTCATCTGCTTGATGCCTGGGGTTAGCGCCCGTACAGAAAGAAACATTCTTTTAGGGACCACTGTCTGACAAATCCAAACAACATTGTTTTAGATAATAATGGACACAACATAGTGTTACAGTTTTGCTACAAGTATAAACCTCTTTCAAACATAAGACCAAGCCACTTGTGAGGAGAAATTAAACAATTGGAAGTGAGTGGGAAATTCCATTATTTACTAAGCATCATGCTTTTGGTTTTGCTAGATGGTGCCCCAGGCATATTTCTGGCCCTCAAGGAGGTTCTTGTCTCACATAGAAAGTAAACTTCACACATCATATGGGCCAGAATGTGATGTGTCATGAGAGAGAGAAGAAAGTGCTACAGAAATTATAAAATAGGGAGTGACTGCATGTGGTTTGGGGCATCAGGAAAAGCTTGGCATTTGGTCAGGGTGGGAATGAGCAGCTCAAACTCAGGTGTAAAGCCAGAACTAGCCTGGCTGCCTGCCTTTTTTTCACTAGGACCGTACGGTGGGGGATTTTAATGCCAGAGGAAGGCTTGCACCTCACTGGGAAGGTAGGGGATACATGCCGCCTTAGGATTTGCCCTTGATGGAATGTAAAACTGGGAGTGGCTCCAAGGAGGAAGATGGTTCAAAGCTGAGTGTAAGATTTTGAGTGTAGGAAACTGGGAGTTTGGTGCCATTGCAGATAAGGGGATCAGGAGAAAGAGCTTATTTTTATTCCTGCCTGGAAATTCTCATCCACTCACAGGAAGCTTTTCAGATTGAGTGCCCATTTGCTTTATGAGTTTGTGTGCTTTCGGTGTGGTTATTAAATGGAAATAAATAGTGCATCAGTTCCAAACTAGTGAATCTTCAGTGCAGAAGAGATACTAGTGATTAAACATGTTTATTCATCAGTGGAATCGAGTATAATAGAAACTTTCAATTGATACAGCCCTCGTGGTCAACAATAAGGTCTATATATTCCTGCAACATGTAACTGTTTTCTTAAATTTTTCTAGTTGAGTATTAGGGGCTTAAACTTTTTAAAAGGTTGCTTTTTGTTTGATAACGTGCTTTGCCATGCCCTTGATAGGATCATGTGGTTTCATGTTGGAGACTTTAAAGATGAGATTTTTTGAGAGAGATGTGGACTGAGTAGGAGGAGAAGAGGCTGAGTTTCCTTAAATGGGGCATCTAGAATTAGTGAGGAAGTACACTCATAACACAAACAAACCTGACCAAGTTCATGGCTCTGCCAATGGACATGGGCTTTTTCTCCTGGCTGTCTTTGTACTCACTGACCTGGCTAGCCCAGGTTTAAGCTTCTCTAAATTGCCTATGAGACCGGCATCACTTGTCTGCTTTATTTTCTCTTTGTGCCATAGCTTCTTCCTGCCTCTATTAAGTGTCAAATGTGAGAGAACCTTTATGAGAAACCATTTGAGTATCCACATTTACATGCATAGTTTCAGACTTCCAACTTTGCAAAAAGGCCAGTCTCTGATAACATAAGGACTGTTTCTTTAAAGATGAAGCGAAGAGGCAATCATTTGTGATCCTGGAAACAAATTATGCTGCCAGCCCATTTGGATAGGAGCATAGATCCTTTCCAGGGGTTTTTCCAAAATGTTTCATCGTCACCCCCAAATCTAAGCCATAAATTATGAAAATATTATTGTTATGGCCCCTTTATAGGCATAGCTTTTGCTCCAATAGTTCATCTACTTAAATGGCCCTGTGTAAGTCATTCCTGCTTAGCTGGCTAGCTAACATTTTGTTTCTTCAGTTTTTCCTACTATCCCTTTATTCATTATCTTTTTTTGTTTGATACAATGCAGTTAGCTATTAAAGGCCATTTAATTTTGAGTCAGATTGAGACAAAAAAATATGAGCGTTTATTTAATTAAAAAATTTATTTATTTATTTATTTATTTAATCAATCTCCAGTCTGAATCACAGAATTTTACATCTCCTCTAGTCAAGGCTGTTAACAAGGAGTACTCACCAGAATTAAAAATTGCATGCCCAGGCTCTTCAGGAGATTCTGAGTCAGAAGATTCGGAGAAATAGATTCGGAGAAATAGAGAGAGGCAGTGTAACGTACAATTATACTGAAGAGCACAGGTTCTGGAGCCTTCCGCCTGGCTCTGCAACTTCCTTAGGCAGATTTCTCAACCTCTGTGTGCCCCAGTTTCCTCACGTACAAAATCAGGATACTAAGACCAGGTTCGTGTGGGGACTAAATGGGTTAGTACATGTGGACTGCTCAGAACATACCCTCGCATGTATTAATGTTACCGCCAACTCCTAGAAATTTCTGATATTCAGTCCCAGTTAAGAGCTTCTGTTTTAGTCTCTTCATGTTAAAATTGAGAAAACTGAGGCTCAGAGAAGATTAAGCGACTTTCTTTGAGTCAAAATTAGGTGGTGGCAGTCCTAGGATAAATCCCATTGGCTCCTGAAACACCCACCCATCCTGATTGCCTCTTTTCATGAGCGAATGTAAACTCTACCTTCAACTCTGTCCTTATACTCATGAGTAGGAAATATCTGTACTTCACTGTCTTGCCAAAGAAGTTAACTTTAACCTCTCCACTGCCAGCTCTTGTCAAAAGCTATTGGAAGAAATTAGATTTATGAAGGATTGCCTAAAGGATTGGTAGTTCTTTTTTGCATCACCGAGCTTCCCAACCTCGTCATGGCACACACAGAAAAGAGTAATGTTTGTATTCAATTCTATTAGGATTAGGTCAGATTAGATTACTATATCATCAATTGGTGAGGCTGCTCGTCTGTCCTCTGGAATGATAGGCCTCACCCAGTCTCCAGGGACTGGTGGGTCACTATCTCCACATCTGTAATAGAACTGCTCCAGCAAGGGAAGTTTAGACATTTTTCTTTAGTAGGAAAGCCCCTTAGTCAAATGAAATCTTTAACAGTAAAAATGTTTCAAACTAATGGGGTTTTTTTAAAGTATATATTTTGTAAATACAGAATTGTAATGTTTATAAAATTGACCAGGGAAAACAATGAGGCAGTTTTGATGAACTCAAAAATTTGAGATTGAGACTTCCGGTTGACAGTTGCAGAACAGCATTCTGTTAACCTAACATACTTCATTTATTTCTATGTTCCATTTTAGTTGTATAGCATTCAGGAAAATGCTTATTTATACCCATAAGCAGTTGCACAGGTGACAGTTTCTTAACAGTGCATTTTATCTCAGTACCCTCTTGAATTAATTTGATCCAGAAGCTAGAGAGAACTAGAAATGTTTTGTTTCTATGTTGAATCCCTAATAATACAGCTATTCAAATGCATCATGATAGACCAAAAAGTCCAACCAGGAGCACCTAAAACTTAGAGTCAGTACCAGTCGTAATGACGTCACTTCATCCTGAGTCAACATGGTAGGCAGCTTTATTATACAATTGGCTGTTAGGTCATGGTGAGGGTGTATGCCAACTAGTTGTACCTGCTCTTGGTCTGTCATTTGTTTGAGCGTGATGTGTGTGTAGGTTGCTTGTATAATTTTATATGAATGGGCATGCGCAGACTTGAGTTTCCAGAATGCCAATGCAGAGTTATAGCTTTCCTAATCAGTGATTCATTTTGAAGAAGCTCAAATGTACACAAAGAGATGGCAGGAGACACATTGACCCAGCGTCTCCATTTGGAGCGACTTAACGTGAAGGCTGTTACCTGTGTTTTAAGGTTGTTGTGCCGCACATCTGCTTGCATTTCCTGTTTGGTTTTTTTCAGCGCTAAGATAATAAAATTCAAATGGAAAATTGGTGGAACTCCTAAAGCATCTCTTCAAGAGCCTAACTTGATAGTCACTGTTCCAGGGAGTGTGTATTTTATCCCTAGATACAACAGAGTCATCAGGGAGAGTAAGCAGTACATAGCTATTTGCCCTTGCAGAATCGCACACAGGCACTGGGGAATCTCAGACTCCAGGTGCTCTTCTGACCGAGCATTGCTAGGGGGTAGTAGCCCTTAGGAAGACCCCAGGAGGAAGTTCCTTCTGGCCCTCAGGCTGGGACAAAGGGAACTTCTCCGAAGTCCTGGGCTTGCTTTTATTCTAGTGAGCATTCAGTTTCATAATTATTGTATTTCCTTCTTAATTTTGACTACTGTTCCTAGTAGTAGTCCTGAGCCAGATTTACATCCCCTGTTGGCAGTTGGCAGGGGACTCGCCTGTGTAACACTCTACTCCTGGCTTTTTTTTCCCCTTCACCTTGAGCTCTCCATATCCATTTCTGTCTTGTAGTGTTGCTTAGATTTTTGCCAGCAGTCTCAAACTTCTTTTGGAAAGAGGCAGAAATAAATGCTTCTCGTGCTGTCTCTTTGACTACCCCTTTTAAAATCACAGCATGTGGAATGTCGCTCCGTCTTCTGTTGTCAGTTTGTACAGCAATCATTCTTGTCAGAGTGGCTCATTTGAGGTTGATGATATTTTAAAATATCTAATGGCATTTCCATTGTAAAGGAAAATCTAGTCCCTTCTCTTTGTGTCCCTATAAAGACAGTAGTTCCTCAGCTGTCATTAAACACTAAAATCGGCAAATACGCAAAATCATGATTTTCAGCAACTCAGCTTGATGGACATCTTGTGAAAAAGGAAGGGTTTTGTTTTGTTTTGTTTTGTTTTAATGTGCTTTTCTTCTACCCATTCTCACTTGAAATTCACTTTGGCCTTGAATCAGTTGTCCTTCTTTTTAATGTTTGAAGACCAGAAACATTCAGTAACTTGCCTGAAGATGTGTTTTAGCCATAGGAGTTTACTTCACTTGTGTTTTGGTGGCTTTATAAGTCACAATTTAAAATATCTGGTTCTAGGGGCGCCTGGGTGGCGCAGTCAGTTAAGCGTCCGACTTCAGCCAGGTCACGATCTCGCGGTCCGGGAGTTCGAGCCCCGCGTCAGGCTCTGGGCTGATGGCTCAGAGCCTGGAGCCTGTTTCCGATTCTGTGTCTCCCTCTCTCTCTGCCCCTCCCCCGTTCATGCTCTGTCTCTCTCTGTCCCAAAAATAAATAAACGTTGAAAAAAAATTTTTTTTTAAATAAATAAAAAAAATAAAATATCTGGTTCTAGATTCTAAACCTCGTGTGGGCTGTGCGTCTGTTTTATTCTCTACTATGACTTCCTGACAAGTTCCCAGATTTGATCTTGAAGGAACATTCTTCTGGAAGTAGGTCATCATGCTAGAGTTTCTGTGAGTTTCCTTTCCTTCTGTCCTCTGCTTTCCTCTCTGGCTCTCTGTGCTAATAGCACCAGTCTTTACTCAGCTTCCACAGACAGCAGTGATATATTGGTTATGAGTTTTTGGGGACTGGTTTTATTTTTTTTATTGGATCCATGAATACCCTGATCTTATTCTATAGATTAATGGTTTTCTGACCCCTGATACAGCTAGACCAAGGTTTCCACCTTGGGTCCAACACTTACAGATGTCCAGGAGGAAGAATTTTAATACCACATTGAAGAGAAATGAGGAGGTAGCACTTCATACATGATCTCAGACAGCAGCAAATTAGGCAACCCTCGTTCCCCTCTTGTACCTATGTATCTCCCCAGCCACACCATCCAAGGAGTGCTGCTGTCACACGGACGCAGTTGCCAGGATGTGTCACAATCTGAGCCTGTCTTTTCATGTTATGGACCAATATGAACCATAAAGATAAACATCTTTGGGTGTGTGCCTAAAATCTGTGTACTCTACTGCTGCCCACATCTGCACGAAATGGACAGGTTGGCCCTGTCTCCAAAGACAGGTAAACTTACTTGTCCTGGCTTATTGACTCCAAGTGGCTTTTTCACTTTACATGTCATTCACAAGTCTTACGATGGCTCTGCGTTGCCTTCCAGCCCTGCGTTGATTTTTCCTCTCCTACCTGCATTGCTCCTCCCCAATCCTCCTGACTCATCTAAGCTGCCAGCACAGAGCCTGGTGCAGGGCTTGAACTCACAAACCACAAGATCATGACCTGAGTTGAAGTCAGATGCTGAGCCACCCAGGCGCCCCAGGACTTGTCCCATTTCTGAGGTGCATATTTCACTCACTCACACACACACACACACACACACACACACACACACACTCTCTCTCTCTCTCTCTCTCTCTCTCTCTCCCTCTCTCCCTTTCCCTCTCCCTCTCCCTCTGCCTCTCCCACTCCCTCTCTAATACATCACTGAATATGGATTACTCAGTGCTGAAAAAGGCCATAGTGAAAATGTAGGCTTTAGAATTTGCCTCAGGGACAAACTTTGTTCTCCCCCAGGATATGTATTTTTTTTCTCTCTTACCCTGTTTTTCTCATCTGCTTACTATTATTATGTGTATTTCTGTAACACATCAAATAGTTTTGGTAATAAGGCAGGCTACAAATTAATAAATCTAAAAAGAAATGGTAAATACATAACCAACCGCTTTAAGCCTCATTGGTAACATCAAGCAAATTGAACTGAGATAAGGAATAAACAGGTAAGTGGCAACCTGCCACCTCAATTCCTCTTCCCTGTCAGAATCGCCGATAAATTGATGAGAATGCCCTTTCCTGCGAGGCCTGGCTGGCCCTCAGAACCCTTCCCTACACAATACAAACATCAGAGTTGGGATGTGAGATGAAACCTGTCTAAAACCCTTGGCAGATTCCTTTCAGTCCTGTGATAGGGAGAATTAAAGGGTTACTTTTTGTCTTTCTGGGAACCTAGAACATTGCTTGCTTCTGTTTTTTGATATTTAATATATATCCACAAAATGCGTTAATAAACCAGGGATTCGTATCTCCAAATAATCAATAACTGAGCTATCTTCAGTTTAGTCAAGAAATCAGTTATAGTAATTAATCCAATTTTCTGACTATAGATTTTTACTTTATGTGTTTTATATGAATTGTCAATTCTCCTAGCAAAAGGATATAAGGGAATACATTTCTCTATCATGATTCAGGTTACACTTAACACTTGAATTTCAGAGTCATCATTAGGGCCAATTATCAGTGAACTATGCTTGTGCTGAAGAGCTGCTTAGGATAGATTTCTTGTCAATCAGATACTTCCTCTCCAGGTCATTCACTATGTTTGCCTGGTGACAGTCATTAGACAAGCTCTTCGGACTTAACCACCACCCATGAGAAGTGTGGCACTTGAAACAATTGACCTTTGTCAGTAAGCCCTTTCCTTCCTGCCTCATTTTCCCTTGCCTCCTGTCTTCTTTGCCATTGATTTGTACCTTTATTCTATCTGGTAGGGTATGCCTGTTTATAAGCTCCCTTGAGCCCTTTCTACAGCAGGTCAGTTTGTACCTATGCACATGTATGCACACAGCTGCTTCTATGTCTGAATGCATAGATGGATGGATAAATGTGCTATTTACTTTTCTAAGTAAAATAATGAAAAACATCAACTAGAAATCTGTTCATTCCTCTGGTGAAGAGGATGTTTTGAGTGAGATACCTTTCAAAAATGTCTGTAGGGACTATTTAGAGTGTCAAATGCATACACCCCTTTAAAAAAAAAAAGTACTTGGCACCTGGGCAGCTCAGTTGGTTAAGTGTCCAACTCTTGATTTTAGCTCAGGTCATGATCTCATGGTTTGTGAGATCAAGCCCCACGTCGGGCTCTGTGCTGACACCACAGACCCTACTTGGGATTGTCTCTCTCTCTCTGTCCCACTGCCTCTCTCTCTCCCTCTCCCCCCTCCCCCACCCCCCAATATATAAGTAAACATTTAAAAATTAAAATTAAAAAAAAACATATCCAATATTGGTTTTGGGTAGATTTACTTAATAATGTCCTTTCATATGATGTTTTAAGTGCAGTAGATACTAGCGTTCTTTAATTGGATCACAATTAGAAAAACTTGTTTCAGGTAGTAAAATTTGAGATAATGACCGTGCAGGCCATTGTTCTATTTTAGAATGGTCAAAGTTCAGAAATATTGCCCTTGACTCTTCTCCATGCAATGGACAATGTCTAATTTGTTACCCTTTATTTTAGCCTCCTTTCTCAAGCATGAACTCTAAATTAAGATGGAGATCATGAGAAAGCACTTTGTAAGTATAAACAGTCTATTCAAACAGAAAATCAGGGATATCAGAGCCTCTGTTGGTGTGCTGTTAGGCTAGATTTCAGATATGACTCGTGAAATGCAGCAGAGTTCTTTAGTTTAGAAATGTTATGATTCCTGTGATAATATTATATGGTGATAGAGATCAGTAAAAATGTAACTCTCAGAATCGCACATTCCATGGATGAAAGTGGTGGCCAGACCAACCTTTGATTCAGGGTTGGTTATTTATACCAATACTTGATGACCTCCAGTGAGGAAACAGATTAGTCCACCATTCTACAACAAATAATTGTCCAGTTCTACAGCCTTACTTGGTCTTTTGCATCAGTGAAATCCATTCTTGTGACTGTCCTCTTACATCAAGATATTGGATATTATATGATTGTTATACATGGGGTTAAAAATAAGGTAAAAATTGTGTTTAAATAAGCCTAGCATGGTGTTAGAAAAATTTTTATTCAAGAATGTTATGTTTTTGCAGGTTTGTATTTACTTTGGTAGTTATGTGGTTTGAAATGCCTTTTGAGCAATATGCTGGGTTTTTTCACTGAAACTAAACCATTTGAATTAATACAGCTACCAAGGCTAGAATATTGTTTAGTATTTTGAGCAATCGCTGGCCCTTAGAAAGGAAGATATCATCCATGGCTCCACCTCTGTGTTAACACTAAAAGTGATTTATGCTTTTAGTTAGAAGTCATTCATTCTTTCTCTGATAATCATTTCTTACGTGATTTAAGTTAAACTGCAAAGACCCATTCTCTGACCAATAGTTTTGCACTTATTTTTTTTTTTCCACTGGTAATAAGAAAGGATCTCTTTTTCATAGTACTTCTGGAAAAGCAAACAATGAGTTTTCTTTTGTTGCTATTCTTTTGCATAGTTAGCTTTTTTTAAAAAGGAACTTTTGCATAATAATTACATTTAGTTTAAATAGATTGAGGAACCCAATTGAAAAATAAAAGTTCTCTATGGTGTTTTTGGAAGCTTTAAGAAATTTTGTTCAGAATTCTGCAGTGTTTAGAAGGTTTTGTAATTGGACACAAGACCACTAACCTCTGTTTTTGGTTCGTCCATTGCATTGTATTGCCTTTGAAGTCTTAACTTTTAAGAATGACTTAAAACAAATGAAAGACTTGGGGCGCCTGGATGTCTTAGTCAGTTAAACTTCCGACTCTTGGTTTTGGCTCATGTCATGATCTCATGGTTCATGAGTTCGAGCCTTGCATCGGGCTCTGAGCTGGCAGTGAGGAGCTTGCTTGGGATTCTCTGTCTCCCTCTCTCTGCCTCTCTCTCTCTCTCTCTCTGTCTCTCAACATAAATACATACACATTAAAACAAACAAAACAAATGAAAGACTCAGTCATAGCATTAATCATCGAGAGAGTTCATGTGTAGCATCTCTTGCTTGCTGTCTGTTTTCACTCTAACCCCATTTCTGTGTTGATTTATTTATCTTTAATTAGAAGTAAGGGACAGAATGGAAGCTCAAGCTAGTTTATAACATGGCAATTCAGGTCAATCTAGGTTAAATTTAGAAGTAGGTAGGAAGGAGAGTTGGATATTTTCTATGATTGTCTGTATTTTAAGGATATGATATGATTCTTGATGTAATTTTAATGAAAAAAATTGAACAAAAGGAACAAAATCTCCATTTAGGAAAACAAGAAAGTGGGCTACTATTCTGAAGGAGTGATCAGGCTGGCACAGGTCCCACATTCAGCCCTGGGAGGACCCACTGGCTGCTGCACATTTTGATTGGTTGGTGCCTATGTCTTACTGAGTGTTAAGTATTTTTAACATCACATGTGGGTTGTCATATCTGAATTAAAAAGTACATTCTGATGGTGACTAATATTATAGCCCATCTGTGATAAGAATTGTAAAGACCCATGCCAAAAGAGGTCAAGAATGGAATTGTTGTTGTTTTTAAATGGGCAGGCATGGGAGATGTTTCGTGGTTGAGGAGACCTTGTAGACTAAGAAGGCTTCCGAAATTGGGGGGAAATGTGTTTATCAAGTAATTCACCAAATACGTATCAAGAGTATTTTTTGGGGCGCCTGGGTGGCGCAGTCGGTTGAGCGTCCGACTTCAGCCAGGTCACGATCTCGCGGTCCGAGAGTTCGAGCCCCGCGTCAGGCCCTGGGCTGATGGCTCAGAGCCTGGAGCCTGTTTCCGATTCTGTGTCTCCCTCTCTCTCTGCCCCTCCCCCGTTCATGCTCTGTCTCTCTCTGTCCTAAAAAATAAATAAACGTTGGGAAAAAAAATTTAAAAAAAAAAAAAAGTATTTTCTATGCTAGGTTCTGGGAAATCTAAAGTGAAGGTAATACCACAGTCCTTTACTCTGAACAATCACTTTCTGCTTAGGATACTATTTATGCCACCATTCTTGACATAGCCTGGACGGTTAAAGGGATTGATATCTACCCTTCTGAAACCTTTACACACGGCATTATAAGGGAAAGATTATTCCTGCTACTTACCATCCCCTTTTAGAGTGACAGTCAAAATATTTAACAGTTAAAAGAGACTAACCAGTCGGAACAAGCACTGGCAACCTGATTCGTTCCCATTCTGCCCATCCATTGGGCATTTCCCTACTTTTTTATTAGGATTTAAAGGGATACAGTTTACCTGGGCTGTCTTCTCAAAGAATAAATGAGAAACAAAGCATATGAGTTGGAGTTGGTTTAAGAAGCACAAGACCTGTTTTCAAGCCCTGCATCCACCAGTTACTAACAAAGGTTGGTTACAGAATCATCCTAAGAATTCAGTAAACATTTAAGTTTCAGTTTCTTCATCTTTAGTATGGAAATTATGTTACACAGACTGTGACATTCTGACCCTTATTACAGGCTTTCTCAGGAATGGGTAGTTTCAGGTCTCCCTTGAGAACTTCCCCCTGTCCCCTTTCTGTTAGCCTCTCCATACAGGCTATTCTTCCTGCGTGAAAATGTTGATAACTCGGTCTTCCTTCCCTCTCCTGTATTTTCAGCTGCCGTTTATAAACTGATTATTTCTGGTGTGACAATGTCTGGTAGAGCACTCTCCTGCTCTCCTGAGCAACTTACTGTCTGATGTTTTTGTCTACTAGTCTATAGGACCTGAATGTCCTACGGGTTACTCACCTTAACATTGTGGGTTTTCAATGGGAAGAAGAAGGACTCTACTTTCTATGTCATTCTACTAAAATTACTGTATAATCTTGGGTAAATTTCCCTGAAGCTTAGTCTCCTTTTTTTGTAAAATAGGGGTAGTACCAAACATTCCAAGATTATTTTTTTTTTCCAAGATTATTTTTAGGAGAGATAGAGACATAGCCTAGCTGTCATATAAACTATCTAATCCATGGACACTCACAGAAGGAAGTTTCTATTACTATAACTATCATCATCATGTTTTAAGTTAAGAATTAATGATGCATCGCCTAGCCAGTTGGGGGAATCATTGTATACTAGGTTCAGTTTAATAAACTTTTATTTGAATATCTACTCGTATGTCAGGCACGGTGCTAAATAGATGGGCTACTAAGATGATGCTAAGTGGAACAGACGGACACCCTGTAGCCCCTGTAGCTAACACCTACCTGTATTAAACACTGGGTTTTCCTCTCTGTCCTCTCTAGTCCAGCATCTAGTCCAACATTTAGACTGAGTGATAGCATATGGTAGGCACTCAGTACATAACCATGAAATGTCATAGTTGTGAAGTTTTTGCCATCCCCATATAAATGCCTCTTGAACGTTAAATTCTGACCTCTTCCTTTTGAATAGCTTATGTTTGCATCTTCATAGAACACAATAATGTTTCCATATATTGTTAGAGTCCTACATTAAAATGCTGCTCAAGGCAAGCAAGCATCATTAGATGTGGAAAGGAATATAAAAATGCACCTGCCCATGTTCTGTCTTTGAGTAAGGCTTTGAACTTATTTCAGAAAGGTAAATGTTTGATTGTAGGTTAAAATTTGTAGAGAATGAACTGTTGCCTTTTTAGTAATACATGCTGCCCCACCTGTATTAATGCTTACCAATTACCTTTTTTTACCTATTTTACTAGCTGTTGTGAGGACCATGTCAGTAATTAGTTATTAAGATACCAGAAATAGGTCAATTTTATTGATTTCATGTTGACTTTTTTTTTCTTAAGTTTATTTATTTTGGGGGAGGGGAAAGGGAGAGGGAGAGAGAGGATCCCAATGAGGTTCTGCCCTGTCATTGTAGAACCTGACTCTGGGTGAGGCTCCATCTCAGGAACCAACCCTGAGATCAAGACTTGAGCTCAAATCAAGTCCGACGCTCAATTGCTCAATGGACTGAGCCACCCAGGCGCCCCTCATGTTGACCTTTTGAAAATATAACATTCAGGTTAAAAAAACAAAAATGTCCATTCAAATGGTACCTGTTTTCTTAATTTCAAGCTGTTTGTTTTGGCCAACAGATATGGTAGGAAATAAAACATACGTTGGCAAGTCCTACAATATTGTTTTTAACATCAGTCAAATTTCAGTCAGTAAATCCAGTTTCTAGAAGCTTATGTTCTTGAACTTTGAAAAAAAATACTATGTAAAGAATTTATTGAATTAATAACACACATGAAAATTAGAATAGATACACTGTGGTCTCATCTTCAGGATGAATTATTTTTAGGTTCCAGTTGTCATTATTCTCCTACTGTCAAAGCAAAAATTATAAAATAGTATTTTACCATCACAAATGCTTCACAAGAAGGCATCTTGTGTCATCCTTACTCCTGTTTTCTCTGGTTGGTTATTTTACTCCAGGTGACTCATAGCAGAAGTCAGAATGTCCTATAATGGTAATAATACACATTAATAACTGTGATAGCCAGTAACACAGTCCTTAATTAGAACCAGTAATCCGATAGGTTTAGTAATGAAACAGGGGACCCAAATAAACTTGTTCCATTTCCATATGCAAACCTAGAACAGAGCCCCTGCTATGATTTGGCTATAGTAAGACAATGGGGTCAATGCTGCAATGCTAACTAAAGTGGGTTTGTCATTTTAATGTGGATTTTGATGTTTCTGTTTTTCTTAAATTTACGAGATTCAAAGAGAATTTCTGAAATGCTAAACACCCAACTTTTGAAGGTAGGAGTAAAGGACACTTTTGATTTTACTTTGAGTATTCACTGGAAATCAGGTTCTGTCTTGCCTGAGGTTCCACAGAAAGGGGAATTCCTTACCCTGTGAGAACTGTGCACTGTCCTTCCTAGGATACAGCATTTGACTGCAGTGAGCATTTTTGACCCAAGTAGTAATCTACTTCCTGATCATAATTTGGTTTCATCAGTCAGTTTCTGTGAGGTGTGTTCCATGCCATGATGGCTTCTTAGGTCCTTTACTCAAGTTCTTAGGAGATAATCATTTTTTCGTATATCACTTGACGATGCCTTGTTTGGGTTGTAGTAGATTGATGACACTGTAAAATTTTTCCTAAAAAAAATTCCCTTCTTTACTGCTAACTTGATGTATGCCTCTTAAGGACTCTAATGTGAACAAATGGTGTGGATGCTTCAGAGTGGAAGGAGTGTCTGGCCTCTAAAAAACCTTCTATTTCTGTGTGACCATTTAAATAAATAGGCATCTGGCACTATTAAGAAATGAGTATGAGTGAAATGAGTGTAAAATAATGCCAGGTTGGGTTTTCTTACTTTGCATTTACACATTTCGAATCTTACTTACACGTTTTGCATCTTTTAGTAGCTGCAAGGGGCACTAGTGGTGTCTATTTAGATGTTTAAACGTATATAGAAACCTATGTCTCAGGTGATTTTTTATTGAGATATAATTGACTAATAGTTTTAGGTGTACAACATAAAGATTTGATATATGTATATGTTGTGAAATGATCACCACCAGAAGTCTAATTAATATCACCACACGTAGTTCATTTTTTTCTTATGATGAGAATTTTTAGGATCTACTTTCTTAGCAACTTTCAAATATATTTTGTCTTAAAACTGGAAGTTTGTACCTTTCAATCTCTCAGAAGAGAATTTGCCTCCCAAAGAAAAGCAAGGCATGATACTATGCCAACCATGAGTAGACGTCATTTTCTTCAAGGACAAGGGGTCAGATATTTAAGACAAATTTCTGTAAATGACAGTAATAAGGCAGCTGCTCAGAACCAGGGCATCTTTAATTAGCCCTTTGAATAACACGTTACTGTCACTAGATTTCACAGGCAGTTCTAGTAGGTTTTGAGATCAAATATAAGGTTGTGAAATGAAACTCATATATCATTGCTAGATTGAACAAGGGTTTAAGGAAGTTCTTGCCAGGTTTACTGAACTTTTCTTTTGGAGAGTAAATTTTTTATTGAGTTTTCTGAATCTTACTAGTGGACCACATTATATATTTCAATTTAGTTGTAAATGTTTGAAAAGACATACATTGGAGGTGAAATTCCAGCTTTAGATCTTGCTCACATTTCACTTATCCACTCAAATATTTATTGTGGAATTTGGAATGGAAGGGAAATTGAGGTCTGAGATAAAATTATTTGGTCATTTTAATGTACTCTGCTGGTTCAGTTTAAAACAGAAAACAGGGACGCCTCGGGGGCTCAGTCAGTTAAGCATCAGACTTCCCGCTCAGGTCAAGATCTCATGGTTCATGGTTCATGCCCTGCGTTGGTCTCTGTGCTGACAGCTTGAAGCCTGGAGCCTGCTTCGGATTCTGTGTTTCCCTCTCTCTGCCCCTCGCCACTCATGCTGGCTGTCTCTCTCTCTCTCTCTGTCTCCCTCAAAAATAAATCAACATTAAAAAAATGTTCTAAAAATAAAAACAAAGCAGAAAACAGTTGGTACTCTAGCTCAGCTGTCTTATCCCCTCTTCATTTAGGGACGTCCATCTCTAGGTCTCCCCAAGAACAGGGAGAATATTCTCAGGTGTTCTCTAATTAATGTGTCTGTTTTTGTGGCAATGTAAGTAGATTTATGGTTTGTTTTTCCAGTTCTGATTTCTCTCTGGACTCTTAACCCTCCCCACCTCATGGTGAACATGAGATTCCCCTGCCCCTTGTCGGCTGTCAGAAGGAAGACTTTCTATTCTTTTTCTTTTTTTTTTTTAATTTTTTTTTTAACATTTTATTTATTTTTGAGACAAGGAGAGACAGAGCATGAACAGGGGAGGGTCAGAGAGAGGGAGACACAGAATCTGAAACAGGCTCCAGGCTCTGAGTTGTCAGCACAGAGCCCGACGCGGGGCTCGAACTCACGGACCGCGAGATCATGACCTGAGCCGAAGTCGGCCGCTTAACCGACTGAGCCACCCGGGCGCCCCTGGAGACTTTCTATTCTTGACAGTGGTACCAGGCTATGAGCTTCAGTGTCAGCACTAGTTCTCAGGGCTCAGTGCCGAGTGGAAGGAAGGTAATCACGGGGCTGAAGAAATCAGTAAAAGGATGTTTATCACAGTAGTATTTATAGTATTAAAAAATTGGGAACAAATTAAATGTTCAGAAATAATGAATTCATAGTGTGCCCATTAAAACATGTTAGAATCATTACACATCTTTTTTCTGAAAAATACTTAATGACATGCAAAAAATTCTCACAGTGTATTACGTGAAAAAGATTGAATACTTCTATGTTCGACATGACCCTGATTTTGTTAACAATTTTTACTTGTCTACTCAAATGTGTACTTTTTTTAAGTCTAAGAAAATCAATGTTTCCCACTTTATAAGAGCATCTGCCAGGTTTATAATCTTTTTAAAAAATGAACATTTCACAGAGAAATAGAAAAAATGAGAGTAAGCTATGAAAATGTCCTTATGTTCTTAATCATTGGATTAAGGGTCATCCTCTGTAATAGTTGGGTGCTTAAGTCAGCTTGAAGACATTGATCTTCCCTCAGACTTCCATGTGTTTTAGGATAGCAGTTTTTTAAAAACATCTATATATTCTGTATATTCACTGACAACACCTGTGAGTTATCCCAGTTTTCTAAAGGATTAAATTGGAAGTTTTTTTTTTACCTGTTCATCAAGGGATGGACACATACTCCTGGTTTTTGCAGCTCTGACCTTAAGGTTTTGGGGTTTTTTTTTCTGGATGGTGGCCAACAGTTTTGTCCGTCTTTTGTAATTTGTAATTCAGAAAATTCTGGTTATCTACATTTCTTCATTATTGCGTTTGCATCTGCTTCACATGTTTTCCAGGAGTTGTTGATTTTTCACACTCTCCAGCCTCCTGTAATTTTTCATTGTTTCCTTTGAGATTCCCTTTCTTTCCTCCTTTTCCCCTAAGTACCTGGAGGTCAGCTGTGTTTCTTCTGTTACTAGATTACTCCTTGGTGACCCAAAAGCCAGTGTCAGACCTCTTGGGAGTATGTTTTCAGACATTCTTGCTTCCACTGTGTTCCACAGTCTCACATTCACCATAAGGACATAACCCAAAGATGTCCCTTTTTGAATCCTTCAGTAGAATTCAGTATGAATTCCAGCAGAATTCAGCAGAATTAAATATGTCTTCAGATGATAATCTCACAACTATTTTAATATTTTGGCTAATGTTCTTTAATATTGATCCATTAATAAATTATAGCAGAGGTTTTTTAAGAACGGTATGGTTTAATATTTTCTCTCAAAAATAAGATCTGCTTATTAAAAAAATGAAAAACATGGGGCGCCTGAGTGGCGCAGTCGGTTAAGCGTCCGACTTCAGCCAGGTCACGATCTCGCGGTCCGGGAGTTCGAGCCCCGCGTCAGGCTCTGGGCTGATGGCTCAGAGCCTGGAGCCTGTTTCCGATTCTGTGTCTCCCTCTCTCTCTGCCCCTCCCCCGTTCATGCTCTGTCTCTCTCTGTCCCAAAAAAAAAAAAAAAAAAAATTGAAAAAAATAAATAAATAAAAGTGATCTTTTAAAAAAATAAAAAAATGAAAAACATACAAAAGTTTGAAGAAACTAAGAATCCAAAGTAATCTCATTGCTAAAGAACCTCTCCTCATAGTTTACTGATTAATATTTAATCAGTATATTTAGGGGGCACCTGGGTGGCTCAGTTGGTTGAGTGTCCGACTTCGGCTCAGGTCATGATCTCACGGCTCTTGAGTTCCAGCCCCGCGTTGGGCTCTGTGCTGACAGCTTGGAGCCTGGAGCCTGCTTTGGATTCTGTCTCCCCATCTCTGCCCCTCTCCCACTCATGCTTTCTCTGTCTCAAAAATAAATAAACGTTAAAAAATCTTTTAAAAAAAAAGTTAAAATGCATGTATTTAGTTAACCTAAACTGATTCATTAAGGTCTACACAACAGAGCACCAAATTTACCTGGGGAAGGAGGGGAGAAGGAGAAGGAATATGATTGAGAGATGGGAACCCAAACAGTACAGGCCTCTAAAGGGCAGGGACAAGGACTTACATAGTGCTTCGAATATTATGAACATTTGATGAGCATTAATCATTGTCCATACAGGACCAATTCAAGGACAGAATTTGTGCCTTTAAAATATATTTGTGTCGGAGCAGCTGGGTGGCTCAGTTGGTTGAGCGTCTGACTTTGGTTCAGGTCACGATCTTGCAGTCCCTGGGTTCTAGCCCTACATCGGGCTTTGTGCTGACAGCTCAGAGCCTGGAGCCTGCTTCAGATTCTGTCTCCCTCTGTCTCTACCCTTCCCCCACTCACACTCTGTCTCTCAAAAATTAATAAAAGTTTTAAAAGAAGTTTTAAGAAGAAATAAAATATATTTCTGTGTAAGAAAATATATATACGTGTGTGTGTGTGTATATATATGTATATATATATATATATTTCTATGTAATAAGAAAACCCATAAACTAAAAACTAGTCTTTTATAAATGTTATACCTTATTACAGTTTACTTTAGTCACAAGGCTATTTCATATATATATATGTATATATACACATATATACATATATATATATTTAGTTGATCACACGTATACACATGTGTAAAGATGTGTACATACACTTGAGCATATACATATACTTATTTTACTATTTTGGACACTTTACTGAAAACCTTGTTTTAAGCTAGTTCACGGTGTATAATAAATAAATCCTTGTGTTTCAGTTCCCAGCACTGTGGGAAAAATTAATTTACGAATGTTGTTCCATTTTCGATTGTCACAAATAATTTTAGAGCATCAGCATAGCTTTGTTTCCAGCTACATCAGAAACAGGGAAAACAACAGGTAACAAAACCATTGTTACCATAAACTTCAAAGGCTCGAAATAATTTGTTTTCCTGGAATTTTATGTTGAATATTATTAGAGTAACTTGATCATTAATTTAGAGTTTATGCTCAGATTGTAATGTTGCTCATAATGAAAATAAACTTGTTTTCGTAGAACAGAATGAGATGTGTGACAGGCAAAGGAGAGAGAAGAAAAATAGCTACTTAGACAGTGGAGCACAGAACTTTTCTCCAGAGTCCGTACAGCTGGGTCTTGGCTTGTTCTTTAATGGCTCCTCCCCTGGAGCCGAGAGCACAGGGAAAGGGATGCGATTCGGCACAGACAAGCCAAGTTCAGTCCTGGCTCCGTGTGTAATAGGTGGATGACCCTGGACAGGTTGCTTTTCCTTTCTGGCCTCCGTGTTCTCAGTCATAAAGGGGCGGGGGGCAAGGGTGGATTCGGTGAGTGATGTGTGTAAAGTTCTTCCACCAGTGCTTCACACAGATAGGTCATGATGGAACAAGTGCAGCTGCTTTCTTTCCTTTCCCTCTCCTGTTCTCTTCTAACTGGCGAGTGGTTATTGGCTATTTCTCTGTGTTCATCCTGTAGTCTGTGCCTTATGGCCGCTACCTTACCTTTTCACAGTTTAATGTTTTTTACGTTAGTTCAACCACCGTTTATTGAGCACCTGTTATGCGACAGGCATTGTGGTAGATACAGGACATATAAATGAATAAGACATGCTTCCTGTCTTTAACAAGATTATAATATATATGAGAGAAAAAAGATAGATCACTAGACAGGTGGACTGATAGACAGCAGGATGCTCTGCCTGCTTTTCCAATGTAGGAGGACTATTGGGTTTGGTTAGGAGACAGTGAATCTGGCTTGAAGTGATTGTAGATTTTCATTTAAACCCTATTGAGATGGACAGTAGAATGTACAGTAATGTTTTTTTATTAGCACACATGTAAAATTAAATAGAATATTCTATATTCTGTTATAATCAAATTATTGTAGCAAAAGAAGAATGAAAAAGTGTGTGATCAACAAGTGCCGGTTTTCCCATTTATACCATTAAATGGACTTTTTCAGAATCATTTATTATGTACCTTATAAACATTTGTAGAAAACATTTTTATGAAGTTCATCGTGTGTTTATTCATACTAAGAACTCACTTAACTTCAGAAACTTTAATTTCCAGTGTATATCTTTAACAGCATTTTTACCTTTTGAAAATCTGGATTTCTGCTCCTTATCTCCTGCTTCACCTGTCCATCAGGAGGGGTTATCCCCATTTTACAACATTCAATAAGGATGGCATTCTTAGTGTTTATGCACCTACAGGAAATATGCAGCCTACATATTGAGTTCATTGCTGTGTCCAGAGCTTGCTACCCAGATCTGCTATTGTATGCATTGTTCCCAGGACTTTATGTACAATTGGAGACATTGCCACCTGTACAAAAAATACCTGGCCCGGGGGTATGTGGGGCTAAACTCTGTCTCCCACTCAAGTCACAAAGTCCTGTGCGTAAGTGATTTCCTCCTCCAGTAGAGAATATCTTTTTTTTTTTTTTTGGAATTGCATGAAAGGTGCTCTAGAGGCTAGTATCTGCCCTGGTTTTTCCCTAACATCATGTGGTGTAGAATAAAGTTAAAATATGATACTTGAGACAAGTGCCGATCTCAGATATGCTGGCCAATTGGCTTCAGATTTAGTCAGTTCCTTGTTTTTAGACAGTGATTAGACATGTGGGTGCCCCCAGATTTTTTTTCTTGAAATGAGGCTTCCCAAACAAATGTTTGAGATGGCATTCTGATGTGCAGTCCTGTTTCATATGTGTCGTTCATTTCATTTAAAGTATATGATTTAAGCTCATCCAAAGCCCCAAGAGTTGGGGATGGTGAAGGAAGAATTATAGAATGTTCTGCCATGTATGTGCCATGAGACATAATTTATACTGTGAGAGTAAACATAAGATCTTACCAAGTAAGTCAAAAGAAAAATCTTTCAGGATGTTTCAAGTATATCTTGTTGTTCAGACATTTGCAAAGATTAGCCCCCCCCAAAGTGAATGATTGGTATTTCCCTTACAGCCAAGTTTAGAAAAATCACTTGAAAGTACAAAAGTTAGATTATTGCCCTAATTTGTGCCCACTATAGGCAGCTACCATAAGAAATCTAAAGTAGTAGTTGCCAGTTGCTGTAGCCGTGATTTAAATAGTGTCAGGCTACTATTTCCCATGGCGAGGGAAATGCTGAACTGCAGAAGAGACAGCAATACATAAACATCCAGATCTGTGCAGACAGCAGGATATCCACCAGCCACAGGCGTCTCCAGAGTGCTCGAAATGTCGCCAGTCCAAATGGAGACGTGCTGGAGGTGTCAAACGCACCCTGGATTTCAGACTTCGGAAAAATGTTAGACATCTCATTCTGATGTTTGACACGGATTACGTGTTGAAATAATATCTTCGATATGTTTGGTTAAGTAAAACGTTGAAAATAATTTCATATTTCTCTTTTTAGTGTGGTGACTACAAAATTTAAAGTTACATATGTGGGTCACATTTGTGGTTTGAATTCTGTTCCTATTGGATAGAGTTGGTTGAGGTATTTCAAGAGAAAACAAGGGAGGGATATTTGTATATGATTTCTTGACAGTCTATAGCTCAGGAAATACCGTATCTTGTTCCCTCTTTGCTTGGGGCAAAGTAACAAGGGTATTGTAACAAGGATATACAATATCATTGACTACATGGCTTTTCCATCCCAGGCTGTTCTGCAGTTTAATTAATATTTAGATTATTTATAATATTTCTATGTAATCTTTGCCACAGAATCTTTGTACCTACTCTCAATCTTTTCCATAAGAGAAATGGTTTTAAGCTTTGGCTCCAGAGTGTCCACTGCCCTGTGAGCATGGCCAGTTTGCTCTTAGCCAGAGGTGTGTGCCTTTCTGGCCATTTTGTCTGCAACCTGGGGGTCTTTACTTTGTTGTTGTTATCATCGTTGCTGATTTGAGAGAGAGTGTGTGTTATCTCTATTAGAAAAGGAAAAACAACCAAATTTTATACTCTGACATGAGCTGCCCAGTGTCAAATAAGAGGAAAGAATGACGGACAGCTTATCCAAACCCAGTTGGGATGGAGGCTTGAATTAATTTGTAGTCTGTGCAGAAGTACATCAGACTCAGTGACCATCCCAAATTATAGTTTTAATGAATGTCTGGTTCTCTTTGCCAGCAACGAAGCCACTAAGACATAAATAATTTAAAAATGCATGGAATACCTGTGGGATGAATCTTGTGGGAACTGATCCATACATGTGCCCTAGGAATGAAAAGAAGCCAAGAACAGTTAACATTATGTGTAGTTTTAGCAGTACATAATGAAGATCCTGGGGAAAAGAGTCCTCCTCGAGTGGGAAGTTTTTAATTGGCACGACTACATGGGATACGGTTGCATCAGGATTGCAAGGCCAATTAGCTCAGAGTTTATGAAAATCCCTTCTGAGCCTTCTGCAGTTGAGGAGAGCAAATGACAAGAAATGCTGAACACCCCTTTGCGTTCCTTCTCTTCTTTTAGCAAGGGTAGGAGCTGGTTTATGTCAAGACCTTGATTGTCACTGTTGTCTCGAGCACATTAACGTTTTTCCCACACAACAGTGTGAACAGTTCCCTAGGAGGCTGCTGTCCTGCACCTGTCATGTGTCAGGTTTGCTGTGTGGATGTAACAGTAAGAGGCTCCACCAGTTGAGGGACTGGACACTCCTGGGTATTTGTGACACCTTTACTCTCCCTACTCCTCCACATTCTGACCAGAGCCCAGTGGTACTGCAGATCCTTATACCTTTGCATGTTTCCACTTAGTGATTGGTTTGATAATTTAAAAAATACGATTTAAAAAATATTTTCCCCCAAAATAATGTCCTGCGCACTCTTTCATCCCTTTTTCAGGTGACAGCTAGGTCCCGTGTCATTTCTCTTTGTTGAGAATAAACACCTGTGTCTAAAACATACTCTTTAGATTCTAAATGCCTTTTTCTTTCTATCTTCTGCACCGTGGGTTATGATAGATTTTAATCTTCGTCATTTTGCTTTTTGTTATGTGATTAGCTGAAGAGCTTTGACCTTTTATTTTTTTATTATTATTTTTTTTTTTTACTTTATCCCCCCCCATTTCAGGATAAAGTCTTAGGTATACATTAGAATTTTTTTTGTCTCCCCCAAATTATCTCGTCTCTACTAATAAAAGTAAACTTAAAACTTGTGCTTTCAACGTAGCCTAAAGTGGTGACTTTTAAAGAGATGGATTTTGGCCTTAAATGTTTTGGTTTCATTTTCCTAAAGAAGAGGGTTGTGTTGCATTATTTCCTTGGCCCAACACAATCTTCATGGCACTGGTCCAGTCTGGCTGTGGTGACAAGCTCTTCCCATTTAGCCAAGTTTCCTTAAAGCACATTGTCACTGGAAGTGGCTATTTGATGAGTTCCAGGAAGAACCTGATTCAGACTCCTTTTTACTGAGCACCTACCAAATAACCTGACTTCCAATTCATCTCTGCTGCAGTGCAGTGGAAAGATGACCCCCTTTCTTCCTCGGTCTTCGTTCCTTTCCTGTGTCCTGTTCAGGACTAATCTCCTTTGCCAGGTTGTCATGAGGCTTGCACAAGATATGTGTGTGAAAGTCCTTACAACATATTGAATGTGACAGTTCTTTACAAAGTTTATCATAGAAATCAAACACGTGCTATCGCTTCTCTCCTAGTTCTTAACTGCCCACTTGTCCGTTGCACACTTGGTAGACGTACCGATTCCCCATTTATTAGCTCATTTGCTTACTCAAGAGTAACTTGTTATCTGAGTAACATCTTATTCTCCTTCTGTGCAAAATCTCCTTAGGTAAAATGACGTCAGAGAAATGGAAATCTTCAGGTACTGCAGATAAATCCTCTCTGAGTAGTAATTCAAAGTAGTTGTTCTCATTGAAAAGGATGAAAATATTTATAGAACTGAGTGTTAAAAATTATCATCCTTGCCGAACACAAATGTGGGCAGCTCATTACACATGTGACTAGAGCAGGTCCCGACCCCTCAAGTTTTCATCTATTTAAAACCAGTGTACTCTGTCTCTGTTTTCTTTAAGGTGCACCATTCAAGGTTCATGTGCAGGAGTTTCATGGTTTCACATGTCTCTGAAGTATTTGTTGGTTTTAAAAAATGCTGGTTTGTTATTATCTTCTGAATTTCCATTGCAACTTTTCTCTGATTTCTATAATTGGGTATCTCTTTGTGTTGTACGCTCAGCCACCAGAAGGAAATGTAATTTTTCATTTACTGGACCGAAAGGTGCTTATTTCCTTCCCCCCACCCATCCCCTTCTTCACTTGCCCTTCATTCCTGTTGCGTTGCTTCTGAAAATGAAGTGTATGGTTTGGAAACCCTTTGAAGTGTGAGGGCTTGGAGACAGATCTAGAAAGCAAGCTGCAGCTTAAAGACATTCCCTGATTTCTTTGGGAGTTAGAGTGTTGTAGTAGAAACATTCAAGGTCATGGAGCAATTGTGTGCCCAGTGTAGGCCCGGGTGTTAAGGGGACAGTTATCACCTTCGTCAGATACAGTTTGGAACAGATACTGGCCTGGTGGGGACCGACCCAGGTAAAAGAAAAACAAATACTTTGTTAAGCTGAGCTCTGAACAGTTAAGTACTGAGAAAGGGTACTTCACTTTTACTTCACACTTTGTATTTTATTTTATCTGCATTCTAAAACAGTCCCATGTTTCTTACAAGAGAGTGGGAATTATCATTATTAGGATCATCCTATAGATTGAATGTTATGTGTATTTTTCCAGTAAGCACAGGAGATAATCATGTCGTATCCCTACGTTTTGCTTTCAACTCAAGCTCAAAGAAAGGCCACCTTTCCTCCCCCCACCCCCATCTCCACCCACTAGGGCCTGGGATGGCATCTGGGGTAAGTGAACTTTACGTTCACCTGAAAAGAACTGTGTGCGTGCGTGCATATATGTACGTGTTTATATATGTAAGACTGTGTTACGTAGTGAGACTTTCTGGTGATTTCCTTTGACTCCCTGTCTTCAGTAACTTTCTAGTATCACTGGGATTTGGGCTCTCTTACGAAGATCCTCTCCTAGCAGATTCTAGAGGGCCTTTCTAAAGATACAGGACATAATACAACATTTACATTCGGAACCTGTTTTACCTTGACAGTTGAAGCATTCAAGGTTAAGTAAGCCCTGAACAAAGCAGGAAGTCAGGAGTGAGGGTTGTGCTCTGCTAATTCAGCAGGATAGTTCAGGAAGTATAAGGAGGCATCATTGTTGGTAATAGTACCCACTTCAGCTGAATCCTGGAGAAAACTGGAGAGAGGGAAGCTAACCACAGGCTTTCTCCCCATTGTCTCATTTTTTCCCACAGGTATATCTTTATTGGGGGCATGGTAAATTCCTGTATAATTTTACAGAGTTTTATTGGGCTGTTTTTGTCCCAGTTTATAACTTAAAATTAAAATGAGTGGAATGCTGTGAACTGTGGGTTTTTTAAAAGATGTTTTTGCCATTATTCTTTTACCCAGTGATTCTGTCCACATAACCATTATTCTTATTGACATTAATTTTCTTAGTCATCCAGATGGGTCCCTTTTTCAAAGCAGAGATACCAACCTCCTGCTCACGAACCCAGCATGTTTTAGTGGTTCCCCAGGTTTTTGAATTTTAAAAAAAAATGTTTATGTTTTTATATGGGGAGAGAGAGAGAGAGAGAGAGAGAGAGAGAGAGAGAGAGCAGGGGAGGGGCAGAGACAGGGAGAGAGAGAATTCCAAGTAAGCTCTACGCTGTCAGCACAGAGCCCAATACAGGGCTCAGTCTACGGATCTTGAGCTTATGACCTGAGCCAAAATCAAGAATCGGATGCTTAACTGACTGAGCTACCCAGGTGCCCCAGGTTTTGGATTCTAAGGGCCAGTATACTAAACAAAAGTAATTAAGGTTAGAGAGCCAGTACAGAGTTAAGATTATATTTTGTCAAAAAGGACACAAACTGAAATAACCACCACTCTTCACCACTACTTCCTAAAAAGAAAGGCCATTTTAAAACTAATCTTAGAATAAATTTAACTTTTGGAAGAATTCGCTGCACTTATTTTTCTGTTGAGTGCTGGTGATCCTCTCTTCCTAGGTCAGTTTTTGTGAGATCCTTCTCTGCTTCACCACTGCTAGTGGTGGCAACTCTCTACGTCGTGTTTAGAAAGGCCTTTATAGATAGATAGATAGATAGATAGATAGATAGATAGATAGATAGATAGAGATAGATATAGATAGATATAGATAGATATAGATAGATAGATAGATATAGATATATAGATATATAGTCTCCCTTTCCAGGCAAGCATCTGTAAGGCTCTCAGCTGTGCCTGCCTCAGAGGCTGTGATTTCTGGACTTGTCTATTGTGCTCATTCTCTTCCGAAAAGCACCCAGACTGGGGAAGAGGAGAGGTTTAGAACAAATACGTTCGATGTAGAAAGCAGGCTGTTGTTCCTCGTTTATTTATTCCTCCACTCCTTTCTTCTGAATTTTGACTGCTGACTATTCTGGAGCCTGATACACAAAGGAAAGCAGTTCAAAGGTACCCATCTAACGAGGACGCAGACACGCCGGCCGTGCGGCAGCTTGCTGACTGCCGCACAAGATGCACTGAGGACACGCTGCCATGGACGTAGTGCAGACACAGCACTCCACTTCATGGGGAGCGGGGGAGGGGGGGTGCGGGGAGGGGCGGTCAGAAAGCCTTGCTGCCCGAGAACACCATGAAACTGAGTCTTGCAGAATGACACTAAAGTTCCCCGAGCCAAGTAATAGCTTAAAGGTCAGGAAATTAAGACCGAGCAGGGCAGGCACAGCAACATGTATAGCAATAGGCAAGCGTGAGTTTTAGGAGTTTGCTTGGGCTGCTCTTACAAAGTACCACTAACTGGGTGGCTTTATAAGAACAAAACTATTGTTTCACAGTACTAGAGGCCAGAAGTCCAAAATTAAGGTGTCAGCAGAGCTGTGTTGCCTCCGAATCCTATAGGGGAGAACCCCTCCTTGCCTCATCCTAGCTTCCAGTGGCTTGCCACAAATCCTTAGTATTCCTGGCTTGTAGCTCAGTTCCCCACCTGTCATCATACAGCATCTCTGTGTCTCTGTATCCAAATTTCCCTCTTATAAGGACACCTGTCACATTGGATGAGGGCCTGCCCTAATAATGACCTCCTCTTAACTTGATTATATCTGCAGAGGCCCTATTTCCAAGTAAGATCACATTCATAGGTACTGGAGCCTAAGACATCTTATGAGACACACAATTTAACCCATAATGGTGGGTTTTGGGGATTGGTGAGCAAAGAGACCCAAAAGCATAATTTATCATTATGATCAGGATCATGTATTTTTCTTAGTGCAACCTAAGTCTGTTTTATTCAGAGAACTTGAACTTGTTTGTTCCTAATCAAAAAATCATGTATTTTCACATGAATACGTTGAAGCATTACCTAAATTTATACAGTTGATTCCCCCCACCCCCGCCCCCAGAATAAGTCATATACAAATGACTTACTTTTCTCTGTTAAATATTATAGTGTTGGCTTTGGCCAAGGATTTATTCTAGCCTGTTGAAACAGTTTCAAAGTATTAATTTTGACAGCTTACATCCACCATCCTCCCCTGCCAGCTTTGGGACATGTATATATGTAATTAGCATGCTATTAGTTACCTGATTTATGTAGTTGCTTACGTGTTGAGAAAGTGCTGCCAGGAACAGAGCCGTGTGGCACAGCACTAGAGCCTTCCCTCCATGCTGCGATCACTGACCAACAGAGTTCAGCCCAGACACCTGTTTAACCCTTTACATACCCACTCATCCAAACCAAACTTCTCTTCCCAGGTGTCCTCATCCAGTTCCATGAGCAAATAATGATTTTTATTTAGCTCAAATAAAAATACGCTGTGTGGCATTCCCAAGCAGCTCTTTCTTCCTTAGCACCGCCCCCCCCCCCCCCCAAAACAGAAAGAACAAAACTTGAATGTGTATGGTTTGCTCTTCAGGACTTCACTCGTATTTGTTCTTCTCACAAGTCTCTCTAACCTTCTGTTTACCAATCCACTCTGGAATTTTGCTTCAGATCAGTATTAGCCTTCATTTCTTGAATCTAGTTTTTTGTTATTTTAGAGAATCTGAATGGCATTTTCACTTTCCATTAGTACCTCTCTTATTGTGCAAGATTTCTCAAAACAACCAAGATGGGAAAATTATTACAAAGTCATGTAAACAGTCCTAGCCTTCATTCACAGCCCCCTTACTTGCAAAGGAGAATGAGAACATCTTCTGGAAAATGCAGTGAATTCCAGCCATCTTGAGAGTGAGGTATAGCCCTTTGATTTGGGATATGGTAATTTCGTGAAACTGATTCTGAAGTAATTTACAGCATTTGGTTCTCCTTAGTTCCATTCTTTTACATACAGATGATTCCCCTCTGATTTTCTTAATTGTTAAGACTATAAACTTTCAGAACCATACTGCTCTGGCTCTGGAATGACTGCTTATCTTCAGCTACAGTGTCTAAGGACGGTTTGCTCAGAGGCAAACCAGTAGGAAATCCACGTGGGAGAAACCAACATTCCTTTTCCATCAGATCCACTCAGAGCCGTGACCATGGTCACAAGTGCCCCTTGAATGAAATATCTGAGTTTAGGAACATCAACTGTGCTGGCAGATTACATTAGCATTCTCTTGCTTATACTGTCCAAGTGTATATACCAGTGATGCATTTATACTGTGTCCCCAGATTTCTTAGAGCTAAAAATGAGTAGAAGAGATATCATTTCCCTTTTCAGTCTGTTCTCCAGACTGGCTTTTCAAGGTCCTGTGGCAGTCAAGACATCTTACTTTAGAAAAGGATGGACCTACTGCATTTGAAAATCAATACGATGGGGCGCCTGGGTGGCGCAGTCGGTTAAGCGTCCGACTTCAGCCAGGTCACGATCTCGCGGTCCGTGAGTTTGAGCCCCGCGTCGGGCTCTGGGCTGATGGCTCAGAGCCTGGAGCCTGTTTCCGATTCTGTGTCTCCCTCTCTCTCTGCCCCTCCCCTGTTCATGCTCTGTCTCTCTCTGTCCCAAAAATAAATAAACGTTGAAAAAAAAAATTAAAAAAAAAAAAAAAGAAAAGAAAATCAATATGCTGGTGCTGTGTTTTGGATCAAAACCAACACTAGTGTTTGGTCTAGGAAATGTCCAATGTCCAATTTGACTCTTGCCTCTTTTGCTTGTATCAGAATCAAAAGAAATTTCTAGGTAATTTGCACACTCTGTTTTAATAGTTTCAGATAACTCTCTGTTTTGCTTCAGAGAGCATTGTTTACTTTTAGTCTCTGTCACGCTTTTCTTGTTTTGAATGAAGCAGTTTGAATTAATGAAAACATTAATATGTTTTTCAGTGTTGCAGTTTAATGCATTCAGTTTCTGCAGATTCTGACATAGTTCTTTGGTACTGTGTGTGTGTGTGTGTGTGTGTGTGTGTGTGTGTGTGTGTGTCTGAAAGATTTCTAGTTTTGATTTTTCTTTATAAGAGCAACAAATTTAGAGATACATGAAAAACAATCTAGGAACAAAAATTCTGTTAGTTTTTTGGGTCTTTCCCCCTGCTAACATTTTACAGTTCTCTTCTTGGTACTAATTTTTACTTCGTGTTAAACTGTTAAATTACCTTGCTTCCCTCCTTGGTGTTCTTATAAGCTAAATTGGAATAAAATACAAGGCAGTGTTCATTTTCCAAGGCAAAATGTAATATTTCCCTTCTCCCTACTACTGCCAACCTCCTTCAGTTCCCTACACCAAACACTTTCAGGGGAAAAAAATTCATATTACATGTTTATGTTTCACATATTCAGCCAGTATATATTGAGTGGCTACATTATGCAAATGACTGTACTGAAAAGTCACGATAAAAAGTGGTAGGTCTACATTTTCTCAACATTTGCAAACCCAGGATCATGTCGAAATTAAGGTAAGGAGGTAGTCTAGCTTAGTGCTATCAAGTGGTAAGAATTAGAAGTGCCATTATTTGGAGTGTGTTGGGAGAAGAGGACAGCATTTATTAGTTATTGAGTATGTATTCTGTGTCAAGCACTGTGCCAGCCCCTTAGCAGTGGTCCTGTGAGGTTAGATGTTACCATTCTGCTTTATGGGTAGGATTACTGAGGCCAGACAACTGCTACACCAGAGTCCCCGAGCTGGTCATTGACCAAAGGATCCCTTGAGCATAGACCTCTCTGGCTGCAAATCTGTCTACTTTCTAGTATAATACTGTCTTCGTTACGATACAGTAACGTGAAGTCAACATGAAGGTGACATTGTCAAAGCAAAGAAAATACATTCCGGGTTTTGATGGGAGAGGAAGAGAGTTTTTAAAATGCTCTGTCATTGTCAGTGCATAAATTCAGTTCAGAAATAAAAGACCACTTTCTACAACCAAGCTGTCTTTGTTTTAAACGTTAGACACTAATCAGTGTTTCAGACTGATAGATAATCTCTATTTTACATGTAAAATTCTGGTTTCCGTTTTCAGGGAGTATTATTTTCCTCTGACATATTAGTATTGGGAGCGCTAACGTAGGTCTGTGACTGCATCCCTAAGTGCTGTAGTACAGTGACTTGTGGCAAAAATTCTGTCATAAGATAATGTAAATGACACTTTGCATGCTGTGTGCTCTTAAAAGACCATAAAATAGTCTAAAGCTACTTTACCTTGATTGCAGATCATAACAGATTTGATCTTAAACTACAATAGCAAATCCATGTAATAAATCAAATGCTTTATAGTGTGCCTTTTATTTAGAAGTGTAATTTTTTCATAGAATATGGCAAAAATGCATCTTAGCCATTTCTAATGAGGTAGTTTTAATGTCCGTTCTCTATGACTTATTTAGTTCAAGCCATATATGCAATAAACAGACTGTACTGGTTACTTTTGTGTAGCAATTATAATAGATGAGCTGTGCCACCCAGGAATGTTGAAAAGGCAGATGAGCAGGCATGGCTCTAAATTTAGTCAGAAGAGGTTATAAACCTCAAAAACTGGGTACAAATTGCCAATTTTATTTGTATTCCTGAAGGGCATGTTTATCTTAACATGTTAGTGTTACAAAAAATCAGATCCGCAGGTGTATATATTTTCTCTTGAAAAATGTGACGCTTTGTTCCAGAGCTTCTGTAATTTATTCTCCACCAGCACCTGTGCCATGATAGAACCAGTGTAGAGGAGGGATAGACTGCCCAAGGACAGTCAGAGCTTCTGCCAGATCATGTCTCCTCAAGCTCTAGGTCTGGGACAGGGTCTGGAACCCCTTGTCCTTTCCAGGACCGTGTGGAAAAGTGAGCTGCAGTGGCTCCTTTTCTCCCTCTTCTCTGCATTCACAGAAACAAGCCACCGGCTTTCCATAGCACAGACACCATGGATTATTTTTCTCAGCTGTCAAGTTAAGCATTTAAGGCTAGTTCACAAAAGTCCTCTGTCTTAAAACTTTTCTGTCCTTTGGAACCTTTCCAGTCATCTCCTAGCTGCTCTGATCCCTCCATTTTAATTTCTTGAACGTGAGTGTTATTGCTTGAGTACCAAGAACAAAAACAAAAATAATAAAATGTGGCATCTCTCTGCTGATCCTAGCCATAAGATTTTCATTAATCTTACTAAACTCTTGCTTTCGTCATATCACTGTGCAGTTGCAACACCTCCAGCCTTGTCCTGTTCCTTGACTCCTTTTCCTGGAACTCCAGGCCCTCTAGGACCTTTGCACACTTAGCGTCCCTTGCTCCTCCAACACGGGTTGCATTAGACAGGTTCTTCTGTTTATTGAATTTCTACTTTCCCCAAAGTCTTTCTTCATGAACTTGACCTTTATCCTATGTTTTATGCCTCCTTGATTTAGCATTCATCAGACAACACCTCAAGTTCTCTTAGTTCTTTTTTAATATTAAAGATTCCCTAACATTCCCCCAACAGAGTGTCCCCCCTTTGATGACAAGAATGGCATTGTGTATATTCTTCATAGGCCTTATATGGTGAAGGGCATGCCAAAGACATGCTGTGTGGGTTGGTTTCTTGGTCTGATCCCTTTCTTGACTGTTCTTGTCTTTCCTGTGTTCCGTTCACCTTCAGCACCAGGTTTGTTCCTGACCTTTAGGGCTGTAGCAGCTTTCCCTTGCCAAGCATTTTACCTCCTTCAAACTCTGGCTCCAATTTCAGCTGCATAAGATGGGGGAGATTTCTGTTCTGTCCCATGTGCCAGAAATCATTTATCCACAAAGGCACACCCAGCCTTTGTTACACCCAAGTAACAGGGACCATTAAGGCAAAAACAACTGAAATGAAAAGTAGAATAACTTTCTATACCTTTCGTATTTTTAGATCTTAGAAGAGTCTTGCAGAAACATTTAAAGTCTTCAGTGCTGGGGCATCTGGGTGGCTCAGTCGGTTGAGCATCTGACTCTTGATTTCAGTTCAGGTCATGATCTCACAGTTTGTGAGTTCAAGCCTTGCTTTGGGCTCCTCACTGACAGTGCAGAGCCTGCTTGGGATTCTCCCTCTCTCTCTGTTTGTTCCCCCCACTCCCCACCACTTGCACTCTCTCTCAAAAATAAATAAATAAACTTTAAAATAAAATCTTCAGTGCTAAAAAGGTAAAGTCTTACAAAATTTGCTTGATATTGGTTGCCTAATTTTAAAATGTAAAATGTCACATCTTCAAATGCTTACCACTTCCTATACCAAGTAAATAAAGAAAACATAACCAGTTGAGTTACTCAAGGTAGTGAGGATTCAGAATAACATGGATAACATAGCCATGGAAATATATATATATATATATATATATATGTATATATATATATATGTTATGCATGTTACATCATATACATATATATATATATATATATATATATATATATATATACATATATATACACATATATAACATATATCCATGGCTTTGTTATCCATGTTATTCTGAATCCTCACTGGAAAACTCCTACTTTTTTATTTCATTCTCCAACAAACTTTTCTATTAGCAAAATGAGTGTTATCTAATACTTTTTTTCCTTCCTCTTTTCAACCCATTGTTAGAAGAGCTAAAACAAATTTTAGGAAATTCTCTTTTCCTGGGAGGCCACTGGAAAAGTAAAGCAGCGAAAAGAGCAAGGTAGAAAACAGCATATACAGTATGATTGATCTCTGTGTGGGTGTGTTTGTGTGTGCATTGTTTTTCTTCTCCCCCAAAAGTCCAAAATGACAAGAGTTATGGCTTATAGCCCCAAATCCATTATTACCCAGTAAATACATGAATTATTCCTTTTAAGCTTTAAAGCCAGTCATGCCTCCTTTCCACTAATACATATGCTCTATTGGGCATTTTATTCCAAGCAGAACAGTGTTGTCTATTTTATCTCAGAAAGTGCAGTAACTCCCTTCTGAATGTTATCAGCATCTGTCCTGGAAACCTTTGCAGTTAGAGTCTGCCCTCATCCTCTCACTCATTTAGAGCCATGCAGACTCAAGACGGGAATTGCTTTGAACCTATGGAACAGCCCATGGTTGGTAACCAGTTTCTGCATCTGTCAGCATGGCTGTCTGGAGCAAACTTCCTGTCTTCCATCTTTGCCACTTCCTGGCTGTGCTACCTTTACTAGGCCCCGTGCTCTGCTCTCTAGTTTCACATCTACAAAGTGAGAAAAAGCCCTCACCTACTCCAAAGGTGGTTGTTAAGATTAAAATGACTTAAAACACTTAGAGTAGTGCCTGGCATAAAATAAAAGCTGGATAAATGTAAGCTGTTGCTTTTATTAGTCTCCTGAATTAACTCATTAGATCATATTGTCCAGTATTGATGTTGAACTGATAGTCGTATACTCATACGTCATTTCAGTTCCCTGTCCCTCCTTGCTGATTATTGTCCTTTGCACAGGCACAGAATCTCACAGGATGCATACTCAATCTGTCCTTCACTGGCAGTTCAGCTATTAAAACAAACAAAAACCATGGGGAGCCTGGGTGGCTCAGTTGGGTCAAATCCAACTCTTGATTTCAGCTCAAGTTATGATCCTGAGATCAAGAGATCCAGCCCCACGTCAGGCTCTGCACTGGTAGTGCGGAGCCTGCTTGGTATCCTCTCTCTCCCTTTGCCCCTCTCCCTGCTCACTCGCATGCTCTCTCTTTCTGTCTCTATCTTAAAACTTTTAAAAATTTAAAAAATAAACAAAAACCAATCATCTTCTATACATGAGTAGTATCCCACCTTCATCAAACTTAAAATATATTTTTTGTTCACATTATAAGTGTATACTTTTTCTTCCTGTTTTCCACATACTCATTGCTTTTTCAGGTTTAATAATGATCCTAAAATATTTCAAAACAGACACTGCACATAACCCTGTGGTATCTTAAATAAATTTACAACTGGAATGACCAATGTTAAAATAACTTATCAACCACTGTCGCCATCTGTTGGTGGTGGGTGGGTTGGACTCCACTTTCCAGAGCCTGGGCTTGTAACTTGGAATGTGATAAAAGCCATGAGTTCCCTAGTACAGGAGTTTGTGCACACACACACGTGTGTGTGTGTGTGTGTGTGTGTGTGTGTGTGTACACAGGTTGCACACGTGTGTGTTCCATATGTGCCCGCACGTTGGACAAAGTCTAAAGATAGGCACTAATGAGCTTTAACATTCCTACCCAGGACTTCTGGTGATACTAACATTTCAACCTACTTTTCTGTGTCTTCTAATTACAAGTATGCATTTCTGTTGTAATTAAGGTAAATTAATAAAAAGTTAGAGCTTAGGAGTGACTGATGGGGGCAGAGGAGAAAATGAAGTTTTATTTACTAAGTACAGACTGAAACTTACTGAGATGAAAGAAATTTAAAAGAAAATGGGGGAGAAATGTCTAAAGCTGTGATAGAAGCACAAGAAATGTTGGTAGATTATCAGCAGAAGGTTTTATCAGCCAAGTTCACTTGGGCCAATAGGTTTAAATGTGAGTCTTTACTTGTTATCCTCTCCCTTTGAAATTCTAATGATTCTGTAGTCACATCTCCTAATTACTCTTTATCCTTTTGCTTCCTCTGGAGTGGATTATCTACTCTTAGCAAAGAATATTATATTTTGGGTACCAGAGCTGTGGTCTGAGCCTTGTTACTTTGAATCGGGTAAAAACCCAAAGAATCTTCATATTCACATTTTTCCCATAAAAGTCTATGCTTTGCTCTCTTCTCCTTGGTGTTGTCAGGATATGAATTCTGCCAGTCAAGAGGCCTGTTTTTCCCAACATGTCCCTGTTAATTAATGAGTTTTTTTTTTTTTTTTTTTAAGTTTATTTACTGAGAGGGAGCAAGTGCATGCAGACTTGCAGTGGGAAGTGGCGAAGGGGCAGAAAGAGGGAAAGAAAGAATCCCAAGCAGGCTCCGTGCCGTCAGCGCAGAGGCTAAAGTGGGGCTCAAACTCACAAACCGTGAGATCATGACCTGAGCCAAAATCACCAGTCGCACACAAACAACTGAGCCACCCAGGCGCCCCAATTCATGATTTTTTTAAACAAAATGCATGTTGGAACAAGGGTAGGTGAATAGTTGCTTTATGAATTTTTACACCTGGACCCTGATGATCAACAACAGAATGAGACGAAATGTTAATCATCTATAACACCCTCATCCCTGGCCCCACGTTAGTAAATCTTACTGCAGATAGAACCAGTAGTGGGAAATGGTGACTGCTCTAAAGCCCTGCTGTACTTTTTCCTGTTTCTTGAGGTGCCATTTGATAGACGGTTCATCCCCATGTTCTAGATCCTTTCACCTGTCATCAGAACTACTTGTCCCGTACTCCCTCCCCACAACATGCTGACTTCATCACCCGCTGAGAAGCTACCTTAGCCAGGGCCTGAGTGATGGCAAGTGTGACATGTTCCAGCCTGGTGATTTTAATGAGGTACCTCTGACACTGTGGGAAGTGTAGGTGAGTGGATAGCCCCCAAAAGAAGATAGCTTATGAGAGGTAAACCCTGCTGCACCCCTCAGGTAACTCCATACGGGCAGTCCACTGATCCACTGCAATGCCGGGAGACGATATGGAATACTAGCAGCACAGACTGAGTGGAAACTGTTTTCTGCCTGAGAGTCACAGTCTTTCAGGCTTAACCCACAAATCATGGTAAAAACCGCAGTAGAAAGCAAAACTGATACATTTTAGAAATATCTCTTCTCCCACACCCCCCCCCCCCCCATCCCTCTTTCAGCCAGGAACCACATGTTTATTTCTTGTGTTTAACACAAACAGAAGCTCTGCTTTGGCTTGAAAAGTAAGTCTACTCCCACTTGATAAGAAGAAGTCTTTGCAGGTAAAATAAAATACAAAGAGGGCTTCTGCTTGGTTCCTCTCCTTTCATACCCTCAGTGTATAAAGGAAACTTGTTTCTCAAAATTATTTCATGAGTAAGTTGCAGTGAAAAATGAAACACAATTCATTTAAGCTTTGGGGTTTTAGGTGAGATCTTAGGCTTAAAATTTACAGGAGCTTTCGTTTTCCCATTTGCAAAAATGGGAATAATAGCACCTACCTCCTAAGATTGTTGCAAAGTTAATTAAATAAGATCATGCATACAAAGTCCCTGGCACAGTGCCTAGAACATAAGTAGGAATTGAGTACATGTAATCCCTTTTCTGGTTTCTTACAAAATCACAACAGATTTGGATGAGGAGATTAGGGATGGGTTCATGGAAGAGAAAATGTTTGAACAGGTTCTTCAAGTTGAAGCATGGGTAGAATGGGATAATGGTGGGATGGATGGGAGAGACATGTTTAAAGTGATGTTTAAGGTAAATAAAAGCAGACAGGGTTGGAAGCACCAGATGCTGGAGGCAAGGCAAGAGCTATTATGTGTTTTTTGCTTGGGTCTAGACACAGTGAAGGGAAAGGATGAATATTAGAAACACATCAGAGACAAGTCAGAAGAGTTACTGACTGCCTGGACTCGGGAATGCCTGAGTTGATGGTGTCTGTAAGATCTCGAGCTTGAGGGGAGATTGGGAGTGAGATAGTGCTATTGAATGAAAAAGACAGGGAAGATGTGTTTGTGGTTCTTTGGGGATGGGATTTAGAAAATATCGGGCATTAGGTGACATTGAATGAGATATTAAAGTATCTTAATTAATAACATACTAAGATATTTAAGTTGAAAGCGGAGGAGACAAAAACTAAAGTCGGGGGGGGGGGGGAATAAAACAACAACAACAAGCAACTCCAAAAGGAGACAGGCACCATCAGAGAAGATGCGTTAAACAACCCCATAGCACTGGATGGATTTCCTAGGCAAAGGAAGGGTTGAGATGAGAGTACTTGGTTAAGGAGGGAGAAGAAGAGGCTGAATGGGCAAAGAAGAATGGAAAGAGTGCCCAGAGAAGTAGAACAAGATCTGGGGAGTCAATTCAGAGCAGAAGAGGTGTGGGTTTCATAGATGTGGAAGTGAGGAGTGACCTCAAAGTAGCAAAGAGACCAGAGAGAACAGAAACCCAAAGAGAGTGTGACATGGATTGAGTTCCGGGATCCTTTTCTTTTTTCCTACTTCCCACTCCTCTCTTTCCTTCCCATCATTAGTGTGGAGGGCAGGACCAGAAGGGTAGAAGGCCAGCCCCTGACCTTCCCTAAATTTCCTTTCTTCTGTGTGGTTTACAAAAGACCCTGAACTCTGTGACCTCAAGCAAAGTCTCTTAATCTCCGTGACTCTCAATCTCCTTATCCCAAATTGGAGCTGTACTAACTTTCTTCTTCCGTACTTTTGGAATGGTATGAGACAGGAATGCAGTCTAAAAATCTTTTCATCCGAAACTTGAGCAAAGGAGAGAGCACTGGTAAATATCAAGCATGTAAATAACCTACGTAGAGAAATGGTTGCTAAAATCACCTATTTTTTCTGATTAGCAGAAAATTATTTTTTTATTTATTTATTTTTAATTATTACTTTTTTTTTTTCCTGGTAAGCATAGTGACCTGTGTTAATGTTGTTATAAATACTCAAGAGTCTCTACAGGGAATTGAAGGTGTTTGTGCAGCATTATGCCTCTTGGATGTAATTGTCTTTTGAACCTTAAATTATCTTTACTTTCATGCCTAGTTAGTAATCATTTGATTACATGATTACACAGAGTAAAAATTAACTGAGGGAAAGAGGTGGCTCAAGCCATTTGTTTCTTCTTGATAAAAACATTTCAGCTTGTTCAATGCATAAACTAGAAACCTACAGTATTCAGAATGGTTTAAAGTGCTGCACAGATGCTTCATTTCCTAAGCTTTTAAGACTTTTTAGTCCTCAAGATCATGAGAAAACGTGAAATTTTAAAAGTAAAACATAGGAAAGTAAAATCTGAAAATTGACCATGTATAAATGAGGACACAGGTTTCAGATCATGAAGTAAGTTATGTGCATATCTGAGTCCCAATCATTTTTAAGAATTATTTTTCAAAGCGTTTTGTTTTTTTTTTTTTTTCCTTAGGGTTTTGAAGACAGACATAGGTGGCAGCACCTTACATTATGGTCTAGTCACTATAAAGGATATAGGATCAGTACATATACTTAAGCCATGCTGCCCTTTCATCTTCAGTAACAGTGTATTCTGGACTTTTTCCCTTCTTCCCCCAGTGTCTACTGTACATTAAGGAATTTGAACACATTTATACACACCCTCATTAGTGTTCATTTCTTACACACACATGCATGTACACACACATTAGCGTGTATACTATATAGCTGTTACTGCTCAGTTAAAACAGATATTAATGAATGTGTTAGTTATATATTTTTATAGATTTGTTTATATAGATATAAATAGCTATCAAAGTCTTAGGTAAAAAAAGACCTGCACTAAATACACCATCAGGCATGTTAAACAAGGACGTGCGTGCACGTGACGATGTGGAGCCATGCAGTGCTGTCTGCAAAACCAAAATGAATAGATATAATGCAGGCAGCTTTCCCCTCATGTCAGTTCATAAAGTCTTTGGGGATCATAGTACTTCAGTAATTTTGTAGCCTTACATTTGGCTTTGTATTCACATAGGGTTACTAGAAGAAACTTTTTACAGAGCTCATGTTCCTTTTTCTTTTCTTTTTTTTTTTTTTTTTGGTCCCAAGGTTGTCAGGTAAGTACCTCTGATTCCTCAAAGTTCAACATCCAACTGTAATCCAAAGATTCAAATAGCAGACCTAGTCATTCCCCTTTTTAGTTTAGAGTTTAGAAGTCTCATTTTCTGTCCTCTAAGTATAGAACATTTTGTATCTTAAAGTTTGCAGATGTTTGAAAAGTATGTGTGTTCTCTGGACTTAGATGTTAACAAGTGTTCCTTGATTTTAACTTCTCCTTTTTTTTTTTTTTCCTGTTTATCTTTTAGATATGGGAAAATAGTCTCCACGAAGGCAATTTTGGATAAGACAACGAACAAATGCAAAGGTACCTTCCCTTGGATGATAATCTACTAAATCCTAGCTTTAGGAAAATGATGGAATTTTAAACCTGATCTTTGGTTTCAAAACTACCTCCATTCTATTAAAAAGCAAGTCTTATGTGTCACCTAGTTCCCGTCTTGCACACTGTCAGCATATGCCTTTACATTTGTCCCTGGTCGAGCTTTGGCTGGAAACCCTAAGCAGTTAGCAGTTTGCCAGAATCGCATATCGGACACCAGTGGAGCTAATGTGCAGGATACTGGTTGGCATTTAGCCGCTACTTTTAAAAGGGAAGTAAAGTTAGAAAATAGCTTTTCTTTCCTGAGCCCAAGGAGATTAGAGCTGCTTACTGAAGACCATTGGACTGCACTAAAGAACTGAAAAGATTACATATTGTGCAAATTGGCTCTATTAATTAGAATAGAGTAGTTTTAAGCAGTACTTAATTACATGTTTCAATACTCCCAATTGTTCTGTGCTGAATGCCTGTTGACAATATTGGCAGCGGGGAGGAGAGAACCATTTTCACTGACCAAATTGTAATAGGGAGGGGAGGTCATATCCCCCTTTGAAATATGCTGCTGCATTAATTTGATGCACTGACCTTCAGTTTTCCATGTAATTAGGATGAGCTCATCCAGCTCCATGAGCTGGAAGAGGAGGCGTCTACAGTAGGCAGTGCTGATGCTCCCCGGTTCTGACTTTTAATGATCCAGCATCTTAACAATGGGCATGTGATTTCTAGGAAAGGGGAAGAATGGAGTCAGCTGACTTTGAGTCGAACTACTGACCCCATGAATTGAAATAAGGTTGACAGGAATAGGCAGAGAAGGCAAATCTCCTCATTAATTAGACCCTAGTTTTTCAAGTAGTGGTGATGGCTGTGGTTTAGCACCGTCTGAGAAAAGCAAAGAATGTAAATGAACCCTATGGTAAGGCCTCGCCTTAGAAGCCAGCCATTTCCTTTAATCTAGACGTGAAGTGGTTCATTGTATTTGACTCTTCTTCAAAGCTCCTAAATTTAAAGAAGCCATTGTGGCCAATATCTAAGCTCCTGTTGAAGCAACATAGCACATTAAGACAGTTTTGCCTGGGGACAGGGAATAAAGCATTGCTTTATGTAGAGAGGTACTCAATAAATATTTTAAATGAATTAAACTAGAGGGAGTCAAATTGTAGACTGAACTGTTTACATTTAGTTGCCAAGGTTAGCGTCACTTCACATATTTGTAAATGATTTGGGAAAGCAGGACACAGAAAAAAAAATCTTTTAGTTGTATAAAGCAAAATGGGTTTTTGCAGGCATAAAACAGGAAGCTGATCTCCAACATTTGTTTCAAACTGAGAGAGAAATCGCAGTAGACCAGTGCTTTTATGGCTTTACCCTATCTTTCCTCCCATCCCCACCCTTCCCCCCCCCCCCCCCCCCCCCCCCCCCCCCCCCGCAAAAGAATCTTCCATGGCAGATCAGTGTGTTTAAAATTAGCAAAGCTGCCCCAGTTAAGTAAGGGTGAATTCCTCACTACGCCCCTGCACTGAAAATTCCTACGTATTATGCACTCTTCTCCAATGAGAACTTATTCCCTAGAAACCAAAATCCATAAAATGCTCAACATGGTATAGAAAAGGTATAAATAAAAAATACTCCTGCTAAATGTAAACTATTTTCATAATACAAAGCCTTAACAGTTGGAAAGTGTTCAAAGGTAAGTGGAGAGAGTTGTGGTGCTTTTAGAATAAGAGAAGGAATAATTCGGAACTGATTTTCTATACGCCACATCTCTCAGAGACCTTCTCTTGAAGTGAATCGAAGGAGATACTGCTTTGTGTGAGGGCAATGACAGGAATCTTTTAGGGCTCTTTGTTTCACACAGACTCTCAGGAATAGATAGATGTCAGCATATGTGAGGGGTGGATAGGGAGTGAGGGGACCAAGGAAGCAAAATGGGTTTATAAAATCCTGGAAGTGAGAATGAGAGAGCTCCTGAAAAAAAAAGTAATTTTAAGACAGATGAGAAGAAATAACACAACATACCTCATGGTAAAGACAAATAACATGTTAGCCACTGATAACTTGAGAAGGTAGGTAGGTGAATGGATGGATAGATGGATAAATAGGTAATGCTAAGAGATTATATTCACATAAATGGAAAGTTCCTGTGTTATATACTAATTTTTTGATGTTGACTGTATCAAAGAATTTTACACCTAGAAATTAAGAGACCTTAGAGGTCACGGAACATTTTTTTTGGTCACAAAGCAGATTTTATAGACAGAATCCAAGAAAGAAAATTACACTGAAGGGAGAAACATTGCTCTGAATAACATGTACCTTAGTTATTAAATGTGAAAATTCACGAATCAGTTGCTCTCCTGCATTTCAGTTTTTGTCCATTTTTAGCCAACTAAAGGTATTTAAAAACTTGCCAACACTGGTATATATGGCAATTCAGGACCAAAAGAAAAAAGAAAAAGAAACAACTTACAAAGTATTGAGGATGACACTGATTAATTATTAATGCTTACAGAATTACATACAGGACTAGAACACATGCACGCAAAGTAAAAATGGGTGACCACTGAGAAACTAAGGGTAAGAGCAGGAAACCTCAGGTTCCTACAGAAATGGCCTGCCTATGTTTCCTAATAGCCAAAGCAAAAACAGAAAACATAGCTGTTCTCATGGATCAGTCACTACAGTGTGGAGGAAAATCCAGGAAGCAGGACATGCCTGGTCCTGAGAGCTGAGACCCCTCCTGAGGACCCAGTGTGAGGGTGTTGTGTTACTTAGTGAATCCCACCTTCAGAAACATCTTTATACATATATTTATAATGAAACCCATAGAACCTGTAGTTCAAATTTGCATACTCTCATATTTTACTAGAAAGTGATACAATAGAGAAAATGGAAAAGGGCACGTGGTTGCATGCCTATCCGTTAACGTTTGTTTTAAAGCAAATATTTATGAAACAGCTATGTGGTTAGAAAAGGATGTAAACAACAAGCATGCAACCATTATGGATTTTTTCCTAATAAGAAAATAACAGATAAAATGATACTAATAGTACTTGACTGGTGATAAATTCAACCACAGTTACATCAAAATTGAGATCCTCTGTCTCTTGTGATTTATTGGCAACAGCAGAATTGTGCGGAGGACACGCTTAAATATCCATGAGTAGGAGTTACATCATTTCATTGTAGTTGGGTATTCATTTATGGCCTGCTCAAGTTGTATTTGGTAATAAAATACATACAAGAGCGAGAGAGTGTGTGCCTGTGTGTGCCCACGGAGGGATGCGTATTACCGTTAACTACAGGTTTCTACGTAACACTCAGAATATGTTTAACCTAATTTCTGATGTGGTAGTTGAGTAGCATTCTCTGCTTTTACCTGAGCTAACTCTTCTTTTTCTTTCCAACCTGGCTATTTCTCCACTGTCTAAATCAAACTAGGCTTTATTTCAGTCCAATTCCAAGTAATAGAAGGAAGCTGCTTCTTACTTCAGCTTTAACTAATCTAATCTCTACTGAAACATCTATTTCTATAATTGATGGCTTACTCTGTTTCATTACAACTTGTTTTGTTACCAGACCGTATTTTTGGTACTAAGAGTGCACACTGACCTTTGAACCTTTTCCAAGCTTTGCATTTGGCCTTGTTGATCTGTATGTTGGTCTGTTTTGGCACTAGGACTTCACGGTCTAAACTATCTTTACGATATCTACACGTCAATGATAGGACTGGCCCTTCTTCTGTGCAGCGTCCTAACAGTGTTTTTGTTTTTCAAAATACTCTTACTCATTGAAAATTTATTTTGTAATAGGTTTGAGTTCCAATAAAATCTCTGTTGGTATTTTTGCCTGGTTTCCCTGATCTTTTATTTTTTTTTTATTCTTTTTTTTTTTTTTTTTCAACGTTTATTTATTTTTGGGACAGAGAGAGACAGAGCATGAACGGGGGAGGGGCAGAGAGAGAGGGAGACACAGAATCGGAAACAGGCTCCAGGCTCCGAGCCATCAGCCCAGAGCCCGACGCGGGGCTCAAACTCACGGACCGCGAGATCGTGACCTGGCTGAAGTCGGACGCTTAACTGACTGCGCCACCCAGGCGCCCCTCCCTGATCTTTTAAACAGTGTGTTAAATACAATTTAGCTTTTTGCCAATAACTTAAGAATGATCACAGGGAAAAATCAGAGATTGCCTATTTTAGTACAGTGATATTCACTGGATTGTGCGAAACGCGTGGAGCTATTGCTCTACACTGAGTAAGTCCTGTTCTTTGTATAGTTTTCCTCTTTCATCGCTTGTTGCCAGTTTTCATTGGTAAGTACCATCCATATGCTTCTTTTGTAGCAGCCCTACCCTTAGCCTGACACCCCCCCTCCCTTTTTCTGCTTTTGATACATTGTGGCCAAGGAGTAGCTGACCAGCTTGTTAAAAATATTTCTAAAGCTATGGGTAAATAAGCTTTAAATCAGAGCCTCTTTGGGGAGGTTTAGTTTTAGGTTTTAGAGCATGAACTGCTGAAACAGCTCTTTTGGATATCTGGAGGCATTTTTTACCCCCTTCTTTAAGTGAAGGGGGATCATGAGGTGTATTTTAAGTAAACAAGTGATCATATTTTTAATCAAGTACTAAAATTTAGATTATTTTATATTTGGGGTATTTAATGGGTATTCTTAATTTCTTTGAAAAATATAGTTTAGTCTGTGGAATAAACATTTTTGTTCCTGTCATGTCTTAAGTTCCAAAGGATTGTTCTATCCTTCTCGCCAAATCGTTAGAAATGCTATTTCTCTGAAGTTGATTCCCTCCCCTTTCTTTTCTTAACTTTGGTTGGTTAACTTAGATGTCTTTTTTTTTTTTTCCAGTAAGTATAGGACACCTGAGAAAAGGGGAAACTGTTTTGTTTTCTTTTTTACTTTGAAGGGACATTGGTCTAGCTCATGAGAGACGACAGGGAAAGACAGCCTGAGAAGGACGCTGCATTTGCAGCTGTCAGTGCTAGACATCTGTCAGGACGTCAGGGTTTCGTTTCTGCTGCCCACATTGGAAACCAACTAGAGTCATTTTTTTTTGCTCTTTACATTATTACAAAAGAATGGCTTAATAACGAAGTGTGTTTTGCATTTCAGGTTATGGTTTTGTCGACTTCGACAGTCCTGCGGCAGCTCAAAAAGCTGTGTCTGCCCTGAAGGCTAGTGGGGTTCAAGCTCAAATGGCAAAGGTGAGTCGAGAGCCAGTCGTCGCTGCTCTGGTCCCTGGCTTTGGTTCCGAAGCCTGGCATTGGTGCTTTGCCTGTCACTGCGAACATCCTCCCTCCGTCCCAGACAGCCTGGGTCACTTCTGAACACCTGTCCTGTGCCCCCACATCCTCAGTAGTACTTTAAGTGAGGTGGAAGCCACAAATGCTATTTCGAATCTGTACACAAGTCCGACATTTTTAGACACTGGTTATTTATAGGTTAGAAATCTCTTCTTTAGTAGTTCTATAGTGGCTTTACTCAAGGGTTGTTTCTGATGAACTTTTAGCATTCTAGATGAAGAATATTGTTAAAGTGAGGTTTATGCCCCAGTCTTTTTATTGCCCAAATGTAAAGTCAGGTTATGTCATACTTAGTACCTGTAGGGGGCACTTATTCAGAAATTCATATAATTATATGCATTTTTTTTTTTCCATTTGTGGTCCTTGAATTGCTGTGGGAAATATTTTCAAGCCTGAAACTCACCAATTTGATATTTCGTATATCCTTTTCAAAAGATCGATAATTTTATATTCTCTGGCTTCTTGAAGTACAAAGGAAAGTAATTTTGTGCTGTCCTCTGCTACTTCTGGCTAGTAGCATGTGATCATTCCCTCAGGGACATTCCCATTTCCAGAAGGAAAGATTTATAGAAGTTAAAGGGTTCTAGGAAAGAGATAAGTTACCTGCTAAGACCTTGAGGCTCCTGAAGGACACAGGTGCCCCTACCAAGATAGACATTTACCTTGACTCAAAGATTCAACATCATGAAAGATGTCAGGAATTACTGAAAGGAATCACCTTTCTAAAGTAGTCCTTGACTTTTAATATTTTTAAAGCTTTGAATGGAGTTGGATATATTTTTTTATGTTTGTTTATTTCTTTATTTTGAGAGAGAGGGAGAGAGAGAATCCCAAGCAAGCTCCACACTGTCAGCACAGAGCCTGACACAGGGCTCAAACTCACGAACCGCAAAATCAAGAGTCGGACACTTAACTGACTGAGCCACGCAAGCGCCCCAATATTTGGACATAAGTTGGACATATTTCAGATTTTCTCAAACTCCAGAGTAAGAAGTTAAAATAAACTGAGGGGCACCTGGGTAGCTGGATTGATTAAGTATCCGACTTAGGCTCAGGTCAGGAACTCGTGATCCGTGAGTTCGAGCCCTGCTTCGGGCTCTGTGCTGACAGCTCAGAGCCTGGAGCCTGCTTCAGGTTCTGTGTCTCCCTCTCTCTGCCCCTCCCCAGCTTGTGCTTCCCCCCTCTCAAAAACAAAAAAACATTAAAAAAAAATAAAACAAATCTATAAATATTAAGTATCATGATTTTCAGATGGTCTATACTATAGAGTAATTAATTCCCTGTGGCATTATTGAAAGATCATGATTATGAGGATTTTAAATATATTTCATTATGATTGTGCAGTACCTGTGTTGTATAATGATTTACAGAATGTTTAGTCTGCCTCTGTAAACAATGGATAACCGTACATTTTCTAAGCAGGACTTTCAAGACACAGGCAAAAAAACAACTCTATTTGTCCCTCTACTCTGTCCATTTCCTCTGTTCTATAAAGTTCCTGCTTCATCCTCTCATGGATAATATCCAGGGCAGGTCCCATGACTTTTCCTGCCACTCTCATTATCTTAAAACGTCCCTTCCATTGCTGCTTTCATTCCAGGTCTTTCTGATAAATTTTTTTTCGGTAGAATGCCTCTTGATTTTTTTTATATCCAAACGTCACGGAATAGAATTATCTTTCGACACATTTTCAGCCATTTCTAAATGTACTTACACCAAACAATACGATATTGTAAATAAGATGTTGTATCGGGAGTCTCAAGTTACGTTCTAAATACAGTTTGTAAAATGTCAGAATCACATGGAGAGGTTTTGAAAACTGCTGAGAGTGGGCAAAAGAGATAGGTGTCTCGGCTGTCACTGGTGCTAAAAGAAATCACAGCTTAAACTGCAATTGTCTGCTAACAACTGTATTGATTACTTGGTGATCAGGAAGCGATGTTTTAAAGGTTTATATCCCAATACAACCATCTATTACGTGGGTATATACATACATATGTAACAAATGTATTTAAGTCACATTTTAGGAAATTGTAGAAAAACAGGAAAATAAGTAATGACATTTTAGGAAATTGAGGGTGGTGATTCATGTGTAATACATTATGATTTTTTATTATTTGAAATAATGTGGAATGGGATCCTAATTAACATTTTAATGCTGAACATCTGATTTTTAAGAACACATTACTGATGTTGTATGTGTGATGCCTGTAATTTAAATGTCCAGCCCTGGTGGGTTTTGTTGGCTTGTTTGGACTTTTTTTTTTTTTTTTTTTTTAATTTTTTTTTTTTTCAACGTTTTTTATTTATTTTTGGGACAGAGAGAGACAGAGCATGAACGGGGGAGGGGCAGAGAGAGAGGGAGACACAGAATCGGAAACAGGCTCCAGGCTCCGAGCCATCAGCCCAGAGCCTGACGCGGGGCTCGAACTCCCGGACCGCGAGATCGTGACCTGGCTGAAGTCGGACGCTTAACCGACTGCGCCACCCAGGCGCCCCTTTTTTTTTTTTTTATGAAACTTTGAGTATCCCATTGAAGCTTCTCCCTTTTTCCAGCTCAGGTCTGCCCTAATTTGTAAGCCTACAACAGGATAGGAGCATGATTAGTTTCTCTCCTGTTTCCCAAGCTTGTTTTTCCTGTGCTTCCATCAGCTAACTAACTGTGATTTCTTGCCCCCTATGCCCCCGCCCCACCACCTTGGAACAGTGGTACAGGATGGGAAAGTTTCTTGACCTGACAGTAGTATAATCTGGTATTAATTTCTCTGGCCAGACAGAGGGCTAATGTTTTCCTTCATGGAATGCTTTGGGAGGTTTTCAGAGATCTCTTACACCACCACCACCACCACCCCTAATTGATCTTTCTCCTGTGGTTCCTCGAAACTGGTAAATATATGCCTCAGCTCCTGATAATCTAAGAGTCTAACTTCAACCCCTTTCTGCTGAGACCTCCTTGACCTTCAAGGCTGCCTTCTTGAAAGGATTTAACACAACGCTGGGCCAGTTCTACCCTGCGTGGCCCTCATCTGATCTGCGTTTGGCAACTGTCTGTGGGAGAGTAGGTAACTTACTAACCACACTTATATGCCCCTTCAGCCAGCCTTTTGCCTTTTAGATTCCTCAGGTTTAAGTCGGACATTGATCCATTGTATCCACCAAGCTCCACGGCACACAGATCAAGCCTCCTGAGTGGTCTGTTCAAGCCCCTCTTGCTTGACTCGCAGTGATAGGGAAGCAGCCCACATGGTGAGACTCAGAACACATCAGCATTTCTCTCCACATACATGTTCATCCTCAGCCTCTCCAATCTCTCGTAGCCAGACGGAGGTGGGTGGTCAGCTAAGCACCCCAAACCAGTTCTCAGCAGCTCTCTTTAGGTGGTCTGGTTTCTCACTCTGGAATGTCAGAGTGCCAACCGTTGTTTTGTGGCTTCTGCTGAAACCAAGTTAGAAAGAGGGCTATTGAACAACCTGTTACAAATGCAAAGGCCTTCTTTAAAGCAACCCTAAGAGCACTTACCTAGGCATCTTTTCAGTGCCAGTGATATTAAGCAGCATGGTCTATGAAATAACCACTGTTTTGAAGGACTCTTTACGCTGCATTTAGTCAAAACTGGACTGGGTCTAGATTGGCACATGTCAACAGTGCACCTGAACGCCACTTTCCTGTGGATTGATAATGAGCACTGTTCAAAGGCCTCCTTAGGAGACTTGGATAGTGTAAATTGGCTGGGAAGAGTGATCCCGCTCTACATCATCTGTCGGGAAGGAACAGTACGTAGGTTCAGAGATGCTGGCAGTGTGCCAACATCCTGCACTTCATGAATTTCTGAATTTCTTTAGGTCTCTGTGGAAAGATTGAGTTTCCTGGACCTGATTTATTTTTTATCATATCATTAAAGTTACAAAAGATATTTTAAATGCTAGAGGGTCCATTGTTCTGTAGCATGGCACCATGGATTTGAAGATCTGGAATTGACTTCATCCCTTTATGCTGTCTGGATAAAGGAGCACCTGGCATGCACCTTTTGTGGAGACAGCTTTTTAAAAGAAGTTAAGGTCTGGCTCCCATGTTGAGTCATAAGGGACCCATTGCCATCCACTTTTTGCTAGTGAATTAATCAGGATACTACATAAGGTTTTGAAAATTCATGTTGTTACATATTAAAGTCTTGATTTCTTATGTAATTAGAAAAAATTAAAGTGCATTCCAGGGAAGTCAGGGGGTGGGGGGTGGGGTTCAGGGTGAGGAAGCATATAACATTGTTTGACACATTGGGTACCTGGGTTGAAAAAGGACTCCCCAGATACTCAGAACTGAAGTGCAGAATTGAGAGTGGAGAGCATTCAGCAGCAGAAATGGTTTCTTATTCATGTTTTAACTTTCAGTACCTTTCTTGGTACCTGGCATAGGGTAGACACTAAATGTTTATTTTGTTGATGACCAGAGAAGCCAACTAAGTGAGAGAAAAACTTTCTTCCTAGCTTGAACAGATAGTGACAAGAATGGGATATTTAAAAATTAGATTTATTGAGCTCTGTCTATAGACTACCCTGATGAAACTTATCAAAAGCTTTTGCCAAAGGCTCAAGGCCATTCCCGTTTCTGTTAAACTTGGCTTTGTTTCAAATGTGTTTGTTTTTAGAATAGAAGACTCAGAATCAGTAAAGAGAAGAGAAAATTTCAGATACCAAGCTGAAAAGACTTAACAACCAAATCAACATTGGTAATATCTGTTAATAGAATGACTTCTCCAGGCCTTTCAGCACTACCTCTTAAGGCCTGCTGGGAGTCAGCAGGCCATCATATGTTCTTTGCCTGGTGGTGAGCGAGCACATTTTTTTCCCCCAGTAAATAGGCAAAGGAGCAGGAATTTAATCCCCCTTCCACACAGAGTCCACCATGCTTCAGGCAGTTTGCATTCACATGCCTGTAAGCAGCTCTCGGCTGGTTGGTGAACCTATTCAGTACAAGGGAAAACAGATGTCTGGTCTTCCTGCCAAGTCCCTTTCTTGCATGTTAGGAACCATTCCACATGCACAGGGAGGTTTTTGTTAATTTCTTTCAGATGATGACTGAGTGCTTTACACCACACGGGACCTCTGAGCCCTGCTTTTCTACTCAAGTGAACATTAGTGGCCATTTATCCCTCTCATGGCCAATGTGGGAGCTAGTTTTCTACTTGTTAGAGAAGCCATTGAACCTTTTCCATGCCTAAGGATGGATATAAAGAGGCCTGTTGGCCCCACTTTATGTTTGGCCACCCATAATTTACAGAATAATTGTTTTTTGGGACATAACATTGTATGCAATAAAACAGAGTTATGGTTGTCACTGATTTTAAAGAAACTAAATTACCCTCATTCAAGAACCACTCCCCACTCACTGCAAGTATTATATATTCCATTCACTATGAACGTGTGGTAATTAGGATCCATGGACACTTTGGGGATTAGATATTTTTGTGGCCAGTCCTGCCAGCCTGGAGTTTCTTCTCTTTTCTTTCTTTTCTTTTTTTAATTACTGCAACTTTGTAGCTAATGTTTGCAGGATAAGTTGACCGTTTGAAAAGAAAAATAAATAGCATTAGCTTTAAAGATCATCCCAAATGAAAAAACTAATTGAGTTGTTGCTGTTGAAAACAAATGTATTAAAATCATAGGAAATATTCACTTGTGTTTAGTCTACTTTTAGCTCACTATTTACCAATGAATGGGTTAAGAGCTCAGTTTCTTTCTGGATTCTGATTTTAGTGCTTATTTTTTTCTTCACTGGTAAATTTTCAGGTTGAATCAAGACTTTAAAGAATGTAGTATTTTACACATATTTTAATCGTATTTTAAAACATGGATTTAGAAAGTATTTTGTACCTACATTGTTAACCCTTTTAAAAATACTTCACATATGACAAATATCCTCTGAACATTCTTAAATGTTAGTCATTTAATTGTTATAATTGTAACTTATAGAGAAGTCTCCACAATATTTGTGGTATATGTTTCTTACGTAACATTTTTTAGGCCATATCTTTGCCCAGGGAGGGTTTTAATTCTTTTTAATTAGGGGGTTCCCAGCTTTATTCTGAATCTGACTAAGCATGATTCAGAGATTTTTCTCATAAGATAGGTTTGATCATATCATTTCCTTGTTTCCATGCTTCTGAAACCTCCCCGTTTGTCAGACTGTGGCTTTCTAACTGCAGTTCATGGACGGCAGTCCCTCCTTCCTCCTGCTTCCCCTCCCCCACCCCAGTACATGAAATCACAGGATAAACACAGCTTATCTCCCCAGAGTATCAGTAGTACTTGAAAGTATGAGGTCAGAAATACTGTTTCTATACTAAAACAAACCTAAATAGTTAGGGAATAGATTGCAACATTTACATGACTTTTTTTTTTTTTTCTAAGATACAACACAAGGCTTCAAAAAAATTTTGCACTCTGGCAAGGTTACTTTGGCCTCTGCCTGCCGACTCCTCAGGATACATAGTCCTTCTTGCTGTTCGCAGCACTGAAATGGAAGTTTCAACAGCAGTGACTGACCAAGTAGAATCAAATTCTTTAGAAAGCCTTTCACAATCTGATTTCAGCCTCAACGACTTGTTTGTTTCCCAAGTCTCAACTCAATGTCATGCCCTCCGGAAAGTCTTCACTGTCTCCCCAAGACACGTTTCCCCCCATCCGTCCTCCCATTGTGATTGGTACCCATCTCTGTCATAGCACTTATTACTTGTGTTTCTATCTCTCCTACTTAACTATAAGCAGCTGGAAGACGGGACTGGAGTCAAGGCTATTTTATGCGAGTCTGGGATGCATGAAATGTGCTGTACACATCATTTGGCTGTAGGAGGCTACGGGGCTCATCAGGACCCACCCTCAGAGAAAGGACTCCATCTGTACTGGCCAGTTAAGGACCAGACTTCCATATGAACAAATAGAGCCTTCTGCACCGCAGGAAATCTTCAGGGACTTGGGAGGGTAGAGCCCACGTGAGATGACTAACCCAGGAGCTGTGCAATTAATGGGGCAAATGTAGTGAGTGAAATGAAAATAAGGAGAACATTTTACTTCTCACCCTACTGCAGAAGCATTTGAAAACTTTCATACCTAAGACCGTTTTGCTTTTCTTTATATTTCCAAACACTTTATCTGTTAGTGTTTTGCATTTATTAAATCACTTTCCAATTTTTATACCTTAAAGATATAAAGATAGGTTTTGTTCAGCATAAAATAATCAGTCGTTCCACATTGAGCTGATCCTAATTTCAGCTAAAAGCAAAGATAGTTAGCATTTTGTTCAGTCTGTGAAGGGTTAATGAGGTTAAGTATTTGGCTTGCTAGTGAGCATTTGAAAAATTTCACTTCTTTTCTTGGATCCACCCACACTGACACACCCCAGGGACTCCCAGGCCTGGAGCCTCTGCTGCACACGTTTGGGACTGGCCTGGTTCCATGTTGCTGCCCACTGTCAGAACCAGGAGGTCATAGGGACAATACTTTTTGCCCATAGTTTCTCCAGATTTGATAACTTGAATGCTTGGGAATACCAGAGCATTTGCCATGTCCTAGGATACCAGGTTGTTATTTTAAATCTTACCAGGTAAGTATATCACAAAAGGTCAGTGTTCACTTTTACTCCAGATGACATAAAAGGACGGGTTTCATTTCAGGTTTAATTAATGATAGGGCAAATTTAAAAGTAGAGACTTTTGTACAATTCAAATATGTGTATGCTTCAAAGCACTGTGCATTTTGGACACCTAAAATATGAGTTTGCCATTCTGTTGCCTAATGCTAAAATATCAATGAATGACTACTAAAAGTGCTCATTAAAGAAAAGTCATAAGCCTGCATAGTTCAGTGTGTAAAGGTACACTTGGTTAGTAAGATCAAAGGAAAGCCTGATTTAAAATTAAATTAAAATTCCAATCTTACAATTGCAGAAGTGATCCTGCAGAAGTGATTAGAAGTGATTCTGACGTGGTCAGAAAATATTCCAGTTGTCATATAAGCTTTTTCTCTGATGATTTAACACTGGACTCTTAGTAAATATACCTAGTAGTTACTGGTTCTCAGAAAATTCAGTTGTGTATCTTTGGTTTCAGCTGATTCTGTCTGAGCAAAGGAAAGGTGAGTGGGAAATGATCTAATTATTGCTCCTTAAACATCATATGCATATCAATTACCTGGAAATCCTGTTAAAATGCAGCTTCTGATTCTGTGGGCCTGGGAGGGCGCCTGAGATTCTGCATTCCTGATAGGTTTGCAGGTAATCCCATCACTGCTGGCCCCTGGATCGCTCTTTGAGGAGCAAGGATGTAGCAGAGCTCCCTTCCCCCATTTACTCTTGAGTTTACCTTTATGCAGATTCTAAAGTTTGCTCTGCCTAGAGTTTATCATTTTATATGTCTTTGAGTTTATTTGTCTTTGTGAATTTACGGGCTCTCCTTTCCCCGTTGGTGATCACAACTCAAAAGGAAGTAGTAAGGACCGTGCCATGGAGCAGAGGAAGGGGACTGAGATAAAGCCCCAGTGGACTTTAGACGCCTTCGTTCAGAATCCGTTATCTGTCTCTGGATTGAATTATTCACAGTATTACCCTTGTGTGCAATAGTGTGCCCGAAATGGACTCCTAAAAATAGTAGTGGAGGAGAGGTTGGTTATTTTTGGGAGCGCTGCAAACAGCTGAGAGTGTGGTTCAATGAGGGCTTCCTCTCCAGCTCCGCAGTGCATGCCAGCAATTCCACCCCCAGATCCGCTAAGAACGACGCAGTGGAGTCATGTCCGACCTGCACAGATTGTCCAAGCTTCAGACACTGTTTTCAAGTGTCCAAGGTGACCTGGGTGTTCTGTAGCTCCCACGCTCTCTCTAGGTAGCGCTCTAAAAGGACCTGAGCAGAGAGAGTGGCTCAAGAAAAGTAAGTGTGTTAACGTAAATACTTCAACTTCAGTTCGACATTAACGGACAATTCTCTGTTCTGTTTTAGCAACAGGAACAAGATCCTACTAACCTATATATTTCTAATTTGCCACTGTCCATGGATGAGCAAGAACTTGAAACTATGCTCAAGCCATTTGGACAAGTTATTTCTACAAGGATACTACGTGATTCCAGTGGTACGAGTCGTGGTGTTGGCTTTGCTAGGTAAGCACGCTGCTCTGTCTTTATCGTGTCAGTGACAATAGCTCTGCTAAGTTTCCTGCAAAATAAAAGTTGAGCAAAAAGAGAAGAGGCAGGGTTATGGGAGCCAGCTCTACCATGAATTTAAATGTGTAAGTTTTGGTTGGTAGTTTTTCCAGATCTTTTGGGAGTTCATTAGGATTCTTGAACCGGAGGACACTAAATATTCGGTGACCCAGGGCAAGGAAATACCACATGAGCAATAGTTTTGAAAATATGTTTCCTTAATGTTTTGATTAATTAGACCAGGATGCCTATAACTTCTTAAAAGTAACAATCATAGGCTCCTAAATTTCATAAATAAATTGGTATGGCTTTTTCTTATTAGATGGAAATTTGATTCATCATAAAGTCAATGGATTAGATTATTTCAAACATTCAGAAAGTAAGACAATGATTGGACACCTGTCTAACCACCAATTGCTACAGCAGTTGTAACATTTTACAGTTTTGCTTCAGATTAGTGTTTTTTTTTTTTTTTAAGAAATATGTTACAGATATATCTAAAAGTGCTTTCACTTCTAGCTTTTTTTAAAGTTTATTTATTTATTTTGAAAGAGAGAGTAGGAGCAGAGCAGGGAAGGCAGAGGAGAGAGGGGGAGAGAGAGAATCCCAAGCAGGCTCCCACGCTATCAGCGCAGAAGTCTGAAGCGGGGCTCAATCTCACAAACCTGAGATCGTGACCTGAGCTGAAGTCCTGAGTCAGATGCTTAACCGACTGAGCCACCCAGGGGCCCCTTACAGCTTATTTTCATACCTTCCTCCCCAGAAAGGATACTTCAGTGTATTGGTTAATTTGGTTTCCAACAGAAAAATCTTAAACAGAAGGAGCTTTGATTTTTGACATAGTTCTAATTTGAAAGCCCATGCACGAAAACTGATTTTACATTATTTAGGAACCTATTCATACTGTGCAGGAACACATAACGTCTATATCTTTCAATGTGTTGACTTTTATTTTAGAAGAAAAACTGCTGGCATTTTACTTTCATATGCAGTATCCTATTTGGTGACCATCATGTCTCCCATAGACCTGTGAAATCAACACAAACAGCATTTGTTTACTATTTTCCATGTAAGAAAATGGAGTCAAAGAAGAAATGTTTGCATTTTCACCAGACTTCCAAGCACTGGTCTGGGACTCGGTTCTTCTGGTTTTTAGCTAACAGCTCTTTCTGTTCAGCCAGATAATTTTAAAACAAAACTAAAATTTCTACGGGTGGAAAGTCACCAAAACTTGCATTTCCAGCGTACCCTTCATTGCTTCAAAGGTCCAAGGGTAACAGTGAAAAGCTCAGCACCATCTAAATATCCTTACCTCTGTGGGTGTTCGGAAAGCAGATCAAGCAGTTTCAGTTTTGTATCCAAAGATGGAACCCAATTAAATTCTATGGCTTTTTAAAACTGTTACTACCCATTAAAACCAAGATGTAACTCTCTGGGTAATCAGGAGTGTAGTGCATTTTGAATAGATTATTCAGTGTTTCTTCCATTTAAAAAAAAAAAAAAGTCAAAATAATGTAATTTCCCTGAAATGTTTCTCAAACATTTTTAGCCACCTGCAGATGTAGAATAAATTGTGAAGTTAGACTCCGTCCTCTGCTCATTCTCTGAAGCCAGGGTGACAAAGAAGGTACATAACTGACTTTGCTGACTTAATTTTAAACCTAAAGCTAACGTAAAACCATACAAGGAGTGTCCTGTGATTTTCACTCATTCTTATCATGACTTTTGAGTGTCCTTTTGTGACTATATAAAAGGAAAGGTCATCAAATGACTAATATTCTGGCAGCAATAATAAATACGATCGTATTTTGAGCTGGCATTTCTGTTTTAATTCAATATCATGACCAAGAAAGACTATTGTGTATCGATTGCCAGTTTTCCAATAAGTAGAAAAAAACTGACACATTTGATATGCTTGATATTAAACTCTCTGGGTATAATGTATTTCTTTTATGATTCAGAAAGTACTCTGTGGAGACCAGTTTTCATTTTATGACAGAAGTACACATATAACAATTAGATAAAAGAATAAACCCACTTTTTCTTATTCACATTTTTGCTAGGTTTCATTTGTATCTAGTAAACCTGTAAGAGTGCTCACATGCACAAAACCAAATGACAACTAAGACATCTCTAAACGTGTGTTTTATTTTTATGGATGAATAGGATGGAATCAACAGAAAAGTGCGAAGCCGTTATTGGTCATTTTAATGGAAAATTCATTAAGACACCACCTGGAGTTTCTGGTATGTTGTTTATCTAAAATTTTATCAGTCGTTTTTTATGTAATGTATCTATAATTTTAGCACATGATGTATCAAGAACCACATACTCTCATTTAGCTCTTAAAACTTATTTCTTTGATCGTACAAATAAGACTTAAAAATGTGTCTCTTCCAGACATTGGGTGTTTAAATATGAATGGAAGCCATCCCAGTAGGACAGAGGGTCTGACTTGTAGAAGCCCCTCCTTCTCTGGTAGACAGGCCGTCCTGTAACTCCCCATCTTACCACTACCATCCTCAGTAAATCTTGTGTCCTGCAGTCCTGTCCGTTGAGGGCCGAGGTACTTTCCATCTTAGCTCCTGCCTTTCTTGTGGAAGGTTCCAGCATGTGTCACCGTGCACCCCCTTCTGGAGCCCGGACCTCAGTCCCTACAGCCCTTCTGTCCAGTCCATTCTAACCACCTCCTCCCAGCGCTCTGCCTTGTGTTGTCATGACCAAGAATACCACACCTCAGGAGCTTTTCATTCCAAGATCGCTCTCATTCTAGCTCCCACTAAACCTGATCCAAAATACAGAAGGATCTTCCTTTACCACTTTTCCATCCCTGCCAAATCTCATCTCCGTTCTTGAGTGCTAAAACCATTTCTTTAACAGTATCGTGACTTCTCTTGTACCCGTACCTTGGTCACACCTGCTTTGCAGAATGCTAAACCTGGATTAATTCTACAACAGGCCACCTCCTCTGCCTCTGTTAAATCCAGGCAGGTAAATGTTGTCTCCAGCATGACCAGACCCCCAGCATCATTGGCCCTCATTCAGTTTTCTCATCCTTCCCTGGCGGCAGTCTCCACCCACCTGCTCGGTTCTTCCTTAACCCCCTGTCAACTCTGAGCAGATGACTTTGCTTCTTACTTGATGAGTAAAATTGAGATCACAGGTGGAAACACCATCAACTTCCTGCCTCTTCCCAACAAGGACCACCTCCATCCCCATTCTTAACTCCTTCCTTCCCTGAAGTCTCAAAAAACAGGGGGTCCCAAGCTGTGGCCTTGATCGCGTCCCATCAGGACCTTGCTCTGCCAGTTATCCCCTCCCTCTCTTATAATTTCAAAGTCTTTTGCCTTTATTTTTTTTTCCAAAAAAACACAAAAACCTTTATTTTCAATTTGTAACATCTCTGGCATGACTAATTGGTAGAGAAGTTGAGAAAATGCACAAATAACACTAGGAACAAAAATTGTGACCATTACTACAACACGCCTTTTTTTAAATAACAGAATACAGAGAACAAAACTATGAACTATGCCAATACGTTTTAAATTTGAAATAGTTTCCCGGAAAAATCTATCCATTTGTGTTTGAGATCATTCACGTGTCTCTGATCTTGAAACTAAATTAAACCAAGCACTGTGTTCCTCTCTAGCTTTTTTTCTCACATAAACCTTGTAAGAGTGTAGTCCCCATTTCTGCCTTACATTCATACCTCAGCCCTCCCCAACCTGACTTCTTCCCCTTGTGTCTTGCATGGTAAACTGTCCATATTAGTCTGCTGGGCTGCTGTGACAAAGTACCACAAGCTGGGTGGCTTAGACAGTAGAAATGTGTTGTCTCAGTTCTGGATGCTGAAAGTGCAAGGTCAAGGTGTTGGCAGGGAGGGAGGGGCCTCCCTCCATCCTTGGCTGGTAGATGAGCATCTTCTCCCTGTGTTTCTTCATGCCTTCTTCCCCCTGTGCATGTCTGTCTCCATGTCCAAATTTCCCCTTTTTTACAAGGATACCAGTCATTCAATCAGGGCCCACTCTTTTTAAGCATAAAGACTCTATTTGTAAATAAGGTCCTGTTCTGTCATTATGAGTTACCAAGGGTTAGGATGCCAGCCTTTTTGGGGGGCGGGAGCCATGAGAACACAATGCAGCCCTTAACACTTAGCTCCTGACTATCCAATTTGGAAGCTTCTCTACCTTTGTGATGCTGTCTGTCTGCTATACTTGATGCTACTGGTCCATTACTCATCCTTTGACGTGTCCTCCTTTGACGTCTCTTTCACCCATCTCTCTGTTTTCTTCCCATCTTGTGTTACTTCCTTCTCTTTTTGTGGGCTTGTTTCTTCTATCTAAACCCTAACTGTTGCTATTTCCCCAAATTCCACAGTTCTAATAGACGTCCTGCATTCTCAAGGTTTCAGCTGGTATGTACATTCAGAAGCGCTCATCTCCCACCCTGGCTTTTCCCCTGAGCTTCAGGCTGCCTGGTCTCAGTCACCACACGTTCACTGTCTCCAAAGAGGAACGAGCCCCCTTTCCCGTCTAATCCTGCTCTTCTTCAGTTAGCCATTTCTCAGTGAGTGGAACTGGTACCCAGCCAGGCACTCAAGCCAGAAACTCAGAGTCGAGTCACCTTGGGCTCTGCCTTCCGCACCATCCGTCATCTCTCACGTACAAAGCCATTCAAGTCCTTACTTTTTTTTCTCTTGATAACTTCTAGAACCTACCCTCTCCCCTCCATCCCTCCCACCGCAGCCTAGTTTAACCCCTTCTCTGTCACCAAGGCCATTACAGCAGGCTTCTAATTGCCTGCCTGATAGCTAGCCTTTCCTTTCCCAGATACCCTCCCTGCCTGCGGCCAGCAAGTTTGATAAAATACAGGCCTCTGTGTCATTTTATGGCGAAAAGCCCCCTTCTCCCTTCCAGGCTCTTAGAATGTCATTGAAGGCCAGAGGTGAAAGGGCTCTTGCCTACTTTGAGCCCTCTCTCTGTTCTCTGCCTTACCATGTACTGTCCTCCCGGGCCAAACTGCAGATGTAGTCCAAACATGCCATGCTGCCCTGTTCCTCTCTGCTTTCTTTCATAAGGTCTCCAAGTTAGTTCCCTCCAGTTCCCTTTAACCTGGCTCTCCAACCCTCACCCTTCAGGCCTGTGTTCAAATCTTGCCTCCTCGTGTGAGAGCCTCCCCTGTTCGGTTGGGTTGTCCTCTGTGTCCCCTTAATATGTTTAAATGTGTCAGTTGACTAAACCAGAAGCTCCTTGAAGGCAGAAACTTTTCTCATCTTCCTGTTTTATCCCAGCACAGTACATCAGCCATATGTTTGCTGGTTTTGTATCAATTTCACTGTACTGTTCACCAAGACAATACTACATGTTCACATGCTCGTGTGCTAACGGCCGACCACCAACTGGAAGACGTTTCCATTTTGCCCCATACACTAGGCTGTGCATGTGTAACTGGTGTTGAGTATTTATTCTGCTGTAGCCCCAGTATTCCATGCTTCACTGGGTGGCTGGTAGTAGTGATTAGAGATTTACTTTAATTCTCCACATCTAGTTAAGTCTCACTTCATGGAAGAACCTATTTGTAAGTACATGTGATACCACAGACTGCACTTCATCTTGGCATGCTAAAACCCAACAGCACACAGTTTGCAGGACTGCCTGTGAACTTGAAGTGCCTGAGGGCACAAGTTTGGAGCGTGCAATAAAAAGACCTGGAATACACTATTCCAGGGAACTCAACCTTGTGCAGGAGCTTTCTTTTTGTTTTTTAAGTTCGTTTTGTTTTCCATCAACAGCACTTGAGTTGAAAGAAAATAAAAAGCGATGTTTTTACCCTCCAACCAAGTAAAGACGAGAGAGAAATTTAATACGTGGGAGCTTTCTGTAAAGCCTACCCCGCGGGGCCTTCTGAGGTTAACTCCTGGTGTTCTCCTCACTTCCCCATGTCATCAGTGTCAGGACCCCACGCTCTTAGTCTCTCTGAAGGGCTGCTCATCCACCCACCAGTGACCACTTTACTTTCTCAGCTCATTTTTACGTACAACAAAGAAAGTTCGAGAAGGAAGAATACCCCTGCACACAATTGTTTTGCTATTGTGTGAGTCTGAGATGAGATAAGATCTACCAGTTTCCTGAATGAAGTAGATCTCAGGGTGTCACAGATCGAGATTGGACTTCATGGTTGTATGATTTAAACTGTTTTCTTTGAAGTGGGTTTAAAGACTATTGGTCATACCTATTCAAGGAAAAAAAGACCTTGATTTCCAAACCACATGTAAATGATTGTAGGAGTCTCTGTACCTTTGCAACTAGTAGAGAATAGTTTCTTCTAAGTTGTGCCAGCCAGGTGTCACCCGGGGGGTAAGAAACAGATTCCTTCTGCTTCCAGAGAATCACTGCTGGGGGGGGGGGGTGCAGTCAAGTCACTCTCTCTGTTCTGAATCAGAACTTGATTTTGTGCCATTTTCTAACGTTTCCTGATTTTTTTCTATGTATTAGTTCCCAACTAGACTGCAAGTTCTTTGGCAGCAGGGGCTGTTTTATTTTTAATTTTGTGCTAGGCACAGAAAGCCTGTGCATCGCCCTATAGCAGCAGAGGTTACCAAGTGGTTTCCAAGAGCATTTTTTCACGTAGGGCTCGCTCATCACAGTAATCATGGCTATTTTGAGGGTTTCTCTGAATACTTCTTTGCATGTAAACGAGTTTGAACTGCCTTTAGGCAGGAGTTTGAAATGTATAATGTGGGCCTTGGAAGGATAGTTCCAGTCAACTCAACTTTTCCCCAAAACAAGTCCCAAGTGGATTTGAGAGCCACAACAGAATTTGAAGCAGTTTTGAACTTCTCTGGATTTTTCCCCTTTTTTGGTACACATAATATGAAAATTTTCTTTGACTACCAGTCTGTTTATTAGATACTGCTCTCTCAAATTGCCTAAATGGCTACTGCATACCATGGGTTTCTCCAAGGAATGCATATATTATTTTCAGTAGAGCCAGATGAAAAACAAAAATATTGTCAGGCAAGGGTAAATTGAATGAGCCTCCACTTTAATGTCTAAATAATGTAGGCTCATTGCTAGGCAGACATAACGTCTCATAAATACAGTCAGAGGATGGTTTAATCAGTGATGCAAGTTGTTGAGCCGGCATAAGCAGAATTACCCAGGATGGTTTCTGTCAGAGTACTCAGATTCTTGCACAACTGGCAATTTGCCTGTGACATTGGAGCCAAGCAAGTACAGAAAAGAAACCCACGTTAGATGCATTCCCCAAAAGACACTATGAAAATTAACAAACTGAACAGTGAACTCATCTTAACTGTAGCGGTCTTAAGAAAGTCTCTAGGTGGCTAAGCAGGAGGTCAGATCTGCACATAAATTGTCACTTATCACGTGCCACCCACTCTTCTGCCAGCTCTTTTCATACCAGAGTGATGTGGCTGAATTCCCCGCACCAGACATATTCCACCCTGTCCTGGGGGCATGTGCATAAAGTAGTATGTGTTTATAGCTCTGTGAAAATCCACATCAGGATTTTCAATGCAATCTATTTTCTGAAATTGCTTCTTAAAAATCTTGTGCTTTGGTGCCTGATGTTACCATATATTTTGTTTTTTAAGTTTATTTATTTATTTTGAGAGAGAGAGAATCCCAAGCAGACTCCACACTGTCAGTGCAGGGCCTGATGCGGGGCTCAAACTCACAGAACCATGAGATGGTGACCTGACTGAAAACCTAGAGTCAGTCGCTTAACTGACTGAGCCACCCAGGTGGCCCTGATGTTACCATATTTCCAAAGAGGCTTTATCTTCCAGCAAACTTTCTTAAATATACATAATAGTTTGTGTTGGAAAAAAATTACTCATAAGGCCGTCCCCTCTATCCTTCCCCATCCAGCCTCTTGTTTTCCCCTGAAAATGTTGAAGCATTGTCCTTTTATTTGGATTTGTCTTGATTTCTATCTTGATTTTGAGTGCTAGCTGGTTTGCAGTACATCAGATTTGCGTGGAAGGTTCCGAACCAGGGTTAAAGAACCAATGACTGCTTTGTCAGACAATCCAGGTGAATTTCACAGAGGTTTGAAATAACTTAATATTTCCTTGATAAAAATTCTGTTACGGGGAAATCATATGCTGGTGGTTTCCCACACAGTGAATGTTAGAAACAAGGGATGGGGAGTTTTCGTTAGTTAGACCAGATGTTCAGATTAGGAGACATGCCCCAGGCAACAACACTGTCACTCATGGTCATGATTCAGGGTTTTGTCTAAAAAATGCTCTTCCTGTACCTGCCTGGAAGAGAGTACAGTCTCTGAGAAGACTAATGAATGCACGTTGGCATGTTAGCTGGAACTGTCCTAGAGTGCTTGCTCCGTGCCTTCTGTTTTTGCCTACGCATACACACACACACACACACACACACACACACACACAGACAAAGTCCACATATATGTTCATTGCTGCAGGATGCAGTGTGATTACTCATCTTTCTTTCTGGACCTCTCCATGATGTTATCGGAGTCTGAATACGTTCCTGTGTGCTAAGGGCGAAGAATTTTAAAAAAGAAAAATGTGTCTAGCCCTGGATATGTGAGTCATTATATTCTCGGTATTGTGCTGGCATCATTCTGCCACAGCCCGAAGCTTCGTCTGTCATGGAAGGGCTCCAGTGAAGTGCATAACTACTGGCCAGGTCTGTCCAAAGACCTCAGCTTGTTTTACATCTGTTTCTGTGTTATTCTGACTTTTCAGACTGGGTATATGCCCAGCAGGGCTTGAGAACTGCTCTTACCCACATTTCATAAGTCTCTGTCTATAGGTGATATTATTTGGGCATTGTCCTATGCCAGGAGGCAGAAAGGTAATGTTTAGAGGAAAAATTACGACTCTAACAAAAAGGCTAGAAATCTTTCATGGGTTTTTATTGCCTATTTTGTTCCTTGAATGTTTGTCTTAAGCTATTGTTATTCTGTAAAAACAGAAAACGTTGACAGCTCTGGACAAAAGAAACCCTTGAAGACATGTGTGATGCTCCTGGTAGTAGCTTTAGGACAATGTGATCACACCCCTGGGATTGCGATGTGTTCCTGTCTCCCTTACCCAGTGTGTACATAGAGCAGAGTCTAAATATGTGTATTGTCAAGACAGCCGCTCCAAGGGCTGTGCTCTTAGGAAGAACAGTCACTGCCATGAAACTGCTGGAATACTCCTGGGTGGCCCGTGGGGAGAGGGCTGTCTTACAGCTCCAAACGCAAACTCATTCTCTACTGTGGAGGGGAAGTCTAGCTTTTAAAAAGTAACAAGGGATCTCAACTGGAAATGTGCCACTGTTTCAGCCTCAGATGCTTGGCGTGCCATGCCAGGCCGGTGATGGGGCTCCATCGATCATACCCAGCCTACAGCAGATCACTCAGATCAGTTTTATACCTTTTCGCTATCGGGTTCTGCCAGGGAGGAACAATAAATAGCAGAGTAAAATTTTATTAAAGCATAAGGACCTTGGGTGGGAAGTGTAAGTGTTACTGTGAAACAGTTTTCTGAAAGGCATTTGCCAGTAACTTCATCCTTAACTCCAACTTGAACATTTCTTCATTGTATGTGAAGCCAAGGCGGCAACCCCTGGCCAGCTTGTTAAAATCTCACAAAAATCAAAGTCCACGGAAAACAGGCCAGTCTCTACAAATGTTTCTAACATTAATAAACCAGAAGTCCCTCTCCTGAGAACTTGTTTTAATAATTCAAAGGCGAGAAGAAGAGTCATAATTCAAACATTTGACTTCCTCCTGTCGTCATAGTATGATAACAATAGCTACTGTGCATTGAGCTGTTCTGAGCATTTTGTATGTTAATTGTAACAATCCTCTGAAATAAGTACAATTACTATCCCCATTCCACAGAGTATGAAACTTCAGACATTGAATAACTTGCCTGGAGTCACTAAGTGACAAATGGCAAAGCCAAAATTCAAACCAGGGAGACTAGTCTGGAGCCAGTGTTACCATACAACCTGACCACCATTTTAGCAGTCGGCATTAATGCGGTTAAAGAGAGAAATAAGATACACACACAGATGTTCATATAGTGTTAGTTACAACAACAAAGAAACTGTACATAAACCCATTTCAAAATGAACCTTATGTAGCCACTTAAAAAAAAAAAAAAAGATTCCATAATAAGACAGGGAAAGGTCCACAATGAAAACGGTAGGAGAAAAAGACTTACCGTTGCAAATATGAAAAGTTTAGACTGTGAAAAGCAGTAAATATAGAATAGTAAAATATTTAACTTGGAGTGATGTGGAAGGATTACATTTTTATTTTTTATTTAACCTGACTTTTATGTTGTTAAATCATTATTTTACTGATAGGTAAAGCTGAGTGGGAGAAGGAACCACTCTACAAAGGTCAGGAATGTGGGAGAGAACCTAACAAAATAGGCGTAGGAGGACATGCATCTACGGAGAGAGGCTGTGGCTCTGTGTGGTGCTTAGACAGGACAGCAGGATTTGGTTAGAAACAAAGAGGAAGCTAGGCAGGAAGTGATGACGTGCACACAAAAAATGGATAATATGTATTAGATCCCTACGTCGAAATTTTTAAAGGAAGAGCCCCAGATAGTTCCTTGCGTGTTGCTAGTTGAGGAATTTTGAAAGTAGGCAATGTTATCAGAAAGAAAGCTAATTACAGTTGCTGAGTGGGCTGGTTTTCCACAACCGATGGAAAAACTTCCATCGAGGGCAGTTCACGTTTTACAGAATGTTGATTAGGATAAATACTGCTTAACTAGAAAAATGGGAGTTTGGAAGTAGCAGTTTCTCCAGCTGTTAGAACACAGTGAGGAAAAGGCCCACTCTGTTACAAACGACAGACAACTCTAATTCTCTGAGCCACTGGATTAGAATAGGTGAGGAAGACTTCTAGGAGGTCAAATTATGAGCCACAGTGGTTAGTCAAAGCAGGCATACCAGAAGTGATTTTTAGTGTGGATGTCAAGGGAAGACATTTTAGCCTAAATAGTTACAGAGTTTGAGCTTCAGAAGATAGGTAAGCAAACTGTTTGGTAGAGATGGGCAGTGAATCAGCAAGGGCATCACCCATAGAGCTCATTGTCCCTTACGATGGGACCAGATTGTTAGTGCCACAAAATCAGGCATTCATAAAAGGTTATCCCAGCTCACAAGGCCCTGTGGAGGGCGCATTGGAGAATCCTACAATGCAGTCACTTTAGATGGCTCTGAAGAGATGCCAGAAAATATCAGGTAAGTGTTTGCGTTTGTGGCATCATCTCTGGAAGGTTATATACTACAGTGGTCAAGCTTTTGGAATTACATGTTCCTGTTGGTTCTGATAAATAAGTAACTTTTCTGTCTTGGATAGTAAGAGAATTTGACCTTCTCTCACACCCTTTGAGGCACACCCTTTACAAACCCAAAATATGGTGGTTAATTAAATTTGGCTAAGAATTCTCTGCATATTTGGCAAAACCAATCGAGTATGGCTAATCTGATAGAATTTTTATATCACTTTAATACAGGAATATATCTCAGGTCACAAATCATTTGTTAGGACTCTTACCAATTACTGTTTTGCATAATAGGATAAAATATTGCTAATCTAGAAAATTGACCATGTAAAAGATATGGGGTGACTGTTACATATGAATATTTTTGAGGTAATATGCCCAAATCTACCTGTTAATCATGGTCATATTGCTAGTATTCATGGCACTTCCTTTTCTGCATGTCAGTCCTCCTCAATATCTCCCTTCTGAAAAGAACAGCCAAGCAGGCCACCGGAAGTATCTGATGTGTAGAACAATCTAACATCCCATGGCATCTCTCAGTATTCAACCTGGAAACTGTGTATTAGGCTTCAAAACACAAATGCTAGAGACTTCTGGTCTGGCTTGAAGTAAGACACAGGATATGCTAATCAAATAAGGATCTCTCATTTTGCAACAGTCTCCCACACACTTAAAAATAAGTGAGCCATGACACAGATCTGGGTGTATTTGTTTGCTTTCAATTCAGAAATCTAACTGAAATCTTCTAACCCTTGCTCAGCTTCATGCTAACATAAATATCTTAAAGAAATCTTCACATAGTTGCTTTCCTGGAGCACACGGTACAATTCATGTAATAAATAACATATCAAGAACACAGAGGGATAACCTGCTTTTTATAATGTCACCCAGGTACATGAAGCAGCCACTGTAAAAGAAATAACAGCCATTTCAGTATCAGAAGTATCTCGCTTCTGGGTGGCATTTTTATTAAAAAACGGACATCTCTCAAAACAATATTCTGTCCCATTAATGGCTAAATGGGTTTTCATAAGACTCTGTGCACTCTCGTTCCCATTAGATTGCCAGAGCTGTGTGAGATAAGACCCTATTTTAGCCACAATTGTATTCCTTGTTCTTAACACCATACCTTACGCATAGTAGGCACTCAATAATAAGTTCCAACTGCTAAACAGACCAAAGAGAATTTTTAACAGAGGAAAGAAGCTGTTAGAATTTTATTTTGCCTCACATGGAATCCTGGGGCACTCCCATTTCCCTAAAACAGGGAGCCAACAACTATGTTTAAAAAAAAAAAAAAATCTGTCATTTCTGCTGGTTGTAATTCTTTAAAATAAGAAATTTGCTTTCCAACAATATGGGATACCTGCCAGTATCAAACTGTTTAAACTACTTACCTTTTTGCTTTTGGAGGGAGAAAAATATTCTCATGACATCACCACATCATGTAGTAAACATAATTCGTTGTTGAAAGATTCAGCTACATCCTATTCCGTTTCATTTTGAATGATATATTTGCAAACGTGTCATTGCTTACCTGATGTTTACCTCATCGACTTTTACCGCATCATTAGATGTTTTTAGCAGGCTTTATTGTTGCATGAGATTGCTTTTTTTTTTTTTTTTCTTTTTTTTTGCCAGAGCATAGTCTAGAAGAATGAAAATGTATTGACAGCATCTTACCACAGATAGGGACACTTGGCCTTTGAGCAAATGTAGAGCTTTGGTGCTCCCAGGGATTGCTGCCTAAATACTTTTGTTCACACCTGCCTACTTAGGCAGCCCAGAGTGAGTTTCTAGAATGTGTCCAACTTGGTTGCCTTCTTTCTCTGGAAGAAATGATGCTCATGAAGGAAAATGGTCCATTTGCATTACTCAGTGTGCCAAGTTAAAATCTTTTTTGGAAAACTCTTAAATCTCTGTCTAGGAGCTAGCTGGTGTTTATAATGCCTCTAGATAAAAGGGTGTCCTCAAAGTGAAGTCCCACAAAGGGCTAGCACTGCAGAGTTTATTCTACTCACTTGCCCTACAAGATTATGGGGAGTAAAAATTCTAAAACATCACTGGAGGAAACATTCAATGCCAGAAGGACTTTTAGATCTGTGAAGAATGAGATTGTGCTTCTGAGCTGTCTGTCCTTAGACTTCAAGGTGAGACATCCCCACGTGTGGCAGAAGGAAAATCCTAACTTTCAGGCAGGTTTGCCCTTTATCCCTTCCTTCTACTCGAAAGCAGTGTTCTCCTGGCCCTCGTTTCCACCTGTTGCCAAACGCGTGGTTATAGAATTAAAAACATCATCACCTATGAGAAAGCCCTCTTGTTCCTTTGTATCCACTTACTTTACCTTCTGAGATTGTTGGTGGGTATAGAAATTTCCAAAAGTCAGTACATTTTTTTGAAAAGACAGAGTAATTCATCTGCAGTCTAGGATTTGGCCCCAGTCTGTCTTTCTTCACGCCCATTTGTCTTAAATGGAAGTTCCCTGTTCAGGAAAGCCTGAGGCCTGGGGGTGGAGTCAGAAGGTAAACAGTGGTAGGGCCAAGATTCCCTGGTATTCTCCCCAAACACCTCACAGTGTTGTTCTCAACTTCTGGTTCCCGTAGTACAGCTGCCTTTCAGAAGTGAGCTCACATTCCAGCCTGTCCCTCTGGACTGGTTCACACCGGGGAGAGGAGGAAGCCATACCAGATGACAGCCTAGATCCCTCACTGAGAACGAATTACAGTTGCGTTTTTTGTTGTGTTTTGTTTTTTTGGCAGAGAAGTGTTGAGAGGCACTCTTGCTTCCACCCTGTCATTAGTGGGTGGGTAATAGTGATATAAAATAAGAGATGAATTAGGATAATAAGAGGCAAAGGAGAAAGGAGTAAATTTTCCATAAGTAATATTTTTCTCTTCCTGGTTATTTAACTTTGAAACAGAACTTGAAAGTAGTAATCAGAGTTCTGTAGTAGACAAAGGACAGAATGTGAGAACCAGACAGGAAGGTATGATTGCCTTTATTACATTAACCAGAAACCTATCGAAATATGCACAACTTTCAGGAATATACTACTATTTTCATTGTGGAAAAGCAAAGAAAATGAAAAGTCATGGGTAGACTACTATGCCGTCACCTCCCCCCCACCTTTTTTTTCTTTTAAGCTAATGAATACTTATCCCTGTGTGATAGTTTCTGAATCTTTTGCTTTTCTACGTTCATTTCTTGAGTTGTTCTTTGGATCATTCTATGATGTGGATATACAGTAAAGCAACCCCAAGAGGGATGATTAAAGGAACAGAAAAAAAACTTTAAATAGCTTGGGTAGGTGTTTTTGCGTTTCTTACAACAGCTGTCTTCAAGGCTGTACTTCACAAATAAACATATGAGACCTGTTTTTATTCATCCATTGGTTCAACCAAGGTGCCATGCATGCCTACAACATGACAGATACTTGGGCACTGGGGATACAGTGATGAAGAAATAAGTGTCACCGCTCCCCACGGGGCTTACATTCCAGAGGCGGAAACAGACACCAAACAAATCACCACACTTCCAAGTTGTTATAAATGCTAGGTATAAAAATACAAATAAAAATTTAAAATTTTTTTAAAAATATAATATGAGCTATAGTATAAAGGGGAACTTGTTTTCTCCTGGGGGAATTGAAGGCCTCTGAAGAATGAATGATGAGATGCTAAGGGAGCATTTTTAATTTGGGGGTGGGGGGAGGTGATACAATGTTATTTGCATTTGGAGATTCATCAACAGAATTGAAAACAAGTGGGTCTGCACGTAAACAAGTATAAAAGTGAATGAAAAGATTCCTTTGGTTCCTTAGAATAAATTTGTTCATCACTCTGTGGTTTGAAAATAATAACTAATATATTTTCTTTACTATCTTTTTCACCATCGGATAATCATATAAGGGTCTGCGTAAACCTTTGGCTTAAAGTTAAAGTGTTCTATCAATTCCCTTATGTCAGCACCTGCCACAGCTTCTATTGAAGGGATAAAAATGGGGGTGCCTGAGTGGCTAAGTCGGTTAAGCGTCGCCTTTGGCTCAGGTCATGATCTCATGGTTTGTGGGTTCAAGCCCCACATCAGGCTCTGTGCTGACAGCTCAGAGCCTGGAGCCTGCTTCAGATTCTGTGTCTCCCTCTCTCTCTCTGCCCCTCCCCTGCTCATGCTGTCTCTCTCGCTCTCTCAAAAATAAATAAACATTCAAAAAAAATTTAAAGAAAAAAAGTTGAACTACATTTTGTCATGCACACACATACAATTTTGTTTTCTGTTTTTTGTCCCCATTCATTCAGCTCCCACAGAACCTTTATTGTGTAAGTTTGCGGATGGAGGACAGAAGAAGAGGCAGAACCCAAACAAATACATCCCTAATGGAAGACCATGGCATAGAGAAGGAGAGGTGAGACTTGTAAGTCCCTTCTTGAGACTTCAGTGTGGGTGTGTAATCATGAGAGCCTACTTGACTGGGCACACATGCAGCATCTTGACTTGGCCGCTGTACTTCTGAAATAGGTGCCAGCATTCAGGCTTTATGATGCAGATGATGTCCCATTAAAACTCTTCCCAGTGAAAATGGTGCTAAGAGAGTGATGACTCTCCAGATGGACAGGTAGATGGTGGGTGCAGTTAATGGTTCCCAGTTAGCTGCATATCAAGTAAAAGAAAATTTTAAATTGCTTCGAAGAAATGGAACAACTGTTTGGTATTTTTTTAACGTCATGGTCTCTTCAAGGTTTACATTTATAATTACTCAGAAATTATCCTAAGTAACATTATTAAAACAAACTGTATTTGTTGTTGAGTTTTTTGCCTAATTCTTTTGAGTAATGTTCTTTAAAAAAAAAGACAATAAAAATATTGGATGTCCATTTCTCCATATTTATTTTCAATGAATTTTTTTTAAGTAACCTACTAGTTCAAGAATGTCTAAGGAGGTGCCATCCAGTAGAAATGTTAGAGTCTTCAGAGACTCAGACTCAGAGAAATGTTTAGAGTCTTCACTGTCCAGTGATAACCACGAGCCACATGTGGCTATTTGAGCACTTGAGATATAGCCACTGTGCTGGAGAGACGCCATGTTTCAATAACTGCATGCAACTAATAATTACCAAACGAGACTGTGCAGGTGTAGAGCTGAATGCTCACATTGAGTTTATGTTTGCCTAAAGGAAACTCTCACTTTTATCAAATGCTAGTAAACTATCTCTATTTTATGTTGCCATGACCTAAGAAATGGAATTTGTAAACCTTGCCCTTGCGGTGAGTGATTCATTTTTTTTTTTTTTTTTTTCTTTCCCATAGGCTGGAATGACACTTACATATGACCCAACCACAGCTGCTATACAAAACGGGTATGTCATTAAGATCAATGCATAATGGCTTGAGGGAAAATGTGAAGGTGGAAGATATCAGACATTTGTTCCGGGAATTATTCTTTTTAAAGGATTACTTAATAAAGGCTTTTGTGTTTGTTCTAGATTTTATCCTTCACCATACAGTATTGCTACAAACCGAATGATCACTCAAACTTCTCTCACACCCTATATTGCATCTCCTGTATCTGCCTACCAGGTTTGTACCTTTAGGATTCATCAAGAATATGACAACTTGCCGGCTGTGAATCACTGCTGCGTTTTTATGTGTCTTAAAATTTTAAACACTTATAATGAAATTTAAGTCCAATGTTATGCAGCTTGGATAGCCAGTTTAGAATAAGCTGCTTTTTATTTGACAGAGAGACTTACTTTTATGTAAGAGAATATAAAACAAGAGAAAATGGTTATCAGCTGTCAGTCCTTGAAATCATAGCATTTTAGAATTGGGATGAACCCACATACTTCCTCCACAGCGGGCTTTGCTGTTGGACACCACGTGTCCCAGAAGTTGAAACTTAAAAAACGTTGACGTTAGGTAAAATACAGAATAGGTGTGCACCGTTGCCTTTGTTTATTCCTCAGCAGGAACTAAGAAAAGAGCAAGTGAACATGCTAATGAGTAAAGATGTGTCTCCATCAGGTAACATTAAATGAGCAATGCAATGAGATTTGCAGCAAAAAAAAAAAAAAAAAAAAAGGAGGTGACTCCCTGTTTAAACAGGTTATTTTGAGGAGGCTTTATCTTAAATTCCCAACTTAGCACTGAGATCTCATGAAGTACCTTGTTCTGTGATTCGGTTTTATTGCAGGGTTACCTCCTATTCGCCATGAACCCGGTGGTGTTCATTTCTCCTCCTATAGCAGAGTACCTCTAACAGGGTTACCGCCTTGGTCCAGACAGAAACATAACAACAGTTCAATACAGACACGTGGGAATATAGTTCTCTCTTTTGTTGACTGTTGAGATCCTGTGTGACTAAACTTTTGTGTATTCTTGTTTGTTTGGTTTTTTTAAAAACAATTGAATTAGATGTTGTAGCCCTGATTTCTGGGGTTAGGGAACTACAATATCTAATAACTGTGTTATTTTATTTCTGTAAGCCTCAGTTTCCTCATCTTTAAAATGGGGATAATAATAGTTTCTTTCTCATAGGCTTGGTATGAGGACTAAATAATGTAAAGAGCTCAGCACAGTACCTGGTGTATCATGAGCAGGCACTACATGTTAGCCGTGATTATCATCATCATCGTTAATACATATACAGGATTAGCAGGCTGATGAGAGTATATTCATTATACTTTTTAAAATAATGGATTGGTCAACATAAGCAATATCATTAAGGTGGTTCTGTCTGAAAACATAAAAGTAGCTTCGAATAATAAAGAGAAGTGGTTAAGTGCACTGAAACTGAAGTATTAATGGAGCATTCGTAGCTTCCCTCAGCTTTTAGGTCTTCTTTCTGCCTTTTCCTGAGTTCTCACTCATTTTTTCTTTTATCTGTCTGGGTTTTCAATGTTACTTGGGCTAGTCCTTCAATCTGCTGGGCATGGTATTTGCTGATTTCATGCCTCTTTCATTATTTTGGACATAAAATTTTTCTATTTTCCCTTACTCTAGAAGCCTCAGTGACATCTGCTCTAATGTGTTTTCCCTAATTAACAATTCCCTAATGAAAGGTAGTTCTGTTTAAAAATCCGAACTTGGAAACCTCTGCCATTTATGTAGATCATTAAAACTAGGGACAAGTAAGCTTATTCTCGGGTAAATGATTGTGCATATTGATTTGAATTGTGCTGCTATAACTATTTCAGCTACTAATGCATGTCCCTACCACCTTTTTCCCTCTTTACTGTAATGCAGTGAGCATTATGGCCACAGAATTGTTTCATAGAATAGAAAAAAGAAATTAGGAGACCTGACTGTGGAAACAGCATTTCATTTCAAAGGCCTGATTTCTTCTCCTGGGCACTCTGTGTTTCCCTAAGATGCATGTAGAATTTCATTCCATTTGCCACTTAGTGCTGTAACCTGTAAAACTGAGAGGTTCTTAACCCCATAAATTCAGGGACACAGTGGGGTCAGCAGATGAGCTTCAAGTAGTCTGAGATTCCCTTAAATTGTTTGCAAAATGTTGCTTGCGTGTATGCAGTTAGTTGGCGGGGTTGGGGGGCGGGCAGTGGGTGGGAGACAGAGTTCTATTTCTTTCATCAGGTTTTCAGAGGGAGCCATGACCCAAAGGAGGGGAGAACCAATGGTGTGAAGAATTCAAAGAACATAGATTATTATTCCCATTTTATAGTTAGGGAAAATTGAGGAATAGAAATTGACAGGAGCTCGTTTGCTGCTTCAGAAAGAAAATTGGATTAGGTGTTATAGCTCCCTAACCCCATAATGCTGTAAACTGTTAGATTATTAGGACCACTGAAAGCATACAAAAATGAGAGCATCTTGCCCCAATTGGGGGCTACAGGGAGCTGCTCTCCTCCCCACAATTTATTCAGTGAAGGCCTCGCACTCGTGTTGGAGTGGGCCTTTCTCCACTAAACCACCATATGCTTATACAATTGGATTTGAGAAATTGGCATCTGCAAGAAACCACCAGTAGTACCCCAGTGGGGAAAGACTGCAGTCCAGATAACTGAAATGTTAACAAGGCAGAAGCACTTAACTTTGGTCTGCCTTAGGTGGCAAAGGAAACCAGAGAAAACAAGTATCGGGGCTCTGCTATCAAGGTAAATCACAATACATTCTTCCCCCCATGACTTTCCCCCATATCCTCTCTATAGAACCTTTGAAGTTAACAGTAGGGGATAAGATACAGGAGGGTTTTGTTGCTAAGAATTAGAGACTGAAACTTAATTTTTTAACAGTTGTGTAGCCTCTGTAATGCTCTGGGCATCAAGAAATGGACTGATATTTTTTTTCTCTGGAGTGGCAGACTGCACAGGCTTTCTTTCCTGCCATGGAACCTGACTCTCATGGCTTATTCCTCAACCCAGAGGGTCTACTGTGCAGGTGCCCTTTTGACTGTACATGTCAAGATGTAGTTACTGGAGTTTAATTTCCTAAATCTGATTTTCAGATTTTTATTTTACACACTAACTAGAAATTGTTGACCACCAGACAAGATTCCTGAAACCTAATGTCCTGGTATCAAAGAGGGATTGAATTTCGTTATTCTTTTTAAATAAGCACATACTTTAAGGATTAGTTTGTAATGAGATGTGCTGGAATTAATTCTCATTCATCTGCATCCCGAAAGTGCCTAGGTCTTAACACTTTCACCATTTGAGTTGTTTACTTGTTTCTCCTTGCTTAGACAATAAATTGCTTAAGGGTGGGCCCATATCTTCTTTGCCTTTTTCTCTTTGATGCCTGGTACTCAGTTAATACTTCTTGAATGGGCACGTGGAACTTGGTTTTAAATAATCATTTCATCCTATTCAGAGTGACCAGTTTGCCAAGAACTCTAACTGCCTTGATCTTTTTAATCATTGATAGTATTGCTTCCTTATTTTCCTCCTGTAGATTTTAACATGATTAAAAGATCTCTAGAGAAGTCGCTAGCATTCCAATGAAAATCAATGTTTCTTTCAAAATCCTCCCTTTTCCAGGTGCAAAGTCCTTCTTGGATGCAACCTCAACCATATATCCTACAGCACCCTGTAAGTGTTTCACCTTCATGGCCTTGTGGTTTGCAACATTTAGAAACCCATTCTCTGGGTTAAAACCTTTTGCCAAAGATGGTATGGGATTTGGGATATGTTAAGCATGGCATATGCGAATATACAAGTTCAGTATAAAGCGTCCACTCGCCCTTGTCTTAAAACAGATTGGTACTTGACATCAAATTAAATTTGCAATGGTAAGAACTTAAAATGTATCATATTTGAAGCAGGGTACCATTTTCTTCTTTATACCAGTTCTATAGAGGACCACCCAATTGAATTTTAAAATTTTGAAGTTTTAAAATTACTGTTTTTAACAGTAGTTGGGATGAAACAGTTCACTTTTTTTTTAAAATTGCATTCTGTTTAATGCAGGTATAAAGCGTTACAGATTAAGCTAGAGATTTTTATCAGTGTTACTTTAGCCTGTGTAGAAATTATAAATACTGAAACAGTAACACTTTCTTTGATAAATGTGATTTCTTTAGTGGCGTGAGCATTTATATTTATGTGCATATTACATCTTTTAATTGAGTTACACTAAGTGTATTTATGTGTTTTTCAAAAATACATAAAATCCAGTTTGTTGAATTAAAACATGCCTTTTAAAAGTTGAAAAATGGGGGCACCTGGGTAGCTCACTGGGTTAAGTGTCCGACTTCACCTGATTTCACCTCAGGTCATGATCTCACAGTTTGTGAGATCGAGCACCGCATTGGGCTCTGCCCTGACAGATGTTTCATGGAGCCTAATTGGGATCGTCTCTCCCTCCCTCCCTCCCTCCCTCTCTCTCTCTCTCTCTCTCTCTCTCTCTCTCTTCCTCGTCCCCCAAAATAAATAAAAATTAAAAAAATAAGTAAATAACAGTTGAAAAATAAAAGCGGAGAACAGAATCACCAAAAAAAGCTAACAGCACCCAACACAGTGGCCTATATGCTCATCATAAGAAGGCTACAAATTTGGCCCTCTGCTTTTAGTCACTAAGGCAAAATGGGAATTCTGATAAGCAGAACAATTCATGGTACTTGTAAGATAATAACAGATCCGTTGTTTAGGAAAAGCAAACCATTGTTGGCCATAAGAGGAGGTAGGAATGTCTCTCAGGACAGCTCCTGAAGGATAGCATGCAATATGAAACCATGTGTATGAAACAGTAATCCAAGGACATGTTCTAAATCGGAAGTTGCTGAGATGACTTTGAAGAAGTAGAGAAAACAAGTTTCGCTGATAACACAGGAGATGAGCTCTCCGATGACACGTGTCTGTGTCTATATAAACACACACACATATTTGTCTCTGTGTGCACAATCCTGGACAGTAGCTCCTACCGATGAATGAGAAAAGGGGGCAGGAAATTCCTTCAGCATATTCTGGGCTTCTGAATCATTTCCATGTTCCCACATACTTTTTGGTGATGCACACCAAAAATTTAAAAAGAAATTTTCTATGACATGCATTAACAACAAACAGTTTCTGACACACATCTATATCTTTTTTGGGCAACTTTTGGAGACAAAGCCTACACATATCTTAGTTTAACATCTTAGAGGAGACAGTGGTAGTGTGTGCAGAAGGTTCCTATCTGCCTTTCCCTACCCAGTTTAGACTGCAACCAGAATTAAAGTGCCCACATACCAGTCTCTGCCTTATTTGTGCTCTAATCATCAATAAATAACAGCGTATTTATTGAAGGGGTAGATCAGTTGCAATGATACCAAAAACGTGACATTAATATTGGTAGGATGTGTCAGAATAACTGCATTCTCAGGTAATTGGGTGATTGCAGAAGTGAGAGGAATGATGTAATCCATAAGAATATCACATAGGATAAATTAGAGAAAATGCAGAAATGGATTTAACTGCATTTCGGTTTAGACAATCAGTGTATCATTATGCAATCATTAAAAATGATGATAGGGGCACCTGGGTGGCTCAGTCGGTTGGGTGTCCGACTTCGGCTCAGGTCATGATCTCACAGCTTGTGAGTTCAGGCCCCGTGTCAGGCTCTGCGCTGACAGCTCAGAGCCTGGAGCCTGCTTCGGATTCTGTGTCTCCCTCTCTCTCTCTCTACTCTCCTCTGCTCATGCTCTGTCTCTCTCTGTCTCAAAAATAAATAAACATTAAAAAAAAAATTAAAAATGATGATAATGATGGCTATGCACTAAGTTAGGTAAATATTTATAATAGAATGTTACATTCAAAGCAAAAACCTAGGATATGAAATTGTTTATTGTGTATTAGGGAGAGGCTGGGTTATGGGCGATACTTTTTTTGTTCTCCACCACCCCACCCCATTTAATCGTATTTAATTTTATGTTTAATGCCCAGAATTTTTTCAAATGAAAGCAAAGAACCTGAAATTGGAGTATTAATCATATCTGGATCTGCTTCCCTCCCTTGGTGCCAAATTGTAGCTGAAAGTTCTGAGAAACAGAGTGAATGAAGAATGTGATCTTGATCCTAACAGCCTGATGTTGAGTCAAGTGACTGTCCAGAACATTTTCACACAAAGACACCGTATGATATGTGTGCTGTTTTGTGGCTGCATAGAACATCAGCTGTCATTTAGTTTTTAAAAATTAAGGAAGCATTTTTGTAGCCTTATCCAGCCAAAAATAGTTTGCATTTCCTACTACAGCTCCTCCTGCTGGACTGGCCTGCTTTACAGCTGAGCAAAAGGAAAGGGGAAGATGTTCAATGCAGTGATTTCAGTGAAATGAATGCTCTTAAGAAAGTTTTAGGAAGCATTAGCTAGAAGACTTTTAGGCAATTGTTAAGGAAACCGTTTGCAAGTGTGAGAGGTTATTTTTGCTTCACATCTCAACAGACTAGGGCATTTCCTTTGCAAAAGGAATGACAGAATCTTCATTCCCTCCTTGAGTTTATCTTACACTGTTCTTGTCTCCCGACTCCCCAGGGGGCCGTGTTAACTCCCTCAATGGAGCACACCATGTCACTACAGCCTGCATCTATGATCAGCCCTCTGGCCCAGCAGATGAGTCATCTGTCACTAGGCAGCACCGGAACAGTAGGTGGCAAATTAATATCCTATGTCTCAGCAAAGGGAGGGGGGTAAATTAATGCAGCCTGTGTCTTATCTATCAATTACAGGCTCTGTGACATCAAAGGTTATGTCCGAGCCCTTCTCACCGCCCCCCAACATTGCCTTCCACATGATTAATTGATGAACTAAATGCCTGTCCTTTGGGTAGCTCTCCTTTACCAGAATCTGGCAACTACACTTGACCACATATAGCCCTAATCACTGGTGTCATTCATTCATACTGCAGACCTGGTCTCATGAAGCAAAAGATGAAGGTGGTACTTGGTGATAAAGGCAGGAGATTGTTCCTCGCTTCTTCTTTTATGAAATTTGGAGGCCCTGTATTAGAGTCTTAGTATTGACTTCTCCGAAGTCCAGGGGACTTAGTTGGGTACTGAGGTTGAGCTGGTACCAGAGGAACTTTCGGGGTTGATATATATCAACATAGCATTTAGACGGTAAGATGGCCAAAGGCTTTTAATTCAGACCATATCGATGGTGGCAGAAAAGAACAAAGGGAGGTATGTTTTCCTTGCTTACATTCAAAACCAGCAGCAGCTTCTTGTGAAGGCTCAGCCAGGTTCGTACACAGTGATATCAACAAGAAAGCTTTGCGGCCTTTGGAAAAGGATGATTGTCAGCATCAGGAAACCAAGGGTCCATTTCCTGTTCTGCGGTGACCTGATAAAAACTCAACACATCATTTACTCCTTAGGTCTCCACCTATGGAAATAACTCTATAGATACTAGTTCAGGGGGCTGCTGGAAAGTAATGAGGTCGTTTGAGATGAGATCTTCTAAAATTGCACATTAGTGATATTGAATTAATTGAGAATGAGAAGCCCTAGTGATCTTCATGTATGTATTTCTTTGTTAGGAAATCCAAAGACAGGTGGGAATTTTAGTTTGACAAATTCAGAAAGTAGAAAACATTCACTTTGCCTTCCATGCGACATACTTACTAATTAAACTTTGCGGTGGCTTGTTTAAATTTCTCCTTTGAGAGTTTCAAATACTTGACATCCCATCTCAAAATTTCCCAAGCACTCAGAATTTTGCATGGCTTCTCATTTCCCATCCTGACCGTATTCTCCTTTTCAGTACATGCCTGCAACGTCAGCTATGCAAGGAGCTTATTTGCCACAGTATACACATGTGCAGACAACGGCGGTTCCCGTTGAGGTTGGTACAGACCCTCCAGTGGCCATTCTGGCAATGAGTAGCTTTAGAAACGGGTAAATTAGGGGCGCCTGGGGGGGTTCAATCGGTTGAGCATCCAACTTCGGCTCAGGTCACGATCTTGTGGTTCGTGGGTTCAAGCCCCGCATCGGGCTCTGTGCTGACAGCTCAGCCTGGAGTCTGCTTCAGATTCTGTGTCTCCCTCTCTCTCTTCCCACTCACTCTCTGTCTATCTCAAAAATAAACATTCAAAACAATTTAAAAAAAAAAGAAATGGGTAAATTAGATAGGACTCAAAGATCCATCAGAAGTCAAATATTTGCATAAAGAATTGAGTTTAGAGGGCGTGTATAGCTAGGATTATTTTCAACTGTGAAAGATAATTCTATGCATACCGATGAGTGTAGCAACATCCAGGCCACACACCCCAAAACTCCCAGAAATATTTTCCCAAGGTTGTAGCACATTTTATACCCTTCAGGAATCTATCTTGTGTCCTGTAAAGTGATACTTACAGGCAAATTAAGATAAAGCTGAAGGGGTGCCTGGGTGGCTCAGTCGGTTAAGCATCTGACTTCGGCTCGGGTCATGATCTTACAGTTCGTGAGTTCGAGCCCCGCATCGGGCTCTGTGCTGACAGCTCAGAGTCTGGAGCCTGCTTTGTATTCTGTGTCTCCTTCTCTGTCTACCCCTCCCCTGCTTGTGCACTGCCTCTCTCTGATTCTCAAAAATAAATTTAAAACGTTAAAAAAAAAAAAAAGATAAAGCTAAAGATTGTAATCCTAGTACCAAAGATTGTCAATAATAATAACTACAAGAAGTAGTCAATTGCAAGTAAGGTATTTCAGATGTTTTAGAATCATAATAGGGATGAGGAACAAACCATACCTTTTTTTTTAATAGAGGCTGTTAGTATAGCTAAATAACTCTTAGTTTTTATTATAGAAGATACCGATATGCTAATGATCATGGAAGAAGACTGACACTTGAATGACGATTGAACAAAACGTAGCATTTTTCTGCACAGTACCCTTAAAATTCCAAGGAAATTCGTCATCCCAATCAGCCGTACCCACTAGGCAGATCCCACAAGTTCCAGTTGCAGAAACACCCCTAGGCCTGTGTTTGGATCATTTGGGGCATTCTTGCTTTGTTTTGTTCTCCTCTGATTGATTTAAATTTGCGTACATATTGACAGCCACAGTTACAGAACCCACAGTCCCTTATCTGCAATTCTGAAACACAATAAAATCTGAAAGTAAAAATTCTCTTTGTAACCACTTCAGCAAAAACCTGACCTGTGGCAAGACTGAACCCGAATTTATGGAAAGCAAGAATCCTAGCGCACTTACTGGGCATATTTATATCCTTCAGTGTAGACCTGTTCATGTGTTTGGTTATGAGGTGCAGCCCTAGACCCCACTGGATATGTTCTGTGATATACAGCATGCGCCTACCGTTTTTCAGATTCTAAAATCTGAAAATACTGAATTCCAAGTCACATCTGGCCTCAAGGGATATTTGTTTGATAAGTTATAGCTTGATATGAAAAGACAACTCATAAACATTGGGGTGGGAGGTTCTTTGGGTCTGTCAGACATGTTAACTCCTTAGGAAAATAATTAACCTTGAAAACCCTACGTAATATGAAGAAAATCACTTTTAATGAGTGCTTGCTTTTTAAGATGTGGAGCTCAGACGTGAGTAGCAGAGCTTGGATGCCATTGCTCATGTGTCACCTGTTCTGCTTTCTCGTAGGAAGCAACTGGTCAGCAGCAGGTGGCTGTCGAGACGTCTAATGACCATTCACCATACACCTTTCAACCTAATAAGTAACTGTGAGGTATGAAGGCAACATCTTTGTAACTGTAGGGCTCACGTCAAGGAAAAAGTCTATGATTCTTTTATCATAGTGATACTTAGCATAGCTCAGATTTGGTCACACTGCCTTAATCATGGCCAAGGAATCCAGTGTTACTGAAATGTTAAATCAGTGATTTTGTGCAATTTCCAGTTCTGTCCAAAAAAAATAGTGCCTTGTATTGAAGTCAAGTGTATAGTTACTCTCTCACCCTCCTTACCCCTCCCCACCCTAAAACTCTGTAACCTGTCAGAACACCAGGTATCAAATTTGACCTATAGTACATGTACCCAAATTTATATTGCTTTACGCCTCACAAACTGAAGGAAATACGAGATTTTGCCTCATCTAGCATTATAAGATTAGCAATATCTTGACTGTGAATTTAATGTTAGTATCTTTAGATGGGAGGATTGCATTCCCAGCTCTCACCTGGACCACAAGTCTCAAAACTTTTTACTTGGTCATGTAGATTGTAATAAAATAGCTGTGTGGAACTTAAGACACTTGGGTCTCTGTTTGTTCTGGTGCAAGTGCACCAGAACTGGTGCAGGTCCCAGGTTTGACAGGTGGAGTCAAGGCATCGGAACGACCCTTGGTTCCAGCATTTATTGGTCTACCACCAGAGATGCCCACCACCTTGCCTTCCTCAAACACCTACACCGTTAAAACAAGAAGGAGGTGCCGTATTATACCAAATGCACAAAAGCATTTATCTTTTATTTTTCTCTTCCAGATGTACAGAAGGGTGTTCTTACATGAAGAAGGGTGTGAAGGCTGAACAATCATGGATTTTTCTGATCAATTGTGCTTTAGGAAATTATTGACAGTTTTGCACAGGTTCTTGAAAACGTTATTTATAATGAAATCAACTAAAACTATTTTTGCTATAAGTTCTATAAGGTGCATAAAACCCTTAAATTCATCTAGTAGCTGTTCCCCCGAACAGGTTTATTTTAGTAAAAAAAAAACAAAAAAAAACAAAAAAACAAAAAAAAAAAACAAAACGAAAGATTTTTATCAAATGTTATGATGCAAAAAAGAAAAAAAAAGGAAAAAAGAAAAAAAAGTAAGAAAAAAAGAAAAGAAAAAGAAAACTTCAATTTTCTGGGTATGCACAAAGACCATGAAGACTTATCCAAGTGCATGACCAGATTTTTTGTGGTTTTGTCCATTTTTGTGTTGAATTTGCGTTTTCTTCAGCTGTATGAAATGGGCTCTGAAGTTTAAGTAGTCCGACCTCCCCCATGGCGTTCTGTGCTTGCCGTGTGAGTGTCCCTGTACTCAGTGTTGCCCTCTGCGTCTCTCTTCTTAGCTTTTCCGTTTTACTTTCAACGTAGTGTGAAGTGTCTTCTCCTTTTCTATGAATTCCAATTTGCCTTAACTCCTTTGATGCTGTAGCTGTTTCAGTAAAAGTTAGTTCAAACTAATGATGTAGAACGCTTTGACCAAATGAGCTGGTCTATTATGCCTTGTAAAACAGCAGCATAGGGCTTTTAAAAGGTAGTCAATAAAAGTTGCTGAAATTTTGGCTTTTTTAAATATGTAGTAGGTGTTTTTAATGATTTTTCACATGATGTGTAAGGTAGTGAAATGCAAGAAGGGAAAAAATGTTTTGTGTGAAACACATTTTCTGACTGGGGAACTTTTAATAGGGTAAATTGTTTGTAAGGCTGTATGCCAACAGTTTCCTCTGATAGTTTGACTGATTTAGGATATCTGCTGTATGATGCAATGTAAAGTCTTTTTTGCCTTTTTTCAGGAAAAAAAAAAAAACTAACTCGATGTTCTAGATTTAGTGTAGGTAGCGTTGGGGCTGGGGGTGGGGGGCGGGGGCGGGGAGTCACCGAATGTTTTGTCCTTCCTTTATACTAATGATAGTGCTTTAGAATGAGAATTCTGCCTGAGATCTGGCAAAGCGAAAAACGTTGCTATTGCAACTAAATGGCAAAAGCTAAAAGTAAGGATTTTATCTTCAAACCTAAGCTGAGATATGAATAGAAGCAAAACGATTGGCTACTCGCTCTCTCTATTACATAAATTTGAGAAATAAAAATTACTTGGCACTTTTAAAAGGTAACTTCACCAAAGACCGAAGAGCCAGTAACCAGTTGCTCCACCTTGTCTCAGCGTCATATCTTCTGTGCTCTTTATTTTTGCCGGACCAGTTTGCGGTTAGGAGAATGTGCCTTTTTTGTACCTTTGCATTTAGGTTTTATAATTTTAACTGATGTATGGACACACCCAAACAAACAAAAAAAAAGCATGAAGGAAGATTTGGATCCAAGCAGTGCCACACTTTACATCATCACTACAAGTATTCAGTGTAAAGAGAAACCAATTTTGAAACTATGAAATTCCTGATTCATAAATACACGGTTATTTCTACTTTAGTACATCTAAGGTGATTCACTGTTCTTAAAGCTCTTTTAGTGAGACGATTGCATACGTTTGAAAAGCAATGGTAAATTAAGTTGTCTTCCAAAACTGTGTACTTGTCTGGTCAACGGTGTGTGATCAGTTATCTACCTCAGAGTCTATTTTCTTTTGTGCTGGGACAGGTTGCTGGCCCTCCCTGTTTCCACAGACCAAATCCTCCTAGCTCAGGAGCTAGGGCTGAGCAGTTATTTCTTTCGAGTATTTTTTAGTTCTTAAATTTTATGCTTGTATTTGATTATAGATGTCAGTGACATTTCATAGTTTCAAAAGTCCTTGCTGCTCTGAGAAGTGTAGATTCTAGTGAAAATTACATAGTCCTAAGAGAAATGTGTTTTGTTTTTGTTTTTGTTTCCTTTTTTAAAGTTGTGGTATTAATTGGTTCTATGCTCCCTGGAATATTACTGCTTTGTGAAAGTCCAGACTGAACGCAGCGCCCTCCTTGTACCTAATACATTTATAAACCTGGGTCTCTCACTACTTGATATTTTTGCATTAGTTAAGACAGAAATTTGATAGCTCGGTTAGAGGGGAGGGGAAATCTGCTGCTAGATATGTCTGAACTAAGTGCCATACTCGTCTGGGTAAGATTTGGGAAACATAACCTCTGTACATAAAAAAATAAAAATAAAAAAAAAATCAGTTAAACATCACATAGTAGACAGCCATTAAATTATAAAAAAAATTAATTTATGAAGAAAGACCTTTTGTACAGATTGAAAAAAAAAGATTTTCATAGAGATATCTATATGATCAAGAGAGTTAATTTTTTATTTTTGTTTTACTAGTGCCACAAACTTGCCAGTGGTAACTTATTTGTCCGGTTCAAGATAACTCTGTAGTTTTCTTTCCTAGGACTTGTTGTTAAACGCCAAAAGACATTTTTGAACTGTACATTTGATCAGATTGTTAGCTTTTTCTGTTTTATTTCTTTTGAAAACCTTTGAATAAAAAACATCTGAAATTTTATTTTTCCTGTCAATTATTTTTTTTTTAATTGGTTCATTGTAGATTAGAATTTCATGCATTTCACTTCTGATCTCTTTCTTCAGCTCAGTAAGTTGGTCTGAAAGTGAGTTGAAAATTACTTCAGATTCGGTATGTACTCAAAATACATGTCCTTGGAAAGAAGTGGGAAAACCTTGCCACCTCCTTCTTTTTTGATAGGAACTGGAGACATGAGCCATCAGCTGACCACAGTCCTTCTCAGCCAAAGTCCACCTTTGGTCTGTTCTAAAAGGCCAGAAAGCCAGACCCGTCTCCCTCTTTCCTACTGCTACCCTTTGACTGTGGTGCTATTTGTCATTGCCCAGAACAGAATAAAAACTGCCCTGTCATGTTAAGTAAGCACATGGGTAAGGATTTCAGGATGATCTTATCCGTGCCTTGATGACCACGGGCCTCCTTCAGTGACCTCATTTGGCTAAGAAGCTCTTGTTCAGCATTCACGGGGGAGAGAGAACTCTTCTCTTTGCCACACTAAGGTGCTTTATGGGAAATACTCAGAACAGGAAATTGAGTCCTTTACCCAAGGCAGATTAAATGTTCTGGTGTAGTCCTACAGTATTCTTTTTCTGCTACCCAATGGCTCGGTGATGAGAGAAGTAGGCAATAAGAACCCACACCCCCCATCTGTGTACACCTCCCTGCCGTGGGGCCATGTGGGGTATGAAGTACGTAAGTGGAGTTTAGACCACATAACTTGCCAGGGCCGAGAAAACCCTGGTACTGAATGGCTCTTTCAGAAAAGGAAATATGGCCCTTTGATGATAATGAGTGCTTGAGCAAGAAGGATGTCAGGGCAGGAGGAAGTGTGGCCTCGCCAGGATGAACACAGGCTGCTAGGACTGTAAGCTGCATGGTCTCCTTTCTTTCCCAGCCTCACACTGTCCCAGTGCTTCCTCATGTGACCAGTGACCAAAGGCAGGAAAGATCTGCTATTTGGGCTGCTAAGCATCTTAGGTTTTGTTAACTTTGTTCTTTTAGGAAGGCTTTAAGTCACTGGAGTCCTGAGACATCCAGTGGCTGCCTTTAAAAGGAAACTGAGGGTGCCTGGGTAGCTCAGTGGGTTAAGCATCCAACTTTAGCTCAGGTCATGATCTCACAGTTTGTGGGTTTGAGCCCCATGTTGGGCTCTGTGCTGATGGCTCAGAGCTCTGCTTCAGATTCTGTGTCTCCCTCTCTCTCTCTGCCCCTCCCCGACTCGTGCACGCTCTCACGCGCTCTCCCTGTCTCTCAAAAATAAGCATTAAAAGCAAAATTTTTTTTTTTTTTAAGGAAACTGGTAGACACTTTTTCAGGAGCACCCTTTCTATCACCAGAGTGATGGTGCTTTCAAAAGAGCCATCCCTCATATATAGGGGAACTGTGGTGCCCTGCTAAAAGGTCGTGGCTGCTCTGGTCATCCTCGGGAGCCAGGATTTCACCTTTGTCTGAGGTGGGCTGGGCCCATCCTCTGACATGGAACTTTTGGGTTGGAAGGGAGGGCGGACGAGCTGACAGTTGCTCCCTGGGATGCATATATATCCCTCTCTATACTGGCTGGGGTGAAGTTGGCCAGTGACACTAGGTAAATTCACAGGAGCCTGAATTCCACCTCGTGCATTTCACAAACACTGATTAAAAATTCACTAGTAGTAATGCAGTGCTTCCCAGCCTGAGTGGGACTCAAACAAAGTTGGATCTGACTCATGCCTTCATTCCACTCGAGTAGCCAAAAAGGAAAAGCTCTAGCTACCTTGAGTAAAGGTCCCTTCCCTACACACAAAGCTTCAGAAGATGTCACGTAGGTGAGGAGGGAGGAAACTCGGAGCTCAGGGGTTAAGAAAAGCTGGGCAGTTTCTTCCTTCAGATAGCAACGTGATGAGACAACCACCCCTCCATCACGGAACACGGCTCCCACCCGGGGCCCGTACCAGATGGCAGCGGGGAGTGGGTCTGGGAGATGGGTGCCCACGGGTCCCAGCAGGCAGCTCTTGGCACAGCTGAGAGGCGCTGCTCTGTGCCTATCCCTTTGTTCAGGATAAACTGAGAAGCAGTGGAATTTCAGCCCTGCGAGGTGGCTCCAGAGCGTCTCGCTCTGGACCTTTGTAGGGCCAGAGTGTTTTAGTTTGAGCCACTAGAGGGAGGGTTATGTTGTTCTTCACCTTCAGCTGTGAGCTCTCCTTTGGGAGACCTGCATGCACAGACACAGTGTAGCGCCTTAGAGGGCAACTAAGGGGGGTGGGTAGGATATTCTGAAGCTCCAGGCATAGGCTGCTGGGAGTAACCGGGCTCTGAATCGGAGAGTAATTTTAAGAACAGACACACATAACCACTGTTGCCTGCTGCTGGCAGAGCCCTCTCCTCACCAAGAGCATTGTTGCTCAGACCCGGGGAGTAACAAATGTGACTTTAAGGCTCAAGGAAGCTGGGGGCAGGGGAGAAAGCCAAAAGCCTTGCCAGACCTCATGACTTGGAGGCACGAGAAAGCACTGGCAGGTCTCTGGGCTGCTCAGAATTGAAAACAGGTGGCTTTGGATTAAATAAAAACTTTAATGCTATTATTCATTTCATTTTAAATGTGATTCTGAGAGGCTGAGATTTGATCTAGGTTATTCCAATGCTCTTTTACACAAGATTCGGATCATAAATGAGGTGCAGATATCTTCCACCATCTAGTATCCCTAAATCCAATTTCTCTGCTTGAATACCTCCAGAGACAGGGCACTTCCCACCTTACCTGGCATCACGTATGTTTTTGGAACAGATCCCAAACTAGCTTATAACGAAGTCAAATTGCATCTTTGTAATTTCTACCTATCACTCTTAGTCCTGCCAACTGAGATGCTGCAGAGTAAGTCAGTCATTTCCACTCTTGAAAAGACAAAAGTGTATTGACAGCCATGAGAGATTGCCAGGAATTAAAGAGGGAGAGGAAGATGTGATTATAAAGGGACAGCACAAGGGAGTTTTTGGAGGGTGGTGTTGCATGGAAACCAATGTGACAATAAATTTCATATATTAAAAAAAAAAAAAAAAAGCTACTGCAGCAGACATCAGAAAACACAAAGATGACATGATGTGGTCCCGGTCCTCCAGGGACAGTCTTGCGAGGAGACACAAGCATATGAATGACAATCTAGCAAGGAGAAGTAACAAAAGCATGACCTAAATCAAGAGCTTTGGGAGTTCCGGGAGGGGCCAAGACGAACGACATAAACCCTCTCTCCTGATACTCTTGTCATTTCCACATTACCAACCGTTTCCGTTTTTACTGATCGGAATTCACGCCAAAGCAGCCGTTTCCGTCCTCGGCCCCTGTGTCTTCTGAGAGATGAAATTGTCAGGCAGACAAATGAAGTCTTCAATAGGTCTGCTAGTGCCAGAATGAGACTTGGAGCAGATGTCCAAAGAGTTGATGTTCTTTGTCACTCCTGCTCTGAAAATATTGGAATGTAGGAAAAGAAAGTGTTGGTTTGGTTTGTTTTAATCAAGCAGGGTGTAGGATACTTTTTAAATAGCATCACTTTGACTTTCTTCGCCCTCTGTCAGATGTTCTGCACAGGCCAGATTGTGGATTTGCAAACACCTGTGTGGTTTTCTGACCTGCCTCCCTACCCCACCACAATATCTTGAGAACTCTTATATTTATTACTTTCTTCTCAGAAGTCTAGGCAGGCATCCCATTGTACCCACTTGTCATACACTGTGCTTTGACACATGCTGGAGACCGTGAATATTGTTCCTGGCCCTCTTACCTCTTCTTTTCTTAAGAAATACCGAAGGAACTTCTTGCATTCTTGCTGTGTAATTTTCTTCCTAATGTTTAGTTCTGTCTTACAGAGGAAATTTTCTGTTTCCTTCAACTTTTACTCTTCCAGTGATCCTTCTGTCCCTTTATTTGGTTTACAAACCTTTAATTTACAGTAGTTTAAAGCAGCTTATAGGAAATACGATAAAACACATTTAAAAATCAGGGCTTGGGAGATTAACAGTGAAGAGAGAAGGAGAGCACAGAATGTAACTCTGCAAGCCAAAAGGCCTCCATTATCCCTATAGTTGAACCTCAATAATTTTGAGTTTCCTAGCAGCCAAGGTGAAAAGGGAGAAAGTACATCTACTCTTGTCAAAGGTAGCAAAGCCTACCAAATCCTCTGGGAAAAGATAGTATTTATTGCCTTTGTATAGAGACCTCTGCAGGAGATACTGGGAAGTATCTGCCAATACTAGGACACTTTCCCAAGGCTGTTTCAGGTAGGGCCCCTTAATGGAAGCCAAGGACAGCACTTCAAAGCCCCACTCCATGAAAGTGACTCTGGAAGACTGTAAACTTGTAATAAATGTTCTCAGTTAAGTCTCTTCTCAAATGTTCTTACATACTTCATCCCTCCTTCTGCCCTGATCCTGAAGGACAAAATGTCTTGCAACAGCACAAACATTCCAGATGCTCCTTTCCCGTCCAAGTTCAGCCCCTCAGATGGAAAAAGAGATGTAAGCCACAAGTTGTCCTACCACTAACTGAGCACTTCCAGTGACAGCCAACACATGGTCCGTTCTCTTCCACTTCCCGTGAAGCAGCAGCTACAGCTCAAGTCGCTGGGCTCAAGTCCTCTGGCAAGGCCTGTGACTTGGGAAGGAGAATCATGACACTTGCCATTACCTAATACTTCAGCTCTCCAACGACTGTCAACAATAATACATCTCGCTTTTTCTGTCAAACGACCCCTGAGAGCTGAGGAGAGAGCATCGGGGACTCCAAGGATGTTGAGGCACAGCCCTGCACGACCCCTGATAAACACAAAAATTTTCATGTTTTCTTCCTCAACTAATGGGAATTTTGTGTTCACCTTATAACCTATCTTTCTCTTTTTCCCCCAACATGGCTGTGCCATTTTATTTATTTTTTTAATTTTGAAACAAAAGTGGCAAGTACACTACAAAGGAGTTTTTTTAGCCTGGTTTGTCTGAGAGCAAATTACCAGCCCAGTGCTCCATTATCCTCTACAAATGAGGACATTCTCCTAGGTGACAACAATACAACCACCAAAATAAGGAAAGTAACGCCAATGAGAGCACCGTTGTTCTTCATAATAAAAAGGTCCGGTTCAAAATCATACGTTGCATTTACTTGCTGTGTTTTTAGTCTCCTTCAGTCTGAAATAGCTCCTCAGTCTTTATTTGACTTCCACAACTTTGACACAATTGAAGATTATGTGCCAGTTATTCAGATTGTCCTCAGGTTGGTTGAAGTTTCCACGTGGTCCTGCACCTTTGGCAGGAGTATCACCAAAGTGAGGCTGTGTTCTCCCCACCGAATCCCTTTGGGGGGTGCAGGATTTCCATTTTTCTCATTACCAACAATGTTCCCTTTGATCACTCAATTAAGGTGGTTTCTGCATGGCATCTCCACTGTAAAGTTATTCCTTCTCACTTGGCCGTTAATAAGTATTTCGTGGGGAGATGCTTTGCAACCATGTAAATATCCTGGACTTCCTCAAACTTTGAATTTATTCATTTACTTATTTACATGAGGATGGACTCAGGGTTTCCTATTGTATCTGCTGGGTTCTAATCTGTTACAATCATTATTTGTTTTAATGCTCAAATTGTCCCTAATTTGGTCAGTTGGGACCCTGTGCATGCCAGCTTCTGTGTTTTTTTCAAAACATGTTCCCATTGGGGCACCTGGGTGGCGCAGTCGGTTAAGCGTCCGACTTCAGCCAGGTCACGATCTCGCAGTCCGTGAGTTCGAGCCCCGCGTCAGGCTGGGCTGATGGCTCAGAGCCTGGAGCCTGTTTCCGATTCTGTGTCTCCCTCTCTCTCTGCCCCTCCCCCGTTCATGCTCTGTCTCTCTCTGTCCCAAAAATAAATAAATGTTGAAAAAAAAAATTTAAAAACAAAAACAAAAAAAAAAAAAAACAAAACATGTCCCCATTATTTTTTAAGCGTTTCCTTGCTCCCCAGTACCAGTAGATGTCCCAAGCTCCTCTTGTGCTTTTCCTGTCCCAGTTCTGGCTTCGGCCATTTCTCCAAAGAGTCTTGGTTCCTTTTAGTTGAGAATGGTCGTTGGAAGGTAAGATTTGAGGACCTGGTGCACTGTGCTGCTGATATATCACTGTTCCCAAGCCCTGTCAGTGAATGGGGTTAGGGAATGTATATGTGGGGGGAGGTGTCCACATGCCCACACTCACATCTGTGTTTTCTACATTATCCATATATTTTGAAAAACGTGTTCACACATTTATACCTCCAGTTCCAATCCAACACCTCCGGGTTTATTTTCCCTTCCCATGTTTGTAATTCTCTTCTCTGACAGCAAGTAACCTGGATCCCGATAAATTTACTTGGTATATTTACTCATTTGGTCAGTTCCCCTGTGTATAACCAGCCTCCCAGCTCCGACATCACCATCTTGGCTGTGCCAATGCCTCAGCCTTGCTCCCCTGCTCAGGCTTTGTGTGGGAGTCTGGGGGTGGTGAGGAAGTTGGTCATCCTCCAACTCTGCCCAGGAGGAGACAGGAACTGTATGTCAAGGGGCAGGAGTCTCTCTGCCATAACGGGGCAGGTGCTCCCCCAAAAGAAGGGGGCCTTCTGTGATGCCATAAATTGGCCCCATGAAGTCTGCTTACCTCTCATTGTCAGATGGAATGTGGCAAAAGGTTTGAAGCAGAGACTTGAAGTGCAGGAATGGTGTGGAAGTGGAAAATCCAGAAAGGAGATAGAAGGAGAGGATGTCTGAAAGGAGAGAAGGAACGGAAGCAGGAAAGAGAGGCTTAGAAAGGGAGACAAGAAGGAAAACGCATATAAGATGGTTTGAGTGCAGGAGAGAAAAGAAGAGAAACTGTTGACTGACACCATTTTCCTGAAGCTGTCCCTCGAGGGCCTGGCAGACAGACTGGTCTCTTGCAACCTCTCAGCCACCTACTCCGGTGTGCATTAAATTAAGGGAACAGAGACGTTTCTATCTCTGAGTTGCCATCTCTGAGGCCACAAATCCAACATCCTGCAGAAACTCAGGCGCAACAGTCTCCTGAGACTCCCAGGGATTTTTCCAGCGCCTCCTAAGTGAATGTAGTCCAACCTCACAGAGCAGGGCGATGCTTCCTCACCGGTTTGACCATCTCATTTCCCATGAGTGAATTCTGAAGTCTGAAATAAATGCCTTCCAGACTTGGGGAACCAAAGAGCTACATCCTTTTATGGTCATGGAGAAATAGTGAGTTCCCCGATCTAAACCTCCTCATCTGTTGGCCTTCCCTGCAGCATTGGTCAGGGCTGCCAAACACATCTGTCTCTACTCCCCCACCTCCCCTCCCACCCTCCTCCCACTCCAGTCTGTTGTCCACTGCCAGGCCCCACTGCACAATTCCCACCTGGAGGCCAGGGACCTCCTTTCCCAAGTCAGACACCCCTCAGTCTTTATCTGAATGACCTCTTTGTTGCATTTGTCCCTGTTACTAGCCCTCCTCTACTTGAAATTCCATTCCCTGGCTTCAAATCCCTCTACCAGCCCACCACGTCTAAACACCTGGCTCCCCAAGACCTCGCTTCCACCTCCAACCACACCTCCACCTGAACTTTAAAATCTCAGAAAAGTTCTATACTTTGCACCTTTGCCCCTTCTTGTCTGAGTCTTCTCCACGTGGATAATTCTTATTTATCCTTCAAGATTCAACCCGGTACTTAATCTTCCTGAGAATAACTAGGCAATAAAGAGTTGCTTTCTTTTTCACTTTTTTTTTTTTTTAATTGTGCGATAAGCTTAGAAAAGTGCATAAAACACAAATATACAGCTCGAATTTTCATTGCAGAATGGGCTCCCTATGACTTCGGCCCATGAGAAGTAGAACATGGCCGCCTGCCTAGACATCCCCAATGATGCCTCTTCACAATGAACCCCTTCTTCCACTCAGCGGGTCACACTATGTAGACAATAGAGGATTCCATGCCTTGCTTTTCTTTATGATTTTACCACCCAAATATGTGTCCCGAAAACCCACAGTTTAGTTTTGCCTACATTTGAACTTCATATAAATGGAATTGTGCACTAAATGTTTTGTTGCATCGGGGCGCCCGTGTGGCTCAGTGGGCTGAGCGTCCCGCTTCAGCTCAGTTCATGATCTCATGCCTCTTGAGTTCGAGCCCCATGTCAGGCTCTGTGCTGACAGCCTGGAGCCTGCTTCGGATTCTGTGTTTCCACTATCTCTGCCCCTCCCCGGCTTGCTCTCTGTCTCTCTCTCATAAATAAGTAAACATTTAAAAAATGTAAATATTTTGTTGTGTCTTGCTTCTTCCACTCAGTATTATATCTGTAAGATTTAATCGTGTGTTTTCGCATAGCAGTAATGCGTTTATTTGTACCACTGTATGGTGGTAAAAATTGTATAAACATATTGAAATGTGTCCATTCCATTTCTGATAAACATGGGAGCTGTCTCCAATTTTTGGCTAGTGTGAACAAGAATGATCAAAAAGGCTTGTACGTGTCACTTCATACATGTGCACACGTATTTCTGCAGGGTATATCAGGAAGGGGACTGCTGTACCATGAGGTATGCCTAGCTTTGGCTTTATAAGATAATGTCCAAGTATTTTCAAAGTGGTAATCACAGACCCTAAGATTATGTGAAATAACTGTCTTTCTCACAAAGAATACCTCTACTTAAGATTTAAGGGGTGGGGGGGGGGGAAGCAGTCGTAAGAGCCCAGAGGTAAGAGGGTGAGTGTTGGCAAAGATCAGCAGTCGGGGTGAGTAACCACAGCCAAGGGGGCCCAGTCTCCATGGGAAGGGGGTAGTGCTGGGGCAAGTGCATAACTAGTATAAATGGCTTCCCACTGAGAACACTGAAAAAGAGTTCCCCTCCTTTCTCCTAAAAAGAAGGGCTTTCCTTGGGCTTTGCCAAGCAAGCTGCAGTTTATTGTTAGGGTGCTCTGGTGCCTGGGTTTTGTTCTGGTGGTTTCCACAGATGCCCACAGCTGCTGCGGGACCAACCAGGCTGCTCCTGGCCTGCCCCGCACGCCCCCCTCCCCCTCCCGCAACCAACATCCACCCAGTCCTACCAGCTCTCACCCTTCAGCTCCAGTAGTTCTCCACTCCCAGCCTGGCCATGGCTGTCAGGGGTCTCTCACAGGCTCAACCCTTTGAGCCCAAAGAACCCAGGCAATAGCCTAATGTCGCCACCACCTGGGAGGGATGCGGAAGTTCTCCCTCTGGACCTTCCACTCCTCATTTACTGTCAGAACTTGAGAGGGTGGGACAGAGAAGGCGGTACATCTGGACATTATTCTGAAGCTGAAGCTCTTGAGAGGATACCCTTCTGTCCTCCTCTTCACTCTATGGAGAAGTTGGGACCATGTCTTAGTCTTCCTTGGGTCCTTCCCTTTCCCCAGGCCCACTCCCATGCCTAACAGAGTCCCTCACACACAGGGCACCAACCAGTCACTTACCCAGACAGCAAGTTTATAGCAACTGGGGACAGAGGAAGTACCCTCTCTTAGAACTCCGTGTGTACCATTTTTAGAACTCTATGCTGCCACCTGCCAGAAAATTGTCAGAACGACCATACAAATCTGCAGTGACTATGTGAATGTGCTCCCCCCCAAGAGTTGTTCTTACCGTGAGCTGCAGCCTGTCTGATGGATAGATTAAACTCCAGTGCTTATACTCAGACCTCATGTTTGTCAGTCATCCCAAACTCTTAAAATGGGGTTACCAAGAGGTGCTCACAAGGAACAATTGTCTAAAAGAACACTAATTACTCCCTTTAGGTGGGAGAACCACCAAAAGATCAGTTCAGATCAGCCAGAAACTGCCAGCAAAAAGGGCTTGATGGATTTCATAAAACAGCCAGTGATCGATGTGAATTTTGCCATAGTTTAATGATTTTTTTTCCACGTGGAACTAGAGCGGCTGCCAGTTTGAAGCAGCCACAAATCAACAGGCATCCTTCCAGGTGTCCGTGGTAAGGGTCTGGAAGAAGGGGACTGAGGACATGTTGACCATGACACTGAGCCTGTGATAACGGTCACTGCACAGAGTCATGCAGGGTGTGTTTGGTACCAGGAGCTACCTAGTAACAGCAGTTCTCTGAAGCTAGCATCTCAGTGCAATCCCCAAAGCTGAGTACCCTGGCTTCTCTGACCATTACTTCTTTCCTTCTATGTTAAATTATTGATAACCCTATAGGCCAATGGCATTTCTGTTTTCTAAGCTCAGCACTGTGATTTTGTGAGCTGGGTATTCTCTGTTTTTTACCCTTTTTAACTCTGCATGTCCTAGGACACTGACCTTTGGGTATAGCATCAAGCAGGTTCCCTGTCCTCTGGCTTCCACCTGAATTTGGCCAGTGCAAAGTACATGCAGAGAACTCGTGGGCTGGAGGGAAGATCCAATGAGGCTTATTGCCCAGGCTTCCTCCCTGTGGGCCACGGATCGGCATGTCCCTATCATGGATTGAATTGTGTCCCCACCCCATAATTTGTATGTTGAATTATATGTCCCCGGTACATCAGCACGTGACTGACTGTATTTGGAGGCAGGGCTTTTAAAGAGGTGATTAAGTTAAAATGAGGTCATTGGGTAGGCCCTAATCCAACATGACTGGTGTCATCATAAGAAGAGGAAATTTGAACACGGACACATGCATAAAAGGAAGGCTATGCAAAGACCCCAGGGGAAGAGAGTCATTTACAAGCCAAGAAGAGTGGCTTCAGAAGAAACCAACCTTACCAGCCCCTTGACCTTGGACTTTTAGCCTCTAGAATTGCAAGAAAATTAATTTCTGTGGTTTAAGCCACCTAGTCACAGTACTTTGTTAGGGCATTCTGAACAAACTCATACAGTCCCTCTACCAAAATCACAGATACAGACCATGCTCCATTCCTAGAAACAATTTTCTCCCTGGGCATGGGTTATTGTTCTGTCCCCAGACCCCAGGCTTCGGGGAAGGAAGTAAAGGCTCCTTGGTCTTGCTGTTGCATCATGGCTGCTTCACTTTGCTACCCACCTTCGCTAAACTCACTTCGAATACCCGATTCGCACACTAGGAGTTCCTAGCAAGAACTTCAACCCATCCACTTGTTGCCCTCACCATTCGCCCAAATTGTTCCTAAAATCTAATCCTACCTGGCGGAAACAAACCACAACCGTTCACGGGGTCACTGGGTGAGATGAACCCTCTGCCGCTGTACTTCTTAAAGAAAAACAAACAGGGGAGCCTGGGTGGCTAAGTCGGTTAAGCATCCGACTTCGGCTCAGGTCACAATCTCGCGGTCCGTGAGTTTGAGCCCCGCGTTGGGCTCTGTGCTGACAGCTCAGAGCCTGGAGCCTGTTTCAGATTCTGTGTCTCCCTCTCTCTCTGACACTCCCCCGTTCATGCTCTGTCTCTGTCTCAAAAATAAATAAACGTTAAAAAAAAAAAAAAAGAAAAACAAACAACATTTTCTGAAATGTCCTATGGTGACAAGAAGCTGCAACCCAGCAGTGAGCCTGGCAAAAAATAAAGACACCAAATCTGTGCAACCAAGGTAATGTTGACATTGTACTGGTGAGTGAGAAAGTGACTGCCTTGAAAAATTCATGCCTTGGAGAGAACACTTTGCAAATGGACATTTAGAATAGCTTCCATCATTGTATATGTTTGCTTCTGAAAACAATGATTTCTCTGTTAAAAAAAAAAAATTCTGATATGTACATATTTTTAAAACTGGGAAGTGGGATTTTTCTAAATTATTTAAAAATCTTTCAAATGAGGGGCGCCTGGGTGGCTCAGTCGGTTAAGCGTCCAACTTCAGCTCAGGTCACAATCTCGCGGTCCGTGAGTTCGAGCCCCGCGTCAGGCTCTGGGCTGATGGCTCAGAGCCTGGAGCCTGCTTCCCATTCTGTGTCTCCCTCTCTCTCTGCCCCGCCCCCGTTCATGCTCTGTCTCTGTCTCAAAAATAAATAAACGTTAAAATAAAAAAAAATCTTTCAAATGAATAATTTCAAAGAGCTTTGAGTCTATCTATCTATCTATCATGTATCCATCTATGAAAATGCACATTAACTAGTCTCCCTTGCCTTCTGACTTGCTCTGGGTTTGGCCAATGGGAAGCACTTTTGATTGGATTACAAGAGCAAATGACCGATGCCAAGGAAGATGGAAACTTATTAGTGAACTTTCAACAGAACCTTTGCATTAGCTGGTAGATGTGGCTGAAACATGAGTCAGGATAGAGTAATTACAGACAACAGTGCACTTCTCCCATTGTCTTTGTAGAATTGTTTTTAGCCACAATAATCACTAAGACCAAATATTAACATAAACTGCCCTCAGAATTAAATTTCTGAATCCTATCACCAAGTGGTAAAGCAAGATTTTCAAGCGAGGCATACTCAGTTCAGGCACATGTAAATATAAAATGAGCATATGACATTAATAGCATAGTAAAAGTAAAAAGTTTTTTTTGCGTGTGTGCCAGGGAGAAAATAAAAGAACCTAATATTGTTTTACCTTTCAAAATGTTGTCTTTGTGTGTTTTTATTTTTTTTTTATTTTTTTTAAATGTTTTTATTTATTTTTGAGACACAGAGAGAGCATGAGTAGGGGAGGGGCAGAGAGAAAGGGAGACACAGAATCCGAAGCAGGCTCCCGGCTCTCAGCTGTCAGCAAAGAGCCCCGTGCGGGGCTCAAACTCCCGAAGTGTGAGATCATGACCTGAGCTTAAGCCAGATGCCCAACCGACTGAGCCACCCAGGCGCCGCCCCCGCCGCCTTTTTTTTTTTTTTTTAATGTTTGTCTTTGTATGATTTTAATGAACAGAATATATTAGTTCAATAGTACAGGTATATATGAACAAATAACAAGTATTGGGAGTATCTCTAAAATCTTTTACTCATTCTGGCCAGCCATCCAAAAAGTGTGATCACTGAGCATCGAAACATAAGGGGCTGGAAAAGCAACAACACAACAACAGCAACAACAACAGCATATATACCACTGTACCCAGAATCTTAGAACTTCAGAGTCACAATTCTATTTTGTTCAAACTGACTTTAAAGAAAATAAAGAGGGAAAACGTGAAAGAATGTGTGACAGAAGGAAGCCTGTGCCTACAGCTTTCCACGTGAGTGAGGACAGTATGCTCATTCGGTTGAACCACCACCTCTCAGAAAGTTTTGGAAATAGTCGGAATGTAGTGGGAGGCCCAGGGGACCACCCAGTAGTAAAAACCTAAATGAAAGCTTCCAAAAACAACAGGCAAACTGAGGGCCAGCCCCTCCCCAGCTCCACCTCCTGGCCAGGGCTGGGTGGGAGGGGTTCAGCGTCTTGTCCAACTCTGCCTGCATCTTACACAGAGTGTCACAGACGGTACGGGCCTTGGAGATCAGTGTTGTCACAGTGTGTAGTGTTTGGAGGTGACAGAAAACACTCTAGTAGCATCAGAGAGAATAGCCATTTCACTAGAAAGGGGAAAATGCCCCTGGTAATCTGCTCAGCGAGTCTTCTCTCTATGCCTTCCAGCAAAACAAGAACCCAGCTCCAGGCAGAGCTCTGAATGTTATGCATATTTATTGCCTGGCCTTTCAGGCAAAAGGCTATGAAAATACGTTGGTGGAGTGGAGACATCACTGAGAAATTTTGAAAGCAAAGCTGCTTCCAAGCTGTTTTCTGTTATTGTTTTTCAGGATTCCTCACTGGTTAAAACTATAATCTGGTTACAAAACGAGTGACCTGGAGAGACGTTCACTTGTCCACATCTCTAAAAATCCATCCTGCTGCTTCCCGCTTCTCCCCTTAAAGCACAGTGAATCCAAATCACCTTCTCAGACAGAAGGATGCACCAAAGCACTTTCAGCTCCCTATAGAAGCTTCTAGAGGAAATTGTCGGAACGCTTGGAAAATCCAGACCTCTTTGCAATTATCTAAACGGAGTTGGTGGGTGATGTTAACAAGGCATCCTTTCTGCTATCCACGGTCAGGGTCATATCTTTGTGAAATAAATATTGGTGATTTGTTGTTTTGTTCTTAATGTCCATTAAATAGTAGTCCGATTAGAGATGAACAGGATTTGTAATCTAGGTAAGATGAGCCTGTCTCTGAGTTTTGTTAAACCCCGTTATTTAACCTCCTGCTCAGCTTACAGGGGACCTTCTAAATCTTAAGAACCTCCAGCTGGAAAGACGCACAAACTGCTCTGCCCAAGCCACACTCAGCGGAGCCAGGACTGACAGACATTGCTATCGTACAGGACTGTGACCTGCAAACTGGGTTTGCCTTCTCTTCACCCCTGCAAAGAACAGGAAGGCCACATGGTTCCAAATCATTTCTCCATTATGACCTTCCAAATGGGTACCTGAGGCATCCAAACACCTTCTGACTGGGGGGCATCTGTCATTTCCTCCACACTTGCACTCTGCCCCTTTACTCCACATTTACATGCCAGCAAAACCCAACTTATCACTGTAAGGAATGAAGCACACACTTTCATTCATTTGGCTTTTTGAGAAATGAAGGTGAGGCCTTGATTTACTGGGGTTTGCCTACCCTATTCTGTAATGCCAACAAATTTTTGGGCCTCGTGGCAGACCTGTCTGTCATGTTTTGTGGCCGGGGCAATTCTCATCTTGGCTGGAGAGCCAAGAGTGGAATTTTAACGATGCATTTCCTTGTGTTTAATAGGCTAAAGTCAAAAGTCCACATTCTGCTTCAGATATGCATGAACAACTTCCACTGAAGTTACTCATGTATATCTGAGTTTAGTTAAAACACTCCAACACTCAGGCACTATTAAATAACATTCCTTTAAAAAAAAAAAAAACTTTTTAATGTGCATGTGGGAAGGTGAAACAGCATGTGTAAATTAACCAAAAATTCACTCAGTTTGAGGAAGTGTTTGGTTTTTAACGGAACAAAGCCATTTGGACAGTCCTGCTCATTTCCATCTTGATACATACCAATCATGGAGCCTCTCCAGGCTTATCTTGGAGGCTCATTTGCCTAAAGCTTCCTGGTTTTAGGGGCAGCTGTGGAAGAGGGCAGCACGCGGGCCTGGGCTCAAGGAACAAGATCAAGTCCCAGCTCAGATAATAGTTGTACGGTCTTGAGAGAGTCACTTAATCTTTCCCCGTAGCTATTCATCTGTAAACCTTTGCAAGGTTATTGTGTGAATTGCATAGATAATGAGCATTAAATTTGTTTTTTTGATTCAAAAGTATTTTGCCTGTTTTAGGCAAACGTAAACAATCAAGAGCCCAATAATGATAGAGATAGTAGGGAGAAATTTATAGTCAAACAATGGTTGTGCAAGTATATGTTGGAAGCAACTGCAATGCATATTGCATCGAGTATTTATTTATTTTTAAAGTTTATTCATTTATTTTGAGTGGAAGGGAGAAAAGGAGAGAGTGAGAGAGAATGTGGGGGGCCGGGCGGCAGAGAGAGAGGGAGAGAGAGAAAATCCCAACCAAGCTCCACACCATCGGTGCAGAGCCCGATGCAGGGCTCAAACCCACAAACTGCGAGATCATGACCTGAGCTGAAATCAAGCGTCCAAGGCTTAGCCAACTGAGCTACCCAGGTGCCTCTGCATTGAGTATTTAAAAAAAAATTTTTTTTTTCAACATTTATTTATTTTTGGGACAGAGAGAGACAGAGCATGAATGGGGGAGGGGCAGAGAGAGAGGGAGACACAGAATCGGAAACAGGCTCCAGGCTCTGAGCCATCAGCCCAGAGCCTGACGTGGGGCTCGAACTCACGGACCGCGAGATCGTGACCTGGCTGAAGTCGGACGCTCAACCGACTGCGCCACCCAGGCGCCCCTGCATTCAGTATTTAAATGAAATATTTAAATGAGTACTTAAAACTGTCTTCTTTGATCCAATAATTCCACATGAGAGTTTGTCATAAGAAACACAAAATTAACAATAATAATGAGGGGCATTCTCTTTGTGTAAAGATTTTTTTATAGCATTTCCTATCATGGAAAACAAGTGGAAACAACTTAAATTTTAACCAAATAAAGGAATGTTTAAGCACACCATTACAGTTTAGATGATGCTTAGATTAAATTCTTACAATGTTAAGTGAATAAAAATGGATTCAAAGTATATATTCTGTATGATCACATCATTGTAACAAAAAACATAAGCATTAAAAAGGACCAGAAGGAAAAAGAACAAAATTTTCAACAGTAATGGCTAGAAGAAAGCCAGAAGGTGCTTTAGACAGAGGGATTATATGACCTTTTGACCCTCTTTGCATTCCTTATACATAGATGACACTCAGGATATATTAAATGAATTTTTTTAATGTTACACCTTAGCTCTTCATTAATTAACGCTCTGCTCAACTCACTTTCCAATTAATCAAAGCTTTGCCTTAATTAGCCCTGTAAAATAGTCTTGAAATATTTTTTTCCAGTGGTTTCTTCTTATTTTTCCATCCAGCTATCTGTAAGATCATAGATATTCATTCAGGAACTAGTCCAGTTGGCATTTGGTCAAATAGCAAAAGCTTGGATTTAGCCATTGAGTATCACAAGGCACAACATCAAAGGAATTTTCCAATGTTGCTCCCCACACACAGCCCAGCCCATGTCACTTGATCCTCAAGAATGCTGAGCAGAGCGGGGGAGTAGCAGGAGATGAATGCCCATGGCAGGAAAGCCAAAGTATACATTTTCACCAACAGAATGGGTACAAGCCAAACAAGCAATAGAGGGCACAGTTTAATGGCAGACAGCAGTTTTCAGAGAAAACTTGTCAGAGTATTACAGTGAATTACACATAAGGAGGGGAATACTTGGACATTTGGTTCTCTAACCTACTTGAAGCACATTTATTGCCTTCAGATGAATGCCAACTTTAGTGGTATTCTTTGCGATAATATTACGAAATACCATTTTGTATTTCTAGAGGCCTTTCTGTCTATGGTTTACTGTGAGCAGAGCACTACGCTTTGCACACAATGGAGTAGGTCCACCCAGGAAATAGAAGATAGTCAGCACTGGGACTACCCACAGAGGAAATGAATTTTGCAGGGAAAGAGTAATATCTCTATGGCAGAAATTAAGTCAGTTCTTGAATTCCAAATCGAAGTGTTTCCTCACATATGAGTTTACTAAGTGAGCAAAAGACTGAATGTGCACCTCAAATATGGGGAATTAAAAGCCCCTTGAATGCTCCATGGTATCATAGAAGGTTAGAAACGAAAAGCGGCTTAAAAGTCTTCTAATAATCCAGCACACGCAAGACACACATTCTTTATAGACAAGAAGACAGTTCAGAGACGTAGGGAATTTTTCTGAGCTCAAACACCAAGTAAGTGGTAGAGTCAGGATTCAGACCCGGGTCTTCTGGCTCTCTGCAGCTTTTGCTTCCATCGTACTCAAATACCACATGGCTTGAAAGCCGCCAGACCTCCTCCAGGACTGTTGGTCAGATGCTCAAGAGGCAATGCTTTGGAAATTGCCCAATGGAAATTGCTTTGGAGTCAGACTGGAGTTTCAATCCTGTCACTCGTGTGTGACCTCGGACAAGTCAACAAATCTCTAAAGCAGGACCATACACCCACTCCACAGTGTGCTGGTAAGAATTAAGTGAGGTAATGCATCTCAAGTGCTTGAGCTGCACACCACGGCAGCTCAATGGACAGCATCTCTCGTTACTATCACAGGACTTCCTTGAAGGCAGACCCAAAGCCCTACACTGTTGGCCTCAGCCTCAGAAGAAGAGTGTGGTCCAAACACTTCACCCTTCTTCTCAAAAGCTGTATGGATGTCTCGTCTCCGCTGTGCACGACTGGAACAAATCCAATCCAATCTGGATCATTTACTGTTTGGCACCATTTTTAATACTAATCTCATCAGTTTTTATTTTCTTTTTCTAGTTTATCCAAACAAGCCATTTTTAGAGGCTAGTGACTTTAAGCCAGAGCTGCCAATAAAATAGACTTAACTTGAAAACACCAGGATCCTTCTGAAGAAATGTAAATATAAACAACACACATGATACAGAAAAGTTTGATAAGAGTTTGATCATTGGCTTGGATGCCAGTTCAACTCTCAACTTGCCCACTACTATTTTGGGGCATTAAAATCTGCAAGCGCTTCCTGCCCCAGCCCTCCTGCCATCCATTAGGTTTGAATGTCCTTTATGGAACGAACTTGATCCCCCTGCCTTACTTTTGGTCTCTCTCCAGAGCAGCTAATGCGCTGGCATAGTTCTGCCATTTGTCAGCCAGAAGTCTGGTTACACATTTGCTCGTCAATCTAAACCTAACCTCTTCTCATACGAGCACTTGGGGTTTCATGTAAATCAACCAGACATTCTGTCATTCACCAGCAATATCTCTCCATAGTAGTCTACACCAATGTGCCTTCATGAAATATTTCACTATGTTTGTGGAAGAAATATTCAAATGAACGTGCTTTTTCAGGAATGGTGACACCAGAATGTTACAAATCTGTTCATTACCACAACAAGGATAAATGGTATTTCTGCCAAAGACTTGATAACGGGTGCAGTAATGCATCTCAGCACTTTCTGAAATTAAAGGTCTGCCCTGAGAGGTAAGTAGTATAATGCATGACTAACAAATGCAAACCCAAACTTGGGAGCTGAGTTTTCCTTGTCAGTGTAATTGATCCTTTCCGACAGCCTCTGCCTTAGGAAGTTCATAATGTTACTTCTCTTTGGATATTAACATCCAGGTGAGGCTGACCCCCATGGTTTGTAGGAGGGAAGATCCTCATTAATTTAGCATGCTTTATTGTGATTTTTCTTACATCTGAATTCACACATGCTTTTAACAACTCTTCTTCAAAAATCTGCTATGGTTGTAAGGACAGTATTTCATGGAATTATTAGTTCATCATTCAGGAAAATATTTAAAATTCAGTTGAATAGTCTCTTAAACAGCTTTTTAAGATATTGTTTCTGATTATAGTGATTGTCAGTTGTTTTTTTTTTTTAAGTAGGCGATTTGACTCTAGCCTTCACTAGGTCTTTTGGCATTTTCAAAGCGTCACAAAGGAACTGAGGAACTGGGAATTTAAACAAGAAGAATCATTATCAGTTCTCATTGACACGTGCATGACATTGGGCCAGTTAACCTCAGTGTTACTAGATTGTAAAATGATGTTTTAAGGTAGACCTAATTCATGAAAACTATGGAAAAAATGAAGAGGGGAAGGCTTCCCATCGAGGATATTTACAAAGAGCTCATTTTATTCCTACAAGTGTCTGAAAATGCCTGGTATCATTACTATTCACTTCGAGCACTGGAAGTATTACTACCAGTGCTATAAAAAAAAAATTCAATATCTGAAAGGTTATTCATCCAAAGAATGTGTCCTCTAAAATTAAAGACTCACAGAGTTCTATCATATTCACTCTCAAAATGCCTAAAATGGACAGGATACAGATTCTAGTCAGAGAGTAATGGTTTTCCTTGACTGTTTTGGATTCTGAACAGGCTCAGCAGATCATAATTAAAGTTTTTTAGCACCAGGTTTCAAATATAAAGTCACTTGGTCACAATGTAAAGATTAGTGTCTACCTAAGTAAAATTCTGCGCCTTAGGGAAATGCAGAAATGCTTTCCTCCTCAGCCTCCTCTACACTGCTGTTCCTTCCGAGGTAGCCTTTTTCCTCTATCTGACTTACTCCCTCTAGTGTTTTCTGGATGAAGTACATGAATTAAGGCTCAATTCACACACAAACAAAAAACGTTACTGCAATCTCTCAATATTTTCCCCAGTTACCATACACTAAAGCAAAGTTGCCACCAGATGTTTCGACATGAACACTAAGTGATTGCAAGAATTTTTTATCGAAGAGTCTCAAACTTAGATTCTTGTATTCCAACTTCAGCTCCCCAAAGTAAGCATTGACTTTAATCTGTTAGGCTTTAGATTCCTTCTCTGCCTTTGAAACCTTACATTCTAATTCAGTTTTACTGTGATAGGCAAAAGGGGAAAAGATTCTCTAATGAACTAAGGCATTCAAGAAGGCGTTTGACATGTTTTCCAAGGATAGAACTTACGTTTTGATTCTTCTAAGTTATCCAAGAGGTTCAAGGTATTTTGTCTCAAGAGAAAAGTGATTAATTTTTTTTTTAAATAGCCTTCTGGAAACACTGGCATATTTTCTACCACAGAAGCCCTCAGTCAAACCAGGAAGAGTAGCTTCTTGGGAAATGTATTGCTAATGGGCACTTTTTCTTTAACAGAGAAGAAAATACACTTCCAAAGCTGTCAGCTGCCGTTGCTGCTACTTTGGAAACCAGCCACAGCTGACTGTGAGAGCTAACTATAGGCCAAGGTCATCTGGGGATCTCCCAAGCCTGCTACAGCGATGGCACCCATACGTTGCTGGAGTGCATGGGCTTTGCCAGTCCAGCCAGTCTAGCCCAGAGAGCTATTCTGAGTCGGAATTTCCACAAGAAGGCCCTTGATTGCCCTTCATGCTGCTGACAGTTACTTTCATACTTAACCGTTCTGAACCATAATCTGCTTTACACACTGGCCTCTTTGCACCTTTACAATATCCTACCTGTTTTCAGACCCCCACGGGGGGTTCACAGGTATGTCAAAGTATAATATTAAAACTGACCTTTACTGATCTTTGTTTAACAACACAAAGCTCACCAGGGCTACATCAAATTACTTCAACCAAGTGCCTGAACGGGAAACCCTCAGGCTTATTTAGCTTCCTTCTTCTCTACCGTCATCTACCAACCTCTAATCTCTGCCAGGCCTTGTCCATTCAGATCCCTATAGATCTCTCCTCTTCCATGTCCACTGCCATTACATTTCATCCACTTTTGCCTAGATTGAAGTAATAACCTCCCAGCCAATCTCCTGCCTCCAATTCACCAACATTCCACCATCAGTTATATTTCAAAATTACATCTGAATGCATAACTCTTCTGTTTAAAACCCTTCCTTGGTTCCTCATCGGCTACAAGATAAATCCCAAACTCTCTAGACTGACATTTTCCAGACTACTTTTCCAGGCTCATCTCTTATCATTCCCTTCAGGCCATCTTTCTATCTCTCCCTTCATCATATCAATATACCCGCTCCCTCAAACCCTCCATGCTCGCCCATGTCTCCAGATCTGTCTAGCAATCTTATCTACCTAGTGATCTATATTTCTTCCATCAAGATTCAGTTTGAGCATCATCCTTTTGATGGGGATTTCCCTGACACTCTTCCAAAACTTGCCCCATGGCTCAAATACATACACAGGTGTAGTTAGTCCTTCCATCTATCATGCTCCATAGGCGATTGTTGACTGTTAGTTCTTGTATCACTAGGAAGTGCGCATGCGCACGCACACACAGATTTTAGACTCTCCCACTAGGCTGTGAGGTTCTTAATGTAAGAATCTTATATTATTGATTTTTGTGTTCTCAATATCTATAGCGATACTTAAAGCAATAAATAAATTTTGTTGTATTAATAAATCTCACAAAGAAATCAGCCAGTCACATCCAAGAAAGTGTATTTTAATTCAAGTCCTTTTTTTTTTTCTTTTTTTTTTTTAACCTATGCCCTTTGCTAAACAGAACTCGATTTACCAGGTCTTATGCTGGGTTGTACTCTAAGGACCCATATCTGAACTTCAGGAAAGCTCATGCTTTTGCCAAGAGATGAACTAGAAAAATACTGGGGACCAGAGAATTAGGTCAAAGGAAAAGAGTCAGGAACAAGGATGTTCTGGGGCAGGGGCATGCCACCCAATAAGCGCAGTCCAATTCTGGAAGACTTTGGAACCAAAGGAGCTGTTAAAATTGAAATGGGGGTATCTGGATGGCTCAGTTGGTTAAGCGTCCAACTTCAGCTCAGGTCATGATTTTGTGGTCCGTGGGTTCAAGCCTCGTGTCGAGTTCTGTGCTGACAGCTCAGAACCTGGAGCCTGCTTTGGATTCTGTATCTCCCTCTCTCTCTGTCTCTTGCCTGCTCACACTCTGTCTCTCTCACTCTCAAAAATAAATAAACAAAAAAAATTAAAAATAAAATAAAATTGAGACAGACACCATGGATGGTTCATACATATTGTATGCCTCGAGGCTGTCTCTTCTCTTACTTACATCCCTATATGCTCTGCTCATCCATTCAAATTCCCAGCTTACATCTAGGCTTAACTTGGTAACCTTCACTTCAAGGTCAATTACCAGCATGGTTCTTACCTTTGCCTTTCTAGGTGAATCATTTCCCCTCATGAAGTTTTCTCCAAGACAAATATTTCTTCAAGAGACTGCCAAGGTTGAACTAATCTCTACCTACCCAGGGTCACGTTTGGGAGTCACAGTTCATGACCCACAATCTTTTCTGTACCTCCTTGTCACACCAAGTGTCAATACTGCTTAAGTTGTGCTCAAAGCTCAAGCAGACGTCGATCCTCACTGCTGAAAAGTTGACTCCTAGAAAAGTGTTTTGACCATGAAGTTCTTCTCATATCAGACGAGTCTCCATATCTAACCTTCTTTTACTCTTCATCTATAAAGCTCTCTGTTTTATTATTATCTCATTTTTTAAAAAGTTACTGAGCCTTTCTTCATGTCCCAGACCTGAGATACGGTCAGTAAACAAGACAAACACTGTCCTTCTCCTCAAGAGCTTGCAATCTAGCTATTTCTCTATTGACCCTTGAATATGACTTATATATAGGAAATCTGTCCGTGTGCACTGAGTAAGTTCACACCTGCCGTCCCTCTGACCGGTCTGAATTCTTATAATTCATCAAGGTTCTATTCAAGTCTTCCCACCAAAGCCTGGTGTTGTCTCTGTCTTACATCAGGGTGTATTAAGAACTGGCTAAAGTACCATATCTAAGGATGTTGTGTAGAGTGCTGATCTTAAAGAGGCTTCTAGTGGTATCTCCAAGGGCTCTGTCATACCTATAACTTGTATCAGTTGGAGGTTTTGATACACATAGAAAAGGCATGCTTACTCCTTGTGTGAACAGCATGGATGGGTAAGAAAGCTATCCAACCACAGAATCAAGATATATTCATTATCTCTTGCTACATAGCAAATCACACCAAAATTAAGTGGCTTAAAACAACAAGTATTTATCATCTTATAGTTTCTTTAGTTCACAAATCCAGATGTGTCTTAGCTGGGTGTTTCTGACTCAGGGTTTCTCCTATAATTTCAGTCAGAATGTGGTCAGAGCTGCAGTGATCTGAAGGCTTGACTGGGGTGGAGGATCTTCTTTGAATCTGGCTCACTTGCATGGCTGTGGGCAGGGGACTTCAGTTCCTCACCAAGTAAAACCTGTCTATAGGCTGCATGCACATCCTCAGGACATGGTGCAAACTTCCTCCAGAAAGAACAAGCTGAGAGAAGAAGAAAGTCACAATGCCTAGTTTTTAAACTCACACACCATCACTTCCACTTTATTCTATTTATTAGAAACAAGTCATTGGGTCCACCTGTACACAAGGAGGGGAATTAGGCTTCACACCTTGAAGGGAGGAGTATTCACAAACTTTGTGAATATATTTTAAAACCACAGAAGCTGTTAAATATTGAATATTGGGGCTGTGGCCTAAATCTAATTCTAGGATGTGAAAGACATAATTTTGCAGCAGTCTGAATGAAAATTCTTAGGATTTTTATTTTTTTTATTTTTTTTTTTTAATTTTTTTTTTCAACGTTTTTTTTATTTATTTTTTTTGGGACAGAGAGAGACAGAGCATGAACGGGGGAGGGACAGAGAGAGGGAGACACAGAATCGGAAATAGGCTCCAGGCTCCGAGCCATCAGCCCAGAGCCTGACGCGGGGCTCGAACTCACGGACCGTGAGATCATGACCTGGCTGAAGCCGGACGCTTAACCGACTGCGCCACCCAGGCGCCCCAAAAATTCTTAGGAATTTTAGTCAACAGAGTTCATTATGGGCCTGCTTCAATCAACATGATCTTAGGCCACCTGAAAATCCAGGTGCCATCTGTGGTGAGGAAGTGAGTCACATCTGTTTTACTGTGTTGGGGTCAGACCACAGCAGAGAGCCATGTTTGGTTTGGGGCACCACATGGGGAACACACACTGGGGCCCATGTGGAGCACAGCAAATAGGGTGGTCAAGAAACTTGGAATCATGTCCTATAAAAGGTTGTCGAGGGAACAAGAGAAGTTTAGGTCATGTGGTCTTAGGTATGCTGCAGTCATTATCTTCAAGAATGTGAAGAACTTTCATATATAGAGATAGACTTGTGCTGCTTGCCTCGTGCTGCAGCCAGAACCAATGGGTTGAAGTCCCAGGAGAGACACTTGGGATCAATGTAAAGAAGACATTTCTAAGAGTCAAAACGGACTTAAAATGAAAGCGGCTGCCTTCAAGGGTCACTCTTGTTATCAGAGGCATTGGAATAGTCAGAGGGCTGACTTGGCATGTAGGAGGAGGGAACTGGTATGGTATTGTTGCATGGAGACTCTGTGATCTCACAAATGCTTTCCTCATGTAGCTGTGTAGTTATCATTACCTCAGCGTGGAGTAAATTGATGGCAGTGGGCAGAATCTGTTCTTCAGTTGGATTAGAAAGCAAGGCACATTTTCTTTTTTCAAATAAGGATCATTTGTTAGTTCACATTTCTGGATATTGGAAATTTGGGCTGGGCTGGGCTCAGCTGTTTGGTTCTTCTTCAAGTCTCATCTGGGCCAGATGGTTGGTCTAGGATGAGCCTCACTCACATGACCAGTGATTAACAGATAGTCTGCTGGGGTTTTGAGCTTGTTTTTATGGTGCTCTCATGGATCCAGTGCAGTAGGAGCTGGTAAGCAAGTCTTTACCTGTATTTCAAGTCTTTACCTATATTATGTTTGCCAATATTTCAACGGTCAAAGCAAGTTACATAGTCAAACCCAGCATCAACTAAACTTCTTGATGGGAGGAGTGGCAAAGTGGTCAGCACACAAGAAAGGTATTTATGGCCATTTTGCAATCTACTACAGAGGCTTTTTCCAAATTACCTGAATGAAGTCTAGATGTCACTTTGGAGATCCCTTTGCTTTCCTTGAGAATCAAAACTCATGCATTGGTGCATGACTGTGCATAATCCACAGCACAAGGAGTGTGTTCTCTGTCATGAGGAGCCCAGTGATGACATGGAGTTAGCCATTGCCCAGCAGCCATGTACAAAGAGCTGAGACCACCCTTATGAGGGGCTGAAAGGGGGAAACCTCAGCCTCCAGGAGGAGCCTCCCATCCATTTGGGGGAAACAGAAGGACAAGACAATCTTAAAGAAATATGGCGACATACTCCATGACCTGTTGAGGGAAGAATGGTGTCTTAGAAGAATTTGAAGATATATTCTGGGCCCCCATCTTAACTCAGCAGTAAGGCAACGTTGTACTTAGTAAGAAGCTGCTCTCTGCTGATAACTCCCCAGGCTCTGTGACTAGACACAGCCCCACCACTGCATGTAGCATTTCCAACTGTCTCTTAACACTGGACTCCGCTGTTGGTTGCCATTTGAATTGGCACATACCCTATTGTCTTATAGAAGAGTTGAAGAAGATACCTTCATCTCTTTAAGAAAAAGGTAAAAACTAAATATGGATGAATAGGGCTGTGACTTCATCGAGAAAAGAATATCCCTGTTAATTAAACATACAAGGAAAATGTATCTGTGTCAAAAAATACCTTAAGATGCTATTATGAAACAGCTTCATTCACTCATTCCTTCATGTTGTCCACCTGGCTCCTGTAGTCATTTGAGTTTTCCACTCTTGATGAATAAATATTCACCATAATTTCCAAGCTAGGTCTTTAATAATTTGTAAGGTTTTACTTCTTGCTGCACCCTTTGCTTTGTGTAAAATGAGATAAGGGGAGTGGTCAAGTATTTGATTGACTAATTGATAGCATGGGGTCAAGTTTCCGGGAGAAAACAAGGATTAGGGAAAAAGACCCCCTCCCTCATTTAGATAAATATTTTGTCAAACCCAAATGGCCGATTCACATCTAATCATTGTATGTTAAGCAGGGACAGCTGGAGCTTACTGCTTGAATCCTGCCCAGTCTTTATTCCTTCTATAAAGACAGGAAACAGAAGGGCTCTGCACACAGCAGTCACAGACACTCATCAAAGACAAACCACTGACATGGAACGTCACAAGAAAAGGCTTGCTGGCCCAGTGTTGACGTTTGAGCACCACATGCAGGCACACTCTAAGGAACATGGTCAGCAGCCTTCTCCCTTCATCTTTTGCGGGTGGAGGCTGAGGAACAAGGCTCCCTTAGTTTCCTAACAAATGACCTGTTTCGGTGAAGTAAGAAAGGGAGGGCCGTCACTCAGTCAGCCAGTCTGTTGTAAGCCAAGTTGTAGCGATGTTAGTATTTCATGCCAGTCATTCTGTCTAACAGAAACTCGCCCTGGCTTTTTTCCATTCCTTTTAGCAAGATTGCAGTTGTAAATCAGCGAGAGTGTCCTGGAGGCTGCTTCAGGTTGGTTGTCAGGAGCAGTCTAGGAGGAAGAATCTTCAGAATAATTTAGAATATGAGTCTAAGAGGGAAGGTCAATTTTGCTATTTAGAACCAGAGCACTGTGTCAAACTTGGCTTTGAAGAGATGCTCTAAATGTCAGCCTTGGAATTAGAATTTAAATATCTAAAAAAAAAACAGTAGTTCCGGGTTCTCAGCTCTGACCTCTGAACATCCTCTAAATTGGGAGGCCACATTAATAATAATCCATTTTGGATTGGTAAAATCCCTTTTTACTCATAAGAAGTTTCATTTGTAGCTCCAAGAGGAAAATAGGGTGCATGTTGTTCTGACCTGAAGGGCATTATGGATTTTCAGCGAGAGCTTAGGTCCTGGTCCTATGTCTTTTCTTTGCTTTTCTTACTCCTCCTTCCTTCCTTCCTTCCTTCCTTCCTTCCTTCCTCTTTCTTTCTTTCTTTCTTTCTCTCTCTTTCTTTCTACCTCTCCCTATTTCCAAAAGCTTCCAACTCCTGGTAACTACTTTTCTACGCTCTGTTTCTATGACTTTGACTTTTGTTGTTTCTAAAGATTCCACATTTGAATGATAACCATTCTGCACTTGCTTTTCTCTGTCTGATGTATCTCACTTAGCATAATGTCCTCAAGGTTCATCTATGTTGTTGTCAATGGCAGGATTTTCCTTTTCCTCATGGTTGAATAATATTCTATTGTGTGTGTATATGTATCTCACATCTTCTTTATCCATTCATCTTTTGATAGACAGGTTGCTTCCACATCTCAGCTATCGTGAATAGTGCTACAATGAACTTGGGAGTGCCGGTGTCTTTTTGATATTCTATTTTCATTTCCTTTGGATAAATACCCAGAAGTGGGATTGCTGGATCATATGGTAGTAATATTTTAAGATTTTTTTACTCCTACCTCTTAATAACAGTGTGACCTTGGCAAATGCAATGACCCTTCTGGGCCTTTCCTTCTTTATCCCTAAAATTAAAAAAAGAGTTATTCAGAGGAATACATGAGAAAGAATTTTGTAAAGTATTAAGAAGGCCCAATTAGAAACCATGGTACAGGATGATGAATGGCCAAAGTCACTCAACCAGCAGCTGCAGAATCAGGGTTACAACCTATGTTTCACGACTCAACACCTAGCCTAGTACCAGGTGGCTTGTTAACTGAATGCACACATGTTTTCCTCTGACATCAGCCCCTCTGAACTAAGGACTGGATTGATAGGCATAAATTAAGTAGAGCATGGAAGGTGGGATCTATCCACTTCCCCGATCAGTCTACCCTGCAACTCCTCCAGATTTACCTAATCCTCAGTAAGTTCCAGATACAAGCAGGACTCAGCAGATATTCTTTAATGGAAAGAATCTAAGGGAAGGAATCTATTATAGCCCCATTGTTGGGAAGCATGAGTGGGAAGGGTGCAAGGGGATTTGGAAATAATCCATAGATAGGGCAACAATCCACAGATGTAAAATTCACTGCTGCTCCCTGCCTACAGTTCTCTGCTCTGGCCCTGACCCCATATCCTCAGCAGATATGCCTCTTCTTTGGGTGCCTATGAATGCCTCCTCTCATAGGGTCACTGTGAAATTACACCACGGACACATTTCACCCTGCCATGACTTCTGCTGCACCATGTCTCTAAAGTCTTAGAGAAGACTCTCTATGGACTTAAAGAGGAAGAACACAGACCCCGGGGACAAAAGCCAACCCCCTTTTTTAAAAGCATCATTCTTGGCCAGTCCCACACTAGTGTTCTCTATCAGAAGTCACTGGGAAAAAAAGAAACAGCTCAAGTAATATTTAACTCTGATCACACTGCTATGCTTGAATTATTAACATTTGGCAACCAGAAGAAACAACAGCACTTCATCTAGACACTTAAGAAGGAAAAAGGAACAGCTCATAACCCAGCCTTTATAAGATGTTTGAGCAATCGTTTTGGATGGGCACATGCAGGCTTCACACATACTAGCAAGCATTGTGAAGTGTGATGACTGATTCACTCACTGTGCAAATAGTTATTGAGCTGGCACAGTTCTAGGTGCTGGTAATACATCAATGAGCAAAACAGACAACAATCCCTGATCTTGTGGAGCTTATATTTTAGGGGGAGGTGGAGGAGGCAAATATTCAACAACAAATACAGTAAATAAGGAAATTACATGGTATCTTAGGAGGTAGGAGAGAAACATATAGCAGGGCAAGAGGAATAGGCAGTGCTGGGGGTGAGAGGGTTCATTTTACACGAGGTGGTCAATGTTGGCCTCATTAACTGGTGAGAGTTCAGTAAAGTCTTAAAGGAAGAGATGGGAGCCAAATGAGTATGCAAAGCGGTGCTATAGACAGAGAGAATGGCCAGTGCAAAGGTCCTGAGGTAGGAGCATGAGCGGAGTGTGAGTAGAACAGCAAGGAAGACAGTATGCCTACGACAGAGTGGGTAAGAAAGAAAGTAGAGGAAATGAGGTCATAGAGGAACAGTGATCAGGTAGGTAGGACTCTGTAGGCTGATGTATAAGCTTTGTTTTTCTTTAGGGAAATGGGATCCTTGGAGTCTTTGGAGGAGAGTGATCTGACATACTTAAATAGGATCCCGTTCTGTATGGTTTCATTATATGCTTAGTCTAGGTCACAGAGATAGACCCTTTGCACTGAAAATAACCACCTCCACTGCTTTTCCTCAAAGATGTTCAGAGTTGGCAGGCTTCCAGGCTAACTGTATCCCCCACTGAACTGAACTCATCTGAATCTCCCTCATGACTCCCTGTCCCTCTGGAAACAAAATCCCACCATCTTCCAGCCCAGACTCACATAGAGATGAACAGAGAAAGGGAAGAATCTCCTCTTTTCCTGTTTGCAGTTTCCCAGTGATTCAGACTCCACCCAGCGAGATCCATTAGAGCTAATTAACGACCCTCCTTTCAGGAGGTGTCTCCTCACTATGATTAATTCTCGGTCAGAGACAGAAAGCTTGTTCCATTATGATTCTTTT